>NC_056671.1:52985602-54238602 GCF_018350195.1 Panthera tigris | reverse complement strand
TAAAGGTTCCCTTTTTCTCCACATCTTCACCAATACTTATTTCCTTGTCTTTTTGATTTTAGCCATTCTGTGAGGTATGAATTCGTATCTCATTTGGATTTGCATTTCCCTGAGTGATTAGTGACCTTGAGCATCTTTTCAAGTGTCTGTTGGCCCTCTGTATGTCTTCTTTGGAAAAATGTCTGTTCAAGTCCTCTGTCCTTTTTTAAATTGGATTATTTCGGGGTGGGGGGGGCGGGTGGTGTCGAATTGCTCTTCGTTGTAAGTTCTTTCAATATTTTGGATTTTAAACCCTAATCAGACATATCATTTGCAAAGTCTCCCATTTGGGGGTTGCCTTTGTGTTTTGTTGGTGGTTTCCTTCACTGTGCAGAAGCTTTTAATTTTGGTGTAAACAGTCTTGTTAAGAACCAGTGATCTCCTAGCTCTCGGGACATTGAAGGGCATGCACAATGTTCCCCCCAAAGTGTCTACTTTGTAAAGAGTGTCTCCTTAGTTACCTTGTTGCCTTCTGAAAATCATCTAGACAAAACTCTCTCCCACTAATGACTTTCAAAACCCTGTCATTACAGTGTTAGATCTTTCATAAGATAGTTCTCAATAGAAAATGAATTATATTTTATCAAATTCTCTTTTAGTTCTTGAATGATATCTCTTTATAAACATTTAAAATTTTTGCAACTCTGCATGCTAAAATGAAAATCTGCATGTCTAGAGTAGTTCCAATAGAAAATACATACTAGATGACTTTGTCATTAAAAAGACATAAAACCCAGAATTATCATAAAGTAACATTTCCATGTTTTTTACCATGAAAAAAGTTGGTGATGTCAATCTATTGACTATTCTAGGATTTCTAGTCAGGTTCTAAGGAAACTAGGTAGTAGGAAATCAGTAGCTCCACATGTGTCTTTCAAATCACTGAGATCACCTCAGTAACATCCCTCACTCACAGAGAGAAGGAAGGGAGCGGAGATGATATGGGAAAGAGCTTGCAGGTGTGGAAGTGACGCTGTGGCCCACGTCTTGGCTGACTTTCTGACCCATCATTTCCTCAATGCTGGTAAACATGGACAGATTACATGGAAACCATGTGGGCTGTTTTCTTAGAGCATATCAAATGGAGAGTTTTACCTATGGATTAAGGGTTACATTTAAAGAATGGGGCCTTTTCCCTATAATATTTAACAGACTTGTTTTTCATTATGCAATAAGATATTAAAACTTAAAGCAATTTTGTCCTGCACCCAGCCTCTTGTTCCCTGTAAGAATTTGAGCTCAGTAGTAGTCTTTTGGATTCTTCTGCTTCTTCAGTGGAAGCATGTGGAAAGATTCTGTACACTATCTGTGGAGCTATTTATGTAATAGATTGTTCTGTGCAACTCATGGAACACCACAAAACAAAAACCTCAGCCGCAGACGCCAGCTTTCTGACAATGCCAATACCTGACCTAAGGGGTCAGTCACACCATAAACTTCTGATTATAAGGATGAAAACTGTGGGGTGTAAATCAGGATCATCCCAACAGAGGAGTCGGAATAAGAAAAAGGAAAGGAGAAAGAAAAGAGGGAGAAAGCTGGTGCAGGATGCATCCGAGCAGGATTATTTTGCATTCTCAGAGCTATCCAAGTATAATTGTGGAGGAAACTGAAAAGCAACCTTTAAATGTAGCTGGTAGAAAAACATTGTTTTTGAAGGGAGTTGCCTCCCTCCTCTGAACTGGAGAGTCTTGACAGCAAATGCTTGCTGGGGATCATGATTTAATAATTACAATTGAAAGGGTTGGTTAAGAATGACTGACTGGCATCACGAAACAAATGAAAGATGACGAGGGTGGATTTTGAGCTCCAAATCTCCCATGCCAGGGAAGCGTTCGACCCTGTCTCTGCCTGGGTGTGCCTGGGGCCTCCTCTATTTGAGCCGTCATATTTCTAGCCATTCACCTATCATCTTCTGCATTTCATTGTTACCCTGTACTGATTCAAGACGGAGCCACAGTGGATTCTTTTATAAATGTGTTGTTTTTAACTGTTGCCGAGAAGCCTGTCCCTCTGCAACAGCCTACGATAGACAGGCTCCCTTTTAACTGTATTTCCCCAGCTGAAGTGATATCTGCTACTAATTTGCTTCTGCACAAATGTGTGTCAGATAAAACCTTACAGAAGGGTCGGTCTTCTTGCTCAGCTGTACACCACAATGGGAGTGTGGATTATATAAAACATTCTGACATTTTGGCAGAAAGACAACAACTTGTAAAATGGGGCGGACGGGGTGGGGGGAGTGGAAATGAACCACTCTCTATAAATCATTGATTCTGTGTGATCCCATTAGATAATCCTTAGTGTTTCATGTCCACTCTAACAGATTAAACTTGAGATAAACTTGAGATGCTGCTGGGAGGCAGCATCTATAGAACATATATACTTTCAGGGGAATCCTTGGGTACGATTTTGTCTGTATACATGACTTACAAAGATTCATAAATACAGTAAGAAAATGTAATAAGACATACATTAAAGTTGTTTAAACATCAGACAGAAGGAAAATAGAATGAATAATCAACGGGCCAAAGAGTGAAGTCAGTACAAAATATATCCATGAAGTCATAAATATTTGCAAGTAATGACCGCAAAGTAGTCTCTGAGCTTTCTAGTAGCCCCCATAAAGAAGCAACCATTGCAATAGTTCGGTCATTCCAGATTTATAATCCTGGACATGACTAGTTAGAGGAATATACAGAATTTTATTCAGTGAACCTTCAAATATAACTGTTTCATGTTCAAATTTGTATACCCAATTCTAGGCATACTTTATCCCTGGCTGAAGAGGGAAAACTTAAACATTTATTGCATGAAAAGGTTAATACACATCCTAGGTCAAATCTGACAATAATGAGATAATAGCCTCCTAATATCTCCTTGAAATTCTTTAGCAGAATTCACTGTTTATGGTCACCTTATGGTCAATTCACCTATCTATGGTCATAACCAATTCAGAATGGTTCCCATCTAGACCCTTGCAGACCTTCTTTACTGGTTTGTTAAACATGTTTGTTTGTACTCAGTATTATGCAAAGAATCCAGAATTATTTTATTGGTATTTTATAAGTAACTGCTTGAGGATGGAAGTCCCCAAACCTTGTTATTCCAATTATAAATTTAGTGCATTTTAATATATTATTATATATTACAATATCTATTTGGCAGATTCTTATTTTTAAAGTTTATTCTTCATAAGCATAAGATGGCAAGGTGCAAAGAAAACAGTGCAACACCATTTATAGTATGTGTGTGTGCACTTATCTGTTAGAGTCATGAATTCATAATCTCATTCACATGTAAAATGTATATGGTTAAAATATGAATAACAGCATGAAAGAGAAGGAAACAGGTCAGAAATACTGAGAAGGAAAAGAAAACAAATTTTAAAAATGTATTGTTCAAGCCATTTAGAGTAATATTTTGTTTCTGATTCTTTATCAAAAGCACAAAGCAGTTGCTGAATATGAGCATAATTGTATGTGCCTCTTTATTTGCAATAATTTTATTTTGGCATTTCGAATTGAATCACCCATTAAGATATTAGTTTAGTTGCTGAATGTATTAAATCATTTGAAACAAATCATGTAAGGGGATAGACATACTTCTGAAGAAATCTGTTCTGAGTAAGACAAGTGTACTTCATTTTAACAAGGCATTCACAAGTCCATTGCTGGATTCCAAAACATTTCCACTGTGTTGCATTCACACAACTAGTCTATAAATGTACCAATTTAGTTCTGACACATCAAGCATAAATTTGAGTTTGAAAGTCTCACTTGACTGAGTTTTACAGGTGTCCATATTGTTCTATGATAAAAGGTGACATTCGGGCCATCATGGATAAGCGTGTGCTGTATCTTAAAAATGCTCACAATTTCCTTTTGTTCTGGTTCAGTTTTGGTGTCTAGATCATCTTGCACCTATTAGCAATTTCATTTCACCATCATGCCTGTACAGTAGTATATTTCACAGGGTGTTAGCTGGATATATTTCATCCAGACTCTACGTATTTTGCCCAACCAACGTGTCAGAGCACTAGACCTGGCTTAGAGGTCACTTTTGTAATCCGTGAGGAAAATAAAACATGGGAGCTCAGTAGCACACACATCTACAATCAGCAGTAGTCTTCTTCTCTGATAGAGATTGCAACTTATGAAAGGGAACATGCAGAGTATAAATGAGAAAAGAGCTAACCAGCCAGATCAGCCAAATAAACCCTGGTGATTGCTGGAGTGAGAGATCACATCCAGACTGACCTAATGTCCAGTCATGAGTTATATAAGTATTTCTGGAATGTTAAATGGAGAAAAAAAATGACCAGGAAGGAGCAAGAGATAGCACTAGGGCAACGATATAATTTATTACTAAGACTAGAATAATTATGATCATAAAAGAGGGTGATACTAACAATTACACTGGGAAAACAAACATAAACCAGAACTATCCTGGGAAAACTGGAATGCATGATGCCCCCTGGACAGCCCAGTAACTTGGAAACCTGACCAAAAAAAAAATGTACAGTCCTTATAAATCAGTAAACCATGAGAAATCTAAGTTTAGGACTGCACTGGGGAACAGGAAAGTCAGTATGATTAGTAATATTTGGGGAAATATTTTCAGTTGCCTATAATTGAAGAGTTGCCTATAATTGCCTATAATTAGAATCGGAAACTCGTACCAGTGCAAATGAAGATACCCTGGGAGGTAAACAAAGTGAAAGTAAATAAGGTCCTTACTTCTTCCACTTGGGGTATATTTGGTATTAACTCTTTCTGGCCACTAGGGGACCACTTAGTACTTTGCACGTTGCCTTGAACCGCTTTATACCATTCTGCTCATAGACTAAAGAAAGACCACCGGATGCTAATTATGTCAGGGTCGTGTGTCATCTCTTGCCTATACAGCACATGCTGGTAATTGATTATATGATACTGTTGCCTAGGGGCTTCAAGTGTCTTAGTTTGGTTTGTTCCAACTCACGGACTTCTTAGATGTGTCTGAAATCTTTGGCGTATCCAGACAAATGCCTGGGCAGAGCTTCACACGGTAAGAATTGGATCCGTATTTTTCTTTTTTTGATTTGGATAACAGCCCTGTCTGGGAACTTCCCTAGCCCTTCCCTAACTATTGAACTCTGATTTCAGGTAATAATTTGAGTTTAGAAATAACAAAAAAAAAATTAATTACAATTATTACATACCTACTAGGTACCAAGTGCTGTGTATTTATATCTGAACACTTTTTTCTAATCCTATAATTTCTCCCAAGAAAGCGTTTTTTTTTTTTCCCTCTCATATTAGAGATGAAAACACTGAGACTTTGGTTGAATTTCTTACCCCAGGTCTAAGACTATACAGATAGGCCAAAGATGAAATTTCAATCATTGTCCTAAGTTTATACGATTTCACCTGTCCCACAACAGAAAGGGAGAAAAGACAACTAGTCACCTGGTTCTCGTCATGATGTCCATGAATCCTTTTTTTGTTTTTTTTAATATATGAAATTTATTATCAAATTGGTTTCCATACAACACCCAGTGCTCATCCCAAAAGATGCCCTCTTCAATACCCATCAACTACCCTCCTCTCCCTCCCACCCTCCATCAACCCTCAGTTTGTTCTCAGTTGATGTCCATGAATCCTAATTCCAAGCAGAAATGCACAGAATTGTCTCACTGAGAATTTGCTATGGACTCTGTACAGAAAACCCTACACTGTGACATCTGCCTCACAAGCCCCCGGACATCTTCCATCATCACCTACTGAATGGGGAATTCAGGCTGTCATCCTGGAAAGTAGCTCTGTGCCACCTTAGACACAGAGTTACCAAGGCACGGGTGGAATGCTAAGGCATGAGCACTCTCAAAAATCTCACTGCCTGACATTATTTGATGTGCATATTGGACATTTTGTTTGATTGTTTTTAATTCTTTTAATTTTACTATAATTGCATATAGTTTTTATCTACAGTATGATACATAGATAGATGATAGATGATCGGTAGGTAGGTAGATATAGATAGATAGATAGATAGATAGATAGATAGATAGGTAGATAGATAGAGATAGATAAATGATAGTTTGCTTCAAGGCTTGTGCCATATGTCTAGTGACAGGTCACTTCATGTGAAAATTCTGAAGCAAGCGCACCCACTAACCTCGAGTATTACACTGTCATTATAGTCACTATATTGTGACTTTTTTAAAGATTTAAAGTAAAGCCATGAAAGGATAAGATCATATCTTATTCATCTCTGAATTCCCAATCCTCAGCATACCTTCTGGCACATACTTCCTGACAAACAGCAATTTAAAAAGAGAGAAAAAAAAGTGCCACCCATCTATCACCTGAATGCCAATTTCATTTCCAGTGGAAAATCCAGTGCCTTCCCCTGAAATTTCCAGCGAGGCCTCTAGCTACAATTTCTTCTCGAAAATACTTGCCTACAACAACTTCTGTGCCCTGCATGGGGCATCTGCTCTTTTACCTCTGCCCCAAGATCGACCCCAATAGCCTTTCCACAGAGATGTTTTATATCCTAGCAACACAAACACAAACCATTAAAATTGAATATTAGATATCCTTGAGCTGACCAGAACTGCAACTATGTTGCCGTGTTTCCCTGTCATCAGTTCTCTCTTGTCTACTCTCTGTTCTGGGCACTATAAGCGTCTGTTCGTTTCTAGTAGACAACATTTGAGCTATTTCTTTTGTTTCCTTTCCTCTGGCTATTCCAGGTGCTAAGGTATCACCTGCAGTCCTAAGGGATATACAGAATTATTTTCAGAGATTAAAGTCTTTGCCAACTCTTAAGATAAAATATAAGTTTTAATCTCATAATGCAAGGAAGGAAAGAAAGGAATGGGAAGACAGAGGGGGAAAATGAGGAGAGCAGAGTGGGGAGAGGACTATGGAAGCCACTTACAGCCCGTGGCTGCTGTGTAAGTATGCAGGGAAATTGTGTTTCAGTCTCAAAACTATGATAAGCCTCTTACTAAATCATATAGCTGACTTGGGGAACAGGCTTCCTTTCTTTCTTTCTGTCCCTGCCTCCTGCTCCTCTCTCTTTAATGACATGGGATCAACATAAACAGCACTATTTTAAGTACACATGCGTATTTTTCTACATATGTAGACACCCGTGAAACTGTCATCTCAATCAGCAGAACGAATGTAGCCACCATCCCAACACATCCCCAGCCCCTTTGTAAACCCATTAGACCTTACCCTGTCCTCAAGAAATCACTCATCTGCTTTCTGTCACTATAAATTAGTTTGCATTCTCTAGGATTTCATATAAATGAGATCGTATAGCATTAACTCTTTTTTTCAGTCAACATAATTATTCTGAGATCCATCATGTTTTCCATACATAAATAGCTCATTGTTTTCTTTGCTGTGGAATTCCATTGTATGCATATATCCATATTTGTTCATCTGTTCACCTATTCATGAATATTGAGGTTATTTCCAGTTTGGCTATTACAAACAAGACCAATAAGAATATGATATGTTTTCATTTTTCCTGGGTAAATATCTAAAAGTGGAATGGCTGGATCATATGACAGGCAAGCATTTAACATTTTAAGAAACCACCAAACTGTTTTCCGAAGTGGTTGTACCATTTCGTGTCCCCGCCAGCACTGTATGAGAGTTCTAGTTCCTCTGCATCCTTGTCTATATTAAGTATGGTCAGCCTTTGAAATTTTAGCCCTTCTGATAGTTGTGTGATGGTATCTTGTGGTGCTTTTAACTTGCAGTTCCCTCATGTCTAACGTTGTTCAGCATTTTTTCACATGCTTAAATGCCATCCATGTATCTTCTTTGGTAAGCTATCTGTTCAAATGTTTGCCCATTTTTAATTGGGGTGTTTGTTTTCTCATTATTGGATTTTAAAGTTCTTTATCCTAGATTTAATTCTTTAACAGATAAAAGCTTTGCAAATATTTTCCACCAGTCTATGGCTAGTCATTTCATTTACTTAACAGTGTCTTTTAAAGGGCAGTTGGGTGGCTCAGTCAGTTAAGCACCCAGCTCTGGAGGTCATGATTTCACAGTCATGAGGTAAAGCCCCACGTTGGGCTCTGTGCTAAGAGTGGAACCTGTTTAAGATTCTCTCTCTCCCTCTCCCTCTGCCCCTCTCCTGCTCACACTCTCTATAAAATGAAATGTAATATGAAATGAAATGAAATGAAAGGCATAAGTTTTTAATTTTAAAGAAGTATAAATTATCAATTTGTTCTATTATGGATCCCCCCTTTTTTGGAAATATATAAGAGATCTTTACCTACACCAAGGTCACTAAATTTTCTCCTTTGTTTTCTTCCAGAAGTTCTACTCTTTTAGGTTTTGTGGTTATTTTTATCATCCATTTGACTTATTTTTTTATATATTATAAGAAGTATGAGCCAAAGTTCATTTTTTTGTGTAGGGGTCAAAGTTCATTTTTTTGTTTATGGATATCCAGGCTCTTTGCTGACAAGAATATTTTTCTCCACTGAATTGGCATTATACTTTTGTCAAAAATCAGTTGTCCATAGACCCTCTAATTTGTTTCATTGCTCTATTGTCTATATTGATACTAATACCACACTGTCATAATTTCTGTACCTTTATAAGTCCTAATATTGAAAGTGTTCTCCCACCAACTTTGTTCTTTTTTTCCCACATAAGTGTTAAAATCAGCTTTTCAATATTTACCAAAAAAAAAAAAAACCCACCATGATTTTGATTGGAATTGCATCAAATTTATAGATCAATTTTGGGAGGACTAATACCTAAATAATATTAACTCGTTCAACCCATGAAGAGTACATCTTTTCATTTATTTATATCTCCCTTAATTTCTCCCAAAAGTATTTTATTGTTTTTAATGCACAGGTCTTTCATATATTTTGTCAGATTTATATCTAAGTATTTTACATTTTTCATGCTATACTATAATACATGAGATATTTTTAATGTTCAGTTGTAAGAGTCTATTGTTAATATATTCAAATACATTTGCATATAAATCTTATATCCAGAAATCTTCAAAAGTCACTTATTATTTAGAGTTCTTATCGATTCTATGTGATTTTGTATACAAATAATCATGTGAAAATGCAAATGAAAGTTTTACTTCTTCCTTCCTTATCTGGATAACTTTTCTTTCTTTTTCTTACTTGACTCTGCTGGCTTGAATCTCCAATTGGATTTTTTTTTTTTTGCTTTTTTTTGTTTGTTTGTTTTTAATTTATTTTTTTTAAGAGAGAGTGTGTGCACTCACAAGCATGGGGAGGGACAGACAGAGAGTAAGCAGGGCTTCATGCGCAGCATGGAGCCTGACGTGGGGCTTAATCCCATGATGCTGAGATCATGACCTGAGCCAAAATCAAGAGTCAGATGCTTAACCAACTGAGCCACCCAGGTGCCCCTCCAATGCATTGTTGAATAGAAGTGGTGAGAGTAAGCATCCTTGTCTTTTTCCTAGTTCTAGGAGGAAAACATTCAGCCTTTCATCATTAAGTGTGTTAGCTACTGTCATCAGATTGAGTACATTTCTAATCCTGGTTTCCTGAGAGATTTTGTTTTTTCCTTAATGGGGAATGATTTTGTTGGATTTTGTCAAATACTTTTTCTAGTGAGATGATCATAAGCATTTTCTTTTTTGGATATCGAAATGTCAAACCACCTTTGAATTCCCGTGGTCAGCCCTGCTTGGTCATGATGTATTATCCTTTATGTGTGTGTGTGTGTGTATACATATATGTATGTATATGTGTACATATACATATATGTATATACACACATATATATAGTTGGATTTTATTTGTTTAAATGTTATTTAGAATTTTTTGCACCTGTGCTCATGAAGAATATTGGGCTATCATTTTCTTTCCTTGCAATATCTTTGATAGGGTGCAGGCTAATTCTGACCTCATAAAATGAATTGGGAAGTAACCTCTCCATTTTAAAGGGAAAAAACATACACCCACAGTATTCTGATTTTTGGAGCCATAAATATCCAATCCTCCATGTTTAAAAGGAGTTATTTTGTGACCTCCTTTTCTTTTACGTATTTCTCATATGATATGCTCTCCAGAACCTGACTTTTATGCTCTTTATCTTGAAAAGTGACAAACTTCTACACTCCTTCTTAAAAATGGGACTCTGAGAAGAACACAGCTTAGCAACATTTTCTTATCACTTTATTGAACAGTAGGACTTTCACATCCTTTAGTCTTGTCATTTAACTTTTATTAATGCAGCCAAAGATGGCTTTACTACAAACTAAATCCTTTTCCATCATCACTGCCATAAAGCCATGTTATAATGTCACAACAAGAGCCCAAATGAAAGGATCCTATCCTTCTATCCTTGAGAGTAAACTTTACTATGCCTTTATCCAAATAGAGAAGGATTCTTCTTAAAACACGCATGCAGGACAGATCTAAGGAATGCAAACCTCTTACCCTTTGGCTGGTGACTACAACCAAATAAAAAAAAAATCTATGAATACAAAGAAAGCCTGTTGTTGGGAAGTCCTCCAAGGTGGCCTTTATAAGAAGCCTTGGACAGCAAGTTACTAGCCAAAGACCAGATCTAGGCATCATGAGAAAATTGGAGGCTAAGTGTGATTGGACAACTGTAGGTATTGGCACCAACAGAACAATTCTTTTCTCTTGTTTGTATGAGTCTTTTGATTTAAAACAATAATATTTGTTACTTGTACTTTGACCTAAGTAAATCAAAAAAAGACTGGCTTGATATGAAAAGAGACTCTTATTCAGTGTCTCAGGAGTAGCATACTTTATCTTGAGACGATTGGTAGTAACTGTCTCCTAATTACAGGCTGTATGCCAATAAGACATGGAGCAACTAAGATGAGAAATTCAAGAGTTAACTTTTATCTCAAATTTACTGACCTCTGGTAGACCATGAGCTGTAAAGAAATTTAACAGATATTTGGTAAATAATAGATAATGTATAAGTGTTTGCTACATAAGCGAGTAAGTAACTAACATAACAACAAAGTGACAGAATGAATGAATGGGTCGGTCCTGTCATCATCCAGGATAAAGGGACAAAGAAACAGATGGTACCATCAAATTAGAGCAATTCAAGGAGGGCTTATATACAAGCACCGATTACAAAGACATGAGTAAGCTATAGCAGAAACAAAGGATGGTGCAGAAATCCTGGGCCAATAGTAGTGGAGCTGTTGCCACCTCCAGACCTAAAGGAGAGGGAGAAGGCATGGAAGCCCATTGATGTAATCTGTACAGATCAGCCTACCAAAGCAGAGAGTGGGGAGGAGAAGGGTGGAGAGAGGGTCTCAAGGAATAAGCAGAGGATATTCATTACAAATAGGCTTTGCACCAGGCCTAAGAGCAATCAGCTCCAGAAAAGGAATGCTACCAATGCAACAGGTTGATCTTCAAGCTGTGGAAGGAGTGTCTAAATAAGCTGATATAAACAGGCATAAAAGAAAATATAGCTCAAATGGTGTCTAGGGCACAAGGACACCAAAATGTTGATAATACTCCCTCAGAAAAGTGTCTGACCTCAAATTTACCAAAGACCAGATTTCAAGCAGATCAACTGTAGGGATTTGATACCTTTCCTCTGATAGCAACCAGGAGGTGGTAGAGACCAATAAAGGGAACTTTAAAAATGGTCCTGAGTTGGTATACTGTTAACCATGTTAGTATACTGTTGGTTATTTTTTAACTAAAAAAAAAAGTTCTTTTAAAACCTAATTTCTTAAACCATTGTCAAAGTGAGAATTCTGAACTAAAAAAGAACATAAGAGTCCACTATACTGGTATCCAAAATCAAAGTCTCCTCCAGGCAAATTTACGATTATGATTTAATATCAGACAGGCAGTGGCCTCTAATCTCTCAGCTCATGCCTTTCCCCTTTTACTCATGTTAGTGTAGTGATAAATGATGTAGAATTTCTGAGAGAGAGAGAGAGAAAATTATGCCCAATATAAAAAGTGGTTGAAAAAGCTGATTACAGAGTCATTAGCCCCTGTGGGCTCATTTTATTGCTATAAAGTCATCATTCAAGTAGACATATATTTAGCTTCTGTGGCCTTCGTTTGTGGTAAGCAAAATAATCTCAGACAAAAAAAAGGGAGCCCAAGTTCAAACTTCCTATTTTTAGCGATGTGACAACCAATTTGCTAAATTAGAAAAGCCCAGCGCAGAAGCAGAGGAATGTCATCAGTTTGCATTCCTTGTACTGTGTGCTGCTCAGACCACATCTAGGGACAGGTTTACTCCTAGATCACATGTTCTATTTGGAACACCTGGAATCCAACATGTGGCCAGAAAAAGATACCAAAGATGGCGAGGAACTTATACACACCTTGACACTGAGAAACAGTTGAAGGAACTGGACATATTTAGTCTAGGAAATAGAAGCCTATATGGAACAAAAAGTCTTTTGATTTAATTTTTGGACTTACTGTGGAAAACAGATTGATTTATTCTCTAGCTAGTTCAAATAATTTATGGAAAAACACTTCCAATTCAAGGTGAAACATTTATTCATTCATTCATTCATTCATTCAATATTTATGGACCAAATATAATTTTTCTACTATTGTGCTAGGTTCTAAAAGCTAAAGAAGAATTTATCAGCAAACACTGATTTTAAAAATTGTGAACTCTAGGGACACCTGGGTGGCTTAGTCGGTTGAGTGTCTGACTTCAGCTCAGGTCATGATCTCACAGTTTGTGGGTTCAAACCCCACATCAGGCTCTGTGCTGACAGCTCAGAACCTGAAGCCTGCTTCAGATTCTGTGTCTCGCCCTCTCTCTCCACCCCACCCCTGCTTGTGCTCTGTCTCTCTCCCCCTCAAATAAATAAACATTAAAAAAAATTTTTTTTAATTGTGAACTCTTACTTGTGGGTCTGTAGTCAAACACTATCTGTGAGTGGTAGTATAGAAGGTAGAATGTTTGTGTTTCTTATTTTAATGTGCACACAAATCACCTGGGAAACTGAATATCCACAGGTTCTAATGCAGTAGATCTGGGGTGGGGCCTGAGATTGTACATTTCCAGTAAGTTCCCTGTTGATCCAGACGCTGCTGGTCTGTGGGCCATTCTTTGATTTAGCACAGCATTAAGGTCATTGCCTCTCCTATATTCTCTGATTTTACTGAGAATCAGCAGACCTATTTTGTGTCATCTCAGATGTGATGTGTCATCTTTCAGATAAAGAAACAAAATTACAAGACGTTTTTGGTCAGACATCTGTCACTAGAAGAGTGAGGTTTGGTGCTGCATCCCACTTTGCAACTGCATCCTGGTTAAGCTGTTTTGCCCACCCTTTTAGTATAAATTGCAAGCCATGTGAAAAGAACACACCAGTACACAATCTCCATTCAAAATCTTAGTTCTGAGATACTCTCCTTGACCTTTGCTCATGTTCATCCCATCCCGTCATAGTCCCATCTTATGCTCTAATTCCCTAGTACTGAAATTTTGTTTGCCCTTCAGAAGTGACATTTAGGGCATTTTTTTTTTTCAGGTTCAACCTTGGAGTAGTTCAGCGATGATCTTGGTATCTTCCCTATTACTTTTTACCTACTGTGAGGACCCAGGCTTCTCAGTAAACATTCTTGCCCTTCAGCTCAGAATCAGTCTCCTTAAAACAGTTTCTGCCACTATCCTGAGTAGGAATTGAATACATTGAGGCTATTGAGATCAATTTGCCATCTCAGGTGGCCCAGAATGATTGCAGATTTCCAGAAATTATTAGGAAGGTGGAGTTTATCCAATATAATTTCCAAACACAGTCTATTTTTTTCTGTAAGTGAAAAAGTGTGAGGAGAATACTGATAAAAACTGATACTAGAGATTCATCTAAGTAATGATAGTTACAATCCTTGGGAAGGATGATTCTTCAGAAGATAAACTAAGAGTTTACAAGTTTAGAAATGTATTCCATTTTATAGGCAAATTCTCCAAATTACCTCTTATCAAAAATTCATCCTTAGGTGTTTCCATACAGTTTTAATAAATTTGACTACTAAACTGAATAAAAGACACTAGAAAAACATACAATCATTGAGAGAAACTGGAGTGATTTTAATAAGAATGAGCTAATTTTTAATCAGTCTAAACAATGTCCTTCAATTTGCAGAATATATTCAAATAGAGCAACCCAGAGGGGTGGCCATTCCCTCTCATATTCATGCCCACCATCTATGAACTATGACAGAGTTTCTTGTCTGAAGACTCCCCTCCCACTAATACCTTGTATTCTGTTATTTGCTATGTATTAGACTTGGTTCCCCCCCCCCCCCCCGCCAAAAAAAATTCTAAGCTCTTACAGGTAAAGCCTTTGTTTGATTCTTCCTTTGAATTTTCCTCAGCACTGGGCAGTAAACAATACTTATTGTTTTATTAACAAGTATAAACAAAACTTATTGTTTTATTATTAAAGATGTTAAAACAAATTATTTTACCTGCAAGAGATATTACATCTGCTTTCCATTTGGTAAGAAGTGACTCACTTGGAACTGGTGCTCAGGGGGCAGAAAATTGTAAATATGGCAGAGACATTTTGGACTACTGTTTTGAGTTCTAGAAAAAAAGGCAAGGCAAAGATTCTCTGGGACAAATGTGTGCAGTCAACTGGGTTAGAGGAAGGAGGCTGGGCAGGGTCTTTACTGTCATTCCACCATATTGCCTGTGGTATCCACTGCTTCAAAACTACTATGACCCCTACTTGCACATAAAAACAAAAGGGTGTGAGGACACCTTGCTACTAAGGCGTTCAAGAAGAAAGACAGGTTTGTGTCTTATATGTACCATGTTTGTGTGGTGATCATTTGAAATACTTCAAAATCTGTAAGGATTTGTGACCCTGTAAGGAATCAGTAGCCATGTGCTTTCCTGTTTCTCTTTTCAGAACAAAGTTGTGTCATTCTCCTTCCCCATCTTTTTCTTCTGTGGTTCCTCAGCCCATGCCTTAAAAAAAATGTTTGTTTATTTATTTTGAAAGAGAGAGAGAAAGAGTACATATGAGTGGCGTAGGGGCAGAGAGAGATGGAGAGAGAGAATCCCAAGCAGGCTCCACACTCTGCTCAGCTGTTGTCTCCCACAACTGTGAGATCATGACTTGGGCTGAAATCAAGAACTAGATACTTAACCAACTGAACCACCCAAGTGCTTCTTAGCCTGTGCCTTTATGTGAGCCTTGGGCTCCATGGCATATCTGTGTCAACTTGGCCAGGCCACTGGGTGCCAATATTTGGCCAAACATTACTCTGGATAATGTTCACTCTTCCTGTATCAACTTGACTGGACTACCCTATGCAGATATTTGGCCAAACATTATTCTGGATGTTTCTGTGAGAGTGTTTTTGGATAAGATTTAAGTTGGTGGACTTTGAGTAAAGCAGATTACCCTCCATAGTGTAGGTGGGCCTCAATCAATCAGTTGAAGACCTGATTAGAACAAAAGACTGACCTCCCCTAAGCAAGAGAGAATTCTGCTGCCGAAGCCTTTGGACTTAAACTATAATGTCAACTTTCCCTGTTCTCCAGTCCAGTGACCCACTCTGCTGATTCTGGCAGCCTCCATAATCACTTGAGTCAATTTCTTAAAATCTCTCTCTCTCTCTCTTTCTCTCTTTCTCTCCGTACATACACACTCTTTCACCTCCTATTGGTTCTGTTTCTTTGGAAAACCCTCACAAATATAGGCTTCTTTCACTGTGACATTTAGAAGTTTGCCCTTTCTCACATAATCACAATGGCCACAAACCATTAAAACAAACTCAAACGATTAAATGAAGAAGGTACTGACATGAAAGTAGCCTATCCTCAGTTTCCAAACAGACTGCAGCACAGTGCAGATAAAGGAAACAAACAGCTGGATAAACTGGAAAACTGCCAGTATTTTCTCCACTGTGACAGAAAACTTCTTAGACAAGCCTCTGTATTTCAGGAGTTAAACTTCCACTTCTTCTGTCTGTCAGGACATGAAGACTGTTCTGTTGAACTTGGTAAGAAATGGATGATTGAAGGGGGTAGGCTGTTCAGTTAATAAGGATGTCAGGGAAAACTGGGGTCCCAGAGCTTTTAAAATGGAGAATACAGAACTGAAAAAGTGAGCAACAGCAATCAGATGGAAGAAGGTCCTAATTTTAAGACAGAAGCAACAGAAGCTATAAGCATGCTTCATAGGAAACCTGGAAATCCACTGGTGAATCTCAGCCACGGCATTCTACTCTACTTTCTTTAATTTGATCTCTGTCCACCGCTAGAGAGCAAGGGTGATATTTGTTCATGTTTACAGGCCATAGCATACAATCATTTTTCCAGTTCCCCACTGTCTAAAAACAATTGTTTCTCCGACAAAGACCATTATTGACTATAAAAATTCAGCAACAGAGAAAAGAATAAATTTCAAATAGTTGTACTTTTTTGATGAGTAATGTATAGAAAGATTTCCTCTACAAAGTAGGAGGTCTCTTCATAATCTTTAAGTGGATCTTGGACAGTTTCTCAGCAAGTGTATTTCATATCTTCACAGTTTCAAAAACCATGAAATCCTTAGTCTTCCAACTGATGACTTCGAATTTGTCTGTAATTCAACACATCTGTGATTATCTCTGGACAGGGAAAACAATAAAAGAAGTGAAACCACTGAAAATTCCACTTACACTCCCAAGGGCCCTTACAACTTGCAACTTGTCCTAGTACCTCTCCTTTCCCCATCCTTTTTTTTTTTTTTTTGTCTCCCAAACAGTGATAAGCCCAAGGTTACATATTATCCACAGTTTTCAAATCAATATTACCTTATATCACTATTGCTGCACAGTTTAGGGCTTTGCGGCTAGCTACCATGACAATAGATGCACAGCCTGGAACCAGTTTTAGTTAATTAGAGTCAATCAATCCAAACTTTGCTAACTTACTCATGTGAAACAATAGTATAATGAACCAAAGTCGGCAAGATGATTGGGAAACACAAATTATTGCACCCTGATAAATTAAATGTGACTATTACAAAACCTTCTTTCTAAATGAACACTCAGGGAAGGAATATGAGTCTTTAATATAATTAAGAATACAGGGAAAATAAACCTAAAGGAGCTATTAAAAACTCCACCTTTTTTTGTTTTTAAGGAAGAAAAATAAAGGTTGTGTTATGGAAAGATCTTGTGGCATCTTTATGTATTAATTTGGGAAAATAACTTCCTGTTGGTTCTGGTCCTTGGATAGAGTAGACAGAAAAGCAGGACATGCATATATGGGGATGCCAGAACCACGGCAGGGTGGTGAAAGAGCAAAAGGGGAGAGACAGGCCTAAACCTCTGTGTCTGTGTGTGCGCAGTGTTAAGAGTGTGGGTTGATGTGACCCAGGGGTCAGTGCTTTGGGTAATGTATGGAATTGAATGGAAGCATTTCCCTAGAACTCTGGCAGATCTGATGTGCTATCATTGGTGTTTGTGGCACACATGCTGAACCCAAGGGCTGCAGTAGACTAAGTAAAATATACAGCCATTTTACACATGTAATTGATAGAAGACAAACCCAAGATTCAACCTTCCAGTAGCCAAACATTGCTGTTGCTTTACCCCAGGGTAACCTGTGAATCCTATCAGAACTGTTACTTGGGTTAAAAAAAATATGTTGATGGTTAAACAGGGACTAAAAGAACTTTTGCAATGGAAATTGATAGGAAGATAGTAGATGCCCCATTTGGGAAGCAAAAAGAAACTGGAAAGGAGATTGAGGAGGGTAGAGAAAGGAAAGCAATGCAGAAGGATAACTTTTAAAACAAGATTCATCTGTCTCACCTTAAGCTAAAAGTGGTCCAATTATTGGCTGTTGGCAGTGAAACAGCTCACATAAAAACTTTGTAAGAGGCAGATTCAAAGAGCTCTCACCTGAAGTTTGAAGACCTGGGTTGGTGGGGGGGGCGGGGGGGGGGGGGTCCTCTCCCAGCCAGTTAAATGATCTATTTGACCTCTGTTTCCTTATCCGCAAAATGGGGTGTTGAGGTAGATCATCACTGAAGAAGCTTCCAACTCAAAATATCCCAACTGCTGGTACAATTTCAAGAAAAGTTTTTAATAATTTACTTATAATGACACATGTTAACTACCATTATAAACTGAATGTCTCCTAACTCAAAAGTTGAAAACTAACCCCCAGTGTAATGGTATTAGGAGGTGAAACCTTTGGGAGATGCTTAGGTTTTGCAGATAGAGCCCTCATTAATGAGATTAGTGCCCAAATAGAAGAGGCCTCAAAGAGCTCTCTCATCCATTCCACTATGTGAGGACACAGGAATCCATAAACACAGAAGGAAACTCTTACCAGACACTGAATTTGTTGGCACTTTGATCTTGGACTTCCCAGCCTCCAGAACTGTGAGAAATAAATGCTTGTTGTTGAAGTCACCCAGTCTACAGTACTTCTGTGACAACAGCCCAAATGAGCCAAGACAACTACTGAGCTACTTTGTTACCTTCTGTCCCATAGTCAGGCAGACCCGGGCAAATGCCAAAGATGCTTAGTGCAGTTCATAAAGGCATCATATGTCTTTACATATTGCTTTACACTGAGCTCTCACCTGTTTTCTCATACTGTTAAATAACAGCCAACTTGCAGTCTTTATACAGTTCTTATATGTCAGTCTAAGCTCATATACATTTTATTGTCACTTACCAGGGGCATAAACAGAGCCTGTCTTAAAGGGGGTTTAAAGGTTGGCCCTGCATCCATGGTGAGACTTGGTATCTGTACCTTGCTGGGCTGGTGGGAGACAGCTTTTGTTTAATTTTCCTTATTCTTTAAAGGCAGTTGGTACAATGATAAAGTGACTCACTCTTCCTCATGTCATGAATGAATTGTCAAATAATTTGAAGCTTCTAGAAGACAGGAAATAGAAGTTATATGGCTTTCAGTGTCCTATAATGTCTAACACAGTGTTTCAGCTACAGACGGGTTTAATCAATAGCTATTAGATGATGGATAGATGCATAGATGAAAGAATAGACTGCAGGTGGATGGGGAATAAACATATGAATAAATGGAAAGTCAATATAAACACTGGCATATAGTTGATATTTCCTTGCATTTGGAAAACTTAATGTCCTTATATTTAGAGACTAATTTTGGGAAATGGCAATATGACAGAATTCTACACATTTTTATATGCATTTAACGTATTCATACTCATTTAACTACTAAAAAAATGTAACTAAAAGATAACAAAGTAATTTTTAACATCTCAACGATGTGTGATGTGACTGATTTAATCCCACCTACCATATCTCAGATTCAAATCCTATCATTAACAGCGAAATGAATTCAAACCAAGGGTTTACTTTCCAGATATATAGTTTTTATCTATAACTGAAATCTCACAAAACCAGTTGCTTCTCCCCAAACCACATAAAAACCACAAAGTATTTCATTGGCCATGACACCGCCAATTGGTGATGAAAAATTTGCTTGTACTTTTGACATTTCTGTGTAAAACAACAGCTGCTTCACTCACTTGGAAGCAGCCTTTTTCTCCCACTGGGGATTCTTATCCCCAGTGGAGGTGGGTGGGCATCTTGCTGGCAATGTTGCATGCATACAGAGATTCTTAGATACTCCATAGCTGACAGCTAAAATGAACTCATTCTGTGAAGGATATGTTTTCCGGTGGAAGACAGCCAGACCTGCTTTCCTTTGGGGAATAGAGTATGAGGGGTACCATGGCCCTGTTCTCATCATAGTGAGTCTAACACCCACAGTCACATGGGGCCTACCATGTACATTGTAGAAACCAAAGGCTAATACTTTAAATTCATCTTAACTACCAGAAGGAAACTTCTAGGTCAAAAATGAGCAGACAGTTTAAAGCAGAAATGTACCTGTAAATTTACTGGGTCCTCCTCTTTCCCTCCTATCATCACCACCATAAATACCATCATTATTATTCTCTCATTTGCCCTACATTCTTACGTTTCAAAGTTCCTGAAACTTGAATATTGTTTGTGCCCTTTTCCTCTGGCCCCCCTTCTTTTACTGCAAGTACCTTAAATCATACATTTAATGAACACCCTCATTTCTTGTGCTCCTAAAATTCAACCCAAGGGAAGAAATGAGATGAGTTTCATTTAGGCACATAACCTCAAAAGGTCAAGCCCTTAGAAGGTGGCCGTCATTCTGATGTATTCTATACTAATTATTTTGGCCCAGATCCCGCTGGTTGTGTTCCCACCATCATCACAACCCACCTTGTGAATGGCACTTCCTTACTCATTAGCTCCACGCCTATCAGGCAGAGTTTCAGTGCAAATCTGAGACTAGGTCTGCATGAACTCGGGATATTCCCCTAGAGCATGGGATGCAACTAGGAGTCAGAAGGCTCCACTTTATGTACTGCTGCCACTATGTAGTGGATCTGCTAAGCTCACAGAGTTGTCATAAGGATGAAAGTACTTATTTAAAGGGCACAGGGATTTGTTAATGTTGGCTATGGCAATTCATAGTAGCATAGAAAGAACTCTGAGTGTGGAGATTTCAAGTCTGTCTTCAGCCACTTGTTAACTATGTGACATCACTTAACCTCTCTGAACTTCATTATCAGTATCTATAAAATGATAACATGATTTGAGTGATACGAATGTGCGTATGCATGTGTATATATACACATATATAGAAATACAAACAATGACACTTCTCTGACTTTTCTGAGTGGCTATTTCAGAAAGGCATGGGAAGTGGCTGAGTACCTGACTCCGGTCCTCAAGGAATCAAAGTTTGGGGGAACAGGTGTTATCAACCCAGAAGAGTTTGTGGCAAGCTGGAGAGCACTTAGCCCACCACTGTCCAACACGGTAATGGGCTACAGGGGAAGAGTTGAAAGTGAAGGCATACCTACCAACAGGCAAACAATTTTGGGGTCACCAAAAAATGTGCATTGCTACAATACAAGCGGTGCAAATAGATGGAATATTCACCTGACTTGGAAGCTATCATTGAAGAAGATGATGGTGATGGGGGATGGGTAGCTACATGTCATAACACAGGTATTGCAAGAATTACTGAAGCAGTTAAGGAGATTACATTGGAAAGCAAGGACAGCATAGAACTTCAAGATCGCTCAGTAGGATTGAAGAGGAGGAAGAGGAAGATGAAGGAGAAGCTTCAGATATGGAAGAATGGGAAGAAAGTGGATTGTGGGAAACAGATGAAGCTTCCCTAGACACAAGGAAAATAGTAGAATTAGCTTGTGAAACCAAAACTGATGCTGCCAACCCGAACTTACGACCAGACACCGTGACTATGGTTGTTCAGCTATGATGAGCAAAGGTAGCCTTTAACAGTCGAACACATGTGTGAAGACATCACTCAGCATCAGGTGAAGAAAACAGTGACCATTGAAAATCAGCCTCATCTCCCACCACCTCCTATGTGTTCAGTTCACCCGTGCAGGCATACTGAGGCAATGAGGAAATCGTTAAGACCGTTGCAGGAGGGGAGAACTTGGTGTTCATACACATTTTCTTATTCTCTTGAAATTTGTACAGTCTGTCATTCCAACAGAATATGGCTACACAAGACCCTTCACAATGTAAGGAGAGAGCATAGGGTCTATCCTAATTATTCATTCTATTTTTTAAAGAATTAATGCATAGATGTGACCATTGACCATATTCACCAATATGTACAATGTCTCTAATAAAGGGACTTATGTGTTTATGCATTAAATTTTAAAAGTTCCACCAAATGGCTATTTCACTGATGATCTGTGTTAAATAATTTAAGAATGTGTTTGATAATCTTCTAATAATTTCTGTATTGCTGACCTCCAGAGTAATGGAGAAAGTCTCATACTTGCCAGCACTAGTACAATGCAAAACATATAATAACTGTCATTAAAATGTAGCCAACAATACATAGCAAAAATCCAAAACATGTGACTACATGGTAATATATAAAAACAAACCAAAAAAAAATCTTTCTTTTTTCATTTCTTAGAGAACATCTAATATTGTTCTTTCTCTCCCATGATCTATATTATGATCCAGAGAAGCTCTTTATTACTCTAATTTTTATTAATAGCCCACATTTTCTCTATAAGCCCATCATCCCTAAGTTTTTGTTTCCATGTTGATTTCTGTTCTGATTCTTATAATTTTATGTCCAGTTCCTCTTTATATCTCTACTTGGATGTTTCACAGCTTCCTCGAACACCACATTTCCAACATCTGCACTTATCATGTTTCCTTGCCAAACTATTCCTCCTCAAGTGTTTCTACTGCAACAATTGGCTAAATATCCACTCATACGCACGTGACAGAAATCTTGCAGTCATTCTTGAAAACTCCCTGCCCCTCATGCGCCCTATTTGCTGATTATTCTTTTAAAATGTGTCTCTAATTTATCAATTTCCCTCTACTCATTTCCACTATCAACGATACCCGTGTGAACCATCCATGCCTCTTTCTTTTCTTTCTACACTGAACTTGGCCCTTTGCCAAGCTGTTCAAACTCAAACTTGAATGTCATTTCTCTTCTTAAACCTCCCATGAATGCTACTTTTTAAGAATAAACCATCCTATGACTAGCACCTCTGGGTTTTTTATATATAAAGGGGTAAGTTCGAGGGAGTGGGGTGGCTTTCTAGTGGAAGGAAGGGAGGAAACTTCTCTTGGAGATGCATTGGCATGGGATATGTTACCCCTGGCCTCATCCACTGTCACATCTCTCTCATGGCCACTGATCCCTCGAAAGCACTGGTTCCTGCCCAACTTCTTATCTCACCTTATGTCTTGCTTCCCCTCCCTCACTGCATTGGAGCCTCATTGCCCCGCTCCGCCTTTGCCTTCTTCAAATGTACCAAGTTCATATGCACGTTTGCTGCTTTTCCCTCTGCCCATACCCTTCCTTATGCCACCCTTCTTCTAAATTCCCTGTCCTCCCCACCCTCACCATCTTTCTAGTTTCTGTTTAATTATCGGTTCTTCAGTGAAGGTATCCTCTCTCTAGGTCAGATTCTCCTCTTGAATGCTGTCAAGTACCTGAACTTGTCAGTTGTAATACTTACCACAGCTGTAGTGACATGATGTTTAGAAAGCCTTTTGTTTGAAGCCCACCTCACTCATTATGGTCTACATCCAGGAGTGCAGGAGCCAAGTCAGTCTGGTTCATCCCTGAACCCTCAGTGTCTAACGTAGAACTGGACACATAGCAGGTGCTCTGTACAAATTTGTTGAATAAAGAAATTACTGAGTCTATTTAGACCACCCTTTTCAAACTCCCTATCAGTTCTCAAAAAAGACCAATAATTTTAAATGTAAGTGGTATCTCTTAAAGACAGTAAATGAAACACTTTCCTTCCAATGTCAGATTTCCTAATTGTTTATTAAACTGAGAAAGGGACCTGTTCTTCAGATCTCACACCATAGGATTTTCTGGAATATAAAAAAATATTTACTTTTAAATATGTTTTAAAATTTAAATGCTTCTCATTGTTTAAGAATCCTCTAATTCTATGTAAGTGATCAATAGTCCAAATTTATTAAATTGTAGGTATCATTTTCTAACTTTTCCTGGAAGTTTGATTTTACTTAAATCCTCTTGCAATTATTCAGTTCCAAACATTTATTAGATACCTATTATGTGCCCAAACCTCAGCTATGTGCTGTAAATGGAAGATAGCATTTTTTGAGGAGCTCATAC
This sequence comes from Panthera tigris, assembly GCF_018350195.1. Taxonomy (NCBI): domain Eukaryota; kingdom Metazoa; phylum Chordata; class Mammalia; order Carnivora; family Felidae; genus Panthera; species Panthera tigris. Next base: position 54,214,861 of record NC_056671.1, on the reverse strand, counting down.
TCCGGTAGAGTAAACCAATAAATAAATACATTCACACACACACCCCTGTAAGATAGTTAATAAGAGATACTAAGGTAACTACGTATATGGCGCTGTGGTCACGTAAAAGACAACTGCAGATCAGAGATATTCACAAAGAAGGGGAAGCATTGGGGCTGCTCTTGTGTACGAATGGAAAGTTACCAAAGAGTGATTTCCTCCAGTCATTCAGGAAGAAAAAATCACAGCAGGAGTGAAGGCATGAGATGGTTCACACATTTAACTATTGCCCTGCAGGATTCAGGCTCAGTAAACAGTCCTGCCTCCTTTATGAAACACTTCTCCATGTCCGTGGTGAGCAACTCTCCTGAAATCTAACATCAAATTCATTTGATTCTCAAACTAGTTGATCTCATGAACGGCCAATCCCGATTTCTTTCTGGACACCTATCACTATGTGCAACTTCCCAGCAGTCAAAAAATACAGACGCCTCCTCCTGTAGAGATATACTTTAATGATCCATCAGTGACTGTACTATAACTCATTCATAAAACCCCAAAGCATTAAAAGCTCCATCTTCATTATTACCAGATGTCTTACAGGCACCTAAGTCAACACTTCAAAATGACTCCCTGCAAGTTTGCAAGACCCAGTGTTTCTTCAAGGACATCCAAGAATACATTTCCTGAAAGGAATCTGCTGGAAGCTGCCTAGCATAACCGAAAAAATGCTTTTTAATATTAAGAACCCTGTATTTCTCACATTCTACTACTTCCATCCTGGAAATAAAAATGTTTCCAAAGGACTTAGTTGGAAAAGGAGAGAATCAATTTCTTCCAAAGATTATAGCACTTCCAAGCACTTAAGGGTCTCTCTCCCTCCCTTTGTCTCTGGATGGATAGATGGAAAAATTAGAGGTGGATAGATAGATGTAGTGCTATAGACAGCAATAGAGATAGAAAGAAAGGTAGACATCATCCTTCAGAAAGCTGGTTTTTTTTTTTTTGGTTTTTTTTTCATCATGAATAAAATGCAGAAGAATTGGTTTGGGCCTCAAAAGAAAGAATTTTTAAACACATTTATTTCCTTATAAAATTAAAACGCCATTAAAAATTAACTGCCAGAATTAAATCCATGAAACCTTTAAGAGCAGCAAGCATATGGTCTGAGAGAAGCCTGCCTCCGCTCTCCCACCCATCATAGGGTCCCAGCTGAGAGAAAGAAGAGACCATCTGAGTCCCAGCTACGTAGAGATCCTAACAGACCTCTGCCACTGACTTTTCAGTTGACTTTATTCCACATGTCCCCAAAGAAAAGTCTTCCCTTTTAAAAATCATTTACTTTGTATATTTAAGACCGCTTAGAGATATGCTTTTGTCAAGAATGCTGCTGAGAAAAAAAAAAAAGACAACTCTTTTGAGACTGCAAGTTTCCTGCAGCTTGAGCCAGCCACACACACTCAGCAGTAACCATGGACCAGAGAAGCCTGGACTTGAACGGATGCCTTGATTCCAAAAGGGCCCTAAGTGACGAATCCCGTTCATACGTTCCCCAACACCAATTTCTCCCCTTCTGAAGTCGTCACGGGGCTTCATGTCTTTCACTCTGGTCTGTTTTACCTTTAAAACGTTGCATTTGCAAACAGTTTATTTTTTCGTCAGCTGTAATCAGTTTTTGAATTCTGTTGTGTTTTATTTTTTTTTTTTTATCCAAGTATGGTTCTCATGGTGTAGTAAATGACATTAGGCTTTTGTAAATTCTTGCAGAATATAACAGATCATTGGTTTTATAACACAGTCGCTGCTTTTGCATTCTGATGAGATTATTAGTAGCAGCCTAGAATACAACATCCTCGCATACTGTTAGTTAAAAAAAAATAAAAGTTTACTAAATGGTCTCTTGTCAACTGTATCTGAAAATCATTATAGTTTCTGTGTTTCCTCTACATGAAGGGGCTCTTCAGCAAGCTGGTGGGTTATGTCAACACGAGGTTACAAAATTATTATCCCGGCTCTCTGTTTCAGCGGGGCTTATGCCATGCATTAGCATTCCTATTGTAAATATCGGGGGCTTAGGTATTTGTACATCAGGTGTAGAACCATTGCAGTGTTCGCACAGAGGATGTTCAAAGCCAGTCGGCCTAGTGGTAGCTTTCACTGGGAACAATTTCTGAGGGGGGGAAGAAACACACTGGGGCTTTTCCGATTTGCCATCTCTCCATAACATAGATTAGCCCTTTGGGGTGTTCTGTGGCCTCCTGTAGAGAGATTTAAAATCCATTCTATTAATAAAATTAAGTGTTTTTCCCTCTTGGGCCCATAGTCTATAATGCAAATGAGCTACGTGTGATATTTAAGGGGCAAATGGTCCTCCACGCGCTGCAGCGTGGCGGCGGCGCGGAAGCAAGAAGCGGGAGACGTGCGAGCGGAAGTGCCTGGCACAGACCAGGGAGCAAAACGTTCCCTTCCGTGTGTGCGTTCCCTTTTCAGGGCTGAAACAATGACATTTGAAAATTGCCTCTTGCATGTGCACCTTACCTTTCTCTCCATACCACTCTACCCACGCATATCTGCTCTCTGCGTTAAGATCATGACATTCTGGGCTTCAAATTGATACAATGCCAAATAAAAAGCTATCCTGTGAGCGGTAATGGTTCTCTAGAAGTCACGGCATTCCACATAGTCAATAATATAAATTTTTAAATGGGTAAATGCATGCTAAAATGAGAGATCTGATTTGCTTCAGTAGTTCTGGCCTCTGAGACACATAATACAGTGTTTTAAAAAACTGCTTGCATCTAGTTTGCATTTTACCTGAAAATGGGAATAATGAGAATGATGAATTTTGTAAAAACTTCACATTCTGTTTTGAAATCTCCCCTCCCCCATGAAAACTTCAAAAGCGAATCAATTTCTCCCTCTTCTTTGGCTTTTTCTTTTCTTTCTTTCTTTTTTTTTTTTTTTCAGTTTCTGGGTGTATCTTTGTTTTATTAACCCTTTAATATTGAATAATGTTTAAAATTAAGATTATTCTTTTTGGAATTGTAAGCATATTCTTCCTATTCTTTTGATTTAGCTGTGTTTAGCTAGGGACACTCCCCATCAGGTTTATTTATCATTCATATTTAAGAATGCAAATTCTTCTTGACAATGCAAGTTCTTTTCAAAAATATTTACTCATGAGTGACTATCACTTGTTTTATTAAACTAGTTCATGTAAATGGAAGACTAAAATAATCAAATAAAAAACAACTCCCACGGATCAAGATTTCAGGACAAGGTCCAAACCTCTCCCTTCAGCTGAGCTGCAGAAACTGTGCTAGGTACTAGGGCCAAGGAGACCAATATGAAGAACTAAAGTTGGTTGCAATCTAATGGGCAAGTAAAAAAAGCCCAAAATATATGAAATGCTCTATGGTATATAATCAGAAAGTATATTTTTCCTGAAAATCAGTATGATCCAGAACGTCACTGTGGACCATCACACATTCAGGGCAGAAGCAGTCCTCCTCACCCAGAGATAACAAAGCTCAAGCTCTAAATCTAAACAGATAAAGGTTTATATCGTGCCTCCCATACTTGCTGTGTGATTTAGACCAAGATAATTAATTAACTTCACTTTGTGTTTTTCTTCTGTGAAAATGGAACCATATTCAGTTCTCTATTCTGGTCTGGTAAATATGTTCTTTTAGTTCATTTTGCTCTCTCCTTATTTATAAAATTAAATAACAGATTATGAGGGTGATGAATTTGATCAAAAGTATTCACATATCTGTTTACCTGTAGAAGTGGAAGTTTGTTCCGTTCATTGAATGCAGTGTGTCCTCAGAAACATCATGTGACTGCTCGGAAAATCTGTGCCGTTTTACCCTGGAGCTGTGGTCTCTCTTTTTTTTTTTTTTTTTTTTTTTTTTTCTGTGTGAATGAGTACATTGTGCTGTTTTCCTAGGTGCCCATCAGCATAGGAAAATCAGAGTGGTCTCCAACGAACAGCCAGGGTTGTGAGCCAAGGCCCCTGATCTCTGCATTGACCCAGGCTTCATGTGTCAGTCTTGTGCTGGGACCCTCTCCGCTGATCTATCCTCCTGCAACCCTGATGCCAAGCCTTCCTATCTCTCCTACTCCTGGTTAGAATATGTTTCCTTCCTTTCCTGGTCCATTGGGGCTGTTATAACAATACCATGGATTGGGTGGCTTATAAACAGCATTTATTTCTCCCAGTTTTGGAGGCTGGAAGTCCATTATCAAGGCACCAGCAGATTCAGAGTCTTATGAGGACCTGCTTTCTGGTTCATAAATGCTTTCTTCTACTGTGTCCTCACATGGCAGAAGGGGTAAGGGAGCTCTCTGGGGCTTCCTTTATAAGAGCACTAATACCATTCGTGAACGGTCCACTCTCATGATCTAATCACTTCATGCAGGCCCCACCTCCTAAGGCTACCTCACTGGGGATTCCGTTTCATTATGTGAATTTTGGGGGAACACAAACATACACTCAATAGCACCTCCTTTCACTTAACCATCACAACACACACACCACATTCCACATACACACAGTCAACCCTTTTCATGAAAATTCTTTAGAAACATTGATTCAATAAATATGTTTTTTTAATGCTTATTTATTTATTTTGAGAGAGAAAGAGGTAGAGAGCAAGCAGGGGAGGGGCAGAGAGAGAAGGAGAGAGAGAATCCCAAGCAGGCCCTGTACTGTCAGCACAGATCCTGATGTGGGACTTGAACTCACGAACCATGAGATCATGACCTGACCCAAAACCAAGAGCTTGACATTTAGCTAACCGAGCCACCCAGGAACCCCGACAAATATGTTTTATGTGCTTCTATGTGCCAGGCACTGTGCTAGGCAACAGGCATATAAATTAAATAAGAACAAACTTGGCCTTGAGAACACTGACTTCATCCCATACAACAGAAGACAGCAGACAAATAAGTGAATAGACAACCAAAATATTTTGAGACTATGATTAGTACTTTGAAGGAAATAAAGAGGGTGCTGTACCAGCAGATAACAACATTTACTCCAAAGGCGTGGACACAGAAACCCTTTCTTTCTGAGGAAAAGATATTCAAAAAAAGACCTAAAGATTGAGGAGAAGCCAAGCAAGTGAAGAGCTAGAGGGAAAGTCTTTTCAAAATTTTTTTAACATTTATTTATTTTTGAGAGAGAGAAAGACAAGAATGCACGTGGGGGGAGGGGTAGAGAGAGAGGGAAACACAGAATCCGAAGCAGGCTCCAGCCTCTGAGGTGACCGCACAGAGCCTGACAAGGTGCTTAAACCCACAGACTACACGATCATGACCTGAGCCGGAGTCAGAGGCTTAACAGACTGTCACCCAAGCACCCGGAGGGAAAAATCTTCTCAGAATGGAGGCAGAGCCAGTACAAAATCCTGGAGTAGGGGAGCGAAATGAAAAAGTTTCATGAGCCCCCTAAGATTCAGTGCAGCTGCCGGAGCTGGAGACAGGTACTTAAGACCCAGAACACGCAGGGTTTTACAGACCTTGGGGGATGGAGGGGAGAGTTGTGTCATGTCTTAAACACAACAGAAAACAAATGCAGGTGGTTAAACAGCATGGAGACCTGCTCCAATTTTTCAAAGGAGAACTCCACAGTTTGAGTGAAAAGGGGAGCATAGGAAAATCAGACTTATAGGAAGGAGTTCAGTTTGGAGGTTGTAAGAGCTTTCCAGATACTAGGATGTGAACTGGGGTTGGGGCAGGAGGTGGAATTAGGGTTGCAAAGATCGAATTGATCCGGGATATACGGACGTAGAACCTAAAAAAAAAAACTGAATGACAAATTTGGGCGAAGGAGTGGAGGGGAGAAGGGAAAGCAAGAGATGAAAGAAATGAAGCCTCTCCTGATGACTTGGGACTCCTGGACGGATACCTGAGTAAACAACGTTATTTCCTAAGATGAGGGAGACTAGGGAGGGACGGTTTCAGGAGATCCTGACAGTGAGCACGTAAACTTTGAAATGGCTGTGGGAATTCATGTGGAGATGTCAAGAGGGCACTACCCATCAGGGTTCTGTGTGTTCCACCTACCTGTTCACCAACACGCCAAACTGATTACATCAGAAAACTTAAAAGTAACCGCTTAGGTGACAATATGACCCCGTATAGCATCTCTTTGGTGTGTTGGCTAAGCATGATTTTCATATGTCAGGATGGCTCATTACTGTCAGGGCCAACACACTGTATTAAATGCTTATCATGAAGCTCAGGATAAGGAATGTCTAGCTGGGAGATGATTGCAAAAGGCTGAAGGATGTCAGTGCCAAATCTGTAGATCAATGAGGAGGTCTCATGACCTAGAATCTGAAAAATGAGAGGAACCCAGCCATCTGGAGAGAGGTGACATGGTCAATGTCTAGTGTGCATTAGTAAATACTATGAAAATGGTCTCACCAGGTTCCAGAAATGTCAAACCAAAGATATTTTCCCTGTAATATGGATCAAATGGTGCTGCACAGGGGAAACTGTTGGGGGGGGGGGTGCGGGTAGGGAGGAGATGGGGAGGGAAATTCCACAATCACATCCTTGATTCTTAGAAGAACATCGCCACATGCAAATTTTATCAAAGAAAACTATAAAATGTTGCAGAACCATTCCTTTCAAATGAATATAAGATGCTAATTGGTGATGTATGTAGTCCCAGAGATGCTTGACATGCAAGGAGTGAGTGAAGTAAGACAAAGCATTTGTGTGGGCCATCTGGAAGGGCATACCACACTCCTGCATGTGATGAGAAAGTGGAATTAAACAGAAACTTTGGAAACCAAGGTCTAAACATGCACAGCTGCGGGTGCTTCTATCTTTTTCACGTACCGAGACCCTGGCGAGAAACCCCTCCATGCGCCTAGAGATCGTGGCGACCAAATGAAACAGAACCCGACTCTCCCCTGCACCGCGAGGATTATCACCACCCCTTGCGCAATCCGGCATCCCTACAGCTTTCCCAAGCACGCAGATTGAGTTCCTCGGGGACTTTACATGTAGAATTTAAAGCTTTGCCCCGGCTCACTCTCGAAAGCAGGTATTTGATCTCGCGTGTAACAGACGTACAGAGTATTTAGATTTCCAGGATGAAGACGCTTCCTGCACGCACACGCACAAATATTTTCCACGAACACTAAACAGCATCTACAAAATGGACATACTTGTTTGCTCTATAACTGCCTGAGAGAATTTTTTTGAAATAGGCACCAAAAGAACAAAAGTGAAAAGTGTGATGTTTTTATTCATTTCAGCTTATGAATTGAATTTTCAAAAATTAACCTTGAGGGTAACATCTCCTCCTTGGGATAAAAGTTTGCCTAACTGTTGTACAAAGAAATGTCTCAGTCTCTAAGGAGAACTAGTCAAATTTTGAAACACTATTTGATAGGAAAGAACTGGCCTCTAATACTTGAAAATGGGCCATAAAATCCGGTGATCCATTTTTTTAAATTAATGATTTGGTTTTTGGTGAGGAAGCACAGGCAGTACGCAGTGTTGAGAGAGACAGCAAGGAAGAGAGCAATTCAACAGCACCGAGATCCCCCAAACTGAGTTGTTTAGATGCTCAGCCCTGTGTTCTGCACTCCAAGGCGGCGTTTTCTTCTGAACTCTTGTCATTTACGTCCTTGTTCTGAAAAGTTTCAAGATTTCTTCAGCCCACAGCTGGTTAAAAGACAAACGAACCCAAAGCACAAATACAAACACCTGGGAAATTGCATCTCTGCGATCAATCTACCTCTTCTTAAATACATTTTGTTTGTTTGCCTATCTGAGTGTAAGCCCCAAGGCAAGAACTGTGTCTTTTTAATGTCTTCTGCGGCACCAAGCATATTGTAAAAGCTGAGGCAGTGATAAACAATAATAATAATGCCATTCAAAGGGAATGCTGACTCAAATAGCATGAGTTTAAGCCTAATGGTTTAGACACTTGGAGTTGAGAAAAGATATGGCACTCGAGCCAATTTATATAATCCAAATCTGCTTCCAAAACCTGAATCATTCGCTTCTCTGTTTGGCTTGCACATTTTTAAAACTGTGACAATGAAAGTAGTCTTTGCCGCCCACTCTCCCTCAAAAAGAAAGAAAGAAAGAAAGAAAGAAAGAAAGAAGGAAAGAAAGACCCAAGTGTCCTAAAGCAAAAATGTATTCAAATATTTACTAAGCACCAACTGTATTCATAGTATAACAGGCATTAAAGACACAAAGGTGGACAAAACACACCTCCCACTCTCTCAGATCTCGTAATTCATAGGTAGATCGTGAAAGAGTTAAGAGAAGGGGGAACTAGGAGACTTTTTAAAATGCATGTGTGAAAAACCATGCCCTGTAGATCATAATGAAATGTACTCATTTGAAATGGATGGTCTATTCCTAAGAACATAGCTGCATGGGTCAGCTCTTTGGAGGGAAAATGCAAGACTGATTTTTCTGCACTCAGGGAGTAGGGACTGACTGAAGAATATGCTGAGAGCCTTCTTCACTCACCCACTTCAGTTACTGCAAGGTTCACGAACAATGAAGTTCCTACCAGTGAAGTGTCCACTTCCTCTGGATAAAGGCTTCGAGTTGGCAGAAGACATCTCCTTAATACAAGTCTAAGAGTGGCTCTACCTTAAAAATATTCACCTCCTACCTACACAGTCATCTGAACTGTTTATCAGATGAGCGATCTGCCATTTTTCCAGAGTTGGAACCTGAAAGAACAAGACAGGATGCATGGGCTTTGAAGGAGCAAATAGTGGGATGTGGGAGCCTCAGGGCGAAGCACACAGTTGTAAGAACACTGAAGAACACGACACTGAAAAGAAGCAAAGAGATGCTTTAAGAATGGGATTTAGGAGGGCACCTGGGTGGTTCAGTCGGGTTAAGTATCCGACTCTTGGTTTCAGCTCGGGTCATGATCTCACAGTTCATGAGTTCGAGTCCCACATCAGGCTCCGTGCTGACAGTGTGGGCCTGCTTGGGATTCTCTCTCTCCCTCTCTCTCTGTCTCTCTCTCAAAAAAATAAATTAAAAAAAATTTAGAAAAAAAGAATAGGATTGGGATTTAGGAATGGCGTAGGGGGAGTAGGGGAAAACTTGCTTAATTCATCCAAACTTCCCAGTTCAAAACTTGAAATGTTTTTTCAAGATGGATTAGGCGCTGCTCAATATTCTGAAACTAAATTCATCTAAGTTTTACATAATGAGATTCAGTTTACCAACTCTGCTTTTCTAACTGGAATCCTTGGCACAATTGCCACTCATGATTTTTTGTGAGTCAGAAGATTCAAGGAAATTTGAAACTACAGAGTCTTAAGAAACCAAAAGGTAGGATGTGTTGTTGCCTGAGAACTTTTCATATTCTGAATGTTATGGACTGAATCGTGGCCCCCATTCCCCAAATCCATATGTTGTATCCCTAACCCTCCATGTAATTATGTTTGGAGATAAGCCCTTTAGAGAGGTGGTTATGGGGAAGTGAGGTCATAAGCATGGAACCCTAATCTAGTATGACTGGTGTCCTTACAGGAAGAAGAGACAGTAGGGATCCCTGCACATAGAAGAAAGGTCATATGAGGACACAACCAAAGATAGCCATCTGTAAGCCAAGGACAGAGGCCTCAAGAAGAACCAAACCTGCCAACACCTTGATCTTGGACTTCCAGCCTCCAGAATTGTGAGAATAAATTTCTGTTGTTTAAGCCACCCAGTCTGTGGTATTTTGTTATGGTGGCCCTCACAGACAACTACACCGAACTTTGGTGATTACCAAGAAGGAAAATTGCTCTTCATAAAAGAGAAGATATCACCAATATGCTATGAGGAGAAAGAGGTGCAATCACAGAGAGAGCAACTTAGAGTCACAAGTAGCAATTTTTCAGGAGGGTGAAGCAATGCCAGGTACAAGCGAGTTTCTGCAAAATCTACTTCTGACTTCCCTTCTCTCAGCAACACACATCTGATGCTGAGTCATCCTAAGACCAACAGGAATATATTGAAAATGCTCCTGAAGATTATAATACATGAACTCCCTCCCTCTCTCACCCTTCCAGACTCTGGTTCAGATATTCATCGCCAAACTGCTGGATATTTAGGAGCCCTAACTGCCTGTGTAGTGATTGTTCCAAGCAGTCTGCTGATTAGCAGAATGCCAACCATGAGCCTCAGCTGTGCAAAAACAGAGTTGTCTTAATCTCCTTTTCTGTCCACAATGCCAAAGCAAGACCAGAGGCACAGGACAAAACCAGAAATGCAAAATGTCTCCACATGAGAGGAGATTGTCTACATGTCCGAAGTGGAACATCCACATAATAGATGAAACTTATAGCCAACCTCACCTGGATTTGGAGATGGGGATACTAAATTAATTACAGACCCACAAAGTAAAAAATGAAGCCTCCTATGGTTTCTTTGTTCATTTAGCCCCCACGTTTCTATTCCTTAGTGGAAACTCAGAGATCTCACCCACATCTGAGTTCTCCTCTACTTTGTGGGCATTCAGTTAGGTTACCTTCTCCAGTATCTGTTCCAGTTAGGAATGGCCATGTGACTAAGGGATCTCACCAAAGGATATGAATGGAAGTGACGTGAGCTACTTCCAGGCCCACCAAAGAGCCTTATTTCTTAGCTGAAGTGAAAGAATGCTTGGAGGACTTGAATGAAGGTAAATCTCATGACAGGAAAAGCCTGGATGCTTGGATGATGGCCTAGACAAGCAACCCACCAGCCTCCCAGATCCAATAGACTGGCATGAGTAAGAAATAACCTTTCATTTTATGAAACCATTTATACTGTGGAGTTATTTATTAGAACAGCAGACTGACTTTAACAACACTTGTTTAACTTAGAAGCAGCAGAGTTTTGTTCTTTTTTGCCAATGAATTCAGGATTTTTCATTCTAAGGAAATGATAATCAAGCTAAACAATTTCATACTCACACTCATCTTTCCATAGCTCTGAGTCAATGCCCACACAAGGCTAAAGGGTAACTAAGCTGATGGACCTAACAATTTTTTGATGGAATGTAAAGCAAGGGTCACAGTGATCTTTCACAGTTGAGTGATGTCTTTCTCCAAAGAGGTGTGCATGTTGGATTCATTCCATCAGAGTCCCTCTCCCTTATGGGCCTTGCCACATGGAATCTTCTTATAATTCCACTTTCTATAAGCAATTACTGAGTATCCCTTAATGAGGACATAATCATACATATTTGAGTGTGATAGGCCTATACTCTGAACTATGACACTGCAGCTTAATTACGGCCTGGACATGTTTGTGGGATAGTAGCAAAGTCATAGCAAGTGTGTAAGATTCCTGCTACACAAGTGAACTATTCCTGCTTGAGAGAGCAGTTCTACAAAGAATGCATTTTATTAACCTCTCAATTATAATCTCCTGCTCCCAATTTACAGGAAGAGTAAAAGGAAGAACTGAATATTCTCCAATCCCTTTGTTCCCATCTGGGTTTTCACACACTCATTGGAATAAAGAAATCTGGAAGCAATGAAAGGGTGCCTAGATCTCTGGGGTGTGTGTGTGTGTGTGTGTGTGTGTGTGTGTGTGTGTTAACTGGGTGGTAGCTAGATAACACTTCTGGGAGAGATTAAAAGTAAGCCAGCAAAGTAGCAATGGGTGTATGAATATTCCACCCAATCTCTGGCCTTTTGCAAACAAATGACTGTACAACCCTGCACAATAGTATCACAGATATTATTAATTGGGATGAGCCATATTGTTTGATAAACTTTTATTATAAACAAGAATATTTGAATTTTTTCACTAGTAATAACCAATAACATTTGTTTAGAACTTGATGGTCCACAAAGCACTTTGCATAAGCATTATCTCAAAGCAGACATTTTTTGGTCACCCACATCACATCCCCTTGGCCCATATTTGATTTCAGAGCAGATGTGGTAAATATTTCCATGGACTTACTCTGCCACCATCCTTGCTCAAATGCAAGCAGTAACTTCCTTCCTTTTTTCTGCCTCAAGACTTTCTCTAAAGCCACACAACACAACCACAGCCAGGAAGTGTGGGCATGGGGTAAGGGAATAATATCCCTGCAGCAAGGCTGAACCCATAACTAATGAGATACAGCCATCAGTGGAAAAATACCCCAACATCCCATGTTTTGGAGAGAGAAGTTCTGGGGTGTACCCTCTATGCAATCCTCAGAAGGCTCCCAATGGAGATTAAGACCTAGTAGCCCACAGCAAGAACCAATGAATAGTGCACATGTATTGTCTTTCCTACTTTCCTATCTTCTTCCTGCTCTGTCAAGACTGCTTCCAGGGATCACCTCCCAACAAACTACCTGCATCTAAATCCTTTACTTGGGATCTTCTTCAAGGTAACCTTACTGAGGTTCTCATTTAGTCTTGGTTCCTACAATAAAAGCCCCAAGCATTAAGATATGTACAAATTACATTTGTAGTAAAAAGAAGCTCAAGGCGAATTGGGGTAGCCCATGCTCCATCTGCTGAATGGTTAGGGGCTGCTAATGAAAGGACTGGCAGAGGTTCACCTTGTGTTCAGGGCAGAAATGCACCAGGCTGAGTGGAAGCAGGAATGCTTCCTAGGAGGGCAGCTCAGCATTGCTTCACTATCACTCCCAGCCACTTTCCATCACCAAAGGAAATCAAATGGCCAAGACCAACACCACTAGGATGGGAGGGACTGCAAGTGCACCTGGCAAAGGGTGTGGATAGAGGGAGAGGAGAAGAGTTAGAAACAGTTGTATAACCTACCACATCATGCATTCAACAACTTACTTACCAAGTACATGGCATGCCGGACACTAGGGATCCAGTTGTGAACAAGACAAACATGATTTCTGCCCTTATGGAGGTTATAAGTGTGTGTGTGTGTCTGTGTATGCCCCCCAAAAGTTATATTACTCATCATTATTCATAATTTTCAGCCTGTGTTGATTTTTAAGTATACTTGATGTTTCTTAGCGGTCTCCACTTTAAGCATGTTTTTATTTTAAACATGTATTTATTCTCAGAGAAACTTACATGCATGGTTCTCTGATTTTTCTGACTTCATACTCCATATACTAGCAGGTGTTCAAATGCCTGTTAAAAAATAAGTAATAACAAATTTATCTAATTGCCTGAAGAATTGTCAGTCAACAATTTAATATAAGTTTATGAAGTCATACATAAAAGATGCTATTATAGTACAGCTTTTTCAGGCCTTTTTAAGCCTTTCCCTCATTTTATCATTAAAAAATAAATATTCTCTTAAATGAGTTGAGTAGAAATTGAAATTAGAGAATCTATATAATCAGGAAAGTGGCATGTTTCTATCAGTTAAATAAACGAAGGCGACATCATTCTCATTCTTTGCCAGATACGATGTTTTTATTCCATGATATCTTATTCTCAGACAGAAGAGAGCATCACTGTCATTTACTCAGTGACTAGCACAAGTGCTGAAATATTATAGAATGAATACGTGGCTCAATCAATAAATTAAGCGATGAAAAGAGAGGTAAGCCTAATGGTTCCTTGCTGATGTCCACGAACTGCCACAGTCTTCTGCACTATAAGCCGGTTAGGTGTTCTGGGCACATATTTCTTTGAAGATGGGTTGGGTGACCACTGATTAAATTGCCGAGGGCCAAATGGCAGCTCTCCAATTAACTTTCTTTTCTTGGTATGTTATAGTTGGCACATCCTCTTACTGTTAGGAGACACGCCATCACCTGCAGGGTTTGCCACAATGTTCCTGATGTTACATCTCCTAAGTTCCCCCCAGAGGCACTCTCTTCCCCAGCCACACTGAAATACTGTAGTTTCCAAATTGCTGTGATCTCTTCCATTTCATGGACTTCCATTTCATGGACTTCCATTTCATAGACTATGACTGCTATTGTCTATTTCTTGTCTATCTTTCTCTTCCTTGCTCTCCTGGAAAATCCTCCCATTTCTCCAATGCAAATGTATCTCGTTTGTGAAGTCTTCCTTGAATTAACTTTCTTTTTTTCTTTTCTTTTCTTTTCTTTTCTTTTCTTTTCTTGTCTTGTCTTGTCTTGTCTTTTCTTTTCTTGTCTTTTCTTGTCTTTTCTTGTCTTTTTTTCTTTCTTTCTAAGAGCAAGAGAGAGAGAGTGGGAAAGGGCCAGAGGGAGAGGGAGAGAGGGAATCTCAAGCAGGCTCCATGCCCAGTGCAGAATCTGGACATAGGGCTCCATCTCACAACCGTGAGATCAAGACCTGAGCCGAGATCAAAAGTCGGACCTTAATTGACTGAACCACCCTGGAGCCCCTGTCTTCCCTGAACTTTCAATACAACCACTCCCGTCTCTGTGCTCTCAGAGAAACTTACATGCATAGTTCTCTGATTTTTCTGACTTCATACTCCATATAGTAGCAGGTGTTCAAATACCTGTTAAAAAATAAGTAATAGCAAATTTACCTAATTGCCTGAAGAATTGTCAGCCAACAATTTAATATAAGTTTATGAAGTCATACATAAAAGATGCTATTATAGTACAGCTTTTTCAGGCCTTTTTAAGCCTTTCCCTCAATCCCACTATAAACACCCACCTCATCTCACATTCTGACCTCATTTTATCAACAAGCATTTTTGAAAATCTGGGAAACAACAGCAAAACAAACAGATGAGCATATTAGCATGAAATATGCAAAATTCTGTGTTCTTGTTTGAAGGGTCACATTTATTGCCCTTAATCTAGTTTACAAATTGCAGGAGTTTAGGATGCTTATTGGCGTTTGTGTTTGATTAAGACACGACCATATATTTAAGAGCTGGCAAGACTATTGAGCCAGGCTGTGATTGCAGCGGTAATTAGGCATTTTAACACATATTAGTGTAAACAGCTGTGTAAAATCCATATCAATGTTAGAAACACAAGTGATATGGTTCAATTAAAATATGACAAGGTTGGTTTTGAAGGTGGCTGAAAAATGCTGAGGAGTACCTGGAAAAATTAATTGCTCCCACACAATGACCTAGGCCAACAGACGTAAATTTGAAAGAACTGCCTTTCAGACATTGTAAGAGGCAGATGACATAGCAAAGCAGGAGACTCGGGGGCCAGGATTCATTTCCTAACTGCCCCAGTCTTGCTGTGCAACGCACACGTCCTGAGACGCTCCTGTGCCTTGGAGGATCACGTCTCATGATTGCTCACTAGAACTTAAAGAGCTCAATAAAAGTAAACTGGGCAAGACTACAAATGCTACATCTCCAAGCTAGTTATCATATTAATCACAACTAAACCCCAGCACCCTTTATGAATTAACAAGGGGCAATGTGTAGCTCCTACCCTAGGAAAGCTTCATGCATCGAAAGCGAGCACAGACTTCGGAACAAACACACCTGATTCCAAATCTCCACCCTACTCTTTACTGTGCATGGGATATTAGGCAAGGTACTTCACCTTTCTAGATCTCAGTTTTCTTATTTGTACAATGGGCATAATATCTGCCTCCTAGGGTATTGTGCTATAAATTAAATATATATATGGTATATAGTATAAATATATATATAGTATGTATACAGTATATCTAGTATATAGTATTTATACTATATATTTATACTCTATACTATTTATACTATATATATACTATATAAAACATATAGTATATATACAATGTATTATACTATATATTTTTATATAGTACGTATTTATTTATATACTATATACTTATATTTATAGATATTTCTATATATTTCTATATAGTATATATTTATAAATATATATATTTACTATATATATTTATACATTTATATTTGTACTATATATGTACTATATATATACTATATATACTACAAATAAATATCTATACATATCTATATCTATATCTATATCTATATCTATATCTACTAAAACTACACTAAAAGTGTAGTTCAGGACTCATTGTCATGGGTGATACCCCAAGAATATCATAAGCAAAAGATCAAGAGATATTAAAAAAACTATTACTCTACACTCTATATTTGATATCATGGTTGAAGAATCCAGTCTTCCGTTGCTTCCATAGACTCAGTAAGTAAGCTGCCAGTGAAGGTCAAGCCTAAGGGCTACCTCAGTTCATCAGCTCTTTCTGACAGCACAGAATCCCTGGGTCAGAAACAGAACTTGGAGACCTGAATACCAGCTCACCTAAGGCCACCACTGGACACCAGGCAGTCAAATGGTCTGGATGAATCCCTGTCGCCCTTGGTGGGAGAGAGACAAGAGATAGTGTAACCCTGCCATCTGTTGACCTAGCAGCGTATTGTGGCACTTCTGATATGTTTCAAGATTGTGCCACTCTCCAAGCTCGGAAGGAGGGTGAAAGATCAGTATTTACAAGAATGAACTTGCTAACTTCATTCTGCAAACTCTGGCTATACTACTGCACTTTAAATATGATGTGCAGGCTGATGGAACCAGAGATTCCAGGAACAATATTCCCTGCAAGTTCTTTCAGTTCTATCCCCACTCCATTCCACCCGAATACCAATATGATTATTAAAACAGCTATCTGCACTTCTCTGGGGGCACATTCAATAGATTTTTGAAGGTAAATCATATGAACAAAGAAGAATAACTCCAATATATGTCACTAGAAATAAAGGGCTCCCTACAGGGCGTGTGGCATTTTCAGCTTTATATGCCAGATCTGTTATCAAACACACAATATTGATCAAAAATTAAAATACTGTCTTCAAAGGAAACTGCAGCTTTGGTTCTAAAATATCTGCTGTGAATGTATTAATAACCAAGACTACCAAAGTGAAGATAAATTGATCTCTGATTAGATTAGAGCTGAAGCTATATTTCTCGGGACAAAGGAATCAAGAAATCATCGTTCCCCTATTTCTAAACAGGTTTACATAAATGATTTTCAGATAGATCCTTGTCGGTCCCATTTTTAAAGATCTCCAGGAACTCTGGTCTCGCCCTCCTTTGGTTAGCAAACCACAATAGCATGCCCACCTGTAGGACGAGCTTGGTTTATACCAAGCTTCAAGCTCCTTTACTGTTTTTCTGCCCCCAGTGAGTGTTGGCATTGGTTCATCAACCCTCACCTAGGAGCTCTTTAAATCTTTAAGACAAATATTCAACTTGACATTCATGTACTTGTTACTGAGGATTTTGTTGTGTTGTTATGTTGGGGGGTTTTTTTCCTGGTTTATTTTTTTTTCCTGGATTATTTTTGAAAGGCTGTTGTTTTCATTCCATTTAATCAATGGAAAAATCTTTATAAGTTGCCTACCAAGCAATGAGCAAAATGCTAGAGAGAATACCAGTAGAGTGGTCGGATATCTCACAAGCAAAGATGCAGGTGTGGAAAATGTGGAATCTTTTCTTTTTTTTTCCTCTGTGTCCATATAATCCCCATTTTAGCTCCACATTTCACTTCATTAAGGAAATTTGCTTTAGTTATCTCAGGTCTACTCGGGGCTTGTTTTCACACATCTCAGAGTTGTCATGGTGTCTTCAGGGTAAGCTCATTCCATTCATAGGCCTATCAATACTCCTACTGAAGTGTTGAGGGTTTATGAGAATTCAGGCGTTTCCTAACCCTGCAAATTCTCAATGAGAAGTCACTCTTCTACCTTGTCTTTGGCCATTTTGCTCTAATTGTGCTGCGTGGAGATATTTTGGGTCCCCACATGACCACTGCTCCTCAGTTTCTCATGGTCCCTCTCTGTCCCCACATCTCAATCCAAGGCTCCTTGGCTTTCACCAACCCTCTTGGTGGTGTTCCACACCCTCAGGAAGCACTTCAAAGCTGTCCTACACTTCTTAGAATAACTCTGGGAAGAAGAAATGCTGGTTCAGGACATCCTTAGGGTTCCTGGCAGCCATTTCTTTGTTTTTATTGCTCTTGCCTGGGGCCATGGAGGACTTCCCTGAGGGGTTCTTCTGCCTGAGTTGCTGTAAACCATTCCCTCTCTGCTCCCCCTCACCCCATCTCAGTTCCTCACTGCAACAATGGCAGGGTCCTTTCATAGGGACATATCTACACACTCACCACGGGGACAAGCTAAGTTCTCACAAGCAACTCTTCCCAAACTGAAGACATTATTAAAAAATATTTTTATAATATTTTATAAAATCAGCAGTTTATTTACTGTTCTTTTGTGTTCATTTTACAAATTTTATTCCACCACCCAACCCAAAGAATAATAAAATAGTTTCTCACAGGAACACATACCACTAGTGTGATTTCTGATTCCACCAGGCTGCACATTATTTGAAGATAATGTACTTCAGGGCTTTATAATCACACATCTGTTCCCTGGAACTTCTGTCTCTACCTCCTTCTCATAGGTATAATTTCCACTAGGTAAAATTTCCAAGCATATTCCACACATACACTGACCAAGAAAAAAATGAGTTGGTTCTCCCAAAATAACGAGGCCAATAATAGCATTTCACCAACTTCTGACAAGCCATCATCTACCTCAGTCCTTAGAAAATGTTTTCAGATGGAGACAGAGGTAAGTTAAGTACACACTTTTTAAAAACTGCTTTCTAATGGATAGGAAGAAAAAGGACTGAGACGTGTTCTGACCACTTCATTTCAGGGAAAGTTACCAAGTACTTGGTCAACCACAAAACAATTCACTTCTCCCCACCTTAGTGAGGTGTTTCATAGAGAGTTAAAACGTTATAGGAAGCCCAGCATATTCTCTAGGGGCTTATTTCTTTTAGTGCTCTGGAAATCCTCAGTCATCAGCCTATAATACATTTTTAACTGTTACTTTTCAGAAAAAAAAAAAGCTATATAATAAGTTTGCATAGTATCTTTGTTTGATTAACTTGGAAGAGCCTAAATGGGTTTCAGCCACAGCATCTTGGTGAGGTAAAGGAAGCAGACATGATCACCCCTCTTTGAAAGGCAAATTGGAAAACTGAATCTCTATACTCCTGCTACGTGCCCTCCCAGTGTGATTATTTACTTTTATTTTCCCTCTCAAAAGTTCCTGTTTGGACAATAAATAATACGGTCACCCTTTCTAGAGCCTAGTGCAGGTTTGATTACCAAGACTTTCCTCCTGCGCAACTCTGAAAACTGCTGACAGCCAAGTTCCCTAATGTTGTAGAGACATCCACCCCCTCGCCAGGGTGGACCTCTTCCCTTCAGGACTATTCCCTTGCTTAACAAATGCACATTATTACCCCTAATAAACTTCCTGCGATTTGCCAGCTTTTATGGTGTGATAAAGCCTTTCTTTGAAACACTACCTGGCTTTTTAGTTAGGAGCAAAAGAAAACATGTTCCCCAATAAACATAGCTCCTATGCTGTGGCAAGTGAGAAATTGCCCCGTTTCCCCCTCCCCCACTGACTTTTTTCCCCCTATGCAGCATTGAGAAAACTCTGTCCAAGAATATTACTCTATAAAAAAATAAAAAAACATCATCTCAAAATTATTAAAATCTCTGTGGGAATTCATGATTAATTTTAAGGCCTGGCAGATTAAAATACATTATTATGTACACTCTAGTGCATCCTTTCAGATATTTTCAGAATCTGATTTTGCTCTCTTGATACACACCAATGACTCTACATGTATCTAGTAGATTGCAAGGAATAGATTAGCATTAAAGAGGCAGTATTGTGTTGTTAGGTTGTTATATGTAACTTGTGCTCATACATTAAGAAAAATGTACCTGGCATTCCCCCGGACATGACCAGGCCTGTTAAAAAAAGAGAACCAGTGAGAGAGTCATTAATACTCGGTGACAATACACTTGTGGCAGCAGTTCTGAAATTCTGACCTTTGAGATACTCACTGACGTTTTCATCCAGGTCCCGGACAGAAGACGAACCACAGTAACCTGCCAGAAAATGGAACACAGGCCTTTATTTTCAGAAGCTGTCAAACTTCCTGCTTCCTAATCGTAAAAGAATTATCCTTTTGGCTTTTCCTTAGGAGGTCCCATTGGCGGGGGCAGAGAGAAGGATAAGCCTACAGTTTCCTTCTCTCTGTTAAGGACAAAGAGTAAAATCTATGAAAAAACAGGCAAAAATGCAGACAAACCTTATCCTATTTCACATGCAAAATACACCGACAGGGAAATTAGCCTACCCCCTCTTCCTGGAGCTGACACATCCACTTTCCATCACCTTCCTCCTTGCATGACTTTGAACAAGGAGCCTGGTTCTTGGTACGTAGGGGTAGGTGTCTGTCACTTAAGGGTCAGGCTGCTCACTTCCACCTGAGGTATTCTGTGAGGTGTGTTATTGTTACTAAATAGTACTCGCACACAAAAATAGAAGATTCTGGCTCAGTTAAGGACTTCATAGAGCTTTTGACAGAACAATTACAGTAGCTATGAGTCCTTTCCGATCTCAACACTGCTATGCAATAACAAATTATCTAAAACTCTTTTCATTTTTTTAAATGATACAACCAAATGTACACACAAAGTGTAAACACACACTAAACTAAACTAAACAGATGAAGTGTCCATGTTGGACCGTGTCTCTTTCCCTCCCCTGCACTCCTTTTCCCTTGCCAGATGCTTGCTCTAATTACCTTCCTTCCCCACTTCCACTTTTATTTTTCTAAGTTTATTTATTTATTTTGTGTGTGTGTGTGTGTGTGAGAGAGAGAGAGAGAGAGAGAGTCCCTATGGGAGGGGCAGAGAGAGAGGGAGAGAGAGAATCCCAAGCAGGCTCTGCACTGTCGGCTCGAAGCCAAATGCGGGGCTCGAACTCATGAACCATGAGATCATGACCTGAGCCGAAACCAAGACTTGGGCACTTAAGCAGCTGAGCCACCCAGGTGCCCTCCCACTTCCAATTTTAGAAAATATTTCTGATCTTAGAAATCCGTGATGTATGGATCCCACACACAATCCTATTGAAATACGATTCATCCAAATACCACGAGATGAATCCTATTTCAAGAAGAGCTTCCTCCTTTGATCTCACCTGAGTTTCTTCCATGTGGCAGCTCCCCACCCTGGCTCGCCCTCCACCATGTACTCCACCACCACTTGCCTGCTTTGCATCACTGTCTTGCTCCACCTTTTCCTTCGCTGATCCCTTTTCTTCTCATTCTTCATTGCCCCTCGTCATTCTTCTCATCTGGCTAGGCAGTTTATGAGTAAAAGGGACACAAGAATGGGATATTATTAGAGAAGGGTACTACTGCAGAGGCTTCTCTTTACTGCTGGCTATATCGTGATGTTCTTCTAAGTGGGTTTTCCAATTCTCATGCTCTTTTGAAAAGTTGTGTGTAGGAGCTAGGGAGCCAGTGTGCATAAGGCTTCTGCAACCAATCATAGACATTCCACTTTTGAAATTACCTTTCCGTGTACACGCACTCACACACAACAAACATTTTTGATCACTATTCTGAGACCCATTTCGTGGTAGTTACATGTTCTGTTAGGTATGTTTTTGAAATTTACAATTTGAAAGAAGATACAGTAATAACAGCAACCCCCCCATTAATTGCCTGTTTCCAAACATCAGGCTTGACTTTGTTTAATCAGGAGTTCAGGTAGCTATAACAGACCCAAAGTGTCTCCTGAGTTTTTATCCTGCCCTCTGATATTTCATATTCATGTGCAATCCTTTCAAATAACATATTAATGGAGTTTCCATGTAAATTTTTAATAAGTGTTCAACTATACTTAAAAGAAAAAGTACCACCTTAAACAATTAAGATAAGTGACTCCAGTAGAGGGAATGGTAGGTACCATGGCAGACTTGTGATTGGCGTCTCTGGAGAGGTAGGTCCTTAAACAGGCACCTCTTTGAAAATTTAACCAATAAGACGATTGGAAGAAATAGCTAACCTCCAAGGAGAAGGGTTTTAGTATTCATCATCACATCTCAGTTCTGCAAATCAGTTGAGATTACCACTGCCTCTCAAATCCGAAACAGTTCAGTGAGAAGCCCACTGGGGACTTTGTGTTGCTGAGCACAGAAGCGACCTTCCCTGACCAGCCCTTGCAGGAACCCTGGCTATCGTAGCACAGCTCCGTGGGTGACAGTGCCCACCTCCACGGCCAGCCTAGCTGGAGCGTTAGGCCACAAAGCAGGTGTGGAAGTGAGGCTTTGCCAAATGCTGGCCCTGCTCGGTGCTGGTCACTGACTATCCCAAGACACGGATAAAGCTTCTACGTTTCTGTCACATTGAAAAAGGTGAAGAGGTTTTCGTTAGCTTCACATAAAGTTCTCAGTAAATATTAGATGGTATCTAATAAGTGTCTATATATATATATATATATATATATGTAGGTAATAAGTAGAGAAGAGTGAGAGAAAGGGAAAAGAGAGGAGACAAGAGAAAATAGTCAGGACATGGTGGTATCACTCTTTTCCATCTCATTCATAATCTTACCCCCAGGAGAAGAGTATAAAAACTATATGTAAAATTAAAATGCAATCATCACATTAAAATTTTAAACACCATTTTCTAATAATAACGAAGCAGCATGATAAATGGAAGAAACAGACACAGTCTGTGAAAGTTAAACAGACTCAAGTTTAAATACTATCTTTACTACTTACTTACTGTGTGATTTGGGGCAAGTCCCTCAACCTCTCTGAGCCCTGGTTTCTGCATCTGATAAGGTATAATAAAACTTATTTTATATGGTCACTGTGAAATTCAAATACATATTAAGTATCTGACACACTGGTTTTCAATACACTTTAGCCGGCTCTGTTTCCCTCAGTGCTGATAGCATAAAGCACAGAAGAGTGTCCTTGGAGTTCAGACAAGGACATCGTGTTCTCTCTCAAAGGGTAAGGAACAAGGATAGGACTCGATCTGTAGAACTGAAATAAAGTCCAGAGCTAGAAGGACTAGTCTTAGAATCCACAGTCAGGGGGAAACTAAGACATAAATCCTGTAAAGAACAAGAGTTCTACCAGCCATAGGACTAGAGTTAGTTGAGGTGAGCAGCATGGAATGCTGGTTTCCAACCAGTTTCCAACCCAGACATGACTAAGCCAGAGGACTTGTACCCTAGAAATAGGAGCCAAAGAGCCAATGTGCAGGCTTGGTGATAGGTATTTGGATAAATCATTAATGTAATCATGTGATCTAGAGAGACTATTGATGTATAAAGGATTTACAGCTGTGGCCCTCTTTTAGAAGGAATTATTTGTATATTTATTAGTAGTTTGAATGAGTCACTCTGCTCCTCTGTAGGAAAGAGAAGGCAGTGAGGATTAGGCTAGTTTACACATTCACAAGCCTGTGGCCTGGAAAAAGAAGGGTTTATAGGGGAGAAGATTCAGCCTGGGAGTGGGAAGAGAGTCTTCTGAAGATTTGGAAGAGAAACAGAGGGCAGCCGGCTGCCTTGTGCTGTATAGTTTGGGAGCTTTGTGTGGACGTTCTATAGCGTGTTTATACAATGTAGTCCCCCTCCTTACTCTGCAAGTGACTTCAGTGTTAACAAGAATACTAGTAATGATCCTACCAGGTGCTATGTATTTACTATATACACGGTTCCAAGCTTCTCAAATAAGTTACTTATTCCTCATCACACGCCAGGGAAAAAGGTGCAGTCTTTGCCATTATTTTATAGAGGAGGAGACTATAGCACAAAGAGGCCAAATAATTTGCCCAAAGTTACCCACCCCGTAAGTTATGGAGCCGGAATTCAAACCCAAATAGCTGGATTTCAGAATCTGTGCTCTCAGCCACTAAGGAGTGGTTCTGAATGCTAGAGTCTGGCGTTTGTTTATTTTTCGTGAGAGAGCATGTGGAGAAGAGAAAAAGATAACCTAAGTTTGTTCTAACCAGTTAACAGGACTAATGTTAATAGTGGTAACAGCATTTTTCTTGTCGTGTGCCAGTGACTGAGGCTGAGCACTTTACACACTACTTAATTCTCCCAACAAGCCATACAATAGCCACTGTCACCATCCAGTTCATTTCAGTGAAGAAGCTGATCTCATGAAGATGAAGGAACCTATATTGACACTAAATGAGCTCTATCTATGAGTTTGTGTTTCCTGGTTTTGAGCTGTTTCAGCTTCTGAGTTAAGATAGACGGTGTGTTGGTAGCAGACCCCATTCTGGAGAGCCAAAACTAGAGTGGACAACGTTACTGGGGACAGTCGTGATTGCTAGGCTCTTCCTTCTGACAGCATGTCACTTACAGGGGCCCCTTAACTACACAGTGAAGCATCTATCAGATGGATTAAGTCACTCATCTAACTTAGGGGCATCCCTGCAGCTACACACACACACACACACACACACACACACACACTTCAGTATTAGAGCCTAACTCCTCTCTCTTGACTCAAAACAAGTATCATTATTATTATTATTATTATTATTAACATGGGGCTAAAGAGGAAAGTGAACACTCAGGGACCCTTATTTGCTTTAGAGTTTCAGTTTTCACAGCATTATTAGATAATGACTCCTAAAATAAGCCCTGACCATGATGGGCTTAAATCCAAGTATATTGAGATTTCCATTCTCTATCAGGGTTGAAACCCTGCCTTGATTTCCTAAAACATCACAGTGGAGTGGGCACTGAATTCTAAATGTCCTTACAATATTAATTCCCCTTTGTATTTGAGGCGGCTTAGCCAGCAGCTTTGGGCAGACCTGCGAGTAGGAAAAAGAAGCATGAGAAAGGAGAAGGGGTAATCGCTGGCGCATGAACTGAGGGAACTCAACCATTCACAAAAGGATTCCATAGTCATCATGTAAAAGGGGTTCTTTGTAAATTCCTCACTCATTTTTATTCTTTTCTAGCTGCAAGATTTTTTGTTTTACACAGTAGGGAAACTGTAGAAAGAATCGTCAAAGCCAAGAAGAAAGCAAATAAGGGGGAAAGCAATTTTTAGTCATTACCGAAAGAATTGAAAGTAACCTATTTGTAATGCCAATATCCTCTGCTGGAAAATTCGTTCATTCATTGTTTTAGTCAACAAATATCTACTGAGCAGGCAAAGCCAGGAGTGGTAGATACATTTTAAACAAAAAAGATGGCATCCTTGGCATTATGGAGATCATATTCTACTAATAGAGAAAATCAGTAAACAAGTCCATGTTCAAATAAACCTATATTTGTAAATAATATGAAAGAAAGTAACAGAAATGCAAATAGCAGAAACAGAGATAGTACCTTGGAACTATATTAAAGTGGAGAGCCGGAACAGAAAACAGAACAAATCACATTTTTAAAAATTCCCTTCAATTAAACACTTTTTTTTTCAACAAGCATTCAACACCGTGCTAGGCATGGGTGCATTCTTGTTTTTGATTGCCACACCGTCTAGATGGGGAAATAGGAAGAAAGATGGACACATCATTACCATACCCTGAGACAGCTGCTCCCACAGAGGCATCCATGGTATGATTCAGAAGAGAATGGAAGGGCCAAGCAGAGTAATCGCAGAAGTCTTTCAAAGAGGAGACTTCAGTGGATCGTAAAAGATGAGCGAGAACTCAAGAAATGGTAACGAATCTGGGAAGAAACTCAGAATGTTATTGGAATAATATTATAATGAAGGGATGGATGTCTGGTAAGGAAATTACACCTTATCCTTTGGACAATAGGTAGCTACAGAGACTTTTAAGCAGAGAGATTCTATCACATTAATGTTTGAGAATAATCCCCATGATGGAAGTGCAGGGAATAGGTTAGATCAATCAGAGAGAGCTGGGAAGACTAGCTAAGTAATTAGATCAAAGGAGAGAGGCCCTTCTGCCATGTTCTGTACTACTAGTAGGCCCAGTGGGAATTATGGAAGGACCACAGCCATGCACAGCCCTTGCCCAGAGGTCAACGGACCATCTCTAGAGGCATATGGACAAGACCTCCCAAGCTGGCAGCTGAGAAAACCATGCAAAGCAAGGCTAGAGGTGGGGGTAATCCCTTCCCTGAGAAACTGAGCCTACAGCAGCAAATCACTGTGTACCTCCACTTTGTGCAAATGCAAGCCTGAAGAGGTGCCCTGTCTTCTGCTCTCTATATGTTTCAGCACTTACTGGGTGGAAAAATAATACAATTTGTCATGCTCTAGAAAGACACCTGTGCCTTTAAGAATCAAATGCAGATCGCTTCCTCTACACCCACATATCTAGACCTCTAAAAATTGAATTTCATTTCGAACAAATAAATTCACGCTAGTTATGTTTGAGTAGAAGAGTAAAAATACCATCAGCATTATAGGTTTAATTGATCATCTCCATAATTATTCAGTAACCATGGTCTCAATTTTAATCAATTTATTTCAAATATATTTATCTTTTTGAAAACTATCTTTGGAAAGAGTGTCATCTTTAAACTTGCAGCTGTCTTTGGTCTGGTTTTGTGTCATTTCCTATTTGAAAATGTCAGGTGTTGCTTTCAACTCTTGCTGCTCTCGTCCATCACTGATGATTCGTCACACAGACATATCAAGCAGGACCTTGTCACTGGAAGTCACGCAGACCAGAAGCCAGGAGGGGCAAGATATATTTTTAATATGCAAAGGTGACATGAGAATAAAACAAGGCTACTCAAGTCCAATGACAGAAAAAAAAAATCCATTCCCTCTTTCTCATTCTACTTCTTGACATTTTCATCTTGTCCATAAAGGTATTTCCTACATAGCTCAAGTCCCCACCCCGCTGAATAATACCCAAGATAAAAAACTATCTTGGCTTTGTGATAAGAAGCTTATTTTGTTATTCATAGAATAATCAACACACTCATCACAGATCCAAGGGACACAAATATTTTATTGTCTTAGATTTGCTCACAGCTTCTTAGAAGTCTGGGAAATGTTTACATCATATGAATTGGGTAAAAACCACCTTCTTGAACAAGCCAAAAGCCTGGAATATCTCCCTGAGCATCCTGAGCTTCGAGACTTTCACACTTACCCCTGAAACATGAATTACGATTTTTTTCCCTCATGTAATTATTTTTCTATAATAGTTTTTCTGCTTTCTAGTTCTATGCTTGTCTCCTTCCTCTACCTCAGAGAGGATGCTCCCAGATCGATCACACATGAGTGAGAAATAGTCACCTCAGCCTCCAGACTCCAGTCAGGGAGAGGATGGAGTAAGGGATAGAAAATGAGTTTTGTTTCTTGGTTTTAACGGAGAGCTATTGATAGTACCTGACATGGGATACAAGGACCCAATTCCCCCATCTCATGGAAGGCTCTCCAGTTTACCCACTCTCCGAGGTGATCAACCCAAGGGCAAGGAAGAACAAGTAATAAGGTGTTCTTGTCATATAGCTCAAGATTTTTAAAACACATTAACTGTAATTTTTAGATAGTCAGAATTTAGTGAACCATTGAAAGTGACCCAGTTCACTGAACCGGACTGAACTGAACAGATGGAATTCTACCCTTGCTAAGCTTGAGTGACTCCAAGAACAATGCAGAGTCCTCTTAAATCCCTCCTCTGAGCTGCTTACCACATTTATGCAAACATGTGGGGGATGCTTTGGTCATTTTTATATGTGTCTGTTCTCTTATTGCAACTGGAAGCTGGGGGCTGGTGATCAGAATGTGCCGAGTGGATGAGACTGGATATTGCGCTTTGCAAGCTGTTTATATGTTGCCATTTTTTTTTTCTGAATTGTAAGGCTTGACAATATCCTGTTGTTTTTTTTTTTTTTTCTCTTTCAGAACCCGTGTCAGATCCAGCCCTCTTAATTTTATGACTCTGTTCTTTACTTCATAGTCTCTCTTTCTTCCTTGAGCGGGAAACACATCCTAGAGGTGATATCTTCCCACACCCTTCCTAAGCTATTTGCAGCCTCCCGGGCACAACTGCCATGGATACTTTGAAAATCAAGCATCTATTCTTCAACCTCTAGTGTTAGAAAGTGCAGCTGATACAAACTTTCTCATGAAGCAGGGAATGGCATCCCCGTGTCTCAGGATCCTCAGTAACAGCAACAATACACCTTCCGTAATTTTTAAAAATCCCCAATATTCTGAAGAACAACATGATACAACTGTTGGAAAATGAAAATGAAAAGCCTCTCAGAGCCTCTAGGCAGTGAGGAAACAGTGAGAATATCTCACAGAAAGAGATACATAAAAGGTTAAAATTGTGGCAAAATAAGAATAAAACCCAGAGACCAAAACAGAGCCATCTGTATCTACACAGACTTTAGAAAAATAGAGATTAGAGTGGTTTCATTATGCTGGCTCTCACGTGACCGGGGAAGCTGTAAAACAAACTGTGTTACGGTCTCGGGATGAGGTCTTAGAAGTGGAACCAGAATGGGTGCGCATTTGTTTATTTTCGTCTGTATCAGCTTTAAGTGTTAATTAACATAGTGCACTGCATTATCTCTGTGTCTGTGGTGCAGAGAGAGGACCCACGCTGTCCCCATGTAGCTTCTGTGGACCAGTTCCGTTTGGCCTTCCGGCTTCGGTGTAGAGCAGAGAGATGCAAACTTCATATCCAAATCAGAGCTTGGCTCTGAATTTGGGAATGACCAGCCAATTAACCTCTGCATGTCAGCTCACTCTTCTGCAGGATGAGAATGTTAGTACTGCTCATTATGACCCTGAGGAAGCTCACTGCTCAATTCCGATTGGAAACTAGGTCAGCAGCAACCAAAGCAAAGGTTGGCTTTCAAGTTTCTTTATCCCCATTTTCCTATCCTTTACAAACCTCAAGCTCCAGTCTCTCTAAGCTTCTCTACCACCTGCCCTCACTCGTGTAGCAAATAAAGGAAAGTGGCCATCGGTGCCCATGTGCAATCTGACCCCATCTTTTTGGGTGTGGCTATTCTGCCATGGTGGCCACAGGAAGCCGAGGCACTATGACAACATTGTTTTCATTTATCAGTTAAACGTTATAGGTATGCAACTATTCTTACTCTTAGTGACATCCAGGAAATTCACTTATTTATTCAACATCTATGGAGCACCTACTATGTACTGGTTGTATGGAGACAAAAAGATGAATAAGGCAATCATTGACTTGACAAATGTCTAGGCGTGATCAGACACATGTGGAAATAACAATATAATAATGACACAATGGGCATCTGCAATGGCTTGCAGTGTTTGGTATCAGTGCAACCTAAAATGAAAGAAAGAAAGAAAGAAAGAAAGAAAGAAAGAAAGAAAGAAAGAAAGAAAGAAAGAAAAGGGAAGGGAAGGAGGAAGGGAGAGAGAAAGGGAGGAAGGAAGAAAGAAACACCCTACAAACAACTGAAGTTAAATATTAAGCATGGTTTGTGTACCTTTCAAAAAGGGTCACGGATGCCCTTCAGCAGAAACTTGCCTGTGAGAGAAGCATGAGGGTGTTCGTTTTCAATTATCTTTGTGTCCTTGTCTTAAAATGGTCACAACTGCAGCATCACTGATGTCATCTGGAATTTCTTCATCATTCTCAAGCTTCAAGATGGGAGCGAGGAGCCATAGTGTGCATTTTCCTCAGCCGATTTGAAGATTTCAGCAGGGATTCCATCAGCTCCAGATGCCTTGTTGTTTTTCATCTGCTTGATGGCTTTCCTCACCTCATAAAAAGTTGGAGGGATTTTGAGATTGCCACTGATTGGGAGTTGTGGGATGGAGTTGAAAACACTCCCACTGATAAAATAATTTCCACCAAAGACCTTGAAATGCTCTTTTCAATGTGTGTTGACATTTTCTCTCTCACTGAGCAGTTTTCAAGCACCCTTATCTTCCTGATAGCTCTTATAGAGCTTCAGTGGCATCAGACCTAATCCATGTGGATGTCACATCGACTTCACCATGACATCTCACCATCTGCCCTGCATGTTGGAGGACTCCTTCGATCCCTACCTTGACTTACAGACGTAATGATGTCTTCTTTTAGGATCAACGACAATGCCAAATGCCAAAAGATGAAGAGCAAAACGATCATGGCCGACTTAGGTTCAAGACTGTTATAAAATTGCCAATTTGCATCTACTAAATAATGTTTAAGAGAATCAGCGCCTTAGGGAGAAACTTGTGGCCCTTAGAATGTTTATGTTAGGTCAGAAGTTGTGTATTAATTCCCATGGGAATCCATTGTTTTGATTTAAAAGTCCATCCTCAATAGCAAATTGAGTTCAGAGTATTCTAATCTTGCAGGAAATAGTTCTAAGAAATTGGCTTTCCCTTGTTCTCTGAGTAGATGCCCCTTTCTTATTTACAGGAACTTATTTGGATTATAGCTTCATTTTTATCATGAGAGTGGTACAGCCCCAGTATTGTTTTAGGGTTCTTAGATTTTACTCTCTAGGATCAGAGGGCATCATTGGGCATAGCAATCTCATGCAGTTTTCTGCCCATTTTATTTAATACAGAATAAGCATTATATATACTGAGTTACAATTATCTTAATCATAAATTGTTAAAACTGGAAAGGGGCCAATACTCTAATTTTATTAGTGAGGAAACAGAACAAGAGAAATAAAGTGATAGTTGTCTCAAAGTTGCACTGGATGGTGGTAGAAACTGTTCTAGAACTCAGTGCTCCCAGGGCAGAGTTCTTCCAACCACGACACTCTTTCTCTCTTGACAGCGTTACATCTAAGAAGAAATAAAATCCAAGTCCTTTATCCTTTCTAATTTCTCCTGTAAACAATACCCAGGAAACAAGAGCTCACTATTATTAGTCTTCATATAATTTGCCAGAACTCTCAGTCTGTATCAATTAAACATAATCAAACCACAGATATTTAGTGCATTTAGGCACTCAACAATATGAAGCACTATAGTTGCTAAATATTGTAGCACTGACATTCATAATACTCCTTGGAAATCTCAATGTTTAGGGCACCAGATGTGTGTGTGTGGAGAGAGAGAGAGAGAGGGAGAGAGAGAAAGACCACTTCATTTTAAAAAAAGAACAATCACAAGGACTATAAATGTTGTGTGTGTTTCTAACAATGAGGAAAAAATTGCAGGAATTCCGTAAATGTAGACCATGAGGTATATGACCTGCAAGCTGACTTCAAGGTATAGAGTAGTTTCACATGTGGCAGTCTCACAAAAAACATCAAGATTAAAAAGGGACTAGCAATTGGTGATCTTCTAGAGCACAGGAGTTGGTTTACAAGTCTCTACCGGCCTTGAACACATCCATCATGAGCCAAATCACAGTAATACTGCTGTAGACTTTCAAAGACAGCATAAAGCATAAATTCTGGTTTTGAGTTACTTATCGGCTAAAAGGGAAACGGGATGCATGTGACTCAGAAGTATGCAAATGAGGTGCAAATTATTACAATGAAGAGTCACAAAATACTTAACCTTTGAAAGCCAAAATGTCAACCTTTGTGAAAGTATGAGTAGAAGGTCTTCCTCTAGAAACTTGGTTAGTTCTGGTCTCCTTCCTTCTGAGTCTAGTTAGAAAAGTAGAGCTCTGTCTCTGACCTACCATCATACCTCTTTGCTTTTCACAGCCTGGCCTATCTCCACTCATTCATGCATTCATTCTGCAAATATTTAGTAAATATCCTCCATGCACTAGAGCTATGCTTTATACTTTGGTGAAAAAGATGATTAAAATACAGTGTAACGAATCTGTCTGTAGAGATGGGCATACACTGCTAAATAGTACACAAATCCAACTTTGGCTTTAGAAAACATGATGTCTAATGAGAGACCTTGGAATAGAGAAACTTGTGCATTGGATAGATTTTTTAGAACAAAGAGAATACGTGAAAACAACAAGCAGGAGCCAGATAAAAAAGGCCTTGTTATACTGATCTTACAAGGTTGAGTTTTTTATTGGGGGGGGGGGGGGGGCGGGGGTGTAATGAAGCAAGATTCTTCTTAATACTCTCTTAACATCATTAAAAGGAGACGAGATGGGACCTAAACAATCCATCACCACAGTATCTTACTGTTAATAATTGCATGCAGGTTATCAGAGAAATGTTCAGGAAAAGAATTTATTTAGGGTCTAATATTCTATGGCCATCTACATGCAGTTCACCTTGCCTCCTGTGCCTATGTATCTTTCCTGCCACCTTCTCAATTACACAGCAGCTGTTCTCCCAGTTATGTACCTCCCGGTCCTACCCCTACATGGACACCGCTTCTCAAGTTCCCTGGTGTTCTTAGCTTCCTTCATCCCTCTCTTCCACTTCACAGATGAAAGAGGGAAAAGAAAGTAATCCTCCAAAGTCTGGCCTCAAACAAGGTAGAAAGTCCATAGCAGCTCCCTGAGAGTTATCATGCTACAAAAGTCCCTCTGCTCCTTTCTCTGCTTGCAACTGCTTTACTACAGGCACCACTTCGTTATTGGTGTAGTTTGGCCCTAAAAGGGAGTGGATATATCATGCTTTATGTTCATGGTGGGGGGTGGGGGGTGGTGGTGTCAGGATGGCTCAGTTGGTGAGTGTCCGAATTTGGATTTTGGCTCAGATCATGATCTCACAGTTTGTGAGATCCAGCCCCACGCCCAGCTCTGTGTTGACAGTGTGGAACCTGTTGGAATTCTCTCTCCCTCCCTCTCTCTCTGCTCCTCCCCTGCTTATGTGCTTGCTCGCTCTCTCTCTTTCTCTCTCAAAGTAAATAAATAAATAAATAAACATTTTTAAAAAGAATATGTTTATGGTATATTAACACTTTCACACAAAGAAGACACCCTATGCTGCTGCATTGTTCCAGAAGAGGGCTGAGGAGGAGCTAAAAATAAAACAGAAAGACGTTCTAGCACAGGGCATCCTGGTGTTTGGAATGGCTATGATCAGATTCGTGTTTGAGAATCCTTCTTCTGGTTACCTTGTGTGGAATAACTAGAAGGCAACATATCTGGACAGAAGGAAAACAGTTGAGGCCTGTATTGGTTTTCTATTGACACTGTAAATTACCACAAATCCAGTGACTTAAAATGCCATAAATGTATTCTCTTACAATTCTGAAATTCAGAAATCTGAAATGGGTCAGGAAGGCTATACTCCTTCTGGAGGTTCCAGGTTGCCTTTTCCAGCTTTAGAGGCTTGCTGTGTACCTTGGTTCATGACCTCACATTATGCCTGCTTCTGCTCTGATCATCACATCCACTCTCTGGCCCTGCCGCTCCCCTTTTATAAAGACTTGTGATGGAGCGCCTGGGTGGCTTTAGTCGGTTGAGCGTCCGACTTCAGCTCAGGTCACGATCTCACAGTCCGCGAGTTCGAGCCCCGCGTCGGGCTCTGGGCTGATGGGTCAGAGCCTGGAAGCCTGCTTCTGATTCTGTGCCTCCCTCTCTCTCTGCCCCTCCCCCGTTCATGCTCTGTCTCTGTCTCAAAAATAAATAAACGTTAAAAAAAAAATTTAAAAAAAAAGACTTGTGATTATATTGGGCCTACCAAGATAATCCAAGATAACCTCTCTATCTCAGAATCCTTAATTATATCTGCAAAGTCCCTTTTGCCACATAAGGTAACACATTCATAGATTCTGGAGATTAGAATGTGGATGTCTTTGTGAGTGGCCATTATTTGGCCGACAACAAGGCCTTTAAAATGTCCAGGCAAAAGAGACTTGGGAGAAGTGGGTAGATTTGAGAGATATTCAAGGAGTGGAATTAGGATTTGGTGATTGGGTGGTTGCGTATATGAGATAATAGAAAGGAAAGTCCAACAAAACCCCATGTTTTTTAACTTGATCAATTGGAAGGGATGGTTCCATTTTCTGAGACAGGACATGCAGAGAAACAGATTTGGGGGAAGTGAGGAGAATAATGAGGTCAATGTTTGTCAGTTGATGGGTGAATGTGCAGGTCTGCGGCTCAGGAAAGGACCTATAAACTAAACTGAAAGGTGTGTATTTGGAAACCATGAGGGAAAATAAAACATAATTGAACAATTTAAAGTAGATGAAATCTATCCAGAAGTGTATGTAAAATGGGAAGAGATAAGGTGTAGGGACAGAGGAATACAAATATTTTAAGTTCTGTCAAATCGTCGAAGATTCCAGAGAGACAGAAAGAATATGGCAAACCTATTTCCTCCTACTAGTCCCCATTGGTTCTGTTTTCTTCCCTAGTCTCTACGCCATGCTTTGGACTTGGTAAATACTCAACTTTTCTCTGATCTTTAAGGAAGCACTGATTCTATACTACCCCCAATAAATGCTACCGCCAACACTCCTGTTGAGAGTATCTGGCATCTCTAAGGAGATATAAAGAAGGCAGAAAAAAGATAAATGTCCAGAATAATGTGTAACAGATGGAATGAATACAGACTGGGTGGTTAAGAAGCCTTTTCTCTTCCTGCCTCTTACACTTACCCCAACACCATCCTCTCTGTAGTAGCCACCAGAACAATCCAAAAGAGAGGAGAGAGGTCAAGTAAAACATTCTCCATTCCCCATTAGCAAGGAGGTGAACCCCTCTGGGAGCCATGCTGGGCCATCTTCTTCCTCATGCGGGACTATCACAGATTAGGCATAGACAAGACTTCCCTACGCAAGCTGGTGTTAAGGTTGTAGAGGGGACTCTGCATGTTTAAAATATCAGTTCATCATCCTCTGTGTTGAGTTTCTGCAAGCTGAGCAACGCGAGCTGAAGTATCTTGGGGCCCAGGAGGTGTAAGGGATGGCAGGTGCCTGCAAGTACAATGCCTCTGAAGCAATAGGTAGAAAGACATCATAGCTCCTACGGTTTCAGTGGATTCTGGAAAATCTGAAAGCAGATTCAGATCTCGGCTTAGACGCACATCTGGTGTACTGCCACACTATCCTTATTATATGCCCAGCCACAAATCACATTTCCAGCAATAGCAGGCCCCCCAAAGCATCACAGCACGGAAGGGGAAAACAAACTGCGAGGCTTTACTCCATAGATGTGCCGTGTCTGGACCAGAACCAACACGAGTGCTGGGAAGAGTGGGAAGGTGTGCACAGCAGTGCTGGCTCTGTGTAAGCAAAGTCGAGGGCTGTCGCAAGGGTTTCTTTCATCAGCACTAACTTCTCCGACCGTCCTCATACTTCACCGGCTATGTCTCCAGCATGGTGTCTCAGGGGTCCTCAACTCTAAATCATATAAGAAACTAGGGAGCCTACAAAAAAAAAAAAAAAGGCAGATGGCAGCATCCACTGCAGACCAACTGGGTCAAGATCGCTGGGATTCAGATCCAGGCGTTGTTGTTTTTCTAAAATGCCTCCCCTGTGATTTTAACGTGCAGCCGGGTTTGAGAACCACTCAGGACCTTAGGAACAAATCCTGTGTGGTACAACTGCTGGTGAGTGAGGTTCAGCTCTGGAGGAGACTGATTTCTAGTTTGACAGCAACTAGAAATATTGGCCGCCACAGGCCTCAGCTGACAGCAAACTCCGAACTACCACAGCCAATAACTCCTATTGGAACACGTATAGCTGCTACCTACCTACACCATCTTCCCCCCCCCCCCCCCCCCCCCGCCCCCGGAGGAAGCAAAGGCAAGGCTTCTAGAGGGCAGAGATATCAAAGGAATCCTCTCCCTCCGAAACAAAAGAATGAACATACTCAGGAGAATTCTTTGTGATTTTTCTCGTGGTTAAATAGGAAACCAATTACTTCTTATCTGCCATGTTTATCACCCACCGGAGGGCTTTGTCGCCAGTCAGCGTTTCAAGTCTCTCCACCAGTGACCCTGTGCCACAGACAGGAGACAGCATCTCAGAGTCCATTTCCTGGCCTCTTCCGACAGGTTTACGCAGGCCTGGCACAAACTTGGACCCTTCCCCTACTCCTGTAAAGGAAATACAAGAAAAATAAGGCCAAGCCCTGGCCTCCAGAAAAACTCCAGTTTAAATGGAAAACTAAAACAAAAATGTACAAAACGCTCACGAAGACAACATCGACTCTCAATTCAAGGAAGCACCAGAAGACGGTCAGTTGCCAAAATTGTTGCAGACACAAAGCTCGGTGAGTGAGTTAAGAGAAGAACACAACATATTACTCACTTGGGTAATGAGTAACAATGAGGGAACACTTTCCAAGAAGGATGGATCTGCTCTGGGTTTCAGAGAACGGACAGGATTTGGATTTGCGGAGAGGAGGGAGAAGGGCTTTACTGATACAGGAATCCTGAGAATCAGTGCAAAGGGCCACTATTGAGTAAAAGGCCTATTTCTCCGTGAATTATTTTCCGATCCGTCATTGGGGAACAGCCTCCTAGTAGCCACATGTCTTCTCCCTTCAGCACAATCAGATAGGTTTTGCCAGATTCTTTTTCACATCCCTGGAGTATTGTGTTGCTGCTGTTGTTTTTTGCACTTGGCCTACTAGGGTCACCCGCGAGGACAGCCTGGCGGGCCTCCGTCCGTGGCAATGGTGTGCGTGGGGAGAGAGCAGATCACCTTGCTCTTTGCCCCCGAGATGTGGTGGAAGGTCCTTCCTCGGGGAGAAGGCGTCACGCGGTGCTTCCGAACTCCAGCCTGCCGCCTCGGCACCGAGGGTTTCAGCCCTCTGCGACTCCCTAAGTCGTCTGCGCAGCGGCAGCCTGCCGCTTCACAAAACGGTGATAGTGATCCATTTCTTGAATTTGTAATCCCTCTGTGTTTTGTCACTGATTGTGGAGAGCTTTGTGATGCAAAATACACACTAGGAGGTGATTGGGGAATGAATACGGCTTCCGCACTCACCTGAGGGTTTCCTTCCTTCTAGCCCTGTCCCCTTCCCCACTTAATATAACTGAGAAATTGAAAAGCTGAGCAAGAACTTCCCTCTTTTGTACTCTATCCGGTGCGAATTCGGCAAAGCAAATGAAACTCCCCTCTTAGGCCAAACGTAGAAACTCCTTTCCCAGGGTTTGGGGGTAATGAAACCCAAGGTGTGCTTTGCACAGCCAAGCACTTTTCTCCTTGAGCCGTCAACCCCTGTGCACAGCAAGGGAATTTTAGCCCATTATGTTTCTGATTCATTTGCACTTAACTCATCAAGATATTGTTTTGTATGAGCTGTTTGATGTCCGAAGCACCTTATGAGCCTTTTTACGACCCTTTTATCTGAGAAGCTGGGAATTATGCCTAGCCAAGAATAAACAGAACTCAAAGGTTCGAGCTCAGTTCAAAACGTGGAACCCCTATGTAGGCAAAGGCTAAATAGTCTGTCCTTTCTGAGTTATGCTGTGTTTAATTAAAAAGGGACCCGGGGGCATATAAGACAAGGAAAAAAGGGACCCTGATTCCAAACTGCTTTCCTGCAGTCCTGGGAATGGTTGGCATTAATTAGCATGGAAAAATATATCCTCGTTTATATCCAGCCTATTTCTGAAGTGAGGTATACTGATAAGCAGATTTCATTTTTTGTTGCTGTTGTTTCCCTAAGCAGTGGTTCTTAATCAGATGAATGAACTTGTTTGTACTAGTTAACTTTGCTGGAGTTTAGGAGTTGTATTTAAAACAGATTTTATCCTACAGTGATATTAATTTGATAGGATCCATGATCTGTAAACCATTGGTTATCTTGGTCTCTCCTGATAAGGAAAAAAAGTGCCGAGGATTTCCAGTTGGTGAGCACATTTGGGCAGAATCTTTCACACGTCACAAATTGCAGATGGGAGGCAGTGATCTCGAACATGCAGTCACATTGCGTGACCATCTGACACCTTCCATTTAGAAAAATAATACTTTCCTCCCAGCATACGCTCCCTGCTGCAACCAGCACCAAAAATTATGCCTGGGAGAGCCGTTCCTCCCAGACCAGGGTCTTAAATATTTCTTAGGCGGCTTTTAAAAGATTCATACTGCGGCAGCACCTAGCCCACACCCTAGTCACCCTTAGAAAAATCCTGAAAAGGCGACTTCTGAAAAGATGCAGCCGATAACGAAAACATCCACAAAGAACAAAAGGGGTGGGGGTGGGGGAAGTAGAAGGAGACGAGAAAATTACACCAGACACATTTGTAAGGTGATTTATTCTTGTCTTCTGTGTGATTCAAGCATATTCACGTTAAAGTCAATGGACTTCTTTGTCGGCTCATTTCTAAGCCGCTTCACAGTGGCATAGAATTTCGCAGTCCCCAGGAGGGGGACCGGAGTCTCTGGGATTGTATATAACTTGCTCATCTGCCAGTGTTCTGCGCTAACCCTTGCTCATTTAAGACAAGGAAGAGCATCTCTGCCTGGCCTCCTTCCCTGTACATTTAATGACCCCTGGCAATAGCAACGGCAGTGATTTCCGACAGACATGTTCAAGCAGAGAGGTTTTTAACCAGAAATTCAGAATTCTGATAGAATGTCCAAATGGGCACAGCTTATTTGCTGATAAACAAAGGCCATGACAAATTCTGTATCCAAGTGCTGTGCGAGCACACACACACACACACACACAGGTTACATGACTCTATGCACACACACGGAGCATGCGTGACTATCCCCTCTCCTTTCCCAGAACGAAAGCAAATACACTTTTACAACCTGCTAGGTCACCAATACCAATTTTGTAAGAATGAAGAGGGCCTGGGCAGCTGCTGGCCCACGAGAACTGACCCTAACCTGTTTTCTTAGAATCCTTTGGGGAAATGGGATGGGGGGGAGGGGTATCGCTCTATGATCACAGAACAAAGGTGGCCAAAACAACCACCTGCTTAAAAAAAAAAAAATACTACCTTCTTCTCATTTTCACACTGCCCTAGGTTTCGGGGGATTTCCCAGCAGCAGCAAATAAGTGATTTAAAGGTTGTATGTATCAGGATTTAACCAAAATGTTTAAAAAGAGAGAAACTTTTTTTTATTAAAACCAAATGGTACTTACAAGATGAACACCCTACTCTCTTTTCTTACAGAAAAAGGAAGCAGATAGCCCAATAATTATGTATAGTAGGAACACCATCTTTCACTTTTATAATGAAGGGAAAGTGCTTGAAAAGTTGTTTCATCAGAGAGGTGGACAGGTGGGTTTGTTCTCAAGAAAGCTCTCGTGTCATCTGCAGAGGATTTGACTTATTTTCCTGCGGCTTTTAAGAAACATAGAAGCAACACTCATTTGTAAAATCAGCTCCACTTCTGTGTCCAAGGAACAAGAATAGCAAGCAGAGGACTTCGAAAAGAAAAAGCAACGAACAAGAGAATGCTGTTTTGATCAGGACTGTCTCCAGAAAATCCATCGCTCCATAGTTTCTGCACAAATATTTTAGCCTGACGTAGTTCCTACCAGATCTCTAACTTGTTAAAGTCTGTAATGACAATACTCTCAGGCTTACAATCTACCTCTCATTATCTCTCTCCTTGTTTCTACTTGTATGTGGATATTCAAACATACATACATATTTGCATACATGCAAGCAATTCAATCAGGTAACGTGTGAAACACCAAATGAAATAAACCTCCCTCCTCAGATAATCTGTCCAAAGGATCCACACATACCATGGCTTGGTAGTAGGTTTGAACAGTGTTTGACTGCCTGATGGTTTCAGTAGGTATCAGTGGTGGGTATAACCCCAATCCATTTGTCTACCAGATACCTCTTAATCTTTACACCATAACTTTAACCTCATCACTAACGCAGTGACAAGGTATATTGTATTATTCAGATCAGTTAAACAAATGAAATGCCTAACTCCTAAAAGCTCCATATAATTGAAGCAGTAATGATTTGGGCCTGAACTATCGTCTCTATTGTCCAGGTAACGGCCAAGTCTTGATTTGGTATTGAACTCGGGAGATCTATCGTAACAGGGAGGTAACAATGAGATCTCCCATTCTTTGAGCACTTATCATATGCCACGCGTAGGTTTAAACACTTTAAACATATTTGAGCAAGGTCCCCTTACCTTCTTTACAAATAAGGAA
Organism: Panthera tigris; assembly: GCF_018350195.1. Taxonomy (NCBI): domain Eukaryota; kingdom Metazoa; phylum Chordata; class Mammalia; order Carnivora; family Felidae; genus Panthera; species Panthera tigris. Next base: position 54,175,230 of record NC_056671.1, on the reverse strand, counting down.
GCTCAGACACAGAGAGGTTAATTACTCAAGATAGCAGAGTTCGTGAGTAGTAGTGGTTCCAGGTCCAGTGTTTGAACACCGGCAGACTAAATCCACCACACGTGCTCTCCGCCTCTATGTAAACTGCCTCCTGGTGAATTCCACTCACCTGTTAGTACCTGAGAGACTCTAAGGGGAGGAAACAACAGGGGACAGAAGAAATTCCTTATGTTGGTGGAAAGGACGTGGTAGTTAGTATACTTTACAGGTTCAAATCTATTACCTTAATGAGAAAAGCATTTTATGCTGAGAATGGTAGACCAGAAAGATGGAAAGAATTTAAGCTCTGTGATATCACTGACCCAACCCCGAATGCTCTGCTTGGTCTCCAGACTTCCAGAGATGTTCCAGGTATGGGACATAAGTATCCTTATCATCTTTATGACTTTTTTGTTATGTTGTATTATGGAACTATTACTTTTAAAGTTGTATATCCCATAGAGTGTAGAAAAACCATATTAACATCCTCTACTTAATAGTTGTTAATTCCCCATAAAGGGGTGTCCCTATTTTTGTCTACTATTTACTTAACTGTCATGATATGCTAACTGATAAAAGAAATTACACATCAGATATTTAAACTATAACGAGAAAAAAATGAAACACTAAATGAATGTTAATGGAGACATTTTTTATTAGAAGCCTCAGTGCTATAGTTAGATTCAGCATTTTGTGTGTGTCTTAAAAATGGTTTACATGAATGAGATGACGTCTAAAATCATCAGCAACATATCTTAAGAAGAGAGGTAGAGAAGAGTAACATTTGTATCACGATTCCTGTTAGAAGCATTTACCAAAACTGAACTAAAAGTGTCCTACCCAGTTTATAATGTCATTCTCAAAACTGAAAAAAAATAAATGTGATGTAAACGTAAAAAAGCCATAATGTAGAACTAATCACTTGTCAACCTTATTTTTAATTGAAGCCATTTTGTGGTGGCTTTTATGAGGACAGATTCATACAACATTCCATATCTTTCCCTTCAATTTTTTCAGACAATCAAACAGAAATTTCTTAATATTAAATTGAATAGATGCCAAACAAACTTTGGGTGGATGCTTTCCCACCTCTTCTTGATTAAAAAAAAAAGATGGGGAGTAGGATTCACCATCATTCATTCAACAAATATGTACAGAATTTCTGTTATGTAGCAGGCGCTATACTAGGGACATAACACTAAATGAAACAGACAAAAATGCCTGTCCATATGGAGCAGACATTCTAGTTGAAGGAGACAGATAATTAACAAACAAAAACAGGTAAAAGTAGTGATAATTATAAGTGACATAAAGAAAATAGAGCAGGAATGGAGAATGGGGAATGACTCTGAGAAGAGGGTGTGCGATTTTAAATAGGAAGCTCACAAAAAAATGGCACTTGGATAATGACCTGAAGGTAGTGAGGTGCCAGCTCTGTGGATATCCAAAAGTATTTCAGGCAGAAGGAAATGGCAAATGCAAAGGCCCTGGGGCAGCAGCATGACTGGCATTCTCAAGAATCAGCATGGAGGTCACTGGAGCCGAGTAAGCAAGGGAGAAGGACTATAGCTGAATGTAAGATCCCTGAGGTAACAGAGACAGCCTGGGCAAGGAGGACCTTGAAAGCTTTTGATATAACCTTGGCTTAAAATACTGTTATAGAACTAGGGCTTGAAAAAAACAAACAACCTATGGTCATCCTTTGGTTATTATATATCTTTTTACTCTGTTTCTTATGTGATCGGGTCTGTTAGGTACAGCCAGGAAAATATGACTGTGCATCATATATCAGATGAAAAGGACATGATCAGCTTGAAATGAAATCGGTCTAATCGGTTATTTTTTTCTTCACCGTAATTCTCTGTAGCTTTGCAAATTAAATTTTTCTTCATGACTTTTTAGATTTTGTGTGATCTTTTATTTTTGCATTGCCCCCAAAGCCTTTGGGATTATTATAAATTTTAATCCAATAATAATACTGACTGAGTTTTAATAAAGACTTGCCCTCCCTCTCTCCATTTCTCCTTAAAAACATTCTCTCTTTTACCTGCTTCTCTTGGCATTTACCTCCATATTTGTAAAAAGTTTTCTGAGGAGTCCAGGAGGGCGCCTGGGTGGCTCAGTCGGTTAAGTGTCCAACTTCAGTTCAGGTCATGATCTCACGATTCATGAGTTCGAGCCCCACGTCGGGCTATGTGCTGACAGCTCAGAGCCTTGAGCCTGCTTCAGATTCTGTGTTTCTCTCTCTACCCCTCCCCTGATCACACTCTGTCTCTCCCTCTCTCAAAAGTAAATAAACAAAAAAAAATAATTTTTTTCTTAGGTTGCTCTCTTTGTCTATGTGTTCTTACTTTCTGATACCTGCCACTTTTCCCCATTTTAATATAATTAAAACAAAAACATAGCTAAATAAAAAAAAATCAGTGTTCACATTACTGTGTACTATAGATTGAAATAATTACTATAATTATATTTTCTTTCTAGTACAATTGTCCCTTCTAGAACTTATTTTTGCCATTGTCCTTTACCTGAATGGCTTTGTAGAAGCAAATTCTTAACTTTTTCCAACTACTCCTTTGAGGTCACCATACATTTAAAACTAGTTATGTATTTTTTTCAAATGCTTAAACATAACTGAAACTCTACCAATCCCTTTTTCACCTGCCCCATTTTTTTTCTGGGAATTTTCTTCCTAGAACCCTCAGTTTTTCTTCTTCATCCCAAGACTTGTTTCTCATTAAGCCTATGACAAAGAAAGTACCCTGGAATTTGACTTCCCAGTCTTCTTTTTTTTTTTTTTTTTTTTTTTTTTTGGTCCCTGGGCCCTCATCTTCCTTTTCTTTGCTTCTTAGTTCTGCCAAAGTATATCCTTTGATAATTTGTTTAAAACTAATTAATTAATTGATTTTTAAATAAGATACACAGGAGATGCATGAGAAATGGCTTTATTGCATGTTCAAGCTCTTGATTGATGGTTTGATTAGGTAGAGAATTCTGGATTGAAAATGAAATTGTGCAAAGAATTTGAAGCCTTTTACCCCCTGGGTGTCTGCCATTCCCAATGTTTTGCCTGAATATGGTAATTTCAGTTCAATTCATTGTGATGTCTTGAATCTCAAATCTCATATTCTTCAGAGCAGAGAAATTGCCTTTTCATTAATCAATTATTTCACTCTGTTTTGTGTGCCATCTTTTTCTACAAATCTTATTAATTGAGTGTTAGATCTTTTGGACTGATCCTTTATAGAGAGAGATTTTTCTCATATTTTCCCATTTTTTATCTTTTTATCTTACTTTTGAAGTATTTTCATAATTTTATCTTTATGGTAATGGTGGTGGTGGTGGTGGTGATGGTGGAGTTCAGTTTGTTGGTTGGTTGATTTTTAGTATTTTCTCCTGTTCCAAGCGTTATCTCTATTTCTTTAAAGTTTATTTTTGGTTTTATTTTTTAAATTTCTCTTTTCGACTTTCACCAAAAATAAGGTTACACTTATCTCAGTTTCTGTTTCCATTTAAGATTCACGGTAGGAAAGTATGTTTGAACATCCATGTCATTAGACAAGGCTGGTTGTTGATTGGCAAGCAATGTTCTTGAGTCCTGAGACTCTACCTGCTAGTTTATTCAGAGAATAGCTCAAAGCCTTCCACCTGGTCAAGGGGAAGGTGAAGGAAGCCGACTTTACTGGGCAAGTAGAGACTCCTGGAATCTGATACCATTAATGCATTTCTGTGTGTGTGTGTGTGTGTGTGTGTGTGTGTGTGTGTTAATGTATTTCTAGCCAGCCCTGATTTTCAGAGTATCTTCAACCATTTCCTGCACTAGACTGAGAACTCCAAATCCCAAGTAATTAGAGGTTTGCAGGTGCAAATCAGCTCACTTTTTGTCACAAGACCTTTGGATTAGCTTTCTCCACATTTATGACCCCATCAAATGTCATTTTCCAAAATATATTAAAATCCCTCATCTGCTACTTTCTTCTGTCCTTTTATCTTTGCTCTTACAAGTCTATTTTATCCTTTTATTATCTTTTTAGAAGTGACCCAGAGGAAGAGGAGATGGTATGATCATACAACCTTCTCCGATTTATACCTGTAATTTTTATTTTTAACATTTAAATTTGTTTTCTAACTTTCTTGCTAAAAAATAACAAATCTGAGAATATGTTGTTTTGATTTGGTTTCAGATTAAATAATGTCTAACAGAGCAGCTACTTATTTATTTGCAGTAGTGAATATAATGAAAGTATTCTGTAATTTAATGATTACAATATAAGTTATTGATTCATCAATTAGTGAATTAGAGCTTACTCATAGCATCAAGTAAATATTTTACCTGTCTATATGAAGAACTCTCCTCTTCATTCTATAAAATGATTGAGCTTTCTTTTCTTGTGGGGAGTGCTTCTAGTTAATATTTTAGTCTCATTAATATTAATCTCCTTAGTTCTAAAAAGCCATATTAAAATAATATAAGTAAACATTCTAATAGGAGACTGCTTTGAGTTTTCTACTGAAAGACCCTGAATGGATTCAGGACTAGCTACCACCAGGTTATATCACACTGTATAATATTGGGTCCCCCATGGAACCTATATCCTGCTTTGGTCAGCCTAGCCTATGTTCCCTGAAGTTCAAGGCACTGAAGTTTCCATGCTAAGATCTTACCATCAAAAGAAAGATTTCCTCCTGAATTTTTTTCTCCGACTGACCACAGATTGTTTTAAAAAATAAAAACAAAAGCACTAATATGGTAAGTCTCAGCGTGCCCTTAGATCTGTGATTAAGCAGGATAAGCAATAACGCTGACAGGTTGCCTTGATAAATTTCAAAAGCCAAATGAAACTCTTGGCTCTTGGGAACGAATTCACTGGAGGATGTTACACTACTCTTAAGGAGTAGTCACTGGAGATTTCCCCAGGACTCTGCAGACTGAACAAAAACTCTTGGAAAAAACAAAATAGAAAGGCAAAGGAAAAAATAAAGGAAAACTTATGATCAGTTTTTTTTTTAATTTTATAACAGCTTTATTAAGATATAACTCAAATGAAATAAAATTCACCCTATTAAAGTATACAATTCAGGGGTTTATAGTGTATTCAGAGTGGTGTAGCCACCATCACTCTACTTTTAGGACATTTTTATCATCTCAAAAAGAAACATCATACCTCTTAGCAGTCACTCTCCTTTCTCCCTTCCCTCAGCTGCTGGCAACCACTAATCTACTTCCTGTCTTTATCGATTTGCCTATTCTGGACATTTCATATAAATGGAATATTTGGTCTTTTGTGTCTGACTTCTCTCACTTAGTATAATGTTTTCAAGGCTTATCCGTGTTGCAGCATGGATCAATATTTCATTCCTTTCTGTCACCGGTAATATTCTATTATATGGTGATATTAAACAAATATATCTCTTTTACTTTATCCACTCATTAGTTGAAGGACCCCTTCTGGACCCCTTCAACATTTGGAGTATAATAAATACTTTAATGAACATTCATGTACAAGTATTTTCTAGACAGAAGTATTCATTTCTCATGAGTATATTCCAAAGAGTGAAATGGCAAGTCAGAGGTTTAAATTATTGAGAAAATGCCAAACCGTTTTCTGAACTAGCTGCACTATGTTACAACACCATCAGTGTATTGGGGCTTCGGTTTCTCCGTATCCTCACCAACACTTTTTCTTGCCTTTTTTTTAAAGCTGCCTTAGTGGACATGGAGTGGCATCTTATTACGATTTTTATTTGCAATTCCCTAATGAATAATTATGTCGAGCATGTCATCCTGTGCTTATTGGCCATTTGTATATCTTCGTTGAAGAAATGTCTGTACAAATCTTTTTATAAATAGGGACTATTTATTAGCTTTCAATTCTATTCCATTGATCTATATGTCTATCCTCTGCCAGTACTACACTGTCTTGATTAGCTTTGAGCTAACTTTTGAAAGTGTGAGTCCTCCAATTTTGTTCTCGGTTTTCAAGATTGTTTGTGGCTATTTTGAATCCCTTGTGCTGCCGCATGAATTTAAAGATCCACTTGTCAAATTCTGAAGAAAAACAAAAAAGCAGCTTGGATTTTGATTGGGATTGTGTTGAATATGTAGATCAATTGGGGAGTATTGCCATTTTAACAATGTTAAGTCTTCTAATACATGAATATGGGATGTCCTTCCATTTATGTAGGTCTGCTTTTATTTATTTAAACAACATTTTTCAGCTTTCAGGGTGCAAGTCTTACACTTCTTTTGTTAAATTTATTCCTACATATTTTATTATTTATGATATCATTATAAGTGGAATTATTTTCTTAATTTCACTTTCAGATACTTAGACAACTGATTTTTGCATAGTAATCTTTTGTCCTGCAACTTTGCTGAATTCACTTATTCTAATATTTTTCATGTGGATTTCTTGGGAAATTCTCAATAAGATTTTGTCATCTATGAACAAAGATAGTTTTGCTTCTTCCTTTAAAATCTCTATGTCTTTTAAAACAACAACAACAAAAATCTCTATGCTTTTCAATTCTGGTTTTTGCCTAATTGCCCTAAGACCTCCAGTACAGTGTTGAAGTGGCAAGAGTAGATATTGTAGTCTTGGTTTCTATCCATCACCAGAAGTGTAATATTAGCAGTGGGTTTTTCCTGGACACATTTTATCAGATTGAGGAAGGTCCTTTTAATTGTTAGTTGAGTGTTTTTATGATGAAGCATTAATGGATGCTTCTCCCGCATCTATTGAGGTAATCATGTAGTTTTAATTCTCTATTCTACCACTAAGATATATTACATTGATTGATTTTCAGGTGGTAAGCCAATCATGCATTCCTAGGATAAACTCCAGTTGGCCATAGTGTATAAACTTGTTTATATGTTGCTGGCTAACAGTTTGTATTTTAGTTGTGATCAAACATTTTGCACACTATTGGAAATGTCGTGATTTAATGTCAAACACTTAAGTATAACAACAATAATAATATGCCTGTCTGGCTCTGTGCTAGGCATTTTTATGTCCATTGGCTCATTTAGTCCCTGTACTGACCCAATGAATTAGATCCTAATATTATCCTAACTTTATAGATTATAAACCTGATTCTCAGAGAAGTTATGTAACTTTCACAAGGTTATAGTACTAGCGAGTGGAGATGTGCTGGTATTCTAAACCAGTCTAACTCCATAACTGAGTTTTAACCACCACATTCTAGGAATATGCATTGAAGTATGGATACTTTTGTATCTTTTCTTTATATTTTTGCTTCCATCTGTCTGTCATTTTCAGGGTTCAGGCCATAAAGATGAATAAATAGTGCTGACTGATGGAGTTGTTTCTTGGACAGAAGTATATAAGTTCATTCAATCTAGATTCAGTTTGTCACTCATACACCATGATTTATAAAGATGACAGCCTATAGGATGACTGGAAATAAATCACAAATACACCCTGAATTCAACTAGAAAATGTACAAATCCATTTTACTAAAATGCGGAATTAATGATATCGTATTCACAGTCTTTAGCATTTGTAGGATTGTTTGTTCCAGGTGTTTAGAAAGAAAATTTCCCTAAGATTGTCTTACCAGATCTGTTTGGGTCCCTCAAGTAATGGATATATTAAGGATAAAGAGTTTGTAGAGGAACAAAGTCTTTTTTTTTCAATATATGAAATTTATTGTCAAATTGGTTTCCATACAACACCCAGTGCTCATCCCAAAAGGTGCCCTCCTCAATACCCATCACCCACCCTCCCCTCCTTCCCACCTCCCATCAACCCTCAGTTTGTTCTCAGTTTTTAAGAGTCTCTTATGCTTTGGCTCTCTCCCACTCTAACCTCTTTTTTCCCCCCCTTCCCCTCCCCCATGGGTTTCTGTTAAGTTTCTCAGGATCCACATAAGAGTGAAAACATATGGTATCTGTCTTTCTCTGTATGGCTTATTTCACTTAGCATCACACTTGTAGAGGAACAAAGTCTTAAAGGGAATATGCAAGACTTGAATAGCCTTAAAAAGAAATGGAAATAACATGTTGGATTCAGGGAACATTGTTTTCTTTTTCCAGAATACTCTTGAGTACGATCAGATTGTTTTATAATTCAAAGGGGGAGAAATATTGTGAATAAATAAGCCTATTTTGAAGGAAAAAAGAGACTATGATTGTAACTCTATATTCTAATATCATTTTGAATCTTTGTTCTATTCTTTCCTATTTTCTAACATATTTCCCATGCCCTTTAAATTTCCTGTTACTAATAATCTCCTGGGTTTTTTTTCAGAAGTTTCTCAGAAATCTCAGCTGCTCAAAAGAGAGCTTTGAAAAGACTTGTACCCCAAAATAACGTTCTACAGAAAATTACATTCAAATTAAATATGAGCTAAAATGAATTAAATTAAATTTTTTCCTGATGTCTCAGTTCTTACCTGTAGCTAATAGATCATGTCTCAAGGTACATAGGCATTCAGAATGCATGGTCCTCCCAAAGTACCTCAGACTCCAAATCTGAAATCCAGGGGCTAATATTTAAGTAGCAATTCATCAATTCTACTCGTATGAATAGAATTTCAGAGCAGCCCTTACGTTTATCGTTAAGAAGAGTTGGAAGAAAGGAGCCCAGCTCAACTCTCCCTGCCCTAAATTCTCACCATTCCGTGCTCTGCTTTTTCACAAAGCAACCCTGTATGAAGTGTCAGCCCCGCGCCCTCCCCCACTGCCCGTCTGTAGCACTGCATGGCTTTGCATTGCTTAAGGATAAACAGGTTGGAGTTGCATATGGTTAACATTTTTTGTTTGAGCTGGTGCAGGGAGGGATTGTTTAGCATCTGCAGGTCTCACATGGTGTCACGGGCAGTAAAGGAATGACTGAAGTAGTTGCAGACAGCATGGAGTCTACATTCCTCTCTTTGCCTAAGAAATCATGATAATTAAATTAACATGGGTTGAATACAAAGCATGAGAGCAGAGACATTAGAACAGAAACCCCTGTCTCAATGTGTGATCACCATATTTACCTGTATTATATGAGGCAATAAAAACCAGAGGAGAAAAGTAATAAAAACAAAACAGTAATAAAAACTTATATTTGCATAATTTCCTTCAGCCCCAGGATTCCAAAGCATTTAATGAAAATCATATAGGAAAACCTGTCATGGCACATGTGACTTATAACTGGCAGAAGAGCTCATTAGCAATTACAGGGTGGCCAAAGGAACTGGAGACAAATTGCATTTTTGGAAAAGCATCCTGTTTTGGGTCTTCTGATTCATCCTGTTACTCTTATGGCTATGAATCAGAGTAATCGATGCCAGACATACTCCCACTTACAATTTGAAAGTGGTGAGAATCATTAAAAGGGCACAAACTTGTCAAATTGTATCAAGGTGGGATGGTGAAATTCATGCTTACTTAGGGAGCTGTCAAGTGCACACTTTATTTCCATTTAGTCTCTCCTCATCAGAGCTTCCCAATGTGGAGGGAAAGGAGCAGGCCTTGGTCTTGTGTGCTTAGCATTGTGGGGGTTCCCAGGCATCTTTCCTATACACCACTTGAAATTCATACTGTGGTATGAAATCAGGCTGGTTTTGTCATGACTTTGAAAGATTTGTAAGGCACAGATGTTAGCTCCAGCTGTTTTTATCTGTGATCTGCAGGCTAAGGTGGTCCTTTGTAAGTTGTGCTCTTGCAAATGCCATTAGAGTGTGTTCTACTAACACTCACATATCGAGAATCCCCACATAAAAATAGATTCAAGAGATAAATTGTGCTTTAAGTCAAGAGGATTTCTTTTAAAGATTAGACAGTAATAAAATGGCTACTTTCACAGAACATGAGGACCTCCGTGGAAAAATCTATTGCTTTTCAATGCAACAAAATCTCTTGGATGTGTCAGGCATATGCCACTTATTATACTCATAATACTACCATTCATACGAATAATAGTGAATGCACACAGTGTATATTCTGTAATGTATTTAAACGTGTTATCTTATGTAAGTCTCAACAACACAATGAGGTGGGTACTACATCTATTCCCATATAAGGTGAGCCAAACCAAAGTTTGGAGTGGTTAAAATTACCTGCTATTGTCACATAGTCATTTGCAAAGTGCCTTAGATTCTAAGATGAAGTCACAATGAGATCATTCTTGACTCTTACTTTTTAACTGAAAGAAAAGTGAAGAGTAAAATCTCACAAAGTCAGAGATCAAACAAACAACAAATGCAAAATCAAGCCTGTATCCTAGCTATTGATATCATATCACTATTTTTTATCAATTTACCTAACAAAGACTATCCATATTTTTCATTGTTATAGTTGAGATCACAACTAAACTATTATAATGCCAATTACATGAGAAAAATAAAGCATAACACTATCTCTTGCAAAGGGTTTTTATGTTCTACTTTGATATGACTTCATGAGACAAGATATAATAAACGCCATTATCTATTTGCCAACTTTTGCAATTCACTTATTCACTCCATACATTCCGAATTTCAGTCTCCCCTCTAAAATCCTTCCAGCGCTAAAATTCAATGATTCAATCATTCCAAGTCCCATCAGTTTTTGAAAGCATGTTTTCTTTTATATTCATTATTCTTTTTATGTCTTTCAGAATGTAAGACAGTTAATATTAACCAAGTATTCTCAAATAGTCTCATATACATTGGGTGTTCATTATAGCAATTTTTACTCCAACAAACCTTCCTGAATCAACCTGTTATAAAACAGAACATCCCAGCAAGGCAGATATATACTATCACCTGCTACAGCTTCCCAAAGCATTCTTCGTAAGTGATGTTTTATGCTACGTGATTAGAAAGCACTGCCATCTTCCTTAAGGTTCAACCTGTCATAACTATGGAGATGGGAAATAAGAACCTCTGCCTAGCTTTGTACTCAGATCATTTACGAAGCAGAAGTAAGGAATTACATAAGAATTCAGGAGAGCAAAGAATCATGGTTCATATTTCTTGAGCATTTGCTCTGTCCAACACTTTATAGGCATTCCCTCATTTAAATTAAATGTATTCATAGTAACTAACAATCATGGCTAAGACTTCTTGAGCATTCCCTCATTTAATACTCAACAATAACCCTGTGAAGTAATGAAGTAGATCATTAATATTCTACTCAACATATTATTATTATTATTTGGAATCTGCACATTTTACTTAAACGGTGACCCTCCAATTCCTCCCCAGTGAATAACAGAGACTGCTATTTGCCCATCCAATACTTAGTCTCCCCTTCTTTCTTTACAAAGACAACCTTCATTGTGTTGAGGGTGCCCATCTAAAAATCTGCACTCCCAGTCTCTCCTGTAGTGAGAGGTGTTCCTGCTACACACTCCTGGCCAGTAATAATTAAACAGAAATTTCTGGGCAGGTCTTTTTAAATAGGACAGTCTTCGCCAGCTTGTTCCCTTTGTGATTTTGTCCTTTATCCTTCCCCCTTCTTTCTGCCTCGAAGATTTGACAACCAGCTGCCTTTTTTTTTCACGTATTAAAATGAAGCCACCCTTTAAGGATGGTAGAGTAGCAATGTAGAAAAGTTTTGGCCCCTGATGATATGTGGAGACCTCCTCACCAGCAATGGACTTCTACCTCTGGAATTCTCATTACATGAGGGAAAATAAACCCTGCTACTTGTTTAAGCCACTCTTTATTGGTTTTTTCCCTATTATATGCAGCAAATTAAAGTGTGGAATCAAACTTTAGAAACCTTTGCAGAAATAAAGAAAGGGGGGACTTGTACATATAAAAGCAGTCAACAGGGGCGCCTGGGTGGCTCAGTCGGTTGAGCGCCGACTTCGGCTCAGGTCACGATCTCGCGGTCTGTGAGTTCGAGCCCCACATCGTGCCCCTGTGCTGACAGCTCAGAGCCCGGAGCCTGTTTCAGATTCTGTGTCTCCCTCTCTCTGACCCTCCCCCATTCATGCTCTGTCTCTCTCTGTCTCAAAAATAAATAAACGTTAAAAAAAAAAAAAAAAAAGCAGTCAACATATCAGAACAGTAATCTCCCTCCAATTTCCTAAGAGTAAACATGATGAGGGCTTCTTTCAACTTCTGTCTGCTATTCAAATGTCTAAAATTCCACAAAGGCCCTAAAGACCCAGTCTTCCCTTAAACATTTCCCCATCGTTTTTGCCTGATGGCCTAGAACATTTAATGTCAGTCCAGTACATTTTGCTTATCACATTACTGATTTTCCTGTACTGTTGCATTGATTTATGGTTTTTTTTAAGTTTTCCTAAACAATAACTGGAGCCTTTTGCATGTGGAAACTGTGTGTGTGTGTGTGTGTGTGTGTGTGTGTGTTTTACACACTCTCCACAGATTGCAAACTCTTATATACACTAACTTTCTTGTTGATTATTGGAACAAACTTGTCCTACATTAACTTTTGATTATCGAATGGTGGGGTAGAACAGTGGTGCTCTTTTAAATCATGGCATAAGTACTTCTGTATAGCAGCTTATCATGTTGTCCCTGCTCACTACAAAGTACAGTTCTAGCCACATAGCAGATAATCAACAAATACTTTAGTGCAAAGTGTAATTGAATAGAATGATACCACTGCTTTGATTTCTATGTGTAGGTGGTCTCGTATTACTTTTAAAACACAAATTCTGATCCACTCCCTTCATTTTATTATGCTTCTCTGAACTTTTTCATACCCCAGTTTCCCCATCTGCAAACTGATAATTTTAATATGAACCAAAATAATAGTAATAAAGAAAAATGAAATATTATGCATAAAGCATATAAGATAGTATTTGGTACATAGTAAATATCCAATAACTATTTGATATAATTTTATACTTATATATAACTTTTATAACTATGATTTTCCTCTGGCCTCTTCCACTTGACTTAAAGTAATATGCTCATCTTTGCTCATTAAGAGGTTGAGATGATACACTGAAATTATATCATTGTCTCAATGATAATGTTACACTTGTTTTTTAAAAATAAGTAAATAGCATGCTATTTTTATAGCCAGTGACTTCCATCATTTTTAATTTAGCAGAAATTAATTAAATAAAACATGACTACAGGTATTAAAGCAACACAATTCCTTCATACACCATTTTTCATACATTTGGATGAAAATTGAGTGTCTACCGCATTTCGGGCATTGAAGATACAATCATGACTAAGACCGGTTCTTGCCTGAGAAGCTATTGAAGGGGGACATATGCTGCCAATAAATGGTCTAGGGTGGATTTTACCCTGGCACAATCACGTCTTGTTATTCTTTCCATACTGTTCTGTGCCTCTAGCTATCAGACACTTTCCTCTTTTCCAAGAAGAAAAGAATGCCTTTGCAAAGTGTAGTCTTCTCAACTGGATGGAACTCAGCAAAATCTGGAGCACGTGAAATGATCCTAAAATGAGTGTTGTTGATGGACAACACCCATGCAACGAACCTCAGTCAGGGGAATAGGCAAAGTGGTGTTCACCAGGCTCTCACCACCCTTCCTTGGCACGTCCTCCCTTGGTGCTGATGCAATTTCTCTCCATATGACTCCACAATATGAGTCTCTAACCCTGACCTTCTCTAAGGTCATGTCCCTTCACCATCAAACCCTACCTATCAGCCTTGATCCTCGTGGGATGGAGGGGACTAAGGGGGATTCTTGCGTCTCTCCCTCTGTTTTCTTTTGAATCTATTATTAGTTCCTGCACTCTTTTAAATAATGCAAATCTAAATTTTAAAATAAAATCATGAAAATGCTAGAAACTGTCCTATAGCTGAAAAGGTATATAATATTAGGGTTGAAATGTGTTAGCAACTGTGACATCAAAGACACTTCAAAAGAAAATATGAACTCCACATATTTTCTGAAACAAAATGATTGAAAGCCTTTAAAAAAAAAAGCTGGAAAAGACAGTCTCTTCAGCACATGGTATTGGGAAAACTGGGCATGTGGGAAAACTGGGAAAAGTGACATGCAGAAGGATGAACCTGGACCATTTTCTTAAACCATACACAAAAATAAACTCAAAATGGATGAAGACAGGAAGCCATCAAAATCCCGGAGGAGAAATCAGGTCAGCCTTTTACCTCGACTTCAGCAACTTGTTACCTGACATGTCTCTGGAGGCAAGGGAAACAAAAGCAAAAATGAACTTTGGGACCTCATCAAGATAAAAAGCTTCTGCACAGTGAAGGGAACAATCAGCAAAACTAAAAGGTAACGGACAGAATGGGAAAGATATTTGCCAATGACATATCAGATAAAGGGTTAGTATCCAAAATCTATAAAAAACTTATCAAACTCAACACCCAAAAAACAAATAATCCAGTGAAGAAATGGGCAAAAGACATGAAGAGACACTTCTCCAAAGAAGACATCCAGATGGCTAACAGACACATGAAAAGACGCTCAACATCATTCATCATCAGGGAAACACAAATCAAAACCACAATGAGATACCACCACACGCCTGTCAGAATGGCAAAATTAACAACTCAGGCAACAACAGAGGTTGGTAAGGATGCAGAGAAAAAGGAAACCTTTTGAACTGCTGCTGGGAATGCGAACTGGTGCAGCCACTCTGAAAAATAGTGTGCAGGTTCCTCAAAAAATAAAAAAAATGGAATTACCCTGTGACACAGCAATTGTACTACTAGGTATTTATCCAAAGGATACAGGAGTGCTGATTCGAAGGGGCACATGCACCCCCATGTTTATAGTAACACTATCGATAATAGCCAAAGTATGGAAAGAGCCCAAATGTCCATTGACTGATGAATGGATAAAGAAGATATATACCTACACACATATACCTACCATGAAATATTACTCAGTGATCAAAAAGAATGAAATCTTGCCATTTGCAACTACATGGATGGAACCAGAGGGTATTATGCTAAGTGAAATTAGTCAGAGAAAGACAAATATCATATGACTTCACTCATATGAGGAATTTAAGATACAAAACAGATGAACATAAGGGAAGGGAAACAAAAAATAATATAAAAACAGAGAAAGAGAGAGAGAGAGAGAAACCATAAGAGACTCTTAAATACAAAGAAGAAACTGAGGGTTGCTGGAGGGCTGTTGGGTGGGGGGAAGGGCTAAAGGGGTGAAGGTCATTAAGGAGGACACTTGTTGAGATGAGCACTGGATGTTACATGTGAGTGATGAATCACTAAATTCTATTCCTGAAATTACTATTACACTGTATATTAACTAATTTGGATTTAAATTTTAATTAATGATTTAATTAAAATTTGAAAATAAAATAATAAAATAAAAAGCTGGAAAAAGTATAACATATATGACATTAGATTTTTACTATTTTTAACACATGGACGTTTCTTACAAGTTACTTTTTAAAAAAACGTATGTATTCCAATAAACAAATGAGCAAAGAATATGAACAGGCAATAAAATACACACACACGCACAAACTAAAGATAGACCAAGAAAATGTTTTCAGTTCTATTTTTTCAGCTAGTGAAATAGATCCTGATTCAATCAATGAGTTTTACTTAGCAGATTTATTTTAAAATTGATAATTTGGGGGGATGATGAAGAAATAGTATTAAAGGAACCATCAATACTCTCAATGAGTATAAACTGGTACAACTATGCTAGATGAAACTTTGGAAAAATATATCAATTCTTGTAATCCTAAAACTATGTACAAATGATTATAGGTGTGCCAAAGATTTATCTATCAAGAGTGTTTATCATAGGCTTATTTAAAATAGCCAAAAACATGGAAATACCCTCAAGCCCACAATAGGGAAATGATTGAATAAACTGTATATATCCATATAATGGGAAATTATAAACCCATTATGAATGAGATTGAAATATAATATCTAGGATGATAGAAATATATTCATGTGATATTGTGGGAAAAGGTTACACAATAGTTTTTATATAGCCTGATTCATTATTATACCATTTGTAAATAAGAGTATCCATGGAAATAAAGAAAATTACATACCACAACAGTGGTTATTTCTGGTTGATGATACTGCAGTGTTTCTTATTTTCTCTTTTTCCCTTATGTAATTGTATAAATCTTCCACAATGAACATCAATTGTTGTCATAAGAGATTATTATTTTAAAATATTAAAGTTAATGGCAAATAATTAGGTAATCAAGTAGTGAAGTAATGAATTTTGATGTAATTTGAGAAAGTTGGCTTGATATATGTAAAGGGGAGTATCAGAGCATTTAAATCCCAATGTGGGAATGAGGAAAGCAATTGTGTAATGGAAAGAATGAAATCAAATAAAACAAGTGTGGAGAGGAAGACAGGCTGAGATTTGAAACTGATAAAGAGGAAAAATATGATGATATCTGACTAGTAGATCAGGTTAGAAAGTAAAGGAGCAAGCTTCTGGTGGATTTGAATATTAAAAATGACCTTTCTATCATACAAAATAATAATGTGTTTTTATTTGGTGCAAATGTGATAATGGCCAAATTACTTACTCTAAAATGCAAACATCTTAAAGGGGAGCTAGTCGAGCACTAGATGCAGTTAATTGATCTCCAGCATGACTGGGATTTTCAGGCTGGTGTTAAGTTTAACAATCTTGAAAGGTGTTTTGGAGTTCAAATGCAAAATAAGTCCCTCCCTTGGAGGGAATTCTGTGAATTAGTTGGAGACACAGGCATTTACAGCTCACAGGTTTCCTCATTTGCTGGAGGGTATCGTTATCTTTATAGTTCTATATATAAAATAGGCAAGTGTCCTAGGTCATGCCTCTTCCCATGAAAAATTGATCATGTGCTGGGGGGTGAAGGGAAGCCCAGAAGTGTCTGCCAATGGACGGAGATACAGAATACATAAACGAACACAAAGGCACATCAGTTTAGAAAACTGATGCCTGTCCCCAACCATAAAAGAAATTGTCTTCTTAGGGGGAAAATTGTTATTTCTGAGGACTATTCATGAACACTCCCAGAATTTTCCTATTCTCCAGAAAGAACCATCACATAGAAATTTCTACCACACTAGTGTTCCTATTTCCTAGCACATCGATATTTCTACATCTAGAACTAGGCTAGGCTACAGCAATAGACTGCAAATTGGACCAAAGGTTTTGGGGTTAATGAAACCAGCTTCTCTGGAGAAGCGGGTATACTTGGATTTACTACTGATCTTGTTTTCCTTATATGCAAAACTGAGATAAGAATACATCAGTTGCAAGTTTGTTTACAAGACAAAAGTAAATAATATACACAAGTTCCCTATCCATAATAAACAATAGCTATCTTTAAGACATGGATTTTTGGGGGGCAAAATTGGGGAAGGCTTGTGTAAATATATAAGAAGATATGTATGTACTTGAGCTGAAATACATCATTACAGTAGCGACGTTTTTACTGACAACTTCTTATCTGAAATGTGACAAAAATCAAAAGCAAATTGTGAATGCTTATGTTCATAAGAAAGTTTGAAATTTATTTTGAATCCATATTTTCATGAGGGGTGGCCAGCATTTTAACAATTATTTTGGTTTTTTTTTTTTAGCTCCATTCACACTCTTAGTGGTAAGTATGTACATTTGTACCATTTGTAAGTAATTCTATAAATTTAGCATAGTATATGTGAACAAACACACTTATATTAGTGTCAAAAGACTGGGAATTGTTTCCCTACTCGCAATAAATAAAACATTTCTGTAGCTCTGGTTCCTAAATAAAGAATAAGAAAATTAGTAAGACATTGTTAAGCTAATCTCAGTTTGCGGCTTTTGCTTTTTTTTTTCTCCTTACCTCAACAAAATAGGCTGTTTGCCTGATTTATGTAAGTTAGAGGAAAAAACTTTTCAGATATAATAATTTTCAAAGGAAATATCTTACGCAAGCTTATTTTAGCTTGTTCTTATAGAAGCAAACTTTCTGAGCCAATGATTACATCCTATAACCATTACAGAGAGGGCAAACTATGTGGCTAAGGATTCAAAGCCAGTTAACAACAAAGCCTGGTTTAAAACTCATGAACAAAGAAACAAGACAGAGACAGACTCATAAATACTGACAACAAACTGGTGGTTGCCAGACTAGACAGGATGGGGGGTGGCAGGGGGGTTGGGCGAAAGAAGTGAAGGGGATTAAGATGTACAAACTTCCATTCATAAGTCATGGGGATAAAAAGTACAGCATAGGGAATATAGTCAATAATAACTGTATCGATGTTGTGTAGTGGCTGGTGGTGACTACATTTACCATGATAAGCACCGCATAATGTAAACATTATGGAATTGTCGCATCATTACGTTGTACACCTGAAACTCATATAATACCGTATGCCAATTATACTTCAATAATAAAAATTAAAATGAAAAACTCAGGCTTCCAGCTCCAAGGTAGAACTATTGGCACCTCTGAGAAAGGGTCAGGAATAGATTTAATAATGATTTAATCATCAGCTTTTAAACGCAACATTGCAAAGCACACCATATACGTGAGGCTTCATAATTAGATGGTTTTTCTTGTAATTTCCAAGGTTGTGAGTAGAATGGCTTTAAAAAAGAGCAGGATGATAAATGTGTGGATCTCTGCTCTGCCATTTAACATGCCCATAACTCCTTAACATGAACTTCTCCATCTATAAAATGGGAATAATAGCACCTGCCTCACAGGGTGCTAAGAAAACAAAACGAAAGAGATCACAAAAGTAAAATCAATTTGCAAACTATAAAAAAAAATGTAAAATGCAAGGGAGTGATATTATCATTATTAATGAGCTTACAAAAATCCTGGCTCCTTTACTGTGAGTGAACTTGATCGCAGGGCTTTCCTGGCTTATTTTAGCAACATATCTCTTAGATTTAAGATATAGAGGTTTTGTTACCAGTGGGATTTTCACTATGCAATAAGAAAATATAAGTAATTATCTAAAATAAGGCCATCTAATTATATCGGGGGGTTCTGATAACAGCATAAACCATGAAAGTGGAACCTAAGTGCTTTATTATCAGAATCATAAAACAGAAATATAGTCTGTTATTGCATTATTGCAAATTCTTTATTTTGAGAATACAGATTTGAGAGTGTTTCCCAAATTGCCCTTTTTATACTCAATGTGTTCCTGTTAATTTTTCATATTGATATTAATATTATTTCATAATATCATGCCATTTTACTAATGGATTTTTTTGGTAAATATACTATAGTTTATACATAAAAACTATGATGGAGTTATGGTCTCTGCTATAGTCATTCATTCTCCCATGTTACACACCAATTAAATCTGTATCTTACCTGCAAAAATAGACACTGGGCCATGTGCACATAATTCATATCCATACCTAATGATAACCTCATAAACTATTTTCCCGCCATTGAAGCACACATATGTTTAACTTTGCAATGCATTGCCAGAAGAATGCCTTTGAAAAAAATCCCACTGCTGATGAAGTCTCATCAATTGCTGCTTTTTTTTTCTACTGTATACTTTATGAATTGCCTCATCATAATTAACTCCAACCACTGGAATTAATTACTCCAGATGATTTGGAAATTGGGCTTGTCGATTCCTCGAAGTTTGTGGAGATTATCCCACAAAGCAGGGGAAGGGGTTTAAATATGGCAAAAATGGTCTTGGCAAAACCAAACATGTTTTAGTGCTTTGTTTTTCAGAAAAGAAGAAATAGTGCAACACTATGACTCTAAGTACATTTTATTCCTTTTCAAATTAACCAAATTATAGACAATAAGAGCTAAAGGCGGTCATACATGAGGTTGCTGTCTTAGCCCTTCATTCCACGCACGTGAAAGGGGAGCCTCTGAAAGCTTGGGTGAATTGGCCTAGGTCACATAGGGAGTTACGGCCGAACCGGAGTAAGAAACCAGGCTCTGCCTCCACAGTGAAGTGTTCTTCATACTTGGCCTGTCTAGGTTGATGTCATGGGTTCATGATCCAAAACCCATGGCAGGGTTCTGTTCAGCAGTAAAAAGAAAGAAAGATAATTGATCTTATAGGCTTTCTCATACAGGAATCATGCATGGCACTACAGGGTTAAGGATGGTAAGGATATATTGAAAACAGGCAAACTACTCAAAAGAAACCCTCCATTGAGACACTCATTGGAAGTCAACCCATCCCAACTTTCTTCCAACTGTTTTCAGACTTGCCATCATAGCCTTTCCTCCCCAAAGCTGCTAGAGTTAGAGAATAAGCATTTATACTTGATAGGAACAAATTCTGTGTCAGAGAACTCCAAAGAAGATTGGAAAATACTTGGTAACAGTTTCCAATTTTTTAGTTGTCAAGAGAAAAATTTATCTTTTAAATGATGTATACTTTTTTAACGTTAATTTTTCCAAAATGTTAGTGTTCTTTCAAAAAAATGCCAAATTCTCTCTGACAAAGAGTCCAGGGGGCCTAATCAGAGCAGAAACTTGAAAATCAGGTATTAGTGGCAAGGAATGTCTCAGAGTACATCAAAAATTGGTATAGGGATGCCTGGGTGGCTTAGTCCGTTAAGTGTCTGACTCTTGATTTCCGTTCAGGTCGCAATCTCACAGTCATGAGATCAAGCCTCATGTTGGGCTTCGCGCTGAGTGTGGAGCCTGCTTGGGATTCTCTCTCTCCCTCTGCCCCTTCCCTACTCTCTCTCTCAAAATAAATAAATACACATTTTTAAAAAATTGATATAAATGGGGAAAATATGGGGTGCCTGGGTGGCTCAGTCGGTTAGGTGTCCAACTTCAGCTCGGGTCGTGATCTTGCAATCAGTGAGTTCAAGCCCCACATCTGGCTCTGTGCTGACAGCTCGGAGCCTGGAGTCTGCTTCAGATTCTGTGTCTCCCTCTCTCTCTCTGCCCCTCCCCCACGCTTACTCACATTCTGTCTCTGTCTCTCAAAAACGAATAAATGTTAAAAATTATTAAATAAATAAATAAATGGGGAAAATATGAATAAATGAGAAGTTATAAAAGTAGGCTTATTTATTGTTTTCCTGTATCTTATCTGTGAGCTCCCCAAAACTACAAAGTGAAAGTTAATGCAGCATATGTCAGTTGAGTCTTCCCAGAAGAAGATGCCCAGACAGAGCTAGAAGTGCAAGATATTAATTGGAGATAGTGCCTATGAAAGATAAAAGGGAAAAGGAAGAAGAGCGGTTGAGGGAGACTTTCAGACTCTGATGTAAGTCTGACACCTGCAAAAGTACTAGGGAAGGAAGGAGTTGGGCAGGAAAGGCTCAATCAGCCAATGAGGAGCTGCAGCATAATGAGCTCCCAGAGAGCAGTCCCCCACTGTCCAGAATTACAAGCCTTTGTACGGAAGCTTTGCTTAGTCGTCAGCTGGGACAGATCCCCACGTCACCTATAGCCAAAGTCTGTAGGCTATACGCATGTCTTGTAGCAATCGCTAAATGGCGATCCATTTGCAGACACAGATTCCCTTCCAGTGTGGTTGCATGGGCTGAAATTTATGACAGCCAACCAGGTCATTACATCAGTGTTGCCAGACTTAATGTGCACGGATACTCTTTCCAAATGACTTACCCAATTACTTTCATAAGGAAATTCCTTTGTGAAAATTTTCCACATCAAGTCAAAAATGTATCATGAACACTTTTGAAATTCTCTCAGGTCATGGGATATTTATCCTTAGATATGCCCCTTGCCCCCAACCCCATTTAAAGCCCTAAATGAAAACAACCTTGTCTTTTAGAAAACTAATTCTGAAGAGTTCCCTTCTTATTCTGGAAAACTTTTTCTCTCCCCTGAGTATCCATAGGACATTTACTCAACCTTGATTCTTCTCACTGATTTTGTCTCCCCACAGAAAAGCAACTTCATTTTTTGTCCTGCTGATTTGTTTTAATCAAATTGCTCAGTGATATAAAACACAAAACAAAGGACGATGAGTTTTACTTGCTTACTCTGGATGTGTTCTAGAACAATTTGGATTTCTGCTTCCCTCTTCCCCCGTTGGGTTTCTGTGTGCAACATTCATTGTTGTTGGCTCACCAGTGCCCTCACTGTGCAACGCCACACAAGCCAATGCAGGGAACTGGCCTTGCTCCCAGCGCCCTACCTCCTAGGCACTGCAAGGTACTTGATGGTGTTTTAGGCAAACCGATTTGGAACAAAACTCATATCTCTGGTCAAAATTAAAATCCATGTTAGTTCTGAGCTATGAGTGCGATGTTCTCATCTAACAATGGAGGATAATGCATTTCCAAATTTAATCTTTAGCCTTAAGGTCTCCCCTGAATTCCAAAATTACGTATTCAAACTATTTGCTTGCCATTTCCACCTGGTGGACGATTAATAGGAAAAGATGTCTCAGACTTAATATGTCCCAAGCAGAACTTTTGGTTTTCCCTCCCAAAACGTGCTCCTCCTACAATCTGTCTCCACTTGGCATATAACACTAACCCTTGGTTGCTCTGGCCAAAAACTCTGGACTCACCCTTGACTCCTCTTTTTCTCACCTTGGTATCTGAATCATGGATGGATCATGTCCCCTCCCCCTAGAGCATTTCTAACCACTCCCACTGTTACAACCCTAGCCCAGGTCACTGTCAGCTCTTGAAAACCACCTAAGCGGTTTCCCGCTTCTTTCGCCTCGGTAGTCTGTTTTCCCTTTTACTGTCAGAATGGTCCCCATTAAGCATAAAATAGATCATCTTACTCCCTTTACTAAAACCCTTCAAAGACTTGTCATCTTGTCCAGGATAAAATCTGAAGTCCTTGCCATAGTCTATGGGCTTTACATGATCTGTCCCTGACTATTGCTCTGACCTCATCTCCTGTCACGGTCTCTTTTTCTCCTCTGCTCTGGCCCTAGGACTTCCCTGCTCTTCTTTGAGTAAGGCACGCACACTCTTACTTCACGGTCTTTGCATGTACTATCCATTCTTCCTGGACTAATGTCCACACAGCTATTCAGAAAAGGACAACGGCAGCTTCTGGAAGGCAAGCAAGAGCACAAAGGAGAGTTAGAGGCGGCCTGGGGGGCTTAGAACCAGGAGTGCCCTAGAGATGCACAGACACACCAGAAAGTGCATTTTGGGCTTGAACAAACCTCCCACTCTCTACCCCTCAAAGGAAATATTTATTGGCAGCTATCATAAACCAGGTGTTTTACATATGTTATTCTTGTAGGTCCCCACAACAGTACTATGGGATATATGTGGTTATTATCATCACTGTTGTACATATAAATGAGGTCACTATGGCTCACGTATGGTGAGGTTTCTTGTCACACAACCAGGGCATAAAAATCCAAGATCCAGTCATGGGTCAACCTGACGCTAAAGCTCATACTTTCTTCTTCACCTCACGTGGGTTCCCGATGAAACAAGATACATACCTGACGTGCACCAGGCCATTTGCTATAATCCCCGCAACTTTCCACATTCCTGCTTCTGATATGCCTGTGGAATATCCTCTCACATTCCCAATTACTTTTTTACATTCTGATTTATACTTCCAGGACTAGCTCAAATGATCCCCTTCACCACCCTCCTCCCCACCTCAAGTAAGAATCAGAGACTCTGTCCTCCCTCTCAGTCTCGTGGCTTTGGACATGATTTGTGCCTCTACGCTGGCATTTCTGTACCTTTATTGTTGTTAGGCGTATGCATGTCTAATTCCACCCATCAATTCTAAGCAACTTAAGGTCCAAGCCATATTTTCATCATATTTTTACTCTTCAACACGTAAGATAGTGCCTTGCACATGTTAGATGCTCAGACACTAGTGCAGTTGGAGAGAAGTGAATGGAAATAATGCTACAAAGTCCTAGTAGCTAGCCATCAGTAATAATAATGGCTTTCACTGATCACTTACCAGGAGACAGGAGCTTGCTAATCCTTTACATGATATATCTCAGTTTATTCCTCACAATAACCCTACGACCTGGGTAATATTATTCACATTTAACATGGAACAAAACAGAATGACAGACAAGTTAATTAACTGGTGGCCTCAGAGCTAGGAAATGGCAAGATAGGAACCCAGGCATGGAGACCTCCCCCCCGCCCCCCATGACTGAACTGCAACACTATCCAAACCTGAATTTTGTGACTTTGATAACCACCGTGATGGCTGTTTCTTTCACTCCAATCCTGTCTACAGCTGGCCACATCCTACGATATTGTCTGTGTGGGTGTTCACTTTAAGCTGTGTTTCTGGGCAAGACCCAGAAGCCAGAGATTCATTTTTATCAGGAGATGAACGTCATATCTGTTCAGAGTGGCTGGCTGGGCTGCATCCAGAACACATCTCAGAACCTGGAATTCCTACTTGAGGTCTTCACTGCAGCCACGTAATACCACTGCCAACTAGGAATCAGTCTAACCAGACTTATTATAAAAATAAACAACTTTTTTTTTTTAATGCTGAAGATGTGTGGAGACCTGGGAGACCAGTTAATGTCTTCTAGTGATCATGGTTTTGTCCTACAATTACCATCTGGCCTAACAAAAACGATGGAGACAGCTATTAAACCACGGACACGGGACCAACATCAGGGTACACATTGGCCACGACCTCCCAGCCTTCAAATCCCCTCCCAGAAAACATACTTAGTAAAGTCTGAGATCATGGGGACCCTGCCTGAGACCATGGGGACCCTGACCGAGCTCTTTAAAACTCTGACTTGCAGAGGATATTAAAATCTTAAATATATTCTAGGATAATTGCTAAGTTTAAGTTGACTAAAATTTGAGACTGATTAGAACAGTTAAAACCAGATTTTTGCACTTGGATTTCTATTTTTTTTTCTGTCTTATAAAGGATATATATCTTTCTCTTAACAATAATAAATAATCACATTTTTATAACTGTACAAGATGGATAAGTGCTTAACTTGCAAGTGAAAATTAAATTCTTCACCTCAGAGGTAACTGAATGGATTTCAGTATTGATTCCAGAATATCTTACACAATGCCTGAGATCTTCATCGGTGATAGAGGGGCTGGGGTATTAACTCTCACACTCTTCAAGTTGGTGACAATGTTGAGCATTTGTCCTTATCAGAGGGACTAAGTTCCCTCTCAGAGGAAACAGATTTACAAACAGTAGTGCGCGCACACGCGCGCGCGCACACACACACTTAAAGGAGAAAATGGGAGGGGGGAACCAATGATTTGTTTGTCATTTGAGATGAAGCACAGGGGAGGATTGGTATTGTTTAATTTGAGTCAAGTAGCAGAAAGTCTGAATTTAAACGCAGCTCATTTGATTTTATTACCAAGTACACTTGAAAATTATTAGAGCTGTCTCTTTTTTGCCTATGCCTGCTGCCCTCTTTTTGGTCATTAGATTATTTGATTTGACACTCACCACACAGGAAGGTTGTTCCTTCTGCTCTATCAGGGCTGAGATGAGGAATGGAGGAGGAAGAAAAATGGCACAGCTGGTAGTAGAGTGAACCCAAAAATATACAGAAATGTACCAGAGGGAATAGTCATCAACACGAAGTGAACAAGCACCCAGACTATTGATTACATGCTGCTCACAGAACACCAGGCGTTTCTGCCAACTCCTTTCTACTCATACACTGAACTGCAGACAGCATGTTGTACCTTGCATCATCAGTTTTGATGAATAATGCACTGATAAGCACTGCAGCCAGGATTCCGGGGGAGCTGGGAAGCCAGATGTCATCTGGACCTCCAATAGTTTGAACCCTGGGTCTCTGACAGACACAGATAAAAATACGAGGCGCACACTGCCGAGCGGGCAAGGCCACTGTAAGACGCTGGTGAATATGATGGCGTTTTGGGAGATGAATGAGAACCAACTTTGTCACGAGCAGGCGTGAGGGGGACTATGTTTAAAGAACATTTGTTACTACGTGGTAATGTTGGCGAGGTGAACTTTGATCCGAGACAGGAAATCTCACACAAGCACACACAAAGGAAGGGCTTTGGAGGGGAAATCATTTTTAAGGGCTGCAATCCACGTGGCTGCAAACGGGCCATCGTGGCAGACAGATGGAATGAGCTCCCTCCACGACGGAATTCAGAGGGTGGTTATGACAGATTTGAATGCCGCCTTAGTGGGAGGGTGCACAAGATCTGATTGGCCCCCCGTGCGCTGTACGCTTGAAGCATTTCGGCAGGAGTGCTGCACAGATCATGTTTTAATTCCATCATTACAGGTAAATGTTCAAAAGGATCAATTAGACACAAGGTTTCCGCCACTCGGTAACTGCAGACCTACCCCACGTTGTTTTATGAGTGAAACCTGGAGTTGGAGCAACAATTGTCTTTGCTCTATTTAATTCTTCATCGAGACAACAGATTTTTTTGACCCTAAATCCAACAATGGTCTCTGGCTCCGTCCTCAATTGCAATAGACCTTTCTTCCCTGCTCTCTTCCAGACCTTGGCCTCTGCCATCCGGGTCTCCTCACTGCTGGCTCCCCTCTCCCTCTGTCACACTTTTCTCTGGCAGGCTCTCCTCTTCCACAGTATTCGCAGCCTCTCCCACCCAAACTGCAGTGTCAGACACTGATATCTGGCAGATCGACTCTCCTAGCTGGAAGGATTCAACGTGAAATCTTCAACGTGGGAGATGTAAGCTACAAGCACTGCAAAACCCAAACTACTACTTTGAAACTGTCTCATTTTGGGAAAGATGAATCGTGATAGACAATCGCCCAACGTGGAGGCTGCCCTTGTTCGCACATTCGACCCACGGCACCATATTGGGCCATGTAAGCGGAGAACCAGAGGGAATCCTGGGTTGCCATTGCCTGGAATGTACAGACAAAAACATGCTTAAACACCCTTATTAAAACAATCACCCCATATGAGGACTTCAAGACACAGAACAGATCAACATAAGGGAAGGGAAGCAAAAATAATATAAAAACATGGATGGGGACAAAAACATAAGAGACTCTTAAATATGGAGAACAAACTGGAGGGGTTGTGGGAGGGGGGATGGGCTAAATGGGTAAGGAGCATTAAGGAATCTACTCCTGAGATCATTGTTGCACTATATGCTAACTAACTTGGATGTAAATTTAAAAAATAAATTAAAAAAATAAGCAAATAAACAAATAAATATAAGTTAAAAAAGAAAACAATCCCCCCAGTCTCAGTTGTAACAACATCACAACAGGCAAAAGTCAGACGATGTCAAAGTAGTTTTTCAAAATATTAAAATAGCCCGTGGGGTATGATATAAGCAATTTTGTGTACACAAACTTATAATACACAGTCTGTAAACAAGTATTTCCATATAAAACACCATTCTGTGATAGATCTTCTCTCCATGTGGCACAAAACTCACATAATGGAAAGCCCACACACCTACCTTCTCCTCACTCTCTGCCTGTGCTCTGACTCACCTGCACTGGGTTTTTTGTTTTTTTTTAATTGTTATATAAAAAAATTTCAAACACAGAAGAGTACAAAGAATGGTATACGGAACATTCATACACCTTTACTAAGTTGTGAAAATGTTAATTTGGGCGTATTTGCTTTTACCTTTTGGGGGAATGATTGAAATTATAAAACACAGGTATTACATTTCACCTGAAAAACTTGAATATAAATACCTCATTCCAAAGGGGACATTTCCTTTCATGGCCCAATGTCATTATCACACCTAACAGAACTTGTAACTTCTTAATATCATCTAATATTCAGTCCGTATTCAAATTTCCTGTAGTATTCCTCAGAATACCTTTTGTAGCTAGTTAATTCAACTGGAATCCAATTAAGTCGCATGCACTGTGCTTCCCTTCCCCAGCACTATTTAAATAGGTATTCTCTCTCTCTCTGTCTCTGTCTCTCTCTCTCTCTCTCTCTCTCTGCATGTCTGTCTCTCATATGGATTGTGTTTAAGTAAATTTTATGAAGTTAAAATGTGCAACATGCAATTTGTTTTAATTAATGATAATTTTTCAAAACATGATATATATTTTTTTTTAATTTTTTTTTTAACATTTATTTATTTTTGAGACAGAGACAGAGCATGAACAGGGGAGGGTCAGAGAAAGAGGGAGACACAAAATCTGAAACAGGCTCCAGGCTCTGAGCTGTCAGCACAGAGCCTGACGCGGGGCTCGAACCCACGGACCGTGAGAACATGACCTGAGCCGAAGTCGGACGCTTAACCGACTGAGCCACCCAGGCGCCCCAAAACATGATATATTTTTAAATAAAGCATAGTATTAAAAACTTCATGGGATCACAATAACTAAAACAAATGTACTTTTGGCGGTTTAGAAAATATGCACACAAATTCTCTGATTCATCTCCTTTCAGGAGGTAAAGTGTGGGCTGGGCTTAGTGACACATTTGTAATGAATATCATATGGCAAACAGGATGGGTGTGCTTTTAACAGATTGCAGCTTCCATCTTGGATGCAGTCTCTCTCTTTCTCTAATCTGTCATTTTTTTCTTTCCTCCTTCCATTTCTTTCTCACAAACCGTGTCCTGGGAATGATCCTATGGAAACTGCATTATCTATCCCTCAACTTCAAACTTAGACCCTTCTCTGTTGTCATATCATGACTTAGACTCATCCAAATTCTACAAACCATTCTGACCAATAGAGAATCCTTAGTTTCATCATTTCAAAGCTCAGCTACTGTTACTCCTCTGCTGTCATTTCACGGCTCTAGCTGAGAAACAGAAAGCAGCCCCTGAGAGCCAGGAACTGGTCTGACACCAGGAAGCTGGCATGGTGTGCACAACTAGGCCATGTACATTTCTCCGTTAAACATAAAAAATCTCGCAGAACACCAACGCCAGACAAGGTCACTTCATAGTGTCACCTGAACAGAGACAAAAACAGAGTCTCTGTGCCACCCACAAAACACCAAACCTGCGTCTCTATAGGCTAATATGAATGAGTGCTACTTCTTTACCATTATGCCTTATACTGAAGGTTACATTTCCTGTCGTTAAGATTAATTGAGATACCTAATTATAGAATTACTCTTGCTTTCTATCCAATCTAGAGTAAACCCTCACTCCCTCAGACCCCTCCCCAAATCACCCAACCAAACCCCCAAATCCCGTAATAGGGTCTTTCTAACACACTCAGATGCCACACATTTCCACATGGTATGCATTGTCCCTCTCTGCGATGGGTAATAATCCCCAAACCCAGCCCCAGCTATGTTTCTGATGGGCTCTGGCTGGAAAGCATGGGCATAGTAATAATTATCTTTTGTTTTTTTCTTTTCCAGTAGGGACACAGACCTAGGTTATAATTCTGGCTCTTTATGAGTTGTATGACTTTGGCTAAGAAACAAATTCTCAATGCCTCAATTTCCTCATCTTTAAGATAGGATAATATCGGGGCGCCTGGGTGGCTCAGTCGGTTAAGCGGCCGACTTCGGCTCAGGTCATGATCTTGCGGTCCATGAGTTCGAGCCCCGCATCGGGCTCTGTGCTGACAGCTCAGAGCCTGGAGCCTGTTTCGGATTCTGTGTCTCCCTCTCTCTGACCGTCCCCCGTTCATGCTCTTTCTCTGTCTCAAAAATAAATAAACGTTAAAAAAAAATTTTAAAAAAAGATAGGACAATATCATAACCAATCGGGCAGTTGTAAGAATTAAATGAGATAATGTCTAGCAATCACTGATTACACTGCCTTGAACAAAGAAGATGCTCAGCATATGGGTTTCCTTCTTATCTCAGTGAGGACAAAAAATTATTTTTACAAAAACCAGGAAATCACTTCAAGTTTTGCTTAAATTTAAAATATCCCAAGATATCTTACATTTGACACTCACCTAAATAAGTGAAACTAATCTTGACTATAAACATGTATTTACCTTCCCAGGATGAGAAATTATTTCCGCTCGGTGAACTCTGATGTAATTTTTTAAAGCTTTGACTTCTGCAAGGGATGGTATATTGGTTAAAATTATTTTGGGCTTGAAACTTTCCTGGGTTTGTTTTTAGGGTGACCCGTGACAATAGATTCATTAAATAAGTCTAATTTTACGAGTGTTTAGGTATCAGATTGATGTTTTCTCTAGTTAGGCAATGTCCATACTATGGAGGTTCGAATGGAAGCAGACTCTGTCCTTCTAAAGCAGCCTCTTCAGGGAAGTATTTTGTTTCCAAGGGTGACCCCTCTCCCCCGTCAGGCGCATTTACTAGAATATTGACCACAGCCCAGGGGCCGCCATAAGCCTTGCATATTCCAGAATTCCACCTCATCTTTGTTCTGAAGACCGTCTAACTTAGGAATACTGAACTCTGCTGTCAATCCTGACAACAGACTCACCTGTAAATTCAGAATTTTCATTTTTGTTTCATAAGGAGACGTTTCACTGCTGAGGAGAACTTTAATCGGCAGATTAAATGAGCATATATTTTCCCTACAGACAAGCTTAGAGAAAATCAAATTATGAAAGGATCAGAATGAAATCAGAATAAGGAAGTTATATGATTCTTGCATTTAATAGCATCGGTTCTGATAGGGGGTTGCAGCTGGCTCTTCAATAGACAGACAAAATAACTGCTTAACTGAAGAATACATCTCCTAGGGACAAGACCTGGGGTGCCCTAATTAAAGTCGCCCTTCTAAGTAGCCTCTCTCTGCCCTTCGATTGCTGGAAAAACATTACTTCTATTTGCCACATCTCTTCCTTGTATAATATAGAAGTTTGGAAATAAATGAATAACCAAGAAATCTGGAAGCGTACCAACACTACACTATTTTATGTTCATCTTGTTGACTGTCAGTCTAAACCACAAACCTATATGTATGAAAAAACTACCATCTGAAAGGTATGGATGTCTCTTTTGTTATTCGTTCTAAGAGGCGTTCAATATGCCACCACAGAAATGAGCACTGAGGGAGAGTTCCCGAATGGAAGCTGAAGAATAACCATGGAGAGCAGGGTTGCTTGGGCCCAGACTACAAGGCCTGGAAAGGTTTGGAGCAAGTCCTGGGGTGGTGAAGAGGACCGAGTGAGCTCCTTTCTGTGGATGGCTGTGAGACAACAGAAAAAAATATATATTGGCCTTTGCCACCCACCCTCCCCACCCCCCCACCGACAGAGCTCCTGAAACCCTTGTGAGCTCCTAAGCGATAAGCGCATTAGGAGCATGTTTTGTTCTGATGAGGTAACTCTGGGTGGGCTCCTGGATGACGGCTGGTCACCAGAAAGACCAAGCCATGATTAGACCCTACCTCCATCCTCCAGAGAGTGGGGAGATGCCGGAAATTGAGCTAATAATTGATCACACCTGTGTGAGGAAGTCTCCTCACATGGGAATAGGGCCCGGGAAGCTTTCAGGTTGGTGAATACAACCCCATTCTGGGAGGGTGACGTATGCTAACTCTGCTGGAAAGAAGCCTCTGCTCTTGGGACTCTTGCCCTATGTATATCTTCATCTGGCCATTCATCGATATTCTGTATCAGAGCCTTTAAAAAGCTGGTCAGTATAAGAAGTGTGTCCCTGAGTTCTGTGATCTGCTCCAGCAAATTAGTCAAACCCAAAGTGGGGGTCATGGGAATCTCCAGCTGGTAGCCAAGGTCAGAAGTTGTGGGTAACCTGGGGACCTACGACTTGAGATTAGCATCTGAAGTGGGATGGAAGCAGTCCTGAGGGACTGAGCTTTTAACTTCTGGGATCTGACACTATTAACTCAGAGAACTGAGTTAAACTGTAGGATGCCCAGCTGATGTGGAGAATTGCTACGTGTGGGGACAAAACACTATAACTTTGGTGACCAGAAGCGAAGTGTTCTCTGTGAGAGGAAAGGAGACACACAGGGAAGAAACACACAGCGAGGAAGAACTGGGTTTCCCCCTACAAACTCAGGAGAAAGATCAGGAGTGAAAACAGTTTTCCCAATACAAGGCACATGCTGTCCAGGAGACAGGATGGGAGTGAGGCGCAGGGCGGCCAGCGCCAAGAAACTAAGTTTACGTTTAGGAGGCACAGCCTATGCTCCGTGCTGATCTTCTGTTTGGCTTTTTTCTAAGACACCAAGGAAGCCTCATTTTAAAACGTATAGTCTGGGGATAAAGGGAAAGATGGCAGAGTAAA
Source organism: Panthera tigris (assembly GCF_018350195.1). Taxonomy (NCBI): domain Eukaryota; kingdom Metazoa; phylum Chordata; class Mammalia; order Carnivora; family Felidae; genus Panthera; species Panthera tigris. Next base: position 54,143,243 of record NC_056671.1, on the reverse strand, counting down.
GGCACTCACCAAAATCTAAGAAACACAAGGAGAGGAATTAATCTTCACTGAAACAAGAAAATAGTCACAGTGCCAAAGCCCAAAATATGAAGTGTCCCTGCCAAATATTGTATCAAAATACAGAGTTTTACTAAATTATTCAATTAATTAAAGTAATGAAAGTGATCACATCCCTAAGTGCTAAGCAAGTGGGTATTTGAAGAGAGAGACGTGATCTAGGAGAAGCAGGGTACCCCCCATGGAGGTGTCATGGAGCAACAGGAAGACCATACTAAAGGAAGAATTATCTTAGCCATCATTTTTATGGTCTACAACCCGGACACCCATCCACAGGATAGTGTCAAGTGAAACATGATGAGCCAATGTTATGAATGCTAACGATCAGATGAGAGACACGGCACCAGAAGAGGATGTAACTGACTCAGTGAATCAGACAGACCTGGTAAATCTCACCTCATGCTCCCCTGCCCCCTTACCTTCATCCCATCCCAAATCTCTGCCCTCTTTCGAATATTGTATAGCACATACAACTATAAGCTAATTATAAGACTAGAGACACTATGGAACATGTGCATGGAAACCAAACAAGGGGCACCTAGGTGGCTCAGTTGGTTAAGCATCCAACTTTGGCTCAGGTCGTGATCTCGCAGAGAGCCATGTGGGGCTCTGTGCTGACAGCTCCGAGCCTGGAGCCTGCTTCGGATTCTGCGTCTCCCTCTCTCTGCTCCTCCCCCACTCATCCTCTGTCTCTCTCTCTCTCTCTCTCTCTCTCTCAAAAATAAATAAATAAATAAATAAATAGTAAAAAGAGTAGTCAAAGAAAAGCTACAGGTTCTGTATTATCTGTAGTAATTAAACAAGAGATTCAAAACTAAGAGAAAGGGATAAGCTAAAACTGAGCTGGTGGAAGAATCAGAAATAGAAGAGAAAATGAAGAACATACAGAGATGAAAGATCATTAGAAGCAGCAAACATAAACAAGACTCAAAACTGACAGGAGCAAAATGGACATGTTTGGGGAAAGAACGTTAGAATGCAGTGAAAATGCTGCTCTGCAATCTTCCAGAAAGTATCCAGAGAGAAAAGTGTGTGAAATGTGGTTGCTTTTAAGCCCTGCCTTTTAAACGTGGAGTTTCTCAAAAACTGCACAAGAAATGATAGTTGTTGCAAGTGTCAGAGTGTTGGGTGTCAGGATGGGTTAGAGCCCAACCTGGCCAGTTACTGAGCCAGCCGGTAGGGGAGACTGTATAGTGGGAATCATAAGGTTCCAGAAGGTGAAAGCATTCTCTGGGAGGCATTAGAACTCTGATCAGAAGAATACCACTAGGAAGTTCAAGAACAGCAGCTATTACAGACAGAAGAGGGACCAGGTAATACAGAACCTTAGACACCAGGTTCATCACTTACATTCTCAACCCTAATAATTCTTTAGTTATAATGACAAATGTTTGAGACCCTTAAGAAACACTTTACTGAGTTCAAAATAAAGCAGATATCCAGGAAAACTATCTTCCATAATTATGCTGCTGTTCTCGATAAAAATCGTTTGCTCACATACAGCAACATGTTCAAATTGTATATATTTTCCAGAACATTATGAGTAAAATTTTATATTTTCCGCTTAAAGTATGTCATATGGAGCATTCTACTTAACTGTATTAACAGTTTTATATCCTTCCTTTCATTGTTACTTTTCCACACTATACTCTTGATGTAGGCCAGGTTATTATCTAACATCTAGACTTTGAAGAATTTCAAAGCCACCTTTAGAGATAAGAATTTCTGGAAACCCGAGACTCTGGGAGCCAGATAACTTACCGTGTAGCAGAAAGCAACAGGAGGAATGGTTTTGACCCATGTACTGCAATCTGGAAACCTGTCAAGGAAGGTCATACAAAGAGAAGCCCACTAGGTCAAGGAAGGCCAGTGTTATCCCAGGGAGAACTTTCCGTCCAAGTTGCAGCTACCACTTCAAAGATAACCGTCCAGGTTCTTTTAGTTATTCTAATAGAGAAACAAAAACCAAGGGGTCAAGGCTCCCTCATCAGAAGGAGGACTCTAGAACATCTGAGATAACCACAAGGAGCAAAAGAAAACATAAGCATGTAACAGCAAATTATAGCCCTGAGTATTGGTGGAGAAAGGGGATTAAAAAGGAAATGTACCCACTGAGATAATATAGATGATGTGAGACGATGCAGAATGTAATAGAACTAAATTTTATGTGTACACACACACGCACACACACAGCCATAAGCGCAAAGATTGTTGCCAAGAAGAAAGCCCATTTGTACCATTCTCGAGGTTAAAGACAGACCAGGAACTTAAACTATCCCGAACATATCATCTCTAACGTTTGTTGCGTGGAGCTTGGGGTGGCAATCCTAATAAAATAGATGTTATATTCGGGGTCTGGATAGAGGATTAGAAGTGGTCTTAATTTTAAAGTTTTCTACAATGAAGAAAAACTGAGCCATCTTCTTAATAAGAGTTTAATGGACTACAATTGTACTGTTTGGGTGCAGGAACCTGCAGTTAGCTTAGATAAGTGATTTTAAAGTTGGAATCTTCTTAAAGGCTGGACAGGTTCAAGAGGAGACGGGTACAGCAGTGGTTGAGTTGATGGCAATAAACTCCAGTCTCTTCAGAGGAATTAGCTGATGCTGCAGACACGACATCCAGATGGATATTCTTCCTATCCATGTCTTACGTGTAGAAGTTTACCAGAAGATAGAGGCAGGCAAGAAGCAAATCTTTCACCATCTCCTACGCCAGTCTCTTAGATCAAGAGAGTTGTGCTATCTGAATAGGAAGGACGCGGAGGAGGAAAACCCAAAGCAAGAGGAACTTTTTCTTCCTCAGTGAAGATGAACTCTGCTCAGTACAGACCACTTAAAACAAGAGAAGAAAGAACCATGACCCCTTGCAGAAGTGCTCTCAAATTTTAATACACATAGGAGTCCCCTGCAGAGCTTATTAGAATGTAGATTCTGATTCAGAAGTCATAGGGCCTAAGATTCTGCATTTCCAACTCCCAGGTGATGCGGGGACTCCTTCTGGGGCTGTCACACTCAAGCAAGGCTTTAAGAAAACTAACTACAAATCTGGCTCTGTCATAGACGAACAGTTTACAAAACCGTCTTAAAAATCAGTACACTGAACCCTAGGATCAAAATTCACTTAACTGCTTACTTAAGAAGGCAGGAGTTTCAAGGCTGACTTTGAAGAATGTGTGTTATCAAACTCCTAATCCAAAAGAAGACAAAGAAATGATAGCTGTCATCTGGTCTATAAATTATGTCAGTTACAAAGTATGTCCTCAAAGATCTTGGGGGGGGGCCTGCTAACTTTCAATAGGTTATCTGGAAACGCTAGCTAATTTGCATGATACAATCATATTTGTCAAATCTCCACAAGACAATAAACAATGGCTAAGTGACCATTATTTTAAATTCACACGATACTTATTGAAAACCCATTATGTCTTAGGCCGAAGGTACAACTAGAACCAAGACAGACGCATTTCTTTATACAAAGAGCCGTAGAAGGGATGGGAGAAAGCAACAGTTTCTCTCTGGAGCCAGAGACAGGCTCTTGTGGAGTCCAGGTGCATGGAGAAATCTGAAAGTGAAAGTAGGTGGACGCGAGTCATCCCTGGCCACCCTGCAGGAGCCTGGGAGAGAAAAGGGGGCCAGACCTCAACTGCATCTAAGAGTCTGGGCTTAGGAACAAGTTATGACTTCTCCATATTTCACATCCATTCCTTTATGCCCAAGCCTTAAGTAGAACCTTGTTAAATTTACAGCATGATATTTGTAAGCGCTATACTCTGAGTCAGTGGGGCCGGGTCTGGGCAAATACGATACAGGAAAAACAGTGGTCCTCCCCTGAGGATGGGCTAAGGATGGCAGGTGTAGCCGCCACGAGTGAACTTAAGAGTCGTTAGAGCATCCACGGTCTCATGAAGGAACACGGAGTAAGAAGTACCTGCATGGCAGCAACTGAGAAGGCTGGGGTAGAAGCATCTGGAATACACTCTCAGAGAACAGGTAGAGCAGCCTCTAGGGTGCTCCTTCGGAAGTGAGAACCGGTCTCGTTCAGATGACTGCGTGTGATTCATTCTAGGCGGGCCGATTTTACAGCTTGACCCTCACAGCGTGATCTGATTTCCCTTATCTCCAAGCTCTTCCGTATTCACAGTATTCACAGTACTAAGTGTATGCAATTAAGTAATACCTTTGCCGAATCCTTCAGCAATCACAGTTCAGACATCCAGAAATACAGCATTTATACGAAGGGTGGATTTTCACTCCCCTTTATTTCTCAGTACCTCTGTGTCCTGTGCCCACAGCATTCACAGCTCCATCCGCAGTGCAGAATTTCAGCACTATTTCATCCTCAGGGACAGTCCTTCTCTGCCATCCGCCCCACAGCAGCAATAATTCCAGCAGGACTTGTTTAAAACAACAGTATGTCATTGCGAGACACGAGTTTTTCAAAGAGGCTCTTTCGGGGCATGAAGGGCCCTCACATGGCCTCCCCTCCATTTTTCTCTCTGGAATCACTTTTGTCAATAAACTATCAGAAAGGTGCCTTGGATCCTAGAAGTAGAATTTTAAAGTGAGAATATTTTAACCTGTAGAATAGTTTTGAAAACTGAATTTGAGTCCGTGGATAACTGCAGTAGACCATATCAACTCCAAATTTTGCTGTCCAACAGTTTAGGGAAATGCATGGAATTTAATTTGAGTGTATTATCGAGATCAGTTAGAAGCTTCGTTAATTTCAAAATATTAGATTCTCTTAAATAGTGAGCTCCCTTAGTGAAGATGAAACACTGTGTTTGAACGTATCTTGAAATAATATAGCTATGCTATAGAAGGAAACCAAATATAAAACAATTTTCAATGAACAGGTTACTGATTGAGCAGCAAATTTACTTTGTGGAGGTCACTTATATGTGTGTTGATTTAAAAAAATTATCAATATGGGCGACTGGGTGGCTCAGTCGGTTACACATCAGACTTCGGCTCAGGTCATGATCTCACGGTTTGTGAATTTGAGCCCCACATCAGGCTCTGTGCTGGCAGTGCAGACCCTGCTTGGGATTCTCTTTCCCTCTCTTTCTGTTGCTGCCCTGCTCTCTCTCTCTCTCTCTCTCTCTCTCTCTCAAAATAAATAAACTTAAAAAAATAATGCATCATCAACAAAACTGGTCAAAAAAAATATAAGAAATCATCTGTTTTTAGGCTGTCTGAAGTGACTAACAGATGCCAAATTGTACTCCTGAAAAATGAGGATGTGAGTTTCCCTTGCTACTCAGTGGCCCCTGCTTTTCCATTTCGGGAGGAAAATATTGGCGAAGACAAGAGAGGGCCAAGACTGTTTCAACAGCTATAACTCAGCCCTGAGGGCAGGATGGAACAAGGTGAGAGAGGGAAAGGAGAAAGTTTGCCTAATTCATTCCTACACTAATAATAAAAAACAAACACAAACACAAACACACAACTAGGGAAACCTGATAAGAAACCTAGCAGTTTGTGTCAACTTATTTTATAAGGGAATTTGAGAAAACTTGTTACGTAATTCTCTAGTATTTTGTACAGGAAACTTAGGGTCAGAAATCTTTATCTTGGAAACACTAATATGCATTTTAAAAAGCATATTTTGTTATTTCTGCATCAATTTGCCTTCACCCTATCCCACTCCTACACGTTGTTTTTTTCAAATAAAGATTTTTATCAATACAAATATAAGAAAAGTGCACAGGGGCACCTGAGTGGGTCAGTCAGTTAAGTGTCCAACTTCGGCTCAGGTCATGATCTCGCGGTCCGTGAGTTCGAGCCCCGTGTCGGGCTCTGTGCTGACAGCCCAGAGCTTGGAGCCTGCTTCGGATTCTGTGTCTCCCTCTCTCTCTGCCCCTCCCCTGCTCACACTCTTTCTCTCTCTCTCTCAAAAATAAATAAACATTAAAACAAAATTTCTTCTAAAAAGTGCAAAGATCCTAAGTGTGCAGCTCAATTAATTTTTACACAATGAACACACCTTTATAACCACCACTCAGAGAGAGAAATAAATGTCACCCCCCCACCACCACCCCCCCCACCACCCCCGGAGGCCTTCCATGGACCCTCTCTATCTCTATCTTCTTTTCCAATGGTAATACTCTGGTGACATGTAATGTCAGAGATTAGCTGTGCCTGATTTTTAACTCTGTATAAATGCAATGATATAGTATGTAACCTTTTGTGTCTGACTTCTTTCAGTCAACATTATTTATGAGATTTATTCATGTTATTGCATATAGCAATGGTTTATTAATTTCTTTTTTAAAAAAAAAATTTTTTTAACGTTTATTTATTTTTGAGACAGAGAGAGACAGAGCATGAATGGGGGAGGGTCAGAGAGAGGGAGACACAGAATCTGAAACAGGCTCCGGGCTCTGAGCTGTCAGCACAGGGGCCCGATGCGGGGCTCGAACTCACGGACCGCGAGATCGTGACCTGAGCGAAGTCGGCGCTCAACCGACTGAGCCACCCAGGCGCCCCTATTAATTTTACTTCTATGAGGAATTCCATTGTGTGAACATACTAGAATTTATCCATTCTATCGATGATAGACAATTGGGTCATTACCAGTGTTGAACCATCTGCTATGGTTTGAAGTGTCTGCTGTGAACATTCATACAAATATACATGCACTCACGCACTCCCACACACACACACACATCTTTTGGTGAGTGTATGTATGTATTTCTGTTGGAGTGGAATTGCTAAGTCACAGAGATATGTTCTAAAGACTTTTTCTGTAATTATTTGAAAGAATTATTTACTGATAAAGCCATCTCATCGTTGCATTTTGTGTGTGTGTGAAAAGCTGTTTTTTGAAGGTTTAATAGCTTTAATAGGTATAGGACTGTTTGGCGTTTCTATTTCTTCTTATATAGGGTGTATTAGGTTGTATTTCTCAGAGGGATTTGTCCATTTTCTCTGAATCCTCAAATTCATAGCTTTAAATTTTTCTTAACGTATTTTTATTATATGTTTACTGTTTGAAGGATCTGGAGGAATTGCTGCATTGCCATTTTGATATTCTGTGTTTATCCTCCTTTTCGTTCCCTTGATTAGTCTTGCTAAGGTTGTATGGATTTATTAATCTTTCAAACATCCAACTTTTTGCTTCTTTGATTTTCTCTGTACATTTGTTTTCTGTCTGTCACCTTTATCCTCTCCATATTATTTTTTGTGTTTTGTTTGCCAGTCTTTTCTAAACTTCTTTAAATGAGTGCTCAGATCATTAATTTGTAATCTTTCCTCTTTTCTATACATGCACTTAAGACTAAAAACTTCTCTCTCATTGCAGCTGTAGCTACAATCCAGTTTTGAATATCACATTTTTATTATCAAGTTAAAAACGTTTTTCATTTCCACCGCAAGTATTTCCTTGTGAATTACACAAGAGACTTTCTTAATTTCTAAATAATTGGAAATTTTCTTTTCTTTAGCAACTTTTTTGAGTCCTACTTGATATACAAAAGAAATGGGCATATTTAATATAAACAATTTAATGTGTTTGGGTATATGCATAAACCAGTGAAAGAAACCATCACCACAGTCAAAGTTAGACATGTAGCCATCACCTCCAAAAAATAGAAAATAAAATAAATGGGGTTCCTGGGTGTCTTAGTTGGTTAAGTGTCTGACTCTTGATTTCAGCTCAGGTCATGATCCCAGGGTGGTGGGACTGAGCCCTACATGGGGCTCCATGCTGAGCATAGAGCATGCTTATGACTCTCTCTCTCTCTCTTTCTCTCTCTCTCCCCACTCTCTCTCTCTCTAAAGAACAAAAAATTAAAAAATTAAAAAGAAAAAGAAATATATCCATCACCTCCAAAAGTTTCCTGCTGCCCTTTGTTTTTTGTGGTAAGAACACTTAACATAAGATCTACGCTCTTAATGAATATTTGTGTACAACAGCAAAGTATTAACTATGAAATGTATTCTGTATGTTTTCAACCTTTCAATTTAGTAGTGGTTTGCTTTACGGTCCAACATATGTTTCATGTGGGGATATGTTCTACAGGCACTTCAAAGAATGTATATTCTGTGACTGCTTTGAGCAATGTTCTATACAAGTCAACTAGGTTAAGAACGTTTTTGTGTTATTCAAACTCTCTACATTCTCACTAAGTTTTGTTTATGCTTGCCTTCAATTATTAAAATAAATGTGCTTGAATCTATCACTATCATTATACACATGTCAGTTTCTCCATTTAATTCCATCAAATGGGTTTTACACAGTTTGAGGATTTGCTATCTGGTGCATATAGATTTGGGACTCTTACTTCTTCCTGGTGAACCAACCCTCAAGCATGAAGTCTCGCTAGTACTTTTATCTTAAAAGTACTTTGTCTTAAAGTTCACTTTGTCTCATATGAGTATAGCCACTCCAGCTGTTTGTTCTTTTTGGTTAACATTGGCACAGTGTTATAATCACGGTTATTTTAAAGTCCGTGTACTTTGTTTCCATTATCTGACTCACCTGTCAGTCTCTACTGTGTTTTCTGTTTTCTCTTGGCTTTCTGCAACTTGATGGTTTCTCCTGGTGTTTTCCTTCTTGGTAACTTGTTGTTGTTGGTGTTGACATGTGTTCTGAACATGTGTTCAGAGCATGATGTTCTGAAGCTCTGAATGATGTTGTCCTCCTGGAGAGATTATTTATTTTTGCTTCTGGCAAGAAGTAAGAATAGGAGTTGTATTAACTAGTACAAATTTGGATTGAACTGAATTGAAGCTGAATTTCTATTTTTGCGACAGCTAATTTTTGTCTACCTCTACCGATCGAGTGTAGACTTCAGGGGTCACAACTGAAAAACTGGCATGTTCCTACATCCTGCTTTCTTGAAGGGCCCTGAATTTTAATTTGTTTCCCCAGGACCACAAGACTGATAAAAGTTTATTGGGCTTGCCATCCTCTTAGTTGATGCTTATAAATTAACAAATGCCACTTCTCTTCAGGACTTTGACTCCTAAAATTCTGGCTGCCCTCATATCCCTAAATTCCAATTTTCATCTCCCCACATTGTAAAACTGCCAAAAACCCTCTCTCTGCTCTCAAGCCTGCACACCTATGAATCAGCATATGCATTGAGGATAAATGTGGCATAAGGTATTGGGATAACCTCAAAACACTTCTCCCTGAATTCATGGCGTCTCGAGTGTTCGAAGCCTCTGCTAGCCCTAATGCTAGCATTTAACTCCAACCCTCAAGTCAGAGGGGTATTGCCTCTAACCAGAGATTTCTAAAGCTTCTTCCAGCTTTCCTACTTGTACTTGGAAGGAGAATTATTTTCACACAAGTAGTCTGTCATAACCAGAGGTAGAAATTCCACTCACACGCTTCTGAAATAACATTCCTCTAGAAAATTCTAATCTCGCTTAACTGTGCCAAGGTGAACGGAAAATACAAAAGGACTGTTTGGGGTTTTTTTCCCCCGATAGTATTGCAGAATATTCCCACGTCTTACTGAGGTGATGAAAAATTTGGTTCAAGTAAGAAAACCCTGAAAGGAAACTCTTAAGGAAAACTTGAGTGTCGTGAGTCTTACAGCCATCTCTTTCCCCTGAGAAATTTTCCTTCTAGAGCGTAATGAGTATTAGAAAACATATGCTAGCACGTAATGCTTCTCACTGTACGGGTATCATTGCTGAGGACTGAAACAGGTAATGCTGTGATAATGCTGTGAGGTCTGCCCCGGCAGACCTCATACATTAGATCGGTAGTGACTGGGAGGGGTTCGGATGCGGTATGGTGAAGGTGCTAGACAAGGAAACTTTGCACCAGAGGAAAAAAGTGTTGTGATTTCAAGGTTGGTTCTTCAATGTACCCTTTTCCAGTCTTCGCCTGTGCCGCGAGTATTCTTTTCACATCAACACGACTATGTGACGTATGTGCCCTGCTGCAAGTTCCAGCTCAACTGTAAATGTTAGAGAGTCTTCGGTCCTCCAGACACCTAATCCACGTTTCTTAGGGTGCTTTTATGGAATTTCCACTGGTCTTGCTAACATTGTGTTTATTAATGAATGTCTTCTCCCACTCAGAATTAAATCTCAGTCATGACAGAGACTGAAATGTCTCCATCGTTTCCCCTGAACTACTTTGTACTTATAAATAGTTGTTGGCAAAATAACGACATTGAGAATAACGACCTTGCTTTAATGAAGGGCTATATAGCATTCAGTGTAAATCAAAGTACCAGAAAATTCTCTCCCCTGTAGTTGTGGGTAGTACAATATACCAGAATGTGAAAGATATATAATAACAATTAAGGTAAAGTATAATCACACTAAAGTTGTCGTGTGTGTATGTGTGTGTATGAGTCTGTGTGTGTGTGTGTGTGTGTGTGTGTGTGTGTGTGTATGTGTGCATTTGTGTGGTGGTGGAAACGTTATCTTGTCCAGCTAGCAATAGACAGCCAACTGTTGATCGTTAATTCCAACAAATTCATCCTTCATTTGTAGTTAGTTATATTTATTTGCGCAAAAACAATTCAAATCAACAAACATCTTCATTGCATTTCTACAATGAAAAGCACTGTGTTGTGCATTCTGAGAATGACAAAAAAGTATAATATGTTAACCCTGCCCTCGATAAGGTACATTCTGAGAAGTTAAGACAGTAATATGTTAACAACAAAAATATGGATAAAATAATTTTAAAAACCAAGTTGAAGGAATGTCACCAAGCATTACATGATGAATTGCCTAATGAATTAAAGAGGCAAGCATTGCATTAGGAAGTGGATGCAGTGTGAGCGCCGGGGTGGCGTGAAAGGGGCTGTCGCCAGCAGAAGAACATACGTGTTCCGCACACAAACCCTGGTGGGGTGGAAGTGAAGCAGCTGAAATTCAACCCCAATTCCACTCAAGCCATCTCCCCGGATACAGCCTGCTTCAGACAGGATAGGAGGGGCCTTTTTATAATTCACACAAAGATATTATTTATGCCAAGAACTGAGGAATTTTATGGAAGCTGTAAGATTTAAACAAGGTCTTGGAGAACTAGTGTCATTTGCTGCAAATCCAGCAGGTGAAAAGTATGTTTGGGAGCCACCAGTGTGGGGAGAGTGAAGTGTTTACAAGGGGAGTGCTTACAGATAAGGAAACTTATGGGGAAGACATTATATGAGTGTATGTATACATGAATAGCCTTGTACTCCAGGCTAAAGAGAGCAGGATTTATATTATAGATATGTAGAGCCAATAAGCGCTTTGAACAGGTTACAAGTGGTTGCTTTTTTAGGGACGTTTGTCTAATGCAATATATTCAATGACAGACAAGAGTCGGGGCATCTCCTTGGGGCGCCGTTGTAATTGTCCAGGCATGATGTGATGAGGGTCTGGTCGAGGGCAATGGTAACTGTAATCGAAAGAAAAATGTAAGAGGGATGCAAGAATAAATGCAAGATAATTGAAATATTAAGAGAAATGGGAAAATCGGGAGAAGGAGTTTTATTCTGGAACACAGATATTTTAGTTATCAAAAGCAAGATTTCTTTTTCAAGTAAGCTTAATATTCCTTTTCCAATCTTGCGTTCACGTATTCGGTGGTTTTTCTCAACAGAATTCCGCCAGCTTCAGAAAATTCTCCAAAAGATCCTAAGTAAGATCTTAAGATCCTAAGTAAGTAGATCGTAAGATTCTACTTAAATTTTGAGACCAAAGGAATGAGGTTCCAGTCTGTTGTGCGACAGCTACCAGCATGGCCTCCGGCACTAGCCTTCCTGAGTTCCTTCAGTATTTAGGAGTCATACCACCTTGGACAAGACGTGGTTTCTCAGTGCCTCGATTTCACCATCTGCAAAATGGGGGCAGTCATAGTATCACGTGGCAGTGAGGAATGAGAAGGCACCTGGTACATAGTGTCAGCTGTCATTCAGGTCATTCTTGGCCTTGTTATTTCTTGTGTTTCCCGCATCATGTCAACCTGAGGCTAAGAAAATGGACATACAAGCTACAAAACGGTATTTCTGTGACTCTATCTCTAGCTTACGTTGCAGGAATTTCCACCGGCCTCCTCAAGCTGCCAAATGATTCTGGAAATCACCACGTACTGTCTCCTTGGGCTATCAGGATGTCCAATCCTGCCCCTTTCTCAAAGTCTTATGATGTAAGCAGTCTTCACTGCTGCCCATCAGAAGCTCTGTCGTTGCTGATGCCTATACACACAACGATACTGCTAATATCGAATTTCGAGGGCCCCAAAACACACCACGGGCATACCATTACCAGTGTCACCACTGCCAACCCCAGCTGTACGGCTGTCTCCAGCTCTGCCCCTTCCAGGGCAACGTAAAGCCATCCACACCTGGCCACTGATGACAATGCTGCTTACACCTTGTGTTCTTATTGTCCCTCAGAGGTGGAGAAGTTGCTCATTTTATCTTCACTTGGCCTGCTTTTTTCCATGTGCTTTATCCTAAGGACTCAAGTTGACATCCTACAATTAGGCTGTTGGACCCTCCACTTGACAAGCACCACGCCGTACTTAGAATCCCCTCTCCAACTTGAAATGTACCTTTTGCCCTTGAACTTCCTTCGAAAGAGTCTTTCCTAAGAGGTTACTTGATCCCAGAGGGCAATAGCCTGACTTCTAGGGGCTCCTGGTAAAGGCAACATGGGTTCAAATTGAAACCCCTTGTCTACTCGGTTTTCAAAAAAAAAAAAAAAAAAAAGCAAGGCCGCATAGAAAGACCACTTTTCGGAAAAGAACCAAACTCATAAAAACAAATATTAATGTGGGGAGATGTGTTTTTCTGTAACAGAAAACTAGGCAATGAACAGGGGAAAAAATGTGAAGGCATTAGAGAAATAAAAGTAGTCAACGCGATATAATTTCAATCCCCTGACAATGACGGATAGATCGCAGGAATGGAGTCAGACGGATGCTTGTCTCTGAGTGCATTACGAAAATGTTCCCTCACACAGCTTGTGAAGCAATCAACAGGACCAGGGGCTATTCTGGACTTAGTCCAAGGAAATGAAAGTAGGTGAAATGAATACTGTAACATGGAGGCTAATCAACCCCTCGGGGAAAGTTATAATATCACCAGATTGGAACACACTTCTGAGAATATTTGTGAATGGTAATAGAAGTACAAAAATATTGGAAATGTGGAATGAGTTAAAAAAAAAAAAGTTGATTGGAATCAACTGTTGTGCACTATAATGGAAAGGTATACAGTGCTAAGAACATACGACGTTTGCTATCCTGAAATTCAATTCTAATAACAGAAGTCAATGTAGTCTCATAAAAATGTAGTAATGGAAATCAAAAACAATTTCCTTATTTAAAAATACTATCAGCTGTGATATGGGATTAGATTCTGGAGATTAAAAAGAATGAGAGAAGTCACAAGCAAGCTTCCAAATGTATTTAAAACACAGTTTCAAAGGAAGCTGTGTGGAATTGCAGAAAGAACAGGGATTTTGGAGCCTGACTGGCCTGAATTCATGATGCTAGGCGAGTCACTTCTCTCATTTCCTCTGCTGCACAAAGGGTACAGGAATACCTGCTTTAAAAGAGCTATTGTTCCCGGAAAGTCAGATCAGTCATGTGAAAGCCCTCCCGCGGCGTATGGCATCGGGTAGTTGCTCAGTAAATGTCGCCTCCTCATCCCCCTTCATTTCCAGGGCAACAACCTACCGGTCTTCAGCTCCCCTTTCTCATTTTCTTCCTTCTTCCACCGAGGTGCTCATATCCCCATTTCCAGGCCAACTCTCTAAGTCTACTGGGCCAGTGGGAAAAAAAATGGAAGAGTAGAAATGGCCTGAGAGGTCTTGAGAGAATGAAACATACAGAGGAACCACATTATAGGAAGTGCTTTTCACCAGCTGGTAAACCTTGACCTGGATTAAGGTAGCTCTAAAATATGAACTAAGTATGCAGATCAGCAGAGAATGGACTTGTTTTTTTCAGGGTAAAATGGAGACAATGCAGACATTAGATGGATGAAACCAAATACTTTCAAGTCTCTTTCAAGCCCTTTCTTCTGATCCTAGTCAGACTGACATGTTTGTAATCTGGCTTCCAAGGAGCAGGCTTGGTGACCCATGGCCTCCTCAGATCTGCACCCCCTAAAAGTAGGCAGTGCACCCTTGGGTACACAGAGGTAACACACAGAAATTGTTCTCGAAAACTACGAAGATTATGCATTTTTCATATGAGAGCTCTGTCCATATTTACAAAAGAATGTACATATGAAATCAAGGGAAATCTATCTATCTGCTATTTGGGCTAAGCTCAGTTTATGAGACATCCTCAAAATGTAATTTTACTTCAGTGTCTCCTCCTTTAAAATGTACTCGGTGGATGGGGCACCTGAGGGGCTCAGTCAGTTAAGCGTCCAGTTCTGGGTTTCAGCTCAGGTCATGAACCCACAGTTTGTAGGCTCAAGCCCTGCTTCGGACTCCTTGCCTTCTTGGGATTCTCTGTCCCCTTCTCTGTCTGCCCCCTCCCCATTCATTCTCCCTCTCTCCTTCTCTCTCTCAAAAATAAATTGATTAAACTTTTTAAAAAATGTATTCCGTGGAGAAGGTTTTCCCCTGCCATTAAAACGCCCCATCGGCTCCTGGGTGGCTCAGTCAGTTGAGCGCCCGACTTCAGCTCAGGTTGTGATCTCACAGCTCATGGGTTCGAACCCAGCGTCAGGCTCTATGCACAGAGCCTGGAGCCTGCTTCAGATTCTGTGTCTCCCTCTCTCTCTGCTCCTCCCCTGCTCACAGTCTGTCTCTCTCTCTCTCTCCCTCCCTCAAAAATAAATAAAGATTAAAAAAGAAATTAAAAAATCAAACACCTTTTCAACAGGTTCTTTGTTTACTGTTTAGTAATAAATGATTCCAAATTCTCCTTAGGTTCAAAACAGTGTCAAAGCAATAGTCATATGCCCATTGCTAGCAATTATGAAATATTTGAACTTGGTTTGGAGTTAAATCCTCCTCTATCCACCAGCCTCCCAGTCTCAGGAGAGTTCCTGCCACCTAGAAGGCAGGACACTCATCTTCTTTGTCCTATTTCTTCTCTTTCTTCTACCCTATTCATTATCTGTAGTCTTTAATTCTTCCTGGGTTGAAACACAGGCAGCTTAGAAGCAGAAAGGCAGGCAGGGAATTGGTATTGTTCTAAGCTGACTTTATGCTACCTGGGCAGAGAATATTGGTTAAGCTGATTGTTTCCCTCATGGAGGTTTTAGTAGCTAAATTTGGAGGTCCCTTGCTGGTCCCCTCCAACTACATGTCTAGCCTGTATTTCTCTTTCACTGGTCCACCTCCCCTCTCAGCCTCTGGTTCTTAGACAACCCATTCTATGGAGATTTTTCTCTGCTGGAGTTCCATTGTCTCTTCCAGGCCAGCTTCTCAGGTAGGACATAAAATAGCTTCAGGCCATTCATTCCTATATCAATCCCTCTCTGGTACCTGGGGTTTTGCTTCTCAGTCTCCAACCTGGCAAGAGAGAGCAGTTACCTTCAGGATGCAGGGGTGACTCACCTCCGCATAGCTGCCAAACCAGCTTTCCAACACATCTCTGCTCTTCCTGAAGAGTCAGACTCAGTTCACTCTGGGCTCAAGCCCAGAGGAGGAATGACAAGCAATCTGGACAGTTGTTGAAGTTCTCCCTTAATCTCTTGGACAGAGGACAGCCGTGTCTCCAGCCCTCGTCCCTTAGGGAAAGAGGAAGCTCTCAATGCAGCTTTCCTTGTACAATGGTTCTCAAACGCTTTCCCCTTTCCTTTCTTAACATTTTCACACCCTCCATTTGGGTCAGTGTTCCCCTAATGTCAAGCTCCAAATTTGCGAAACCAGCTCTTAACCTTTTGCTTTAAAATATGCGCATTTTGATCCAGGCCTCACTTTGGTGGGCCACATCTATTGTACGGTGTTAGATTTTATCATGCTAATACATATACGCAAACAAATTTTTTTAAACATTAGATAAAGGGAAATATCCAGCATTTTAGTATCAGGGCAATATTACACCAAAGTATGGGTGACCATTTAACTACACCTGAAATATTGAGGCTTCCATGCACTCGTTCATTCATTGTTCAGTATTAACTGAATAAGCATAATATGTAAGCACTGTGCTTGGGTCTGAAACCACAACAGAGAACCAAAAAAGTCATGGTCCCTGATAATGGACTATACAGTCTACAAGGAAGGCATCTGTCCCCTTTTTTATTTGCCCTTTTTTATTTTTCAAATAGAGACTTTAATAAACTCTTATACTCTTGGTTCAACATTGCAAATGCACCCCTTTTGTCAATGTCAGCCTGTACAAGGCAATTAAGTCAACACACATATGAGACAGCTGGTTCTCGCCAAAAAGTGACCGGGGTATATGATATGAGATAGTTACCTAAAGTCCTTGCCAAGATTTTGTGTTATTGAAACCTGAAAGTTCACTTAATCAGAAGTACTTCTTGGTAGAGCACCATGGGTCAGTAGGTGAAGCAATGGCATGGAAAGGACTCTGGGAACATGAATTTTAATTTAGTTCTGCCACTGACTGTGACCTTGATCAAGTCCCCAGACTTGTATCTCAGTTTCCCTGCTGTAAGAGCAGGAGGGGGCTTGTAATAAAATTGGTTGAGTGTTGTTGTGCTCTGTTTTCTTTACATCTGGAGAAGGCAAGTTAGTACTACGATATCTGTTTTGTGGATATTGAAACTGAGCTACCAAAAAAAAAATCCAAAGATATTTCTATATCCATATAGTAAATGAGAAGTGATATAAAAGTGATCTCTAACTCCCCAATCTCTTGCTTGAGCAATAGTCTTCACAATGTTCAATAGGTTTTAGTTGGTTCAGTTTCCATCTCCATTCTACCGTCTTTCATGGAAAGGTTCTATCCTGACTCTTTCCTATCCTGTAGTGAAAGAAATGTATAGGCTACCTCTTGAAGCCATATGTTTTTTTACCACAGAATTTAATGATGACATGGGCTGAATGAAACAAAACAGGTACTGAGGCCCTGCTATGAGCCAGACACTGCTCTGCACTAAGCATATTAAACAGCATGATCAATCAGGGTTCATAGCTATTTAGGGCTTACTTTGTACCAAGTGCTTTCTGTGGATTTTTCTTTTAGTTATAAAAGCAACCCCTCTGGTGTAACAAACAGCCATTTTACAGATGATAAAACTAAGCCTCAGAGTGGCCATACATCTATTCTAAGATCACACAGCTAGTAAGTGGAAGAAACAAAAGTTTCATCCAAACCTTCTAACTCCAGGGTCCGTATTCTTAACCACTAACTTACTCTGCCTTCCAAAGATGAATAAGATTAGATGGAACCTCCTGTGAAGAAGTTCATGGGTGAATGGAGGAAGAAGATTCATAAATAACTGCTATGGAAGTAAAGAGAAAAGTGCAGTTAAATTTGTTTGGGGCCAGAGAACACAAGTGTGTGAGGAAGTGTCGCAAAAGAGACAACATATGAACTTGAAGGAAGCAAACAAGGGATGGAGATAGGCATTCCAGAGGCAGAAGCATGGAGCTAAGACCCTGTAATCTGGAAGATGTACAGGGGAAAGAACCCTCACAGTGTGGCTTGAGCGTAGTACAGTTGGCTTCTTCCTTCCTAGGGATCCATCCGCTCCTAGATCTTTCAATGGCTCCACAGAATCTGAATGTAGACATAGCCTTCTCACTCCTCTGTCCTCCTGCCCAAAGCCCGTGGGGTAGTGAGAATCTACAACTGCAAAGATATTGCCAACTTCCTATCAAGCAAAAAGTCCAAGTGACCAGTTTGTTCCCCAAGTGAAAGCATAAAATTCTAAGGTATGCTTAATCTATAGATGAGTGAATTCTGTCTGACTGTGGAATCAGCCACAGACTGATGGTTGCTTTTAGGACAATGGCCTTCTTGTCCCCAACATCCAAACTGATGCCACACTGCGTGTGACACCAACATTCAGGCAACACAAATGAGTTAAGGTTCAGAAATGGATGTGAAAACACTACTGAAGATAAAATGATGGGAGGGAGTAAGTAGCAAGAATGAGAACGCAAGCAGGCATCAGGGAAAAAGGAAAAATTCCCCTCAAAAACATTTCTCAAGAGCCTATGATAATCCAGGTTCAGATCGATCTAGCCTAAAAAAGCAAAATTCTTGCCCTTTATTTGATGTTAGTTTAATATTTTTAAATAAAGTGTATGAAAGATCAATGTGAAGAATGGAAGACAACTGTTTTTTCCTTTGTAATGATACCCATCAGTTTCCGCTTTGGGAGTCTTCTATTTATGGCGGGTATTTTTCCCTCTATAGTAATTCATGGGGAGTAGTTAAAATAGGATTTAAATTGAACACATTTTGAACTATTCCACAGTTGAGTATCCATTTGGTGTAAGTACTGACCACACACACAAAAGAAAACCTGATTAACTCGATTCCTATGTGGGAAATCCAAGGAATCACATAGGAACTCATCTTTGTGTGATTTTGGGGTAGTGACACTGTAAAATGTTTGCCTCATGAGAACAAGATAGAGAAGGATTTATATTTGCTCTTCCTAGGCTTTTCAGTCCTTCTCCTGATGTTACGATCCATGTTCCTAGATGGGCATCTCTGGATGTAAGCTTGGAAAATTTAGGGGCGGGGGGGAGGGTTTAAACTACATTTCCTCATAAGCTTATGTTATTGCTGCTTATCAGGACCCATAAAAAATAGGCAAAGACTTTTTAAAAGAAGATTGAGTCACTGGCTTAAAAAAAATCAATGAGAATAACCAAACTATTAATTTCATAGAATATAATATTTGCATTCTGAAAGGGAAAAGGATAAGATTCCTGAGTAAAAAAATCCAGGTTTGTAATAATGAGGACTATGATAATAAGAATGTCTGCAACTAATAATTTTATATCTATTATTTTTAAATGTTGAGAATATTTCACACTCTTAGATAGGTGTCATTTGTATCTCACACTTGAAGGAACCCTGTCTCTGAGAGGTTAAGTACCCTACGTAAGTTCATATGTACGACATGGACCCAAGCTCAAATCTACAATGTGAAAGGCTGAACTTCACTGTTATGTTTTACTGTGTAAAAATTAGATGGCAGATTTAATCCTGAAGGAATATGTAAACTCAGAAATCCAGGTTCACTGACAGATTCCAAATATAATATTTTAATGCTCTCACAAAATACTTAATTCTTTGCCCCATCCTTCGTCGAATCAAAAAACTGTCTGCTTGTAGACTCAGACAGACGTGCCTGCCCCTGTAACCAGCTCCAGCCTGAGTTCAAGAGCCACGTCAAAGGGCTGAGAGCCACAGGATCCGTCAGCATCAAGCTTGTGCTTTCTGTTTATATCCTATGCCTATTATTCAGACCTTTTGAACGGCTCCTAATCTCTTGTTGTTGAGGGGTTGTGACCTGGACTCGTGACCCAATGTTGCCAAAAACTTCTTTTTCACCCTCTGACCTTGTGTGTTGCAGAATCCTAACCTTGGTATCCGATCCCTGACGCCTCTCTCCCTGGTTCTTGTCTTCTTACTTGCTAATCTCTCCCTCAACTGACCTCTCTGGAATTAATCAATGATCCACCTGCCAGTAACCTTTGTGCCTAACCAAGCTCCCAGTCTTGGGTCTCCGGCTTTCTCTCTGGCCCATTGTCTCCCAAACCCTGTTAGAACATGCTTTGAAGGAACAGTCTGACTTTCAAAGAAGCAAAATCATCTTGAAGCCTTACAAAACACGAGCCTTGAAAATAAACATATCTACAAAACCCCAAAAGTGAACATTTTGATGGGCTGATCACACGGCAGCAGAACATGGCACCAGTCATGAGCCCAGAAAGGAAGGAGAGCAGGAAAAAATATAGAAATGAAGGAGCCACTTGAGGGTACGAATTTTCAAATGCACAATTGTTGTCTAGCTTCTCTCTTTTAAATTACGTCTCTTTAAAAGCAGAAGCTGAACATCATTCCACTTTAGATCCCACACCATGTTCAGTATAATGCCTGGGCCTCGTTAGCCCTCATAGGTACATATTGAACTAATCAATTGAATAACTAATGCTTAACGAATTGACTAAAAACAGCCCTTTGATCTCTTGATCCTGTAAGACTAACTTTGGCACTTCAGTATACACGTTTATAACTGTGTTGATCAGTTTACCTCCCCCATGTTGTCATGAGGATTTTGAAAGTCGAGAACAGGGGCATGTGGGTGGCTCAGTCGGTTGGACGTCTGTCTTTGGTTCAAGTCAAGATCTCACTGTTTGGGAGTTGAGCCCCGCGTCGGGCTCTGTGCTGACAGCTCAGAGCCTGGAGCCTGCTTCAGATTGTGTTTCCTTCTCTCTCGGCCCCTTCCCCATTTATGCGCTCTCTCTCTCTCTCTCTCTCTCTCTCTGTCGAAAATAAACAAACATAAAAAAAAGAAGTCAAGAACAGCCTAAAATTGCCTGTGTCATGGTCTGGCATTCAACTGCATTTTCTGAAAAGAAAGAAAATTTAAATAATAAACCAAAGACCAGCAAATAATACTAATAATAATAATAACAACAGTAGTCCGTGTCGTTCAGGCCAATTTAGCAAAAGAAAAAATATTTCAAAAAATATTTTGAGGTATATCTGTATCCAGACAGATTAGAGCAAATTACAACTCAAGGCAAAATGAAAAGAGAACCAAACATCCTCCTAAAACTTACATGTGGAAACAAATGGAAAATAACACTGGGACTTTGAAAATGATGGGGGTGGCCCTGAGGATTTCAAATGAACTGCCCTCCCTGCCGCTTGAACAAGGGCACCATACAACCAAACAAAGGGGGAGGGGCTGTGTTCTAGCCTGAGATCCCCCCACATGTGTGCACTAGTGAGGTAAGCACCTGCAAGGAGGGAGCTTAAGAGAAGACTTCGCATTGTTCACAGACTCTTTCAAGCATTTCGAGGGTGGGATTCCATCTGTTCAGTTCAGTTCGGTTCAGTGAGCCAGTTCACTTTTAATGGTTCACTGAGTTGTGACACCTAGTAGAAATTACAACCAATGTTTTAACAAAAAAAAAAACCTTTACATGAGCATTTATGGCATTTATGAAAGTTTTCTTTAAAGTTTTCAGCTCCATGTGTTTCTGATCTGTTTCTAGGACACCTTTCCCCGGTGTGTGTGTGTGTGTGTGTGTGTGTGTGTGTGTGGAGGGGGGAAATACAGCTTTAAAAAATATACAGCCCCTGAAAAAGGGGACTATATTTGTTGGGCTCTGTTTTACAACACTGGCTTAATTTGTGCATGACTTCAGACAAACACAGGAAGTTACAAAGCTCTCACTCAAGGTTTGCATTCACCTAACCATGAGCTCTTTATACGTAGAAAGAGCTCTAAGTGCCTTACAGTCTCTGCAACAGCTTACCAGATACTCTACCTTGAGGAACAGGTAGAATTCCACTCTCCTCGCTTGAGTGACTCCCTGAACAATACCAAGTTAGTAAGTTTCTCAGCAGCGAGAAGGTGATGGGGGAGGGTTCTCCATCTGATATCTGCTCAGAGGCTGGCGTCTTACAAAAAGTCTGTGTGCTCACACGGGCCTTTGCAGGAGGCCGGGTACTGATCAGCAATGATTGTGATCTCAGTTAGATCATCATTTCCACTCACCTAGAGGAGAAGAAATAAAGCGGTGGCGTGCTACAGTGATGTCAAGTTTTGAATGGTTATTTGCCGTGCATTTTGCAAATAGCACATTGGGCATGATGTAGGAGAACCGTTGTAAGAAGTTCAACAAATAGCGCAAGGCATTCCCACTACACTTTAAGAAACCCGCCTGGAAGCTGCCAGACCTATTTCTCACAGGGGGAAGGAAGCATGCAATCTATCGGGAGAGAAAACAAAATCGAGAGAGGAATGCTTGAGGAGGATTTCCACTGCACGCACTGGAGGTCTGAAAAGAATGAAAGCAAATCTCTCAAACAGAAATGTAAGGTAGAAGGAAATGCAAGAAGGCATACCACATCAGGCCCCAAGTCCAGTTGATTATGCCTTCATCCCTGCATGCCACTGATGTTTTTGGCTTATCACACACCATACGCTTCAGTTCACTCCAAAAACTAGCTCCAACATTTTCATCCGATCATTGCTCAGCATAGGAGGGGTAGGTAACCCCAGGCGGACAAGCTATCCCTGGGTGTCGACACTAAAGAGTTTCCTGGGGGCGCCTGGGTGGCTCAGTCCGTTGAGCATCTGACTTCAGCTCAGGTCATAATCTCACAGTTGGTGGGTTCGAGCCCTGTGTCGGGCTCTGTGCTGACAGCTCGCAGCCTGAAGCCTGCTTCGGATTCTGTGTCTCCCTCTCTCTCTGCTCCTCCCCCACTCACACTCTGTCTCTCTCTCTCTCAAAACAATAAACATTAAAAAACTCTTTTTAAAGTGTTTCCTGTTGGCAATAACACTTCATCAAGTGAAAGGATCCTGATTTGTTTGTCATCAAGGAAAAGAATACAATTGAAAAATAGCTCCTTTAAAGGAAGCTTTTGCCATTGTGTGCTTCTTATACATCTCTGAGATCACTGTATTTTTTTTTAAGTCCGGTTTACCATTTTCCTCATTCTGAGATTGTCCCTTTGAACCGTGACTTCAGGTATGGTCACTGCCATGTCAAAGCAGGCAGAGAAACGTTTGCTTCAAAGAAACCATTTGATGTGAGCTTTGCTTCTGTAAGGTGTACTCACATCTCTGATGAAATTCCTCCCACTGGACTTTCCGGCTGTTTGTGTCTTGCCTCTGTCCCTTTGTACTCGTCTCACACCAGCTTTTAAACGGTTCTCCTCTTCCATCAGAGTGATTGGATGGCTAATTTCTGGCCTGTAATAAGACAGGTCAACAGCACACTCTCTATTAATACATAGAGCGCTTGCTATGCTTGGTTCGACCTCCTTCTCGCCTATTCTCTCTATACTAATCTTCCTTTCCGAAGCCTCCCATTTTGAACAGTAAATTCTACTGATCAAATTAGTTTTTAACAATCAGAAACTAGGTGACCTGGGAAGCAGCTAATAGATCAACTCCATCCACCTTACATACCCACTTTTCTTCTTTTAAAAGAAAAAGACATAATAAAGCGGTTTGCATGTTAATCACCCCAACAAAAAGCACACATAACACACACCAAACTGTAATCAGGCTTGAATTTTTAGTAAAATTTATATGACAAAGGAAATGCTTCTCTCTAGAAATGAATAGGAAAATAAAGGGAGAAAACTGACAAATGTACTATTAAAAAAAGATGTTTCTGAGTCCTCTCTAAAAATTGCAAATGAGCTACTTGTGTGTCTGTGGGTTAGATCTTTCTTTGAAACTATTTCAGAAGCTAACCTGGGTGGCATTTAGAAAATCACAGCATGATTAAAGATTGCTGGCATGCTTTACAAAAAGAAAAGAAGAAAAAGAGGAAGGTCGGGCCTCACTAACTTCTTGGAATTTCTGGAAGACACAACTGACCATGAAGACTGAGAGAATAGAATGAACACCCTATTCTTTGCATTTTTTTTAAAGAAAGCTTTTGATACTGGTCTGTGTTAAATACTATGAAAAGTTTTAAAACAGGTAAACTCATTAGGACATGGGGAAGACGTTAAGATATGTCTAGCTATTCCCTGAAAAATGGGCCCATTCGCCCATTCAAAAGGTAACGAATTACCAAAATGTATGTGAAAACCTCTAAAACAGAAACAGAAAATAGGCATTTATTGGACACCTACTGTGTTCCAGGCATGTCACACGCTTGCTCTCATTGAATCTTCACTCAGCCCTGCAAGGTAGATACGGCTGTCCTCATTTACCACATGAGGAGGCTGATTCTCCATGAGATTAAGCAGATAGCCTTAAGTCACTCCGCTGGTAAATGAGTGGGTGAACAGGGATTCAAACTCAGGTCTAGCTGGCACCAGCCTTCATGGTCTTGACACCACGCCACCTGGACTCCCGGGGAAACTAATGTTGGTGTCTCTGGCCCCCACACCCCTCAGCTCTCCTCTCCCACAGGAAGGCCCTCCGCTAGCCTCTCCTTCCAGATACCTGCTGAACAGATTCTGGAGTTCTTCATTCGCAGTAAGGTACAACATTGGAGGTATCTGGATCTCCCCCATATTTTCAGCTTTAAACGGAAGGGATTCTGTTCCAAGAGGAAATTCCGGCAGGCAGGAGTGACTGCAGAAGAGGCTTTCCTTTTCTTGTGACCTGTTTCTGGCTCTGCAGAAGGCCTCCCCTGCTCATGTATACCTTTAAATATGAGTGTGTGCAATGCACCATGCAGAGTTCAGCAACATCTTTTGGCTAACTAGCTGACATTTTGGTGCTTAATAAAAATGGACAGAGCCTGGGGGAGTCAATTACAATGAGGGTACTGAGCTAGAACCTCGTTGGGAAGGAAGAGGAAAAACAAAAGACTGAAGTGGCTAGAGTTGAAGGAAAAGTTTAACAGGTGAGCTTCAGTAATGGTTATATTCATATCACAAGCATTGTCGTCATAGCATGGATGCCATTTAATGTTTTAACATCCATATCCCTCAGGTAGTAAATGTTAGACACCAAGTTTAGCACACACACACACACACACACACACACACATACATACACACACATACATAGATATACACACATACAACATATCTCTAAAAAGCAATCATAAGTTCAATATTTATAAGGCTTTTAAAAATTAAAGCAAATGAAAATTATTTGATACTGAAGGTTTTTTATAATCATCCCTTGAGATTATTTTTCACATCCTGGGGTATCACAAAATCAAAGTACCTTATGCTCCAGTGCTAGAAGTATTTTGGCCTTCAGAGAATAAATGCCCTGAGGATCTTACCAGAGGGACTTGCTTATAAGGGAGAGTCACTTCCTGTGGTTCTTCTGGAAGTCCATTAACAACTCCCAGCCCCCACAAGAATCCCTGTATGACATTTAACACAGCAATTTTAACTTTGGCCTTTCATGCTCATATGTTGCATTTGACCAAGGTTGTTGAGATCTTCCAAATTGAATATGTTTACGAAATCAAAACCTTACCAAGAGTTATTTTTTTATAATCCACACGGGTGATTCTCATACCCTTTGTGTCAGGAAACTTTTACACTCTTGAAAAATATGTAGTAGTCCAAAGAGATTTTAATTATATGAATCATACCTATTGATATTTACCTTGCTAGAAATGAAAAGGCAGACGTTTCAAATGTATATTTATTCATTCATTTGAAAATGACAAACCTGTTTATAAATCATAATTTTATGAAAAGTAACTATATTGTCCTAAACAAACAAACATTAGTGAACAGCCTGTCATTTAAAAAATATGTTTACATATTAAATCATTTTAATGCCTGGATTAATAGATGATAACTGGATTCTTATGTCTACATTTGCATTCAATTTGCTATAATATGTTGCTCTGGGAGAGGCATGTGAAGAAAATCCAGACTCACACAGAGAGGTAGAGAGAAAAGGGAGGGCATTTGTGTACCCATTTCAGATAACTTTGATATTCTTTTTGGATATTATATCAATTCAACAAATAGTAGTTACCTTTGAATCAGTTGCAATGTGGAATCAGATTCTGTGTCTCCGTCTCTCTCTGCCCCTCCCCTGTTCATGCTCTGTCTCTCTCTGTCTCAAAAATAAAAAAAATAAAAACGTTAAAAAAAAGACATTCTTAAATGAAACTGGCAATTTTTTTTTAACCTGAAAGGGTGTAGCATTTAAGAATACAATGACTGCTTGTTTCGTTTGGTGCTGCTGCCTTGATTTTTATTAAGGCATCAGCAATTTTACCACACGGCTTTTCCACTGTAAGTAGACATGTCAACATGCTAAAAAGTTTAAATAACATCTTGGTTTATTCTAAAAATAGTTTTGGCCTCTTGCGCCCTCTAAAAGGATTTCAGGCACCATCAGGGGTCTATGGACCACACTTTAAGAACCGTTGCTCTGTATAAATAATCTTGTGCTTAGGACTGAAAAAAATGGAGCATCCTAGAGCTATGAGAAACTGTATCTTCGCCTTCAGGCCTTTTCTCACTGGTTTATCTGTGGTATTATTTGTAAGGTGTGCATAACTATGTATGCGTTATCATGAAAGTTCCTCAAAATGAGTGGGTTTTAGTTAGTGCTTCGTCTGTTGGCTATTTTCACTCATCTGATTTTACCCCCATATTCGACAATTATGAAGGTTCTTTGAGATATCTGTCCTTCACTTACGTTCTGCAGAGCTGGACTGCTGAACTGTTTGAGAGCAGGTATTGTATCTCTTTCATTTTGGAATTCATAACACATGACGCTTTGTAAGCGTTCAGGAGAGGCTGGGGGTTCAGTGAATTAAAAGACAACAGGCTAGTTGTCTTCCTGCATAATATTGTTCACCCTTATTTTATTACTGTTCATTTAGGGTAAGTGGTAGATGACGATGTGAAAATTATCTAAGAATGGAAGACGGGATAGGATCATTTCTGGATGCTGTCAGTCACTTTGTCATCTTTATTTTTCTCTTTAAAAATTCAGCGCTATATTCTTGTTACTAAAAAAGCATGCAGGTTTGGGGAGCCTGGGTGGCTTGGTCGGTTGAGCGTCCGACTTCGGCTCAGGTCATGATCTCACGGTCTGTGAGTTTGAGCCCCGCGTCGGGCTCTGTGCTGACAGCTCGGAGCCTGGAGCCTGTTTCAGATTCTGTGTCTCCCTCTCTCTCTGCCCCTCCCCTGTTCATGCTCTGTCTCTCTCTGTCTCAAAAATAAATAAACGTTAAAAAAAAAATTTTAAAAAAAAGCATGCAGGTTATCCGAATGTGCCTATTGAGTTCCCTGCCTTTCAGCATACCAGAATTCCAGATCAGCTTTCTTTTTGAATTACTAGGAAATTGGGCATAGCTTTCCCTCATACACGTTGATAGAAGACTTTGCTATTTCCTCAGATTTTACGTGAGTCCTTAGTGCACTAACTGAACAAAGTCATGAAATCAAACAGGTTTGAATTTTCCAAGTGTGTGTTTAGAAATAGTGATTCCCCAACTATAACTGTTTCGCTTTGTTTCCGCAAAAACTAATATATCAAACCAACATGGATGAATCCTTTTACATTTACAGATTATCTCATGTACATTTGCATTGTTTTCTCACATAACGGGAGCTATTGTATATTGAGGACTTTCTATTTGGCAGTCTGTAGGCTGGAAAATCAACACACATAATTCTGGTAGATGCTAACAAAAATTCCATGAGAGAGATATTATTATAAGTCCCAATTTATAGATGAGGAAACTGATGTTCAGTGGGATAACTAACTTGGGACTTAGGGCTAGTAAGTCAAAGAGGTGGAAATTGAGCTCAGTTTTTTAACTCCAAAGCTTGAATCTTTTCCACTAAAGCACGCTCCTGGAAATTTAATTTTGTTATTCTTATTGAAAATACTCCAAATTCTTTATCAGAAGTTTGCTTCAAAACACTGTGGTTTGGGATTTGCTGTTTTTGGAAAGCTTACGAAAAGATTAAGGGTTTTAGGATTGATATTACTTTTTAAGAGTCTCAGAGCTAAGAGAGAATATTATCAAACCCTGAAACATTTGGTTGGGATGACAATCCTGGAATATTAGTAAAAGTACTTGGTTAATGCCTTTAAATAAACTCAGCACTTTGCTAGAAGATGGGCTTTTTTTTTAAAGTTCTTTGCTTTATTTCTCCCCATTTTCAAAGGCAATTTTTAATTTTTATCTTTAATATAATTTTTAAAAATACTATTTAAGCCATACTTAGTAAACTAATGGAGCATAAAAGCACAATTTATATTATAGGTATAAGGAAAATGGATTTAAGAATCATTTAAAACAAATTCCTAAATATTTTATTTATGTTCTTGAAAAATTATATTCTCCCATCTAACAATATTTCATAATAACACAAAAAGAATATTTGCCCCATGAGTGTGATCCAATGGCCATCTTGAGCTTGTGTTTTCCATTGAAATGAGGACAGTAAGTCAAGCTTTCCAGTGTTATCTGTAGGTCAGTGAGTATTAACCTCTGTCAAAGGTCTTAGTGTCAAATACATGGTTACAAAATTGAAATGTTTTTCATAAATTCTCTCTCCTTCCAAATGGACTTGACCTAAAGCTCCATAGATTTTCCCTCTTATTCATTAGCAAATACCAATCAAATAGTATTATTAAAAATTGTTCATTTAGGTGATCATTCACTAAGTAATACTTATTTTACCAAGTGTAGTTTCTAATGCCAGAAAACTCAGCGATAGGGACAAAGAAAAAAATAAAACATGGCCCTGCAACGGTTTGTTTTTATAATTTTGTCCCACAATTAAGTTGCATTAACTCAGATGGTATATCTGAATCTGCTGCACAATCAAATGAAATTTTAAATGTGCCAGCACCTTGAAGACTGAAAAAAATACTATACGTTGTAAGCTGTTATTATTATTTGTGTTATTTTAGCACAAAGTGAATCATCTTATTGCCTGGCCCAGTTATTTGTAGACTGAAGATAGATGAGATGAAAGCAATATAATTAAAAGTTCAATTCCCATATATAGGAATCTAAGATTTCACTTTTATGGAAACATTGAGGAATATACCTTTATTCTTGGTGGGTTAGGTTCAAGACATGACTGGACTCACTCTGGAACACTGGTTCTCAAACTTGAACAGACATCTCAATCATCTAGAAGCCTTGTAAAAACACTGATTTCTGGACCCTACTTCCAGTGGAAGTAGGACTGATTCAGTGGATCTAGGACTGGGTCCAAGAATTTGCATTTCTAACAGCTTCTCAGGTGATGCTACTGCTGCTGGTCCGGGGACCACACTTTGATTGTCCCTGTTCTAATATAACTAACGTCATATGAGATGTTGGACTATGATATTAAATAATGAATTTGGGCAAGTGAATCTGTAGCCGTTTCATTAATCAATGTATCAATAAAGATAATCATGTTAAAGGTTGTAACTGCATCTGTGGCAGAATGAAGGTGAAAAGAAAAAAAGGGACAAAGCCTCTAATAAATGACTTCAATAACTGCGCCAGCAGCAGTGACGGAAATAGAGAATCTTTGCTTGCTGTATTTGCACATTGTCTTAAGAGTCATGACGGTAAGGGTTGGAAGTGTTATCCCTACGCAAAGATAACGACTTGAGAGCATCAGATTCGGAAACAGAAGAAGTAAAAATACTAATGGGAGGAAAGAAATACAATCTTTTCTTCCTCAAGGTAAAAGGAACACTTTAAGTAAGCTTCGAATGTCTTTAAGACACTGCATTTCATCCATATGTAACAGGCCTAGCCTTAAGTCTGATAAAGGTTAACTTCATGGAGTATGGAGGGCACCACTAAGTGATCAATTGCTCTAACAGACAATCTAGATTCCTGCATGCTCCTCTGTCCTTGGGGCTGCCGCCCTCCCTAGAACCCCCATGGCCAGCCACCTAGCCACTGCAAACCTATCACCTTTCTGTGGACAACAGATCAGTAGATCCAGGACCGGGTCCAAGACTTTACATTTGTAGCAGCTTCTCAGCTTTTTTAACAGCACACAGACCTTTCTGAAATTCTAGGAGTACCTTCCTGACTCCTGAGCCCACAGAAATGTAACAAAATGACGATTAATATTCAGATGCACTCTCACTGTGACGGGCAATAATAAAGCTTGGGAAAAGTTGGGTCATCCAAAGTGGGAGGATTTTGCCTGAAGTTAACCCATAATCGTCAAGGGATCTGTAGCAGTTATTGATCTCATTCAGCTATGAACTATAGTGAATCCCTCCCCCAGTAAAGGGTTAAACACACAGGTTTCTTTCTGCCATGTAAAAGAGATCCAGTCATAGGCAGCCCAGGACCAGGGTGGTATTGTCATGAAATCATCAGGGACCCAAGCCCCTTCAAGTTCTCTGACCCACCTATCTCAGGTGTCAGCCTTGTCCTCGTGGCCCAGGATGAGCTGCTGAGGTTCCGGTTAATATGGACACACATTTAGGCAGCACACTGAAGAAAAGGAAGATAAAGGGCATGCCCCAACCCTTTAAAGGAGCCATTTTATGAGGCCTACACAAAAGCCCCTCTTATATCTAGCTGTCAGGAAGGCTGGAAAATAATAACTGTGCAACAAGGAGCTCAGGTGAAAATTAAGGTTGCATTATAAAAAAGAAAGACAAATATGGGTACTGAGTTAGCTAATAGTAATTTCTGCCATCATTTCCAAGAAAATTAAAACTTTTACTTTCCACTATAGAAAGCAGAAAGGGGTGGGGTGCTTGGGTGGCTCAGTCAGTTGGGCGTCCAGCTTGGGCTCAGGTCATGATCTCACGGTTGGTGAGTTCCAGCCCAGCTTAGGGCTCTGTGCTGACATGGAGCCTGGAGCCTTCCTCGGATTCTGTGTTTCCCCTCTCTCTGCCCCTCCCCTGGTTGCCCTCTGTCTCTTTCTCAAAAATAAACATTTAAGAAAAAATTTTTTAATAAAAATAAAGTGGAAAAGGGTGACTCTGTGTCTCACACTTTGTGGGACATAAGAACTCCTTGGAGTGCTTGTTGAAGTTCGGAACACTGGTGCCAGAAGATTCTACGTTGACAATCTCATCCAGTTATTGTGATCCAGGAGGTACCCAGGACCACGCTTTGAGAAACACTGCTTTACAGCTTCATTACCATTTGTCAACCTTTCATCTGCTGCTGCCCGGAATGCTATTGATCATACCTCGATAACAAATCCTGTTTTGTTCCTTTTTAACTCTTTAACTCTCTATAATTAGATCATACAAATGGGTTGGACACACTCCCCAGAATATTAGTTCCATCAATACAGCAAAGTAGGAAGGATAGTGACAGATGGGTTTCAGCGTTGCAGGGAGCCCCTCCTTGCAGGCACGCGGTACAAGTCTTCCCCAGGAGGAGTTAACCCAGGTTCCAGAGTGGAGCCGGGGGGCCTTGCCTTCCTGTGACTCTGATGGCCGGAAGCAGCCGCTTCAGGCACGGCAGTCAATCTAACTGTGAGTGATTAATAGCCACGCAGAATCTCTGGAGCTTTATTCCCCAGTCCCTGCTCTGCTTCCTCTTTAACACTCAGGTAAATGTCAAAAGTGAACCTAGGGATTATAGCTGACAAGGGGTAAATGCCTTCATGTTGTCCTCCAAAGGTTAAGGTTTCCCAGACTCAGTTGGAAGCCCCAATCTCCAATAACCATTAATCCACTCTACACTGGTAGGAGTGAGCATATTTATGGCTGCAGTCACTAAAGGGTGAAATAAAGATTAGTTTTTAGTTAGGAATGCAAAGCTTTTGAGATCAATACAAACTCACTGCTGAAATCAATCTAAAGTTTGGAATTTTTAAGTAAAGATTTACTGGGCTTCCTTGTACAGTTAATTTTCCAAAGGGAAAATTTGCTCAGAAATGTAACATAGTAATCAAATTGAGTAAACACTAGTCAGTTTGTAAACTGACCTTGGTTATGTGCATACCAAATAAGTGTGTAAAGCAATAAAAATGCCCATAATGTGGATTGTAAATTTGCCAATAAACAGGTAAAACCAAAATGCACATATAGATTTACATGATAAAAATACTAGCAGCACATTTGCCTGTTTGAAAACATAAATAATCAATAGACATTAATAATGAAGTTATTCGTGCATTTCCCCATTACTGTGCATGTTAAGTGTTTCAATTATTTCTACTTAGTTTGATAGATAAATGTATGTCCATATTTTGTAAAAGCCTTCCAAAAGGATGTAGACTTTCTCTTGAAAACAAAAGCTACTGTTTGGATACAAGAACAAGCAGATTGGAAATACATAGCTTATTAGACTCCTCTGGTGTTCGTGTTCGATGCAGGTATACAATTTATTATGCAATTTCTTGAGATTTGACAAAGTGATTGACAAACCATAGGTTTAATGATTTTATTTTTCTGTTTCATATGAGAAGATTGTAGGTATTTTAGGAAAATGGTTTAATAGATGAGTGTCCAGAAGCACTCTTTTGCCTGTTATATGTCTGTAGGTTGTGGAGACTCAGGGATATTGTGGGAGAAGTGTGATTCCATGTAGTAAATTCATTTTCTTCAGCAGAGTAAATGCATGAAAGCTTACAGTAAGCTATAACTTCAGAAAATATTTAAGCTACCCCTGGGCCCTCATAGTGGAACCACATATCTTCTCAGTAGGGTATGGAAGAGAGCAAATAGGAGAGTGTCTCCAATGTGAAGGGGACCCTGGAGGATGGGCACAGCCTCCAGTTAATTGCTGACTAGGATATTGTGATAACAGGTTGGTGTTTTCTGTAGATAGTAGAGGGCAAAATGACCAACTCCATTCTGAATGATCTATAGCTCAGATTCATGTGCCAGTATTTGCTGCTTGGGTGCCAGAAATGGGCTCAGAAAGTCCTTCACTTAAAACATATGCCTTCCATTCAGTCCATGCTGTGGGGCTGAGCTGTACAAAAATTTAGATTCTGGGGACTTTGAAATATTTAGAGAGTAGAGCGAAATTTTTTTAGTTGCTTAATGTTGGCATCTGCCACCTGGTGCCCCACTCTTGGGAAATATACAAGGCCACTGAGCAAACGTGTATATATTCTTACATGGCAGAATCTACATGGGTCATAGGAAACAGGTAATATTTCTTACTACACTAAAGGTATTACATTGGTCTTAAAACAATATTTTAATAGACCATACCCTCCAAGAATGGGTAAAGCAATTCTTAAGCTTTACAAAGTGCACACACGCAGACATTATATACACTATGAGTATCTATGGACGTGTATGTAGATGTGCATCTATGGAAAAGTATAATTCATGTGTGCACACGCATATGTATGTGTGCACACATGGATACATTCATGAATGCATATAAACATACACGCAAAATCACCCTGGGATAGAGAACTGACTACTTAAATTGTTATTTAGATGTTTTAATCAACAATGCATTATTTTCCCAAATAATTTGCTGTTTTTAAATCATTGCATTTTTATTAAGAAATTTATTTAGCACAAATACTCTACCAGATTCTGACATGTTGGCCATTAGAATAAAGCAACTGAGGATGAAAGCTACTGAACTGCCATCACATATCTGTATGAGTTCAAAAAAATCCAGATTGGGATCCCAGAAGAGTTTTTAGGTTTCTACAGATTCCAGAACCGTATTGGTAAGTGACGGTGTGCTTAGATGATCTCACAGTACCAATTCTGTTGCACGAACCTCAAAGCATTTATTCTACGAAACAACATATGAATGCAAAAGTCATCTCACAAATAGCATCAAATATTTGTTGAATGAATGAATGAATGAATACATAGTGAGACCCATCTGTATACCAGCACAACTGAAACAAACAAGTCTGGTCCTTCTATTCCCAGTGGTGATCAGTTAACTGCCTAAGCGCCTCCAGGTAGCAAGTTGGGCCTTCAGAAGCCATAGGATTCTTCCAGATCGGCAGGGAGAGGCCATAAAAACAGAAGGAAACTCCAGGAACTTCAACTGTTCATTTCACGGGAATTCCTGAAATACAAAAGATCTAAAAGGAAATGTACATTCAGCCTATATCTTTGTGCATCAGAGAAATCCATCTACCACCACGGCTATTTGCACAGACTTGGCAGAATTCTTAAAGAAGGAAACATGAGTAGATACACATTCTCTGGTGCCTAAAATGACAAATTTTTAAAAGGCAGCATTACTACAAACATTGCAAAATCCACAAAAATAACATAACTTTAAGTAATTAACTAATACATACCTTTATA
This sequence comes from Panthera tigris, assembly GCF_018350195.1. Lineage (NCBI taxonomy): Eukaryota > Metazoa > Chordata > Mammalia > Carnivora > Felidae > Panthera > Panthera tigris. The sequence continues at coordinate 54,109,450 of NC_056671.1, read as the reverse complement.
ATCCTCTTTTCCATGAAATTTGACTTCATAGTCTTCAATTGCATGATGGCAAAAATTTTGTAATAGTTTTTTTAAAGGACAAAAGAGCCGTCTTTCTAGTCTTTCTTCTACCATGATTGATCAATTTTTTTTTATTATTGATAGCATAGCACATTTCTTTCAGTTTCCCAACATGTACGATATGTTTTAGGGAAAACTCTAAGTTTCTTTCATCTACAAGCTATGAGATTTCACTTTTCTTGTGCAGGGAATCGTCTTAAATACCCCCATATTCTTTAAGGACAGTTTCAAGTGTACACATTCCTATCACAATAGAACTTCCAATCCTACACTTTTTTTTTCCTTGATCCTGTATGAGTCATTACAATGGAAAGCCAGAATATTCCTGGTAGTCATTTTTTCACTGAGGCAGCTAATAACCTAATTCTACACGAAAGTAATTGTGAACACATAAATACACCCTACTCAATTCACACTACATTCTCTGTTCAACTTCCCTTCCATCACATCTCAAAAATGTTTATGGCTCCCCCAATACCATCTGACATGAGGGAAATTCAAAGTGAAAATAGAGAGAAATTTTAATTGGTTGCAATTAAAACATCCTTTTTAAAAAATTTTTTTGCACACTGCAAGGGCCACTCCCAGAGGCTTGGAAGGGGCCCTTGCAAGTGAGGAGGCTTCCCAGAGTATAGCCTCCTCTGATCATCGAATGCAGGCATCATTTATCTGAGTTCCCTCAGGCTTGCTTTGGAGGCCCAATCTTCCTACTTACTTCAAGAGAATTTACCTACGCTCTGCATTATGATCTGGGATCCCATATCCAATGCCTCGATCAGCATTGCAAGGAAATAATTTAGATATTTAGAGCTTAAAAGGATATTATCAACCACATAATGCCCTTCTCTCTTCCATAGATGATTAAACTGAAATCCAAATGAATCCCATTCTACCCATAAGAAAACTGATCCTTTGAGAAATTAGGTTTCTTGGTAAACTGTGTAGCTGGGTCTTAACTCAATCTCTTTCCAAAACCAACATCCTTGATCACTATGCAGTATCACCTCCAACTACCTACATGGGTACGATTTCCTCCCATAATAATTTTACATTGTTTTTCTCCGTTCAAAAATTATTTTCACATATATTTGCTTTCTTTACTGTTATACTGCTCTTAGAAATAAATGTTATGCAAATTATTATTATCTCATTTTACAAATGAGAAAATTAAAGGTTAGAGGCATCAGGATATTTATGTTGTCAATAAATGATGCAGGTGATCCTCAAATCCATTTCTTTCGATCCTAAATTCTGTGTTCTTTTCCATTACTCCCCTTGGACTTTGAACCATTAGACCAACTATATCTACAACCATCCTGTTATGGAACTTCTAGTGCTCATCAGAATCAATAGAAGCAAAATCAGGTCTGTAGAAACAAGACCAAGCTAGAGCCGGAATGTTTTTCTTAACAGGCCTTCTTAACTTTCTTCTCAATCGGCCTGTGTTAGAATTCTTCCTCTACAGTTACAGAATTCTGACACCTTTCTTATTGAAAAGTTATTGAAAAAATATTGGCCTTGGAAAAGTTCAGTTAAAAAACTTATTTGACTTCAAATGCAAATATTCATTTTCTGCATGTTACACATTTAAAGTATAACCTCATTAGATGATAAATCTGAAGACTGTTACTCAAGTGTGTAGTTTATTCCTGCACAAGAGCACTTGTTTACATTCTGCAAGAGCCCAGTGTGCTCTATGGCCTCCTCAACCCCAAAGTAGGGACATTGTTTTGCCTGTTCTTCCTTCTCTTCATGTTTTTCCCATGTAAGCCATTTCAGTTAAAATAAAGTGGGTTAATAATGGATTAGAGTGGGAGACTTCAATATGAACTTGTCGTTAGCTTAATGTAGATACAGATGGCTCCATATAGAAACATGTATAGATGTGTGTACATACGGGATACTATACATACGTATATTTCCTTGTCCTGTCAGCTGTCAGCTCTAACGGAAGCACCCCAGCAGCAGCTAGCACACCTAATGCTCGGATCTTCATTTCTAATCCTGCCTCCAAGAAAAGGAAGGAAGATACCATAGAGAAATGGTTGATTCTAGGACTGAGGCATTAAATATACAATGTGAGCATGCACTATCTTGCCGTGCCAGGAGGGAAGGAAGGATGGAAGGGAGGGAGAGAGGGAATAAAATGGAGGAAGGAAAGGAGGACAGTAATGATAGAAGTATGTCAAGGGATATAGGAGCAGTTCAAGCAACAAAATAAAGTAGTCCTGGATTATAACCCAAAGAACAAAAATAAATATCCATGGATCCAAACTGATATAGAGAAATGATTAAATAAATACATAGGGGAGAATAGATAAATCTCCTTTAAAGACATGTCCCAGATACTTTATGTAGATACTTTACCCCCAAGGAGTTGGATCCTAACTCTGCTCTCCTTAAGTGTGCCCTGTGAATAATGAATTCTTTCCGAAGAGTACAATTTAAGGGGGAAAGGTGGGGGGCGGGGAGGGGGGTACCCTTACTGTGCAGAAACCTGGCAAATACTACTTCAGCCAGATGATCAAGTTTAACATCAACAATGGTAAGTCATATTGATCACATGTACCCTTGATACAATGAGATTTAAACGACACTTTCTTCACTTTTGTGGTCTCCACCTAAAAACCTATAAACCCAGTCTCATCATGAGAAAAATATCATACAAGTGCCAATTGACAGACATTTTACAAGTTATCATTTCAATATCCCTAAAACCTCAAGGTCATCCAAAACAAGGAAAGTCCAGGGCACCTGGGTAGCTTAGTTGGTTGAGCATCTGACTTTTGATCTCAGTTCAGATCTTGATCTCAGGGTCATGAGTTTAAGCCCCATGTTGGGCTCTGTGCTGGGTGTGGAATCTACTCAAACAACGACAACAACAAACAAAACAAAACAAAAACACAAGTATGAGAGACCGTAAAGCCAAAAGGAGCTTAGGGAAATATGACAACCAAATGTAATGTGATATCGTGAATGGGATCCTGGAAAAGAAATTAGGTAAAAATGAAGTAAATTGTAAAAAACTATAGACTTTAGTTAATAATAATAATGCACCAATATTGTTCGTTAAGGAGAGTCTAGGTGGCTTGGTCTGTGCTGATGGCTCAGAGCCTGGAACCTGCTTTGGATTCTGTGTCTACCTCCCTCTCTGCTTCTCCCCTGCTCACACTCTGTGCCTCTCTCTCTCTCTCAAAAATAAATAAACATTAAAAAAAATTTTTTAAATCATTGTTCGGTAATTGTAACAAATGCACCATACTAACGTAAGATGCTAATAATAAGTGACACTGGGTGCCAGGTATATGAGAACTGTCTGTACTATCTTTTCCATTTTTCTGTAAATCTAAATCTATTTTAAAATAAAAATATTATTTTAAATGCACCTCTGTAGCTTAGAAAGAAACTAAATAAAATATTACATTAATAATAGTTTCAAGAGAAAATACACTTGGCAAGTACTGACAGCTACCCATGCTGAAGAGTAGTAACTTTGGAGAACAAGAACAAATATACACACACATTTAAAATTTTACCTTCAAAATTAAATACTGCACATGTTACCTAAAATCATTATACTTGAGTTTTTCCCAAGCATCTATAGCACATGTCCATTAAATGGGCAAATAAGCATTTACATTTGAGATTCAACTGACAATTTTTACCCACTTTAGAGATGCTGTAGAATTTTGTGTCAAGAGCATATACATTTTAGGTTTGCAAAAGCAGTTAACAATTGAAAGCCCTTCTTTTTTCTTTTATGTTTTAATTTATTTTTGAGAGAGAGAGAGAGAGTGTGTGAGCAAGGCAGGGGCAGAGAGAGAGGGAGACACAGAATCTGAAGCAGGCTCCAGGCACCGTGCTGTCAGCACAGAGCCCTACGCGGGACACGAACCCACAGACCGGAAGATCATGACCTGAGCGGAAGTCGGTCGTTCAACTGACTGAGCCACTCAGGCGCCCCTGAAAGCCCTTCTTAAAGATGAGAACTCCTAAGAGCTCCATCTTAAACTTATACAATAAGAGCATTTCTTGACACTTTTCTCTTGAAGCATTTGGTTTCCTTTGACTGTTGTTAGAAAGCCAGTTGATATACATTGATTGATATTGATATAAAACAAGATAAAACCGGACAAAATATTCTTGCAGATGAAATTCAAGTCCCCACCGAGAACTTAAATCAGTCCTTATCTTGACCCAAGTTACTTTAATGTTGAGTTCAATAATATATAAAGACAAAGTGAAAGTTTCCAATCTAGATTTATCATGTTGTATTAGCAGTGGCTGCATGTTACCACCAGATTTTGAGAAAACATATCCTTTAGTTGGGCAGTTGTCTTTTAAAAAATAAAATGAAGTGAAATCCCCAACAGAATTCTTTGTCACCTCAGCCAACCAAATCCCAAAACGTATCCAAACTTCAGATGATACTTTAACAATATAACCATATCAATTAATAGAATTTGAACAATTTGAACAGCTTTTCTGAAATACTATGAAACACTGTATTTTAAACAAACATATGTAAAAATAGGATTGAGTGTACTGGTGTGGGATAGCTCAGTAGAAAGCGTGTGGTGAAAAAGATAAGAGAGCAATGGAGAAAGGCTATTCTGAAAATGGACAATTGGAGAAATTTGTACTAATATCAAAGAAGTAGGGAACGGAAATAAACAGATATTTAAACATATAAACAGGTTATCTGTAAAGGAAATTAGACCTCATTCAAGATGGTATGCCCTTGTAATGATACAATAATATTTACTGATTAAGCACATAGGTATTTGGGGGGCATGGTTGGCTCAGTCGGTTGAGCACACGACTACTGATTTCAGCTCAGGTCCTGATCCCAGAGTCCTGGGATCGAGCCCCACATCATGGAGTGTCATATCCCTCGCATTGAGCCTCGCCTCTGGCTCCCGCTCCCGGCTCATGCTCGCGCTCTCTCTCTCTCAAAAAAACAAAAATAAAATAAAAAATTTTTAATTTAAAAAAAGCATCGAAGTATTTGACTAACAAACTTACATCCTTCTATTTAACTATAAAAAATTTCAGTGAGCTGGTGAATATTCCAACACAGCAATACGTATTTTTATTTTTAAGAATTAGTAAGAGCACCAAAAAAATGCCACAAATAAAGAAAACTTTGAGGGTGGAGAAGGTGGTTAGGATAATTTGCAAATTTGGGTGACAACCCTTCGTGATAAAGACGCATTGTCTTGCTAACAGGGAATGATTTCCAGGCCTTCCTTTACTCATCATTCAGAATATGGCATTTCCATAGTAAAGCAAATACTTTCCCTTAAACCCAACTCCTCAAAAACTTTGATGCATATAAAATAATTTATTTGTGAGTGTCTCTGTTGATATACTCAAAATCCTGCCAATTTTTTATGTGTTTGTATCTGACTATTTGTACAAAGATGACTGAGTAAATACTCTGACTTCAAGCCTCCGACCAGTTTTCAGGGGAAGAAGAATTTTTTTTTTCTTCTTGTATTGTTTAAACCTTCATCTTACTCTACAAGTCACAAAGAAAATTCCCAATTGGTCTTTGGGAAATGTTCACTCTAATCTTGTCTCAGTGCAGCTTCATACTAGTTAAATGAATAAAATCCTCTTTTTCCCCAAATATGGGGAAACTGAGACCTGGAGAATAAAAGTGATTTGTCCAGGGTCACAAGTAATGTCAAAGACAAAAGCTGTAGCCCAACAACATCCTCTCTCTGCTCAGTCGTTGGCATGAAGGCCTGTTGCCAAAAAGGCACTTTTCAGAGTATATATTTGGCAACCTATCGTTAAACCATTATTAATAATAAATGTCCTTCATTTTTAGAATCTCAGTTACCCAAGACACATACATCAAAGACCAAATGTTTCCCAAGGTAAAAGAATGGTGGTTTTTAAAACTATAGGAAAACAAACTGAAACACAAAATATCTAAAGAACAAAGTAAAAAAAAAAACAAAAAAACACATGGTTCTTTTGTTAAAGTGGCGAGTTATCTCTTCAACAGCATTATGGATTATTGCAAACCTGAGAAATATAGATTTCTTTATTCCTTCTGTCCCATATTTGTTGAGGATTAGATATAATGTGCAGAAAAGAAAAAAATAAAAGGAAAGCTAAGAAGTCGTTAGCTACATATGTGTATTTTTATGCAGCAAACATTGACATGGTGCTCACTAGGTATCTAGTACTGTTCTAAGCACGTTTACAAATATTTCCAAAATTTTAAGCATTATAAAACCCTAGGAGAGAGCACTATAATTATTCCCATTCTCAGATGCAGAGACTGGGCAGAGAAATGTTATTTATCTGAAGTCCAAAGAAGGGAAGTATTGCAAAGCTGGGATTCAAATGTCAGTGGTCTCCTTCCGGAATGCAGGCTGAGAATCATGGCTCTCTGCTACCTTTGTTTACTAGTTTAATCAGTATTTCCAAAAAAGTACCTATTCTCTTCAAATTTTTAGAGCACTCTGTTGGTGATGGTTGCCGTAAGTGAAGGATTTGAAGGAAACATTCATAAGGTTCTATCAGACTCTTATCTATGTGCTATGAACAATAAATGTTTACTTCACAATGTTATGAAGATTTTATTAATTTTTAGGCAGTAGATGAGTAAAATCAAGAAATTGAGCAACGTCACTTTAGTTAAATGCCCAGCACAGTCCCTGATTATAAAATACATCCTTGTTCTTTCTGCTGTTCCCCTGATAAATTTGAAAATTCATCTTTCATAGTCCATCAATATATTTATTGAATAACTATTATGGACAAGGTACGGAGCTATGGACCATGGGAGATTTTGTCAGATACAAGGCTTTTTCTCCTCTAGAAGCTTATAATCTAGTTGACATCCTAAAATATATTTACCTAAACAAGCAGCTAACAATGCAAAGCAGTAAATAATAAATGTCAAAAGAGTATTACAGGTAATAAGTTCTATAAGGAAGGTAGGAGCCTGTTCTTTCTGCTCCAGTAGTTCATTACACATACCCTTATTAGAGCAATTATCACCTTGTAATTATTCACATGCTGTGTCTAATTTACCTGCCTGTCTCCTCCATTGGAATGTTAGCCCCTTGAGGGCAAGGATGCAGTTTTAGTCCTCATTGTATCTTCGATGTTCAGCACATTGTCTGGTATATAATAAATGCTTAGCATATGCTTGGTGAATAAACGAATGACGTTCATAGAAGGCAGGCACTTCTTTTGTGGCTAGTGTAGCAGAATGGTTAATCTCTGGAGTCAGGTTGTACTGGTTTGGATCTTGGCCCTACCTTTAAAAAGCTGTATGGCCCTGAAAATTTTACTTGATTTCTCTGCACTTCCTTTTGCTCATTGGTAAGATTAAAATAATGATACCTTTCTTTATTAGCTAACTTTACTATGGAACAAGTCACCCCAAAAATGAATGGCTTCAAACAACAGCCATTTATTTCCTTAAGAGTTCTGCGTGTCAGTAAATTTCGGCTATATTGGTTCCCCTATCTTGGCTGGCTCATTCATACATTCTGAGTTCAGTCATCAGGTCAGCTGGGACCACATGGGATCTCATCTGCCACCAGGCTAACGTGGACTTTTCACATGGCAGCTGGCAGGACTCAAAGAGGGCAAGTTGAAGCATACAAGGCCTTTTGAGGCTCAGACTTGGAACTGACACACAGTCACTTCTGGCACATTCTATTGATCAAACAAGTCCTAAGGCCAGCTCACATTCAAGGAGTGAGGAAACAGACTTCACTCTTGATGGGGAGAACAGCAAAGCCACCTTATAATCGGGTATTTATACCAGGAAGGATGAAGAGTTGGAATCATTCTTACCATCTACCATACTCTGTCATGGGATTAGCAAAAGGATTAAGAAAATAAAACATCTAAAGGATTTCGGCTAGTGTGCACCAAACAAGTAATGAATTCAGTAAGAATTAACTATGATCATTCTGTTCAAGGTTGCCAAGAAGAGTTTCAGTGTGGAAAGGAATGAGTTTAATCTTGTGAAATAGGTAGGATTTCTAGATGTAGAGAACCAAGGCTTCCCGTAGGGATGCACGTAAACATGTGGTATGAAAGCGGGATGTGTTCAGAAAGCAGCTAACAGCAGACTTCCCAGAAGAGCTAGAACAGGAGCCTAGGAACCTGGAACACTGGCCGAGGAGCTGGGCTTGACCCTGGGGTAACAGCAAACCATTGGCTTTTGACTAAATGCTAGCCAACAGCACCATTTCTTATCTTTTACTTCTACTTCAGTTATTTATTATTATTTTTTGTTGTTGCTCTTCAATAAGTTTCTTGATGCTGATGGTTTTGTGATATTTCTGGCCATATCTACTCACGATGTAAAATAGAAACTTATGATTTTTGTCTGGGTCATGCCTCTCCCTGGCTTCGGGGATCTAGGAGGTCCTTCTTTGTTCAGTTTTATGGTAAAAATGGAAAATTTTTCCCCTCATCCATTTTACAAATGGTGGCAATCAGAAAGGTCAGGCCACAGGAAGTAGTATTTACGAAGCCAAAGAAACACAGGAGACGCCAGGCTGTGATGTTTATATAACTTGGTGATAATCACACATCTTAAGCAGAAGAGTCAAGAATGAGGAAAATAAGGTTTCGGTGTGGCTGCCCCTTCATGTGAAGCAGCGAAAGACTTCTGGAACTGTTCTGAAGAGAATCTTAAGTTCATCCAGTCCAGCGAGATGGTCCTAAGCAACCAGACCCACTGATTCGCCCGGGTCCCTGCCACCCTGAAGGCTGACCAGACTGCTCAGAGCTGGTGGCTGCTCTAGTGGACTGCTCAGTGGCACTAGCTTCAGAATCTCTCCACTGTACGTGGTTTCAATGCAGATTCACCGATGAATAATTTTGATAATTCTGCCGAAGTATGAAGACTGCTTGAATTACATGACTACATGATCATATTTAGTTGTTTTTTTTTTTTTTTTGATAAGACAATTCCGGCTTCTCTTATGCCATGTGAAATCCATCCTGCTGAGTGCTCTTGACTAGTCACGTCCTTCCTGCCATTTTAAAAACAATAGTGGCAGAGAAGCAAACGGCTGATAGTGCTCAGCAGGACAGATCAAACACACAGATGCAATTGCTGTACGTTGAACAGCGAAGTAGGATAAAATTCAAATACTTACAATCGCTTAGTAGCTAGCATCTGATTGCTGCAAATTGAATCTTTCATAACAGGATTTATTGTAAATAGTGTCATATCATTTGTGAGTTCTGCAACAATTGCATTCAGAGCCAGTGCAAGATATTGGAGGTGTGAGCCTTACATGATGGATATGCTAGTTTACACACAGATTATGAAGAGATTTTTTATTATCAACATTATTTTTAATTGCTTACAAAACGGCCACAATTGTAATTTTTTCTCTGAAATTTTAAACATTCTCAAATTGTGTAACTTTAAAACCCAGGAGAAAACAGACTAGCCACTGATTTCAACAGCTGCTTTAGAATTGCAAGAACCCCAATTCTTCTTTTCCCCTTCCACTCTGGTTGTTAAATAGGCATCAAAATTATAGATAGTTAAAAATTTTGAAATGTCCCTTTCATATTGTTTGGGAGCAGCAAAGATCCTTGTAATCATAACTAGTGATCAACATATCTTATCAGTAAAAAATACATATAAATTCAAAATCAAGATATTTAGAGATCTACAAAGCACATCTTACTTCCTTTTTGATAAAATGGAAAGATGGCAATAGCTTAATGATCAATACTCTTATTGACCTTTGAATTTAGTTCCAAATACTTCTTTAATGGAAGCTCATACAAGATAAACATCAAAAGCATACTATACAAATTATACTTTCAATGTATGAGAATTTGGTGATACTCCACATACTTGATAGCTTTAATTGCTAATGACACAGACCCCCCCCCCCCCCGCCCCATCAACAAAAAGACTGTATATTACATTTACACAATCTTCTTGTTCAGGACCTAAATAGGGGAAATTCAAAAAGGAAAAATTCAAAACAAATAGTAGGGCCAGAATATTTGGATAATCTATTCTCTTTCTTTTCCCTGCTCTAAACAAAAAATCCTTTTCTATTATTTTACCTTGTATTTGAGCTTTTTGTTATGCATACGAATATCAAATGCAGCATCTCAACAAGATCTGAATAAAGTATCTTACTCTCAGACAACCTAGGACCTTGATGGAGAAGGGCCTTTGTGAGGAGTAAAATTCTTCAGTTGGATCTGTCTTCATTTATTGAAGAGCAAATATCCCACATGCACATTAATGTTTATTATTCTAAATGGGGAATTCCCTATTTCTAAACCAAAGAATTTTCAGTTTCTCCCCCCCCCCCACTTAAGCAGGTTTCTTTCCATCTCTCACAAATCAAAAGGGAAGGTGGAAAGAGCCTTTCAGTGGTGCCCTGATGTGTATTTTAATAAGTTTACTAATCAGAGCACATATGAATTAGAATGAATCATATTCATATCTTTAATGGCAAAGAAAACTCAATTTAACTCATATCCAGCTTTCTTTCATGTTCCTTTTATTCAAGGGCATGCCGCCTCCTCCTTCTTCTTCTTCTTCTTCTTCTTCTTCTTCTTCTTCTTCCCCCCACCCCCCTTCTTTCTTTCTTGGACACCTCCAACCCCAACCCCCATTGACAACCAAAATGCAGGGCTATAAATGTAAGGGCGCAATACATCATGAAATGAGTCTAGAGAACGTGTCCTCTACCAAAATACACATGAATCTCTGGTACAGCTGAAATTCCGGAATCATTCCAGGCTTCGTTCTGCATGCTAAGCAGGGTCAAAAATGTGAGCTTTATGTGGTCATCCTTATATACCAGATGAGGTCCAAAGTTTAAAGGTTACATTTGTGAAATTGCAGCTGGGCTTCCTAGCACTTGACTCTCTAGCTCCTGGAAATCAAACACTCCTAATTGAAAGACGTATCTGACAATATGATAATCTTTCAATTAAAAAAAAATGTGACTTCTGAACCCTTATCTGTTGAAGAGCTGACACAGAAGTTCCGAGATGGTTGCTTAACCAGACAAAATAATAGAGAAAATATGTTTTCCAACAAGATCAGAAAGCTTGAATAGTACAGGGAAACACACGTAAAGAGAAGGGCTGTCCTCTATTCCGTCCTACTAGCTCTAATTTCCCCACCCCACGCCCCCCCCCCCCCAGTCTGTACACTCAGCCACTCACCTCTTAGGCGAGGGCTAGTGTCTTTCAAATCAGACACAAACCCCAAATATCAAGACACTAGAAAGTGGCATCCTGGCATACTTTGAGATCAGACGGTTTCTGCATTTCATGGGGTGGGGGTGGCGGTGGGGGAGCAGCATACCAATGTAGTGAAATCTGGAAACAACAGCATATATACAGACACAAAAAAAAGTTTGCATATTGCACAGAGCGCTTGAAGATCATAAATCTATGCATGAGAAAGATGTAGTGGAAATTTTGGGGGGGATTAGAGTTTATTTTTGTCATCTCTGTGAGACAGCTACTCATTCATCCAGATCACAGCTAAGAAAAAAGCTGGTCACAGAAATTAGCAGTTTCAGCTCAGCAGCGAAGTCGCCAGCCTGTGAAGGCAGAGAGAAATTGACTAATTAGCAATGCGCACTAAAACTTGACGGTTCTTTATAGAGAGAGAGAAGAGAGAGGGAGAGAGAGGGAGAGGGAGGAAGGGGGGGCTCGCTTTTTCCCCTTCTTTCTTCCAAAGATGTTTGAAATCGCAGTCATTTACGCTCGACAATTTTTACAATAGCCTTGAGCCATAATTTTGCGAGTCTCTCCAGCATCCATCCCCCTGTATGGTCTCTCTCTACTGGCCAAGCACGACCGTTTCTCTCCCCAACCGTGGATTTCCTATTACTCTCGTTACGACTCACTGAGCCCCAGGCCCAAGGATAATGATGTGTTGTTTCTTGGTAGCATAATTTGTCACACGTACATTTTTTCTTCTTCTTCTCTTGCAGAAAGCTCTGCTCCCTCTCTCTCTCTCCCTCTCTCTCCCTCTCTCTCCCTCTCTCTTTCTCTCTTTTCTCCCTCTCCTACATTTTCTTGCTGTTGCTAATTCATGGTGATCAAATGATGTACGACAAAATAAATTGTAAAGAGTGATTGCCTGGAGTTGGGATCCAGAAGGTGTTTTCCCCCTCCCAAGGAGAGAGCAAACCTTTAAAAAGGAAGGACAATTGATTTTTGGGGGGGAGCTTAAGTGAGCCTTGACTTTGCAGCTGGTTGAAAGCAGGTAAGTTTCTGGCCTTGTGTCTGCCTTGTGTGTATTTTGTTCTGTCTTTTGGGTTGTTGGCGGGGGAAGGGACGGGGAGGGAGTGTTTCGGGGTGGGGGTGGGGGGGTTGTGTGGCAAACGCTCATAAAGAATAAAACTCCTATGGCAAGAAATAAGCAGATGAGGGGGAAAGGCAAAGGAGGAGAGCAAGAAGGAAGGGGAAGAGGAAAATGGGGCGGGGGGGGGGGGAGGGTGGGGAGCGAGACAACGAAGCGGGGAGAGCGAAAGAGAGGTATGACCGGGTCCAGTTAAAGGGAGAGACTCTGGGAGATGTTTCAGGAAAGCCCGAGCTTTGGGGGGCTGTTGGGGGAGGGGGTCCTGCCGGGGGAGGGAGCTCGAGGGAGGTTAGGGTCCACCTGGAACGGGATGGTAAAGTGAGTCGAGAGGAGCCCAGTGTGGTATAAATAGGAAGCCGGCGATCCAGGACTGGCGCCAGGCAGGGCAGAGAGTGAGCCGCAGTGGAAGGGGCAGGTCCGGCGGGATCCCTCGGAGCCGGGCGGCGGCGGCGGCGGCGGCGGCGGCGGCTCTCCCGGGCGGGCGGGCGCGCGGGCGGGATGTGGGCAGAGGGTCCCTTTCTGCTCGGCCCTGGAAGGTGCAATTACAGGTTAAGGACCTGGCGGATCGATTTCGCCTCGCCTCCCCCGGCCTGCCGTCCTCCGCCTGGATGCGGGCGGCTCAGACTTTTTTTTACAGAAGTAGTTCCAGGGCCAGGAGAGTGGGGGTGCCCGAGTGGGGGGCCGCTGGGGCTTGTACGGAGGGGCTCGGAAGGAAGCTGCGGCTTCGCGCGGCGACGCGGGGTGGGATGCGGGGACCCCGCACGGAACCTCCACCCCCTACCCCACCCCACCCCACCCCCAACGTTGGCCAGCCCCCACCCCCTCCCCCAACACCTGCCAGTTAACTTGAACTTCTCACAGTTACTGGAGTTAAAGCCTGTGTTCCTGCTGCCCTGGGAGACGCAGCCTTTCACGTGAATCCCTCCGGGCCTCCGGGCTCCGGCTCTAAAGCCGCCCCAGTGGCCCCACCGGCTCCCTCCTCGCCTTCCCCGGTGCCGCCCCGCGAGGGAAGGGGAGATACACGTCTGAACTTCCGCGCTTTGAGATGCGGGGGGAGTGGGGGGGGGGGCGGGAGAGAGGAGGCCGGGGGTGGGGGGGCTGAAAGGATTCTCCTGCCAGGTCTGAAGGCGTCTCTGGAAAATGAGCAAAACTGAGCGGTGACGGGGAAGCCAACAGTTTGCGAAGCAGGGAAGCAGGCAGGGCCGGGGTGAGGGAAATGAGCTAGAATTGATAAGGACAGCTCCCGCCTCTGCCGAGTCCACTGAGCTGGTCCTCACCGCGCTCCGCTGCACTTTCCCGGGAGAAGAAAGGGCTTTATCTGCTACCTCACACTGTTAGCCTAGGAGTTTCTCGGGGCAGCACGGATAATCGAAGGGGTTCCCAGCTTTCGGAGGGCTGAGAATCGCCCACCCGCACGCTTATCGGGTCCCCTTCGCTCCCCCCCCCCCCAAACTGGACCAACTGCGAGGAGCAAAGCTGCAGGCACAAGTTGACCTGGAACCTCCGCCGACGGTCGCCTCTGCGCTCTCGGGGAACCCCCGGGTCCCCACTCCCCGGCCTCTCCCTTCCTCAGGCCCGGCATGGACACAAGCCCACGAGGTGTCTCGGCCTCCGCCGCCACTTTGCCGTCGCTGCTGCCACCGCTGTCGCTGCCAAGAGCCGAGCCGGGGTGGTTTTAGGAAAGTGAGGGACGAAGTGTGTGGGCGGTGGCGAGAGGAGTAGCAGGGAGCTGAACCCGCGCCCCGACCCCAGACAGGGCCCATTTGGTGGCGCTCACGGATTCCTTGCCTTCCGACCTTACTCCTAGGGTCTGGGTCCTGGGGCGCGCCGGGCAGGAGCCGAGCTGAGCACTGATTGTTGTTCTTCACCCTCCCCTCCCCTCCACACCCTTCCCCACCCTGACCACACCCCACCCCCTCCACTACCCTTCTCCCCTCCCTCCCATCCCCCACCCCTGTGTGCCAGGTTGGAGGAGGGTTTAAAGCCAGGTGCGCCGAGTCAGCTCGCCATGTCCAGATCCGGGGACAGGACCTCCACCTTCGACCCCAGCCACAGCGACAACCTGCTGCACGGCCTCAACCTGCTGTGGAGGAAGCAGCTGTTTTGCGACGTGACCCTGACGGCCCAGGGCCAGCAGTTCCACTGCCACAAGGCCGTGCTGGCCTCCTGCTCGCAGTACTTCCGATCGCTCTTCTCCAGCCACCCCCCTCTCGGGGGAGGGGTCGGCGGCCAGGACGGCCTGGGGGCCCCCAAGGACCAGCAGCAGCAGCAGCCGCAGCAGCAGCCGCCACAGCAGCAGCCGCCGCCGCCGCAGGAGGAGCCCGGGACTCCTTCCTCCTCCCCCGACGACAAGCTGCTGACCAGTCCCCGGGCCATCAACAACCTGGTGCTGCAGGGCTGCTCGTCCATCGGGCTGCGCCTGGTGCTCGAGTACCTCTACACGGCCAACGTGACCCTCTCCCTGGACACGGTGGAGGAGGTGCTGTCGGTCAGCAAGATCTTGCACATCCCCCAGGTCACCAAGCTCTGCGTGCAGTTCCTCAACGACCAGATCTCGGTGCAGAACTACAAGCAGGTGTGCAAGATCGCCGCGCTGCACGGCCTGGAGGAGACCAAGAAGCTGGCCAACAAGTACCTGGTGGAGGATGTGCTGCTGCTCAACTTCGAGGAGATGCGCGCCCTGCTGGACTCGCTGCCGCCCCCCGTGGAGTCGGAGCTGGCGCTCTTCCAGATGTCCGTGCTGTGGCTGGAGCACGACCGCGAGACCCGCATGCAGTACGCGCCCGACCTCATGAAGCGCCTCCGCTTCGCGCTCATCCCGGCCCCGGAGCTGGTGGAGCGGGTCCAGTCAGTGGATTTCATGCGCACCGACCCGGTCTGCCAGAAGCTGCTGCTGGACGCCATGAACTACCACCTGATGCCCTTCAGGCAGCACTGCAGGCAGAGCCTGGCCAGCAGGTAGGAGACAACAAAGAGGAGGACGGGGGGCGGGTGGGGGGTGGGGGGGAGTTGGTGAGCACGAAAGGCCGGAGGGAGGGGAGGGGGCAGAGGGGAGGGGGAGAGGGGTGGGCTGTGTGGGAGGCTCCGGCAAGCTGAAAACAAACGCAAACAAACAATTTAGACTGTGGGGAAAGTTGATTTCTGAGTCCATTAAAGGTCAGCAGGGAACTGGCCTGAGAGCATCCCTGAGCGCTAGAAAGCCTGTGTTCTCTCAACATCCCCAGAGCAAGAAATGCGGGACTTGTGGACTGAAATTGACAGGCAGGTGGGGCCACAGGCCGGGGCAGTTAGAAGTGCAGCTTTGCAACCCTCTCTAACCAATCCTCCCTCCAAATCTCAAAATGAGCTTGCTTAAGGAAAAGGATCCTGCAATGACAAGTCCCCAGCCCACTCTGCCTCTTCCCTGCCTTGGGTGAGCACGAGCGCCCTGGGGATGCTCCATGAGGAGAGCTTTCATTCTTTCTGTCAGACACTCAAGGTTTGCTGCTGTTGTTGTTGTTGTTGTTGTTGTTGTTGTTGTTGTTGTTGTTTAGTGACTGAGGTCTGCTCCCTTTGGAAGTTAGAGCTCCCAAGGGTTTTGTCTATTAGGGTCACTATTGGAAATTCTGGCATCACCTATCCAGGCAAACTTTTCTATCTTGTGGAAAGCCCTTCCTTTTCACTTTTAAAGGAGAGCAAAGCAAGAGGTTGCAGGGTGTCAGAGTGAATCATGCCTTGTAGCTCCCATCTCTAAGGGGAAACAGCTGAAAACTGGGAAACAGCTGAAAACTGGCTGTCATCTGGCTCCAGTTAGGTCCTCGTGCCTGCTCTGAAGTCACAAAGTTGGGGACTTGTTGTTGCTCTTTGCAGTGTGTCTGTGTGTGCTGTAAACAGGGCTTCACATCAAAGGGGAGAGAGAAATAACGCCTGCTTAAAATGTTGCTGAGTTGTCTGTTGGTTTGTTTTAACTGTAGGCATTGACAGTCGTGGTGTTTCGTTGGCTCCAATTTTAAAACCCCTTTTAGTGAGCCCTAGCAGAGGGTTTCTTTCTCTTTTTAGGAAAGAGAAGCAGTATCGTCTCAGTTTCTCATGATAAAATATCATGATTTCAGATGTCAGGCTACCCCAGCCTAATCCAGCAAAGTGTTACATGGTTTAAAAATCCATCATGGCATTTTCTCATTCCGAAGGATATCTAAAGGGGGGGAGGGTCACTATGTGCAGTTTTATGGAATTAAATATTTATTTTTAGTCAGGATGTTTCTAAAACGTCTAGAAACGTTTTAAGAGAAGGAAGACAGTTTAGACAGCACTGGGGTTCAGGTGAGGCCCACAGGGGTATGGGAAACCTTGGACTTAGAAACCTTCTAAATTGATTTTCTAGTATTTGTGAGAGATGAGTTAATGAAATGTGTCAAGAAATGACAGTAGGACACTAACACAAGCAAGAACCCAAACCCTTGGGTACTTGAATAGTGAGCACAGGAGTCTAAGTATGGACAAGAACATGAAATGTATTTTTATTTTGTAAGAGTTCTTCATTCGTCTAAAGATCAAAACTTAATGTGATGGGCAGATGTCACCACACCAATGGGCACTGCTGATTAATATTCTGTAATCTTAACTTTTATCACTTCTAAATGACCTACAAGTATACTTAATTTAGCATATATTATACATATTCAAAGAATTCACAGACAACACAGCTATAGTCCTGAACATGTATTTGTTCATATTTTTAAAAGCATGTAAAATCCAGAGGGATAATAAGATCAAGACTTAACTTGTTTTAAGAATGATTGGAGGATAGGAGCATTACAGATCTGATCTCATAAAGAATTTCTCAAGCCCTTGATGCACTTCTGTCTAATAAGTATCTTCCAGGGTCCAGTGTTAGGACAGTTGACTGTCAAAATGCAAAATCCATTTTCCACCTTAGCCTGGCTTCAGTAACCAGCTGGGGCCTGCTGGCTCTGCCCTGGCGGGTGGCTAAGATAGCAGGCTTCCCGGCTCCGTGACGACACCTTCCAGCTTCACTGGGCCATATCATTTGAAGGATATGTAGTGGCGTCTGACCACTAAATGCTTACAAGTGTCATGGATGCTGCAAGAATCTGATACTTCTGCGGTAGGAAGAAAAACTGTATTTTTCCTTAAAAGCGGAAGACGCAGAGAAGAAAACAGTTCATGTGAGCCTATTGATGATCTCAAAGTAATACAATTTCAATTTTGTTCCATTATTGATAACTGGCATTTTAATTTTTCGGGATTAATTACATTATTCTAATTTTAATGCGCAGAAAGAATGTAAGACTACCCATCAGGATCTTAACTTTAATGTAGGCAAAGATGCTGTAAGTTGCGACCAATAGTATCACATTGGCCCATCTATTATAGCGTCAGCATAATATAAAAATGTTCTCTTAGACTTACATGTAGTTTAACAGAAGGATAAATGTGTTGAACAATTGCTTTTGCAAACGCATCACTCTTATTGAAAACAATTGACTAGAGATGCACAATATTTATTACTTTTTATCCACCTAAATTTTTTAAGGTCTAAATATGAAAGAAATCCTCAAATTTAGGCAAGGAGTTGAAAAATTAAAATTGACTCCTCTGTTAGAAAAAGTACAAAATATAAGGAAATAGAATGACTTCACAAAGAATTTACTTGTTTAAGAATACGTTTTCTCTATAGAAAGTAAGGCTATTAGTGTAATAACAATATTTTTACTATTTTTAAAGATTATTAAGTAATTTTGAATTTTTATTACATCTAGAAAAATAAAGCAACCCAAGCCTACAGACCTTATAAATACCCAAATTAATGTTTAACCTTTGTTTTAGTTGCTTAGTCTTTCCAAATATGCCATTTATGCTCAAATTTGTATTTTATCTTAGCAAATTAAGCATTGAGAATGATAAATTAAAAATAAGAGACTTATTATCTGATATGCAAATATATGCATAACTAATTTAAGAGAAAAGGACTTGGGTAGACAAAACTTAAGACATTTGAAGTCTTATTTCTTGTTTTCTTTTTGTTTTTTTTTTTTCAAGAAATATAAAACTTAAGAAATAAGTTCTTGAAAAAGTTTCTGGGAAAGTCATTATTGAAAGCTTCTAAAGCATGAAAATTTAATTTAATAAGTGACATAATATGCAATGTTTAAGGCATTAAAAAGTAAATATCAGAAGACATATAGTCTAAGTTTAGCTTAAGTAATCCCCAAAGTTTCTTTTTTCCTTGTATTTTTAAAAATTGAATGCATAATTTAGTAGTCGTTCAAATAAGTCAATTTGGACTGCATTCATTACCTTCCTGTTCACATTTTCATTGCATCTCACACAATGTATAAGTAAATGCTCATTGAAAGTTGAAAGAATTAAGATTATAAAATAAGAAAGCTTCAGTGTCCCACTTCACCAATGTGTTCCTCAATCTACATTACTAACGCACATAACAAAAGCCTATTGAACCTACAGGAAAACACCTGTCATAGAAAAGCATTAGTGAAAATAACCATATTTTGTAAAACATTTAACCATCAGCTATTACAGTCCCTTTTACAGTCCTGTACTGAAGTGTGCTTTTTCAGAGATTATATTTTATAGAAGACAGAAGCCTACCTTATAAAGATTTCACTCTCTAAAAAAGTCTATTTAAAGATTTCACATAAATTAATTTGAAAATCTATTTAAACATCAGAAGGACAATTATCTATTGGCTAAAATGACTTGTAATGATTAAAAAGCCATTAGCTTTCCTAATACACAGTTTTGATTCCTGGCTTTGGTGCTTAAAAAGTGTCTCTTTAAATGTAGGACAATATTTTCGATTGGGTCTCCTCATAAGGCCTGAAAAACAACCTGAGCAAAGCCAACTAATCTTTTATCCATGTATTCTCTAAATTGTTACTTCCTTTTATATCAATTTGATGCCCTCGAATTAGAAGTTGTTAGGTAGTTAGATTTTTGTATCAGAAGTTACTCAACCATTCAGAACACAATTTGTTTATTATGTGAAACAGGACCATTGATTACAAAATTATACCACAGGTATGGGAGCCAAATAGTTATATCCTACAATCAAAAGGCAATTAGAGTAGATATTAATGTGTTGTATTGGCTTAGAGGATTTACTGACAAAAAGTGGACATGTTTAAATTTTAATTCATACTTGTATTTATTCCATATTTATGAACATGTTGAGGTTCACTCATTACCTTAGCTAATTTCTAAGTATCTCTATTTTCTTAACTTAAAAGTACAGTAAGAAAAAAAAAAAGTTCCTTTATTTACAACAGCCACTTCATACCCGAGGACGTTCTAAGCATTTTACAAACATGAACTTATTTAATGCTCAAAACAGCCCTAAGGGATGGGTACCATAATTAACCTCATTCTATAGATGGATAAACTGAGACACAGAGAAGTTAAGCATTTTGCCCAGGCTTGCACAGCTGGTAAGTGATGGAGCCAAAGTCTGAGCCCTGGCACTATGGCACTGTTCTCATCCACAGTGTTCTGCTTCTTGCTATGAGCCTCTCCATGCAAGGATATGATCTAGTGATCATTCTTAGAGTTATACATAGACTCAAGACTTTCCTTGTGGAAAGAAACATGTGAGGGTTAAGTATTAATATATCTGACTTTTTAAAAAATTAAAGAAAGATGCTGTTCTAGTTCTGGGGTCAGAATTTTTTTTTTCTGTAAAAGACCAAACAGTAATTATTTTTGGCTTTGGAAGTCACACGATCTTTGTTGAAGCTACTCCACTCTTCCCTTGTAGCACAAAACAGCCAACGACAATATGTAAATGAATGGGCATTGCTGTGTTACATTAGAATGTCACTTGTGGGCACTGAAATTTCATATCATTTTCACATCTTAAGAAATACTCTTCTTTTTAAAATATTTTCCCCACCATTTAAAAATGTAAAAACCATTTGGCGGGCAGGGGGAGTGGAGGGGAGGCTATTTAGAAACAGGAGGCAGGCTGGATTTGCTCTGTGAGTCATAGTTAGAAACCTCTGTCTTAGGCACCTGGGATACATCAGTGACCAAAATGGACACAAAATTTTGTCCTTCTCCTAGTGGAAAGAATCCAACTGATCTTTCTTTCTCTGCTTGGAAAGAATACAAGTCTCAATAATTCTACCAATGCCAAATTAGTTTCAATTTTCCATAATAAAACTTAAGAATTTAAGTAGCAATCTTAAGAAGGTAAATAGTAATTAATTTAAAAAGTGAATGAGCTGCTCATTTTTATCAAGCATATTATATATAGAACCAACTAATATAGTCATTATTCAGAAGAGGTTTAAATATCATTTGTATGATATTTAAATGATTTCCAGTAGGAAATTAGATACATTTAACACATTGCTCAGATTGACGTGCGCATATCTAGCAGGCTAATCAAGGCACATAAATGAGTACATGAACAATTATTTCTCTAAGTGCCATCCCAGATCTCCAGCTGCTTTGATCAAATGGTAAGTGGTGTCAGGACTCTTGACTTTGGAGTGAATTTACTGCATTGAGTATGCCTATAGAACCTCCCCGCCTTCTCGAAAATGACTAATCTCTGAAGAAGCACTGTTGTAGGCTTGTAGGTTTGGTTCATGTGTCTGTCTCCCTCAGTAGATCAAGCGCCTGACCTTGATCTAGAAATGAGTTCAATTGGAATTGATATTGGCCTTAAATTTAATTGAAGTGAACACTTAGGATTTGGTTCAGTTAAGTGTGAATTGACAAAGCCGATGCTGAACTAAAAATGAAGGTTGTTTTGAAGATTATTAGACACACACACACACACACACACACACACACACACACACTGCTGTTTACCAACAGTGATAGTAGCTATCATTATTGAGTACCTACCATGAGTTTGACATATTACTTACATTCTTTCTAGTCCTTGTAACATTCTTTTCATCTTTTTAGCTATTAGAAAATTGAGGCTCAGAATTGAGGCTAGATAATTTTGTCTAATTATCTAGATAGGGTTGAGTTGGAAGTCGGTCATCATCATCTGAAGAATACTCCCTTGTTATGAGTGTATATTATAAATATGGCTTGGACAGAAAGCAAACTCTAATCCAAGCCTTCCATAGCTTTGTTTTATCACACCACAGAAGAGATTAAAAGTTACAACTTCCTAATGTTTCTTCAACCCACCCAAACAATGAAAAGGAGTGAGAGGAATATATTGGAAAGCCGAAATCCTTTACCATTGGTCTACCATACCTAATTATCAGTTCTGAGATTAAAAAGCTATGTAATGGGGTTGCTGGGATTTATCACTATGAAACGAACGTACTAAAAATACAATGAGCCAATATATTTTAAATAAATCAATAAATATAAGAACTTTAAATTTAACTATGAAAAATAACTGTGAAAATGGAACAAACTAAAACAAAGCCTAGGTGCTTGAATTAGAACCAAGAGGTTTTTTCCTCTAGGTTTCTGTGCACTGAGTACTAGAGTGGTATCGCTTTGTTTCTGTGAGGACAATAGAGAGCTATTCACACTGGTGATACTTATAGGTGATGAATACAACAGGTAGAAGCCAGAATTATATAAAAAAAAAAAAAAGCCTGTATATTCTAATAACATAAAATAAGATTACTCTAATTGGAAATTTATTCTGTTTATATTTTGTTTCAAGAAAACCATTTTAACAATTGTTATGCCATAAATGTTTATACCTTCTGTCATTCACTTAGAATTTCAGAAAATATATTCATTGTTATGTCCTTTCCATTAACTTCCAAGATAATTCATGATGCATGAATTACTAATGATGATTTCTTTAAAAAAAGAAACACTATTATGATATAGGCAGGAGAATGAGTTTAACCAGAAGAAGGACTCTCAGTTGTAACACAGATGAACCAGTGAATATGTCTGTTTCACTGTGAATATTAAAACAGTCTATCTAGTCACAAATAATATTAATGAAAATAGGGTTAGGACTATTTGCAACATCAGAATTAAGGCAGAAAGGTAGTATAGAAAGCCTACAATAGTGGGGAAATGAAAGTTGTGAATATTTATGATGCAAAGAGAGAAAATAAATCCTAGGGAAGTGAAAAAGAAGAAAAAGAAGCAGCAAGGAAAATATAAGGCAATATGGGAAATCAAAGAAATTATTAAAAGATAAAGCATCTGAAAAAGAAAGAAAAAGAGGACTAGCAGTATAGAAAGATGGGCAAGGAAATTCTAGAGCTTGGAGAGTAAGTAAGTGTTCAATATTTTTTGGACAAAGAAGTACAAATTTAGAAGCATTTAAGTCACTACATACCCAGCTTATATAGTTTACAAGGTTATAGATGGTGTTCCATTGAAAAGAAAAAAGTCAGTCCTTAAAAGAAACAAAAAAAGAATGTTTCCCCAAGAAAAAAAGGTCAATCGTGGTATTTCACTCCTATGATTCAGTTCAGTTCAGTAATCGTATATTTGTAATCTGAGTTAATCAAGACATTTTATTAAAAACTCTGTGTTCTTTGGGTGCATAAGTGGTTCAGTTGGTAGAGCATCCAACTCTTGATCTCAGGGTCATGAGTTCAAGCCCCACATTGGGCATGGAGCCTACTTAAAAACAAAAACCTCTGTGTTCTTGTGCTAGTTAATGCAGTAGTTTCAGAAGTGTCAGAGTTCAAAGGGGACAATCTGTTATGCCAAAGGAGGAGATGAAAATATAGCGCATTCTTTGGAAAATCATCTTAATAATTCAGTATGATTGGAACTGGCAGGAGACCTGAGAAGTGAGGGGACCTTCACAACCTTGGGCAGCTTTTCTAAACCCATGCCTATGACCAACCCACCCCGACAGTGGGAACTTGGGATCACGCGTTGCAATAAACCACCAACAAGAAGTTCTGATGTGGACTATCCCCCAAGTAGGTATTGGCATATTGCTGACTCTGTGTAGTTTACAGTGTAAGGAAAATGAATAAAGAATTACATAAATCAGTCATACCGGTAATACATGCTATAGAGTAGCCAACTGCCATGTAGTGGGACAACATAACCAAGTGCTATAACCTCATCGGGGTGGCCACAGAAGACTTTCTCTACAAAGAAGTTTAAGATGAGCCTTGAAAGATAAGATATCCAGAGTGATGGGTCTGGAGGAAGGCAAGGTGTGCCTCCCAGGGAAAGAACGTGCTGGGAGAAGAGAACACACGTGAGCACCAGGCAGAGAAAAGTTTGGTACCTTCCAGAGACAGAAAGAAAGTGTGTGTGGCTAGGGGTTATGTGGGAAGTATTGTCCAAATCATAGAGGAAGGACCTGTCAAGGATTATCAAGTACATGGCTGAATTCCACAGTGGAAAAAATCAGCATGGGTTTTTTTTTGTTGATGTTGTTAATTTGAACTGAGACAATAAGCAATAATATGGTAGAAACACTGCCTTTGAAGTCATAAACCTAAATATGTGTCCTAGCTCCACTTTAGCTGAACCCCACATCAGTAAAATGGGTTAATAATTATAGTTCTACCTGCCAGGGTTTTGGTGAAGATAGGCTGAGACAATGAAGGAAAACAAACAAACAAACAAAAACATAGATATATAGATATAGATATAGATATAGATATAGATATAGATATAGATATAGATATAGATATGTGCGTGTGTGTGTATATACATATGTGTATATGTGCATACATATAACACACATATGTGTGTTATACATATATAAACAGAAAATGCTCTTTAAAATTAACTTACTAATTTTAAAAGATACATTAAGCAAAATTTACTCGAATACATTTTTGCCTGTCAAGAAACCTCTCGAACATATCTGTGATTTCACTGGAGCACAGAATTAGTCAGAGACTCTTAAGACCAGAAGAATGAAGTAGAGGGAACCCGAAGGTGAACACAAGGGCATCAGAAGGAAGTGGGAAGATTAGACTTTCTGATTACTCTCAGTAATTTATATATAATTCTTCAAAGGGAAAATGATGGCCTTTTTAGGTATAAAAGCCTTTGGTTTCTTCCATTCATAGAGGAGAGTCCGCTTTCTTTTTAATCTCATAAAGTCAAGCTTGGAGGCTTCGTTTTCTGCTGTCCCTGAGCCCCTCACATGCATATGTCAGGTCCTGGGCTCCCAGCGCGCCTGTGAGCGGTTGGTAAATTGCACCTGCGCAGGGACTCTGAACTTCCTCAGAGCTCAGCTGGGCCACCGTATGGAGACTGGCTCACTGGAGGCTGCAGAGAAGTGAACTGAAGAATTACAGTCGGTTTCACTTCCCTGCCTTATGTGCCTTCAGGTGCCTCTGAAGACAGGCGAGGCCGGTGAAATGGAGAGGAGGAGGAAGAGAGACAGCACCAATATTAGAGAAGAAAGAGTCCTTGCAAATGTAAAAGCATTGTGGAAAAATGCGGATAGATGGATGTGTGTACGTGTCTGTGTGCGTATCCACAGCCAGAGTGCGTATTGCTGGCTGGCAGCTTTAAGTTTTTCTGTACAGAGATTTTGGACATGTGTTTTTAGCAGCGGAAGTTCTATTTTGTATGTGGGAGTGGATGCAGCTCAGTCAACAACTCACAGTCTGGCTCTGAGTGAGGAATTACTGGGTTGGGAGAATCAGTTTTTCACCAAAAGAAAATAACCGTGTTTGTAAATCCCGCTTAGAACAAAGCAGCAGACCGCTGTGTGGCCCTGATTTTCAGCACCTCTCAAGACCAACCACACCAGAACGTCCTGGGCAAATGGAAGGGATTAGAAGAGAGAATGTAATACCTGTGAGTCCAAGAGGGAAACTTTGAAGGAAAAACTTTAATGCTTTACTATGCACACTAGAACCTCAGCACTTTCTACTTCGTATGCATTAACAGGGTTCAGTGATACTGTGATGGAACCCAGCCAATATTGGTGTATTATATAGAGGCAGAAGTGTGTGCCTCGTAGCAAAGACCAATTGGGTGGATTGGTAACTATGACAACTACACCGCGACTGTCAGTGGCAATCCCTGTAATCTCCCTATTTGAAGGTTTTCCTGAGTGTTCACTCCAAAATGACATTTGTAGGTAGGGACTAGAAAGTAAAGCTAGGAAATACACATATATGAATAAGGGAGAGAGTATGGCATAAGAGGAGGTACCAATGAAATGGCTATGTTATAATGCAAATATCTTAAACGGTTCTATGGCATAGCAATTAAGACCCAAAAGTCACACAGACGTGGGTCAGATCCTACCTGGACCACTTATAAGCTGGCTTTCTTTAGGTAATTTACTTGTTTTCAGATTGCTTACCTATAAAGTTTACACACTAATACCCACTTCATCTGGACAATTCTGAATGTTGGAAGAATGTAGGTACAACACTAAACATAGTGCCTGGCTATGAACACTTAATAATTGATAGATTTTATTTTCACAAGAGTAGTTCTATTTATATCTCATTTGCTCTTCTGTTTACTTGTTAGGACTCCTAATTCCATACGATATGTTCTTTCTAGAGCTGGATTCTCATGGCATGAATCCCAAGTGTTGCTCTGATAGTGATAAGGTTTCTGCTAAAATGTCCGTTTTATCCACCTTCGAGTGAACTACAGAGCTTAGGCCAGGCTTGGAGTCTGCTCTGTCCTCGTCATCCATCCATATCAGCAATTGGAAACATTAGAAAAACCATGGTGGATTCATGTCGAATGGCTTTCTTGAGATGTAATTTACATAGCATACAATCTGTTCATTTGAAGTGTAAAACCCAGTAGTTTTGGAGTTGTGCAGCCATCACCATAATTAATTTTAGAACATTTATCACCCCCCTCCAAAAGACCCTATATCTGTTAGCAATCAGCTCCCATCTCTCTCCTGCTCCCCTCAGCCCTAGACAACCATCAATCCACTTTCTTGGCTCCGGAGATCCATAGTATTGCTTTTCTGGACACTTCCAATAAGTGGAATCACACAATATGTGGTCTTTTCGACCAGCTTCTTTCATGTAGCAAAATGTTTTCAAAGTTCATCCACATTGAAGCACGTAATAGTACTCCATTCCTTTTTATGGCTGAATAGTATTTCATTGTATGGTTATAACACATTTTATTCACCCATCAGTTGGTGGGCATTTGAGTTGTTTCCACTTTTTGCTGTTATAAATAATGCTGCTATGGGCAATTTATGTACAAGTTTGTGTATGGACCTATGTTTCCATTTCTTGTGGATGTGTATATATATGTATACTGGGGAGTAGAAGTGCTCATATGCTATTTAGAAAACAAGGAACAAATGTTTCACCTTTTGGGGAGCTGTCAGGTTGTTTTCCAAAGCAGCCGTGCCACTTTGCATTCTCACCAACGGTGTGTAAAGCTTCCAATTTCTCCACATCCTCACCAATGCTTGTTGTCATCTTCTTGACCATAGCTGTCCTTGTGGCTGTGAAGTTCTAGCTCACTGTGGTCTGCATCTCCCTAATGGCTAACAATGTTGAGCCTCTTTTCACATGCATATTGGCCACATGTTCCTTTTGTTTTGAAAAATGTCTATTCAAATCCTTTGGCCATTTTTTAGCTGGGTTGTCTCCTTATTGAGTTATGAGCCTTTGAAGCATCTTTAGTAGTGTTTCTTAGGGCTCCTGCATCACCCCCAGGGCCCACCTTCTGCAGGAATTGGGTGTTGCAGCCGATGAGAATGCAAAGAAAATGCATGCTGACCTGACGTACAGTGGAAAACTCTCAAGATAAGCTGGTATGACACATATGTCTATTACTAAAACTCCTGGTGTTGGGTACGACAGGAGAAAATATCTGTGGTTGACTTTGTTGTTTGTTTTCTTCTTCGTGTGATGATTTTGGCTTTATATTTACTTAGGCATTGTATTTCTCAACCGATAGTTTGGACTTGGTGAAGCAAAAATGTGTTCAAAAAACTGTCTGTTACGTACTTTATTTATTTATTTAAATTTTCTTAGAGGTACATAAGACATTTTTATTCAAACTCTGTTTACACAATAGTTATTTTAGGGAAAAATGGGAAACTCTTTGGTTGCCGAGACAATGACATGAGGTGAAATTTTTTGGTTGCCAAGACAATGCTAATGCAGAAGAGCCACTGCAGAAGAAGAAGACATATGTAAAAAGAAAACAAAACTGCAAAACAAGTGCTCTCCATTGGAAGGGGAGGCAAAAGTGTTCCTTCTGGGGATCGGCAGGAACTAGTACAGCCCAGAATTTTCAGTCATGGCTGGGTTTCAGCTGAGGGCTTCACTACACACATCACCGAGGCAGTTTCTGACGTGGAAAAGCTAGATTCAGCATGAGAGTAACTTGTCCTCTTCCATCTTCCTTTGCTACAGTCTCCTGGCAGTTTTCCTCGGGGACAAAAAATACCTGGTACTCTTGACAAGAAATTACGTTTACTACTCTTAGTAGGTTAGGTATGTTACTGCACGAACTGTTGCTTTGAGCGTGTGGATACGGAAGTATGTTCAGCACATTGTTTCCTAAACTGAGTGTTTATGCTTCTGGGTGGACGGTTTCTATTTTGATTATGAATCTGTTTCAGCAATCAAATTTTTGCTTTCTGTAAAGGTTTGTGTCTCCATTACATAACAAAGAAGACTCCAGGCCATCACAGATCTGGGTGCAAAGTGGTAGGAATTTTAACGTGGATTTCTTTATCTGGATAGTCAAGGGGACAAAGTGTTTTCAGAAAATATGATAACTTTACCGTTTTTAGTATGCACTGCCAACAGATCCCAAGAAAGCAGGTAACCTCTCCAAATCGGTCACTCGTGTGTGTGTTTAGAAGGCAGGCATCTTCTTCCGTCTGTGGAGGTCTTACTCACGGAGAGAAGGTACTCATTCTAGGCAGTCACTTCAGTATCCTTAGAAGCCTAACAAACTTCAGCTGTCACTCAGACATTCTGAGAGTAAACATTTGGGAAGAGACAAAAGCAGATGAAGCAAAATGGAAATATGTCAACATCGCTGTAATGCACTCCCATGAACTCAAGGCTTGTGATTTCTCCAGACTTAGGACACAGCAAACTAAACCAGCAGCAGGTAGTCTAAGTAAAACTCTATTCCAGGGAGGAAGCACCCCCTGTACAGACAGGAGCCCCTCAAGCCTTCTATCAGCCTAGTCAAACCGAGAGCCCGAGTTCCAGAAAACAACAGTCTTTTTGACCTAGAAAGAATAATTCTCAACTCTGAAAGATTTTTCTGGAAAATGTTTCACCTTTTTTATGGCAAGGAAACTATAGAGTCTCAGAGCGTAAGAAGCATTTAGAATTTCTGAAAGCACAAAGAAATTCGTGTCTATGGCTTTATAGGCACTAATTAGAGTCTGCCACAAAAGCTTATACGAATCACTTCTCTCCATTAGCCGTATCTGTTATTATCCCTACTAGCTGCCCTTCCTCTACTGGAACATTGTTATCCATTAACATTTACTGCTTATGTATGGTGCTTGGGCACCAAACAGGACTAGATAAGGAGCCTGCCTCCCCATATTCCAAATTCTCCATATAGAGTGTAGCTGGTAGGCTGCTATAAGGTATAGTTATTTTGTGGTGAAATTAGAAAGATCCTTTCTCGAGGTAGTTGTGCAAGTTTGACCATAGAAGGCCCCTTCTCAAGGCTTAGTTCCCAAAAGTGAGTGTGAGCCTCATTGGTCTCTTCTGCCCTGTGGTCCTGTTGGTTGGACAGTTGTAAGGAAGTCTGTATTAGCCTGGTTGAGCTGCCACACAGACTGGGTGGCTTAATAACAGGACTTTGTTTTCTCATAGTTCTGTAAGGCTGGAAGTCCGAGGTCAAGTTGCCGGGAGGATTGGTTTCTGGTGATGCCTCTCTTCCTGGCTTACCAACAGCAGCCTTCTCACCATGTTCTCACATGGCCTTTTCTGTGGGTGTACCGGCAGAGAGAGTGGGACAGAGATTTCTGGTGTCTCTTCCTCTTCTTATAAGGACATCAGTCCTATCGGATTAGTGCCCTATCCTTATGACCTCATTTAACCTTAATTACCTCCCAAAGACCCTGTCTTCAAGTACAGTCACATTGGGGGTTAGACCTTCAACATATAAATTTGGCAGAAACAATTCGGTTTATAACAAGAGCCAGTGATAGGATACAGGCATCTGAAAACAGGTTAGGGAAGCTAACTGAATTGTTACTTTTCAACTAAGTCTGTACGGCAAAGTTATATAGGCAATTGAGCAGTGATCCAAGTCAGCAATATATTAATAGCTCTTCCAGCAATACAAAGCCTTTATAAGAGAAAAATATCCTCTTTCCTCGACCTCAGAAAGTCTTGCGTGAGTCAGTGGTTCTCTTAAGAATCACCAATAGAGATTTTTAAATAAATATATCTTCCCTAGCCCTACCTCAGAGATTCTTCATGAACTGATCAGGAATGTGGACCCAGGAACCTACATATTTAGCAACATCCCAGGTGGTTTTGCTACTGGTGGTTTTTGGACCACACTTCGAAAATCCTAAGACTAAACAAAAAATTGCTTCTGTTTTCCAATTTGCTACATATCTATCATAGAAGAAGGGAGAAAATGCGAACAGTAATTTACTGAAAGATACGTCTGAGGGAAATGTGTTGCAAAATTCAAAGTACTCTGGTAAACTAACATGAGGAGAGGGGAAATGAGTGATAGAGAAGGTTATTGGAATTACCAGACTCTAAGGGATTTATGTCCTCATGATGAGACTGGGGTACCTACTGCACCAGAGAATTTTCAGAATAATTCAAGCCACACAGTACAGTGTTCACAATTCAGTTTTAGAGAATGTGGTCAATTTTCCCAAGATAATTTGTTTCCGCCTGGCGAAAATCTGATAACTGAAGAGGGCAGTGTCATGCATTGGCCGACTGGGAGGGTCTGTGAGCCTTCCACACAGATGCCCTTGGCAGGGGGAACGCTGGAGAGTCTCTCAGCCTCACAGAGCCCTGGAGCTAGGGTTTACTTTAGCATTAGGCCCTCCAGGGTTGGTGAAGCAGCAAAGAACAGAAAGAACTGGCTCCCCACAGGGAGGGAGAGGAAAAGAGGAGGAGGATAAGAGATTCCTATTTCACCCACAGCAGCAGGGTGTCCCTAAGCTGGATCCCACAAGCCACACCTCATTGTCTCCACAGCACACACACACACACACACACACACACACACACACACCCCGGGCCTGCCTCAGTCCCTTGCTATGTGTCTACCCAAAAGTAAGGGCAACCGTCTTCATTTGTCTTAACCCCAGGATGGTCTCATAGAATTATGCTTCCCCTAAACTCAAATTCTGGGCCCATTTAGAAGGTATCAGCCGAAACTCCCTTTTCTTGAATTGAAGATGGACACCTATGTGTTGCCATGAATATTCCAAGAGAAGCCTGGAGTAATATATTCGGTTCCTAACTAACTTTTCTCACTGTCTTCCTGTATGGCCACTCCTGCAGTGACTCTCCAACTGGAAACAGCCCGCTTGGCGGGAGGCTGGCTGGCTTGTTCCTCAGAACAAGCTTCCTAGCTTCCCCAAGAGAAATCTCTCCCTGGAGTTAGAGTAATGGATAAAATCAGGCTCTAGATCATGAGGTAGGATCTAGCCATGGTCCCCCTCAGCATCACTGGAACGCTGATTCCTTCGGAATGCTGATTTTGTTAATTTATTCGTTTTGACCATTGCGTGCCAGACTCTCAGAGACAAGGAATTGTAGCCAGGTCTGTTATATCCTGAACGTGAATTTTCAACAGTGTCCTTGTGTCTTTCTGCACTTCTTCTTGGGCAGCAAGCAGGTACCAGTTTCCTCAGGTCAGGAAGTCACTTTATCTCCAAAAAGCGGGCCAGATGGGCTGGAGAGAGAAAGAAAGAAAGAGAAGTCTCAATAATGAGACTGGTTCTCAGGAGGCAGCAGAGTCTAAAAATTGAGCTTTATTAGGAGTTTAAGAGCAGGCATTACTTATGAGTCCATCACTAGCGTGAGTAATGCTCTATCTCCCCCTGTCACCGAGCTACACAGAGCTCGAATGGCTCCTCTGTGACAGGCTGCATAGAACCACTTCTCCCTTGAACAAGGAGAAGAGCTTTCTCCTATCACACAAACGTTGGTTGTCCCTGCCAGCTCGTTCGGTAGCAAGCATCCGTGCTAGTGAGCAGTGAGACCTGGTGTCCCACACGCAGGCACGAGGATTAGTCTAGGAGGTAATACTTGCCACTCAACTTCCTCACAGGGATGCGAGGAGGATTAATGAGATGCCATTTCCATTGCAATTTATGCTCTTCAGAAGAAAGGCACTGAGTACTAGGTATTAGAATTAGGGATTATATAGGTAATCAAGCAAAGAAGATATTCAGCTGCTTCTAGTTGCTAAAGGAAGCTTTAATCTGGGAGGTGTGGAAGGAGCAGGGCAGGGCATGCAGCGGGTGTCAAGTTGGCCAGAAGCCACGGTCCCTCGTGAAGCAAAGGACCAAGGATGGAGTGTGAAGTGCTCTGTACAGCGTAAACATGGCCCTGTTCTGGCCCTTCAGGCTTATGAGCTAAGCCCCGGGGAGGCCTGCATTTCATGGGTTCAGATGAACGCTTTTTTGTCGCATCTACCTCTACCACCATTAACCAGTCTACAGGTTGGGTTCCAGAGGAAAGAGGCAAAGGCACGAGCAAACTACCCCGTCCACACACAGGAAGACATGGTCACATTCCCAACTCACCCGGAATTCGTACGTGCCAGGGAAGAATTGGGGGAGACCCTGGCGAGCTACAGGGGCTGAGGTGAGGAGCGTGAAGGTGGTCATCTGGGATGGCGAAGTGCAAAGCCGTAGTCGGCAAAGAGGTCGATCTTCTCATGGCCAAACACATAACTAGTGGCAGGGGTGGAATGTAACCCAATGTTTAGAGATTCAAATTTTAAAGTCCCGGTTTCTTCCATTCATTATAGCGTGTCCTCAACTATGATGACCTACCACTGGGAGGACGTGAGGCAATTTCAGACGGTACACAAAAAGCCCTTTCTAAATTTCTCGTAGCAAGTTAGGTAATACTGCGTTTCAATTTTTTTTAACATGTATTTATTTTTGAGAGAGACACACACAGAGCATGAGCAGGAGAGGGACAGTGAGAGAGGGAGACACAGAATCTGAAGCAGGCTCCAGGCCCTGAGCTGTCAGCACAGAGCCCGACACGGGGCTCGAACCCACGAACCATGAGGTCATGACCTGAGGCGAAGTTGGACGCTTAACCGACTGAGCCACCCAGGTGCCCCCGTTTCTAAAAATTTTTAAATGTTTATCTATTTTTGAGGTATTACTACATTTGAGCATGTATTAGAAATAAACAATTAACCCATGAAGCCCATAATTCATAAATACAATTGCTTAGAGCAGTAATTCTCAGTATTACCCGTGCAATTGAATCCCACAGAAAGCTTTAAAAAACAAACGGACAAAAACCAGTGCTGGGTCCCACCCTGGGTTGTTAAACCAGAATCTCTGAGAGGTTGCCCCCATTCTTGATACTTTGTAAAAGCTTTCCCAGGTGATCCTGGGAGCAACCAGCCCTGGGAACGTTAGAGTAGAATGGTATTAAACATTTTTTTAAGTGAGCAGTTTTATGTTTTTTGTTTTTTGGTTTTTTTTTCTTTTTTTTAGTGAGCAGTTTTAAATAAAATATTAAATAATATCAGTGTGTGAAGATAGCAAATATCATGAAGGTTCACTATTGTGCTAATTACTGAAATTTGGTAACATTTCTCTATCGGGGTAGCTCCCCTTCTATGAGACAATAATAATCTCAAAGAACAAAGAGAAAGACAGAGGTATCCACTAACACTCATGGATGTGTGGTAACGGTAAGACTGATTATTTGGACATGTGCAAGTAGGCATAAAAAACAAAAGGGTTTGGGGCAATGCAGAGTAATGGTGGCAGGTTAGATCTGGGTGTGTGTTAATAAGACTGTTCCCCAAAGTATTACTCTCTGACTCTCCCACCTTATAGTTCAGAAACATGACTTTTCTTCATCCCCTTTTGCCTTCTCATGTCCTCACCACCACACTCACTGACTGGAAGTTAAAACAGATGAGAGGGGGAAAAAAGATGACAAAGAATCTGTAATGATATGTATCTCAAAGGTGGGATTACCAGTGACTCTTTTCACCCATTCGTTCTTTAATTTATCATTTTCTCATTCACACAAGAAGTATTTATTGACCACCTATTAGATACTAAGTCCTTTTTGCTTATAAGTATAGACAGAATTTTTCTCAGCAAGCATGAATTGTCTTTATGATATGATCAAGCAAATCTTACAGTTCCTTCCATCTTAGAAAAACTGAATAATGTGTACAACTGACCAGTCCCCTGTCATCATGCAGCCAGACTCACGGTGGTAGGAAGAGGGGCAGCACCAATGTCAGAAGATGGGAGGCTAAGGCATTTTCAATTACACTTGACCCTGAGAATCACAGAAGGGTGGTGTGAGAAAACCCTAGAAACATTTCCTCTGTGAAATAGAGGAAATAAAACCTATCCCGAGGCACTGGAAAAGATGCCCAAGCCCTTTTTCCTCTATTCTTTCATCTGTTAAATGGGGATAATGATACTTTGTGTTTACCTACCTCAGAGAGGCATTATCAGGTCTATTTAAAGGCTCTTCCGATGAAAGCTGCTGTGTAATTACCAAGAACAGCTATGATAAAGAAACCTAAATACAACAGCAAATCAGCTGGAACAAATTCTCAAGGGAGTTTACTTCTCTGGAAAAATTTAAGAAAAGGGTAGCAGCTGTCCTCTGGGGACTTTTGGGGACCGTTCTAGCTGGAAGTTTAGGGAAGGCTAGCTGATTTTCAAAGTCTCCTCCTGGCCAATCACTCCGGATCTTCCTCTGCTTACTTTTCCCCATGGTCTAAGCAATTTCCAGCTGAAATTCCTCTTTCAAGTTTTTTCAGACCTTAACTCAGAAACTCTTTTATCCTTGAAAAGAATCTCAGGGAAGGCATTTACCTGTGAGAGAGAAAAGGGAAGTTACAATGTGGGGGAAATGTGCCCCCTGTAGATGATAGGTAATGGGGAATTGTTTGATAGTTTTTCAAAAGAAGACTGAAGTGGTTGATAGCTAACATCAGGCTTTGCTGAAATTAATTTGACAAATTTATTCAAATTTGAGGGGAGATTCAATGGGAGTGCAGAAAGGAGAGACACCACTGCTACATCAGCTCGGGAGAGAGCCAACCCAGCTGAATCAGGCTAATAGTGGTCTGACTGGGATGAAGAGACAGGCCGAAAAACTTTACGGCTCTAGAATCTATAGGACTTGGCAGAAGATCGACTATAGCAAGAAAATGGCAGAAGGGTCATGATTATCATAAAACTTGGTAACTTGAGGTGCGCCTGGGTGGCTCAGTTGGTTAAGCATCGCCCTTGGCTCAGGTCATGATCTCACAGTTCATGGGTTCAAGCCCTGCCAGGGGCTCTGTGCTGACAGCTCAGAGCCTGGAGCCTGCTTCAGATTCTCTCTCTCTCTCTCTCTCTCTCTCCCTCAAAAATAAATAAACATCAAAAAAAATTTTTTTAACTGGTGACTTTGATAGGGTTTGGTGACATCTTTAACAGAGAGAGATGGCAGACCAAAGGGTGAGCAGGTTGAATTTGTTAATGAGATCTGGATCCACACCACTGTAGGAAGCCCAGTGGTTTTATATTTTTGTGAAACTTGCTTATGCAGTAAAGATTCTGGCTATTTATAAACAGCACAACCTATGGTTTCTGAAAGGCTTCTAAGCAATATAAGAAAAAGTCAAATGCCAATGATTGATTTTCACATGAGTGATTTGTAAAGTTAATAATTATGCATAATAATAATTGTTATCATTAATCAATTGATTACCATGGGAACAACATAAATATTTTCCACATGTGAACCAAATGTCAGCTGGTGGCTTCCCAGATCTGGTAAAATTGTTGGAAACCCCACCAATCTCATGGCCGGTGGAAACCCAAAACCATCGTCACTTCTGTGAATCCCTGGGGGCTTGCCTCATTCTGGCTTTTCCTGCCTTCCAGACCCACCACTATACATCCCTGCTGTACCACCAGATGCGAAATTGTCCTTTCTCCCTGCTAGTAGAAAATACCAAGCCATCATAGGTTTAGTAAAGTCCATTGAAATTGGAAAGTAATGGGAATGAGTCATAACTTCTTCCAATCTTCGCCAGCCTCTCCCTACTGGATTTTGTTGGAGGTATGTTTTTCTCTTCCTTCACTATGCAGAGACACTTATTTTTCAAGGCATCAGCAGCACAAAGTACTTTTCATTTGTTAAAGGGACTGGCTCTAAAAGGTGATTTTATTCGCAACCATTTATTTTCCCATTACACTTAACCCTCACAGCACCCCCACTTTACAGATGAAGCAACTGAGGTGTAAAGAGATTGAATATACCCAAGGGTATGAACCTATGAAGTGGTAGAAAGAGAATTTAAATTCATGTGTGACTGACTCTTAAATTAAAACTAAGTTGGCCTTAAGAGGATGGGAAGATGATTATCTATCCCAGTTTACTTTGCTACTTCATAACTGCCTAGTTTTTCCGTCAAATCTCTGTTTCAAAAAAAAAAAAAAAAAAGCTATATACTCCTAAAGGCTATATATGAGGAACTCCAGAGTAAAACCCCAATGAGTTAGTATTGTGAACAAGTTACGATAATTAAAACACCTGAACAAAAGAAATACAACACTATTATTTTTAAGTAATAAAACTTGGATGGGGACATAGGCCACACTACCTTGTCAAATCTGCAAGTTACACAAAGAAATAGCTAATACTGATGATGATGGTGATGAGGAAGAAGAGGAGGATGGTAATGATAGAATTTATCTAGCACTTTATAAATGTTGTGCATATATTGTTTAATTCATTCCTGGGAAAAAAAAAACTATGCCTTACGTCTGTTATCACTTTTTTATAAATAAGGTTAAAAGGGGAAAACAGCCCAAGGTCACTCATCTTGAAAGAACTGAAACCAGGGGTCTCGCCCAAGTTGTAAGGCTTATGCCCTTAACAACCAGGCTTTCTACTTCAAGAACCATGATATTTTCAATAGATGTTCCCTCTAGGATGGAAGTAAGTGCCATGAGGAACAAGGAATTTATACCTCTTATTCCCATCATTAGCTCTAGTGTTTAGAATGGTACCTGGAACATAGTACAAACTCAATTAATAACTGCTAAGTAATAAGGGAATTGAAACAAGGATGCGTTGGTGGCTCAGTTGGTTAAACATCTGACTTCAGCTCAGGTCATGGTTTCATAGTTAGTGAGTTCGAGCCCCACATGGGGTCCTGTGCTGACAGCTCCAGGTTTGGACTCCACTTCAAGTTTGGTGTCTCCCTCTCTCTCTCTGCCCTTCCCCCACTCATGTTCTCTCTCTCTCTCTCTCTCTCTCTCTCTCTCTCTCTCTCTGTCTCAAAAATAAATAAACATTTTTTAATTAAAAAAAATAAGTGAATTGAAACAAAATACCTAAATCAGTAGAAGATACAAAAACATTAAAAAATAATCACATGTTGATGTTTAAAATATTTAACTAGAAGAAATATAGGATAGGAAAAACCTGACTTGAAAACTCTTGGTTTTATTTTATTTTATTTAAAAAAAAAATTTTTTTTAACGTTTATTTATTTTTGAGACAGAGAGAGACAGAGCATGAACAGGGGAGGGGCAGAGAGAGAG
The DNA here is from genome assembly GCF_018350195.1 of Panthera tigris. Classification (NCBI taxonomy): domain Eukaryota; kingdom Metazoa; phylum Chordata; class Mammalia; order Carnivora; family Felidae; genus Panthera; species Panthera tigris. Next base: position 54,072,371 of record NC_056671.1, on the reverse strand, counting down.
GGAGACACAGAATCGGAAGCAGGCTCCAGGCTCTGAGCTGTCAGCACAGAGCCTGACGCGGGGCTCGAACTCACGGACCGCGAGATCGTGACCTGAGCCGAAGTCGGCCGCTCAACCGACTGAGCCACCCAGGTGCCCCGAAAACTCTTGGTTTTAAAAAAATTTTTATATTTGTAATCCTCTGGAAGCTTAACAGGAATCCACCACTGCACTGTGGCTGCTAAAAGACTACTGTAATTTTAGAAAACCTTATAGCATGTATTTTTATATATATGCATATGTATACATCATATCACATACCACATTTGTTATATTGTATACAATTCTGATCACATATTTCAAAGGGGACAATGATGGTGCAGAGATATTTTAAGGAGGTGAGTGTGATGCTAGGGAAAACGGAAACTTTCTCAGAAAGAAAGGAGGATTTTTAACACGGAAAAGAAAAGACCTATGGCAACTATCTTGCAATATTTGAAGCCTGCCAGAACAGACACAAGTGCTTGCTCTTTTTTCTCTAAAAGACTTGGGTAGATTTTCAGCTCAGCATAAGGAGAAAAACAGATATTTAACACAACTGTCCGCCATCTTTCCACAATAAAGCAGTTTTGAAAAACTAAGGTCCATTTTGTTATAAATTGCGTAATTGAGAGGCTCCTGGCTCAGTCGGCTGAGCATCTGCCTTCAGCTCAGGTCATGTTCTCACAGGTTAATGAGTTCCAGCCCCGCATCCGGCTCTGTACTGAGGGTTCAAATCCCAGAGCCTGCTTCAGATCCTGTGTCTCCCTCTCTCTCCGCCCCTCCCCCACTCGCTGTCTGTCTCTCTCTCTCTCTCAAAAATAAACATTAAAATTTTGTAAACAATAAAATAAATCGCATAATTGATAAGAATAATTACCTAAAAAAAAAAAAAAAAAATGAAAAGATTTCTACTTTAGGTAGAGAGCAGGACCAAATCAGTGACCTCAAATCTGGCTCTACGTTAGTTAAAATCAATTGGAAGACTGTGAAACATTACTGATTTTTGAGGCCTCGTCCCAATTGAATCATCATCTCTGGGAGTGGAGCCTGGAGAATCCATATCAAGAATCTAAATCTTATAATCCCCTCAGATGATTCTGGTGACTCACCAGGCTTGGGGATCACTGAACTAGATTACTTCAAAGTTGTCTTCTAACTCCCTCATTTAATGAGTCTTAGAAGATTATAGAATATTTTCTTTACCACATAAATGAGAAAGATTTGTAGTCTGTAAAATGAATTTGGTCTAAATGGACATAGGTAGCTCTAAAATGCCAGCAGACCTCCTGAGTTGTTAAACAGGTTAAAATTCTTCTTGCAATTTAGTTCATGAAAACTTTTTTCATGTATCATGGAAAGGTAAACTTTATCTGGCCTGTTTCCCAATAATTAAAGTTCCAAATCACTGAAATATAAATAAATGACACTTTACTGTACTTACAGCACCAGTATGATGAAAAATTTGTTTACACCAGGAGGTTTTAGGTCATCCTTCAATCATTCATCCCCGTAACCAAACTACATATGCGCGCGAGCACATGCGTATACACACACACACTCACACACACACACACACACACAAATATGACACATGGTAAATGTTGGGCAATTACTGAGATGGAACAAAGGGGACCTTCAAATTCCATTGCCTTTTTAACCTTATATTTTTCTATGCAAGAATCTAGGAGCCCAAATCAAAGGCATCGAAATAATATTAATCATGACATACTAAGCTCTTTGTCTCTAATTCCATGTCTCGTAAACACATTAGTTTGATCTAGGTGGTGTCAAGTTGAAGAGTAAAAAGGAGTACATGTATTTTAAAAATATTAACAAATTTGAAGAGAACATATTAATTTTGGCTAAATTGGTTCCCTATATAAAGGGCTTCTAACAGGTATACAGGTAGCCATATGAAGGAACTCTAATCACTGCAAAAGGGCTACATTTGTAGATTTTGCTAATCTAAAATGAAACCTGTAAGGTTGGAATTATTTAGAAAAGAGTAATTGAAACCCCCTTCAGCAAGTTAATTCAGATTCTCCTAATTTTACTTCTCTGGTTCACAAGGTATCTTTTTTATCATGGTGTTTTCAAATTGAAGTTCACACACATCAAATAAATAGCATGATAATCAGATTTCAATATCCAATACACATGCATTATTATCTGTCATTATTGTCATTGTCACTATTATAATTGCACATTGTAAAAAGAATGGAAGCTTTTCCACAGGAATTATTCACGTGTATTACTTTCTAGGAGTAATTGAATAGTTGACATTGCATTTAAATCAAAGTAAAATATGTGATGGTTTGTCTCATTTGTTTTATTCTTACAAAATAAGAAATGTAGAGTGATCTCTATTAGGGTCCTTTATTTGGATCCAGAAAGGTTCAGTTTTATGTACTGTCCAAATGTATATTTTCTTATAACAAGGCTCAAAAGATATCCAATGTAATTAAAGTGATAATTTTCTAAGAACACATAAGATAACAGCTGGGTAGTGAAGTCCTCTTCATTAGCTTGTATTTATATACATGAACTCAACAAGAATATCAGAGAAAAATATTATTTTTCTTTTTTAACTATTTAATCGGGCTTGGTATGTTGAAATGAAGCCCACGTTGTGTTGCCAATATCTACAGATCAATAATCACTTCCCTTAGAGTTTACGTAGAACTTTTCACTTCATTTTGGATAATCCTCACGGCAATCCCTTCAAGAGGCAAGTCAGATACTATTCATCTATTATGAGAAATCAGAGGCTCCAAAAAGCCAAGTAATTTATACAAAGTTACTCTGTCGAATGGCAAAATTAGCCCTAGAATCCAGGTCATCTGGGTCTTAGTCAGAAGTTATGGTAAAATAAAAATTAAAAAAAAAAAAATTTGAATTGTAAAAAGATCACAGGCGTGGTAGCATATGAAGGCCTAGGTCTCAACACAGTGTATGCTTTGACTGTGGGAACTTTCTCACCTCCCTGTAAAATGGAGCTCTATCTGGGACGTAAGGCTGTTTTGACAGTCAATGGAGAAAATGGTGAGGAACCACTCCAACGTGTTTTGTTAGTCTATGTGTTCCTTCTTCTGCACTCGGTTACTTCTCACACGCTTTATCCTATTTTTGGCTTCTGTGTGATTCACCCTCACCAGGTAGAGTTTTAAACTTTGTTTAGACTTAAATAATATCGATACTGGTTTGGAGAAGTGAGTGACGACAAGCTTTAGAAACAAGATGCTCCAAGAGCAATGCCAAAATAAGTGAAATGGATGATGGTATGAATGTAGTGATTCGGGATTTAAAATGTGTCTTCACTCACTAAGAAGGCTGCGCATGATGAACTTCAAACACTTCGCCTTCACAGGAAACACACAGCCGCTGAGGGTAGGTGGGATTTCCTTTCCTTCCGAGGAATTCCTGGTCACATTCCCTGCGGAGGCTGGCTGATTTAGAGATTCGTCTTAGTTTCTGTGGAGGCCGTCGCTGCTGCTGTGCTAGCTTTGAATCGTGTCATCGTTGGCGGGGGTGAGGGTTGTTGTCATTTGCCAGCTATTCAGTGGCTTAGGATCGGTAGTCTCAGGCCAGTTCTCTGGGGACAGATGGCAGCAAGCGTCTCTTTAGGCAGAGAGAACAAGGACTCTAGATCCCCTCCTCGTCTGCAGAGATGGTCCATCTAAATCGCTGTTGAAAATCACCAATGTGGATTGGTCCAGGGAGGCGGGCTTTATCAATTAATGAAACAACCTTACAAATGAATGTAAGCCATTCATTTATCTCCATGTGTCATTCGTGAAACACATTTTAAAAGGAGTACCTTTATTTAAATATCATAACGGAAATTTAATTATATTGCTTTGGTCACACTACCACCTCACTGAGTCCTTTCCTCTTACATCTAACCGTAGATAGTGGTCTATCTGCCACCACCAGAGGTCTGGCAGCAGGTAGGCGTGTCACATCGTGAAAACCACAGAATGGTGCCTTCCAGTTGAACAGCAATGTCGACACGTGGTAACTGATAGCAACCTAAAAAAGAGTATCTGCTCTCATCTTGATTCCTCTTATACTCACAGGCTGGCTGATTATTTGGACCCAAAAACTACAATAATAAAATCCTCTTATAATAGTTCTGTAACCATGCATTTAAGAGATTATATAGCACATCAGTCATGTATGTTCTCATTTCAAAATAAAAGAAAGGTACTTACTGCACTGAGTTCCCATAACCCCTCTTACCAGCCACCCCGATCACTGAAATCCTCAAAGTATGGAGCTCTTTGCTATCATATTCTGTTTTTGTTTCACAACTACAGGTCTATAAGGCATATGGGTACAGTTCCAAAGTACTGTGAATTCAAAGAAGTGAGGGGTTTTCTTTGTTTGTGACAAAATTAATATTGCAAGCTGCTATCACAGTATGCATTCTTCTGTAAGTATGGCTATACTTACTATCCACGATTCCCCGATAGGAGTTTCTCCAGAAGGTATTTTTTTCTACTGAGGCATATACAATGCATTCAATGGCACCAGAGTTTCATTAAAGGAATTCTCTTGTTCCCTTCCTTCACATGGAAATGTCATTAACTGTATTAAGTTAACTCTCCGAATGTTAGGTTCTTAACCAACAAACAGTGCTTCTCCACAAGGGCGTACTTTGCCAAGCGTCCTTGAATCAGAACGACAGGCTGAATATGTAATAATAGATTCAGAGCCACCACCGCAGGTTGTGATCATATTTAAGGGGAACCCTCTCGTATTTATTGACGTTTTCCTTCAGTCATGGTTGTTCCCTTTCTGCCACCACCACCTTCAGCCTTTCAGGTAAATGAAAAGTTCAATTATATGTAAAGCGACCGTTAAATCAGCAGGCCCCTTGTGGGGGTCTGGGCCTCCCCTCCCTGCTCCAATCGAAAGTGTGCTCAATCCATTACCCTTCCTGAGGATCGCACATCCATCAGGTCGAGTGTGCCGGCCAGGGTGCATCTTATAGCTTTTACTGCATATGAGACGTTGCAGGCCTGTTCTCAGGAACTGCCAGGCAGACTGGGAATCACAGTCACGGTTAATAGCAGCGAATTGCCAGCTCTTGATGGGTGGGTAGTCACTCCTTTCAGTGGTTGCCCCCTGGGGGAGAAGGTAGAAAAACAGAGGGAGGGAATTAGAGTGACTTTGCACAGTCGAGCAGGTTCATGCCGCTGGATCAGTGGCAAGCATTGGCAGGGCTCCACTCTGGGGAGGCTCAAAACAACCTCACAGTCTCATTTTTACCAATTGGTGCTGCTGTGTCGCCAGTGGTGCCCAGGGATGGGGTGGGGGGCAGGGGGAGGCTGGGGAGGGAGGGGGCGCTGGGAAGGAGATGAAGACAGAAGTCTCAGCTAAATTAAACAAACAAAATGTCTCCTCGATACCCGTTAACCTACCCCAGTTAGCCCCGTGCTACTAATTGTACCAAACTGGTATTGGAAGTTCCCTGGGTGATTAAAGAGTTGGCTCACAAACTCTCTGCATAACCTTAATTTTTTCAAGGTTCTTTGAGTGGAGAATGGCTTATAATAATGATTTTGACTAATACGATTTTTGACATGCAACTTTAATGCTTAACCTTAGTACAACTCCAGAGCATTTCATGTGTACTCAGCTGTAAAGAGTGATGATTTAAAGGGATAATATAAGAAAAAGGTCGTTCTAGAATGAACCTCTAACAAATTGCATAAAGGGAGCTTATTATTCCATGAGTATGGGGATACGCTGCTCTTCTGATCATTTTTCTGCTTGGTTCAAAAAAAAAAATGTTGAGACATGAATGGGAAAAGAAACAGGAAAAAATGAAATAGAAATCTGCAAGCAAGGAACATTCTTTTGATGGTTATGATTTCGTTGCCACTAAAGAGGCTCTACAATAATGTGGTTCTCCATCTCCTCTTTTGTTTTGGGTGAAGAATTCGCTCTAACAAGAAAATGCTGTTACTGGTTGGAGGGTTGCCTCCCGGGCCGGACCGGCTCCCCAGCAATTTGGTCCAGTACTATGATGATGACAAGAAGACGTGGAAAATACTCACAAGTGAGTGCCCTTCTTTTATTCATTTACCCACCTATTTATTTCCGCGCAGAGCTGTCCTGATGGATGCGAAAACGTGGTTAATCAAATTAGACATTTTATTGATTTGTTACCCTTTGGAGGTCTGTTTATGTATCCCAGGGGATTTAGAGTAAAAGACTAAATTAACATTGCAGAGGTGGCCAATTTGGTCGTGGAATAGGCCTAAATTAAACTGGCCTAAAACCACTGCACGAGTTTGTGTTTCTGTGACAGAGAGGGGGTAGTAACTGAGATGTTCCAAAAGAAATTCTTCCGTTCTTTTTTCTTTTCTTTTCTTTTCTTTTTTTTTTTTTTTTGGTTTCTTGAAAAGTGAAAGGTTGGTGAATAGCACTAAATTTTCTCATATCCTGATGGTTGTTTAGTTCATTTCTATGTAACTAACATGCATTTTGCCTTTTAAGCATTTCTGCTCGTTAATCTTTAGTCTGTGGAACTGGGTCTTAGAGAAGCACTCCCTTCTGTTGCTCCACGGTTTGGGTGGACAGATACCCAGGGCCTGTCCCAGCTGCATTAAATTGTGCTCGCAGACTTCGGCCCAAGATTCTCTTCCTCCCCTCCTTACAGGGTGATTGTGTTTTACAGCAAACCTCTTGCCTTGGGCACTGAGATTTGGAACTTATTGTTATATTGGTTATGATTCCCAATCTGACTCAGTCATGGAATCAAAAATCATCATTTCTTGAGTGCAGCAGGCTGTGTGCACCAGGCCCCTCGTGGGCACAGTGGCTGCACTGGTCAATAAAACTAAATTTTAACTGTCAAAATTGCCCAGAGCTGTATAGATAAAATAATAAATGAGTAATTTTGATCCATAAATCAAAGCCATACATTTAAAACCGCCAAAAGAAAAAGTTAGATTTTCTTACAGCGTTGTGTCTTTGAAGCAGTTATATATTTTATCAGCTTGTTTTTTTTTTTTTAAATCAGTTCCTTTCCTCTTACTAAAGCCCTTTAAAAGAATAGAAACAGGACAACAGTTTGCCCATAAGAGCAGAAGAGGAGCACAGACATGTGAGGTGGTGCTTGAAATAATACATTTCGGAGCTGGCTTATCCCAGCGAAACTACAGTAGCGTCCGCGAGCACAACGCGGAAGCTCCCTGGACGCCTATCCACCACGGTGATAGTAAAGAAGTGAGGGGATAATAGCCGCAAGCTTAAGGAGAAGGAAGAAAGAAAAAGAAGTTAGAGATGTCTTCAAATGGTTTTTATTCTCTTTTTGACAAAAGTACTGTTAACAACGAGTGACCGACCGGTATTTTTAAAGTAAAACCAAAGAATCAATTGTCTGACACTTGATCAATAGAGGAAGTCTAGGCAGCATAAGACACGGATACTAGGGGGAGGAGAGAAGAAGGAAAGACAAAGATTTTTGAAGAGCGATGACAGACGGAGATAGAGGCAAAAGGATATCACAAGTAGTAAGTGACACTCGTTCACAAATCCGTCTGTTTTCCCAGACACACCAGGCAAGGTCCAATTTGTTATTGGTTTGAAGCCCTTCATTAAAGGCAAAAAGATTCACTAAAGCATCATGAGTAATACCTAAGAAAAGTCTTACATTCATTTTAAACCTTGTTCGGAGACAGGGTGGTCATCCAATTTATTCTCCAAACTGGGACACTTTAGAGCATGAAATGGGGACCTACTGATGGGACAATAGGTATACATTGAAACATAAGGTCACCCTACTCAAAGCTTTCACGTTGCCTGATTTAGCTTTTTACTTAGAAGGAACTGGTAAGAAGGCATGAACTTGAATCTGTCAGACCTGATTCAAACCCATGTCTATGATCTTGAGCGAGGCATGTAAATATCCCAATTCATGGCTTCTTCATTCTTGTCAGCACCATTTGAGTATTTTTAAAATAAAGTGTTTATAAGTCATCTGACGTTGTGTGAGCTCCACAAATTGCAGGTATCATGACTAGTATTGTAACATCACTACCAATATTAGCACAAGGATTGTGTATAGTTTTGTACCCTAGAGGTATCGGTCAACTCAGGCTCTCCATGCAGAGGAGAGACAAATTGCACTGCCACAGATACAACACTCGGACCCGCTGCCCCCGAGTCAGGAGCCCGTCTTCCATGGTTTTCATATGTTGGATGTGGCAATCCACAGACCAAGAAGTAAAGATAAATGGGTATCTATCTGTTGACTCCATTCACCAGGTTTGATGTGGAAGGAAACAAAGACATTAATGTATAGACTTCTTATAACGGGAGCATACTCCAAGACCTTGAACCTTTTTTCTACAGTCAGGCACACTCCTAGTTCTGAAATAATGTCTACTCCACTTACACTCTTCATTTCACTGGAACCTGTACTTTAAAAAATAGAGTTTATTACCTGTTGGGCTGTGACCACATGGCCCCAAGTGAGGGCATATTTTTCAGGTTGGTTGGAGAGATATAGACAGCTTACCTGGATGATTTCTGCTGTTGGTCTGTATTTTTTAATTCAGGCATCTTATTTGACTAATAAATAAGTCAGGTCACTGAAAGATTTCCACACTATTTGGGCCATCTAACAATAAAGGAAGAAATGTTTCTCACTGGAATAAAAAACCAAAAATCCACATTCTCCCCAAATCCAATGAAGCATTATGGATTTCAGAGCTGCCCACTGACGTTCTTTTGACCCAGATGAACTGCTGAAGCTTCTGGCAGGGGGACCAGGATGACAATTGAGGCTAGGAGACGGTGCCTGGTTTGGGGTCTGCTTATTTATTAAATGGCTGTCTCCATACAAACAAACTAACAAGCTTAACTAGCAAACTCGAGGTTAGCCAAAGCCTCTGAATCTTAAGACTCCTTCGCCCACTTGGCTCGAGCACACATTTCTCAGCCTGTCTCCCAAATACGCTCCTTTGAGAAAGATGCCATTCCACAGACAGGAGCATGACCACCGCTGTGGGAGCCATACGGCTTACGTGAATTATATAACAAAGAAGAATTAAGAGGAAAGGCAGTCATCCTCTCTCTCTTTTCTCACCCTGTTATGTTACCTTTTAGAATCACAGTTGAAGGGGTGCACAAATAATAAGTTGAATGGAGGAGGGGTGAGTAAAAGTGAGAGAGTGGATCTACAGAACATAAAGAAAACAAAATCCAACCATCAGCCAGTCAGCGGTCTGGTCTACCTGAACAGCAAAGGGAACAATTATTCTCGCTGAAAAGACTGTTTTTTGGGAACATGCTGGCACAGATTGCGTTTTTATCCTCCCCTTCGGAAAAATCATTTAATATAGCATTATATAATTAATGTTGAGAATGGTGACAGACCTCCGTGGTCTCTCTTAAAAAAGTATCGAGAAATAACGGGCAAAAATGACTATAAAGTCCCTTTGTCAGTGCAAAATGTTAAGTAGTAACAGTAAACTTGGCATTGTTGTCCTCTTGATTGTTAATAACGGACGGGAGGTTGAGATGCACTTTCGTTCATTTTTATTTTACAGTTCTGCTCTTCCTGCATTTCTCACTCCTGCACGCAGTCTCCCGTTTCATTCTTAACTTATTAGAAAGCAGTACAGGAGACATGAATACTAAAATGGCCAGTGCAAAAAAACATGCCTCCTGTACTTTGCAGGCCCCAAATCCTTGGTGCAGAGATCACACAAAATAATTCCTGTGGTTACTCTGTACTTTTGATAGCACATTGCTTACAGATCAAAGTTTTTATGAAGCCCACATGTAGAAGTGGTTTGCATTCCCCCACCCCCACCCTGAGAGACAGCACTAAGGAGCCGTCTATTTTATTTGTCTTCTTCATTGGCCAAGTCCTTCACTGGTGGGGAAAGCTGTTTCCTGGGGACTGGCTTCCTTTTTCCTACATTTCGGATGAGAGAGTCTACTTATTAGGTGCCTTCTGTAAGCAACGAGAAGGAAAGGAGTTCAAAACAAAGATCTGTCCTTCCATGTGTCAAAGACGACTCCCCTTTCATAACGTTAGAATGAAAATTAGAAGAATTAAGTTAGCAAGGTTTCTTCGTTCTTTCGGCCACTGGGTTCCCTTTGTCAGAGGTAGGAAGAAATGTGTATTCTGCCCCCTCCTTTTCAGTTGATTTGCAGCTCTGGACTCTACCTGGTAATGCAAGGCTTTGGGGCCTTGTGTTTTTTAGTCACAGGAAATAAAAGAAACCTCCGTGCCCAGGTTTCCTCAGTTGTCTCCTCTGATCCCTGGAGGACACTGAACTTGATTCCATCCACACAGGGGCGGCCCTGGGCAGGGTGTCAGCGATTAATTTTAGGAACGTCACAAAGATCAGAGGCTAACTATACTTTCCATAAAGGTTGAAGGAATAGTACCAAGAAAACAAATTTTATAAAAGACATTGAACTTCAGTCCCAAAAGATAAACACAGGGTTGATCATATCCAATATCCAATAATTGCTTATTATTCAGAAAATCGTAAACCTGTGTATTGATACTTTCATCTGGACTTCTTTCCTTAGCCCTTCTGTTTCTTGACCTCAGTTTATTTCTGTTCTTCGAGGATGTGTTGGAGGGAAAGTCAAGTTAGTCAAAAGCTAATATTCATTTCTTATGATTATTTATTTAGCAAGAAATAAAAAGTAAGTTAAATTGAGGGTTTTATACCTGTGGGTTTCCTTTATTTACATTATCTTTAGACCCAAACCCCACAAAGTATTTAATTTTATTTCGTTTCATTTCATTTCTAGACAGGTAGGTAGACTCTATAGGTAGTGCATTTCTCATTGCAGAAGAACCTCAGAAAACAATTAGGTGCTTCCAGAAGGACTCTGAAGCTGTCTGGGAAGAATTTAGACTTGTTTACAGACTTTGTTCCTTCATGTAACAAGCAATTATTAAATACCCACTCTGTGCTGGGTGGGAGGATAGAATGTAGATAAGATAATCTCTCGAGAACCTAAGGAGACAATTATAATAGAGTGTGCTAAGGGATAGAGAAGGAACCCTCAAGGTGCTAGAGAAGAACACAGAAGGGGCTCTTAGTCTAAAGAGGAGAGGATGGGGCACCTGGGTGGCACAATCAGTTGAGTGTCTGACTTCAACTCAGGTTATGATCTCACGGTTAGTGGGTTTGAGCCCCATGTCGGACTCTGTGCTGACAGCTCAGAGCCTGGAGCCTGCTTCGGATTCTGTGTCTCCCTCTCTCTCTGTCCCTCCTCCACTCACACTCTGTCTCTCTCTGTCTCTTAAAAATAAATAAGTGTTGGGGCGCCTGGGTGGCTCAGTTGGTTAAGCGGCCGACTTCGGCTCAGGTCATGATCTCGTGGTCCGTGAGTTCGAGCCCCGCGTCAGGCTCTGTGCTGATATCTCAGAGCCTGGAGCCTGTTTCAGATGCTGTGTCTCCCTCTCTCTGACCTTCCCCCGTTCATGCTCTGTCTCTCTCTGTCTCAAAAATAAAATAAACGTTAAAAAAATAAATAAATAAATAAATAAGTGTTTAAAAAAATAATAAAATAAATAAACAGGAGAGAGAGGTTAGGGAAGATTTCCTCAAAATGACTTTCTGTGAAGTTGAAAAAAATGGGTAGGAATTATTAAGGCAAAGAAGTGGATGAGGAGGTATTTTAGTAGGAGGGTCTAGGACTAGGAATGCCAAAAGGCAAGAGAGAGTTGGTGCCTTCTAGAAACTGAAATGAATTTACGCATCTTTTGGAGAGTCTGAGGCTAGGAAAGTATATGGTGGGGCTGGAGGGTTAACCACGAACCATATTATATGGGACTATTTCAAGGAATTGTTAAGATAGGTTTAAGAAGCAAGAACTGAGGAGAAATACTCTTCTAATTTTAGTTTTCAGTGTTAGTGAAAACGTAGTGATCTAAAGAATTTATATGATAGCATGGCAGTCATCTCTTAGCTTGGAACTTATTTCAGTTCATGGAGTGGCTGTTTCCATGACTCTGGACAAGAAGAAGGAGAGAGAATTGTGTTTGGACTTTTTAAATATGTTAGCATCTAATTTTACCTTCAATGAGCTCAATTCTAATTTGAGATACTTGGCTGCACACTGCTATATAGCTTGAATTATTTGCTACTGTGTATTCATGCCCCAGTGCATTAGTGGATTTTTCATAGATTTTTTTTAAAAAAAATATGTGTGATGGTCACTCCAAAATACTGTATTTCAAGGAAGTTGGGTGCCTGGAAAAACTAGTTGACTTTATTTCTGGTTTATACCTCCCTTGAATATAGCAATTGCTTTTTCTCCAGAGAACAGCATGTGTACAAATAATTTTGATGCTTTCTTTGCACACAAGCTGTAGTATTTGCTACTGAGTCTGGTAGAAAGGAGGTATGAGTCACATGGGCTGCTTAAATTTGTTCTGTGTCATTCCTAGGCAAATTGCAGACTAAGTCTGGCAAGCCAGTGAATGTGAATACTAAAAGATTAGATGATCTCCTTGCCCAGCCCTCTCATTTTACACATTAATTTCATTCATTCAACAAATGTAATTGAGATCTTCTATGCAGCAGGCATTGTTCTCAATACAGAGAAAACAGTGCTGAGTCAAAGCAAATATTATCACACCAATCCTAGATTTTGGTGGTGCGGGGGGTGGGGGGGGGCAGTATTAATAATAAGCCCAGATAGGGGCGCCTGGGTGGCTCAGTCAGCTGAGGGTCCAGCTTCCACTCAGGTCATGATCTCACGGTTCGTGAGTTCGAGCCCCGCGTCGGGCTCTGTGCTGACAGCTCAGAGCCTGGAGCCTGCTTCGGATTCTGTGTCTCCCTCTCACTCTGTCCCTCCCCGACTCGTGCTCTCTCTTTCTCTCTCTTCCTTTTCTCAAAAAAAAAAAAAAATATTTTTTTTTAATTTATAGAAAATAATAATAATCCCAGATAGCAATATATAATAATAAAATGTGATAGTGTTCTGAAGGAAGAGCGTAAAGGTGTAAAAGGTGTATAAGATCTGTAATAGAGACGGCTGATTTAGTTTAGCTTTTCTAGAGAATGTCACCAAAGAAGAGACATTTGAGCTAAGAACTGAAGGATGAGACAGAGTTAACCAGGTAAAGATGTGAAAAGAAGATTGTTCCAAGTTAGTTAATGATAAATTAATAGTAAGTACTTAGACCCCACAGAAAGAAGATGCATGGCTGAAATCAAAGAGTGAAGGGGAGAAAGATATGACATATGGCAAAAGACATTAGCAGAAACCAGACCATGGAGGCACTTCTATGGCAGGTTCACAAATTTGGCTTTTACTTTAAGTGACTGAAAGAGAGAAGGTGTCATACCCAGAGTCACACGATGATTTAGTGGCAGGATGAGGAAGAGAACACTGGCCTCTGTATTTCCATCAAACAGTGCTGCCTCATGTACCACACCAATCTGTCTCACCAACAAGTGCCATTAGTCAAGAGCCCAAGCAGATGAATGAGATTTAATCTGTGCTGACCCATTTCACCCATGAAAATCTAAATGGATCCAACGTACTTGTCGTAGTACCTCATTCAGAGACTAAAACTAGTATAGGTTAATTGAATGAATATTCTACTCCTAGAGGTTAAGAATATTATCTTGGTTTATGGACTAAACTGCAAATTATGAAAATTTGCATTTCATATTACTGGACAAGCCATAATTCAATGCAGGTTTCTTAACATTTTCACTCTGTCTTTGAAGCAGTATCAAAAATGAAAGAACGAAACACACACACACACAGACACACACACACACGCACACCACAGAGTGACATCTTTCAGGACAGATAGATCTGAATTGAAATATACCCCCAGACATTTGCTGACTGTGAGATCTTGGAATGCTGCTTTCACTCTGATCCTTCTCATCTGCAAAGTGAATATAATTATACCCACCTTTTTAGAGTTATTGTGAGAATTAAGTCAAATCATAGAAATCAAGCTCTAGGCTCAGTATCTGGAAGATAGCTGTTCCTTAATAAATTTTTAGTCTATTTAGTTAGTTTTGCATATAATCAAACAGAGGAAGCCAAAAGGTTGAATCTTGTCTTTCATCAAGGGTCTGAGAAAGAAGATACACCTTTGATTCCGAATGAAATTTCTATTTCTAGCATGAAACGATGTGTGTCAATCAAGATGGACTAGATTACGCTGTGGTAAGAAACAACTCCAAGATCTCAACAAAAAATTTATTTCTCACTCATGCTATGTGTCCAACACGGGTTGGCAGAGAGCAACTGTTCATCAGTCATTAAGGATCCAGGCATATGGGGCTGCATCTTAACGTGTATTTCTGTCATCAATGCAATGGGGGAAGAATGTGCTGCAGTGTCTTGCATTGGCAATTAAAAGTGACATTTAGCATTTATGCTAGGTCTCAAGACCACGCCCCATTTTAAGTGGGCAGGGAAGTGCAATCGTACCAGGGTTCAGGAAGAAGAGAATCCAAGTACCTGGTGAACAATGCAATGTGTCCACTATAATCTGTCCTACTGGACATTAAATATTCCATGTACCCTCCTTGCCATGCTGGAAGCACACTCACTCCTCCCCACAAGGGGAGATCACCCTAAATCATCAAGCTCAGTGATGATCTCTGGGTGATGGACAATCATCTCAATATCAGGTTCATTTGTTCTTGATCTGGATCTGGAAACAAACTAAAAAATCAAATTATCTAGTCTCCTCCCACATCGTGCACAGTGATGGATTAGGAACAGGATCAGCACAGTCAACATCTTCATTTGGAAAGAGCATCACAATTTAGCAATCCCACCAAACAGACATTTTGAAGGGTGCCTGTCCAAGTTTGTGTTCCTTGATTAGGGACCTCCCTAGTTCTGTTCCTTGTCCTTTGTCCCCCACAGCCCCTGGTTCCATCTTATGGGAGATCCCATTATCTTTTTCCATTATCTTCCTTGGACATATCTGAAGTGAACCTGAGACTATGCTCTTCCTGGAAGCCGAAGAGTTTTTAAGTATCTTTCATGTCTGTAGACATTTAGGTGACGGTGGTTATTTTAAGTCTCTAATTTTCACAGCCTCTTTTAATCCAGGCTGGTGGCTCTTTTGGCAGTTAATTCCCTAGTAAACTTAGCTATCTTCTTATGTTTACATCCACTCCATGGCCAGTGACCATGCCCACAGTTCTTTTCCGATATACTTCTTAGATTGCTTTTTCCTTCTTTTTTTTTCCAATTTTCATTTTTCCTCTCTTTTTCACACATCCATGCACACATACACACACACACACACACACACACACACAAACATATACACACACACTCTAATACTCTCTCTATTTGTATATTTATCAGTCTTTAATGGGAAAGCTCCCTTTTTATTCTTTTCCCTGAGTTAAAAGAATTTACTGGGGATCTCGCCCTTCACTCAAACTTTCTTCTGAGATACTCTAATGTGGTGAAATTACTGTGAAAACCATATCTTTAACTTTTTGCTCAAGATTCACTTCATTTTGTGTATGATACACAAAACCAAAAGCTCTTACCAGATGAGATTTTTTAAAAAATTACTTCTTTCAATGCTGCACACTCCTAAATTTCTGGACTCCATTTCCTTAATCCTGCTTATAAATGGGCCAATTTGGGGGTGCTTGTGTGGTTCCGTCAGTTAAGCGTCTGCCTCATGGTCTCAGCTCAGGTCATGATCTCACGATTCCTGAGATTGAGCCCCATGTCAGGCTCTGTGCTAACAGCACAGAACCTATTTGGGATTCTTTCTCTCCCTCTCTCAAAATAAATAAACTTTAAATAAATAAATAAGCCAATTTTGTTGGTGAGATCACCTCTTTTTTTGTAGATCTTGCCAAGTGCTACCAACAGTAAACAATTGTGAACATTGTGAACATTCTGTTTTCCAGCCTTGGAAGTGGAAGATTTTTTTTTGGGGGGGGGGAGGTGCAAGAGAGTGAGGGGCAGAGAGAGAGAGAGAGAAAGAGAGAGAGAGAGAAGTGGGGCTCAGCTGGGGCTTGTATTCACCCAAAGCAGGGCACAAACTCACCCAAAGTGGGGCTTATGCTCACCCGATGTGGGACCTGAACTCACAAACTGTGAGATCATGACCAGAGCCGAAGTCTGACGCTTAACGACTGAGCCACCCAGGCTCCCAGAGGTGAAAGATTATTAAATAACGAATCAGCTATCTAAATAAGACCAAACAGCCGTTTTACCAAGTGGTTTTCCATGCCATAACACGCATTTTCATCTTTCCACCCTCCAGTCTCAACTTCATTGTCATCAGCCACTGTGGGCCTTCTTGATAGCAAACCCGATGTTAGGCTAGACTAGGGAGTCATAACGACAAT
Organism: Panthera tigris; assembly: GCF_018350195.1. NCBI lineage: Eukaryota > Metazoa > Chordata > Mammalia > Carnivora > Felidae > Panthera > Panthera tigris. The sequence continues at coordinate 54,056,001 of NC_056671.1, read as the reverse complement.
CCCAAAATCTCACTGGCTCATTTCTCTTCAAGTCACCTGTCTCTGGTAGGTTTGCTGGAATCTCTGTTGCACTTCTTATTCCAGTTCTCAGGCTCATGATAGCTCCATGATTCAACTTGTCGCTGTTGCCATGGCAAGAGAGAGGACAATTTCGTACGGAGTCTTTAAGCTCCTGCTCTGAATTTAGCACATTTTATTGGCAAAATAAGTCACTTGGCCACACCTAACTTCAAAGTGGGTGGAAAAATATAATCCTCCCAAGCTCTCAGGATTATCAAAATATTTCTTCAATATCCCTGATGATTACAAACCATGCACCCTATGTTCAGTGAATATTTGAACCACTCTTGTCACATGCAAACTATCCTCGTTCCTTCTGTGAACAGTGATGAGTTAGAAGAGAGAGCTGCTTCATGCATCTTTGTATCTGTTCCTGCATCAGTGTGACTTTGCAGACAGGACTGATATTTATTCACAGAAGATTAGACACCTCTGTATTAAAGGAAATGTTTAAAAATACATTCCAGGGGTACCTGGGTGGCTCAGTCAGTTAAGCGTCCAACTCTTCATTTCAGCTCAGCTTGTGATCTCATGGTTTTGAGTTCAGGCCCCACGTCAAGCTCCCACCCTGGCAGTGCAGAACCTGCTTGGGATTCTCTCTCTCTCCCTCTCTCTCTGCCCCTCCCCTGCTCTCTCTGTGTGTCTCTCAAAATAAATAAATAAACTTTTAAAAAAAGAAAGAGGGGCACCTGGGTGGCTCAGTCAGTTGAGCATCTAACTTCGGCTCAGTTGATCTCGCGGTTCATGAGTTCGAGCCCCACATTGGGCTCTGTGTTGACAGCTCAGAGCCTGGATCCTACTTTGGATTTTGTGTCTCCCTCTCTCCCTGCCCCTCCCTGCTCACTCGTGCTCTCTCTCTCTCTCTCTTTCTCTCAAAAATAAATAAGCATTTAAAAAATTTTTTGGGAAGAAAGGTATTATAAATAAGTAAGTAAAGAAATAAATAAATAAATCCCAAATATTACAATGCATTTGGGATAGAATTTTTATCATCTTTATTTTTTTTAATGTTTATTTATTTTTGACAGAGAGAGAGTACGAGGGGGGGAGAGGGGCAGAGAGAGAGGAAGACACAGAATCTGAACCAGGCTTCAGGCTCTGAGGTGTCAGCATAGAGCCCAAGGTGGAGCTTGAACTCATAGACTGCGAGATCATGACCTGAGCCAAAGTTGGACGCTTAACTAACTGAGCCACCCAGGTGCCCCTGGGGTGGAATTTTTAAAATTTTGACTCCCCTCAGGGCACCTGAGTGGCTATGTCAGTTGAGTGTCTGACTTTGGCTCAGGTCATGATTTCGCGGTTTGTGGGTTCAAGCCCCACTTCAGGCTCTTTGCTGACAGCTGGGAAACTGGAGCCTGCTTTGGATTCTGTGGCTCCCTCCCTTTCTGGCCCTCCCTCGATCACATTCTGTCTCTCTCTCTCTCAAAAATAAACATTAAAATAATAATAATAATAATAATAATAATAAATAAAATTTTGACTCCCCTCAAATAGTTTAATTATGTCTGAGTTTATGTAATTTTAACTATTTCTACTGCTTGTTATATGTAAACTACTACACAACTATAATATAGATATGCAAACATGTATATAGATAAAAATTGCATTGATCCACAGAATTCCCATAGATCAGAATGGTTTTTATCATTTAAAGAGAACTCATTAAAAAAAAGGATTAAAATGACTTTCAAAATTACAACAAAAAATGGAAAGATAATTGGGGTGAGTGATTATTCTATGCAAATACCTCCATCAAAATAAAGCAGTAATTAAGGCAAAGTGCAAATAAGCAAACTGTTTCTTTTCAGATTCTCAAGATCACTTTGTGCTGGAGTTAGGAAGTAAATGTGTATTTCATGACTCTGTGGCCAGTTAGAAATTGGTTTTGTGTGTCATATACAAATGATCACTCTCTGACCACACCTTTGTACTTGCTAATTATATTGCTTTTGATGGAACAAACAGTCATGCTTCCTAGAAGATACCTTAAGAGCCTGGCCACATTTAGCTGGCTTCAACAATGGTTTTGCCGAAAGGGGACTGTTGAGCAGACATGTTCTTACCTCTGTGTCTGGATGCCAAGGCAAACAATTGCTCCTTATAGCGGGTGCTAATTATTAATCCTACTGGCATACCTTGTTTCATCATTAAGTCTTAATTTCTTTCAAAAAAATAAGATTGAACTCCAGTTATTTAGCTAGAACAATAATCATTGTGAATTTCAAAGACCAAAATCTTCCCACATTTTTATGTTGAGAACCGCAAAGCACTTTCAGAAAACCCTACTGCTAAGGCAATGATGTATCGCTTTTGCTTTCATTATATGTTTTTAATCAGAGCATGACTTCACACTAGACAAAGCGATGCTTTATGCATGGTCTCACTTGTTTTTGCTAAAATCTTTTGACATGATTAATTTTACTTTAATGCTTTTGTCTTGTTGTAATGGTAAGGATGATGGGTATAAACCAAGCAAAAATACATGCTTTTCTATTATAATGCCTCTGAGCATTAAAAATATCTTAGATGAAAAGGAAAAAAAAAAATCACAGGAGACTGGTCTGACTGGAATTAAATTTCTTGCTACCTGAACACAGAGTACATGAGATTTAAAAAAAATGATTCAGTCATTGTTTTTAGTTTTAGTTTTGGTATTTTTATAGCAATTTATTCATCTGTATGATTAGATCTGAAGACGAGGAGAGAGACTGTGGCTCACAGATTTTGATCTCATTTGTCGCCTTATGGCATTTACTTCCTTCACAGTATTAAGGGACCAAAATATTAACCAATTTGATACAAGGTGTATCTCAACCAGAGATGAAGATAAAAACAGGCCATACCTTGCCTTGGTGATGCCTGGCATTGGATATAGGATAGTTTTCGGCTACACTAATTTTCAGTCTAAACGATACCCTTTGTCCAAGTTACAGAAAAGCAGTGACATAAGTGACTTTATGAAGGAAACAATAGCTCATTCAACAAGTGAGACTTGCCTTGTGAACAGCGGCCCAAGTATCAATTTTACCATATTCACTTTTTCTTTTTTTCCTTAATAAATGATGGAGTTGTTTACCCTTATTACAAGAGTATGCTACTTTCCTTTTTTTTTTTTTTTTTTTAACATTTATTTAATTTTGAGAGACAGAGAGAGATAGAGCATGAGCCAGGGAGGGACAGAGAGAGAGAGGGAGACACAGAATCCGAAGCAGGCTGCAGGCTTTGAGCTGTCGGCGTAGAGCCTGACGTGGGGCTGGAACTCATGGATCGTGAGATTGTGACCTGAGCCTAAATTGGAGGCTTAACCGACGGAGCCACCCAGGTGCCCCTGCCACTTTCCTTTTTGCTACATAACCTGTATGCTTGTTTTACTACCTCCTAAATAATCTTAAACAACAAAAATATCATCTAGTGCTATCCAATAGAATTTAATGCAGTGATGGAAACGTTCTTTCTAACATCAAAGTCCAATACACCAGCCACTAGCCACATGTGGCTATTGAGCACTTTACACATTGGCTAAAACAGAGAAGATGAGTTTCCAATTTTATCGAATTTTAATAAATTTACATTTAAGTCACCTCCCATAGTAAGTGGTTTCTGCACCAACAGCAAGCTCTAGATGACAGCTTTGCGATACCCAGCTTTACTTTGGAGAGCTGTCTGCCACCCCAACCTTGCTGGCCCAAACCTAGTCCCCTCTGTGCAAAGAAAAAAATAGGTGACCCCATGAAATAAGTAAATCCAAAGAACACCCAATGAACCACATGTGAGCTCTTTTCTAGGTACTAGAGTTTCACCTTTTAATTTCACATTCTCTCCAAGTCTGGTGTATTCATTTCCTGGAGCTGCCGTCACAAAATACCAAAAACTAGGTGACTTAAAACAACAAAATTTGGGGGCTCCTGGGTGGCTCAGTTGGTTAAGCATCTGACTTAAGCTCAGATCATGATCTTGTGGTTCATGAGTTCGAGCCCCGTGTCGAGTTCTGTGCTGACAGCTCGGAGCCTGGAGACTGGTTCAGATGCTGTGTGTGAGTGTGTGTGTGTGTGTGTGTGTGTGTGTGTCCCTCCCCCTGCTCTCTCTCAAAAATAAATAGACATTAAAATTTTTTTTTTAAACTGACAAAAAAGGTACCCTCTCACATTGCTGGAGGCTAGAGGTCTAAAATCAAGGTATCAGCAGAGCCACGGGTCCCTGCAAAGACTGTGGGGGAGAATGCTTCCTTGCTTCTTCCTGGCTTCTGGTGGCTCCTGGAAATCCTCAGTATTCCTTGGTTTGTAGCTTCCATCACTTTAATCTCTGTTTTGTCTTTACACAGATTCCTTCCTCATGACACTCCTCTGTATCCAAATCTTTCTTCCCTTTCCTTCATAAAAACAGCTGTCATTGTCTCTAGGACCCACCCTAATTCAGTCTGACCCGATCTTAACTTGATTACATTCACAAAGACCCTATTTCCAAATAAGTTTATGTTCACAGGTCCTGGGGGTTAGGATTTAAAAATATCTTATCAGGAGACACAATTACCTCACAACCCCTAGCAAACGATACACGTAAGGAAAACATACAACCAGACAGACAGCTGTTAGACACTGACTGTGTGGAAGGCACACATCCTAGTCACTTCACTTGCATTTATTCATTTAATTCTTACAGCACCACTATGGTATTAGGCGCCATGATGATCCCTACTTGAGATGAAGAAATGGAGGCACAGAGACATCAAGTAATTCGCTCAAGATCACACAGATGGTAAATGGCAGAGCCAAAATGTGTACCCGTATAAAGCTCGAGAGTCTGCACTCTTCTGTTTCTCATTACTCAAGTAATAGCCAAGTGCATATCATAAAAAAAAGTTCAAGGTGAAGCAACACTGGACGGGTCACTTCAGCATTTTATGCAGAATAGAATGGAATGTTCTCTGCACAAATTGAATATATTAATATAATTGATATCATGCATATCTATTTGTTGAACTTTCCAGTATTTCCTTTGTTATTAATTAAAGAATGTTGGATTGAGTTATTCTTAGGGGAACATCATCCTAGAAATGAGGTGATCTCCCCTTCTAAGGGACTTGCAACTCCTGCCATTGCTTTGTGTGTACCTCCTCACTTGCAGGAAGATCCGTGTAAGATCTGTGTGCCGACACATGATTTGCTAACGAGGGAAAAACTGTGCATGTATGCTTCCTTGCTTGTCTGTTTTATCTTGTATTAGTGACACAGAGGGCCTCCTTCGTCTGTAGTGTATCGGTAAATCTCAGATCTTTGTTCCCTGTCCGTCCATAAATTTGTTGGAAGTATTTCATTACTGTAATCACTAAGTTTACCAAATACCAGTAGCTGCTCTTGTGTGTGCATAAATATTTCCTAGGATTAAATTACTTCTTCCACTTTAGAGCTTCCATTTAAAAAAAAAAAATGATAGAGCTTCCTTTTTTGTCTTTATTCTTGTCAAAAACCCAAGTCCTTTTTCCCACCTGAGTGATAATCAAAAGATCTATGTGCAGATGAATTAAGGAGAAGTGTAATGGTTTTGTGCTTTCAATCTTATTATTAAATTCAAGGTGGGGGGGCGCCTGGATGGCTCAGTCGGTTGGGTGTCCGACTTTGCCTGAGGTCATGGATCTCACAGCTCATGGGTTCGAGCCCCGCATCGGGATCTGTGCTGACAGCTCAGAGCCTGGAGCCTGCTTCGGATTTTGTGTCTCCCTTTCTCTCTCTACCCCTCCTCCACTCGTGCTTTGTCTTTCTCGGTCTCAAAAATAAATAAACATTAAAAAAAATTTTTTTTTAATTCGCAAGGTCGGATATCTTCCATTGTGTTTGTAACAAATACATGTTAGTGGGTTTCTAGATCTAATTCAGAAAATAATCCAAGATGGTTCTCGTATTTTGTGTATATATATTTCTACTGTCCAGTTCATTTGCTAACCGCAGCATTAGGGTTTCATCGCCAGCTGGTCTCAGCCCTGAACTGAAAAGCTTTGGTAGACCCGAGGACAAGATGAAGCCAGAAGGGTAGCACTACCAAGCACTTTCACTGGACAGAGTAACCTTTCTTGACCTTTGAAAAACTGTGACGTTTCCCAGACTCCGTTTTCAAAAAGAAAACAGAAACGTCAAATACATATCTTTTTAAGAAGCAACTTTTGTTCTTTTTACCAAGTAAACTGTAGTCACTTACAAATATAATGGCCAATCCCTAGTCTATCATGGTTGGAGGAAAACCAAGGATAAGAGTCTAATTCTCTTTACAGCCCAGCTGGCCTCATACAGAAGGAATTCTTTTCCCAAGCCACAAGCTGTGCCCCACCGGCTTCATAGGGGCATATGTGACCGCTGGTAATGCCAGCCCACTGAAAGAGAGATGGAACAGTGCAAATCCATTAACACTACTGGAAAATAACAGGACATTTATTCTGCTGAAAGTAGGTTAGTAGCATCATCCTCATGCATGTTGCTTCCTTAAGCAGAACTGATGGAGGCAGGGAGGGCACAGAGCAGTACCTTCTGAGGTCTTCTGAGTTTCACTTGTTTGCAGTGTATAATGTGTCACTTGCCAGAATGCAAACACATGAAAATAAACACGTTTCCCAGAATAAAAAATTCCTGAGGCACCTTTTCCTTTTGAGAAGAAATATTGTTAGAAGTTGTCTACCCAGGGGTCAGCCAACTTTTTCTGTAAAGGGCCAAATAGTAAATCTTCTGGGTTTTGCAGCCATGAGGTCTCTGTCACAACTACTCAGCTCTGCTATTGTTGCATGAAAGTAGCCATAGACAATACATAAATGAATATGTGTGGCTGTGTTCTGGGAACGCTTTATTTATAAAACTAGGGGAAGAGCTAGATTTGACCCGCAGCCCTTAATTTGCCAACCTTTGCACTCTAATCTAAGGATCTATTTATTTTATTCATCATTCACACCTCTCGGTAGTAAAACAATACTTACGGTCTCATAACTAACATTTATGACACTGGCAAAACCCTTTACATGCATTAGCTCATCTAACCCTCACGACAATCCCATGGTGCAAGATCTATCACGACTCCCATTTTATAGAAGAGGAACCAAGGCGTTAAGAGATAAAATAACTTGTTCGATGCCCTGAGTAAGAAGCAAAGCCAAGATTCAAACTCAAGTAGTCTTGGTCCAGAGATCATGCTCTTAAGTCACAAGCCATACTGACTCCCAGGGAATATTTTGTGATCTTCCTCTTTAACTTTGGAGACAGACTCTGTTGTGAACATGAATGAGATACTTTCTCCTCCAGCACCAGGAGGGCAGACATTCCATCTACCTTGTTGACTCGCTCCACTCCCCTGCCTGGCTCACCGGACATAGCCAACAGACACTGGGCAAATGTTGCATCAGGGGATTAACTCTCACGCTTGCCAGGGCCACAGGCCAGTCCCCAAAGTAGCTAAACATTGACTCAGTAGCCATGGGGTCCTCCAGAAAGTCGTATACTGCTTAGGCTGACACAGTGTCGGCCTCTCAAGGACATGTCCAGCATGTATACGGTTATATTTTTTGCTTGTCTTTATTCTGTCTTTGAACTTGCAAGTATCTGTTATGAAAACCAGCCTCTTTGCAGACTATCTATGCAAAAGAAGTAAAGGAGAAAAGGATAAGGAAGAGAGTTTTGATTTTAGCAACACCAAAACGATAATGAACATTTTCATGAGCATTTATTATGTGCCCAGCACCGTGTTGAACAGATTACATACATCTTCTTATTTAGATCACATTTTAAGGCAGAGACAACTACCCTGATAAGGATTCAGGAAACAAAGGCTTTGGATGACTAAATAACTTGTTGAAAATTATAGTTAATATTCCAAGGTACAAATTTTTTACTTCAAAATCTGGATGCTTAACCACTGTATGACACTGTCTTCACTGAGATGCTCCACGGCTTGAAGCTAACATAGATGGAGAACTTGTTTGTGTAACACAGTGTGCTGCATGCCTAACATGGATTATCTCATTAAATACTCAGAGTAACGATGTGAGGTTGAGATCATTACTTTCTCCATTTATTAATGAGGGTCAGGGCGCCTGGGTAGCTCGGTTGGCTGGGCACCCAACTCCTGATTTTGGCTCAGATTTCACAGTTCATGGGTTTGAGCCCTGCATTGGGCTCCCTGCCAGTGTAGAGCCTGCTTGGAATTCTCTCTTTCTGTCGCCCTTTCTCTGCTCCTCCCCTGCTTGTTCACTCTCTCTCTCTCTCTCTCTCTCTGAAAATAAATAAACATTTTAAAAAATGAGGAAACCAAGGTCAAGGACTGTTTCTAAGAAAGTTCAGGGTGTAGCCAGATTATGAACCCAAGCAGCTGTCTTTTTTTTTAAGTTCATTTATTTATTTTGAGAGAGGTGGGGGGAGGGAAGGAGAGCATGAGCACACGCACACACATGAGCGGGGTAAAAACAGAGAGAGAGGAAGAGAGAAAAATCCCAATCAGGCTCCATGCTGTTTGCACAGAGCCAGGCGCAAGGCCCTATCTCACGAACCATGAGATCACGACCTGAACCGAAATCAAAAGTCAGACGTTTAACCGACTGAGCCACCCAGGTCCCCCCGAAGCAGTGGCCTCTACCTCTTAAACTCAACACTACTGCCTTCATCGTGTCGGTACTATTTTAAGGATAAAGGTAGACATGTATTAAGGGCTCTCCAGGATAATGGAACTTTACAAGTGTATCTATTGGATGCATTTTATTCTCGTAACAACCCTGGGTAATATCTCTATCCAGTCCTCACATTTGTAAAGCACTTTCCAGTCTGCCATTCATTGGGTCCCCCATAATAACCATGTGGGATAAACAGGTCAGGCATTATTATTACTGTTTGACATATGGGGAAACTAAAGTTCGGAGTGGTTAAGTGACTTGTCAAGGTCATGCAATAATTGATGACTTTGTGACTCAAACCCATGGCTTCTGACCTAATTTAGTTCAGTGTTCTTTCCATTAAGCCATGTTCTATGAAACCTTATTAGGAGTTCTTTGACCTGTAACTGACATTATTTGATCTCTTTCTAACATGGTATTTTTTTTTTCCAACTGGATTATTTAGTAAAGTATGTATCAGAAGCCTTTAACTCACTTGAGCCATTTTGAATGGAAAATAATTAACTCCTTGTTGCAAACAATGCAGACCTGAGAACTCACAAGATGCCCTACCAAAGCTGAAGCATACTTGACGAATGACACAGGGTTCCAACAGGAAGCAGATATAAGAGCTTCTCGGAGAGACATGGGCAAGGGCTAAGAGTGGAACACCCCTCTTTCCCACACCCTGGTGCCAATACGGTGGGGCACTGTTCCCACCCAGGCCTGAAAAAGGCAAGGAGAGGGAGAAGTTAGAACCAGGGACAGAGGGGCTGTGCTGAGAAGATCATCTAACAGGACCTTCATTCAAACAAGGGAAGCGGCCCACACTGACCCACAGGAAGGAAGCCAGGGGAAGAAATACCCTGACCTTCCTCTCCTCCTCCCCTTAGTCTTCTGAAACTGAATCCGGGCAGAAGCCAGAGGAGAGGGAGGCCCTAGATGTGCATAGTACCATCAGCCCTTTGAAGAACTGGGAGTGGGGGGCGGATCTGCAGGGACAATCAGAAGAGCCCCCCCCCCCCCCCGCTGTTCATAAGCTGCCTTTTTTTTACCACCAAACTTGATGATTGAAAATGGCAAAATGCAGATACACTTTCAGCTCTCTGGAACTGTAATATCTACTTTGGCTTACCCAAGTTCCTTTAAACCTGAGCTGGTTTATAGTTTCTCCTGGATCTAACTGGCTCACTACCAAATTAACAATCTGGAGTGGAGGCAGGTAACAAAGGGACAGCGAAACGACACCACCAAGCCTGTCCACCAGGAACAACTAACAGCTCAAGCCTGTAACCAGTATTATCCCAGGCCCGTCGCTCACAGTAAGAGTAACCGTGAATGTTTGTTTGACTTCTAAAAGATGAATTACTTTTTCTTTTTCCCTATGATTCTCTTTGCAAATCGAAGACATTCTGCATGGTACAGCATTGTGCTTTTCACATCTTAAAGTTACAAAGTAAAAATTCGTGGTCTGACTCACCTTTATCAGAAAGCACTATTGGTGTTTGTCGTGAGACCTGAGACCGCTGTCTTCAACAGTGTGGATTCCTGTAGGGCTCTGTGGGTCCCTTATTTACAGAGCACAGCTCTGCTACTGTATTGCTTCTTTCCATTTCCCCAGGTTCCTTTACACTTTTCTCTCTCTCTCTTTTTTTTTTTTTTTTTGTCATTGTCGTTCTATCATGTTAGACTGGAGGCTCTGTTTCTGATAAAGAAAAGGCACCATGTGTCTGAGGGACAGCGTAGGTTTGAGCTGGGGCCTCCTGATTGTCACTAAATGCCGAAGGAAAAGCCATTCCTGGGAGGGTCCTATGGGAGAGTCACGCCGCCGTCTATCTTTCAAGGTCAGATGCGTAATTGCGGATTTCAATGGGTGAGTCAGGCAAGTGAGTTCACTGTGCCTGTGATCTGAAGACAGAGGCTACTGGAGAAGGCTTCCCCAAACTTGGGTGAGAATGAAGCGTTCTAACATTTTTCACCACATAAAGATTTTTAGATTGGTAACTGAGGAAGCCCAGTCATGGGAAAAAGAAGAGCTTGATTAATTAGCCATTTAAAACAAATATGTCAAGGTTGGGGGAGAGGAGGCCTTCCCCGAGTGGACCAAAAAACAGGTAAAAATGTAAATGTTACGGGACTCAAGTCTGAACAAATGCTCAGTGAATGTAGATGTCAATAACGAATCATTCTTAATGAGTATTATTAACTTCAATAAAGATCTAGTTTGAAAGTCATTCTTTTCCTTTCTTTTATCCCTTACATAGGGATAAAAGCTTACCTTTTACCTTTTAGCTCTACCCGTTCTTGTGATGCACGGCACAGGGCGTCAGGGCTGGCACAGAGCTGCTGCACCCTAGATCTCTCCAAAACTTCCCAAAGGTGGGCGCCACACCAGACTACTGAGAAATGCCCAAGTTTTCTGTGAATAGGACTTTAAATATGGACTTGGCCACTTTTGTTGTCCCCTGCCCACAAATGTTACCAAAATGTCTAGAGGCATGGAATTGAGGATGTAACTGTCAGAGTGGCTCAAAACTCACCAGCCTCAGAGCCCCAGCTCTGGCCAACGTGGGGGCAAAGAGCCCTCGCTTTAGAGAACACACTCTGTTCTCCACAACCCTACCGTTCACCTTGCCAATGTGCCATCACCCGTCTCCCGTGTTTCCATGTAGTAAAACCAATATGAAGAAGATCATCTTAAAGTACCCGTGTTTCCAAAGGAAAGGAGAAGAACTTGAGGAATAGGAAAGGAAGGACATTTTTAAATTTTTTTTAACATTTTAAATGTATTTTTGAGAGAGACAGAGAGACAGAGACAGAGACAGAGCATGAATGGGGGAAGGACAGAGAGAGAGGGAGACGCAGAATCTGAAGCTGCTTCAGGCTCTGAGCTGTTTTTAGCACAGAGCCCAATGCGGGGCTCGAACTCAGGAACTGCCAGATCATGACCTGAGCTGAAGTCACACCCTTAACCGACTGAGCCGCCCAGGCGCCCCAGGAATGACAATTTTTAAATTGCTAATATGTGAGGAAGCTTGGTGGGCCTGGTATTGAAATCACGAAGAACAAGGAGGGTTTTATTTGGCCATGAGTTCTGGTCCACAGAGTATCCATTCTGCACTTCTAATATATCCTTCGCCTCAGTGAAGGTTGCATCTATCTGGCTAAGTCATCTTCTTACTCTGAAAATGTAGCTTTGGGAAGAATGCAATGTCTAGGGTACCTTCCTAGATGCCTCTTTCCTAGTTACCCTTTAAGTACTAGTGTTTGGCAAAACATCATGCCAGCCCTCTTCTCATCCTGAGCACCCTTCCTGCTCTGTGGCATCCGTACTAGATGGTGACAGACTACTAAGCTCTGTTTCCTTCCCAGACTGTATTTCCACCTGCCTCCTGAGCATCTCCACTTGGCCTTCGAACCATTGTCTTGCCTTCAGACTCATCTTTGCTGTTCTCTCTTGCAGTAAATGGCATCTTCGTCTCCCCAACCTGGAAACTGAAGTTTCATCCCTGACCTGTCCCTCTCCTCTAAGCCCTCCTTCATCCTGCGAATAAGCACTGTCATCATTATCTTCTGTTTTAACCCATCTCTTGCTCTCCACTCACGTTGTCAGTCCCTCGTATAAAATCTTTGATGAATCCCCAGAACACACACGGTGAAATCTACCTCCTCGCCACAGCTTCTAAATCCTGCCTTCCCAGATTCACTTCTGTTCTTTCTCCCATCCCACACCTTTTCCTCCAGCTTTTCCAGACTACATGCAGACCCCTGAAATGTCATCCTTCTGACACCCAGGCCGTCGCTCCTGCTCTCTCTTCTGCATCGGATGCTCTTCAGTTCTAATTCCACACATAATTTGTGCAACACTTGTTCCAGCATTTCAAGCTTTGTGCTAGGAATTTGGGATACAAATAAGACACCATATTCTGAAAGTCTCCACAATCTTCATACGAAACACAGTGAAATAGTTCTATATAATATGATAGGCCAAGATACAAGGAAGTACAGGGTGTTAAGGGAGCACACAGAGTCACAACTACTTGGCCCTGCACCTCCTTCTGACCATGTGCCAGAGTCACCCCTGATCTACCTCTGACAAATAATTGCTGTCTCCTCTGTGTTGTCACAGAACGCTGCCCACACTTACCTTAGGAAGCTTATTGTTTTGTGTTGTCGTTGTTTAGATATCTGCCTTCCTATTTTGAAAGCAAGAATATTGTGCTTTATTTATCTGACAGCCACATGTCAAGCACATGTAGTGATTACTGAAGAAATGAGTGAGTAGTGCCTGAACAACAATAGCAGCTTAAGCAACCCCGGCAGCCAATAAACTCACAGACATCAAAGCCGGTTTTACCTTCACATCTTATTTATACAGTGATCAATCTGGAGGAGCGTTACATCAAATTGTTTGAGCTACGCGCACATACACACACACAGACACACACACATGCATACATTTGTATATGATGTTATATACGTATATACTCATATATATAATGTTATATAGTGAGGCCCCAAAGGGCTTATAGTTGTTAATGAAGACATAAATATCTCATTTATCCAGATCTTTGAACAGGGACCTAAGGGATACAGATATCTTATTTATAGTTCAAGTTCAAAAATTGTGGGCAAGCTTTGAAAATGTGTTCTTTCCTATGGACTGGACTGTGCACTAAGTGCCTACCATAGTTGCACAAAACAGGTACTAGCTAAATATTTGTTGAAATAGTGTGTTTCCAACAAATTGTAGCACCAGGTATTATCAATTTTGATGAAACTGGCAAGTGCTATCTTTACAAAATGTTCAAGAAAGCTAAATTATAGGAATGTTTAGCTAAACTATAGCTAAACTATATCTATGTCACTGTAAAAATACACAAAGATGAAAATAGAGGGGAGCTCATTAAGGTGACTATAAAATACTGAAACTATTTTTTAGCTCTGATTAGTGTAATAAATCCAAAGATATAGTAGGGAATGTGAGAATTGGCTTTCTGTGTAAAAGAAGCTCTTAGATAAAATACCTGACACCAAAAACTGATGGAAACCTATATTCCAAATTCATTCTGTTCAGTAAAATGCTACACCTGAATCTAATCTGGCTTGGTTTTTGTTTTTGTTTTTGTTTTTGTTTTTTTGGTGCTAGTGTCCATTGATGTTTAGTATCTGGGCTTTCTTGCTAATCATATGACCCTCAGTAAACGATTTACGTGTTCATTGTCTCAGTTCTTCCCATTTTAAATTCTAGAAAATAATCCCTGCGTTACCTCACAGAAGGTGCCTGGGAAAGTCCCTTGTAAACTGTCAAGTAACCTGCAAAGGTGATGAGTTCTTATTCTGGCCAGAGGGAGAACAACATGAACAAAGGTGTGTGACACTTCATTTTAAATTGAGGAAACCGCAAAGAGTTGGGAACTGCTGAAAGGTGGGTTGAGAACAGGTGTAAAGGGTCAAGTGGAAACCATTTAGATCTTATTCTACAGTCAGTGGGGAATCACCAAAAATCTTTGAGCAGGGAAATAACATAATTAAACCTGTATTTTAAGAGCTAATTTGGGGCGAATTGGAAAAGGAAGATTGGAGACAAGCTAATCATTTATGCATAACCCAAGCAGGACATAATAAGGGCCTGATTTACAGCAATGGCTATGGAAACAATGAAAGAATGGTAAAATTAGAACTCATTTTATAAATAGAGTTAAACATCATTTGGTAATGCTGGGCAATAGGAGATAAGAGATGGTGGGGCTTGCTCAAATTGAGCTGATGGCCTTTGGTCAAAAGAGGAAACCAAGAAGATGCAAGTTTACAGGAGAATCAGTGCGGTCTTGAACATCCATGTTGTGGTGTCTATATTTATCATATCCAGACCTGTGCCTGTACAATTATAGATGTTCAATACATTTTTGGTGAATATATCAGTGAAGAATGGGAGAATTAAAGACTGGGAGATATTCAAGGGGAGGTATCCAGAGAGGATTGGAATTGGTTTATATGACAGAGAAGAGAGTGCTAGAAATACAAATTCTGAAGTCAGCATTAAGCAAATAGCATCACTGAGATCTGAAAGGGAGAAGAGATGGAGGCAAAAGAGAATTAATTACTCAACTCTAAGAAAATAGGATTATGTGCGTCCAATGCACATAGAGTAGGGCTCAATAAAGAGCTATCTGTTGAATGCATGAATGGAGGAATGAATGAATACCAAGTTTTCAGGAGTAAAGGAAGTACAGTTAGGAGTCTTGTAATAGCCCTTTGTTTGGTCTGAAGTGTTTTGTCTGAATCCCATAGACTAATTCTGTAATTCATCCTCTGGCTATATGAGGAACCATGAACTGTAATGCCTAAATTTCAGGCCACCATGAGGAATTTCTTCCCCTTGTCCTTCTCACTTCCACATGTTTTCTTTCCAGTTACTGAAATCTATCATCAAACTGCAGTTGTAACAGATTATTATTTCCTTAAGACTACAACAGTGACAGGAACTTTTCATAACAGTTTTCCATGCACTAAAAGTGGGCCAAATAGAACCAAAATATTCACTCTACTCCATTTACTATGACTCGTATATGCAACACAATTCATAAGAGGTTTTGGAGTTATTGGTCCAATACCTTGACCATCACAGGGAAGGCCAGTTTGGAGAGAGAGGACATTTCAATCTCAATCTGAGTTGATTTTTCTCTTATAGGCCCAGCATAGACTGGCAGATGAGGACAGCGGGACAAACTATATGTAAATAATAAATTAGACCTAAAGCTTTCAGGAGTTATAATGTAAAAGGTTCATATCTATAAAAGTAATATTTAAAACAAATTAAAGTACAAACTAGATACAAAACAACATGAAAAAACAATTTCTAAATATTAATTATATGAAATAAAAGTCTAAAATTGATTGTTAAAATTCCAGCAAACTAAAAACTTCACAGTTTATAAAATGTTAACCTTATCATCCTATTCTTTCACCACACATCCCCGCCCAAGAGCAAAGCCTTTCATGGCTAATACATGATCAATTTATTTGCATTTACCACTGCCCTTTGGCTTTACCCACTCTCTGAAGAATTAAATGACCAAAGGACAGGCTGAAAGGAGGTAACAGAAGAAATAATAATACTGGAATAATATATGAACCAGACCACCGGTCACTGAATAATCATGAGTTGACCATATTCCTAAAATACAGTCATCGTTTATCATTATAGTCCAAGAAATCTCGTCTCTCAGCTAATAAAAAAATTTTCCTTAAAATTACTTCTAAATGTCAGATGACTGTAATTCAAAAGATGAGAACATAAAATTAGTATCTGTTTTCAGAAGCACCATTAAGGCCTTTTAGTAATTTCACTGACTTTTTAGATTTTCCAAGTGAAGATCCACCTATAGACGTTTTTTTTCATCTCATTACTGTGTGGAGGAAATGAACTTTGAGCAGCTCTTGTCAGCTCAGGGGCCCTGATTGGTTTGAAGACTATTTTCCCTACAAAAGATGCCCCTACTGATTTGCTATAGTCATCTGTGACTATTAAGGATTCAGAAAGTTAACTGCTACTGAGATGAGGAGCTATAATTCATAGAGGACCTAGGTTAATACGACAAGAAAGAGTAGGAGATATGTTGAAACTACTTAATGAGAAAAGGATCAAACATAGTTTAAATGCATGTGTTATTTGTAAAAATCTGAGAGAGTATTTTAAGGTGAGGGGGAGGACTTTTTTTTTTACTCTTTCTTTTTTTTAGTATTTTAAGTTTTCATTTAAATTCCAGTTAGCTAACATATAGTGTAATACTGGTTTCAGGAGTAGAATTTAGGGATTCATCACTTACATACCAACACCCAGTGCTCATCGCAAGTGTCCTCCTTACTGCCCATCACCCATTTCGCCCATCTCCCTACCCACCTCCTCCCCAGCAACCCTGTTTGTTTTCTTCACGAAAATGTTTGCTTCTTTTTTTTAAGTCTGTTTATTTATTTTGAGTGAGAGCGTGAGCGGGGGAGGGGCAGAAAGAGGGGGAAAGAATCACAAGCAGGCTCCACGCTAACAGTGCAGACCTCGCAAACCTGCAAGACCATGACTTGAGTTGAGATCAAGAGTCGGGGGCTTAACCGACCGAGCCACCCAAGCGCCCCTAGAATGTTTGCTTCCTAACTGAAAGCAATTTACTATTTTTAAAAAATGGATTCAATAGGGGCGCCTAGGTGGCTCAGTCAGTTGAGCGCTCGACTTTGGCTCAGGTCATGATCTCACGGTTCATGGGTTCAAGCCCCGCGTGGTGCTCCGTGCTAACAGCTCAGAGCCTGGAGCCTGCTTTGGACTCTGTGTCTCCCCCTCTCTCTCTGCCTTTCCCCCATTCCCATTCTGCCTCTCTCTCACAAAAATAAGTAAACATTAAAAAAAATTTTTTTTAATGAATTCAATAAAGAGTAAAGGAGGGGCGCCTGGGTGGCTCAGTCGGTTAAGCCCCTGACTTTTGATTTCAGCTCAAGTCATGATCTCATGGTTCTTGTGTTCGAGCCCCACATCAGGAGCTCTGTCAGCTCTACTGGCAGTGTGGAGCCTGCTTGGGATTCTTGCCCTCCTTCTCTCTCTGCCCCTCCCCCTTCTCAAAATAAATAAATAAATATATTTTTTAAAAGAGTAAAATAAATATTGAAGCTACTTAAAAAAAAAATGTCATCCATAGTTAAATGCCTGTGTATTTGTTAAAAGCCCAAGAGAGAATTTTAAGGTAAGGCAAAGGACTTTATTTATTCCTTCACTTTCTCTAAAAAGTTTGCTTCTTACAGCAATTTACCATTTAAAAATGTTGTATGGATTTATTCCCTAAAAAGCAAAGAAAATCAGATCATTTCCCCAACCATGTGTACACCATATACAGAAATACGAGTTTATACTGATGCATGGATCAAAGTTTCTTGGAGACCAAAGGACAGCAGTAAATTCTAATTCATTACATCTGTGCCACATAAACATCGCAGGACTTATCTGCAGATCTTTTAATTATTGGAGAATCTGGCCTACTTTTAATATCCCCTTTTAATACTATTACCATAGAGTATCACTGCTATTTGTCCTTGTGAGTTTCTGAAAGAGGAAATAAACCACATTACCTTCAGCACTGAGGTGTATGAAGTTTAAAGATGGATTACTCTGAACGCCAGAATTTTCTCTGCATTTTCAGCTTACTGTTGTAGTTTCCCTCTTTGTTTTGTTGGCCTTACTTAGAGCCCCATATCTGAGCATAGTTCTTGGTGCGTTTTCTGGGGGGCAAGCAAAGAACAGTGTACGCCATCTAGTGGCTCCGCTCAAAATTGCAACAGTCGAAGGAAGGGGAGTTTGAGCAGGAAGCAGCAGTGAGTGCAGCCATGGCAATTGACAGGCAGTTCTTCTTCAGCATCTCCGAGAGCCTGAAGAACACAGAAGTGGTTGCCGTGAATTCCAGGGGGAAGCCCTCACCGCACATAAAAAGATTCAATCTAGGAAGTTAATTTAAATAGCCCACAGTTAAAATCCTACTTTACTCCGATATGTATCTATAATTACTCTGCTTTAATGAGAACTTTTTCTTGCCTGCTTAGTACTGGAATTAATATTACTCCTGTAATACTTTGTTACAGCATGAAGTAAGCAACTTGGATGAAAGAGGAAATAGGTTCCATTTGTGATCATATGCTAAATGAATTGTGTGTCTAAATCATCATCAACCAAAGCTGTGGTTGCCAGTCTGTGAACTCCTGGAGAGCCACGGAATCATTGCAGAGGGTCCTTGAATTCACCTCACAAGGCTTTTCTCTGTAGACTGAATCTGTGATGTCATCTACATACATTGGATTCATAATTGCAATTCAAATGTAATTAGTAAAAGAGCATTACTAAATTATCAATTGCTTATGGTGTTATACAATTTTCATCAATAAATACAGGTATATCACTTTCACCTAGGGACCTTGAAAAAATATTTATATTTATATGTAATTTACATTAAAAAGATAGATTTTTTAAAGACATATAATGGTCCTGATTTCAGCAGTCCTACTTCTAAAAATTTGTTCTAAGGAGATAATTATTCATGTTCAAAGATAGTCACTTCAGTGTTGTTTATCACAGCAATTAACTGGGCTCAAACTTCTGCTTGACAGTTAGGGATTGTTGAATAAATTTTATTTTTTTTATTTATTTTTTTTATTTATTTTTTTAAATTTTTTTATTTATTTTTGGGACAGAGAGAGACAGAGCATGAACGGGGGAGGGGCAGAGAGAGAGGGAGACACAGAATCGGAAACAGGCTCCAGGCTCCGAGCCATCAGCCCAGAGCCGGACGCGGGGCTCGAACTCACGGGACCGCGAGATCGTGACCTGGCTGAAGTTGGACGCTTAACCGACTGCGCCACCCAGGCGCCCCGAATAAATTTTAATTTATTTGTCCCCCCCCCCCCCCCAGATAGCTTACCATTAGTTTACCATTTACCAATAGTTTATTAAAAACTATTAATGAAGATCTATATTTTTTGAAATGAAAATAGTTTACCATATATTCACGGTGAAAAAGAGCAGATTAGAAAAGCATATATGTCATGATCCACCTTTATCTATTTGTGAGTAGGCAAAGAAAAAGTCTAAACGGATATTTTTAATCCCAAGGGGAATAAATACTGTATTTTATCAAACATAATATGAGAGAAAGAAGCCAAAAATGCCCACTTAGTTTTTTGACCTGAGCAAGTAGAAGGACAGAGTTGACATTGACTTAGTTGGAAAGCAGAGTGTTTGGAGGGGAAAACCAGGGATTTGTTTGGTAGCGTGTGACGTTGGAGAGCCCATCTGATACCCACGTGGAGCTCTAAAGTCATGTGGCTGGAAGACCACCGAGGTAGTGAGTATGGGTAGAGGTGAGAGGAGATTTAAAGGGCATACTTTTGGGGCATGCCAACGTTTACACACTGAGAAGATGAGAAGGAAGCAGTAAGGAGTAGGACCAAAGAATGGCAGAGAGGGTAGAAGGAGGATCCAGAGAGAATAGTCTCCCAGGAGGATACATGGGGAAGAGGCAGTGATCTACTGTGTCAGATGCTGCAGATCGATCCTGTGAGATGAGCACTGGATGTTAACGCAACAACAGCTGTTTCAGGGGAATGATGAAGCTAAAAGCCTAACTGGAAAGTGTTTAAGTAGACATGGAAGGGGGAAATTGGAAACTTTGAGTAAAGACAACTCTTTCAGGGACTGTTTATGTAAAGAGAAACAGAGAAATGGGATGGGTAGGAAGAAGAGGATACTGATCCAAGGAAAATTTTTAAGGTGGCAATTTACCAGCATGTTTCTCTGCTGCTAGGAGAGATCTGATAAACAGGAAAAGACCGATGATATGAGACATGATAATGTTGCTGGGAAAATATCCTTGAGTAGTTGAGAGAGAATGGAATTCACTACACGAATAGAGGGCTTGACTTTAGAAAGGAGCAGCGACAGCCCATCCATCCTTAATAACAAAAGGAAACAAAAGCAAAGGCAGTGTATAGGTAATTTGGTAGGTATGATGCTGGGAGCCTGTGGGAGTTCTTTTCTAAATGTTTCTATTTTCTTAGCGAAATAGAAAACAAGGTTATCAGCTAAAAGCAAGTCAAGGAGCAGATGTTAAAGAGTTGGAGAGAGAACATGATGTGCAATCATCATTTAGGACAGAGGTCAGAAAACTTTTTCTGTAAAGGGCAAGAGAGTAAATATTTTATCATCTGCAGGCCGTTAGGTAGCTGTCACAACTATTCACCTCTGCCATTGCAACATGAAAGCCACCATAGACAATACATAAACTGATGGGTGTGACTGTGTTTCAATAAACTTTATTTACAATAAGAGGCTGTAGGCCAGATTTGGCACAAGGGTCATAGTTTGTGAGCCCTTGACCTAAAAGAATGAGATCATGAATAGTCTAGAGAAACATGGTAGGAATTTCAGGCAACAATATCATGAATTTAAAATGAGGTCTGTTCTGGGGCACCTGGGTGGCTCAGTCAGTTAAGCATCCAACTCTTGGATTTGTGAATATGAACCCCCCACCCCTGTAGGGCTCCATGCTGACTGTGTGGAGTCTGCCTGAGAGTCACTATCTCCTTCGATCTCTGCCCCTCCCCCACTCACTCCCTCTGTCTCTCATGAAATAAATAAAAACTTAAATAAAACTTATATATATATATAAACAAGTTTTATTTATATATATATAAATGTTTTAAATAAAAACTTATATATATAGATATAGATATGTGTGTATATATCTATCTATATCTATCTATATATATATATATATATATATATATATATATATATATAAAATAAGGCCAGTTCTAAACCCAGAGCAAAACCAGCCACTTCCCTGTCACACATGATGCCATCAGCCTATCGGTCCCAAATCTACAGTCCAGCCACCCTCCTGCCCAAGTCAGCGTGCACTGCCTGCCACATACTTAACGCCAAGTCAACATGCCTTCACCTCAGATCAACAGAGACTCAAACTGAGACTCTCCCTCAGATTCCAGCCCCTGTACTTAAATGTGTGCAGAGAAGTGGGCATAATTTAAACCACAGAATGAAGCAACCCAAATGGTGACACAAATTTTGGGGAACATGTAATGGATGAAAGGAGTGTGTTGGGTTGGGAAGGGCGCCTGGGTGGCCCAGTGGGTTAGGCATCTGACTCCTGATTTCGGCTCAGGTCATGATCTCACAGTTCATGAGATCAAGCCCCAAGTTGGGCTCTGTGCTGACAGCAAGGAGCCTGCTTGGGATTCTCTCTCTCTCTAACTCTCTCTGTTCCTTTCTCTCTCTGCTTCACCCCTGCTCATACACTCTCTCTCTCTAAATAAAAAACATTAAAAAAAGTAAAAAAAAAAAAAAAAAAAGGAGTGTGCTGGGTTGGGAACATCTTCAACAAGCACATTGAAGAACAATGTATATAGCATGGTTTTGGTTACTAAAAGAAACAAACCCAAACCTGGCCTCTTATTTATGTATAAGTTTGAAAATGGATGGTGGGAGGGCTGGTCTGGATACCACCCCTGGAGAGGGAGGGTTGGGGAAAGGGGAAAGGAGGCCTCTCCTTTTACATACCCTTCCTGTATATCTTTTTTAAGTTTCTAAGACAAAGGGTGAATTAAGCAAAGAAAAAAAATAAATTAATTACTAAAATGAGGACTGTTCATGTGGTGGTATAAATATCTCCAGTCACATTCAGTTGTGTGGGTGTTGACATAGGGCTGGACATAACCAAGATCTGGTTTGGCACCATGAGTATGAACAAGAGAGTTGAGTACATAAGCCAGAAAATGACTATGGAGATGAGCAATGAAGTCCAAGCTGAGTCAGGGGGTAGGTGCAGACATGAGGGGTAAGGGCTCCAAAGGACAGTGAGAAGGAGGTGGGCTTAATTGATTTAGGCCTTTCTATTAATCTTTGATGCTAAGATATTCCTTCTGAGGAAAGAGGACAATTCATTAGCTATTTTAGTGAAGAGTCAGAGCTAAATAGTGATTCAAACTTTGTTGGGTCACAATGCACAGAGCAGTCATCATTCTGTAGGGTAGATGTAATATTACTCCCTATTGTATCAACATGAGGGGAAAGATAATGCAAATCCAATTTGGAAGTAGTGTTTGAATGACAACCTTGCTTACCGTTATGCCTAGTTTCTTAATTATTAGAACTATTTCCTCTCTTCTTCTCCTGGATTGTATAAAAATTTTCTTGCCCCATCTTTCTCCACAAATAATGCTTATATCGTTAGTGGTCTTTCTTTTTTTCTTTTGATGTCTCGCTTTGCCTCTTAGCCTTTACACGTGGTTATGTTTTACTTTTTCTTGGGTAGACACTTGAAAGTGTTCCTACTCTTCATGTTTTTTCCCCTATAGAACCTTCTCTCTTTCGTTGGATTTATGAGCTTTAAGATGATGGCTGTTTTTATTTTAGCAGATATATACCCAAGTGAGGCAAGGATGTTAGCAAGATTGAAAGAGAGGATCTATTACCTGTTCACACACTTCAGGCTTTACTCCCCTCCCTAAACCTTCCATGCTTCCCTGGTAAGAGTGGTAGACTCTTTGGTATTTGGGGAACTCTATGACCTTGTCTCTTGCTAAGTTTTCAACTTGACATCCCACTGCTGCTCAAACTTTACACTCTAGCCACACAAAACTGCCTAACGGTTCCCCAGCCACCATGCCTCTCTGCACACAGATGGCATTGACTGGAATTCCTTGAGCCCCTCTGCACCGGTTCATTTCCCATTCTTCCTGCACAGAACCAATACACGTCCACCTGCGTGGATTTTCCAGGACAACTGAAATAATTTCCCAGGACAACTAAAATAATTACTCTTCATTTGTCTTGTCTTTCCCTGAATTTTGGACCTCTGTCATATCATTAACTATAGTCTGCTTTGCACTAAATGTACATACGTGTGTAAATTTTTCCTCTGATGGGTGTGATCAGGGTCTGTGCTCATGTTCTTCTCTGTTTCACACACAGCACATAGTAGGTGTGTGATACATGTTAAGTAAAAACTAACTGAAATCTCTTACCCTCATGCACTGTGTGTTTTTAGGAAGTTAGTTTAAACCACTGTAAGCACCACCGATATGACTCTTGAAAATGTGGAGACCTGGACCACTTCATCCTATCCACATATCCAGATGTGGTCTTCTGGGAACCACACATTCTGACTCCCATATGTCAAAACTACATTTTAAGTCAATTCTATATCAAATCTATGCTTTAACAAGTCCATACTTTTATTAGGTAGCTAATATCACAAGTAATGGAATTTTGCTTGTCTGGAAATGCTTTGTCTTTTGTAAAATTAAACAATGTACAAATACTTGGTAGTGGAAAGGGGACAATAAAAGAACTAACTTTTATAGCTTGTTGATAATGAGCCTGGTGCTTTACGTAAGTTATCCAACTTAATTGAATCCTTACCATAGCCCTTTGAGGTAGATATTATAATCTACATCTTACTGATGGAGAAATCAAGCCACCTAAGCTCACACGGTTAAATGATATAAAACCTAGATCTCCGTGACAATGTACCATCTTCCCTTTTAAGACGTAAATTGCACATAAGTCTCCACTACTGAACCTAGTAGCTAAAGCCACATGCTTATTGAATTACTATTTCACCTTAACCATATTGCTTTACATTCTCCATCTGAAATTTAGAAGTATTGGTTGTGAGTCACAGAAATACAGTTCAACATAACTTAAACTATTTCATCATCAACAAATATTTACCGGGTGCCTACAATGTGCCAGACATTGTTCTAGGCACTGGGGATTTGGTGATGAGTATGACAGTCATGCAGCATGCAGCTAGTATATTAGTATAAGGCCTACTTGTTAGTATAGAAATGGTTTATAAACAAACAAAAAACCTATATCGCGGTAGGCATTATCGAGTGCTATCAGGATCATTACAGCGGGGTAAAGAAGTGGTGAACAGCAAGGGAGTCCTTTTGTAATGGGATTGTCAGGGAAGGTCTTTCTTTCTAGCAGTCACCTGAATAAAGTGACAGAGCGAGCCATGAGAATACACAAAGGAAGAACATAGAGGCAGAGAGAACAGAGTGCAAAGGCCCTCAAACAGGAACGTGTTTGTGGGGGTGGGGAGACCACATAGAAGCCAGTATGGCTGGAGCACCCCTGGGAGGGGAGAGTGAGAGAAAAGAAGGTTAGGAAGGTGGCCAGCAGCCAGGCCATATGGTCCTTGTAGGCCATTCTGAAAACTCGAACGTTTATTCTAAGGGTGACAAGATGTAAAGAAAAGACCGAATAGAAATGAGTGTCATCATCTGACTTGACTCAGATGGAAGGATCATTGTGAGTGTTCTGGAAAGACTAAGCCAAAAAGGAACAACAGCAAAAGCAGGGAGGCAGGAGGATACTGGAAAAGCCCAGGGGAAAGAGACCACATGGGTCCACATCACCAGGAGGGCAGGGCAGCACATGGCCTTACACACGACTCAGAAACAAAACTTTGACATCTTATCAGGATTCTTTCTCTGTAAGTCTCTTTTCTCCTCACTGCACAAGCTCGTTTGTTCAGAACTGCTTCTCTGTTGCCACAAGCAGCTCCAGGATCTGTGGTCAGTAAGAAAAGGTTTCCTCTTGTCAGCTCCAGTTCGAAAACCCCTCTGAAGGGACTGGCTGAGTCGTGGGACCAACATGGGACCAATCATTCACTGTGTTCATTCACCAGCTTTGTGGTCCAGGGAGTTGGGTTGCTCTAAGGAGAGCTGGAAGGGCCAGCAGGATGAAAGAAGTTTGCATTTTCTGTTTTTTTTCTTTTTTTTTTAAGTTTATTTATCGTGGGAGAGAGCACACATGCACGCTCACGTGTAAGTAGGGGAGGGATGGAGAAAGAGAGAGAGAGAGGGAGAGAGAGAATCCCAAGCAGGCTCCAGGCTGTCAGCAAGGAGCCTGACATGGGGCTCAAACTCACAAACCATGAGATTATGATCTGAGCCAAAATCAAGAGTCAAATGCTTACCCAACCGAGCCACCCAGGTGCCCCATTTCTGGATTTTTTTTTTTTAAGATATGAAAGGCACCCTGTGAAGATGTAGAAGGAAGTGATGGCTAGAGAGACATGGAAGGCAGAAGCACATCACCACCTAAGCCGAGGCTCAGGGACTTCTTCCCTCTTCAGATTTCTTTGACATAAAGCTCCTTCACCACTGCATTATTCCTTCCAAGTGGTCTCAAATATATCTATGCAGTGTTTCAACTCGACTGTAAATTTTCTGAGGAAATTAAAAAGGGCCATAGTGTCAATTTGACAAATCCTCTAGCACCTCTGACAGGACAGACTTGGCCACTAGTAGATCCTCAGGAGAGATTTACACATTGATTCCAACCAGAGGAAATATGGAACCCATGACTCTCCAGCCAAGAGGGTTCCTCAGAAGTCCAGAAGCAGTCTTGTCATAAACATATGCATCCGTAATCAGTTTATTGAAAGAACTTCACTAAAAGCAACTTGATTTTTCCTAACCACTGATTTTTCAAAACCTCTCTGTTGGATGTCACACCCCTCCCTGGGGCTTCAACCTCGGGACATTCTTTTTTTTTTTTTTTTTTGAATGTTTATTTATTTTTGAGAGAGAGAGAGACAGAGCATGAACGGGGGAGGGTCAGAGAGAGAGGGAGACACAGAATCCGAAGCAGGCTCCAGGCTCCGAGCTGGCAGTACAGAGCCCAATGTGGGGCTCGAACTCACGAACCATGAGATCATGACCTGAGCTGAAGTCGGACACTCAACCGACTGAGCCACCCAGGCGCCCCAAGACATTCTTAAAGCCTCCTCAGTTATACCGGATGTTAAATCAAAACCTTATTCATTAAATACACTTGAAGATTCTGTGTCTCCTATTGTATTAGAGATTTCAATACACTGGGTTCAGTGATTCACTAGAAGAACTAACAGGGTCAGCATATAGTTGTACCCACAGCTGGGATTTATTACAGTGAAAACATATAAAGCAAAACCAGCAAAGGAAAAAGGTGCACGTGGCAAAGTCTGGAGGAAACCAGGTGCAAGCTTCCAAGAGTCCTCTCCCAGTAGAGTCCCCCTGGACACACTTATTTCCTCCAGCATCCAATTACAGTAATACGGTGAAATGTTGTCTACCAGTGAAGCTCATTAGAGACTCAGTGCTGGTCAGCTAGATGTCCAAAATTCCATACTCCCAGAAAAAAGGCAGGTGTTAAGGATAAACCACTTTGTTTTTCAATTTGGGCACAAATAGCCACTCTTAGTTAAGGTAGTGGGAACAACTCTAAAATCTAAATTCCCTGATATCAGCCAAAGGTCAACTTTTCTAAGAAAGGCCAGGCTTTTCTATGGGTAGCAGTCTCAGGCCTGCTGGGTTAGCCCTTTCCTATACCAGCGTTGCCATGAGGGTGAGAAAGGCTGACCAGCCCTGGAGGAAAACTCGGCCATCCTGAGTAACCTGGTTCTACCAGGAATAGATCTGGCAGAGGGGAAGGCACAGGGAGAAAAGCTCTTATTTGCCTAGTGTTTTTAGAACTTGGCTTTCAGGAGACAAATGCTTTAAGCTGACTTTGTTTTTGATGAGCTGTCTTTATGGGTTCTGTTATAAACCTCTTTCTGAAGACTTTCCACTATACCATGAGCTGTCCACCACACAGCTTCTATTAGGGTCACCTTGACCTGGAAATTAATATTCTTGGATCCTTGCATGGCAATTTTAGCCAAGCAAGCTTCCCAAGCACCAGCTCAGTGCACAGGCAGGTAGTAGGTACTGTTGCCCCACCAAATCCACAAATGCAGGCCCCTTCTGACCCAGCTCTCTCCCTCCACATTCCCATCCCAGATGGCTCCTACCAGCTTCTTGCCTTCAGACTTCTCCTTGTGCCTGCCAAACCCCAAGAGACAAAGAAACATCTGGCCCAAGAATCTTCCACCAGTCTTTGATTTGTGTTTGGGGTGGAGGTGGGAGGAAGGAGTATTCTGTTCTCCTGCAGATGGAAAATGTCCAAGGTTCCCACAAATTCCCACAACATTCTCTCAAGGAAAACTCCCCACTTGCTAACAGTCTTCCACGTCATTGTACATGCAGGCTAAATAGGGGTGTCCAAGTGTGCATGTGTGTGTCTGTGTGCATGTGTGTGTGTATATATACACATGTAACCAGACAGAACAAGTTTAGTCCTGCATAGATGGCCTGGAATATATCTTTAGATTAGCTTCAGCCTTAGGGTATCAGCCTAAATTCCAAGACAGGAAAAGTGCCAAATATTCATGCACATTCATAAATATATTTATAAGTAAATATCACTTAGCATCCAATGACTGTCTAGTTTTGCCAGTAAAAAATGGTGCCAAAAAAAGGTGAAAAGGCAACTTCAGTATTCATAGTTTTTCCCTACCTGTCTCTCTCTTTAGATCCACACTGTTACAATTCTCCACTTTTCCCCAGAAATACAGATTTCAGAACTTTCTCAAGACAGTTCTGGGTGCCTTTCCATGGCAAATACCACCCAACTTGGGCTCATCTCCTAAGACCATGGGCTGCACTTTAATTTCTTTTGTGTGTCATAAGCTATTGACTTTGTATAATTGTCACAGCTAGGCTCAACTGCCCTAGTATTTCCCACATTTGACACACACAACCTTGTGTGAATGTACACAGACACACACCATGAAACGGCCATGGAAGGAATGTATAGCAAATCCTTCTGAATCCTTGCAGTGAAATTTCCTTTGAAGTCAAATAAGTGCAATAGCATAATAACACAAGAGCAAATGCAGTGAAGGATGGTCTGCAAGAAACAAAAGTATTGTTGGCTGTTCTGATAATCCTACCAACTGCTTCTGGAACTAGCAGGTGACTGCAAATGTTGGGAGAGACTTAATTAGAGCAGAGACCATTACTGCCGGTTGTCTAAGGAGAGAGTGCTGCAGAGGGAATCTGAGTTGGGCCATAGGACAGCTGCCTAAAAAGACAGCACAGATAATGGTCCATCCCTTTTATTTGTTCCCACATTCCCCAAACACGTTTCCTCAATTTGGAAATTGATCCAATTTTAATAATCAGTTTTTATAAAATACTCTAACAAAAATAAAAATAACGTCACCGGCGTCTAGTCCAGGTTCTGGCACATGGGAAGAGCTCAATAAATATTTCTTGAATCGATATTCCTTTTTCTGACAATGACTTTGGCTGCTGTGACAACTTGGAAAATGCATTTTTAGCCTTATGATTTAGCTTAAGCCTCTCTTTCTCCCTGAAGTTTTAGTCATTTCCTCCCTGGAACTTCTATTGCTCCTCTCCAAGAGCACCGTGTGTCCTGTTTCCCTGTTCGTATGTTCTCTTACACTGTGAGATCTGGAATACAGGAATGGTGTCCCGGAGTTTAGCACAGTGACTACTAGTTCTTTAATACATGTTTTTGAATCAAATCAACGAAAAAATAGTTGATCGACAAGTGATCTTGATATCTCATGGGTTTTAATGTGAACCACTAGTGCTCACTTTCCAATATTGAGTTTATGTGATCTACACCAAAAACACTCTTCTTTGTAAATCCTCATCATACGGACCACACCCATTCCCTTCCTCCTGCCCTCAGTAATTTGGGACAAGGGGGCCATCATCTAAAAGGCTTCAAACTATTTGACAATCATATTTGCTACCCTATTGTCATACTGTCCAAAGTAATTAGTTGCGGCTCCCTTGATTTTCATCAAAGGTCTTATTTTCACAGCTTGAAATAATATGTGGTGCTCTGCTACTTTAATTCATTTAAAGAGCTTACTAATTTTTTAGTGAGACTTTTTAGGTGTAGAATGAAAAATGCAATTTCTCACTCCCCGCCCCCCCCCCCCCCGAAAGATAAGATCAGGAAACCATTGCATTGGCTCATAGGAAGGGGTAAACATCAAGGCACACACATGTTTCATCAACCTGTCCCTGAAAACACGACACTTTATAAAGCAGAAAAAAAAACCCCACAAAACTATTGGAAGAGATTGCAACTTTTATTCCCAAAGATATTTTTATTTTCCAAAAGGAGAAAATCAAACTACATTTAATTTCTAACTAACATGCCAGGAAGTATCCAAAATTGAATAGTTGATATGGTAAAACACAGTCATAATTTAGGAACAAATTAGTGAAAATATTCTAATTAAAATAAAAATAAGGCTTTGAAAGTCAGTTTTGCTTAAATAGATAATAGAAGTCTTATTTTAAGCTGGTTGTTAGTGTGTCCCCAGAGCTCAGAACTAAAACCGTAAATCAACAAGGATTTATTGAAAACCTTTGACCTTGGCACAATTAAATCTATGATAGCTCCTAAAGAAGTATGTCACAGTTTTTGAGGAACTTACAAACCTTCTTTGTGTAAAACATAAGTATTGCTTATAGGGTGACATCTCTTCTAAAAGTCATCTAAGGCACCTCTTCCTCTCTCTCTTCCCTTTCTTCCTTCAACCCCTCTCTCCTCCACATCTTCTGGGACTCACATTTTTCACATCCACCAAAGAAGTAAATTTCACCATCTCCTTTAGTTAGCATCCATTCATTCATGCTGCTAACATTTATTGATTAACCAGCATTTCTAATTAATGTATTAGGTATAAAAGCTATGGCAATGCCTGGGTACTATGTATTGGGCATAAAGCTATAAAGATGACAGTCTGGCCTCAAGTTGCTCACAGATCCTTTAGTGGTAGCAAACAAAAGACAGGCAATTTTAATATACTGTGTCATGACTTGTCAAGTGTACAATAAAGGCATGTGTTTAGCACCATCGTTGCAAGGTACGGGAAGTAACAAAGCAATGCTCACTGTCAGGAAAACTCTTACCTGAGCTATAATTTTGAACTGTAAGACAGAAAACAGCCTCTCTTGGTTCCTGCACAACTTCCAAAACCTAATACACATGTACTTTTTTCAGAAAAAAAAAATATATAAATATAAATAACTCACTCCAATAATTTTGTTTCCTATGGGACTATGGGATCCTGGCTCAGGGTGTGCAGAACAAGTTGGGGATGAGGAAGAAAGTGTTGGTAACCTTTGGGTTAATTCAGAGCATCGACCCACTCACCACTGAACTCAGACCATGTAGACTTCTTACGGGGCTTAATTTTCCAGATTAGTTGTCCACAGTGATCAAGTGTTCCCCAAATTCACAAACTACTGTTGGTAGTTTACAGAAATAGAACAGTCCAAATATGACATAAAAAAAAGTAATAGAGCCTTTTCTGTGGATTATTTATTCAATAGTATCTATCAAACACCTGCTTCATCCAAGATGTTTTATTATGTATCTGTCTCTGTCACCAGGGAGTCATTGGCCAAGTTGCTAAGTCTTCACAGAGGGTAGGATTAAACTAATAAGTTTTTAAATTATTTATGTTTCCCAATTACATTTATGATAAAGTTGAAGAAATTGTTTTTAAAAATTCCTATATGATCCTATGGCAAGGAAGGAATACTCATTCAATATTATTAAAGTGGGGCATCTTTCTTTTATGTTGTGTTTGTTTTCAACAGCATGTAATTGCTATTTGAATTTGCTTCAAGGAATAAATATTTTACAAATATATATTCTAGCAACATCATCCTTCCAGAATATCATTTATTTTGCCAGTCTAGATAGCTCCATAGAAAAGAACACATCAAAAACACAAATCACATAATTATAAGTAACATAAATTCTGATATCATGAAATGGAAAACTCAACAGAAAAAATAATATATGAAAAACATTTTAAATTTATGAAAAGATGTTCAACCTCTAGCATAATGAAATATGTACATATTTACATTTTAACTTGGTATCAATTGTTCACCTACCATATTGGCAAAGATACAAATGTAAAAAGGGGTACAGTGTAACAATATCCAACAAAATCTAAAATGCAGCCATAGTTTGGCCCAGAAATTTCCATGGAAGAAAATCAATCCTACAGATGAACTCCTGTGTATGCATGCTGTGTACCTACAAGGACATAGCAGGGCACCATTGGAGCAAAACCCTTCAATACATGTCCCTTCTCTCCATCCCTAGCACTGCTTCCCAATCAGGTGTCTGTCATCTCTCACCCCGATGACAGACAGGGTGCCCTACCCAGTCTCCCTCTTTCCCCTCTTTCACTCCCATATCTACAAGAGCCAGAGTAATGTTTATAAACATACACCAGATTATGTCATTCAGCTGCTTAAACCGCCCCCACCCCCCAATGCCTTTCCATCATGCTAAGAATGAAATCCACACCACTTACCTTGGCCTATGAAGACCTATCTACCCAGCCTCTGCCTGCCTCCTGACTCCATCCCATAACCTCAGAGTTCCAGACACAGAGGCTTCCGTGGGCCTCTCAGGCACATCCAGCTCATTTGTGCTTCGGGGTCTCTGCATGGACTCCTGGCCCTTGTTTTAGAGTGGCACTTCCCTGTCACCCTTCATACTCTATCTTAAATGCCATTCCCCAGCCACCCCGGGTGGAACAATAACCAGGCACTCCTTCTGTAACACATCATCCCATTTTCTTTCTCCTGATGTTATCTATTTTCATTTGGCCGTGTTCCTGTTCATTATGTATTTGTTTACATACTTCTTTCCCCTGTAATGTAAGCTCTATGCGAGCTTAGTTCCCTGCTGCATTATCAGCAACCAGAAAAGTGTCTGCACATAATGAGTGTTGAATAAATGCTTGGTGAATGAATTAAGAATGGAATACATTATAGGATCCCCATCAAACAGAACACTGTGCGGCCATTAAAAAAAAAAAGAATCCAGTGGTGGACAACCCAAGTATTCTCTTCAGAGGAGGCCTGCATCCTTGCACCTGGCCTGCCCTTGGTCTCCCACCGAGACCTCATCTTGGTCTGATCTGTTAAGAGATCCACACTACTCTGTTTTCTCACATATATGTCAAAGCAATATCTATCTCTTCCAGTACAAAGTAGGTATCATTCTCAACCACAGATTTTCATGAACATCCAAAGAAGAGATACCATAAGGCTAAACCAAGTTTATAAGATTGCTAAATAAATAGTTACTGAATGCCTCTCTGATCTGGTCTTGTGTTCTGGAATCATTCCACGCCCATGCCTCAAGGCCTTTGTGTTTGTTATTCCTGCACCTTTACCCTGCACGGTTTCCTGGCTCTCCTCAGGCAGTTTGAGATGAGTCAAAAGTCTCCTCACAAAGGCCTTCCTTAACCACTATCACCATCCCCCCACCCTGTCACTCTCTCTCTTCTGACCCTGCGTTACTTGTCTTCATTGCACCTATCATTTGAAACAAAAGTGTCTGTTTATTTGTGTACTTGTTCACTACGTGCTTCCCCTGACTAGCATGTTCCTTGATGCTGTTTTCCGCTACGACCACCCCAGCAGGTAGGACATTGCCTGGCATAGAGTAGCAGCTGGACAAATATTTGATTGGCAGAGAAAGAGTAAGTGAATGCATTCTTGAGTGCAAAAAGAAGGGTACTAAACAGTATGTCCATTGTATTAAAGGAAATGACTCCTATCTATATAAACTCTCTGAAAGGAAAATCCAAGAACATAGTAATGGTGATAGTCTCTCTGGGTAGGAACTGAAAACCGGAAGCACAGGCATAGGAGGAAAACTTACTGGTCCTGCATATCTTTACTTTTTATAAGATTGTATTTTTACCATAGGCATTAATTTTTTTTTTACCTAAGAAGTATGTCATAGTTGACAGTTTTGCAAGTTTATATTTTTGAGGCCAACAGAAAACCAAGGCCCCCATAAATGTTACAGCAAAATGATAAGCATTCAGTAACTATTTATTTAGCAATCCTTTAAACTTGGCTTAGCCATATGCAATCTCTTCTTTGGATGTTCATGACCATCTGTGGTTGAGAATGATACCTATACTTTCTGCTGGAAGAGATATATATTGCTTTGACATATATGTGAGAAAACAGAGTAGTGTGGATCTCTTAACAGAATAAGACCTTCATAAATACAAGCCCCCTACATGTTTTGCATGTCAGGAAAAGGGCCTGTGTGCCCAAGATACTTTGAATCTGCTTACAGGGTTAAACTATGACCTCATTGTTTTTTAAAAAAATAAAAGCTCTCTGCCAGTAGACTCTACCAATCCTTAACTGGCTAACTTGTTCAGTGTTTTCCTGGCTTTATCAAACAACGATATCTTATTTTAAGAAAACCAACTATTTGAATATCTGGATTTATAAAAAGAAAATTTTGTAGGAGTATCCACTTGCTCTAATTAAGGGTTCCTTCCAATATGAAAATAATAAACTTTTAAGACATGATTCAATGCAAAAAATTATGCAGAAATTTCAGGAACACCATCATTGAACACGCAGGTACTCAGTAATTACTTGCTGGTTGGATGAACATACCTATTGAAAATCAGTAGAGTGAAATGGACAAGAACGTGGGTTAGGATCCAGTTATCCCTGTGTTTGGATTCTCTCTGTGCTGTTCATTAGCTGAGTATGACCTTCAACAAGTGACTTAACCTCTCAAGGCCTCAGTATTTTTCATAAAGTGAATGAGTAATACCTCCCTTGGAGTTAGTTTTATTAAATCAAAGATATCAGTAAATAAAATATTGGTACATTTTATCAGGCATTATATTTTATCATGCATTATAATATCAGATATTATTTCATTTACCTAATTTCTGCTTGCCTGAGTGGACACAAGGGAATGGCAAAAACAAAACACAAGTGTTATATTTTCGGAGATACAATATAGGTAACTATACATGAATATCATGACATATTTCATTTCTTTATCTATATCTATAGCACCTGAACCATGCCTGGCACATGGTAAATGTTTGGTAAATGGTGGTTAGTATTATGAAAAGTAACACGAAATACTCTGAGGGTTTGACTCTCCATTTTCATATCCACGAAGACCAACTCTGTACATAACACTCCAGGACATTTTATTGCACTGGTACAGGGAAGGGTAAAAGAATCTGTGTAACTGAGATTTTTTTTTTATGGCCTTAAAATTATGGGGAAACAATTAACAGGTACATAAGTAAATTGTGACAGCTTGTAACAATTGCTAACATCTACTGTGTGGGTGATGATTAATCATTCTGCAGAGTAAATACTGTGACTTAATATCCTCTCCAAGTTAATTTTATAGTACTACCTGCTTCCTACTTTCTTAATTAAAAATACTAAATGTAAATGTTTTATTTAACTCCCCAGACTAGAATAGAGTATCACGTGTTTGGAGCGGGAAAGGAGAAAATGATACAAATTGCTTCCAATTTAGAGACTAAATGAACGTGTCCCTTCAGGTGACCAAAGGTTTCTTCTTTTTCAGTTTTCTGACTTTTTTTCCTTCCTTTTCCTTCTGGCATTTCGAGTTTGTTTAATAAAGTTTAGAATTCTCACAAAGGGCCTTATAAACACGTGTTATGAGATTTTAAATTTGATTTGAAAGTGCCTCTCTCCTACTCCCTCCGAGTAAAGTGACCTTTTTAAATGGAGGGAAGTGGGTTTAGATGACAGTCATGATAAATGCGGTCATGTTCACTCAATAAAATAAGGCCCAGTGCATTTGAGGATAAATCAGTGAAATGTACAGCCCCACCTGTCTGTCTCCATCATTCATTTCCACTGTCACTTTCACAGTGGCTGATGGATCACAGTTGCTGTAAAATTAGACAGCCTTTAATCTCATTTCATCCTGATTAGCTTCTCTTTACCCTTTCCCTCTAACTCACTGACTGACACGCTAAAAACTCGCACTGGGCTGTATATGAACATGAGTACAAACTTCTCCTCCAATTCCTGCTTGTGAGGGCGAGGCTGGTGTCCACCTCTCGAGAAATCTGGAAAGGGTCATGCATGTATCCCTTGTTATTTAAAAAGTAATCAAATACGTGCAGTACCAGCGCCATTTTAAACAGATGTTTGCTCATGCTTACTGCCCTATTTATTTTGCTTTCCTTCAGGTTTAATCCGAAGTCAAATGAGGTCTTTTACAAAACTCAAACATTGATTTAATATAGATTTTTTCTAATAAATTTGGAACGTTTCACATTCAGAATAATTTCAAAGAGTTATTTGTGTGTATTTATAGCCTCGATTCACGGTAATAATTTAGAAAAGACAATAATTCAGGAACGAGAGTACTAAAATACGCAGCCAAGAAATACAGCATACAAGGTTTAAAAACAAGAGTAAAAAATGAGGATGCCTTCAACAGCCTTTATATTAGGACTGCAAAGACCTTCTCTCTTATTTTGAAGGTTCCAATAGTTAGTTTAGTGCAATAGTTTCATTTGTTTGCATAAAGCATAACAATAGGGGTAATCAAATGAGAAAGAGGCTTAAGAATAAATCATGTATTATTTCCTTCACTTAATTTCTGCTTGCCTGCATGGGAGCAAATAAATGGCAAGAACAAAACACAAGTGTTGTTATATTTTCAGAGATTGTGCTTCATTATCAAGCAGGACTTCTGGTTAAACAGATGATAATGCAGTTTTTCATTTTTATAAGATTTGGGGCTTGAACTGACCAAAAATTTAAATATTGAAAGAGTGGCAGTCATAAAGTCATTGGTTATAGTCAATGGCCCTATTCCTATCCTCAGGTCCCATGTGAATAGACACATGCAGATGATAACCCATGCTGTGAGTTTACACTGCCCAGCTGACATGATGGTGAACTGGAGTGGCACCAGACTGTTCACAATATACACAATATACATCATATATGAGCAGCATAGTTTGGTATTTGCTATTCTGGAACCAGCATCATAATCCAAACAATGATGTTTAGTTTAAAAAAAAAAAAAAAAAAAAGGTGTTCAAAATGTATTTGATTTTAGTTGGTCAGTGAACTCAACATATATTCTGCCCCAGTAGATTCTGAGAAACTGTATGGTATCTCTGCAGAGCTATGTGGTTAAAAGCATTTTCCAAAGAGATAACTGAGGGTTGAGGGGCAAAAGGGCATCCCCAAGATGACTCCCTACGTCAATGACCTAATTAATAGACCGCACAAATCCATAGCACATCCAATTTCTACATTGTCCCAGAAATCAGGGGTTTCCATACCAAGGCCTCTAGCATTAGAAATATAAGTTTAAAAACAATGAATACGCACAGTAAAAAATAAATAACTCATAAAATAGCCCAAACACCTAAACTCCTTTAGTAAGAAGCTTAAATGATCTGATTCACTCTTTCCGAAGCTGTGTTATAGATTTCGAAGCTGTGCCTGTCCCTTGTTAATTTTATTTACATATGTTAGCCAGCATAAGTGCATTCTGAGAAAAAGAAAAGATGATAAACAAAATGAAATGAGAGACATATATCATCCCAAATAAGTTGGGTCTAGGATAGGCTCTGTCTCTTTCGGCATTGGCAAAAGAGCACAGAGGAAGAGCTGGCCCTGACTCATATTGATTTCCCACTGCACTGGTTTCTTAAGTGCTCTGTTGATCCGTGTCAAGCAATAAGTTCTCTGCCTGAACATGCACATCACCTCCCCATTTGTCCTCACCTAGATTTAAGGTGCCCATATGATGAGCCGAACAAGGACATCATTTTTCCTACTGGGTGTCACTGGGTCCAAACCACTGCATGTGATGTGATAACTAATTCTGCTCGAGTTTACATTTGCCATATGATATTACAATAGCAGCCACCAACACTGCACAGCACATGGGGTGACAGGGCTGTCCTATTCATACTGTGTGTGTCTCCCAAAAGAAAATGTAAATGAGAACAAACACAGAGCGACCGGGGCTTTGGTGGGTTTCTGAATAACACCCCCCTCCTGACACCAACCACATTGGGGCAGGGCGAAGGGCGAGACCAGGGGAACGGATGGATATTTGTGATGTTCCTGACAGTTTTTATCTTCGTTACAGAAGAGCTCCTAAGCAGATAGATAGAAAATGTGTGATTGTGCTGCTAATGACATTGTACAGGAAATTAAGCGTATACATTTGGAGAAGGCATTAAATCAGCAGGACCTTAATTTAAAAACTTAAAACTGTATGGAAATTCAGCTTGCTCATTGCTGTGGAATAGAAAGCTACCAAGCACCCTGAGTCTGTTTATGGAAAGATTGCCAGCAAACCAAGTTTGGGCAGAGCATCTTAACGGCTCCAAGCGCGTGCAGGGTTATTTCTTCCAAGAAGTAACCCCCAGCCCTGACCATTTGGGACTATCAGTCATTGCTTTAGAATGCGATCCCCATCATCGGGCAGGTGAGGACAACTTAAGACTCGAAAGCCGCAAGACAGGTTGTTCTTGACTAATTTGTGGAATAACATTATGTAAAATTAATCAAAAGGGGCTGGGTTTGAAATTGCTGTGAACACACGGCTGAACCACTGGAGACCGGCGGGTGTCCCGCTCTGTGGCTGCTGCTGTCTTCTTCCTTCCGACTTACTCTCACATTTGACACCCTTTGGTGGAAGCAAATAACTAGTGAGCCAAGGTCTCAAGTCCTAAGGTGGAGAATTTCATGCGTCTTTTCTTTTCTCCCCCCTCCATTCCAGTTATGCCGTACAACAGCGCCCACCACTGCGTTGTGGAGGTAGAAAACTTCTTGTTTGTGCTGGGTGGAGAGGACCAATGGAACCCCAATGGTAACTATTGAACTGCTCAATAGTAGGTGCGCAACGAGCATGTGCGTCGTGGAAGGCACTGGTGGCAGCCTGTTTTGTGATTACTGTGGGAAATGCACTTCTGTGCGCAGGGACACACGAAGCAGTCGGTAAATTGGGCTGACGATTGGAGGGAGGGTCAACCGTTGAGCTGGCAGAGGACGCGCGCAGTGGAGCATTCGCTCATGGACCGTCTGGGGATTTGGCTTTGCAGTGACGCCCCGGCCCCTCTCCTTATCCGTCCCCTGAGGAACGTCACAAACATAAGCACAGACTCCCCAGAGGCAGGTAGCAAGCTGCAGCTATTAAGAATTCTCACCACCTTCTCCACCACTTTCCTCCCGTTTTGTCAGTGTAATAACGCAGTTTCAGTAGATAAGCGTCATGTGCAGTCCGAACTGAAGTGAACTTCACAGCTCAAGGTCTCTTGCAGCATTTCTTACTTGAGACCCATTCTAGTTGGGGCTCCTGTCGAAGACTATCCACCATCCTCCCTGTGGATGTGGTTACTTGATAAATTCCTCGCAAAGAGAAATTGAACACGTTTAGCACCGCTCCCAAGCCAGCCCAGGGAGAACACCGTGCCTTGCCGAATACACAAAATTATCAAGATATTTTTGGAACTCCTGCACGTGAAGGAGGGGTTGCAGTTGTAGCCTTCTGTGTAACAGAGATTATTATGACTGAGAAACCGTAAAACAGCTTGCAGGTACACATTTTTACTTTAAAACCCCAGAACATCCAAGTGAAATTACGTATACTGCATATATTTTATTGTGAATGCTCTCTTTCAGCATCTGCACCAAGGCAAATTATAGAAAATTGTTACATCTGTTCACTCTAGAAAATCTTAAAGGAAAACAACCCGGCCACCCTCCAAGAACATTTCTTTGAAGAGAGCAGGACGTTCTTTCCCAAAACCTGCAGCTTTGTTGGTTCCTATCCAAAGAGGACAGTTCCTGGGCTTTGTGAGACACAGGTTTAGAACAGGAGCAAAAATGATATTTAATATCTCTCCTCTAACTTACCTTTGCAATGACAGGCTTGACGTGTTCCCCGCCCCGAAAACACCACTGGCATATATACAATCCACTGTAACTCCCCATTACTATTTCACCTGTTCTCCCTCCAACGTAATTTGAACTGAATAGAGTCTTTGTAAGTCAACAGTGCACAGCCATCAGGTTTATCTAAGCAAAGTATCTACAGAACATTCTTTTTGAAGGCCAGATTAAAATGAACACATGACAAGAGAAGGCTGCAAAGTCCTCTTTCTGGTGACACTGTTCTCTTAGCCCATCTCCCTTCCCAGTTCCTGTAGGTCTCTTTTAAAATGCCAGTCTTGGGTGCCTGTGTGGCTCAGTGGGTTAAGCATCTGATTTTGGCTCAGGTCACGATCTCACGGTTCGTGAGTTCGAGTCCCACATCGAAGCCCTGCTTCAGGTGAACACGAGCCCCACTTTGGGGGAGCCCCACTTCTCTCTCCTTCTCTGCCCCTCGCACACTTGCTCCCTCTCTCTCTCTCTCTGTCTCTCAAAAAATAAAAATAAAGTAAAATAAAATAATGAAATGAAATGAAATGAAATGAAATGAAATTAAAAGGTACCAGTCTTGGTGCAACCATTTAGTTTTCACAAAACACTATGAACTTCCCATTCCTCTAAGACAGACTTTTTCAGCAACACAGAAAACCTGCTCCCCGGGTTATGCTCTCTCCTCCTCAAAATAACCTATAACTGCTTACTGTTCAACTTTCTATCAAACACAGCTGAGAGGTTGGGTGGGGCGATAAGGAATAGCATCATGGACATATTCCTTCCTCTAGGCTGGAGAGTCCAGGTGTTATCTCTGAACTAATTCAGAGTCCCACAAAACTGTGCCATTGGACTTCAGTGACTTGCCTCCCCCCATGCCTGAGATGAACAGGAATTCATTTTAAAGGCCTCAGTGAATATGCTGTGACAAAATACTGTAGAAAACACAGCATTGCATTTACTGCAGGGACATCTGTCACTCACCACTCGGCGTGTCCCATGTGGAGACCCATGTGACAAAATCTTGCCAGACCACAACACTGAGTCACTGTGTGCTTTTGAAAATTACCACTAATGCATTTGTATGGTTTACCGCGTCCCTCCTTTTTTGCTTTAGCCACTAGGAGACTCAGAATTGAATTTTAGTAAAACTTTCATTACTGCATTTTAATTTTATGTTTACTCTCAATATGGGCCTAGCAGCTAACTCTGTGTCTGTAAGACCCCCTTTTAGAGCTGTGGGAGTCCTACCTGCAAAGTTGAGTCATTCTGTCCCTGCCATGTGTGGCATGTGAAGTCACTTGTATAGAGCTGGGCAAATGCTGATGAACCACTGATTTGGCTCCCCTAAACAGAGAATTGGTCACATCAGGAGGCAAGCGGGCAAGTCTTCCTGTCAATCATTCAGTCATTGGCGGGGGCCTTCCCCCCACGTCAGGGAGGAGGGCAGGCAGGGACACGGCCTGTACAGCTGAGAGCGGTTCTCCAGAGAGGGAACGGCGGTGACAATGAGCAACCTGGACAACAACCGTCTGGTCAACCATAGCCAACTCTTTCTTCTTTTTCTTTTTTTTCTTTTTAAACCATTAGCAGTAGTATTTGTTGAGTACTAATTATTTCCCAGAAATTTGCTAAGCACTCACCTGCACCATTTTACCGAGTCTCACAACCATCCCAAGAGGTCTGTCCCATGATTCTTCTAGTTTTACTATGAGGAGTCTAAGCCTGAAGAGGGGAAATAACTGGCCAGCACGTACAGTTTGAACGAAGATGGGCTGATTCCAGTGTAGGTCTGTCTGACTCCAGAGCCATATTTCACGACAATTCCCCCTCACACAAACATACGGATTTTGTTTAATATTAAATAACAATCACGTTTTTGCCTTTGATATTTTGAAATAAAGTCAGTGTTGTATTGCAGTGGAAAGGGCCCTTATTCTCAAAGAATCTTCATCACTTCTGATTTAGAGAACCACGAAGGGGCTCAATCATCTCAAAAAAATGGGATTTTCATACTATAATACATTTTGCAATTAAAAAGTAAGCAGTTAATACCAAAATTTATAAAGAATATCAATCTGATGATAATATATAACATGCTTTAATTTCATTGCTACCAGGGAGGAAAAATTAAAAATCCATGAATTCAAATATTCTGGATATGTCAGTTCCAAAGATGAAATCTTAAGTTAAACTTTAGTTCTTACAAAAATGGTGCCTGAGATGCATGTCTTTGAATGAAATTCAAAATTGTTAAATTTAACACATGCTCATAAAACATGTATGTACTCATAAAATACAAATATAATTTCATTTATCTATTGTCTTAATTACAAGACAATTTGAAATCATAAAACATATTAGTTACTAGAAGTTTAAGCAGGATACATACGTTTTTAAGTTTACTTATTCTGAGAGGGGTGGGTAGGGGCAGAGAGGTGAAGAGAGAGAGAATCCCAAGCAGGCTCTACACTATCAGTGCAGAGCTCAAAATCATGAACCGTGATATCATGACTTGAGCCGAAATCAAGAGTCTGACACTTAACTGACTGAGCCACCCAGGTGCTCCCATTTTTTTTTCTACTCAGCTAGAGATATTAACTCCTATTAACTCCCTTCACATCATTAGTGATAGGAATGCATTATAATATTTTTTTTTTTTTTTAATTTTTTTTTTTTTAACGTTTATTTATTTTTGAGACAGAGAGAGACAGAGCATGAACGGGGGAGGGGCAGAGAGAGAGGGAGACACAGAATTGGAAACAGGCTCCAGGCTCTGAGCCATCTGCCCAGAGCCTGACGCGGGGCTCGAACTCACGGACCGCGAGATCGTGACCTGAGCCGAAGTCGGACGCTTAACCGACTGAGCCACCCATGCGCCCCTAATATTTTAATACATATGCATCTATCCTCTCACTGCCCCAGCTTACAGAAAACCAATTTACATTTGTCACTTACTGATGATTGGCTCCCAAAAACACTGCCTGTAGGGAACTTCCTTCCCTCCCCCCTCCTTCTTTTTCCCCCATGTCTGAAAACTGCCACCCATGCTCCATTTTACCTATCACCTAAGGGGTAGTCAACAAACCTGTCTGGTGACAGGGCATCACCACAAAAAAGAGAAGAATTGGGGGAAGAATTAGGAAAAAGTAGAAAAGATGAGAAGGAACTAAAGGAGTGAAGTAACCAAAAATTCTTAAGCTGCTGGTAGAGTCCAATAGAAGCCATAAGAAGGAACAAGTAATTTCTTTTGAGCTCACCTTCCTCACTCTACCACATTCATTTCTTCTGAGGTTCATTACCCCTCACCACATCCTTTGCCATCTCCAGAATGCCTTCCTTTTTTTTCTGTCCCCAGTCCTCCATCCTTACCTCTCCTTCACACCAATGACTCTGCCCCTGGAAATTCTTCATCCACATCCACATCCATATCACACCAGTCCTTGCTTAGCCTTTTCTCTGAGTGAAGGCCACTACCAATACAACCAAAGCACAATTGCTAATTTCTGCCACCACTGCTCAGCATGTGAAGGCACTCTGCCCCATTGCTAAAAGGAGGCAGATGTCTTCCTCTAAGTGGAAATTCTAAACCAAACTTCAAAAAGAAACATTCTTATATATGGGGGGTATGCTCTACATTCCTATTAACAGCATTTATCTTCAGATTCTTTTGGAACCTTGAAACCTACTAAGAATATTTTTTTCTAGAATAAAGTGATTACAAATTCTGCAAAAACTCCCTTAGAAACCAACTCTAGACGTAATTCTTCCTTGAGCTGGAGCCTCTCTTTGTGGAATCCAAATTTTGGGGGTCATTCTCACTCCTGGAAC
Organism: Panthera tigris; assembly: GCF_018350195.1. Taxonomy (NCBI): domain Eukaryota; kingdom Metazoa; phylum Chordata; class Mammalia; order Carnivora; family Felidae; genus Panthera; species Panthera tigris. The sequence goes on along the minus strand of NC_056671.1, from coordinate 54,013,274 downwards.
TCTTAACTCTTTCTGTACACCTCCAAATCAAACTTAATTTACCATCCAATCACACTATCCAGACTCTCACAAGATCCTTAGAACTCATAATATCACGTCCACAAAATCCTCAGAATCCTTCAACTCTCCTCTTAATGATCGCTTCCATTCTTTTCTAATCAAAACCTGGCTATCTTCTGAGAATACTCTTTTCCCAGCCACCCTCTCTAATGGGGACTGCATGGCTCCACCACCTGAGCCCAGAACTTCTTATTATTAGAGGCAGGTAGCTTTTCTACTATCTCTTTATTGTCACTCCCATAACCTTAAAATCCATCACTGTAAAGAATATCTTCAGGGTTTTTTTTTTTTACCTTCTGCCCTCTCATGTGGCAGCTAGCCACAGTAATCCTGGAAATGACACCTCCTTCATTCTACCCTACTAGTTTTTCACTGTCCATCATCCTCTGATGTCCTTACCTCCCTCCTTACTGGGTTTATAGTCTAGTGCCCATTCCTATGATTACCTTAGCACGTAGAGCTGCAGTCCTTGCATCCACCTCTCCTTTCATTATACTCTCCTGGTAAAGCCCTGGCCCTGGTTAAACCCAACTCCCTTCCACCTCTTCCCTCTCCTGAGCAACTAAATGTGGATGTAGAAAACCACAGAGCCACACTGGCTGCTAATGAACCATGCTCACTACTGGCCAACTCCACTAAACTTCCCTGGTCAATATACTCTTCCACCCTCCAAGTTAACTCTCTCACACTTTCTCTCTCTTCAAATGCCTCTTTCTCCAAAACCTCTCTCTGCACTCTCAGCTGATGGCCTTGCCTCTTAATTCAAAGAAAATAGAAGCAATCAGAAGATAAAATCTTCATCTTGCTACTACCAAATCTGTTCACTTCCCACCGTTGCTACCCATGTATTTTATCTTCCCTCCTATTTTTGTTTCTGCTTCAACCTAAGACCTATTTCTCATTCCCTCTTGCCTTGTCCCTCAAGGACTTTCCAGTATTTCTGGACTTAAAAATACAATCAAACTACCAAAAAAACCTACTTTTGATGCTGCATCCTCCAGCTATAATCTACTCCTTCCCGTGGCAAAATCCTAAGAAGCATTGCCTTCCTCTTGCATCTGTTTTCTTAGATCTTAGTCAATCTTGTCAAGACTACCATCAGCCTCCATGTTGCCAAATACTATGGTCAATTGTCAGTTGTTCGCTCCTCTTTTTGAAGTACTATTTGACATGGCTTCCAAAATATCATACTCCTCCTATCATTTCGCTCCTGTCTCTGACAATTCCTTTCCTTTGCTGGTTTTTCTTCTTGTACTCCAGGGCTCTTTCTCAGGACTCTTATTTTCCATGCCCATACCCTCTGTCTAAAGGGTTTTATTTTGTTCTATGATTTTAAATAATATCTCTAGACTAATGGCTCCAAAATTTGCATCTGCAGCCTCATTGAGCTAGTGGCCTACCATATACTTCTACTTTGAGACCCTATGGGTCTCTCAAGGTTAAGTCCACAACAGAACTAATGGTTTCTCTTCCTAATCCTCAAATTCCTCTTGCCTGGTCTTCTGTACTTCAGCAAATTTCATGGCCTTCCATCTAGTTACTCAGGCTCAACATCTGGCAGCCATCCTTAATTGCTTACTTTTTCTCATACCAATACTCAGTCTATCTGAAAATTTTATCGGCACTGCCCATACAATAGATCCCAACATATCTTAATGCCTCCACCTTCATTCAAGCCTCCATCAGCTCTTGCCTTGACTTTTTTTTTTTAATTTTTTTTAACGTTTATTTATTTTTGAGACAGAGACAGAGCATGAACGGGGCGGGTCAGAGAGAGAGGGAGACACAGAATCTGAAACAGGCTCCAGGCTCTGAGCGGTCAGCACAGAGCCCGACGTGGGGCTCGAACTCATGGACCGCGAGATCATGACCTGAGCCGAAGTCGGCCGCTCAACCAACTGAGCCACCCAGGCACCCCTTGCCTTGACTTTTATAATGGCCTCCTGATAGCTCCCTTGCTTTCAGAGTGGCCCCTTTACAGTCTGTTCTTCACACAATAGCCAGAGTGATCTTTGTAAGAGATAAATTAGGCCATGTTTTTTATTTGCTCAAAACCCTCCAACGACTTCCTACTATTCTTATAACAGAAGACACAATCCTGCACCAGTCCACAAGGCACACTGTGTTCTGGTCCTTGATATGCTTCTGACTTCTGTCTAAGTCACCCCAGTATTCTTGCTGGATTTGAACTCATGGCCAACCCCTGGGACTTCCTACTCACCAAGCCCACTGTGTGAGAGGCTCATTCTGCAGAGAACATCTGTAGGCAGGTAACCATTCTATTTAAACTAGCCTGCCCCCTATCAATCCTTGCTTTATAACATTCGTCTCTACTTGAAAATATATATTTCTTTATTCATTTACAAGAACAGGGACTTTTCCTTTTTTGTTCACCAATATATTCTCAGAACCTGGAGCACATAAGACATACAATAAATGCTCAAAATATATTTATGCAATTAATAATTGTGTTGGATAGACACAAGCATGTACACACACACACACACACACACACTCTCTCTCTTATCTGTTTATTCCTGTGGTGAAGTTTAGTACCTGTATTTCAATGTTTAGTTTTACATATATGAACAAAAACATTTTCAGAGTTAACACTTCAAGTGTTATAGATGATTGTCATCTCAGGTGCTACACAGAAAATGGAATACAGTCTTTCACTTCCATTTCTTGCTTTGGTGTCAATCTATATGTAAAATAGGATTCATTTTAATACCTTAAAGGCACTGCTGTGCTTCCTAGGCACAACAGAGGGGAAAAGCTGGTTCACCAGCTCTGAGGACTCATGTTTCCCACTTCAGCACATGTACCTGCAACCATGCTTCCCCCAAATACACACACACAGAACTTACGTGACGTGAATGGACTAAGACTGATTTCCTAATGCAAACTCTCACTGAAGTGATTGCTGTTATTTCCATGGGGAGAGGGCTAGGAACCACTCCCCAAGAACCACTGCTAGGTTCTTGGATCATTTAAAAAAAAAAAAAAAGGATCTAACCACAGATATTACACAAGTTAGTCTCTAGAACGGGGTGCCTGGGTGGCTCAGTCAGTCAAGTGTCCAACTTCGGCTCAGGTCATGATCTCATGGTTCATGGGTTCGAGCCCCACATCAGGCTCTGTGCTGACAGCTCAGAGACGGGAGCCTGCTTCTGATTCTGTGTCTCCCTCTCTCTCTGCCCCTCCTCTGCTCATGCTGTCTCTCAAAAATAAATAAATGTAAAAAAAAAAAAACTTTTTAAAAAGTCTCTGGAACTGATTATTTACAGACAATAAGTTCCTATTTTTAAAACACAAAAATACCAAAATTCAGAAAATTTCCCCCTAACTTTGTGGTAAAACTGGTTTGGTAAACATACTTGCTTTTATCATAATGGCTGATTTAGTTTTGTTCTGACTCATTCCAAAAAATGAAAGAAAGAGAAGATGGAGTGGAAAAGAAGAAAAAGGAAAAATATTTGAGGTGGCACATTTATTCTTCTACTGACCTACTGCTTCTCAGACTGGGCTAACTAGTCCCCCTACTTAATTCATGTGTGTGTTAAACCTGAAAACAGACACATCTTACAAACACTATTAGATGTGCAAAACAACAAAGGAAACTAAGTTTTAAATGTCTCACATATATTTTTACAGGAAAACACAGTACAAATTTTGTCAGTCGATATGATCCTCGATTTAATAGCTGGATACAACTTCCACCCATGCAAGAAAGGTAAGTGTTTGTTTCTTATGTCTGAAACATTTGTGGCTACTTTACAGGAAGCATAGATGCTGAATGGTTTCCTATCACAAATTATGCTAAATGGAGCCAAGGAAAGACATACGAGTCAAAATACAAAATTTGGCCTGGCCCATTTGGAATAACTCCTTTGTTAACTCAATGGGGAAAACTAATCAAGTAAATCAATTATTGGTCCTAATGTAGGAAGAGGAAAAAATGTATGATTGTCTTCCATTATTATATTACTTTGGTTTGTTGGCAAGTGGAGCTAAAATCTCACTGCCTATCCCACTTTTCTTGGTGATAATATATTTAAATCCTATAATTGGAAAAAAAAAAAACCCACCATTCTTACAATGGTATGCATTTTGATGCAGAAATTTCAGTCTTAAATTTTCAAGTCTCACTAACTCAAATCTTGTACATTTGCCTTCTCAACTATCCTCCCATTATACATTCAAGAACAGGTCATTTGCTAGCTTTTAAAAAAAAAAAAAAAGAGTTTTGCAAAGTATCATCTCAGTTTTTACATATTTGGTGCTCATCTCACCCCAGTCTCCTAGCGGCCAAGGGACGAGTGACTACTAACTATATTTATACTATAAATTTATTTATATACTATACTATATATATATATACTATATATACTATATATATAGTATATATATATACTATATATATACTATATATATACTATACTATATTTATATAGTATTTATTTAAATACTATATATTTATACTATATTTATACTATATTTTGCCTCTCCTGGTTGTTACCTACATAAGGCCACACTTTAATATGCATATGCAAATTCTCATGCTAAATTCTGAGCCCTTGATTCTTTTCAAATAATACTTCAGCATCCTCTTGAGCAAAGTATCCGATATAATTGCAATAAGCTGCAACCTATTGCTTCTTCTCAACTGAAGTATTTAAGAAATAACTTTCTTTCCTGTTTCCCTCATGACTCGTCACCTTAACATCTCGTTTATAAACATTCGATTAGATTGAATTACATCAGTAAGATCCAATGGGGTCCTTCATAAATTCCAAGTTAAAAATAAGTTTTCGGATAATATCATTTATTCAAAAATGTGCATTCCTGCAGCAGGACAGTATGAATCTACGGTATGAGAAAGCTCCCTATCTAACCCTCTCTTCTCTATAAAAATATTAAAACCCTCTTTCGGGAGACTAAAAGCTATACACTGGAAACGATGAGGCACAATGTAAGAACCACAGACACTTTTGGGAATGTGCAGTTCCAAGGTACCTGAAGAAATGATTCTAAGTCAGTTAATATCCATACAAACTTCTCAGTCCTCCTCTCGTGCATACGTGCCTGCATAAAAGCCGCCTGATGTCCTCTCCACTGCACCTTGTTTCTCTCCCTTTGGGGTTATTTCCTGGTTGCTCTTATTGTGGCTGCATCACTCTACCCTTTAATCAAAACCATTCCAAAAAGTTTTCTTTAAGAAACATATTTTAAAAATGAATATCAATAATCTATTGGAAATGTCAGCATCTCATCACCGCGGTCCCCTTTGCTGGGGGGCTGCACACCACGATAATTAACCTTCACGCCTTCCGTTTGGGAGGCATAACTCACGTCGCGGTCAATTATCTCACTCTAGAGCCCCTAAGGATGAGAAGTATTGCTGCAAAACCTAATTAGTAATTTTTTTAAATGTGTATTGTTTACTTGATATTCTATAATGACTTCCTCTGAGGCACTATGGCCTATCATGGCAGGGTCCTACTTAGACAATTTTTAGCAGCTCATTGACCTGATAAAAAGACCTGCCATGGTCTGTCGGCGCCCGGCAGCCACCGTTGACAGGATGGACTGTTTAACGTTTCTTTCTAAGTCATTATGGTATATCATGTCAGGTCCCTAGTAAAAGAAGTTTTTTTTTAGATTTAGAACAATCAACTCGATAGACCAAATAAAGAGCTCCTTACAGAGCTGAGTGGGAAAAGGCAGATCTCACAAATGCCCAGTCAATCTTCTAGCTCCCTATCTCCTATGGGTTGGTTGACCCTGGCAACAATCCATAACCTAAAATGAAATTTTTCTGTCATTGCCAAACCTCCATTCTAAGTAGCAAATACAGTCAGTTACCATCATGGCTTAATTGGTGAGCACACAAAGAAGAAGAAAAAAAGAAAAAATATATATATGAGACACCCTTCAGATCTGAAGTTTCTTGAAACATTTAATTGAATTAATTGTACATTGTATAGATCATGAATCAGGCTCACCAGAAGTTCCCCCACCTCCCTCCTTCCATTCTTGGTACCAAACTGCTGAGAAGTTACCAAACCGAGAATAATAGAAGCCTGTTGAAAACCACCTCTGGGATAACCCACTCTTCGAGCCGGCTGGACAGATTCTTAGGATATCTCACCTCATCAGAGCTTCTAAAGGAGTGCTATAATCAAAGCGCAGACTATCCCCCAGTTCAGCAGGGAAATGGGCACACTGCTTCTAGGCTTACTCAAACGACTCATGAAATGCATCCCTACTATCTGTGAAATGATTACAGGAAAATACACGGTTAAATGTAATGCTACTGAGTTGTTGTGGTCTCAGATGTAGGATTTGATTCTTCAGGAAAAAGAAGAGGGTAAAAATTAAAACTAAGATCAATAGAAATGCTTTGGTAACTTTACATTTTTCTTCAATAAAAATAAACATTGTAGGTGTGATTCATCTGGAGTTCTTACCCCTAGCTAGTCTAGAAAAAAAAAAAAAAAAAAGAAAAGAAAAAGAGAAAGAAAAAGCAGTTTGGAAAGCACGGACAGCAAAGCTTATATTTCACAGAGTAAGACAAAAGCTAGAAGCAATACATAAAAAATGTTTCCAAATTTTAATGGTTACTACAAGCCTTAAGAAACAATGTGAGACAATATTCTGTCTGAAAAAATCTTTTGTTGTTTTTAACATGATGGTGAAAGTCAAGATTTCAAGCTAAGGTTATAGTAATTCAATCTCATGCTCTAGAATATAAACTGACCATCCAAAGGGTCAGAAAGAACTAGGAAAGACCTGTACAATATGCAGTGTTCACAATGTGTTTGTGGAAGTTGACTACCAGCAACTGGTAGTCTTTTTTAACTTCTCACAATACATTGACTATTATTGCCTCTGGCATTGGGGGAGGAGGGGTGGAGGAGGGGGAGATGAACAATTTGCAATACAAGTAGTGTAATCCCATTTAAAAATTTTCAGTAATCTTGAACTTACTTTCCAAAAAAAAAAACCAAAACAAAACACCCAAATAGCCTAATTATGTGTGCTCTTCATGTGGGGAGGAGGGGCAGGGAGCACTCCCAAGAGAGACCTGGTATGGTAAAATTTTAGCCTGGAGCAAATGTTCACAGTTGCTGACAGACCATTAACTATCCAGTGTTCCTATAATGTATCTCATGAATTCTCACTTTGGACATGCAAGGGAATAAGTCATAGGCTCAGAATCTTCACTATTGGAGTTTCTACATAAAAATGCAGTTTTAGTCAGGAAGCGGAACCTACTGATTTTTTTTTTTCCATTTAGATCCTAACAGTGACACTGTGTGGATAAAGCTAGGAGTACACACGAAGCATCAAATTAAGAAAATCTTGGCTAGAAAGACAGCAAGTTCTGACAGGCTCACTCAGTGTCAGTAAGGAAGGAAGGAACCAGGATAGAAAAAAGTGAGAAAACTGAAATTTAGACTAGATGAAAGGAGTGCACACTACTACCAGGAGATTTTGCTCTTATTCTCCATTATCTACACTTATTTGGTGGAGGGTTTTCATACTTGTCATGACTAGCAGGCATTTTCTCTTGTAGACCAGTATCTCGCGCATAGAAGAACTGAACACCTTACGGCCCGCACAGTCCAAATTATTTAAAGATGGCCCGTTAGTAGGATTGGTAAATTAATTATTTCAGAGGCTCTAAAACTTGTTATAGAATCATCATATGGAAGAGGGATTGTGTCGATGGCGCGAAGAAATATCTGTTACTTTTGCCTATTTTTATAGAATGTCAGGCTTTTCAATGACACATTTTAACTGAGAAGGTAAAACCACTATTAAGACAACCTTGACCTATCTTATTCAATGAGAAAGCAATTGAAATCTGGTTAGAGAAATAGAAGGGAGCAATGGACATCTGCAGGTACTTAATTTTGCAACTGTTTTTAATCTGATTTTATATTTAAATGGGTTTTACTTCTCTGTAACAGGAAATCTCAAAATTTTTAGATTAAGGATTAATCTGATTAAAAAGCTTCTTCCTAATACCTTTCTCCAAACATATTCTCCAAACAATGCATACGTGCAAGACCTATATATGCAACATTTTATTACAATTTTATTACAATTTCAGAGCTTCATGAACCGCTCAGAAGACCCAGGTTAACCAGACTCAGTCTATGAAATCTGCCACACCTACTCTTTATTTTCCTTCCTCCTTTCCTCCTTCCTCTTTTTCCATCATTCCTGTTCTTCATTGTCCTTCTGAATTTTCCACAGCACATATTTCTTTCAAAAGCATCAGGAAAATACAGGAAAAAATACAAACAGAGCCAAAATTTTGCTCTAAAATTATCCATGATTTTCAGGACTATTAAAAAAAAATAAAAACCATATGATCCACCAATCCCACTTCTGTTTTATATCCAAAAACAATGAAATCAATATCTTGAAGAGGTATCTGCACTCTCATGTTCATTGCACCATTATTCACAAAAGCCAAGATATAGAAACAACCTAAGTGTCTGTCATCAGATGAATAGATAAAGAAAAGGGGGCATATCTTTACAATGGAGTATTACTTAGCCATAACAGAAGGAAATCCTGCCATTTGTGACCACATGGATGAAATTAAGGGTCGTTTTGCAAAGTGAAATAAACCAAACAGAGAAAGAGAAACACAGTTACTTATATGTAGAATCTGGAAAAGAAAAAAGTCAAACTTAAAGAAACAATGGATGGTGGTTGCTAGGGGCCAGGAGATGAGGGAAATGAGGAGAGGCTGGTCAAAAGGTATAAACTTTCAATTATAAGATGCAGAAGTTCTGTGTATCTAATATATAACATAGTGACTATAGTTCATATTGTAGTGTATACTTGAAATTTGCTAAGAGAGTAGAAAACCAAAAAAAAAAAAAACAAAACAAAAAACAAAAACAAAAAACAAAAAAAAATAGCTATGTGAGGTGATACATGTGTTAATTAACTTGATTGTGGGAATCCTTCCACAATGTATCTATATATCAAATTATTGCATTGTGACTTTAAATATATTACAACTTTATTTGCCAATTATGCCTCAAAAAAGCTAGAAAAAAATAAAACTGAATACATCAACATCTATAACATATACCATACCTACTGGTAATAAATCACCTACACAGACATTAAAAAATTTCACTGTCATTTAAAATATGGCTAGGCAAAGTTTATATGCAAACATCTTGATGGCTGATTTTTAATAACATTTTTACCTGGGTCATGGTAACTGATGGTTCTGACACATGAACAAAAAGCTGGACACTATGACAGCACTTTACATATGCATTTGCAAATAACCCTGTAAAAAAAGGTACCATTAGCATCCCCTTGTTACAAATGAGCAACCTGAGGCTGAGAGGGGTTAACTAATGTGTCAAAGGTCACATATCCAATAAGTCATGTAGCCACGCAATCTGTTCCAGAGACCAAACTGTTAATCAAGACGCTGTCTCCTGCTTCCTAGAGGTTTTGGCACTTTGTAAACACAACTTGGAAAATCTCCTGATAAAAATCTTTAGGACTCTTGATCTTGCTACTGACATTGCCCAAGAGTCTTGGCCCTTATTTTTATGAAGACCATACACTTATCAAACATAAATTATATTCTCTGAGGGGCCTGGCACTTAACAATCGTACTTATTCATATCTTATCCTTATAAAGTGTATTATTCCAGTAGCATCAATGAGAAAAAAAGAAGCAAAGGGTCAAGGACTTGCTTAATATATCAACCTAGTCATCCTAACTCCAAATTTTCAGGTCCCCTTTGAACATTTATTCTCCCTCAGCTCTCATGTCTTACTAGTTACTGAGTCTTACATCGTCCTTTAAAATATCTTTTGCTCAGCTCTTCTGTGTCTTCCATAAAACTCTACTTCAGGTCCTCAATATCTCACTCTTATTTTATGGTCTACCTCAGGATTGGTCTCCCTTTCAACACAGCTTGTGTCTTTTATCTTTGAAGGCATAATGGGATAATTTAATGAATTGCCTCTCTTGAAAAGAGACTAAAAAATATCCTGTAGCTTTGTAAGAAACACTAAAAGCTCTATCAGTGAAATTCCTACGATTAGTTTGTATAAGAGCAAAATTTCAGCACTCTATTCAGTTCACAAAAGTTTCTCTATTTGTGGTAGTACTGGGAAGAAAAAAAATGATAATTGAAGAAAAATTTTGATGATGTAGTTCTCTTATAAATTGGGAACAATGACCCTTGAAGGACCATGAAAAAAGTGAATGTCAAGATAATTTATTATTGTTACATTATCTACCTCATTTTTCACTTTGTCTTACTGAGCTGTGATATCTGTACAAGGTACCAAATATCCCAAACATTAGTGAACACTTTAACAGTGTATAAAAAAGCAAGATAAAAGAAGCTGAAACAGGGTTGGTGACTTTCTCCTCTACTGTTACTTTAATATGAAATTGCTAACCAGAACAGGCAATGCGTACAATTACTGTAAAGGTCTCAGATTTAGAAGGGAGCTGTGTGTGTTATTTCCAAATTTCTGCAACCCTTTCTAGGGCGGGATGTACCTCCTTTTCCCTGACTGACGGAGCCCCTTTTGTGATTTATGGTGGGTTGTTGTTTTCATTGTAGAAGAGCCAGTTTCTATGCATGTCGGTTGGACAAGCATTTATACGTTATTGGTGGAAGGAACGAAACCGGCTATTTGTCCAGCGTGGAGAGCTATAACCTAGAAACGAACGAATGGCGTTATGTGTCCTCTTTGCCCCAGCCTCTGGCTGCTCACGCAGGAGCAGTGCACAATGGGAAGATATACATTTCAGGCAAGTCATTCCTCCACTTTCTGTTCCAAACTTCAGTTCCAAGGCACTTTCTTGACTTGTATGTATATGTTTAATTCACAGGGGGTGTACACAATGGAGAGTATGTCCCATGGCTATATTGCTATGACCCTGTAATGGATGTCTGGGCTCGAAAACAAGATATGAACACAAAACGCGCCATCCACACTTTGGCTGTAATGAATGATCGCTTGTATGCAATTGGAGGAAATCATTTGAAAGGTCTTTTTCTTTCTTTTTTTTTTTTTTTAAATCACAATATCATTTGCATCTCATGTTTCTTGCTAAGGGGGTTTCTCGTTAGATAATCATAGTTAACCAAGTAAAAAACATGTTGACCAAATAAAATCTACTCTGTGTAAATTAGCTGTACCCTTGGGCAGGCATTTATTTTGGCTCCTCTGCAGATAGGATTATTTTTAAGTTACCACACACATTAAAGAAATGAATAATGATGTCAACAGAAAGTAAAAAACGGAAGCATTAATAACTGAAAGCACAAACAATTTGTTGTAACAATGAATTCAGTAAAATAAATTATTCCCTATCTCCGAAGTTATAGCAATAAATTTTTTCCAGAAAATTGTTTTTTGTAGTGATCATAAAGAACTTCAGTCATAGCTGCACAAAGAAGCTAATACGTGATTTTTCTTAAAGAAAACATTTAGTAGAATTTCATGTCTAAATTTGGAATTATTTCTTTTAAGAGTTGAACACCAAACCTATGCTTCTCAAATTCTACTTGCTTTTTTAATAAAAAAAAAAACAAAAAAAAACCACATGATATTTTTAGAGTTTTGTTTGGGCTCCTCTCCTCTCCATATATCGGTATAACTACAACCTTTTTTTTTAGTTTATTCATTTGAGAGAGAGAGAGAGAGAGAGAGAGAGAAAGTGAGCACGCAAGTGGGGGAGGGGCAGAGAGAGAGAGGAAGACACAAAATCTAAATCAGGCTCCAGGCTCTGAGTTGTCAGTACAGAGCCCAACGTGGGGCTCGATCTCACGAACTGTAGATCATGACCTGAGCCCACATCGGATGCTTAACCCACTGAGCCACCCAGGTGCCCCTGACTACAACTTTTTGTAGTTTACGTGCATGTCTGTAACTATCTACATGCATATCACACTGAATTTGACAGGAAAGCAGAGAGAACTGTGTTGTTAAGATCCCTGAACTGCATTGGGCCTCAGTTTTCTTACCTAAAAATGAAGAAACTGGTATAGATGATCTCTAAAATCTCCTCTAGCTCTGACCTGCCATGATCCTTGAAATTGAACCAAATGTGAAACAGGCCATCCAAGTATGGTAGATAAGGCCTTCTATGCATTTATTTTTCCATCATACAACCATCTAAAAAATGATAGATGTAGACATTCCTTTCTGGTTCTCCCAATACATATATACCCCTAACATAATAAAGACCACACAGGTGTAATTTTTATGTAAATATTTCCAAGTTCGTATTCAATCAGAAACGTCAATACCCTACCTAGTCTATGCTGCTCACCTTTGTACTCTCCCCAGTGGGAAGGGATTGATTACCTTTGCTGCTGCAACTTTTCCCTTTTTATTCTTTTTTCTTTCATTGCTTCTCTTTCATCTCAAGCCATACACCATTCCTTCTCATCAAAATATTTGTATGCAGTATTAACTTTGTAGCTTTCTACATTAAAATGTGATTTCTACTAATTTATTTTGCATAATGATGACTAAACATTCTAGGAATTTTTAAAAAATGTTTATTTAGTTTTGAGAGAGAGAGAGAGAATGCGAGTGAAGGAGGGGCAGAGAGAGAGAGGGAGACAGAGAATCCTAAGCAGGCTCCACACTGTCAGCACAGAGCTCAACATGGGGCTCCACCCCATGAACCATGAGACTATGACCTGAGCCGCAATCAAGAGTCAGATGCTCAACAAACTGAACCACCCAGTTGCCCCACATTCTAGGAAGCTTTAATATTTGAGGTTATACTTGCACAGGGTAATGACAACCTAAATGCGAACACACACACATCAAAGTTAGGTCAACTCAGGAAGGCATTATGGTGTAGAGAGAAGGGTATGGATCTGGGTTCCAGTTATGCACTTGTGGTTGTGTGGTCTTACTCAAGACACTTAATCCCATGTCTATAAAAGAGGGGTAATTATCTTTTCCTTATAGTTTTTGAGGCTTATCATCAACATATGTCATATGTGTAGCGGGCACCAAGAAGGCATACGTATCCTCCTATGATGCCACTAGAACTTCAGAACTGGAAATTTTCCCCAGTCCTCATTCCAATTATCCATGCTTCAGAAATTATCATCAATAATCTTACAGGAAAGGAATATACCACAGAATTCCAGTAAATCCTTCACTCTACTCTTCTCAAATCTATGTGATTTATTTTATGTAAGAAGTTAGTGGCCTGAAATAATTTGTCCGCTTCTTCAAGAATGAAAATTATTCTACTTTTTGGTCTATCTTTTTAATTACTTTGAAGAGTCCAGTAGGTTGATTTTGATTGAGTGTACGCAATGTAATTGTAAGCTAGCAAATATCCATTGCACACATGTAAAGAGAAGAAAAACATTATCAAGGATTTGGTCTGTTCAGTGACCAGGAAGCACTCCCCCTCCAGATTTTTGACTTTCTAAATTAAAGGCAGGGCTCCAGTGGAGTCTAAGAATTTAAGTTGTTCTCTGCAACCCACTTACTGCCCCAGTCACTGAAAAACTTCATCAGAGGTGAGAGAAGAAGCCCTCAGTGAAAGTTAGCCCCCTACTCAACCTTGATCCTTGGTAGATATTGGAAACTATTCACTTCATCATAGTTGCTTATAAACATAAACTGTTGAAAAAGGTAAAAGATTCTGAACATCATTTAATTAAAACAGTTTGATTGGGCACCTGGGTGGCTGAGTTGGTTAAGCATCTGACTTTGGCTCAGGTTATGATCTCACAGTGTGTGAGTTTGAGCCCCACATCAGGCTCTGTGCTGACAGCTCAGAGCCTGGAACCTGCTTCGGATTCTGTGTCCCTCTCTCTGTCCCATCCCAGCTTGCACACTCTCTCTCTCTCTCTTTCTCAAAAATAAATAAACATTAAAAAAATTTTTTTAAACATTTTGAGAGTTAAATATTCGTTTAGGAAAAGCAATACAGTTTAGCCTGTAATAATATGAGCTCAGAAGCCTGTTTGCCTGAGTTTAAACCTCAGCCTATCTACTTACTGGTTGTGTGACTTACTCAAGTCATTATTTCTCTCTTGCTCTCAGTTTTCTCCTCTCTAAAATGAATATAATGGCATAACTATCTCATGGGGTGGTTGAGAGGAACTAAGTGAATTCATCTACAGAAAGCATTTGGAAGACAACCAGCTTATTGTAAGCACTCTATAAAATGCTTACGTTTAATTATTTTAAACCTTTTAAATAAGGTTTTAATAAACATTTTAAAATAAGATATACCCCCATGTAATCAACATTTACCAATGACATTGAGTCAGACATTCTTGCTTTGAATGAATTGGACATACCCAGAGTTTGTTTTAGGTCTCTCGTAACATGTCTCCCTATTTCACTAGTAAACTTATACCTTTGTCTCTTTAAAAACACAATTATCTATTTTGTAGCCCTAGAGCTATTTTTAAAAGAACTCCTAGCCTTGGGGCACCTGAGTGGCTCAGTTGGTTTCAGCTCAGGTCATGATCTCACAGTTTGTGAGTTCAAGTCATGTGTCGGAAATCCGTGCTGACAGTGTAGAGCCTGCTTGGGATTCTCTCTCTCCCTCTCTCTCTGCCCCTCCCAGCTTGTGCTCTCTCTCTGTCTCAAAATAAGTAAATAAACTTGAAGAAGAAGAAGATGAAGGAGGAGGAGGAGGAGGAGGAGGAGGAGAAGGAGGAGAAGGAGGAGGAGAAGGAGAAGCCCTAGCCCTGAATTGGGACCCTGAGAGTTTATTCTTTTTTATTTTTTTTATGTTTACTTATTTTAGAGAGAGAGCATGCAAGAGGGAGTGGGGGAGGGGCAGAGAAAGGGGGACAGAGGATCTGAAGCAGGCTCTGTGCTGACAGCAAAGAGCCTGATGTGGGGCTCAAATTCACCAACCGTGAGATCATGACCTGAGCCGAAGTCGGATGCTTAACCGACTGAGCCACTCAGGCAGCCACCCTGAGAGTTTATTCTTATGTGGTTCCATTTTGCTATGTCACTTAGGTTTTTCCCACCTTGACGTAATGCTTGTGGAATGCTATGACCCAAAAGGTGACCAGTGGAATATTCTCCAAACTCCCATTTTGGAAGGTCGAAGTGGCCCTGGCTGTGCAGTGCTTGATGACAGCATCTACCTTGTGGGTGGCTACAGCTGGAGTATGGTATGTGTCCACATTTCCTCATCCTCTCCTTCTGTTTGTGCTTACTTTGTGTTTCCCTCTAAATGTTACCACCTACACATAAACCTTTTTTTTTTCACTTAAATTTTATTTAGTTAACATACAGTGCAATATTGGTTTCAGGAGTAGAATTCAGTGATTGATCGCGTATATACAACACCCAGTGCTCATTACAACAAGTGTCCTCCTTACTACCCATCACCCATCTAGCCCATCCCCCACCCACCTCCCTCAATCAACCCTCAGTTTGTTCTCTATCATTAAAAGTCTTCTGTGGTATCTTTTCCTCTCTCCTCTTTCCACCACCCCCACCCCGATATGTTCATCTGTTTTGTTTCTTAAATTCCACATATAAGTGAATCATATAGTATTTCTTTTTCTCTGATCGACTTATTTCACTTAGCATAATACATTCTAGCTCCATCCACATCATTCCAAATGGGAAGATTTCATTCTTTTTGATAGCTGAGTAACATTCCATTGTATATACATACCACAACTTCTTTATCTATTCATCAGTCAGTGGACATTTGGGCTTTCTCCATAGTTTGGTTATTGTCGATAATGTTGCTATAAACAGTGCAGGTACTCCTTTGAATCTGTATTTTAGTATCCTTTGGGTAAACACCTAATAGTGCAGTAGCTGGATCATAGGGTAATTCTATTTTCACTTTTTTGAGGAACTTCCATACTGTTCTCTAGAGTGGCTCTACCAGTTTCCATTCCCATGAACAGGGCAAGAGAGTTCCCCTTTCTCAGCATCCTCCAACACCTGTTGTCTATTTTAGCCATTCTGACAGGTGTAAGGTGATATCTCATCATGTTTTTTATCTTGATTTCCCTGATGGTCAGTGATGTTGAGCATCTTTTCATGTGCCTGTTAGCCATCTGGATGTCTTCTTTGGATAAGGATCTATTCATATCTTCTGCCCATTTCTTAACTGGGTTGTCTGTTTTTTTGATGTTGTGTTTGATAAGTTCTTTATAGATTTTGGATACTGACTCTTATCAGTATGTTGTTTGCAAATATCTTCTCCCATTCCATAGTCTGCCTTTCAGTTTTGTTGTTTCCTTCACTGTGCAGAAGTTTTTATCTTGATGACATCTCTATAGTTCATGTTTGCTTTTGTTTCCCTTGCCTTTAGCGATGTGTCTAGTAAGAAGTTGCTCTAGCCAAGGTCAAAGAGGTTGCTGCCTATGTTCTCCTCTAGGATTTTAATGGTTTCCTGTCTCACATTTAGGTCTTTCATCCATTTTGAATTTATTTTCACACATAAACCTTTTAAGAGTATCATGCTTGTATGCTAGGAGTAAGTTACTTTAAGTAATAAAATAGAATTGGTGTGGTTGCTATTGAGCTGTCTTGCTGTCTGATCAACTATATCCCCAAATGCAGTAGGTCTCTACTTCTCTCTTCTTGCCATGCTTTTGGGATTCTGGCTTTCCAACTAAAGTAAAGATACTGAAGTGGTTTTACAAATATTGCATTGAAATTGTTTGAATAGTTTGTTGAATTGTTTGAATTGTCTGAAAAGTTTCTGACCAGTAAGGCATAAACACTTGAACCTGTTAAATATCCACAAATTCCCTTTAGGATATATAATTTTCCATGGCTTTTCACTTTCCCCCATCTTTATCAGGAAAATTTCCAAGGTTACACAAAAATTGAGAGTACAATGAACTCTTGTTAACCCAGCATCCAGCTTCAACATCCATCAAAATTTTAGCATACTTCATCTATTCACCCTTAAAAAGTTTTGGCTGAAGTATTTCATCCTACACGCTTCAGTATTTATCTTTAAAAAAGTGTTCGTTTATGGGGGTGTCTGGGAGGCTCAGTCGGTTGAGTGTCCGACTTCAGCTCAGGTCATGATCTCACAGTTTGTGACTTCGAGCCCCACATTGGGCTCTGTGCTGACAGCTTGGAGCCTGGATCCTGCTTCAGGTTCTGTGTCTCCCTCTCTCTACCCCTTCCCCACTCATGCTCTGTCTCTCTCTGTCTCTCAAAGATGAATAAATGTTAAAAAAAAAAAAATTAAAAAAATAAAAAAGTATTCGTTTATGTAAACACACTGTCATCTCACCCAACAAAATTAACTATAATTCCCTTATTCTACATTCAAAGTTTTCCTATTCACTTGTAAAAATATATATATATTTCAGGGTGCCTGAGTGGCTCAGTTAAGCGTCCGACTTCAGCTCAGGTCATGATCTTGTGGTTTGTGAGTTCGAGCCCCACATCAGGCTCTGTGCTGACAGCTCGGAGCCTGGAGCCTGCTTCGGATTCTGTGTCTCCCTCTCTCTCTGGCCCTCCCATGCTCATGCTCTGTCTCTCTCTGTCTTTCAATAATAAATAAACATTTAAAAAAATTTTTTAAATATATATATATGTTAAGTTGATATGTTCAAGTCAGAATCCAATACCCTCACTTGTATTTGGTTATTATATCTCATCCATCTCTTGCAATCTGGAAAATCACCCCACTCCACTTCTTCGTCCATGCCATTAACTTGTTGAAAAAAACAGGGTCAGTTATTAGAGAGAAAAGCTGACATTCTGGAATTAGCTAATGATTACCTTGCGATATCATTTAATACAGTCTCTGTCTCCATATTTCCTCTAAAACTGGAAGTTAGACATAAGGACTTAACACAAGTTCAGCCTGTTTCTTTTTTAAATTTATTGTGCTCCTTATTTCTTCTCTTTTGTTAAGAACACTTGAGGAGGTGGCCATGTAGTTCGAATTACATCACATTACATCACATAGACACGTATGGCCTCATGGTCTACACATTCACTTTTTAAATGATGACTGTTGATTTATAGGTGTTGGTTTCTTAATATTAATTTGGGGTATTAATAATATTAGCTTATTTCTTTTGCATCAAACGAGGTTCTTGTATAACGTTTGGGGGGAGTTTTAAAAAGGTATTAGTTATATGTAGGCAAATATACATTGAACTACATATTCATAAGGGGTTTGTTCACTGGTGCACATTACTAGCTGCAAGAGTGGACACATTTAGAACCAGGTACCAGGAGGACACTTTCAAAAAATGATGACCAGGTTGGTTGGAATTTTGGGGTTTTGCCTATGCTAAAAGCCAAATTGCTTTGGCTTTAGAAGCGAAATGTCATACAAGCACTACCCCCAGAGGTTGACAAAGGAAACGAGATTAAAGACATTTTTTTTTTTTTAATTTCTCATGTGGCCACTTGAAAATAAATCAATGTGCAAAGAAGTTGACAAGCCCTCTTGTCCGGCTTATTTTGAACTAGTTTTGAATCTTATCTCTTATTCCCTACAGTAGTAAAATAAAACCAGAAAAGTGAGGCAATGATTTAAAATTGACCAAACTGTTTGACCCAAATTATTTGAAAATCTAAGATGAATTTTTTTTTAACTGAAACCAGCTGGATAAATTCCAATTTTTGGTCCATTATTTTAAATGATTTTGCTGATCATCTAGGTGTTGAAGGCGCTCGACTTTTATTATTAATCACAGACACACACACAGATTTTGCAATCTTGCAAATCTCAGATTTGCCTGTAGAAAAAACAGTTTCAAATCCACCGCTTTCATTTGGAACTTTTTAGCAAGAGCAGAGAATTGACATTTTCTTTCCAATGTAAATGTGAGAAGTAGGATTGCCATTGCACTTCTCGGAACATTCTTCCCTAAACGCCCCCCCTCTGCCATTACAGGGGGCCTACAAATCATCCACAATATGCTACTGCCCGGAAAAAGGCACCTGGACAGAACTGGAAGGGGATGTAGCAGAGCCACTGGCAGGTCCTGCCTGCGCACCGGTTATCTTGCCCGCCTGTGTACCTTACAACAAATAATGCCAGGGAACCCTGGAATGAACACTCTCACATTCTAGGAAACAATGACAGCTGACATCACTATTGTACTAGGAACAGTGCATCTAATGGCACAACTGCCGAAACCCGCCCTTGGTTTCTAATGATTTACAAGTAATGACAAAAGAAAAAGACCTGTTCTTGAACAGATACTGTGTCTGCAACTCGGATCACACCAAACTTCCTGTGGTGACAGACTCTTCCATTTCAGACTGGTTTTAACTTGTCCCAGCTTTACGAAAACTCCTCATGTGGATCTTAACGTTCAAAAGGAGAAAGATACAATACAGAAGAGTGCCCCAGACAGACCTAAGATCAGTATTGTGCATTGTAGTCTACCTGCATGTGACCTATGTTGAAGTTTTGGGGATATTGTGTTCATGAACGATCCAGAATTCGACCCACTGAAATACTTACACTGCATTACAGAAATTGCCACTCGATTCTATATTCCTAACCTGTGGCTCCTTCACAGACTCCATAGGCAACACAGTTATAGAAAATCATATAAGATTAAAGGGGAACATGTTTGTTTCTATATAACTTCATTTCATGTACCGCCTGCCCCTTACAGCACCTCACGGGATCACAGAAGAGGAAGATGTTGGCTCTCATAGCAATTGCTTTCTGCCCTGTGGGCTCTAGGCTAGCCAGTCACAATTTGTGTCCTCAATTTTATATGAAAGATTAAGACAAAACATACTATGTCACTATTCATTCCACAGAAGCTCATGTTTTGTCTTTTTTTTTTACAGTATATAAAAAAGTAGTGAACACATCTGTTATTTCCTTCAAAAGGTAGGACTGACAAAGTTTTCGTACAATATTGAAGAGATTCTGTTGGATAACACGTCTGACCCAAACTTAACCTATGATGAAACTGGGAGATTGCTTTCAGGAATTCAGGGATGAAAAGAAAGAAAAAATTTCTTTTAAGTGCCATCCCAGTTGTCTCTCTTTCCCTAAAACACACCACTTAAAAGAGCCACAAGAACGAATTATAGCTCTTAACAAATATGTCTCCCTCTTCCTCACCTCTGGCCCTAGAAATGGCTCTGGATTTGGCTCTAGGAAAGCACATGACTTACCCTGATTATTCTTCAACTCATCATATTTGTTTGTTATCACCAAAGATGCCTGAGATCAGTTAGCTGAACAATTGCTAGTTGTCTTTAGAAGCATGAGGAATGTAGGAGCAGAAGGTCAGGAGAGCATGAGATAGTTTTCAACGTGAACAATCAAAAGAGCAAAACTGGAAGGAACATGAATTTGATTTTCAAGCGCTTCAGAGCTGAAACAACAGTTAATACTAAATTGTAGCCTAAAATGTTTTTTAATTACCCAGAGGTGTTGTTGAATCCCTCCACAAAAGTGTCATTCAAAACAACAACATGGGGAAGCCACAGACTAAAAATGCCTTGGTGATAAACTTTCACCGTGGAGCATGTCGAGATAGATGGGTGTACTGGAATCCAATGCCGTTTCTACAGTAAAGTGCAATCTTTGTTGTTTTTGTATTTATTTGTATGTTCAGATCCAAAGGATCCGTTGTAAAAATATATATATAAATATATATATATATATTCAGTGCAATCAACTTTCATTTCTTTTTCCTTGAAAACATATATATAGGAAAGAAAAGTTACAGTACTTGGGAAAAATCCCAGCTGACGTCACGAAGAGAACAAGGTCTGCTTCAGAACCTTTTTTGTCAACTGTCACCATTTCTTCTGAAAGTCACAGTTTATACAAGGATATTCACTTTCCTTAGACTTGTTCTTCATTTATTTTTTATTTCTAGCCAAAATAAATAAGAGCATTTATGAGAACTGTAAGTAAAGCTTTCTGTATTTCAGAAAGGCACAAACTATTAGAAGTGAATAGTGAGTAAGTAAGTCACAGAGATTGTAAATTTTGTACAGTATTAGAATGTGTAAATGAAGCTTGCTTGGAAGGGGAAAACTTTAAATAAAAACTTTATGTACTAATTCAACTGTCTCATACTCCTACTTATAAGGCATATGTATAAATCTCTACACTGAATTGTTTAAAGGTTTACAATATGTAAATACCTAAATATTTTTATTCTGCTGATACATTTTATACGTTCATTTAGCTTCCTGGAATATATAAATGTATACAGTATGGACAATGCAAAAAATTATGGAATGCTTCTGAAAAAATGTGTTAAAAATAATGAGTAGAGGGGTGGCTCGGCTGGCTCGGTCAGTAAAACATGTGACTTGATCTTGGGATTGTGAGTTCAAGCCCTATGTTGGGTGTAGAGCTGACTTAAAAAGCTTTTTTAAAAAATCATGATTAGAATCTGATTTATCCACTGCAAGAGTGGCATAAGTTATCTAAGATCTAATAACTCTTTGTGTAAATTATTAGAAGTACCATATGTGGGGCGCCTGGGTGGCGCAGTCGGGTAGGCATCCGACTTCATCCAGGTCACGATCTCACGGTCCGTGAGTTCGAGCCCCGCGTCAGGCTCTGGGCTGATGGCTCGGAGCCTGGAGCCTGTTTCCGATTCTGTGTCTCCCTCTCTCTCTGCCCCTCCCCCGTTCATGCTCTGTCTCTCTCTGTCCCAAAAATAAATAAACGTTGAAAAAGAAGTACCATATGTATTAAACAGCACTGTCACACTTTCTAAAGAATAAGTGAATCACACGCTAATTAGAACAATTATCTAAATACATAGTATTTAGTTGTGTTTTATTTTTTAAAATCTGAGAAAGAAGTGCAGTGCAAAGAAAGGGTGTGGGAGACAGTAGGGGAAACTGAGGCATGTCACTGGAGGTAGAAGTTGGTCAACCTTCTAGGCAAAGAGGTATGAAGGGTTGGAAGCTATTTCCTGAAACCTGCAAGTTAGAAGAACCTACTTGAATTTTTCCCAGCCAAATGTACCTTTGTTGATGACTAAACTCACAATTGGGGATCATTTGATCCCTCCTAGTATTCCATGAAAGCAACAGAAATGGGGTTTCTGTGTTCGTCTACTGAATCTTCACCTCTCCATGCTTGCTGTGAGGTAGTCTCTGTTACCATCTTCTCCTGAGCCAATTGGCTAGTTGCTGTAGGGATTCTTCCAAATGGCCTGAATCCCCAAAAGCTCCAGTACTAACCAAATATCATGGGCAGTTAAACAAAAATTTGTCTTTTTCTTAATCCCATGAAACCACCTACTTAAGTCCATAACTAGACTGGCAAAAACTGGGAGAGTGAGCGTAGGGACCAGGTTTTTCAGTTAAGCTGTGTCTATAGGCTAAAAATTAGTGCCTGCATTTGTGCTTCCCGGTTAGGGCCAAATTTATATTTTCCCAGCTGCATGACACTTACATCACTTAAAAAATTGTCATCATTATTGACATTGTAAGTATCAAGTATTTATTGAACATATCCCAAAAGGCATCACTATAAATGCCAGAGTTCTTATTAAACTTGGTTCTCTAGGTCAAAGCATTTTTTAGATGAAACAGCAAATGAGCTAAAATAAGTTTGGTAAACATCCCTTGATAGATTGAGTTCCCATAGATGAGGTAGCAGGAAGATCATGACTGATCAAGCCTGACGTCCTAGAAGCACCTGACCTAGAGGATGTTGAAACTGTGATAGAAAATAAAATGGCAATAAGAAACAGAAAGGTCAATATAAAAAAAAAAATCTAAATAGTATGTTTGCTTTGTGTAGCTATAGCTGTATAGGGCTGCCCTGGCTAGTACAATAAACATGGGCCAAGTAGTGGATGGGGTTTCTTGATGGAGTATTCTACATTTGTTGCATTTTCAGGCATGGTGCAATAACAAAAGGTTCAGTTCTACAGATGCATACCAAAAACGTGCTTCAAGAATGCAACACAATGGCATAAGAATAAGACAAAAGTGTTCTGGTGCCTGGGAGGCTCCGTTGGTTAAGTGTCCAACTCTGGATTTAGGCTCAGCTCATGATCTCACAGTGGTGAGACAGAGCCCCAAACTGGGCTCTGCACTGAGCATGGAGCTTGCTTGGAATTCTCTCTCTCCCTCTCTCTCTGCCCACCCCTGCTCATGCTTTCTCTCTCCCTCAAAATAAATAAACGTTAAAAAAAAAGTTTCTACAAATTGAAGTTTGAGTGGCTTATTTTATTCCAGGTTATTGCCCGGCATATATTAAGGACTCACTAAATGTCGATTCTTAACATTAGCAGGAGTAATATTACTTTAGTGTTTTGGCTCACTAATAATGCTAAAAACAAGATGACTGGAGGGAGTTAACATGTAGACAGTAGAACTGTCTACTCCTCAGTCTAAGAAGAATTATATAACTTCAGGTAAAGTGATCCTTGATTCTAACCTCCCCTTCTGGTTTTGTTTTGTTTTGTTTTGTTTTGCTTTTATGTATTGGGCTGACTCTTCCTCTCTGACCTTCCAAACCCCCATGTACAACAAAATGACACACAGGGTTAGGCAGGCAGGGGGTGGGGAGGATAGGGGGAGGTAAACATTTGACTGCAGGACAAAGTCGTCCTACATTTAGAGAGACGGCAGGCTTCTGGCTTCCAATCAAGTCACTCAAATTCAAGACATTTGGGAACTGATTGAATTAAATTAGGAAAAAGGAATAAAAGAAATAGGATTTAATTATTAATTCAAAATTATTATGTCAACAATATTATAACATAACAACGTAACACTTCCAGTAACGTAATGCTTATTATGAATCAGGTATTATGCTGATATTTTATACATGTTTTCTCATTTATTCTTCTGAGAAGTTCTATGAGGTAAATATTGTTCATATATTAAAGGTAAGGACACTTATACTCAGAAAGGGTAAACTATTTGATAAGGTTAGACAGCTGATAGGCAGTGGAGCTAGGATTCAAACCAAAGCTTTAAAACAGTCATCATCTGCAGTGCATGGGTGGCTTAGTCAGTTAAGCCTCCCACTCTTGGTCTCAGCTCCGGTCTTGACTCAGGGTCATGAGTTCAAGCCCCACACCGCTGGGCATGGAGCCTACTTAAAAATAATTAAGTAATTGATCAATTAGAATAGAATAGTCATCCTCTAACCACCATTTTCTCCTGACAACAAAGAAACTTCTTAAGTCGACCATTTGAAGTCATGTAGAAACTCCAGGTGAATGGTCTGCATTTGCCATATATGAAGAGGCTGTGCTGGAGGGGAAAGGGAACAATTGATGGTGATGCAGCATGACAAATGCCACATTATTGGTGTAAATTAACTACAGGGAAGTGCAAGAATGGGCAAAAGGAACTTGCTCTGTGACCTGGGAGGGTCATTTAGCTTCTCCAATTTCCACTTTGTCATCTGTACTTCGGGCGATACAATCTCTTCTTCAAAGCATTATCGTGAAAATCATAGATAAAGAATGTGAAAATGCTTTGCATCTGGTAAACTCCAAAGTAAAATACGCAGATCAACTATCAGGATGCAAGGACAAAGTCCAACTTTTCAACTTGCCTTGCAGGATACCTCAAAATCTGGCCTCAGCCCCCCTTTAGGTCACATTTTTCTTTACTACGGTGTCCATTAAGCAGTGTGAATCCTTGCTTTTCCACAAACACAGCTATGCTTTTCCATCTTTGCCCTTTCGCTTGTGCGTTTTCTCCACAGAGAATGCCATTTCATGCTCAACACTATCTATTAAAATCATGTCCTTCAAGGTCCCGTTCAACCTCTACTGCTTTCATTAAGCTTTCATGATCACAACAGTCTTGTGTGATATTTTTCATCTGACTTACTATGGCTTTCTTACTTTATCTATTCCATACTATTTGTGAGGTTTTTACTAGATTCGGGGTTCCTTGAGGGTAGAGATAATATACAATGTGCCTTTGAAAAAACATAATGCCATAAAATACTTATTGAAGAAAGGTAATATTTCTTTAATTATCAATGTAATATAACCAAATTATGGACATTTGGGGAAATACAGGAGGAAAAAAAGATTACCTTTAGTCCACCGTACAATACAATAATTGCTATCTTTTAGGGTCTGAACTCTTACCCATGTCTTTTTCATTTAACATTTTGCATTCTATGCAACTAAATTTATATCTTGACGCCTTAAATTTTTAGCATTTCACAACCCTGTTTCCATGTGACTAAGTGGTCTTTATGGTAATTTTTAATAAGGTCATAGTATGCTAGAGGAACATTCAAGCATTGGCAAGTTTCGATTTAGGTACTGGTGCCACAGGATCCTCAACCAGCATTCTTACGTGTTCTTTCTGGTTCCCTCTCACCAATTTCACTCTTCAGTTCAGTTCCACCCACCGCTAATATTGTTTCACTATAACAAACACTTTGAAATACATAAAAGCCCTGGCTCTCCAGAGATCTTGTTTATTCAGCTCATCTCTGCTCCTTTTCTTCATGTAACATTTCTAGTGAGAAATGCTGCTGCCCGCCCCCCACCCTGCCGCCCCCCCACCTCCAGGCTCTTCCAGAATAGTTGTGGTAACTTATACTTTCCTTGCAAATGGACTCAGGCCACCAACATCCCAATTCAGGACACATGGTATTCATAT
Source organism: Panthera tigris (assembly GCF_018350195.1). Lineage (NCBI taxonomy): Eukaryota > Metazoa > Chordata > Mammalia > Carnivora > Felidae > Panthera > Panthera tigris. The sequence continues at coordinate 53,987,606 of NC_056671.1, read as the reverse complement.
AGTTTGGCAGGAAGATCTTTACTTGTCTCACAAGTACTTCTTAAAAGCAATTCAGACTATTAAAACCAGCTGAGATAGGGTGCCATATTAAATGTATTTGTTTATTTTCCAACATGATTGGCCATGTTAATCCAACTCACAGGAAAGAAAAAAAATGAAAGGAAAAGAAAGAACTTTAAAACCAAAGGCCCTTGGGGCTACATGTCCGATGAGAAAATATAATTCAAGTCTCTGACTAAACCATTCATAGGCTGGTCATCATATCCTTTAAATCCTTAGAATATTTACTACCTATACATACATTCATATAGCATCCATCGTATATTTTATTATATTGATGGTGTTATATGACATACTTATGCCTTGTTTTAATTAATCTCCTTGGTGCAGAAAGGACAATGCCTGAAATATTGTGTTTCCCCACAGTGTTTTGCCCACAGTTGTGCTCAATAAATGGGAAGAGGTTGATTTTTGAGGTATTAGAATCTGTGGAGTAGTAAAGTCATTTCTGACTCCGAAATTTTATGGTCATAATCTTGAAAATGTAAGTTGTACATGATTTTCTCAAGGACAATTCTGACTGCTTTCACTATGACAAACTCCACGATGGCCTCTGTTTGTAAGTGTGGGCGAGCTAATTGCCTTTGTCATATTAACCATGTTTCCTCTATTTAATGACTGTGAAAGCCAGAATTTTAATGAAAAAACCCTTGTTCAGTTGCATTAAACCCTTACTTTTATAAAAATCTTTGCCCCGGTACACAAATAAGATAGTGCTGGTGCAATTCTGGCCTCTGTTCAGAAAACATTCACAAATATTGCTTCTTAGGGGATCTCTTCACAAATTATGAGGATGAATAGGTAATAATTCTCTTGGTATACCAGAGAGCATCTCCAGTATTATGCTGTCAGTTTTTTTCCTCATTTATTCCTTTTGGGATGGACAAAGCTCTGTGATGTGCCATATAAAGAATATATACATAACTATGATGCAAGATATATGTGCAATAAAGACACATAAATAAGGTGATGTGAGAGTTCCTGGAAGGAAGAGTTTATGTCCAACTAGGGGTATCAGGGAAGGACAGGGCAGAGGGAATATATAAAGTCAGTCCAAAGAACAGGTATAAAATAAATTGAATTTTTTTCTTCAATTAATGCTTGTGAGGTAACTCTTGAAAATATGCTAAATAACAACTAATTTAGTTTCATATGGAAAACTGCTAGATAAAATATATTATAATCTTCTCCAGAGTAGAGTACTGAATGGTGGCATAAATTATGAAGAAAATGAAAAAGTGTGAGGGCAAGGACTTTTAATGTTTACATAGAATGAAGTAATCCACAGTATCCAAGACACTCACTGTGGCAACTAACAAAAAATGAATCAGTTAAGTTTTTAAAATATTTTGTGAGGCATCAGAGAACACTAACAGCAATTAAGACTAAATGAACTAAAGTTCCAAAGAGGGGAACAGTGTTCTAAAGTGAGCTGATGATGACCAGTAAAATTTTTCCCTGGGACATTTTCAAGTCCTGGACACAGGTTGATCAACCTTGGCCCAGGCAGAGAATCCACTGTGGGAAAGAGAAACAAGCAAACTTTTAGCTGTCATACAGAACTGAAGTGACAAAATGAAAACTTTTATCACTAAGGCACAACCCTAACCCTAAACGCACAACCAGTTTTCCTTGACAGGAAATGTTTGGAGTTCAGGAGAATAGGAAACTAGGCCAAAAACTTTTAGAAGACAGGAAAAAGTTTCCACAATCTCACGGTGCTTAGGAATTAAAGATTTGCCAGGTAAACAGAACTGTTTAAAATATATGACTCCTCATTCCCTTAAGACATTTGTGAATTTTAAAGGTATACAAGTCAAGAAGATTAAAAAATAAAGCCGAAAGCCACTAGAAGAAAGAACTGAATCTTCATCAGACTTCAGACTGAGGATACAAAGACCAGACTCTCAGCCAAGAGCTTAGGAGACACTGCCCTAGGAACAGGAACTAAGGGTAGACTAAGAAATCCTGAAATGGAGGGTGCCCGGTGGCTCAGTTGGTTGAGCATCCAACTTCAGCTCAGGTCGTGATCTCCTGGTTCGTGAGTTCAAATCCCACATTGGGCTCTGTGTTGACAGCTCAGAGCCTGGAGCCTGCTTCGGATTCTGTGTCTTCTTCTCTCTGCCCCAACCCCACTCACACTCTGTCTCTCTTTCTCTCTCTGTCTCTCTCTCTCTCTCTCTCTCAAAAATCAGTACACATTAAAAAAAAAAAATCCTGAAATGAGCCCCAGCCAACCTCAATTCCTGAATGAATTGAGACAATCACCTCTTCACTTTGTCTGCACAAAATAGTTCAGAGGAAACTTTTCCTAATGGAAAATAAAGTTATATGGAGCCACTACAGTTCTTTTATACAAAAAAGCAATATTAAGTCAAAAATTACTAGACAGGAGAAAAAGTACAAGACCATGTTATCTATAATCAATACAACAAAAAAGACAAAAAGAGAATACAAATAAATGCACTATTGATGCAGATTTTTGAGTTACCAAACTAATAACTTTGATCAATATATTAAAGAAAATGTAGGAAAATGTAGACAATATAAATGAAAGGATGGAAAATTCACCAAAATATTAGAATCTGTATTTTAAAAGAATCAAATAGCTAGTCTAAAACTGAAAAGAAAAAAAGATACGGTATCTTAAATTAACCCAATGAATGGAGTTAATTAGATAATTTTCTAATTAGCAAATTAGATATAGCAGAATACAAGATTGGTAAACTGAAAGATTAATAGAAAATATCCAAATGGGGGTGCCTGGATGGCTCAATCAGTTGAACATCTGACTCTTGATTTCGGCTCAGGTCATGATCTCACGGTTTGTGAGTTCGAGTTCTGCATCAGACTCTGCACTGACAGTAGAGAACCTGCTTGAGATTCTCTCTCTCCCTTGCTTTCTGCCACTCCTCCACTCTCTCTCTCTCTCAAAATAAATAAATAAACTTAAAAAAAAAAGAAAATATCCAAATGAAGCACAGAGAGAAGAAAGAAAAAAAGAATAGAAAAAAGTTTATATATGGGTAATATACATATGTATTGATAAATATGCAGGTAACTATAAATAAATGTTCACCACACAAAAAAATTGTGAATTCTTAGGAAATTTAGAATATATAGATAACTAAATTGTAAAATAAGAATAATTTGAAAGACAAAAAGGAATGGTAAATACAGTTCAAATGTTCTAAGTTTCTAGCAGTATTAGGGAAGAGATAAAAGTAATCATTTATAATAAGTCAAGGAGACATGTGGTCTCTCTGGGTTAACCATCAAAAGAAAAAGAAAAAATGTAAAATAACAAATGAATAGGCGAAAAATGGTATAGTGAAAATATTTAATTCAAGAAAAAGCAAGAAAGGAAAGAAAAGTGGATATAAAACAGAAGAAATAAAAAGCAAATAGTAAGATGGGAGATAAAAAATGAAATATATCAGTAATCTCATTAAAGGTAAATGGACTAAATTTACTCTAAGTAAAAGAATATGTTTGTCATAACGCTTACAAGAGATAAAATTTAAATGTAAGAATATACCAAAAGAAAGCTGGTATAGCTGTAATACCACTAGGTATAATATAAACATAAGCAGAGTTTTAAAAGTTCATCAAAATGGGTAAGACTAGCACCTCTGGGTTAGTGATATTTGCCATATTAGATAAATGGTTTTACATAGTATTAATTAATTGTAACTAATCAGTGTTTTAAGAAACAATTTGTGTACAAAAATTATTTAACAAGAAAGAAAAAAGGAAAGAAAGAGACAGGAAAAAAGATAGATGATAGATAAATAGGGAGAGAGAGAACGAGATCCTAAATATTTATTATAAGCTGTCTCAATTTATATCTGCAACTTAAATTTCTAACATGATATTTAGATCTTTAGACCATCCCCACAGCATTGGTTTTTTTTTTAAACATGGTCCCTAGTCTCCAGAAGGTCTGCACTGCCTGTTCCCCAATATCTACCCACATACAAACACAGCCCTCTCAGTAATGTTTAGGAAAAAAAGGTACCATGTGCCCCCCAAAATCCCAAAACTGAGTGTAGGGGTGGAGGGCATAAAATAATGATGGAGACAGGATGACATTTCCTGAGAATAAAAAGATAGAACCTTGTTCTGTACAAAGGAAATATATAAGGAAGCATTATTCATCCCAAAACAAAAACAAAAACAAACAAACAAACAAAAGTCCTGTTTGGGGGTAAAAAGTCAAGGACGATGTCTGGTATATATTACTTCGAATATCAGTTAGACTCTCAGATTCAGGTTTGACTCTAAAATGCCAGGAGAAGCAGATCAAATGAATTGTGTGAGAAGTGAGTAGTTAATGGGAGAGGCAGATAGTGTTAATAAATTCCAAAGGGCTTGTTCCATCAAGAAAGATTCCTTTAATCCGCAGAAGTCAAACTCATAGGACCTCATAAGACACATTCTGTTAGTGTCAGTGTTCCACACCAATTACAGATTTCTGAAGGGCCATCAGAGCAAATCTATGCCCTTAATATGTAAGCCGGCACTGCTGTAACTAAGATTGCAATTGGACTGGGACAAATCTCTATGATCTTGATATATGAAAATCCAAATAGATGGTTTCCACAGAAATGAATAAAAACATTTCCAAATTACTTATTCAGAATTAATCCACTGCAGCTCTGCAAAGCAAATACATTTGATGAAGCTCAGTAAAGCAGCCAATGAAAAATAAACTAAAATCACCCAATAAGGTAGGGTTGTTCGCTGACAGAAAATCCATGCAGTTAAAATATGAATTTAGACAAAGTGTTATCTTTTAATTTCAAGTGTATAAATCCATCAAGTTAATAATTGGAGACATCTTAAAGATGACTGGATGCAGTTTTAACTAGATGAAAAGAGTCAAGACTGTAGCCACTGACCGTCCTATCCAGATCTAGATTCTGTTGTTGCCTAACTAGGTTGACTTGGGCCAGTTGAATTCTTCTCTCTTAGTCTTAGTTTTATCATCTGCAAAATGGGAGTAATAACATTATTTTTACAGTGATGAAGTATTGTATTCAGGACCGGCATTAGTAAGAGAGATAAATTTAGGAGTCACATAACTGGGCTCAGAGCCTCAAATCAATCCTTTTCTATTACTGCTCTGTTTCCATTTAGACATGTAAACTGAGCTAGAAACCTACGAAATTATCCCAGGAATCTAGACTAAAGTGATTTTTCTTCAAACGTTCTGTTGATTCAAATCTACCTCCTCTCCCACCTGCCCAAAGTTTGAGTTTCAGCTATCTGGCATTAAATCAAATCTTCTATAATTCGAACCCATGGCTTATGTAGGGGGATATTAAATGGATTTTCTTCTGGTGTTTCAAATGAAAATTTCGGCTAAATCTTCAAAACTGAAGACAGTGGGTATTTAGTACAAATACGTGTTAGTTTAGGTTCTCTAAGAAGAAAACACCAAGACAGGCGTAGACATGAAAGAGATGTATTGGGGTAAATGCCTATTAGGGAAAAGGGGAGAGCACCAATGAAAACAGGACTTGAGACTGCAGTTCAGATCTAATTTCAGGACTTCACTGCAGTCCAGTGAAGGAGCGAGGGAAGAAAGGAGGGCTGGGCAGGAAGATTCTCGGCCACAGCAAAGGTCTAAGTTTTGAGGAAGGCCAACGGGAAGTTCTGGAGCCAAAAATTACTGTAGAAAAGTTCTCCACCTCATTGGAACAAGCCTAGCTGAGCATCCCTGACACACTTGGTCATTGGCTGGAAGCAATCTGTGGGAAGTGTAGCTCTGGCATAAACTCAGTGATAGATTCAGAGCGCAGCAGCTGGGCCTGTCAGTCAAGTATGCTCCCTACAGGGGAGGATCTGAGTGGCTCATTTTTATGGCTGCTGCACCACATTTTCTATATGTGTGTGTCATATCCCCAGAGGACTTACTCAGAAGGAGGCTTACTGATCCAGTGACTATAACCTTCAAGCACTTCTGAAAGCAAGGACTATAAATTAATTAGAGGGAGATCTTCAAAGGGAATTTGTAGGCAAGAGAGTGCTGAGGCATTTCATCTCCCCTCGGACATTCATGGAAATTGGAATCATCTGATTGAGTAGAAGCTAAGATCCCTACCTCCTACCCCAAGCTATCGTGCCTGCTGTAAAACACTGCTTCCAGAGCAGAAAGCAAGAACATCCTTGGGAGAACCTAATGCATGTCACCACTGAGATAGGGACCACAGAGAGCAACGATACCTTCCCTCAACCTGGGGAAGCCTGAAGGTAGGATTCTGGTTGAAGAACCATGGCATATATGTTTTAGACACACCTTCCTCACATCAGATCTCTCTGTTGAGAGACACCTTTAATACAGCCTCACGAGAGGCAAAGGAAATGCAATCGCACCGTTCATTGCCTTGCCTCTTATTTGTGAATTGAAGTAGATTATTTCACTCTCCTGAGCCTCAATTTCCTCATCTACAGATGAGAATAGCAATTTCTACTCCAAAAGTTTGTTGTCAAAATTAAATGAGGTGATGTATTTAATAGCCTGAGAAACCTCAACAAATAGTAACTCTATTCCCAAGTAAAGAAGTAAATTTAGCGCTCTGTAATCCTGGCCTATTGTACAGGTTAAGAAAACACAGATTTTGTCATTTAAATAGCACCTTTTGGGATGCCAGGGTGGCTCAGTCAGTTAAGCATCCAACTGTTGGTTTTGGCTCAGGTCATGATCTCATGGTTCGTGAGTTCGAGCCCTGCGTCTGGCTCTGTGCCAGCAGCACAGAGCCTACTTGGGATTCTCTCTCTCTCTCCCTCTCTCTCTGCCCCTCCCCTGCTCGCACTCTCTCTGTCTCTCTCAAAATAAATAAATAAACTTTAAATAAATAAATAAATAAATAAATAGCACCTTTAAAGAACGTGCTGCCCTAAAAGGAATTTATGAAGACCTGGGGACTCAGTGGTATTAAAGAGAGCTAATGAACTTCTTAAGTACTCTTATTATTTGAGGACAGTATTTTACTAAGTCCCAGTGTTCTATATTTAATGGCTGTAAATTACTTTAGAGATTGCTTGGACTTAGATGTGACAGGGTGACCAAGTGTCCCAATTTCCCTGGGATCTTTACAGTTTTACCACTGCAAGTGCATAAGCAAACCAAGACACTGGGTCAGCTCCTGGAACATTGCCTAGAATATTTTAGGTGTTCAACAAAAGTTAGCCTTTGTGTTGTCTCTGTTCATTGAAAGTTGATGTTTACAGCATCATAATGCATAATAACCCAGTACTGGAAACAGCCAAAATGTCTCACAGGAGGTAATGTTAAATAAACTGTGGTACATCCATGCCATGGAATCAACAAAGAGGAATGAACTATTGGTACATGTGACAGCCTGCATAAATCTCCACTGAATTAGGCTGAGTGAAAGAAGTTGTCTCAAAAGGTTAGGTACTATGTGAATCTATTTATAGAACACTTTTTAAATGGCAAATTAAAGACTAGAGAACAGAGGAGTGGTTGTCAGGGGTTAAGGAGAAGGTGGGAGAAGGAGGAGAGAGGGCAACATAACATGAGGGATCCTTGTGGTGATGAAATATTCTGTACCTCGACTATATCATTGTCAGTATCCTGGCCGTGATATTTTACTTTCACAAGATGTTACCATTGCTGGGAAACTGGGTAAAGGATACCCAGGATACTTTACCCAGGATCTCTCTGCATTATTTCTTACAACTCCATGTAAGTGTACAATTACCTCACCATAAAACATTTCACTGACAAAAATCTGATAGCGTAAGAAAACCAGGGTGTGAAGTTTGCCTGGAGTTGATTAGATTTCTTTTCTTACCATTCGATAGAATAAAAGTGGAAAGAAAGTTTAGGATGAGTTGTTGAAAAAGTCAGTTAAAGCTTTAAAAAAAAAGGGATAACACAAAACTATCTTAAAGATTTTATCCTAACTCAAATACACACCTACATTTATTTGATAATCTGCTGTCATGACATCACAGTCTGTTCTTTGAGTATCAGGACCTGGGAGAGCTCCGTGTGGCTGCAGAGACACTCACAATGTGCTGTCTACCATCACCAGATCTCTTCATTAAAGCAAAAATAAAAAGCTTAAAGAATTTGGGGCATGATGGGGCACCTGAGTGGCTCAGTCAGTTGAGCGTCTCACCATGGCTCAGGTCATGATCTCACGCTTCATGGGTTCGAGCTCCGCGTGGGGCTCTGTGCTCACAGCTCAGAGCCTGGAGCCTGCTTCAGATTCTGGGTCTCCCTCTCTTTCCGCCCCTTCCCTGCTCACACTCTGTCTCTCTCTCTCTTTCTCAAAAATAAATAAACATTAAAAAACATTTTTTTAAAGAATTTCAGACACGATCCAAGTACTTCACTGCTAGGCTTTCAGTTTTTTGTTGTGCTTTGTTCTTTCTTCTTTTTAAAGTGTTTTCTAGTTATGCCCCACAGAGGTCTAATTCAATAGCACTTTGAAAGCAACTCTTTGGATCTCTCCAAAGAGAGACCATACTAGCAATCCCTCCACCAGGAGAGTTACTTTTAATACATGGTAGAAATCCTTCACTGCATACCTAATTCCAGTATATTTTTAACTGAGGTGAGTTTTTAGATGTGCTTATTTATATTTTTTCTAGTGCTTGCTTCGGCAGCACATATACTATATTTTTTTTCTATACGATACATGCTACTTTTCTAATGAAAATAAGTTGTTGAAAATAAGTTAGTGTTCCTATAATAAAAAATCAGTTAAACAAGTACATATTTTATAATTTTAAAAAAGTTATCAGTGTTCCCATAGTCCTCCTCAGTACCCTTCCAGCCACCACAAAAAGAGGAAATTTCTGTTTGAGGCAATGTTTTTATCCCCTTTGTTTTCCCATTGCATTCAATACAATCCTGGACCACCTTTCTCCAATTTCAGGTGGTAATTGTGCTCAGGAAATATAATCTGATTTTCACATCAGTGAAAATGATGTATAACTAGAATGGGAAATATGCTACACAGGTTTTACAAAATAAGTACACTTTTATAGTACATTCTAAATCCAAATGTAAGCTGTCTGAGAGAATTCTTGCTCTGTTATCTTGATGCATATTAAACTGATAGAAAGAAACCATTAGTGAAGCAACTAATCTGCAAAGGCGAAAACATAGAAGTTATTCTCATTTGGGGACTTAACCCAATAGTTGAATAATTGATGTTAATCCTACTTAATAGTAAGTGGGTTGTCCATGTTTTGAAAGTAGTGTTTATGATCACCTGGGACCTTCTGTCCTTCCTTGCCTGATTCAATTATGCCCCTACACAGAGGCCTTGTAACAAAATACTGTGTGTGTGTGTGTGTGTGTGTGTGTGTATACACCCTGTGTGTGTGTGTGAACATGTGTATACCCTGAAGTAATGGAATATGTGCATGTGTGTACAAAAGATTGTTGTTTGTGTGTGGGTGCATACCTGCACCTGTGGAGAAGGCTAAAGCTTTTAATTATATTCCAAACCAAGTAGACATTATAGACCACATGATGTACTGGAAAGAACACTGGAGGGGAATTTTGGAGACCATCCACAAGCCCCATCTTTGACAATCCAACTTCTACACTTGACTTTGACTTCCTGCTTAGAGCATCAATGGCTGTACTAGCAAACTACCTGCAGAAAGTGATTTCTCAGAGGACACTGAGCAGGAAAGAGAAATCAGCTGAAAGAGAAACAAGTGTACTCAGGATGAACCCAAGGGAAAGCTGAAAGGTTTAGAATTTAATTTTTCTGGTAATGGTGTAATTCTGCTCTCAAGCAAATCACTCTTTATTCCATTTTATTTTGTACATACTATCTTGAAGGAACAATTTTTAATTTCTAATTTTCTTACCATGTAATGTAGACCTTTGTGTACAGCAGTAAGATATGCTTACATAAACTAGTCTGTTGCTAAATTATTTTGCTGGGGTACGTTTTATCATTCCCATTTTTAAAATATATCTCTTTGTTCAGATCCCCCAACAAGCTGCTATGTCAAAGGGTGGGAAAGGGTGCTCAGAAAGCATGCTTCTTTCTGCCAAAGAGAAGTTTAAAACTTCTCATCCTATTTCCCCCAAGAAACTAAGAGGTAGGAAGAGCATGAAAGTGAATGTCAGGCAGAGCTGCATTGGGAAGAAAAAGGAAGGGGAAAGAGCAGGACAGAAATAAGAAGGAGGACTAATGCAGAAAAGAAACAGAACCTGGAAGAAGAAAGTGTAAACAGAATCAGGACAAAGACCATTCTTTTGGTCATCATGACTACGAGATAAAACCAATTTCTTCACCATTTGGGTAATCTCAACATTAACTTCCACGGTTTTGTGCAGAGCATAGCATTGTGCTTACTCATTGACAAGTGCAAGAAAGAAAAAGAGAGGGAGGGAGGGAGGGAGAAGGAAGGAAGGAAGGAAGGAAGGAAGGAAGGAAATAAGGAAGGAAATAAGGAAGGAAGGGAAGAAAGAAAGAAAGAAAGAAAGAAAGAAAGAAAGAAAGAAAAGAAAAGAAAGAAAGAAAGGAGGGAGGGAGGGAGGGAGGGAGGGAGGGAGGGAGGGAGGGAGGAAAGAAAGACTTGTTGAATGACCCATCTTTTCTGTGTTTGATGGGAGGGGAGCTCTTCTACAGGAAAAATCTTAACAGTCTCCTACCTTCCTTCTCTGGGTCTCCAAATAAAAACACCCCAGAAAAGACTCTGCTCCTCTTACTCTTTGTAAATTACATAATAAACAGAATCTCATTGGAAATTTTTGCCCTTGTTGTGGGTCAGCCTTTCATCTTAGTCATCCAGTCTACTGATGATATAGTGGAACCTGAATTTTTATTAATCTGTTTTTACTTAGCATGTGAATTACTCACTGAAAGAAAACAGACAGTAGATTATAAGCAATAAACTGGTCCAAATCTGTGAGTTTTGGTCCAACTTCCTTATCATCCAAAAGGGTCTAACATTGAAATCCCAGCTACAGTGAATGTATTAATGCATATTTTAATTAATGCAAACCTTGAGATTTAGCAATTTAGTGGAAATAATTCCTTTAAAAAGAAAAATAGTGGGGTGCCTGGCTGACTCAGTTGGTTGAACATGTGACTTGATCTCAGGATCATGAGTTTGAGCCCCATATTGGGCATGCAGCCTACTTAAAAGAGAGATGGGGCACCTGGGTGACTCAGTTGGTTGAGAGTCCAACTCTTGATTTCAGCTCAGGTCATGATCCCAGGGTCGTGAGATCAAGCCCTGCATGGAGGCTTAAGATTCTCTCCCTACCTCTCCCTCTCCTTCTGCCCCTGTCACCGCTCAGTCTCTCTCTCTCTCTCTCTCTCTCTCTCTCTCTCTCTCAAATAAAAAGAAAGAAAGAAAAGAAAAATAGTTCCAGAAGAATATATTATTTTAACTCACACCTATAATTTAAAAAAAAATATTCCTACTAAATATACAAATGTCATGTTACCTGAAAATCAAATTTACTTTAATTAGGGACAACAGGAAAACTGTAGACTGTATTTTGCCAGTAAAAAGAAATATAAAGCATTGGAGCATTGATGGTAATACGGTACTGGGTATGTCTTACAGAATATTACCCATATAGGATTTTAATAGAGGCATTTCTTATATTTTGAATTCAACTCTCATCTGAAATTCATAAGATTCATAAATAATAATGTTATTTTAAAAAGTCATTTTATTTCAGCAAAAAGGTAGATGCCATGAAGAGTCCATAGACAACACTTGATGGTAAAAATAAGTCAAAGGTTACAAAAAGACCCACATCTAAAAACAAAAAAGTTTTCAACTGAAATAAAAGCAAACAGAACAGACAGTGTTATGTTGCTGTCATAAGCACCCCCCTCCCCAAATTTTAGTGGCTTAACAGAACAGAAATTTATTTGTCACTCAAAACTTGCTGAATGTGACCCTCAGGAATCTCTCTCAGACACTGAGTGAGGAAACTCAGTGAAACAATCCACTAATCCGGGCTGGCCAAAGCTCCACCTTCCTACATTCGTACCTTCTGGAACACATGATCTTCCAATCCGGTGGAACAACGCAGAGTGTGGAAATTAGCACGCTAACATTTATGCACCTCTACCCAATTCACTTCTGCTCACATGTCATTGGCCAAAGCAAATTCCACGGCTGTGTCTTTGGGGACAAGGGAAATTTAATCTTCTATGTGACTGGAGAGGGCACCAGATATATTGGTGAACATGAACAATATCAACCACAAATAGTAAAATCAGGTTATGGAGTGGAGGGATTTCATTTTTCTGATTACATCTAGGCCGACTCTCCTGCCAGGGATTACTTCATACATAACCTGACGAGTAGCACTAGAGTGTGGAGGCATGGAAATAGGCTGCCTCTTCTTACCATTGTGATGTGCCACCTGCATGCTCTCCTCTCACACTGCAGCTCACCCCTCCTCATTTAAGAAATGCACCTTCTCCTCGAAAGCTAAAATAATCCTCCTAGACCAGGTTAGATACCCCTCTTGTGTATCTTCCTATTTCATAGCATATCAAATTACTCCTATCTATCAGAGTGTTCACACAAAGATAAAATGTTTGGCACATGTAAATGCATGTAATATATTCTTGACACCCGATAAGTGCTCAAAACACATCATCATCATAGCACCTAACTCTTCACATCTGTTAATTTAGCAATCTCTTTACAAGACTGAGATCCCATCCTCCTGCCCCATTCTTGCTTAAGGACACAGGACGCAACCTACTCAGGTCACTCTGCTGGCACCCAGCTCCTACCAGCCTTGACCACCGGCCTTGACCAGTGACCTGGACTTGAGTGCGTCATAGCCTCTGCTTCCTAGTGGTTCCAGGTACCCACTCCTTCACTGACTTCAAAATTTCTAGATAGTGACTTTCTACCATGGTTGTGCTTAAAGTGTTACAATATACATAAGTACTAAGACTTCCTGTAACACACATACACATTAGTACAACGTTCTATTTGCAATGCATATCAATACCAGGACATTACAACTGATATGTTCAAATGTTCAAAAATGGTGGCTGTCAACATCCACGTACTATACTAATGTACTTTCTCCTCTCTCTTATTCCAGATAATCTTTTCTCCTACCTCTTGTTCCAGGTAATCTTATCTCCAACATCCCACGTAACTGTCACACAGTGTGGATGTTTCCATTTCAAAGTGTATTTGTCCAACAGCTTTGCACATTTATTTCCCAATAATTTCACAAAGCACATTCACTTATTCAGACAACTGAAATGATTCCATCATTAGGAATAATAATTTAGATTTATATAACAGATAATATACATATGCTCTCCTATACATATATTATCTCATTTGATCAGCAATATAGCATTTTAAAGGTCCTCTTTTAAAACCTACATGAAGGAGTGCCTGGGTGGCTCAGTTGGTTGAGCGTCTGACTTTGGTACAAGTCATGATCTCACAGTCTGTGAGTTTGAGCCTTGCAGAGCCCACTTCAGATCCTTCCCCCCCCCCCCGCCCCCCGCCGCTCTCCAACCCTCTCTTTCAAAAATAAATACACATGTAAATAAATAAATAAATAAATAAATAAATAAAATCCATATTAAAATCAGTGCATCGCATGATAAATAACCAGCACCAACTATAGTTTGATCCTAGAGTAACATAAATTAGTACATTGTTATTATGTACACTTGTATATGCCTTATTAACATTCCTTCTGAAAACAGGTTGCATTGAAATACTCTACACATCTGGTTTTCCCAAGAATAACTCCTGGCTTCTCTGGGTGTCACAGTGTCTTCTCCCTGTAGGGTAAAAACTCTGATCTCATCAGTGTCAGCCATGAATAATTTTACAACCTCCCCAGTAGGTTATGTGCTTTGGAATTTTTCATTGGCCTGTGAAACATTTGTTATATTCTGAGAACTTATTAAGCATGGTATAAAACATGGAAAAGATATAGTCCCTATCCAGTACCCTCTTCATCTAAATAGCACAAGCAACCAAATAAAAATAGTGTGTCGCAAAGATTGGTTTCAATTTCCTTCATTTCTTTTTAGGATTATGATGTCATTTTTCAAAGACCATGTCCGGGAGCTTTGGTCTAAGGAGAGCCTGTGGTCATATGAGATTAGAGGCTGGTTCACCAAAGAAATGAGTTTTGAACAAGACCCACTGAAGCAGAATTTGAGCCATACATCAGAAGAAACGCTGAAATGGAGCTTAGCATAAAAGAACTGAAACACCAGCTTTTTTTTTTCCTTTTGCAGAAGCATCTACTAGATAAAATTCTGAATTTGGAGTATAGAAATATTTGAATGCCTGGTCCTTGTTCTTAGCAATGACGAAGTCCGTGACCTTAGGCAAATGATTTTACCTCTTTCTACTTGTTTCCCCAGGTGTGGAAAGGGGATAAATTTTTGATACTGGGCTGATTCCAGAGATGACAGAAGTGCATAGAATAGATACACAGTGAGCATTTTGAGACCTTGTTTGTAGGGGCCTGAGCACTTTGGTTGCTGATGCTGGTTTCTCTCCTCCCATTGACAAGGTGCAGATCAACAGAGCAGCCAGCATCCTGCACTGGTCCAATCTTGAACTTGTGTGCAGCACCCAGAGGACAGCAATTCTCCCTTTGCTTCTCACCTAGTACAGGGAGAGGACTAACATCCCTGCAGTCATTGAGCTGTACCTCCCCAGGAGAGGCTGGGGTCTCTGGACACCAGCAGATAGGGTGTAGCCAGGGGAGCCCTGCCTGGTCTGGGACCATATGTACAAGATGGCCATGTGCTGAGGGACTCGGCCATTTGTCCCTGCTCCCAATTATGTCAACTAGCATTTACACAGGGCTTAATCATTTATAAACACTGTTTTATTCCCCTGGGCTATCACATGAACCTCAAGCACTATCATCTAAGAACTGCATAGCACTGGGGGACCGGAGTCTAGAGACAGGCATTCCTAGGTTAGAATTCCAACTTAACCATTTGCCAACTGTGTGACCTTGTGCAGAGTACTCCACATCTCTAAACCCCAAATCTCTGTCTACAGTATAAGGGTCACAAAAGGGGATCTAATAGGGCACTGTGAGTATTAAGTTTGAATTTAAGTAAGGCATTTAGTGTAGTGCCTCATTCACTGTAAGTACTCCATAAATGCTGGCTAAGTTTGTTTGTTGCTATTAAAACAACTTTTAGAGCAGTTTTAGATTCACAGGAAAATTCAGGGGAAGGCACATAGATTTTCCATATATCCCCTGCCCCCACCACACTGACCCGCCACACACAGGGTCTCCCTCATGATCAACACTCCTCATCAAAGTGGTACATTTGTTACAATTGATGAACCCACAAGGACATCTCATAATCACTCAAAGTCCACGGTTTACATTATGGCTCCCTCTTAGTGTTTGCAAAGTCTATGGATTTGGACGAATGGCATGTACCCATCATGGATCATACAGAGTATATTAACTGCCCTAAAAATCCTCTGTGCTTCATCTATTCATCCCTTGCCTCCACCCCAACCCTAATAATCATGGATATTTTTACTGCCTCCATAGTTTTGCCTTTTCCAGGATATCATGTAGTTGGAATCACACAGTAGGTAGCCTTTTCAGACTGGCTTCTTTCAGTTATTAATGTATGTTTCTTCCATATTTTTTCATGGATTGAGGGCCCATTTCTTTTTGGTGTTGAATAATATACTATTGCCTGGTTGTGCCACCTGGCTATATTTTTAATGCACATGTCAAACAGACACAGAGAGGTAATAATATGCCCAATCTTATATGGCCAGTAAGTAACTAGTCAGGACATTAACTCGTGATTCCCTCATCAGCACTCCTGTAGTCCAGCCTGGATGAGCCCATGTAGCTGGCTAACACACTAAGACATGAAAAACACAGCCTCACTTCCAGGGAATTGTCAGTAGACTGGACATTTTTGTTGTTGGGGAGAAATTCTTATTCCCCTTGCGTAGAGAGACAACCACTACTGGGTAGAACACAGAGGGCACTCACAGAGGCACCCATTCTTTCTCTCAGTCTGCTGGAGCAGGGCTGCTCAGACTCATACAGTGATATAATTGGCCTGCATTTCTAACAAAACTCTGCCTTTCTAACAAAATTTCAGATGGTGTCATGCTGCTGGTCCATTGACCAGACTTTGAAAAGGAAGAGACTAGCCTATCAGACTCTCTTAGAAAATGTCAACGATTTGGGGCGCCTGGGTGGCTCAGTCGGTTGAGCATCCGACTTCAGCTCAGGTCATGATCTCACGGTCCGTGAGTTCGAGCCCTGTGCTGGGCTCTGTGCTGACAGCTCAGAGCCTGGAGCCTGCTTCGGATTCTGTGTCTCCCTCTCTCTCTGGCCCTCCCCCGTTCATGCTCTGTCTCTCTCAGTCTCAAAAATAAATAAAAAAACATTAAAAAAAAAAAAAGAAAATGTCAATGATTCAATAATTCACCCAACAATTCTTTATGAGTGATTATTATATGTTAAATACTAGATATCCAATGAAGAGAGAGCAAAAACCACTGCAATCCTTGATATCTTGGACATTCTATAGAAGAGGACAATTAAACAAATAAAACAGCAACAAACACTGCACATGAGAAAATAAAAAAACAAGGCAGGCCAAAAAAAAAAAAAAAAAAAAAACAGAGACAATGAAATGAGGATGGTCTTTAGCCTGGTCAGAGAAGACCTCTCTAAGGAGAAAGGATAGAAAGCTAGCTGCGCAAAAGAGCAGAAGGGGAACACCCTGGGCTAAACCATTTGTAACATCCCTGAAATGGCAAGAGGAGAAGAACTCTGAATTTCATTTTAATGCATTCATTCTACCTGCTAGATGAAGAAAGGACAGTAGGGGAACAAAAATGGCAGCCAGGAAGCTAGCCAGAGGCCACTGCAGGGGTTCAGGAAAGAAAGGATGGAGTTCCAAGCATTTGGTGTTGAAATAAAGCATAAAAGATGGCCTGGCAGAAGGAGAGGGTTGAGCAAGGGCAAACAACCCAGACTTTTCAATCTTTGTACCCAGTATCAAGTCGGCCTATCACAAAGACAACAACAAAGGCAGCACAGAGAGAGAAAGTATGCACAATACAGAAGGGCTGGTCCCATGGAGAGAAGGACACATACCACTTTGGCAGGAAGACTCTCCAGGTAGCAGCAATGATGCTGGAATGAGGGCAATCCCCCAGCTCTAAAGCTGCACTGTCCAGCATGGTAGCCACTAGCTACATGTGGCTATTTAAACTTAAATCAATGAACATGTACTAAGATGAAATTTCAGTTTCTCAGTCTCACTAGTCACCTTTCAAGTGTCCCACAGCACATGTGGCCTGTGACTACCATTTTTTTGAACCGTAGAGATTCACAGAACATTTCAGTCATCATAGAAATTTCTAGTGGGCAGTGCTGCTGTAGATGGCTAAGATGTGAGTTAAAATAATGGAATGATGACAACTCATAAAATATTCCCTGAAGGAATTTGTTATTTTCTGGCATAAAGACTGCACTCAGGTAATGTGGCCTAGGGTATATTCGCTATGCAAGTAAACAAGAGAAAAATGTGTAGTGGGGCTTCCACGGTATGAAGATTGGAAGAACAGGTGCCATATAAAGACAGGTGGGTAGGGAATTAAGTATGCTGTTATGAGAATCATTTCATTGCCCAATCCAAGGGAACTAGGCTGAGCAGGAACTTAACTAAAGCCAAAAGGAAAACAAATGGATTTTGAGAACTGAGTGTGTTAAAGGGATGTGAGATCTGGATGTTGGTCAGTAACGAATTCAGTCGGTGAATGGGATTGGAGAAGGGAATGTAGAAAGTGAGTCCAGATAAGGAAATGTCATGGTCTGAGATCTTGAGGGAGAAATAATCTGAGTGATGTTGAAGTCCAGAAGTGAAGATAAAGATCATATTCAGGAACTGTAAAACCAGAATTTGGGAAGGGTCCTCAACATGGATTATTTTAACTTCTTATTATGAAAAATCTCAAGCTTACATAAAAGTAGAAATATGGTATAACGGATCCCAATATACCTTTAACCCAGCACCAACAATTAGTAACTCATGGCCAGCCCGATCGACATGAATTTTAACATCACCAAGACATTGGGAGGTCTTAGTGTAGAGACAGGAAAGTGGGAGCAGGTGGCCAAAACAGAAAAAAGGATGGGAAGTCCTCCTCCCCATGGGCAACAGTGCAACTAAACACAAGAGGTGAAATTCAAAACAAGGATGGTGCTAATGCAGGAACAATGGGAATCAGCCAACACAACATCTGGCATGTAGTAGAGACTCGATAAATAAGAAGGCAGAGAGGAATAGACAGTAGAGGGCAAGGGATATCCTATTCCCATCTCCCTATGTCTGTGGGGGATTTTACCCAGCAGGAGACAGACACAGTGAAAGAACAAACACCACAGAGAAGACTTCCCGCTTTAGAAAATCTAGGTTGCAGTAACGGATACAGCCCCCATAGGTTATAATAATCTGGCCAAGCCACATTAGATCCATAAAATGTTGAGCAAAAGCAACACAGCAGAGAAGTTTGCTCCCTGCTGGCATTTGAAAATAAAGCTCAGCTACAAAGATCAGTCTCCATTAATGGGACCCCGGCCAGCTCTTCCTCGCCCTATGCTCCGTCCTGATGAAGATCAGCATTGCCTCTACAATTCGTCCTCAATAAGCACAAAAACCCTTCATGAGCCAGTGAGTTACTCTTTCAGGTTGAGTGCAATGAACACAGCTACCAATGCACAGGCCTACGGTGCCTGAGAGACCTTCAAAGGTTTTCTGTATTTCTCTCAATTTTAATAGAATTTGTGAGTGACACAAGTCCACAATCACATTGAAAGCCTCCTTCAAAGTTTGCCTCTTGGAGCACTCATACTCCTAAAAATCTAAACGCAACAAACAAAAGCATAGATGTTAGTATTCCTGTGTGTTTAAAGCAAGACTAGATTTGTCTTCCTTTTCCTAGAGGAAAACACACTACAGTCTCCAGACCCCACAGAAGTTCACTGCTTGGCTTTCTAAGACACTGTCCTGGTTCGGTTTCGGTCTATAAGTGTATCGAGCTGGTAGTGTGGGTACAACTAATACATGTGGTTTACATTAATGCTATTCATGATGTTTATCCTAACTCTGCGGGAAGCAGCTCACCATATGGTATTCATGTTTGTGTGTCGCTGAAATACATTCAGAGTCCCCATTTTAAAGAAGAATTCATCAATTGCAACGTAAATAAAACACATGCCTCTGCATTTGTTATTGCAAAGGCCATTTTCAATCAGAGTAGAAATACTGCAACAGTAAGCTCAGAATTAAACGTCAAAATCAAGCATCTACCCAAAGCTGCATCGTGACTAGGGGATCAGCTGATACCTACAAAACAAAAGAGATGCTTAGGAAGGGGAATTTCAAGTGAGTGAGAGTTTGGTGGCTTCAAGGAGGAGAGCGAGTGATTCAGTGCAAAAAGGGTAAATTTCCTCAGCACCTTCCTCACTGAGGACATTGTGCTCATCTCAGGCGGGTACTAAGTGGTGCAGTAAAGCAGCAAATTAGAAGAATGTAAATTCTTTAGTAGGAATTGCACGCAGGGGAAAAATGCCTCCTAATGCTCATATTTGTTTTCATGTAAATAATGTACACTCTTCCTAAAATCAGACTGACACAGGTCTAAGTAAGATGTCAAAATCTCCGATAGATAATATGCTGGGCTCCAAAATGGCAGAGAAGCAGTTATCTTCCTTCTTGGGGGCAATTCTTGCTGGCAAATGAGAGAGATCTACCCAACATTGAAATCCAGCAGTTTCGGTCTTTTGCTTCCTCTCTTCCTCTTGGTAGGTGCATGTGTTCTTGTTCTCATTCTCTCTCTTTCTCCCTCTCTCTGATTTCTTATTACACTAAATTGAATGCTAATTGGTTGAGTGATCCCAGCTGATATCATTTCTATTTTAATTGGTGTAACTGCTATTGTTATTCCTCCCTCATCCCTCTGTTTGTCACCCTTGCACAGTTCTGGTGATGCCCAGAGCTCTCTCTGAGGTCAGTCGGAGCCCCACTGTCCTGCAGAGACTGGCCCCCTGGAGCCCAGTGGGTGAATCACAGTCCCTTAGGACTGGGAGACTTAGGACAGGGGCTCATCTCCCCATCCTTGAAATGTCTTTCATTGGCTTTCTATCAGCCTCACCTTCATTTTTCCATCCCTATCTGCTCATGACCCTTACAGACTGTATCTCAACATGTAGCACCTAACAGTACTGTGTCCTGTATTTTCCACTGCAGACATTATTCTCTCACAGGTTAACCTTATCACCTCCCAAGACAACTTCTCAAGGATGCATGTTGCCAAGCATATGGCACTGTCTGCTGCCTTCTGCTCTTATCAGTCACTTAAGAAGGTCTAGCCCAGCTCTCAGGGAGCTCAAGACCTAGGGGCCAAGAAGAAGGAGTTAACAGAGGATCCACAACATACTGCTCAGAAGGCAGATAGCAGAGGATGTTAAGGTGCCCTAGGGGAACACCTGGCTTATTTGGAGAGCCCAGAGCTCCCTGTAACAATATCTCAGGATGAACAGTATGACTAGCAGTTAGCAGGAAAAGGACTGGGACAGAACCATCTCAGGCAGAGCACAAAGGTCAATGTCTATGGGGAGGTGGGGCATTCAAGGATAGCAGCAAAGATGGAGCAGAGAAACAAAGAGACAGCACAATGTACTTAGAGACATTCAAGGATGAAGCCTATGAGATTACCAACCTTCAACCAGAAATTTCTGACCTAAAAATACATCATTTTCATACAATAGTGAAATTTGTAATACTATCTTTCTTTGTATTTCCCAGGCATGTGACCTATGATTTACTTTAAAATACTTTCCCATAAACAGGGTTTATAAGGTAGTTTCCATCTAGCTGCAAGGATGGAGGCCTGAGAATACTCATTCTGGAAGCGGTCGGAATTTGAAAGACTGTAATGGACACCTCACCTTCTATGTGAGGCTCTAGGCTGATCAGCTCCAGAGACTTTCTTTGTTAGGGTAATGGATGTGAGAAATGATTTCTCATTGGTGAAATGAGTGGTGATCAAGATGTGTGTATCGACTGGAATATGGTACAGGCATTCCCGCTCATGCGTGAACAGGGCGTAAGAATCCAACGAGCCCAACAGCCTATGCAATTAGGAGCGGTGCCCGAGGCTTGATTCGGAAATTGTCCTGGGTCCAGCTGCTGACTCAGAGGATTTGCCTTGTCTGAATCTGGCTGGAATGTTAGCTGAATCCTGCTGCTAAATTACTGCCTCTTTGCCTCTAGTGAACTATCCATGCAAGGAGCAGTTGCAACACTCAGAGGGACCTAGAGCTGGGACTTTATCAAGCTCATAGAACAGGTTATAGGACTCCTTTTGTGTCTCCTGGCTAAAAAATGTTTGTATATTCAGCAGAATTCGATCTGAGCCCCATCCTTAAAACCTGATGTCATGGTTGTCCTACTCTAAGGCATCTATCACCCTCCCAACTTTCGGCTAATGGAGGCTGCCAATATCCTTCCCCAAAAGCTTAATGTGGATGATTATATTGGCGGAAGTCAGTTCACAACACCCCTCCAGTATCGTGCCAGCAGAGCAATAGACATGCAATGGGTAGACAGTCGAACTGTTAATTAAATTAATGTTTTGACACAAAGTAAGATAAAGAATTATAGGTGCATACAGGTTAATAAGAGGAAGTCAGAGACTTTTGGGGAAAGGTACTTCTGTTCCCCCAAACAGTAGAGAGAACAGCCACTGTCTTCTCCAAGCAGTCTTTGGAGCCATAATGAGACTGAATCCCAGTCCTGATCAGGTTTGGCACAATAGAATTATACCCTGGCCTTCACATTTTCGTGAAAGCCTTCATTTCACGAAGAATATTTTGTTAATGTATCCTTGGGTACTCATGATGAAAGACTTTCTGTAAAGAGGATGACAGTTCAGAGATGATCTCTACCAACCTCCTCAGTTAATAGAGAAACAGGGCCTTCATAATCTCACTCATAATCCATGAGAACCAGTGCTACAATCCAGGTTTTTTGACTCTTGGTAAGGCGTCCATTTCACCAGACAATGGCCCTCAAACTGGTGTGTGCATCACAATCCCCTGGATGGCTTATTAAAACACAGATTGCTGGATGTACCCCAGAATGCCTGATGCCGTAGATCTGGGATAGGAACTGAGAATCTGCATCTCTAATAATTTTCCAGGTGATGCTAGCATTGCTGGTCCAAGAACCACAGTTTGAGAACCCCAGCACTACACCAGACTCCTTTCTTTTTCATCATCCCACACTCCCCTCTACTCCATCCAGGTATACCAGTTTCTGTACAATCTGGGTCGGCTCCACTTACATGACCTCCATCTGCAACCTGAACCAAATGCACTCAAAGTAGCACCCCATCTTCTCACGCTACTCAGCGGGGGCCCCACATTCTCATCACAGGCTTAGCAAATGATCCACCTTCAGGGAACTACCAGGACATATTCCGTTTTCTTTTCTTTTTTGAAACATAGGATGTCTGAGAGGAAGTAACGCAAGATGACCTTGGAAAAGTCTCTGGGGGCCAGATCACACTGAGTCTAGAGTATCAGGGTAAGGCATAGGGTGACCAACTCAGCCCAGTGTTAGCACTAAGAGTGCCACACCTCAGCTCTGGGCAAACCAGAATAGCTGTTCATCTTATACCCTATGGAGTTTGATTTGCAACTGTAAACAATAGAGTCCAGCCATTCCTTCACTGTATATGTGTTACCATGCTTCATTCTCAGCACTATGTCAGGCCCAAGGAGACCGAACAACATCCCACTCCGGATCCTCATGGTCTATTGAAGGAGAAAGAGAGGCAGACAACAAATTATCTCATTATATGCTATGCACTTTAATGGAAGGTGCTTCTGCGCCAGAGTTAGAGGAAAAGGGTTGTGCTTTAGGAGTATTAAGAATCCAATGCAGGGGAGGGAGACTGAGAGAAAGAGAAGCATGGGGTCAGTTTCCTGACAATGTTTTTTTTATAATAGGGAACGCTAAAGATGCTCACATGCAGAAGGATGGAGAATAAATGCAGAGAAAAGAGAATAGTTTGCAGTTGGGGAGGAGAGAATGAGGTGGATGTGGTAGAATCACCTAGAGAAGTTTTGGCTTTGTTTTAACCACACATCCCATACTCCTTGCTGACCCTCTGTGTTGAGAGTGAGCTCCGTTGAAGACCATGGGTGCAACAGGAGAGACTGAAGCTGTAAGTGAGAGAGAGGGAATATTTTAGAGAGATGGTCGCAGGAGAAGCAGGAGGAGGAAGAATAAATGGCATACCTGGAGGGGTTAGCTTTGGATAAGTGCAGGGCCTCCATGTTCCTGGAGACCTGAGCAGGGAAGGGTCTCTGTGACGGCCTTAATCCCTCCCCTCTCCACTTCAAAGCCCTTTAGCTCCAGGGGCCCACTGCTCCTTCTCTACAAAACCAGATACATCTCATTCCTGCAGAGTTAATCTTAGGAAATCATCTAACTTTCCTGAGTCGCAGTTTGCCTATTTATAAAATAGAGATAGTAATGCCTACCTCACTAAGACTCGTGCAAGTCAAGTGAGAGAAGGTAAGTCAGAATCCCAGAGACAATGTCTAATTTGCATTACCTTCTCATTAACTTCATTTCTTTCATTCGTGTCTTTCTCTCCCACTCCCATGCAAAATCCTATCTGTAGATCCTTCTTTCCCTTACCTGTAATGATATAATAGCTTTTGAGCTGAAAACCCCTCTCCAGAAAATGCTTATCAATTTCACATAGAATTTCAGGGGACCAACTGACCATTTGGAGCCTGTCCATGGATTTTCCCAGGTTTAGAGCAGGAATCTATGAAGCAGGATCTATCACCCAATCCACTGGGGATTTGGAAAAAATGTAAAATTTGTACACATTTATGTTTTATTGTTATTTTTGCATTAGTATAATATAATAATGTTGGTATAATCGTTTATGCATATTTTAAGGTCAAGACACATATTTTGGGGTCATCTTCAAATTCATTGAAAGGCACCATAAAATTACAAACCTCTTCAGAGGAAATTCATATTTTAAGTAACTAGGGTTTAAATAATAAAGGAAAGTACTAGAATTTCAGAGTAACCAGTACATGATGAACACTGGCAGACAGGAGAGATTTTAGGCCTTCCTGGAGGTCTTTGTAGTACCCTTGAAATCACCCTCCCTAGGCTGCTATCTGCTTTTTTACTGCCTAGGCAGAGCCCTGAGGGAAGGAAGGAAGAAGAGAAGGATTAGTATTATCCTAGCCCACAAAGACAAAGAGAAAGGAGTTATTGCTGCTCAACACTTAAGGCCTCCATACCCTGCCATCATCCATTCCCCCTTAAACAAATGCTGGTTGTCATCGAAATGATGATTATTACTATGCAGGCCAGATCCTCTGATGAATCAAAGCTGATGAAACACTCCTCTCAAGTAAAGAGACTAAACTATTCCCAGGTGGCCTGATTTATTCCCCGGAAGTTGTGGTTTTCCAAGTGGAACCCTGATCGTTGAAAAGCATTCCTCATCGCATGAGAATGGAAAGTTAACCCTGAAGAGTACACTTCTCTGGAACCCGAGCACAGGGATGGAACGAGGAGCCCACACAGGTGACCAGAGAAGAACACAGCAGTTCCCCATGAGCATCTTAGAGCAACGTCCACAAACTTGAATGTGCCTAAGAATCTACTGGAGGGCATGCGAAAAGTTTCCTGGACCCCATCTGGAGAGATTTGGATGCCACAGGCAGGGCAGGGCCTATGAATGTGCATTTCTAACAAGCTTCCAGGAATTTCTGTGCTGCTGGTGGCGGCCATCACCCTTTGAGTACCAGCAGACACTGTGGTCAGAGACCCCTGACCTATGCGATATTAATTTCCTCCCCACTCGTCTCTCTCTCCCTCAGTGCTCTCTGCTTCAGCTCCTTTACTCTGCTGGCTGCTAGAATGATCTTTTTAAAACCAGAGCATATCATTCCCTTATTCAAAATCACGTTGGCCTCAAATAGCAGAATCCAAATGGCTTAACATGGCACAAGAAACACATAGTATAGCAGGCCAAATTGGTTTAGTTTGGTTCGGTTTTTTGTTTTGTCTTATTTTGTTTTTAGCCCCCAGTTGCAGGTGTGTGCACACCTTCTCTCCAGGCCTTCATTTTCCACCTATCAGAGGAGACTTAAAGATGATCCGGGGCACGCCAGTCCTATCAGGAAGTCAATGAGTCGACACTGCCAACCACACTCTGTCTACTGGACGCCCTCCCACCAAGACGCCCTCCCACGGCACACACTACTGTCTTCCTCTCACCAAAACTAGCATGCCCTTGGGGCACCTGGTGGTTTCAGGAGGCTAAGTGTCCAACTTCGGCTCAGGTCATGATCTCACAGACCCATGGGTTCAGGCCCTGCCTCGGGCTCTGTGGTGACAGCTCAGAGTCTGGAGCCTGCTTCAGATTCTGTGTTGCCCCCTCTCTCTGCCCCTACCCAGCTCGCATTCTCTCTTTCTCTCTCTCTCTCAAAAATAAATATTGAAAAAAAAAAACCAAACTAGTATGTCCTTGCTCCATGATTTCTCCTTCTCTCACTCGCTTTTGATAAAATGAAAGCATTTCCTTTCCCAAGAGGGTGCTAGAGCTATGGAGGGGAAAAGAAGGAAAAGTATTTATTAAGCATACCTTTAGCCTAGGTCATCCTAAGCAAAAATATTTGTTTCCCAGTGTTGCTTGTCAGTAGACAAGGAGGATTGGGAACACTTGATCACGTGGTCTTCCTTTCAAAGCTCCGCTTTTGTTCTCCCTCTTTTTTTTTTTCCAGTCAGGAGGCATCAGTAAGTCTCCATTTGTGGTCCCGTTAACCCCCCTACCTTGCAAGGAGTAGGAAAAACTGAAACCTAGCCCCACCTGTGGAGAACAAACATGACCTCAGGGTTGTCCACCAAATGCCTCCAGAAAAAACTCTAGCTAAAGACCTTTTGTTTGGGTAACCACCGAAACATCTAAGAGAAGGTGGGGGGCAAACTGTAAAATGAACAATTAAGTAGTTTGGATTCTCCTGAAGAAAGTCTAAGAAATCCTTGCAAAGGTAACCTTCCCAAGAAGGTGTGACCAACCCCTAAAATTCCCTTATCTGAGACCCAGCCCTGCCTCAGAACCCGCTTCCACCATTCTGGCCCCTCTACTGAAAATCCCAAAAGCACGATTTTCAAGAAAATCATTCAGTTTTTATGTTTTAGAGTTTTTATTTCAGATGAACATTGTGAATATATTTTCCTTAAAGAGTAAATTGATCTGATTAAATATCTTGGAAACCTAAGCTTATTGCAGCATTTATTTAAGTGATTATTAGATATGAAAACTATCCCCTCTCTATATATGTATATTAATGTATACAGGTATATAAATACAGGTACACACACACACACAACACTCATGAAACTTAATTCACTTGCTATGTTAACAGCCTCACTGGTACTCTCTTATCTTTCAAGAATGGTATGGTTGGCTGCCTTTATGGCCTCATTTAGCATCTCAAAATGGGCACTTCTTTTTTGAGAAGGGTTACAGCATGACTCAGCCACTTAGTTAATCTGACTAATTAGCATTCTGTCACCCATTAACAACATTAAAAACAACAACTAGGGCTTTAAATACTTCCTGGATTTCCAAACAGACCTTTTCAGTGTCAAGGACATTTGTTGCTCCCTGACCTTGGTGAACTTTTGGCCCAGTTAATACCCCAAAAGAAGCTCTCCTACTATCCTTAATAGAGAAGGCATCATTTTAAATGGCCTCCTAAATTGTTAGCCTCCTAAATTGTACCACCTTTTCAGGAATACAATTCCAAATTAAAATTCTGCGTCAGGAGGAAAACATTAACCAAATTGCAACCGTTCTTATGAGCCTCATTTAACTCAGGTGCATAAAGTTGAGAAGGCAAATTTACATAAAGCTTGTTTTGACTTTTGATGTTTCTTTTCTGGAGGTGGGCTTGGGGGAGAATTCACATATTCATAACTGTGAATGGGCTATAGCTAAAATTTAGATATAAAATTACAAAATTAAAATTCAGCATTTGCTCCAGGGCAGTGGGGAGAGAGAAAGAGAAAGCTAGCTAAATATTGAGGAAGCATAACCGTGCGTGGATTGCATGCCATGCAAATTTATCAGGTTTTCCCTTACTCAAAGGGGGGAAACTTAAGCAGCAACTTCACTGAATAAAAGCAGATTCAAATTACCCAAGAATCATAGCAGTTTTTAGTATTCTTAAATCCTCATTTATTTTATACAGTAAAAATGAAAGACAAAAATGAGTCACTGTGTTGTCTCAGAAGAACGTTGACAAGAGAAAATAAATTCCTGTTGCCTAAGACCACCCAGTATGTGGTATTTTGTTATGACAGCCCTAGCAAACGAATATACCTGGTTTCTGGACTCTAAACACATATCCAACTGCCACAGAAACAAAGTTAGCATCTTCCCCCTAGTCTATTCCTTCTCAATTCCCACTCTTGGTGAACTGTATCCAGTCACTTAAGCCAGAAGCATAGGATGCATTGGTTTAGGAAGTTCAGGATTGCAGCAACAGAAATCAGAGGTCAAGAATCAGAGGTCAAGAAATCAGGTTCAAGAATTGGCTCAAACTCACAGAACTCAGAAAAGCCATTATACTAACAATTACAGTTTGTTACAGTGAAAGACACAGACTAAAATCAACAAAAGGAAAAGGTTCATAGGGCAGACAGGCACAGAGCTTCCAGTTGTCCTCCCCTAGTAGAGTCATGCAGACAGCACTTAACTTCTCTCACTAGCAACACATGGCAACACGCACAGGGTATTGCCAACTGGAAAAGTTCTTGCGAGCCTTGGTGTCCAGAGTTTTTAATGGCCTTGGTCACAAAGACATGGCTGACCACCCATGTGGCTGATTTTTGTCAGCTGTCCCTCCAGAGTCAGGCTAATGCTGTGTGGCTCAAAGCCCTCACCACAAATCACTCTGTTAGCATAGACTATCTGGCATGGCCCAAGGCCTTTCATTAAACAAAGATATTCTTTTTTTTTAGTGTTTTATTTTTTATTTTTAAGAAGGGGGGGTCACGAGAAGGGAAGGGGAAGAGAGAGAGGGGGACAGAGGATCCAAAGCAGGTTCTGCACTGACAGCAGAAAAGCCTGATGCAGGACTCAAACTCATGAACCATGAGATCATGACCTGAGCCAGTCGGAAGCTTAACCGAGTGAGCCACCTAGGTGCTCCTAAACAAAGCTATTCTTATCAGGCCTATAGGTTTACTACCAGGAACTACTAAGGGCCAAATCTCTCACTGTAAAGATTAATGAGTTCGTTCATATAACATGTTTAGCACAATGCCCAACCATGCTAAGTGCTCAATAATGTTAGCTGTTAATAGTTTTATCTTATGTTCCTTTTTTTTTAATGTTTATTTTATTTTTGAGAGGGGGGGAGGGAGGGATGGAGAGAGAGGAGAGAGAGAATCCCAAGCAGGCTCCACACTGTCAGCACAGGGCTCTACTCGGGGCTCCAGCTCACGAACTGTGAGATCATGACCCAGGCCAAAATCAAGAGTCAGACGCTTAAGCGACTGAGCCACCCAGGAGCCCCTCATCTTGTGTTCTTTCTTCTTTACTTCCCATGTTCAGTTAGTTCCCAAGTCCTGACAACACTACCTTCTTTCCTTTCTTTTTTTTTAACTTTCTTTTCTTTTAAAGATTTTTATTTTTATGTAATCACTACACCCAACTTGGGGCTCAAACTTACAACCCCAAGATTGAGAGTCACGTGCTCCACTGACTGATCCAGCCAGGCACACCCACCTTCTTTCTTTACTTAACTATCTTTTTTTTCACATCACTGCCTTTATACAGAGTGGAGGAAATATAACGAAATGATAGGAAAATACATAAAAAGAACAGGTCCATTTGAAAAAAGAGCCAATAAAACCTCAAAAACTGTCTTGGAATTAAAAACTCAATAGATATCATAAACATCAGCTTAGACACAGAAAAAGAAAGATTCCATTTTTAATTCCATCTTAAATTTTTGTACATTTTTATACGGAAACATGCAAAAGGATCCACTGCAACACTGTTCGAAATAGTGAAAAACTAGAATCAATAGCAAGTGTACGAAATATAATGGTGTATTTTTACAATAAAATACTATTCAGAAGTTAAAATAAATGAACCAGATTTACATCTACAAATTTGTATGAATGTTTAATACATTAAGTAGTGAAAAACATAAGTTACAAAAAAGATGAAGTATTATGCCATTTATGTAAATTTCTAAAACTCAAAATACAACACTCAGCAGTTTGTTCATTTACATATATTGAAAATGTGTAAACATGGATCAGAAGGCTATGCACCAGCTGTAGAATGCTCCTTACCCTAGGAGAGGAGCGGCAGGGAATGGGGGAGTGACGACTAGGATTGTAAGAGCTTCAACGGTATCAACAATACTTTATAACAAAAAGTTTTAAATTGGTGCAAATATAGCAAACATACTCCATAGATTATTTTCAGTTCTGCAAACGTGTCAGGGTCTTCCTCTCCCTTCCCCTATCCCATGCTTTTGCATCGGCCAGCGTTCACCCAGAGAAGGAGAGCCAATAGAATATGTATTTTTTATTGACAGTATGACCCAGTAATTTCATTCCTAGGTATATACCCATAGGAATTGAAAGCAGGAGTCAGGCAGCTAGTATGCCAATGTGCATTGCAGCATTATGCACCATAGCTAGAAGATGGAAACAACCTGTGTCCATCACTGGATGACTAGACAAACAGAATATGCTGTATCCAGGGCACCTGGGTGGCTCATTCGGTTGAACATACAACTTTGGTTCAGGTCACGCTCTTGTGGTTCGTGAGTTCGAGCCCCACATGGGGCTTGCTGCTGTTAGCACAGAGGACCCCCGCTTTGGATCCTCTGTCCCCCCCCCTCTCTCTGCCCCTCCCCTACTGACATCCTCTCTCTCTCAAAAATAAATAAACATTTTTAAAAAAAGAACATGCTGCATCCACACTTTGGAATATTATTCAGCCATGAAAGGGAATGAAGTAATGATACATACTATAACATGGATGAACTTTGAAAATTTATGCTAAATGAAACAAGATAGATACAAAAGGACAAATATATGATTCCACTTAGGTGAAATATCTAGAATAGGCAAATTCATAGACAAAAAGATTAGATGTTACCAGGAGTTGGGGAGGAGGGGGAAAGAGAAGTTATTGCTTAATGGTTCGTTTCTGTTGGTAGCGGTGAAAAAGTTTTGGAAATGGCCAGTGACGATGGTCTCACAGCACTGTGAGTGCAGTTAATGCCACTGAATCATACATTTAAAATTATTAAAACAGCAAATTTTGTTATATGTATTTTACACAGTTTTAAAAATTCATAATATAATAAAAATCATTGAACTATATACTTTTAAATGAGGAAATTATTTGGTATGTGAATTATATCTCATTAAAGCTGGTGGTTTTAAGAGATTTATTGAAGATATTGGCTTGTGCACTTGTGGAGGCTGACTGGGCAAGTTTGGAATGGGGTGCAGGCCCTTCCGAAGGGCAGCTTGGAACTCCCAGCCAAGGGCTGATGCCACTATCCATAGGGGAAGGGGAAAGGGATTTCCTTTTTTTTCCAGGGAAGCCTGTTCTGCTCTTAAAGCTTTTCACTTTATTGGACCAGGCCCACCCAGAAGATTATATAAGAAAGTCTTCCTTACTTGAAGTAACATGATTATAGATTTTAGTCACATCTACAAAACAACACTCACACCAACACCAGATTACTGTTTGAGCTGAATAACTGCCTGTAGCCTAGCCAAGTTGACAGATGTAAGTGACCATGGTATCGTGGTTTACGTTATGGGTACATCTCCCTCCTGTCCTTGACACCGATGTGCATTCAAATTGCAAACTCAACAGGGTTCAATAGAATCCAAAAGTACTATGGAAGCATTTTGAAAAATATAAAATGATTTTTAACATGTGATATGAAAATTATTAGTATAATTACCCAGTGGCTTTTAATGTCCCCTGACAAAAGATGTGAACTAATGTATTTTAAAGTGTCTGCCATAAATTCTTCATTTGCCCTTAAAATAAAGTCTCTGTACCAGGCTTTGAGCTTCTGTTGAGGATATTAAAATTAATAAGGCACAACACTTGCCCTCAGGGAGTTTACTCCTATTTAAGTAACAGTGAAACGCAATTCTTTCTTAGTCAGTAGAGGCTGGACTCCATTGACCGGGTCTGCCCTACAGTCCACCCGGGTTCAGATGTCTGTGATGCAGCCTGTACCCATTGGCTTCCGAACCTTAGGCATCAGGGTATACGAGTTGGAAAACTCAACAGTAAGAAATGGAAATCTTACTCTTTCAGAAAGATTACAGCCATTTCTTTTTGGCATAATTCTTCCCATGAAAAGCTTCCCAAGGCAGAACTCCTTCAAAGAAGCAGAAGCTAGACATCTGTTTCTAATTGAGATGTAAGAAAACCATGGTCCCAACACCTGGGGTAACTGATGATACCGACCTATTTATCTCCTTGGCTGCATTTCATACCTTTCTGTGCATTCTTGTTCCTGTGCTTCTTTTCCCTTCTTTTATACCTCTCTTTTCCTCTCCTCTTTTCCTTTCCTCCTGCCTTTTCATGCCTTGGGGCCCCTCATCTCTCTGTGGTCATTGTTAAACCTCCCGGTCACACTCCTTGTTAAAGAGAATGCCACATTCATTCTCTAACCTGAAGGGTAAAGGGAAGAAAATTAAAAAAAAAAAAAAGCAAAGAAAAGGAAAGAAAAACGCTCTTCGAGGTGACGTGGTAAGAAATGGGAAGTCCTAAAGTTCAGTTTTCCTTTAGTTTGTTTGGTGGTGTAATTTTTTAGTGATGTTCAATAATGTAATCACAAAGCACCAATGACTTCATTCTTTTAAGAAACTTCATGAAAAGACAACCACTACTATAATGTTGCAGCATATTTTTTTAAAGTTTACGAGTTCCTTTTCCCCATTTTTGCTGCCTTTAATTATCGAATGTCTTTGAAAAAAATCAATAATTTGCAAACTGAAACTGTACAATCTCCACCCTTATTGAGCATCAGACAGCATGCAGTCATGAGTGTAAACTTAATTGTGAACAAATAATTCAGAATTCTATTAAAATTAATTTAATTATGCTCTCAATGTTCTTCTATTGACGGAATGTGTACATAAGTCCTTTAGGATAATAACAGGAGTTGTGAAGTCTAAGTCATGGGAGCAAAAAGTTCTTGGTTGTTGTTGTTTAAATCATTTAATTTTTTACCCCTGTCAGAAACCATGCTGTCCACGTCAGCGGTTTCATTGCCATTCGAGAGGATAAACTGAGGCAAACGTACTATTAAGCCAGGAGCTTTGTACCAAACATTACAACATATTCCTGTATCATTTGCCTTCTCTGCATCGAAATATCAGTGCAATGCTGTATGCTGTTAGGCAATGCAGAATCCCAGCACTGCATAGTCCCTGACATTTTAGTTGAACAAATACCCACAGGACCCTCCCAGGTGGATGTAACTTGGCTCTGGGCAATTAGTGTCCAAAGCCACATTAATGTTGTCTTCCTGAATCTGCAACTTGACAGTCTGATAAACAATAGCACTGAGAGAGGTGTGAACTTCCACTATTTATCTCAATGGGCTGTTAACTTTGAAACCTAATTATGATCACTTAAATGCCAACACTGTTAATCATTTCACTGCTGATCACTGTACCAGAAACATCCAGCCACAGTAATATGCTTCTTCCTGGGGCTGCCGGACTCAATTGCCATGCCCTGATGTGCTTTTTCAGAATGTCCTCTTGTTAGTAATGTCAACCTTCGACTGTTTAAATGGGTATATTCAGTACTTGAGCCCTTGGGTAAGCAAAGCACCTATTAATCCATTTAAAACAAAGAAAAGAAATGGATATCTGCTGTTGTTTCCTTTTGTTTGTTGGATTTTAAACACTGGGATTGATGAGTTTTCCTTATAGTAATCTCTCAAATCCCATGAGTCCTTATGGAAATCTAAATTCTTTGGAATATCTGGTCATCACTGGGGACAATGTAAAACAGGAGAGAGGGTGATTTTCCAAAGTCGCTGGGGCAAATTCACAGTATAATTGAATCTGAGAAATTTTCAAAATCATAGACTCCAACCTCCCACGTAAGGAGGGAGTCATTTGAATACTTTCTGAGTTAGGCAACTCACTGCCACACACAGGAACCCGTTCCATTACTTGCCTAGGTTTGCTTCTTAGCAGGTTCTTTGTTGTATTCAGGGTAATTCTCCTTTGTATAATATTTGTCCTCTGGCCCTAATTCACTTATTGCACAGAAAATGTCCATCCCCTCATCTGTCTTATGTTTTTCACATCCTCTCGTCCGTCATATTTTTCACCCATCCTAAATGCCAGCAGTTCATTCGTAATGGCCTCCTCTATTGCATACCTGTTATGAGTCATGCTCTTTACATGTGTTAACTCATTTAATTATCAAAACCCCATGAAGTAGTCATTTTATTGCTATTTTACAAATTAGGGAATTAAAACTCAGGAAGATTACGCAAACATAGTCCACTAGTGTGGGACTCACATGCAGCCACGTTCCCCCACAAGGCCCAACATAGACATAACTGAGCATGGCATTTTTCCCCACCGAGCGCAGATGCAGTCAAGATTCATTTCAACTTAGGACTCTAGGCAGCCCTTGTATACCTATCAATTGACCAAAAGAATAGCCCAATTTGTCATCCTAGTAACCAACTTTGGTTACTAATCTGTTTATATTAATAATATACTGAACGGCATATGACAAATTTCAGATGTGATGAATACAGTTAAGTTAGAATGAATAAACTGACAAAGGATTTATGATGAGAAAAATGTGCAACAGCCAAGTAAAAGACCATTATTAGACAAAAAGTAAGCATTTACTGAAAGTATAAGTCCAGGTGGGGTTGATGCTGGCAGGTGGGGTCTGAGGACCCAGAGGGGGTTCCCGCAGGACTAGTCAAGAAGGTCCTTGGCTTCAAATGTTCATCAATGGATGAATGGATAAAGAAAATGTGGCATACATATACAATGGAGTATTACATGGCAATCAAACTGAATGAAATCTTGCCATTTGCAACTACGTGGATGGAACTGGAGGGTATTATGCTAAGTGAAATTAGTCAGAGAAAGACAAAAATCATATGACTTCACTCATATGAGGACTTTAAGAGACAAAACAGATGAACATAAGGGAAGGGAAACAAAAATAATATAAAAACAGGGAGGGGGACAAAACAGAAGAGACTCATAAATATGGAGAACAAACTGAGGGTTGCTGGAGGGGTTGTGGGAGGGAGGATGGGCTAAATGGGTAAGGGGCACTAAGGAATCTACTCCTGAAATCATTATTGCACCAAAGGCTAACTAATTTGGATGTAAATTTTAAAAGATTAAAAATAAAATTAAAAAAAAAAAAAAAGAAGGTCCTTGGCTTCATGCAGGATGGAAATCAAACGTGAGCCAGCAGGAGGTGACAGTTTACTGAAGATATAGAGATACAGACAGAGCAATCAGGAGACTCAGAAAGGAAAAGAGGGAGTCTCATCTTTGTTCAGGGTCTGGAGGTTTTTATTGACGATTGTGGTCTGGGACACATGCCCTCTTAGGCACCCAGGAAGTGGTCAGAATGAGGACAAGGTCAAACTGTCAATCATAAGTCACTTATTCCCTGACACCAGGGGTCTTGGTAACGAGATGTCTAGTACCAGTGGTCCAAAATATGCATATGACAGCTTCATTTGGTCATTCTCACCTGGGCCTTCCTTAGATGTACATTATCGACTCTAGAGAAATCATTAACTCTTTGTCTCTTATAAGGAGGACATACACTATTTGCATTCTGAGGCCTGTGTAGAATGGGGTGGGGGTGCAGGTCTTAACAAGAATAGAAGCCAGAGAAGAAGCAAAGGGAAAAAAAAAACCCAGCTTTTTCTCTCATGGGGTCCCTTCAGTATCCATGTCTCTTGGCCTTAAAGGTTATGCAATTTGATGATGTACGACACTCAGAAATTCAATAGGTAAAATCTAAAAGGAAAAGAAAATTGGCTCCTTCCCATTCCAGAAGGAACATAATGGTCATTTGTTGCAGTTTAGAAGAGGACTGCATAATATGCATTATTTTGCCCAGAAAAATCACCTAAAAATCAGTGGGTGTTGCTTCACACTTGAAAGAAAAAAGATGATGCAAGAAAAACAAAAAGGAAGGAAGGAAGGAAGGAAGGTAGGAAGGAAGGGAGGCCTGCACCTGTCTTCACTACAGGCTAAGGCAGGGTTTCATTTTAACTTATGTAAAGTAGGAATACACTAGAAAGAAAAAAAATCAGCAAGTGGAAAGAGGTCCCCTGGGAAATAAAAGTTCTTACCTTCCCTAAGGAAAATACAGAAAATAGCCTAAATATTTACCTTTCTAATGAGCTCTCCCTCCCCAGTCAGAGGCCTATTTAATCCCACAGAACAGGTTTAGGGCAGTGGGTAGCAAAGTGCACTCCTCATACCAGCAGTATCAGTGTTATCTGGAAACAGAAGTGCAGATTTTCAGCCACACTCCAGACCAAATGAACCTGACACTCTTGGGGTGGCTTGTGAGACTAAAAGAGCAAACCCTTTCAGGGGATTCAGATGTTCACCAAAGTTTGAGAACTACTGGTCTATGGAAGTCTATAGTAAATGCGCCAGGACTGGCCCAGCTGAAGCCAATATTGCCGTTATTTGAAACCAGCTACCTCGTTCTCTGCAACCGTTACCATTAATCCAATTGCAAAATTAAAAAGAAGGAAATCCATGCACTCATATTTGAAATCTGTGCTCTAATGCGCCACTGACCAGACCCTGCCTGGGAGCCTGCATATTTTGGCTACTTTTTCACACAGTGTCCTGAGTAAGCCCTGTGCCTGAGCTGCTAAGCAGAAAATTTAGGGAGAGATTAAATATGTGCCTGAAATTTTAAATAGTTTGAATAAAACCTTGGGTTCAACCTTTCGAGTGTATGCCTGTTGCATGAAATTAGGTAAACATTCCTAAAATCTACTGAAAATTGTGGAAAACCCAAATTCTTTGAACTCTGAGAACACATAGTATTCAGAATCATTTTATTTAAGTAAAATTACTACCCTTTGTACGTTCTAATAATCACTTTTTCTTAATAAACTAAAAGCTTGGTTTCCCCAATGAACTTCTAAGATTCTCCCAAACAAGTGTCACTTATTCCAGAATGGCTCCTCTTCTCAAATCCCATAACTTTTGACACTAGATAGGTTCTGATGTTAATAGATGCATGTCAAGCACGAAAGTAACAACAAACTCAGAGTGAGTGAAGTTGCCCTGTGTTTATTTTATCCATTAAAATGAGTCCACATCCCTTAAGGGCACCAACCAAGACAACCCAGCAAAGTGCCCTTCTATTTTGCAAACTTAAGTTGGAAGCCCTACTTCAAGGTATTCTTAATCAGAACCAGTTTCTAGGGGCGCATCGACTTTGGCTCAGGGCATGATCTCACGGTTCATGAGATCAAGCCTCACATCAGGCTTGCTGTCAGCACGGAGCCAGCTTCACTTTGGATCCTCTGTCCCCTTCTCTCTCTGCCCCTCCCCAGCTCGCGTGCACTCTCTCTCAGAAATAAATAAAACATTTTAAAAGAAAGAAAAGAAAAATGAGAAAAAAGAACTGATGAGGGACCATAAGGCAAGCTGAGAGCAACTCACAAGCTAACAACACCTCCCTCCAACCCCTGCAGGTGGGATATGCGTTATATTCCTCATGACATTCCTCGGACACTCCCAGCTGCCCAGAACAAAGGAAAGGAAAGAAAACAAATGGTTAAACTGATAGACATCACAGTCATGCAGGACATGAGTATCGGTTTACAGATGTCTTAGTAAATTACAAGAAAAAGGCAATATTATCAATAGCCTAATCTCTGGAAACCTATAGACTCAGTTCCTGGAGCCCCAATATCACCTTCACCTCCACAGTGTTGTGGGGAACAAAAGCAAGAAGGAAATGGCAGTTACCATTAAGTTTCTCTATAACCTGCAGCCCATTGACAAATACTTGAGTCAAATACAGAGTCTAACATTTCTCCAGGACCCCTCTACTGTCCTAATGTTAATGCCTTACTGGGGGGGGGGGGGGGGGACAAACTTACTGGATAATAGCAAGACCCCAGGCATCTTATGAGTCCTCATTAGCATATCAAAGTCTTTCTGGAGGCCTCCCTTTTGCCTTTACCTCCCCCAGTTCCATAGTATATAACCAGTCACTCTTCACAACCCCAGTGCAGCTCTTTCTGCCCACGGGTCCTGTCCCAGTGCTTTAATAAAATCACCTTGTTACACCAAAGATTTCTTCAAGAATTCTTTCTTGGCTTGGCTGTCAGCTCCAGACCCCCACCATTCCAAAACCTCATCAGAACTACATTTCTAGGCTATCATGTATACATTTTATTTGTTATCTAACAGAGATACACTACCATCTTCTAAGGCTATTCATTAAACTTCTTTTATTTTATTTTTTATTAATATTTTTATTTTTATTTTAGAGAGAGAGAGAGAGTGGGAAAGAGGGGCTAAGGGAGAGAGAGAATTCCAAGCAGGCTCCACAATACTCAATGAGGAGCCCAGCACTGGGCTCAATGTGGGGCTTGCGTCGGGGCTCCATCCCATGACCCTGGGATCATGACCTAAGCTGAAATCAGGAATCGGATGCTCAATTGACTGAGCCACCCAGGTGCACCATTATATAAACTTCTTGAAAAGATAATTCAGAACAAGGTAGTCAGTGCCTCTGCTCACAAGACAAACGGAAACGCAAGAGATCCTTGGAGGATTCTCTCCCAACAATAACGAGGGCTACAGGCAGTGGAAGAGACTGTCTTTCCAGGTTCAAACCACAGTTCTTAGGTACATTACTTAACTTTTTCACCTGTTTCTTAATCCATACAATGGAGATAATGATAGGAAGCCTTTCAGAGGGTTGATGTGCAAAATAAATGACATAATACCTAATACATGTAAAACATTTTATATAATGCCTGGTTCAGAGTAAGCATTTAAATGTTATTATTACATTTCTGTTATCACCACGGCCAGAAGTATTGAGGGGAATATCCTCAGATGTCACAGAATTCCCCATTATAATAGGCCCCTAAATTTTCCAAACCCTAAACAAAATGCAACTATAAAAAAAATTACAGAGCGTGATACATGATCTACATGAATTATGAAAAAACAGAGTTCAATTTATTATAACATTTCAGTGTCATATACAATATATTTCTTATCAAAAAGGAACCAACCCAAAATAAGTACCATCTTGTGGAAAAACCAAACCCTATCACGTTTTCTCCTCCTTTGCCACCACACCCAATACTAAGACTGAGAGAAACTCACATAGTATATTTGAATTTCAGCCAAGTACTCAGTAGGGTTCTGTCCTGGTGTCCTTATGGACAAGATGCAGAAGTCTTGTCTAGAAAGAAATCTGGCCCAGAAGAAAAAGCAGCTTGGTAGCTTTGTGGGAGGCTGAACATTCAAGCAAAGAACTTCAAGTAATTAGAGGCAACTGGGTTACTGGTACTGCCATTCAAGTAATTAGAGGCTCTTACTGGGTAAGAGCATAGAGTTAGATGTGGAATCAAAAATGAAGACCATCACTTGCTAGCTGTGTTTCCGTCATTAAAGGTTAAATGTGGTAAGACATTCAAAGAATCATTTGTAATACCAGGTACCTGGTAGATGTTCCATAAGTTGTTTTCCTTCTATTTCCCCCATTAAGTGATCCATATCATCCCACGGGAAATTCTTCAAGGCTTGAGAGCTTTGTTCTCAGCCCCATCCTCTCCACATTTCCAATCAATTATTTGGATGAAGGTGTCAGTGGCACAAAGCTGGGCGAAACAGGTAATACTCTGGATGGCTAAATTAGTATCAAGAACTCTGAACAGCGTCGGAAATTTGGCCTATTTCAAAATCACAAGATAACATTAAATAGAGATAAATATAAAATCCTCTACTTGGTTCCAGGTTCCAAAAGCTTAACTCTACAAATTACATGATAGAGAAACTCAGATTTGTGTTAAAAAAAAAAAAAAAAAAAGTAGAATATGACTCAAAGTTGAATACGATTCAGTGTTTTTGCAAAAAGTAAATTGTGGAGGTCTTTAAATACCAGGCTACGGGGCTGTGACAGTCCAATCTGTTTTCCAGATTCCAACTTTACTTAAATCCTAGAAATTTTTTGTGCAGGGGAACCATATCTAATAGTATTCGATTGCTGCCTATTTTAATACACTTTACATTTCCTGAGTGGCATTTGGCAAGCAGTCCCCTTGCATTCAGCTGGGGGAACTTGAAACAGAAGGCCTTTCAAAGAGATTCCACTGGTATCAACCAGAGTCACCCTGGAGGGATGGAAGGCACCTTCCTTCCCCTCCAAGGCTGAGCGCTCTCCCTTGTCCTCACCAACCTCCCCTGCTGATGCTGCTCAAAAGCCATTCTTATATTCTTCAATTATTAAACAATTTCATTAAAGAAATTAAATTACATTTAAATTATTGACATTTAAAAAGACTTCATGTTAATAATATCAAATAGGAAAGAGAGAAAAGGACATACTTAAAAACCAATTATCTTGACTAAATTCAATCTTACTATTTCCCTGCAATTCATAAAATGATTCCAGCTGTGTTTCTTTTAGTTTTTGCTGCTAGGAGTACTTCAGTGAATAGTCCCAGACCTATACTATGTCTTTCTTGATTCCCCTTAGGAATCTTTACAGCAAAATCTCCAGTTTTTCCTCTCTGAAACTTCAGAGGGATCACGTGATAAATTCAAAAGACTGTAGCGCTATTGTTAGAAATACAAAGGGCAATGGGCCTGGATCTCCCTTCTGAGTTTAGGAAGGCTGACTTCAGATTCTAGAGCCCGAGGCAAGAGGAGCTGCCTCGCATCCCTTCCCCAACCATAAATTCGTGCTTCTGGTTATGCTCTTCCTGATTCCCTGATCCCCCACATCCTGCCTGCTGTATCATTGAGCTCTTGTGCCTGATAATTGCTGGCTCAGATATTCCCTGGACTCTGGAGACAACCTTATCTTCATCCTGGGGATTTGGGGCATTTTAGGGCAATACTGCAATTCTTCAGCATTAACGCAGCCTAACTTCCAGTCTTCCCAGCGCCGTGTGTCCCAGTATGTTGGCTTCTGATGCCAAAAGTCCCAAGCTATGCTAGAGTCTGTTTGGTTCCCCTGTGTCTGAATCCCTTTCCTCACAGCCTGACCACCTTCTTGGTCCCTCTTGACTGGGATTGTCTTTCATTCTGTAACTCATCTCTCATCCACTCCCCAAAAGCCACTGCTGTTCTGCCTTGGACACTTGTAAGTGGTGAGAGGTTGGAGGGCTACAATCTGTTTGCTGAGCTCCCCCACACCACCCAATGGATCCATCCTTTGTTTTGTTTTAGAGAAACCAGTTTCTCCCTATTTACCAAACTCACAGACAAACCTTAGTTCTCATTTTCCTCTGTCCTTTTTCAGTATCTAACGTTGTTGAACACCCCTCTTCTATGATCTTCTTTCCTACCGTAGACAAATCACTGTCTCTCCAGCTCTCAAATATATATTTCATTTTGCAGTTATAGTGACACCATCCTCTTAGGCACTCATTAAAAATCTGAGTCTTCCAAGAATTCCTTCCATCCAGTCCATCCCCATATTAATCCGTCACAAATCCCGTTGATTTTAACTCCTGGCAGCCTGCCCCTTCTCTTGATCATCTCCTCCATTGCCTTATTTCAGTTCTTAGACTTTTGCAAGAGTTTCCTACCAGCCTCTTCCCGCCCCCCCCCATTTCATCCTCCATCTTGTTGTCAGAGTCATATGTCACAGGTCATGCCACGGGAAGATCCACGTTTTGGGGAGGCTGAAGATTTTCCAATTAAGAGCGCCCTCCATAAAATAAAGTATTTCTTTTTTAAACTTGACCAAAACATACGGGCTTGGGCACATTGCTCAGGACCTTCCCAGGGTCTTGGAAAGGTCTATGCAGATGAGGAGCTCTGAAGATTTAACATGATTACCTTCATGATAAATGCATGTATGTCCAGCAAATGCCAATCCTACGATGAAAACATTCAGAGGCTCCCCAGTAGCAAAGGGATGGTATTCAAAGTATTTTGCAAACACCTATCTGGTTATCACTACAGTTGTATATCTTTTCACTTCCTGTGACATATCCTGCATTCCAATCTCTTAAAAGTGTTACCGTTCTCTAAATACAAGATGACTTTTCATCCCCCAATACTTTTCTACAAGCTGTTCCTGTATCTGTAATGTTTTGCCTTCTTAACCTGGCCTTAACCTTAACCTTTCAAGGAACAGGCAACTTCTACCTCATTTACCTTATTTGTGCCGGCTTCCCAATATGATTTTGTCATTTGTTTCTACTGGATTCATAAAACTTTTTCTTTACCTATATTCTAATACAACCCATTATATTATAATCGTTTAGATTTTGCTTCCATCACAGGATTGTGAGGAAGAGGCCATGTTTTATTCATTTATATTCATAGCACATAGTATAGTGTTGTCCCATAGAAGGCACTTAATTAATGCTTAATGAATGAGTAAATAAATGATTCTAGGTCTGATACTTCCTGTTTCAAAACTCACAGACATCATGCTCTGTTCAGCTTACTTATGACTCCTTTCTGAACCACTCTGATGGATACCAACTTCTAGGACTCGTACCTGCTGCCCATCATATGCCTTAAATAACTTTATCACCTGCCTGGATTTCCTGCTCCCAATTCTTAAATCCATTTTTCTATTCCCTAAGCACAAGCTCTAGCCTGATGAAGATATCTTTTTAGGTGTGTGTCTCAGACATTGTACTAAGCACTATTTTCTATCCGTTCATTATTCACAGCAAATAATGTCACAACATAAGAGAGAGAGGAGATG
This sequence comes from Panthera tigris, assembly GCF_018350195.1. Taxonomy (NCBI): domain Eukaryota; kingdom Metazoa; phylum Chordata; class Mammalia; order Carnivora; family Felidae; genus Panthera; species Panthera tigris. Next base: position 53,945,438 of record NC_056671.1, on the reverse strand, counting down.
ACTAGAACAACTACCAGAATAATTTGTGGTAGTTATTGTAATGTGACTGGAATGCGAACAAGCATGACAGTAATTGGGGAAGTGACTCCATCTTGTCTGGAATATATATATTTTTTTCAGTTTGGAAAAGTTTTCTAGTTAAAAAAAGCTGAAAATCACTTCTGCTTTTGCCTATGGGCTTTTTCATAAATTTGGTCATTGCATTGGCCCCTTCTCCCAGGCTTGGTCAGCGAATTGAGCTAAATGATATACTGATTGAGATCAGGTCTCCCACAGCTTACTCCTTGGAACCAGCTATCTTTATATTAAAACATTTTTGAGAAACAATTATCCTTTAAACTGTATAATGGTAATGAGTATGCATAGTAAAGAATGACTATTCTAAAGAATATGTCAACTTCACCTGTCTGGAGCTCTCAGGCAGTTGTCTGTCTTCAGGCATTTGGAATCTCAGTGCAGCCTCTTACAGCCATGTGAATGTGTTCAACTTCTTGGACATGTTATTTCACCTCTCTGAGCCTCTTTGCTCATCTGAGGGTAAACTTGAGATTAAATAAGATGAATATAAAGCACTTAATGCAGAGTTTGTTAAATTTTGTTTTTATTACTATTAACCTTTCTGCCCTTGGCTAAACACATACACACACACACACACACACACACACACACACACACCACTGCTTTATAGGTTGACTTAAATGCCTATCAAATAAATATCTTTATTCTGACTGCAGCTGGACAAAGTTGCACAATTTAAATGTGGGACTATGGATTTTAGCTCCACGTGTATGCAAAGCCAAAACATACTAGTGAAGGAAAGGATCAAAGTGTAAAATCCTAGAGAAAATATATGAGATAAATAGAAGTCTGTATTGACCATCAATATAAAAAATTTTTAATGTTTATTTATTTTTGAGAGAGGCAGAGTGTGAGTGGGGGAGGGGCAGAGAGAGAGAGAGGGAGACACAGAATCTGAAGCAGGCTCCAGGCTCCGAGCTGTCTGCACAGAGCTCTACGCGGGGCTCACACCCACGAACCATGAGATCATGACCTGAGCCAAATATGAACGCTCCACCGACCGAGCCACCCAGGCACCCCTACCATCAATATAAAATAGCTACTAGAAAAATTGTTCCTGATTATAATTGTTAAACTATCACATGCATTTGTTCATAAACATCTACTCAAAAGTTTTCAGCACTGCATTTGGATTCTGCAAGCACAACAGAATCCTCACATTACATAAACAACAAGGTCCTGTGATTGACCAAGTGATGTTCAAGATAGAAAAATATTCCTGATTTTAACTATCTTTTAAAATTTTTCGTGTTTATCTGGCTAAATTCAATTGAAGATGTAATTTTAGAACTTTGGATACATGTCTTGTTTTGTACAAGGGTTTTTGAAAGCTACTGTGATCAATTAGCATACTCCTATTAATGGACACATATTTACATCCACTGGTAAGATCTGGCTCTTATGCTTTAAAAGCTGAAGCAAAGCAAGCACAATCAAAACTGATCCTACACAAGTTTTACCACTACTTTTGTAACCACCCCCACTGTGAGTGGTATCCAGTTTTCCCAGGAGATCTCATGCAGGGAGAGGCTTTTGTGAAGCAATTCTCTCTGCAGAGTCACCAGAGTAGGCAAGCCAGCCATGAAAAGAGTGTTGAGATCAGCCTAGGGTTTGCACCAAGAGGGAAGATTTCACTGCTCAGGAATAGATACTCCTAAAGATGCAAGTTAAACAGAAACCGAAAAACTATCCATAATAGGCTGAAAGTTATTTTCAAGAATTTGCCTGAACATTTTGAACAAAAAAACCTAGATCTTTAAGAAATAATGAAACCCAAATTGTGTAAACCTCATTTGCCTTAAAATGAAAGCTTCTTTGAGCAAAGGATACCCCATAGCTTAGGAGATACTGCATTTTCCTTAAAATTTATCCCATAGTGTTAACTGCCTTAAAATTTTTATGGACTAGAGAGGAGAATAAGCAAATGTACTCCAGAGCGCCAATGAAAGATGTTTGGATTTCATCCTTCTTTATTATTATTATTATTTTTTTTTTGGCTTAAGTCCCTGAGTGATAATGTTCACTCAGATTTCAATCATCAAATATTTATCAGGACTATATCTTTTTAGAAAAAGTCAGATATCATATGTTTTCACTATATGTGGATCTTGAGAAACTTAACAGAAAAACCATGCGGGAAGAGAAGGGGAAAAAAAAATAGTTACAAACAGGGAGGGAGGCAAACCATAAGAGACTTAAATACAGAGAACAAACTGAGGATTGATGGGAGGGTGGGGGAGAAAGGAAAGTGGGTGATGGGCATTGAGGAGGGCACTTGTTGGGATAAGCACTGGGTGTTGTATGTAAGTCAATTTGACGATAAATTATATTTTAAAAAAAGAATATATTTTCTATGAGGTGAAACAGAGTGATTTTTCAGGATATATTTTTAAGTTTAAAAACCAAGATACAAAAGAATGCATATAGTATGTTACCTTTGTGTGATAAAAAGAGAAAATAAGAATATATAATTTTTTTGCCAAAAAGAAACACAGAAATTCTAAACCAGAAACTAATAAATTTTATGACATAATAAGGGTGGGGGACAGGATGTGTCAGGGAAAGGAATGGGAATGAGACTTCACTCAGTATACCTTTTTTATATTATATTGGATTTTCAATTATGTAAATATTTTACATACTCAAAAACTAAAATTAAATCAAAAAGTATTAAAAAGTGCTGGAATATAAACAAAAACAAAAGAAGCAAATACTTATCAAATTGATGAAATAGTAAAATAAACAAACATCACAGAGAAAAGAATTAATTCAAATAAGTTTTAAACACAGTATACCGACCATAAATTTTTGTGGGATATATTATAAAGACAAAAAACTACAAAGTAAACTTATGATTTACTTGTGGATTTAGAGTGATATTGGTATTGTAATTTTCTAATCATTTTATGTATATTATAAGAAAACAAATAAGGAAATCCATGAATGTTATCAGGAATACAGATTTTTGCTGTACAAACTTAAAAGATGGTAAAGAATATGATACTGTGTGTTAAATGCAAATTCGAAATTTCTCAAGGATATTTCTTACCTACTTCCATTAAAGTGATATAGAATAGTGTTTTACAGAGTGAGCTCTGTTTCCCTATGTTAGAACCATATAAGGTATTTTTTGGAAATGCATATTTCTAGGCCTACTGACAGATTTACTTAGAATCACTGAGAGTAGAATCTGAAAAAATAAATTTTTAATTAAACTTTTGATATTGAGATAATTATACATTCACACACAATTGTAAGGAATAAGAGACCCCACGTACCCTTTACCCAGTTTCCCCAATGCTAACATCTTACAAAACCATAATACAGTGTCACAAGCAGGACACTGACATTGATACAGGCAAAATAAAAAATATTTACATCATTTCCAGGATTCCTCATGGCCACACCCACTTACGTCCTGTTCTCTTCCCCCCATTCCTAACTCTCCCCCTTTGTTAACCTCTGGCAACCCCTACTCTGTTCTGTGTTTCCATAATTTTGTCATTTCAAGAACGTTCTATAAACAAATTCATACAGTATTATGACCTTTTGGAATTGGCTTTTTCCAGTTAGCATAATTCTTTGGAGATTTATCCAAGTTGCTATATGTACTAATAGTTCATTCTTTTTTATTGCTAAGTAATAGTGTATGGCGTGGATGTACCAAAGTGTGTTTAAACACTTACCCCTTGAAAACATCTAAGTTGTTTCCTGTTGGAAGTTATTAACAATAAAGCTACTATAAACATTGATGTACACGTTTTTGTGTGGACATAAGTTTAATTTCTTGGATATATGCCCATGTTTAATTAAAAAAAACAAAAACAAAAACTGTTTTCCAGAGAGGCTGTATTCTTTTTATGTTCTCACCAACAATGTACGTGATCCAGTGTCTCCACACCCTTGAAAGCACTTGGTGTTATTGAAAGCACTATTTTCTAGTGAAAAAACCCTTCTGATAGTCATTGTGGTTTTAATTTGCATATCTCTAATGACTAATGAATATTAGTACACGAATATTTTTTCATGTACTTACCATATATATATCCTCTTCAGTGAAATGTCTCTTCATATATTTTCCCCATTTTATTTTACGGGTTTTTTAAGAAAGCATTTTTTACTTAACTGTTGAGTTGTGAGAATTCTTTGTATACTTCCAAATACTAGCTCTTTGTCAGAAATGGTGTTTGTAAATGTTTTCTCCCAGCCTGTATCTTGCCGTTTAATTCTCTTTACATGGTCTTTTGCAGAGCAAAAGGTTTTAGTTTTGGTAAAGTCCAATTTATCTACTTTGCCCTTTTTGGATTCTGCTATTAATGTCAAGTCTAACAACACTTTTCCTAAAGATGCTGAAATTTTTATTCTATGATTTTTCTAAAAGTTTTAAGGTTTTATGTTTTATATTTAGTCAGTCATGCACTGTAACTTAATTCTTGGATAAGGTCTGAGTTTTAGGTCAAGATTTATTTCTTTGCCTACAGATGTACAGCTGCATCAACCATGGAATTGCTTTGGCACTTTTGTCAAAAATCAGATGAGCGTATTTGTGTGGGTCTATTTCTGGATTCTCTATTCTGTTCCATTGGTCTAAGTGTCTCTCCCTCTACCAATATAGTCTTTATTACTATAGCCCTATAATGAGTCTTGAAATTATATAGAATGGTTCCTCCCACTTCATTCTTCTCTTCCAGAATTGTTTTGGCTATTCCAGTTCCTTTCTCTTTCCATGTAAAAATTAGAATAATCTTGTTTATATCTACAAAAAATATATTGCTGGGCTTTTGAATATGAATTGCATCAAACATGTATATCAATTTAGGGAGATTGACGTCTTTATTATGTTTAGTCTTCCAATTTATGAACATGATAATCTATTTCTCCATTTATTTAGATCTACTTTGATTTTCTTCTTAGCATTTTGCAGTTTTTAGGAAACAAATCCTGTACATGTTTTAAAAGAGATACATCTTAGGATTTCATGGGTTGTTTTGTTGTTGTTGTTGTTGTTGTTTTGAGTGATTGTTAATGGTGTGGTATTTTTAATTGAGGTGTCCATATGTTCATTGCTAAGATATTGTAGTACAATTGACTTTTGTGTGTTTATTTTGTGCTCCATGACTTCACTAATAGCCATATTATTTATAGCTATTTTTTAGATCCCTTTGGATTTTCTACTGATACAATCATGTCATGTGCAAATAAAGCCAGTTAGATTTCCTCCCTTCTGACCTAAATGCCTTTTATTTCCTTTTCTTGATTTATTGAATTGAATAGAATGTCCAGCATTATGTTGAGTAAGAGTGATAAAAGCAAATATCTTTGCTTTGTTCCCAAACTTAGGGAGAAAACATTCAGACTTTCACCATCAAGTATAATATTATCTGCAGGCTTTTTGTAGACGCTCTTTACCACATTGAAGAAGTTCCTGTTACTCCTATTTTTCTGAGAGTTTTTATCATGAATGGGTATTGAATTTTGTCAAGTTCTTTTTCTGCATCCATGTATGATTATGTGTCTTTTACTCCTTAGCTTACTAATACAGTATATTACACTTACTGACTTTTGAATATTAAACCAACCTAGTATCCCTGAAATAGACCCCATCTGGTCATGGTGTACAATCTATTTTACACTGCAGAATTTGTTGGCTAATATTTTAAAGATTTTTGTATCTATGCTCATGAGGGATATTGTTCTGTATGTTTTTTGTACTGTCTTTAATTTGGTGTCAGGTAATACTAGCTTCTTAAAATGAATTAGTATGAGTACTAGTTCTGTTTTCCAGAGAGATTGTACAGAGTTGGTGTTAATTCTTCTTTAAATATTTTATAAAATTCTCTAGTGAAACCATCTGGGTCTATAGATTTATTTTTTGGGAGTTTTTAAATCACAAATTCAATTTATCCAATAGTTATAAGGCTATCAAAAATCTATTTCATAGTAGGTGAATTGTGGTAGTTTGTGCTTTCAAGGAATTGGTCCATTTCATTTAAGTTGTTAAGTTTATGTGCGTCATGCTGTTTGTGGTATTTGTTTATTATCCTTTCCATATCTTCAGGGTCTGTAGTGGTATGCACTGTTTTGTTCCTGATATTAACAATTTGTATCTTTTCTCTTGGTTCGTTCTTTCTTGCTTGCTTGCTTTCTTGCTTTCTTGTTTTCTTTCTTTCATCCACCTTGTTAGAGATTTCTCTTTTACTGATCTTTCAGGAAACCAGAACTCTGTTCCACTGATTTTTCTCTATCACTTTCTATTTTCAGTTTCGTTGATTTTTTTACTCCTATCTTTATTACTTCCTTCTTTCTATCTGCTTTGAGATTATTTTGCTCTCCTTTTTAAAATTCTTAAACTGGGAACTAGATTATTGGTTTGAGTCTTTTCCTCTTTCCTAAGGCATGCATTTATTATCTTTAATTTCCATTTTAGCATTACCTTAGCTGTGCTCCTCACATTTTGGTATATCACATTTTCATTTTTATTCAGTTAAATTAATGTTTTTCTTTCCCTACAGATGTCCTCTTTGATCCATGGATTATTTAGAAGTGACCTGTTTAGTGTTCAAGTGTTTAGAAAGTTTCCTGTTATCTTCCAGTTACTGATTTCCAGTTTGATTCCACCACTATTGGAGAGCAGATTATCTGCATGATTTCGGTTAATTTAAATTTGTTGAGGTTTGTTTTACAGCCCCCTTTTATCCCCTTTCAGTTGTTCTTTCCTACTTTCTGATGTTCCAATTCTCTTTTATCATTTCCTTTTGCTTAGAAAATTTCCTTTCAGCCATTCTATTAAGGTCAGTCTGTTGGTGATCAACTTTCTTAGTTTCCTTTCATGTAGGTTGACAGCTCTTTTCTTTCAGCACTTCAAAATGACCCCTTTTTTTTCTGGCCTCCATAGATTAGGAGGAGAAGTACACTTATTCAAATGGTTTCCCCCTGTAGAAAAATATCAATAATAAATGTAAAAGGAATGACTGAATATTTTTTAATTAAAAAATTCTTTTTAATGTTTATTTATTTTGGGAAGAGAGAGAGAGCAGAGGAGGGATAGAGAGAGAAGAGTACATAGGATCCCAACGCAGGGCTCGAACTTACCAACCATGAGATCATGACCTGAGCTGGAGTTGAATGCTTAACCAAGCTACCCAGGCACACTTGATTGAATTTTTTTAAATAACTGTTTTGTAACCACTGCTATACTGATTAATTCTGGTAACAATCATTAGTAAATGATAAAATTAGTGAATGAAGAGTATAGACACATCTCACAGTATTACCCCATAAACTCCCAACAAATTATAAAAAGACAAAAGCACGTTTACAGTGGAGAGTCACCACCCTCACCACATGGTCAAAGCTAGCATTGCTAATACAGGAAAACTGAAATTATGTGCCTCCCAACATGAATGTGATGCAGTAAGAATTATACAACCTGACCTAAGCACTGCTGTGACAAACACAAATACATAAATATACAGATCAAGTCATGGAAATTGGAAGCCAGGACTCACACAGGTATTTGCAGACCAATGTTCATAACAGCATATTCAAAATAACCAAAGGGTGGAAACAACGCAGATGTCCATTAGTGGAGAAATGGATAAACCGAATGTGGTATATATAAACAATGGAATATTATTCAGCCTTTAGTAAGAATGAAATTCTGACACATGCATCGGCATGTATGAATCTTGAAGACATTGTCTAAGCAAAATAAGTCAGACACAAAAGTTTGAATGTTATGTGTTTCCACTTATATGAAGTGGCTAGAATAATCACATTCATGGAGGCACAAAGTAAAATGCTGGTTAGCAGGGCCTGGGTTGGGGCAAAATGAGGAGTTATTATTTAATGGGTACCCAGCTTCAGTTTAAGATGAGGAGAAAGTTATGGAGAAAATGATGACGGTTTCATGGCAATGTAAATGTGCTTAATGCACTAAAGTCCCAGTGGTAAACTCACAAGTGATTAAAATGTTAACTTTTATCTTTATATATATAGTCCGTGACAATTTTAAAAATCTCATCATGAAGAATTAATTAGGAAATTTCAGATGTGGAACATTTTACAATACAATGGGCCTGGTGTGTTCAAAAAAAGCAGTGTTGTGAAAAATAGAAAAAGATGGAGGGATTGTTGTAGAGACTTAGATCAGTGGCATAACTAAACACAACATGTGCACTTTAATTGAATCCTAAATTTCCTTTTAAAAAGCTATAAAAGATATTTGGGTGATCATTGGGGACATTAGAAGATGGATTGTATCTAAGAATATATAGAATTATTGTCACATTGGTGGTAATAATATTGTAGTTATGAAGTAGGTATATGCTAAAGTATTTACGAATTGTGGTGTGATATTTACAAATTACTTTCAAACAGTTCAGCAAAATACAAACACAGAGAAAGAAGAAATGTGGCAACATGCTAACGATTGGAGAATGTAGGTGAAAGGTAGATGGGTAGTCATTCAACCACTTTGCTCAACTATTTTGAAACTTTGACATTTTTTCAAAATTAACTTATCTGGGTTGAGAAGTACCATTTGCTGACTTTTGTTCATTAATGGCAAATGGGACAGGAGCAAGAAGGCCTCCCAGTCCCTACTCTAAATATATAAAAATGCCGGATAATTTTTTTCCCTTAATACAAGGCTAGGCTTGAAAGTAAGAAAAAGGAAGCTCATCTTCCAGAAGTGAACAGAACTTAAAGGGAAATGTTGAATAGAAGCCGAACTGAACAACAGAGGACATCCAAACCAGGAATAGATGTTGGAGGCTGAAGAGAATGATTCCCCCGTTCCTGTGAAGAGGGTAGCTGAACTAACTTCCTGGGAAACCAGGAAGGACTCTTCATATGTGGAATTTTTTTAAATGTTTATTTCTGAAAAAGAGAGAGACAGAGAGCTCCCAAGCAAGGAAGGGGCAGACAGAGGGAGAGAGGGAGAATCCCAAGCAGGCTCCACAGTGTCAGTGCAAAGCCCAACGCCGGGCTCAAACTCACGACCCATGAGAACATGACCTGAGCCGAAGTTGGCCACTTAGCCAACGGAGCCACCCAGGCACCTCTCCATATGTGGAATTTTTTAAATTAAAACAACAAAGCACTTCACCCTCACAGAATCTACATGGCTGCTAGCTCTCTGTCTAGCGATGTGAGTGGGAAAGGGAGAAAGAAAGCAGAACCCTAGCCCAGCCAGCCCCATGAGTGCATAGGACCCAAGTCCCCACTAGTCCAGAATCTATAAAATCCCAAACTAGGCAAACTAGGACTAGGAATGAGCCCCACAGGAGCACCTTCACCATTCAATGCAAGAATATAAGCCAGACTGTGGCAGGAACAAGGGAATTTATTGCTACTTTATTTGGTTCTGCTTAAAAAAAAAAAAAAAAAAAAAACTCTGCTCCCAGTTGAGTGTTCCTAGAATTTCCCTTGCTTCTTTGCAGGAACTGAAGAGGGGAAGACACCTGACAGTGGTTGTGGCCTCTCCTCCCTAACCCAGCCTCTGAAAATATATTCTAACCCTAAGCATCGAATTTTTCTGCATGGCCTTCAAGTTACTGATTATTAAACAATCAGTGTTATTTGGAAGGGGTAATGCCATTTTTTTTTATTTATGAGCAAAGGGGCACAGGTTGCTTCCTATTAATGTAGATCTCTGGATCTTTCAGTCCTTCATGGAAATGCACCCTCTCTTCCTGCTTGGATTAGGCATTTCTGAAAGTGACTGCTCACCGAGATCTGTCTTTTATATTCTGATGACTTACTGAAGAACATATTCTTCCAGTTCAATGACCTTACCTTATCTCTTAGCATTTGCCTCATCACTGTTCTGTAATCTACTAAAAGCTGCTTGTAGCTTCTAACATGTGACAGCTTGCAAGAATAAAGGTTACTTTATGCACAAATCCGCATTTAAAATAGCTCTGCTTTTTACTTTTTCTTTTTTTTTAAATTAGGCTCTATGCCCATTTGGGGCTTGAACTCATGACCCTGAGATCAAGAGTTGCTTTTTACTTTTTCTAAAGTACTAGATACTGGTCTGGTTGAAATCCCATTTGGGGTATAAAAGAATGGAGATTGATTTTAGGGAACAATCAATAACAATGGTAACTATATTTGGGGTTTTTTTTCTATTCTTTCTTCAATCATTGCTCATCCCAGAACTGTGGCCTTCCATTAGGACCTGTATTCTTTTCCCAAGTCGGTCTAAATCATGGCCTTTCTACTGACAGATGCTCACTGGCCAGTCTGTTCTCTTGCTGGACAATTATAATTATCAAGAAACCTGTTTTGGAAGTGATTTGAAAGCTTAATTTCCACCAGATAATCTTAACTCTGCCCCTAGAGATACAGCAGATCCCTGTGATTTGTGGATTCATATTTGCAAATTCACCTACATGCTAAAATGTATCCCCAAAATCATTACTCCCAACACTTTTGTGGTCACTTGCAGACATGTGGTCACATGCAGATGGGTGAAAATTTTGAGTAACCCAACACACACATTCCCAGCTAAAGACAAACAAGGGGACACTCTGCTTCTTGTTTCAGCTGTCATATAATATGCAAGTGTCCTTTTTGCAATCTATCGATGCCACATTTTTTTGCATTTTTATGTGCTTTTTGTTGGTGATGTCACTGTTTAAAATGGCCCCTAACCATACTGCAGTCCAGAGTTCCAAAGTGCAAGAAGGCTGCGATATGCCTTACAGAGAAAACATGTGTTTTAGAGAAGCTTTGTTCAGGAATGAGTTATAGCACTATTGGCCATGAGTTCAATGTTAATGAACCCAACAATATATATTTTAAAAGGTGTCTAACAAAAACACACATAAAATGAGGTTATGTGTTGATTGGTTGATAAATATGCTCTGACCAGAAGCTCCCAGAAGCCTAACCCTATATTTCCCCCAGGAGCAATGGTTTCAGTATTAATTAATTCAGTGTTCTTGGAAACTTTACAGAACATACCTATTGTGAATAATGGGAATTGACTGTCCTTCTTCATGCTGGTACATTGTTCATCTGTTATCAGAGAAAACAGACAGGCTCACATTGGTTTCTTTTTTTTCTTTTCTTTTTTTTTTTAGAGGTCAGATAGAAGGGGAAAGGAATAGATATTAGTGAAGAGGAATGGGGGAAAATTATGGTTATAAATCACCTTTGAATTTGTCCAAGTTCTGAATACAACTACAGAATATTGCTCTCAGGGCATAATGAGAGTCACAGAACAATTAAGAACATTCCAGTAATAATCATCTTAACAACCACCTCACTTGTGGTGCACTTTACATTTTATGAAGTATTTTCATGGGCATTATTTCATTTGCTTTGCATTTATAGCCACACTATGAGATAAGTAAGGAGTGGGATTATCCTTATTCCTAAGGAAGAATTGAAAGCTTCAACGGGAAGCAGACGGAGCAGGTCTCTCCACTTATCCATGGCACAACTGAGAGTTGAACCAGACTTTTGGATGCATCTTGCTCTTGCTAAGATACCACAGCTTTCCAGGCAAGCTGTGGTTCTCCTACCCCATTTTTGCTCTTTCCTTTATTAGTGCATATTCCTGACCCTCAATTTCATAATTCATTAAGCTAAATTATTGATGTTTAATTTTTTTAATGTTTATTTTTGAGAGAGACAGAGAGAGATAAAGTGTGAGCAGGGGAGGGTCAGAGAGAGAGGGAGACACAGAATCTGAAGCAGGCTCCAGGCTCCAGGCTCCAAGCTGTCAGCACAGAGCCTGACGCAGGTCTCAAACACATGAACCGCAGATCATGACTTGAGACAAAATCAGATGCTTAACCTACTGAGCCACCCAGGCACCCCTAGGCTAAATCATTGTTAAAAAACAAGCCCCAAAACTAAAATGTGTTTGCCTTGGCTGCACACACAGTGACTTAGAAACGTGTTGTTGTTCAATATGCATCTACTAAGGGCAGGTTGTATGCCCAACTCCAGACAATGTGAACAGGGAAGTCAAGAAAATTTTATCTGGGAAAACAAAATCCATATACATAAAACTGAGTGACATTAGTTACTCTGATGTGTAATCAAACCATCACCACTTAAATCATTTCAGTTGGGGCATACTGGTAGTGCAACCTGGAGAGAGCTATGATTTGTTTGTTGGCAAAAGAAAAGGAAGCTTCTAGTTTGGAGTGCATCTGCACATCAGTATGCCCTACAGCCATGGCACCGTATCGTGCTGAAAGTGCCCTCCAAAAGATGGAGAGGTTAAGGGAATCAGTAGAGACCTCATCAAGAAATAGTCCCAATATCATTTTTATTGCCTGTGACCACAGCTTACAATCACTACTCAACCAGGGCTTTATGGACAGACATTTAGATACCTCAGGAGGCCTTGGAACTGTTCTAGTGAGGTACCCCAGTAGGCCGAGGGAGCCAAGTTACCTTGAGTGGACTTAAGACCACATTTACCTGACCAGTGATTGTCTATAGCCAGCCAAACCCGCATTTGAACTTGTAGTCCCTACTTTAGCTTTTAAAGCAATGCCATTTTTTTTATCCTTTCTGAAACGATCAAATTACTTGCTAAGAATTAAGAGATGATAATACAAAAATAGCTATTAATGACAAACAAAAAGCATCCCTATGGAATAAACAAAGACATGAGCTCATGCCTATCATACTGAAGAAGGCCAAGTATGACAGCCTACACTCATTAGCCACTCCATTGGCTGTTCCAGCCCCCAAATAAGGTGCCTCTAAAGAGATAAGGCTTTACTAGATATCAGGATTTTAAAAGCCCAGAGTTCAGCCTGCCCAGTGATCTGGTGCTCAGAAGAGCCGTGTAATACATACACCCCTTCAAAGCAGTACATTTCAAATTCTGGGGAATGTACTGGACACTTTGGAAAAGTATCCCCCAGGATACATTATTTGCTTGCTGAGGTAGGGAACGCAATGTCTTAGAAAAATGTAAAAAAAAAAAAAAAGACCCCCAAATCTGTCCTCAGGTCACCTTCATAAGAGATCACATTGTCCACATTTCCCTTCTTTACAACTGGGAGAACAGTGGACAAAGAAATTTGGGCCAACAAGTGAAGCCCTTTGCTACGTATTTCCCCATTGAGAGATGCAGACTCAAGAGGCCATCGATGCTCCTACAGAATTATAGATATTTTTATGGGCTGAAAATTCGCATCTGATGGAGCTAAGACTCACAAGCATGAGAAGGTAAAGGCTTCAAATCCCTAAAGGAGAATATTTTTTAAGGAAAAATTAGGCACTAACAAAGTTGGGAAGAAGAGGGCCCGGACATCAGGCATTTTTACTATGTTTTCATAATTGAGAAATAGTAAGATACGTATTCTATTCAGAATTCAACGCCAGTTTAAAGATGCAGGCCAATAGGAAAGCCCTGCCCCTCTCTGCTCCTTATCTTAACTGGGCAAATGGGGATAGAGACAGCTAAACACTCTAAAAAGTAGATCTTTGCTGCTACTATTGCTGCTACTACAATTATTATTATTATGAGCAATCTACTTCCTCCTTCACACTGGAGAAATGTATTGACTTATTCATCTGATCAAAACCGTTTTGGATGTCCACAAGCCATTAGGAAATAATTCAGGGGAAATGCCCCATTGCATTCGCAACGCTTTCCTAAGCGCAACCAAGAGACTTGAGTTTCTTTCGTAGGTTACGTAGGCGTGAGACCAGGACTCCAGGTCTGCCCCTCGCGAGGAGGAAAAGAAGAGGCAGGAGGGTGAGTGGCAGGTCACTCGTTTTTGCCTTTCTGACAGAATGTGACATTTATCCTTACCACTCTGTCAGAGGCCTGAAATTCTCATGTCTTTACAAAATATTTTTCTATTTAGTTGAATCAGGCAGCACAACTACAATATGTCTTCTCTCTGTGACTGCCTTTCACAGCCTTTGCCTTCACGAGACTTAGATGAGGTTTGGGTGATTCATGGCGCTTAAACTTCTCCAGAGCACTTTTTCAATTGGAAAATTCTCCTAAACTGAATGCATCATCAGCACGGTTGTCCATGCATAAAAGAACTAGAAGCAAAACAATGAGCACCATTTTTTAAAACCTACGCTTAAGCCAAGAAAAACAGTTATATCACAAAATGTTAAAAGACCTTATTTTTCAGCTTCCAGGAACCTTTCATGGAGAACATGGCCTATCTTTGTCTTAGAGCCCTTTATTCTAGGCTTTCGAAATTACAAATAAAAGAAATAGTTTATATTCAGTTTAGCTTATCTTCAGGTTATTAACATGATATATAACAACACAAGTAATGCCACCTGCTATATTTATGGAGAACTGATCGCCCCTCAACCACATTCATTTTTTTCTTCGTTCTTTGGGAAGATGCTTGGAAATTTTTTGTATTTTAGTTGATTTTCTCATTATTAGTTTTGTATTGTTTACCAAATAAGAAGATACTTCTTTTAAATGTTTTCATGTAGAAGATGGCCCTTTGTGAAAATATGAGTTATACTAATGGACCCAAAATATTACCTGGAGCTTCCAGTTAAAGTACTTACCTATCTCTTTGATTCACAGGTAAGCACTGGCTGATGGAAAGAGTGCCCCAGTAGGAGTCAAGAGTTGTAAGCTCTCACTTCTCTCAATAGTGACTCAGTTTGCCTAAATGTAAAATGGGCATCATAAAAGTTTTTCATCCCAACGTCAAATCTCTATATCATTTCATGTAACAAGTATTTACTGAGAACTACTATAAATCAGGAGAAGCAGTTCAGGGCACCGGTTAAGGAACACGCTGTATAGGTTTGAATCCCAGCTCCACCACTTAGGAGTTATGTGCATGAGTATGTTTCTCCATCTATAAAATGGTACCCACCTCCTAAGGTGTGAGGATTAAATGAGTCAAATTTGTGAATCTGTGCCTGGCACACTCAGTAAAGACTCAACAAGTGTTGCGCTCTATCGATATTGTTCTTACTGGTTACTAGAGATATGAGACAAATATAGAGCCCGTGTCCTCAAGAAGCTTACAATCTAATGTGAGGAGGACACATGAACAGAGGAAATCAGTCACATAATTCCTACAAGAGGAAGCTATATAATAATGGAGTAGAGATGCAGCCTTCTCTTGCCAGGATCAGCTGAAAAAACTGAAACCATTTTGTGCTTCCACAGTTATATCTGAATCTACAGTTAAACATATGCTGTTGTATTGGGTCTTCTCCTTGCAAAACTGAAATATTTTCACACCAGTAGGAAGTGTAGAAATTAAAAAAAAATTCTAATGTTTATTTATTTTTGAGAGAGAGAGAGACAGAGCACAAATAGGGAAGGGGAGAGAGAGAGGGAGACACAGAATCTGAAGCAGGCTCCAGGCTCTGAGCTGTCAGCCGGAGCCCGATGTGGGGCTCGAACTCAGGAACCTTGAGACCATGACCTGAGCCAAAGTCAGACACTTAACTGACTGAGTCACCCAGGTGCCCCAAAAGGGTAGAAATGTTTATAATAAAACTTGAGATCATAATACCTGATGTGTAAGTTAGAACTCTTCTTTTACGTGGAAAAGAAACTCAAATCAAATTCAAATCAAAAAGAGGATCAGTTGCCTTATGTAACTGAGAAATCAAAGAGTTCAGCTGCTTTAACAATGACAGTACCTCTCTCTTTCTCCTTGAGTCACTCCCTCTTCATTCATGGTCAAGCCTGTCCTCCCCATGGACTAGCATCAAGAAATTCCAGGCTCTTGTCCACCCCATCAAATAACCCCTGCATAAACAGAACTCCTCTTTGACACCAGCTGCAGCAAAAGTCCTAATCTGCCTCTTATTGGTCATGAGTCTGTTTCTAAACCCACAGGATGATAAAATATTCTGACTGGCTAGATTTTGGCCACATACCCACCTTTGGAACCCATCAGCACCACATAAAGTGAGAATGGAAAGTGGGTAGTTCCCTCAAGGGAAAAGGATGGTGAGTTCTATAATCAGAAAGAGAGTTCAAAATCCAGCTATAACTTTCATAGCTAGGTAAGCTTGAGAAAGTGCCAGAACCTTTTGGAACTTTAGCTCCAACATCCAGAAAGGATGAATATTGAACTACATTACCTCTATCACTCTTGTACCATTAAAGTTCTTTAATTCTATTGTCCTACTTTTCTAAGAAAATGGTATATGAAATGTTTAAGGACATCTAATTCTTAGAAATAAATTATTCTATAACAGGCAGTTTTTATGAAATTTCCCAAAATGGAGCTCCGGCATGGAAGATTAAAGATGAAATGGAGTCAGATCTAGTTCTTAGGGCACAACTTCCTCTTGGGGATATCTTAGATACTAGTAAAATATGACTCAATTCATTTTTTATTACTCCTTCTTTTCAAGGATCCACCCCAAAACAACATTGTAAGGATAATTATTTGATCAATTTCACAGATTTTTCCTGGGGAAGTCAGAGGAATCCAGTACAGGTATTTATTAATCCCATTTCACAAAAAGAGAAACTTAGAGGTTAAGTTGTATACTAAATTGATATAAAAAGCTGAATCACTTAACGGAGCTAAAATTATTTTAAAAATCACCATCTGGCAGGGTGTCTGGGTGGCTCAGTCAGTTAAGCATCCGACTTTGGCTCAGGTCATGATCTCACTGTTCTTGAGTTCGAGCCCCATGTTGGGCTTTGTGCTGACAGTTCCGAGCCTGGAGCCTGCTTCAGATTCTGTGTCTCCCTCTATCTCTGCCCCTCCCCAACTCATGCTCTTTCTCTCTCTCTCAAAAACAATTAAACAACAAAAAAAAAAATGTTTTAAATCACCAGCTGGTAACACACCAGCAAAAGTGACAAGATGAGATAACACAAAAAAATCAGATTATCAAATCAGACTCACACATATATGAAATATATATAATCCACATATATGTATAAAACTTTCCTAATAATCTGAAGGATACAAGTGAGACAAAAGTGAAGCAGGGACAGGTTCAGCACATCAGTTCAGTTCCCCAGATTATATTTTTTGCCATATTGGATGACCTCTAGGCTCAGATTTACAAAGTGATGTCTCTAAGCTATGTATATTATCACATCACTTACCCAGAAGGAGTCATTTTGACCAAAAAGCATTTCTATGTAATGTTAGTTACATTATTCTCATAACATTTTCCAGGAGCCATGCTCCCAAATCCATAAACTCTAGGTTGGTTTGCCATAAGATATTCCAGACAAGCTGGTTCACTCTGCTAAAAACATTTCATAGTTAAGGCTCTCTTGCTAGTAAATACCACTGTTTTGTTTGCACAAGTCTGTCTTTAGATGAAGTCACCTATTTCTTCCCAAAATCATCTCCCTTATAACTTGACAGAATGGATTACAGATTTGCTGCTTAACCATTTACTTGCCCACAAGTAAATTCCAGCTCAAAGGGGCTCATGGTACTGGAATGAAAAGCCAGGGTAGTCCCCGCCCCCCAATCCCATTCAAGCTGACTTGTTTTGCTGGAAAGCTTATCATATTCAACAACCATTTAAATGATTCTGTCTTGACCAATTTAATCTTAGACCTCCTGAGCCACACTGGAATCAATCTCAATATAGTTAATTCTATGTAGTCCCCAAGTATTCCAGCTTTTTGGAAGCTCAACAGATTATGTTTATGTTTATGTTTATCTTATTTTTATTTATTTATTTTGAGAGAGAGAGAGAGAGAGAGAGAGAGAGAGAGAGAGAGAGAGGCAGAGGATCTGAAGCAGGCTCTGCACTGACAGCAGAGGTCCTAATGTGGGGCTTGAACTTACAAACTGTGAAATCATGACATGAGCTGAAGTTAAATGCTTAACCAACTAAGCCACCCAGGCACCTCCAGCTCCACAGATTATGACCCACCTTGGCCCAACCCTAATTTTATATCTCCTGTCTTATAAGAAAGGGCCTGTCTTATCTCAGGATAGACTGTCACTTACATGGTATGAATTAAAGAGCAACAAAAAGTTTCCTGACCCCAAAATATCTTTGCCTATCAAAGCAAGTGCTTGAAAATCAACTTCCTACTTTTGTGAGATTTATTCTTCTGGGTTAAACATTGGCCTTTCTATGCAATCATCTTCAAAATACCTCAAAAAATGATGGGGCACCTGGGTGGCTCAGTCAGTTGAGCGTCCGACTTCAGCTCAGGTCATGATCTCACAGTCTGTGAGTTTGAGCCCTGCGTCGGGCTCTGTGCTGACAGCTCAGAGCCTAGAGCCTGCTTCGGATTCTGTGTCTCCCTCTCTCTCTGTCCCTCCCCTGCTCATGCTCTGTCTCTCTCTGTCTCAAAAATAAATAAAAACATTAAAAAATATTTTTTAAAAATACCTCAAAAAATGAAATAGATTGGGCCATTTACACCCACAATAAACAAATAAACCACAGCTTCTTCCTTAGAAATAGGATGTCCTAGAGCTACTTGTGACTATCAATTGTCCATAGTCCGTAGGTAGGGGCAAGGAGATAGTAAAGAATAGCAAAGGGAATATGAAAGGAAAATGGCAAATTCTGAAGACAAATTTAAATCAGTTCCCTTTATGTT
This sequence comes from Panthera tigris, assembly GCF_018350195.1. NCBI lineage: Eukaryota > Metazoa > Chordata > Mammalia > Carnivora > Felidae > Panthera > Panthera tigris. The sequence continues at coordinate 53,926,834 of NC_056671.1, read as the reverse complement.
AATTACCACCATCTGTCAATCTACTTCTGACACAAAATATGTTTAGCTAAAGCACAGTAAAATCTTTCTGGTTTAGTTAAATAGATCCAGGACCTAATACAAGATTGAGTAAGTATATATAATTTTTCCAGATTATTTTGTTTTATTACTATTTAGAGCATTTATTTACCTTAGTAGGTAGGCATTTGCTTTATCTTTCAACATTGTTCATAGCCAGTGGCACACAGGCAAGGCAATATTCATCTTCTGGCAACATCTAGCCACCATTTTACTCTCATTGCCTTGGGACTGTTTGGTTTAAACAAGCCTGCTGGAGATATAATTTTACTTTAGAAGATTTTCCTATCCTTCCCCTTTTGACAGCAGACACAGTTTAAAAGTATTCCCAAGAGAATTAAAATCATAACATGCTTGACATTTTTAGAATAATCGGGAAAAGAAGTGACACTTGCTTTCTGGAAGATGCCACAGTCCAGACAGCCAGATATCCAAAAGCAATCGTTTCCTAAATTACCCATGATAACCACTTATTTCTGAATGAATCTGTAGATAAAGCAACTATGACAATTTGGCTAAATCTCTTAACCTATCTGCCCAGGTTCCCACTGTGAAATAAGGAAATAATACTTAGGTTCTAGAGTTGCACTGAGAAGCCAGTGTGGCAATACATGTAAATAAATTTCATGAAAATGTAACTTGCTGTGCAATTGTTATTTAGTCATTAAATGTGTATAGAGTGCCTACTATCTGCTGGGCACTATGCTGTCCACTGGGAGTTCAATGATAAATAAGGCATGGTCCCTACTTTAATAAGCTTTCAGTCTAATAAAGGAAAGAAACAAATGGCATATGGCGATGCAGTGGGTTAAGTGCTATAGTGAAGGGATTGCACAGGGTTCTATGGGCATAGTTGTATACATGGAAAACTAACCCACCTTGAAGACATGGGCCATATGCAGTAAAAGATCTCTGAGGACCAGGGCGGAGGGCATTACAGACCGAGGGAGTAAATACAATGTCCTGAGACAAGAAAGAGCGTGGAATCTTTGAAGCCCGACAAGCATGCAGGACAGGAGCATGGAGTGGTGAGATGAAAATCTGGTGGGGCCGTGTCATGATGATTATTTATGCTCCTTTCACACGTGACCACTTGACAGTGTCTCCTAGTAGACTCTGAGGTGTTCTAAAGAAAAATTTAAAGGATGACATAGAGGTAAGATGTAAATGTTTGAGAAATAATGAAATAAAAAAGACAGGACTTGCTCATTCAACAAAGATTTATTGAACTTTTAAAATTAAGATGATGAAACTTCTTCTTCTACACAAATTACATGAATAAGGGAGAAGGAAGGTAATTTTTTTCAGGGATATTTATAAGAAGGTGATTTTTTTCTTGGTATTCTCAGCAATTAAACTTATAAATTCCAGTTTACAAATTTACTTATGTTTCCAAAGTACCAATGTCAGAATCAACATTCTTCATCACATGTAATCTTGAGTCATTTGTAATACGATCTTTTCTTCCTACAGCTAGCAACATCTCTAAAGCTTTCAATAGATGGCCTGAAGACTGAAGGCCATAATAACTCTTTGGAGACTGCCATTCCAAATTAAGTTTAATTGAATTTTCTACTCCTTCCTATTTGAGCTTAGATATCACTTCTTCCAGGAAGCCTTCCTTGAGGTTCCTTCTTGCCCCATCTCAGTTATGAGCTTTCCCAAGTGTGTGCATAGTGTCTGTGCTTCCTCTTCCATAGTCCTCACCTCACCATATGGAAATTGTCTACCACTCATCTGTCTCACCCACCAGAATGTTGATCCCTGAGGGTCATAACTATGTTTATCATGTTTATTATTATCCCCTAAATGCCTGGTACAATAGCTGTCACATAGTGACACATTTAGCTGAATAACCAAAAGAACAAATGAAGAAACAGATAGGAACTCAAAGAACAGCTGTTGATTGGTTACCACTCAACAATTTATAAGTATAGATAGAGCACCTACTATATGCCAAGAGCAATGACAAGGTTGAATTTACTATTTAAAGGACAATGAGGATAATCATGTTTTTGCTGCTTTTCTTTGATCCAAATGAAGTGGCTTTGATAATTGAAAATGGTGGTTTTTAATAGTCAGTAGGTACTAAACAGCTTCAGTCTTCCCAGTATGGTCATCTTTGGAATGCTGAAGACCAAGTGATTTGGAAAACATAGATTAAAATAAGGTAGAGTAGAGTCGCCTGGGTGGCTCAGTCAGTTAAGCATCTGACTTCAGCTCAGGTCATGATCTCACGGTTCATGAGTTTGAGCTCTGTTGTCGGGCTCTGTGCTGAGAGCTCAGAGCCTGGAGCCTGCTTTGAATTCTGTGTCTCCCTCTCTCTCTGTCCCTCCCCTACTTGTGTAAGCACGTGCTCTCTCTCTAAGATAAATAAATGTTTAAAAAAATTTTTTTAATAAATAAGGTATAGTAACCCCATGCAGGCAAGGCTATCCACTGACACTGGGCAGAGAACAGAGAGAAGCCACAAATCAAGTGAGCTCAGTTTTTTAAGGTTTAATTTATTTATTTTTTCAGAGAGAGATACAGAGAGCACAAGAGGGGGAGGGGTAGTGAGAGAGGGAGAAAGAGGTTCCAAAGCAGGCTCTGCACTATCAGCACAGAGCCCAATGCAGGACTTGATCTCATGAACCGTGAAACCATGTCCTGAGCTGAAATCAAGAGTTGGACACTTAACTGACTGAGCGACCAAGGCGCCCCTCAATTTTTTTTTCTCTTGCAAATGATGTCATCGTGAAAGCTTTTTGTTTGTTTAAGAATCTTTATTTCCAGCTTGTCGTTAACATAGTTCATATGTGTTGCATCTATTATAAGGATATTATGAGGGTTACTTAGGCACCAGTCTAAATCTTCCATAATTAGAGACAGTAAGTGTAAAATGATGAGTGACTAAAGCAAGGCGGCGGCTGTGAGGATGAAGTGTGAGTGAGTATTTACTGGCCCATGGAAGAAAATAGAGCACTGGCAAGCTAGGAATTAAGGAGGATACTAAGGATTGGGGGTGGGGTGGGTGGGCATTTAAAATTACTTGATACTTGAGCATATTTGGGGCTGCAAAGAAAAATATTGATGAAAAGGGAATGATGGAAAATACACAATGGTGGAGAATGGCTGCAGAATGGTCCAAGGGTTACAGGACAGGAGGGAGGAGACACCCAGAAAGCCATCTACTCTCAGTCGATGGAACCAGAGAATGCTGCCTGGTGAAACATCCTGGCAATGCTTAGAGTATGGTCCTCCAGGCTGATACTCCTGGCCCGAGGGTCACTGAACCCTGGGATCATTCCAAGGGGTCCAGGAATCTAGAGGTTAGGCAAGCTCACTGAATAAATACCTTCTCCCACCTGGAACATTTTTTAAAGGCCATAGATGCTGTCATAAATACTAAAACACAAATTCACCTGAAAGTGTAGCAAAATGATTCTAAAAATACCATGTGGCTCTTTTTTTTAACATTAAAAGGAGTTTATTTATTACTCTGAATGATTGGAATTTGGGGTCTAGATAATGTGGAATTTCTGACAATTCGTGAGATAGGCAATAATGTGATGACTTCAGAGGTTTTTCGAAGATTAATCTGACAGTAGTGGATCAGATGAATTGAAATGGGGAGAGAACAGAGGCAGGAGAGATTCATACAAGCCAACCCCAAAGCCCCTGACCAACTTTTTGCAAGCATCTCACAAGGCCACACACGGATGAGGCATATTGTCTCTTCCTGAAATTCCTGGTCTGCTTCTCAAAGAAAACAACGCTCCCAATTACCCAGCCTCATTTAAAAGAGCAAATCTGGTTTTGTTTTTTTTTGGTTTTTTTTGAAACGTCTTCTCTTTTTCTGACTGTACCATTGGCTGCAGCATCCAAACAAAGGGACCTGTACCTCAATATGGTCACGGCCACACTGTCTTTTCTAAAGTGTGTGTCAGTCTTGACTTTCTAGAACTGTGGGGAGAGCAGCCTACGGTGGCTCAGACTACGGCACTTGTGGCCCTCTAGTGGGGCTACAGTAGTTCCAAGTTGCACTGGCTGAGACCAAGTGCAGACAAAATACTAAGTCATAGTAGGTGAACATAAGAATGTCTTCAGATGTAATGAAATATTTCCTATAAAAAGTCAAAAATGCAGAAAACATACAAACAACAAAAACAGGCTCAGACAATGAGACTGAATACAGAGAAACTGAACATGGAGACAGTAGGCAATAAAATAAAATTAAAGCTAAATAAAACACAAAAGAAAGATTAGAAGAGCAACATCAAAGTGGCCATCTGGTCTAAATATAGCTGGCAAGGCTGCCATCATAAAGAGGGGATGGGGGTCCTCTCCCAAAGGGCTGATGGCACAGCTGTAATGCCGAGGGTCATAGCATTGCTAGGTGCTCCTGGTCAGCACAACCTTTTCCCTGTGGAGTCACCCTACGAGGTGCTTTCCTTGCTCAATTTGGGAATTTGGGGGGCAGTGGTTGCTTTGTTTTGTCAGCACCCAGACTGACCACTTTCAGAACATTACATCTCCTAGAATTTTACTATCTTTTCAAGCACAACGCTAACAACTACCTGGATATTGTGATGCTCAGATTCGTTCTATTCTGTACGCTAATCAGTCAGTGCCTTCCTTAACTGTCCTGTTGGGCCCAGATGCAAAGCACACTGAGAGTTGTGGGTAACGCACTGCCACTGAGTTAGCAAGCTGCGTGCAGCTTGCTGTACATTCCTAGGTTACATTAACTCCGTGAAAGCCAAAACTACAAGTGAGCAAGTTACACATAGAGCTGTGGGCTGGTAGTAATCTTTCATACCTCTTCCCCACCCCACACTCCCCCCCCCCCCCCCCCGCCAACCCCCAACCAACCCCTCTCACCACCCCTCCCCCCCCCCCCCACTCTCCCTCACTCACTGGAAACCTAGTCTTCAGGATCCTCCTCTGCCCCAGAGAGATAGAAATCTATCCCACCAGAAAGTCCCATTCTCACTTGTTAATTCACACCAAGAAATAATTCTCCCACTGTGGGAAGTCATCCTTATCTCTAACGTAAATCAACAGAAGTTTTTTTTCAGCCTGTCTCCTGAAATTCTATCCTCAGGGAAGATATATTAAAGCTGGCCATTGTCTTTTGTTTAAGAACCCTCAGTGTCAAAGAAAAAGTAAATTTATTCCTGGTGTTAGAGAATCATCAAATGCACAGCTGAAAGTGATATTAGAGATTATTTCAAGCAACTACCTTCCCATTTTCACACCCCCTCCCCAGCACCGCAACTTCAAATAGGAAGGAACTGAATCCCACAGAGTTGAGGTGACTTTTGTCCAAGGACACACAGTGAGTCCATCAAGTTTTACCACGTATTTACCACGTATTTCCTTGGTTCCTTTAACATTTCAGCAGGTATTTTTCAATTACAAATAAACTCTGAAGTTCTCTCCTAAGTAACAAACTTTACCCAGATGATCGCAAACCCTAATGCACAAAGAGGCTCCCAGTCGTGAACAACATGGGCCAGTGAAGAGAGGAAGTGGCAGGTGAACAGCACAGCCAGTTTCTGAGTCCAGCTCTGTGTCCCAACTCTGCACCGTTTGTCATTAAAGACAAGGGAGATATTGAAAGTGCTTTTAAAAGTTAACAGGCCCCTGGGTGGCTCAGTCAGTTAAGCGTCCAACACTGGCTCAGGTCATGACCTCTCGGTTATGGGTTCAAGCCCCGCATCTAGCTCTCTGCTGTCAGCACAGAGCCTGCTTTGATCCTCTCTCTCCCTCTCTCTCTGCCCCTCCCCTGCTCCCACTCTATCTCTCTCAAAAATAAATAAACATTAAAAAATTGTTTTAAGTTAACAGAACATTTTTTCTAAGGTATTCCAGTGCTTTATTTGTAATTAAGCTTCTGCATTAAATATTTCAAGTCTTCTCCATGGAGAAGCCAAACTGAATATTGTCCCTTTTAGCCTAGAAGACATTGGAAAGCAGAAATCATATTTTTTAGAAGGGTGCCAGGGGCAAATATGTGCTGCCTACATTTTATTGGTTTGAATTTAACAACAGTTAGTAAAAAAAGGAACATTTTCTCCGCTGTCAATATGTTCCGCTTGTGTTTACCACTGAGCTAACTGTACTTTGAAACCACCTGGCTACACGGTTGGCCCAGATCCAGGCTTCATTCCATTTCTGCCTTTCCTGCCATATTTTACACAGCCTGGCTTTTTGCCTTCCTGAAGTTTTTTGAAAGGTTGTTTTTATTTCCCCTGCATATTAACACTGCCCTTCATTGTCCACATTTCCAATCTCTCTTCAAAATTAATAGGGTCACTGTGGATTCTGATTCTACTCCCCAAGGATCGAGAATCCTGATGAGTCTGTTCTGCCAAGCTTTGGAAAGTGTCTCTCATTAGTTGACGTATTGTAGTCAAGGCTCTTTTCGTTACATGGAACATAAATTCTCTCATGCTGGATCAAGAAAGTAAGAGGAGCTTATTCAGAGAATGTGAGGAAATCTCGCACTCTCTAAGGGCAGCAAGTAAAATAGAATATTATTTCTAAAGTATTATTATGCTCTAGCTGTACTTACCCTTGTGCATTTAATGCCTCAGTCTTCTGTATAAGATAGTTCATCTGAGTGCTATTTCTTGTATAAGCTTCTAGAGAGCAGAGATGGTCTTTGTTATTTGAGATGGGTGCCAAAGTCAAACGTGTGTCTCGTGGGGACAGAAGAAGGGAATTGAAATGTGAGGCACAAAGTTGAGTCTGGGAAGTCTCCTCTCTCCAGTCTTTTTTCATTTCTGTCTTGTTCTCCCATGGTATCTCTGCACCTTTTTCCCCATCTCTTAGCACCCTTATTATCTCTTTATTCTTTTTTTTTTTTAACATTTTCATCATTCTCTCTCCAAACAGGTTTCCTATCCTTGTGGATGGAGAGACTAATTCCCTGAGTATACATGAACTCAAAGCTCCAGGGTTCAGAACCAAATCCCAACAAAAATCTCTCTTTTTATTAATTCCAGTTCTCAGGAGGGAATCTGAATGGTGACTGGTCAGCCACAGGATTGACTCAACGGGTCTGGGCTGAAAGCCCATCTCTGGTTTAGTTAGCCACAATGGGGAATGGATAAGGAAAGTGACATGTTTGAGGCGGGGCTGCTCCAACCAGCAGCTGTGAGGACAGCAGTTTCACTACAAATGGCCAAAGCAAGATCTTCAATCACATGGATGTGGCCCATTCCCTTGCCCTAGCGTACGCAATCCTGAAAGCGTGCGTGCATACCTACATGTTCAGAGTATCCCTGTTAAAGCCATACTCACATTTACCTCCACCCAGCAGGACACAATCCAAAGTCATATCTAGCCACTGTGTCCTGAGGTGATGCCATGGGGATATTTTTCTCCAAGTGAAGTCTCTTCCTCTCTAGCTCCATCTCACAGTCTTGCAACCTATGGACTAAGTGGTAGTCACCACCTCCAAATATATATTAAAAGGGCAGACAGGACTTAGGAAAACTTCGAGGGAAAAAAGAAAAAGGTTTACAAGATGGAACCAGGTTAAAGCATATATGTCGGAGGGAGTAATAGATACACCGCCTCTTTGTCCTACCCACCCTGGACACATCTTGTAGCACTGGGGCCCCATACCAACTTTGGAGGTGAGATGATCACATTAAGGTAAGTTATAGGACTAGTGCAGCAAACCCCAACTACATCGGCTTATGGATAGTTCCTTAGCAAGCTAAAGAACCACTTTAAGTTTGACATAAGAGAAAGATTGTCCACTGGGAAGATTTCCCATCTCTGGTGCTCAATGAGAAGGACACTGACAAGGATTCCCACTTCTCTAACACATTAGCAATTGTCTTTATAGATATAATATATTTTGGAGATTCGATTCAGACTTGGAAATTGCTTGAGACATGAACCTTCCTGAAGTCTTAGTCTAAATTGAAGGCCATTGTCTTAGCAATTAAGTGAGATTCCCTAGAAACAGAGATGTTTATTTGAAACAATTCTCTCTGATAGATGCCAGCAGCATTCACTCAGTGTCTTAGTTCAAACTTTCAAGAAAGAATCTGAATGTTTGTTGACCAGGACTATAATCACACAACACTTAGCCTTGCAATTTCCAGGTGGGGCAAGTTTTCTAGAAGTTCTGGGCAGAGCAAGCAATGAAACATGCAACTATATAATGTAAATAAATTAATGTGTGAGTGTGTGTGTGTGCATAACACTGTAACAGAAACAAAAATAGCACAGAGTTTCTGACTTTGAAGAGGTTTTAATCTAATTGGGAAGCAAGATACCTTCACCTAAAAAAATAACACATGATAATGAATTAAAAGAGTCAGATGAGTGTGTCACAAAATAAATACCACAGGAATTCAGAAGAATGAACACTTGAGTCTCAGAGGAAGTAAGCTGTATGCTGAACTAAGTGCAGGGGTCAGCAAATGATTTTCTGTAAAGGGCAGATTAAGAAATACTTTAGGCTCTGTGGTTCATATTGTCTCCCTTGCAATTACTCAACTTTGCCATTATAGTATAAAAGTAGCCAAAACAATACATAAAGCAATGAGCATGGCAGTGTTCTAATAAAACTTTATTTACAAAAAACAGCAGTGCACCAAATTTGAAATGTAAAAATTGGTCAGATGTCTATTCTTGAAAAATGCATAAACCTTGGGTGGCTTTACAGTAATTTCTACCAATTAAAAAAAATAATCCCTATACTATTTAAATTGTTCCATAGAAAATCATAGGAAGCTTTCCAACCTCACTCCCTGAGGACAGCATAATTCTGATACCGATTCCAGGTGAAGAGAATACTAAAAATCCTATTTTTCAAAACAACTTATGAAATCCCAATGAAAACTTCAGCGAATTAACCTTTACAGTGTATTAAAGAATGCTGTGTAGGGGTACCTGGGTGGCTCAGTCGGTTAAGCATCTGACTTCAGCTAGGTCATGATCTCACGGTTTGGGAGCTCAAGTCCCATGTCAGGCTCTGTGCTGACAGCTTGGAGCCTGGAGCCTGCTTAAGACTCTGTGTCTCCCTCTGTCTCTGCCCCGCCTCCACTCTTGTTCTGTTTCTCTGTCTCTCTCTCTCTCTCAAAAATAAATACATTAAAAAAAATAAAAATAAATATTGGCGAGGATGCAGAGAAAGAGGATCTCTTTGGCACTGCTGGTGGGAATGCAAACTGGTGCAGCCACTCTGGAAAACAGTATGGAGGTTCCTCAAAAAATTAAAAATAGAACCACCCTACGACCCAGCAATTGCACCACTAGGTATTTATCCAACGGATACAGATGTGCTGTTTTGAAGGGGCACAGGCACCCCAATGTTTATAGCAGCAGCACTATTAACAATAGCCAAAGTATGGAAAGAGCCCAAATGTCCATCAACGGATGAATGGATAAAGAAGATGTGGTATATATATACAATGGAGGATTACTCAGCAATCAAAAAGAATGAAATATTGCCATTTGCAACCACATGGATGGAACTGGAGGGTATTATGCTAAGCGAAATTAGTTAGAGAAAGACAAATATCATATGACTTCACTCATATGAGGACTTTAAGATACAAAACAAAAAAAAAACATAAGGGAAGGGAAACAAAAATAATATAAAAACAGAGAAGGGGACAAAACATAAAAGACTCAAATATAGAGAACAAACAGAGGGTTACTGGAGGGGTTGTGGGAGGGAGAGATGGGCTAAATGGGTAAGGGACATTAAGGAATCTACTCCTGAAATCATTGTTGCACCATATGTTAACTAACTTGGATGGAAATTAAACAATAAATAAATTTTAAAAATAAAAATATTCTTAAAAAAATAAAAAATAAAAAATGCCATATATGATTTACCTATATTTAACTGAAGAATAGAAAAGTAATTTAATATTAGAAATGTATTCATTTAATTCACTATAATAATATTTTGCAAATGAAATAACATAAAATGATCTTGCTAAATTCCAAAGCACTTTGTAAATTAAGGCATTTACTCCTGATTAAAACTTACAGTATGCTGGAAATAGGGGCCGCTTACTAAAATTTACAAAGGATATAAGATAGAAATATATCACAAATGCCTTACTTAAAAATGAAACATTAGAACCACTCACATTAAAATTGAGCTGAATAATATTAGTAAGACTTCTACTCCATACTATTTGCTACACCTCCATATCCCAATATTTATTCATAAGGAGACAATAGTATCATTATGCAGATGATACAATTATCTATCTAAAAATGCCTAATATAATTAACTGAGCAACTATTAGAACTAATAAATACAATTTAGTAAAGGTACGAGATTTAAGATCTAAATCCATAGCTTTCATATATGAAAGCAATAATCAGAAACAAGAACAAAAAAATTTCCATTCACAGTTGCATACAAAGAAGCAATATACCTAAAAATTATCTTTTTTTAAATGTTTATTCATTTTTTGAGAGACAGAGCATGAGCAGGGTAGGGACAGAGAGAGAGGGAGACAGATTTTGAAGCAGGCTCCAGGCTCTGAGCTATCAGCACAGAGTCTGACACAGGGCTCGAACCCACAAACTGTGAGATCCTGACCTGAGCCAAGGTCAGTCGCTTAGCCCAGGTACCCCCCCTCCCCCCCGCTAAAAATTATCTTTAAAGCATACAAGAAATATAGACAGGAAATAATACTTTACTGGAGTGCATTTTGGAAGGAACTGAGCAAATAGAGTGGCATGCCATCATCCTGAGTAAAAAATTTTTATATTCTAATGTTACCAACTTCCTTAAAGCAACTTATTAAGTCAATAAAGTCCCTTTGAGATTTGTGGTATCTGACAAAATTACAAAGTTCATCTGGAAAAGAAAATGCACAAGAGCCAAAATATTTGGGGGAAAGAAAAATGAAGTGAGAAAAAAAAAAAAAAGAACAATTAAGTTGGAATTTGACCTGCTGGTTATCAAAGCTTACCATGAAAAAAATAGTATAAGGTTAGAGTAATACAGTATGATAATGAAGCAGGTATATTAAAAAGATAAGTGAGCCAGAATAGAGATCCAGAAACACAGCCATATATATAAGAATATTTAGTATATGATAAAGATCGCATTTCAAAATAAGGGGAAAGGATATAACAGTCAAGTGGTTGAGGCTGCTAGCTACTCATTTACAAACTGGAATTTATATATTGTATCAGCCATAAACATATAATTCCAAAAACATTAGAAGCTTAAAATTTTTTAATTATGAAATATCTGTGTAGTAAAGAATAAATTTTACCGAGAGAGAGAGAGAGAGAGAGAGAGAGAGAGAGAGAGACCTGGTCTTTGTCTCAGCTCCTGGGAGGTAACCTCTAAACTCCTAGAATTTTCCCAGTGATTGAAGTGGCCTTGTTATTCATGATCGGTCCCTCTGACCACACTTGATAATGTTTTCAATGATATATTATTTTTCTATCTTCAGAGTGGCAGAAAATAAAAATCCAGTATTGGCAAGGGTATGATCAAAGCAATAACCTCCTGAATTAGTCATGGGAGAAAAATTTGATACAATATTTTCACTCTTGCAATTTGACAATACCTCACAAAATTTTGAGTTCTAGGAATCTATACTATAAAATCACTCACACATGTGCACAAAGATGTAAGTCCAAGTCTGTTACTGCAGCCGATTTAGTTCCAACAAAAACCAGAAACAATTTATATGCACACGCCAGGTACTGTTTTACAAAATAATGTTTTACAAAAACACGTACTGATGAAGAAAGAGCTTTAAGATGTATTTTGGGGGGAGAAAAAAGACAACCCACAATATAGTATGTTTAAACATACTTTTTTATATAAATTATATGCTGCAATATAATGTAGGGAAAGCTGTATACAGATACCACTGAAACTGTCAACCAAAGTGTGGAAGGCACTACAGACTAGACTTCTCAACTGGCCTCCCAGCCTCCTTCTGGTAGGAGAGGTTGGAAAGATAAAAACCACTGTGGTTCTGCATACGAATGAGGCTCAGCCTGTTAGAAGGACTTCTAAGAGATTTTGGAGTGCAGGTGAAGCAGAGGCAATTTCCCTGTCTGTCTGGGCTGTTTCTTTTGGCAAGCAAGGCTGTAGAAAGGCTTTTTCCATAGAAACATTCCCACTTCCTGGTGTTGATATGCAGTTGTGGGGCAGCTGGCACAGTAGAGGATTCTTGATTCTGGCTTCCTGACCCATGGCTCACAGCTGCAGGTGTCCACTTTCCAGCTTGCTGGGTGTCAAGAGTCCGTTATAGCAGTGACCCTGGTAACTTCTTGAACTTTGGGCACACCTACAACAATGAGTTGTTGACTCCCATCTCCCAAGGCAGGCTCGAAGGCAGTGGCTTCCCTAGCGGGTCAGTTCTGTACCATTCTGCGGTCCCAGCCCCAATACCTCTCTCAGTGATTTGTGAGCACTTAAGTCCCTATATTAAATTTCTTGGTGTTTAGAATGCCTACAGAGGTTTCTGTTTCCTGCACTTACTAGGTAAGAACAGTGGGATTGGTGCAGGGGCCCAGGAGTCTGCACACCAGGAGATTAACGGATGTATGTTTCAGCCAAATTTCATTTTGAGAAGCAATGCTCCAGGAAGTGAGTGCTTGCCTCCGGTTACCCAAACAGTATCTGAAACAAAGTTGGGTTGTCTTTTCCTAAACACTTTAAGACTTGGGCTTCTACTTAGAGGCTTGGCAACAAAGATGCCCCTACTGTATAACAGGGCCTCCAATTAGCTGCATTGGATCTCTGTGTTTATGGGACAGATGTCAAAAGAGAATTGCTTAACATACTTTGTTGAAAAGATTGCAATAAGCTGTCACCTAGATGCTTCATCCAAAATGTAAAGGGACTTGATTCCACAGGATGGACCTAAAGAACATTTCCACCTAATGGGCAAGAAGGATAAGAGTGGGATGCAGTTGAAATTTCTTTCTCTGGAGGCTGGGTGCAAGAGAGGAGCAAGTTTGAAAAGGAAGGTAATGAATGATGTTTGGGACATCATGAACTGGAGGTATTAGAAATCCAGCAAGTCTAGAAGACAAAGATCAGTAACTAAAGAGATGAGTTCATAACAATCACAGGTATAAGAAATAATTCCTGAGATAACATAAAACCTGATTTAAAAATCTTAATTGCACTACATTTTAAAAAACCACCCTCTCTTCTGGCACATCAACTGGAGTTTCTGTAGTCCCGTGAATGAGCTCTTAACTCTTGTAATTAACTAATTTAGTAAGTATTGTATTGACTGTCTACCGGGAGTAGATTCTTTAGGGAAGAAATATTAACAATTGACTGATATTTCGAATTTTCATTATGTTACATAATGTTTGGTTTCATATTAAGGAACACGGTGCAGATGTTGGGGTTTTTTTCAGAATAGTAATCAATCTCAGTTTATGATGCTTATGGGTATTTTTTTGAGACCATGGAAGATTTTATCTGAAATCAGTGAGCTGTCTTGATGTTTCTTGTTTTTTACATTTTTCTGACCAGTTACGAAAATTGCTTGAAATGTCACATAAAGACAAGGAATTCAGGCATGCAATAGATATTGACTTGTGTATTTTTCACTAACATTTGCTGACCTTTTGGGTCAATATGTTTTGAAATTTACTTAACAAGCCAGTGTAACTTATTTCAGTTTAGATTTAAATTGTTTTAAATCGCCAGAATTTTTCCTTTATTTTTTTTAAATACAAAACTACTGCTAGACTATCTTAACATATATGTTAAAAACCAGTTTCTTTGGGAATTAGAAGTATCCTGCATTATTATGGGGTTTTTTTCAAAATAATAGAAGCATATTTAAAATGACCCTTTGTCTTTTCCCCCTTCATCTCATGTGCCCTTATTTCCTTTAAAGAGCTATAATGTCTAGAAAGCTGTACAAACAATTAAGCTAAATCATTTTGTAAGCGGTTCTATGAAATGCAAGAGTGATTTTTTTCTTAAAGTCCAAATGTGTAACTCAGCTTACATGAGCATATAAGCATATTTTGCTTAAATTACATTTCCATCTGACAATATTAATTTCATCAAGGAAGCTTAGTATAAAATTAATTATAGCTATCATTTATGTTATTTCATCTTCCCCTTCCATTGAAGCTTCAATGAGAATTCATCAACTGAAGGGCATGATTCACATTTTAACAACAATAATAAAGAAAATAACCAAAACTACTTTTTTTTCCCCCTCCTACTAGAATTCCGTGACTAAAGACTTATCTCTTAATGTCATCCAAAATGTAATAATATATTTTGAGGATCAGAGGAAATGCTTCCAATGGATATAATGAGAGCACATCTAGTTATATTCTCCTGCTGACAAAGAACATTTCAGTTTCATTGACTTTGGTGAATAACCTCCTGTGATTCTTTGAGAAACAAGTTCTAAGAAAGAATCTGAACAAGCATTCAAATGCCATTCTGTTGAGCATGAAGACAAGGATATCTGCTTATACTCTCACCAATTCCAGAGCACTAAGGTTTGTAATAAAAATAACCTCCACACTTCACAGATCTTCTCCCCAGCCCAGTCCCCCATGAAAGCTCATGCTGGCAGTGGAATACATCCCTCTAGGTATTGGCCATAGGATTTTATCCAGGTTGCAGGAAGCAACCACAAAGGAGGCAATAACATCACATACCGCAGATATCCACCAAGGTGAGAGGACCCTTGGAAAAGACAGACTTTTGGGGTAAACACAGAGGTGGATAGCTGTAAGGAATTCAGTTTCCATATCCTCAACTTCCCTTTGTGTTTTTTTCCTAAAGCTGACCTGCCTGAGAACCTGGGAAGGATTATCCTGGTTGCCTTTCCCGCCCCACCCTTTTCACAGAGACCTGACAGGGTCCCCATATTAGGAATCGAAGTCTTACCTCTCACCCACTGCGTATTGAACTATGGTGTAAAAATCTCCAGAATGCCAAAAAACAGATAAATTCCAAATATCAGTATAAGCAAGGCCTTCTTTGATTATAATACTAATTTATGGTAGAATGGGGAGGCAGAAGTGAAGACAATGTTCTTTGAAGAGTCTCGCCTCTTCTGCCCCCTAAATTAGTGCCAAAGGATGCAGCACTTGGAAAGGCAAAGAAAAGGATGTGAGTAAAACCGGAAAGAGTGTCACCTTATTCCACGCAGGTGACAACATATGGAAAGATTCCCAGGTCTTATCAATGTATCTTAGAATAGTATTTGTAAAACCAAACCAAACGAAACAAAGAGTATGCTGGGAAACCAATCTGCTGCAAATCCAGCCCCTCTGTATTTTCACCATTCTTAGTAATAACAGCATTTGGTGTCAAGATGTCAATCAGCCACTTCTTGCGCCCCCATCTGTCCTCCTCCGGGCCCACCCATGCACTCTAGCCAACAAGTTGCACACACAGGTGTAACTTCAGTGGCACCTCATGCCTGTCACTTTCTACCCAGCCTCTCTGCTGCAGCCGTGTAGGACACCCACATCTGACACCCACACACACCCGGAAGGCGGGTAGTTAATATTCCATAGGGTGACCTTTGACCAACAGAGCAAGAACCAGAGGGTGAATACTTCTGGGTGGATACTTCTTAGGCATTTCACAGGATACTTCATAGGGTCCTTGGCAGGATCAGCTGCAGTTGCCCACAGTGGTGACTGACTCAGCTCCACAACACATCCTTGGATTGGCTTTTCCTTCTTCCCCCTTTCAATCCTTCCGACCTCCTATCCTTTCATTCTTTGGAATCACATCTCAAAACAAGCCACTGGCCTGCACGCCCTTGTCTCAGGCTCTGTTGTGGGAGGGAACCAGGCCAGAGTGTCTCCACTGCATATTTTGCAACCTTTATGATTCCAGAAGAAGAGGGAAAATTTTCCGTGATTACTTCTCTAGAATGACAGTATATCTTTAAGTGAAAGGATTTATGGGTAATAGGTAAGTCAATGTCTTCTAATTTCTGGTATTATTCACACAGGTAGAAGAAACATCTTCATTAACCTTTGCCCAAACACTAGCTACTGGAAATAGATATTCATTTTTAATGTGGGCACAACTCTCTCACATGCCTGCATCTGTCAACTACTTCTGAGTTCATTTATTCCATGTACTTTTGGGTTTACTGTTAAAATAAAGAGACTGTGTTAAAGCTTTACACCGTAAATCATGCACTTAGCAGTAATATTTAATTCATCTCTTAATTTGATGCATCTTTTAATTTAACACATCATTTACATGCCCTAGAATTCATAGTGGCCATGGAGATTTAAATGTCAATTTTTATAAAAATATAAACCTGCATTCTTAAAAACAGACCACTCTTATATGTAGATGTGAGATAAATGTTTCCAAAGTGTATCCTAGGATATGATACCTTAAATTCTAGAAAACCAGCATCATTTAATTAGAATTGGTTCCTCTTTTGCAGACTCAAACCTGTTCCAATTCTGACAAATATATAGCTATAAAAAATCATTTTACATCATGAAATAAAATATATTTGTAAGTAATAATTCTCAAGTATTTTAACTTTAAAAGAGTTTGAGATGACTTCCTCAATAACTTAAATTGAGCATTAATATATAGATCTGTGTTCAGAAGCAATGGGTAAATTGCTAAAACACGAAAGCCCAATTTTACAGGGTTATTTTTTACCCCACCTTTATGTATTTTTAGCTCTAAAAACAAGGGAACTCTAAGTTAAAGACTAATAGAATAATATCTGATGTATTATATTATAATTTTTTTAAGTAATCTCCACACCCAACATGGGGCTCGAACTCACTACCCCAAGATCAAGAGTCCCATGTTCCTCTGACTGAGCCAGCCAGACAGCCCTATATTATAGTCTTTCTAATATATTTCACAGATTGAGAAATCAAATGATTTTAATAACTAGGTAACAAATCCTTTTGCCAATCAGATGGTTTCCAATTCTTGCCTTTTACCAAATTAAATGATCATTATGAAGTCATCAGCTGCTAAATAATTACTTTTTATTATAGATTATTACATTCTTTTGGCATGCATCGCCAAAGAACTTCGAATAATTAAATGATATTCCAATAGCAAAACTCCTCCCATTCCAGTCAACTTTTGCCAGCAAGTTTCCTTGGTACCTACATCTGATTAAGAAAGGAAAGAAGGGACAGGAGAAGAAGGAAAAGGGGGGAGAAAGGGAAGGAAGGAGAGGAGAGACAACCAGAGAGAGAGGAATTTGAAGATGAATTCTGTCATATCCTAGTGATAAATAATATTCATCTGTAGATTCCTAAAGAGGTAAAAAGAGGCACTGGGATGCAGTCAGCGGAGCATGCAACTCTTGACCTCAGGGTTGTGAGTTCAAGCCCCACATTGGGTGTAGAAATTACTTAAAAGTAAAATCTTGGGGCACCTGGGTGGCTCAGTCAGTTAAGTGTCCAGCTGTTGATTTCGGCTCAGGTGATGATCTCACGGTTCTTGAGTTCTGTGCTGGCACTGCAGAGCCTGCTAGGGATTCCCTCTCTCTCTCTCTCTCTCTCTCTCTCTGCCCCTACCCTGCTCACGCAGTCTCTGTCTCTTTCAAAATAAACTTAAAATAAAATAAAATCTTAAAAAAAAAAAAGACTAGTGAGTGTTCCACACGTCTTAAAGATTTGGAAGACAGGATGGGAGGAAGGGAGTTGATGGTCATGGAGTTAAGGCAGGGCATGGATGAGCTTCATATCACCTGGTGTTTTACTTTCTTTCTCCAAACACTTAAGCAATCTTGAACTAGCCTGGCAGCTAGGCTCCATCTACACATAATAGCCATCTCTACATTTGGATTATTAATAGCCTTGACGTCATTTTAATTTGAAAGGTCATTATGATTTTATTCTTCCCTTTCACAACACTCATTGACTAAAAGCTTACGCATGGATTGTGCCCACTTTTCCCAGGAATCCTACAGCTTCGCTCCTCTAAAGAGAAGGTGCCAATTTTGCTAAATCCATGGCTATTTTCAGTAAAGCCCTTCTCCAAGAGTTAAAATGCTAAGTCACAAGCACCTCCTTGCTTTCAGAAGTGACTCATTCTTTAACTCAAGACCTGAAGGGTACAAAATGTAATGTTTTTCAAAATGTATTTTTTCATAGATGTGTATATATTTCTCTGGTAATGGTATACCACATGACTCAAGTCGGTGATGCTTTTTTTTCTTCTCCCAGGGGCATCTGCTTATAACCAACTTCTAAACATTGTTTTGTTGTCATTTTTTAAAATTTATTTTAATTAATTTATTTTTGAGAGAGAAAGCAGGAGTGAGAGAGAAGGGGAGAGGACAGCAAGAGAGGGAAAGAATCCCAAGCAGGACCATCAGCACAGAGCCCAGTGCGGGGCCCAAACCCACGAACCACGAGATCATGACCTGAGCCAAAACCAACCCAGTCAGACGCCCAACCGACTGAGCCACCCAGGTGCCCCTGTTTTGTTGTCATTTATTTGTAAATGACACAACAGTATTTTGATCTTACTCCAAAAAGATAGGTTAAGGTTAAGACAGGGCTGGTATGATGTTGACATTTCAGCTGCTATAGTTTCATGCTGCTGTTGTTGTTAAGAAAACTACATGTTATGGAACTTGTAAGGGTCCATATTTCATCTGCTATTAATAGTCGACTTTTCCACATTTCAAGTTCTGCTTCCCAAATTTGTCTGCTTGACAACAGATTAAGGCTCCACCCATAATTGTTTACTGGCCTTCTTATATGAATCACTTGATGTTGACCAATGAGATTGTGCCTCTACAAATTCCAAATCCCAGAATTCTTTAAGCACATGGCAACTAGAAAGATCATTCTGCTTCCTTTCTCTTTTAAATTCCTCAAAAAACAAATTTTTTATCCTTTGTTATTATCTCAAATGTTTTCTTTTTCTCCCACATGCCCTCTGATCATGCTTTGCTTTGACATATTTATCCCATTTAATTAATTTAGTTAATTGGACCTCTACCTACATTTCCTCTAACATCTAGTGTGACTTCATTCCTCTCCAATTACAATATATATTTTCATTTATCTATTATTCCCTTCAAGGAGGGAAGGAGAGAAGGAAGGAAAGGGGAAAGAAGAGGATGGAAGGGAGGGTGGGTAGAGATGGCAGGGAAGAGGAGGAGAAAGAGGGAGAGGGAGAAAAGGAGAGGGGCCAACTATAATGAACATTGACAGTTATGAATTCCTCTCCATCCTTGGGCCACTCAAATGCCCATTCAGATGTATGCCCTTCAAATCAATTGCGCTTTACTTAGCCAAAGGCACTTACTGATGACATCCATCCATACACATATTTCTCTCTTTCTTATTGTTACAGAAGTGAGTTATGCCTTCCTGTGCATTAGACTAGAACTAATAGAAAGGGGATATTAAAAATTATTACTTTTACCCTAAGCAAGTCCATCTTTCATGGGGTCGAGAGTAGGCTGAAGTTCTGTATATAAAGAATAAAGCTTTGCATGGCTTTGCCAATACTACAAAATGGTTTCTTGAGTTTCCAGAATTATTTTAGGGATGTGGAAGCAATCAAGCTGCAACATCTGAAACCCCATTACTTATATACACAGCTGACTTAAATATTGTTTTTAAAAACCAATGACTTCAAAAGTAACTTCCATGGAGATTATTGAAAACTATAATCTGAATTTAGCTTTTGACAAAGAAAGAAATTGGGTCATTTTAATTTATATTACATTTCTAACATCTTTAAAATTATTTTAATTATAAAATTTTAAATATTCTCTCCAACATGTCATCTAATATGTCATTTTAACAGTGACAATTTTTGAGAGGATTAGACTTATTCTCTTTTCTCATACCATTTTTTTACAGTAAGAATCATACCACCTTAAACACTCTTGCTAATTCATTCTATTTGTTTCTCTTTGGGGACTAGGAGAATTGATTTGTCTAGAAGCCAAGGACATTCAATAGAACTGATGGATTTTCAATGATGCACACATAACGGCCAATCCATATAAAATTATGAAATATTCAAATTTTATTTGTATTGCCTTAGTCTCATAGTTTTGAACATTTCTTCTGACTTTAAAATGATCCCTCTTTCCCCTGTCAAAGTGCCCACTAACTTCATGCTTGCTCCCTGTTATAATTGCCTATTGGGAGAATATTTGAGACTAATTCACCTTAGAGTATAATTTATTATTTCCAAGGTGTGGGCATGGGGATGTGGGCTCTTCCAGTTGAACTGAAAGTTAATCTTTAAGCTAAAAGATTGGATTTTGTACATAAAAATTTCATGTGTGCATGTGGAAAAAGATGTTTCCCATCGTCAAAGTCAACCTGCATTTTTTTAGGCCATTAGCCAATGGTGCCGGCTACTCTACCCTGCATAGGATCCTGCCACTTCTCTAGAAGAAGATCCCAGTATGCAAACTGCAGGGGCCAAGGCCAGGCTGCCTTGGGTCACATTGGCATGAAGATTATTTTGAGTTAAAAAGCCATCAAAACCCAGCGGATTCAGGAAAATCTCTCTACCTCCCCTACAACAGCCTGGAAAGAATTTAGATAGAGGACCTGCTCCAGGAAGAGAGCTATCACCACAGAGAACTACATTTTACTATGCACTAGGTATGGTAGGTAGAGAGGAATCTAGCAAGGCCTAGACACATGAAATTAAATTTTACTTTCTCTTGCTATTCTATCTTATGTCAATGTGATTCTTAATCCATCTAGAAGGACCTTGAAGGGGATAGGAGATTCTTGTTTCCCAACAAACCCTTGTGCCTTCTGATAAAACTGCTGGTATTTGCCATCACTTGAAGATTTAGAATTGCAAAGGAACTACACATGAGGCTTTCTTTCTTTTTTTTTTATATTTATTTCTTTCAAGAGGGAGAGAGAGAATCCCAAGCAGGCTCTGAGCTGTGAGTGCAGAGCCCAACTCAAAGCTTAATCTCAGGAACCACTAGATCATGACCTGAGCCGAAATCAAAAGTCAGACGCCCAAAAAACTGAGCCACTCAGGCTCCCTGAGGCTTTCTTTTTTTCTTGTCATTCATTTGTTCACTCCAGAAGAAATTTACTGACCACCTACTGTGTGCCTGGATGGACACTAAGTGCTGTCAATACAACTGTGAACAAGAAGTAGTCCCTTGAAGAAGATAAATCTAATGTGGAAGGTAAGAAATGAACAGCTAAATTGCAATACAATAAGATAAAGGCTTTGTTGACAGGACAGCAGTATCCTCTCTGGAAGCACAGAAGAGCACCTAACCCAGCTCAAGGAGGTCAAGGAGGGCTTTCCGAAGGAGGTTAGAGTTCAGCTGACCCCCCAAAGACAAATTAGGGTTCACCAGGCAAATAGGAGGAAGAATAGTATACTAAGAAGAGTTGGTGAGCAAAGGCTATGAGGTTGCAAGTGATCTTATTCACTTTAGAGAACTACTTCCCAAGGGAAACAAAAGCAATAATGAACTACTGGGACCTCATCAAAATAAAAAGCTTCTGCACAGCAAAGGAAACAATCAGCAAAACTAAAAGGCAACCAACAGAATGGGAGAAGATATTTGCAAACGACATATTGGATAAAGGGTTAGTATCCAAAATCTATACAGAACTTATCAAACTCAATACCCAAAAAACAAATAATCCAGTGAAGAAATGGGCAAAAGACATGAATAGACACTTCTCCAAAGAAAACATCCAGATGGCCAACCAACACATGAAAAGATGCTCCACATCACTCATCATCAGGGAAATACAAATCAAAACCACAATGAGATACCACCTTACACCTGCCAGAATGGCTAACATTAACAACTCAGGCAACAACAGATGCTGGCCAGGATGTGGAGAAAGAGGATCTCTTTTGCATTGTTGGTGGGAATGCAAGCTGGTGCAGCCATTCTGGAAAACAGTATGGAGGCTCCTCAAAAAACTAAAAATAGAACTACCCTATGACCCAGCAATTGCACTACTAGGTATTTATCCAATGGATACAAATGTGCTGTTTTGAAGGGGCACATGCACCCCCATGTTTATAGCAGCACTATCAACAATAGTCCAAGTATGGAAAGAGCCCAAATGTCCATCGGTGGATGAATGGATAAAGAAGATGTGGTATATATACATACAATGGAGTATTACTTGGCAATCAAAAAGAAGGAAATCTTGCCATTTGCAACTACGTGGATGGAACTGGAGGGTATTAGGCTAAGTGAAATTAGTCAGTCAGAGAAAGACATCATATGACTTGACTCATATGAGAACTTTAAGAGACAAAACAGATGAACATAAGGGAAAGGAAACAAAAATAATATAAAAACAGGGATGGGGACAAAATCATAAGAGACTCTTAAATATGGAGAACAAGCAGAGGGTTACTGGAGGGGTTGTGGGAGGGGGATGGGCTAAATGGGTAAGGGGCACTAAGGAATCTACTCCTGAAATCATTGTTGCACTATATGCTACCTAATTTGGAGGTAAATTAAAAAAAATAAAATTAAAAAAGAAAAGAAAAGGAAAGAAAAGAAAAAAATATATAAAGAAAACTACTTCCAAAACAGAGCAAACAGGGGAGCAGAAGGAGAAGGGAACTAGCAAAGTCAAGGCTCAGGTCTTGGAGGGCTTTGTAAGCCACTGTAAACAAAGCAAACTTAACCCGGAGGCAATGGAAAACAACTGTAGGGTTTCAAAAGAAAACTGACATGGTCAAATCTATATTCTAGAAAGTTCATTCTGGCAACAATGTGGAGATAAGATTAAAGATGGGCAAAAGTGGATTCAGGCATGGCAGTTATAAGGCTGTAGCAATAATGCAGGTCAGCGGTATACCAAAAGCCCGAGCTAAGGTGAGAAAGCCGGGGTGGATAAGCAAATGATTACAAGCATTTTTAGAGAGTAGGATCCACAGTACTTGGTAACTGAGCAGATGGGGTGGTAATCAGGGATAGAAGAGCCAACAATGACAAAGGCAATGTAGGGCATAACCCTCCTTGATATGAGAATCCAGGAGAACAAGTTGTTTTCAGAGGGGCAACAATGAGTTGAGTTTGGGTCATGTTATGTTTGGAATTCCTAAAGAAAGCCTAGGGCATACTGCTGCAGGTACTACCCAACACCACGGGGTGCCAATCGCACAGACTGCAATAAGAATGACCTCCCATGGAAGGGCAGTGCACAAACTGTCCAAAAAAATCCGGTGACCCTGGCTGGGGCTCAGGAAAGAGATTCTCACTGAAGATGAAGACTTCAGGGTTATCAGCATGTAGATAGTATTTGAAGTTCAAGAGTAGAAGAAACTGTAGAATAAGAGGGCCAATTACCCAATGAAACCTATATATATACTGAACAGGCAAAAGAAGAGAAACCCACAAAAGAAATCAAGAAAGAGGAAACATAAAAAACAGAAATACCAACACCAAGGGAAGAAGTACTTGCAGTTTAGGTAAATTTCCAGCAGGTGGAGTGTGGTCTCTTCTCACAATACGAAATTCCTGCAAGTGTATTAAGCTGGCAAACATAAAGTAGGGTATATATAGGTCATTTGGTTCACAACTCTTTGCAGACCTGTGGACAGTGGGGGACAGGAGCTCCATGGTATAATGTAGACAAGGAAGCATTGATAGAGAAGAAAGCAACTTAGGTTCTAGTCCCACCTTTTTGGACTCTAGTTTTATCTCCCTTTCCTCAGTTTCTACATATTCAATTTAAGGAAGTCAGGCTAGATGTTTTAAATCCCTTCCAACCGTAACATTATAATAAAAGATAATAACAATAAAAAACATGTATACAGCACATATCTGAGCCTGATTTTGTAGGTGCTGGAGAGCAAAAAAAAAAAAAAAAAAAAAGAAAGAAAGAAAGAAAGAAAGAAAGAAAGAAAAAAAAGAAAACAAAGTCAGTCCCTGGAGTTGCAGGCCTAACACTCTAGGTGTTAGATATAGTTGTAAACTAATAGTCATAGCAATATGGCAATATTGCACCTATAATGGGTGTAAACCAGCTATGGAAGCACAGAGAAGAAGCTAACTGCTTTCCAGTCTTCATGAAGGAGGTGATCCATGAATGAACTTTACAGTATAAGTAGGAGTCTTCAAGAGATCATAGTAAAAGGAATCTTATGCAGACTACATAAAATGTGTAAAGGTCTGGAGGTATTTGAGAGCACTGAATGTTTGGTTCAAAATGGCTAAGATATAAGTGCAGGGAGGGAAATAAATACAATGGAAAAGGGAACACAGACCAGAAAACTCGCTGCAGGTCTTAACATACTACAGTAATATATGTTTGAAGCTTATTTAGTTAACAAACACTTCCTTAGAGCTTGATGTCTGCCAAGTACTGTTTTAAGTGTATTATGAATATTAACTCATTTAACCCTTGCATAAATCCCTATATAATAAATGCTACTGTCACCACCCTCTCCATTTTACAATGAGGAAATTGACAGAGATTAAATAACTAACCCTTATACAAGCTTAAGCCTGTGAAGGGTGGAGCTGGGGTTCCCATTGAGCCATTCTGGCTCCCAAATTCCTACCTTTAACCATGCCTTATTCTATAAGGGGGTGAGTCAACTAAATGACTTTCAACTGGAAATAATGAAGTCAAATTTGCACTTCAGAAAGGTCCTGTGTGCATGCAAAAAGGTTGAATTGGAGGGGCAGGTGGTGGGACACTGGAGGAGGAAGTATTGTGGCAGTATTCCAGATAAAAGGTGACATGTGTTCAGATTAAAGACTAGGAATTTTGAACAGGGAGAGATTTAAGATATTTAATAAGAATTCCTTCTAGACCTAGTGACCAGCTCAATGTAAAAGAGCAAGTGAAATCTAAAATGATGCCCAGATTTCTGGCTTAGAGAATGGGGCAAATGATAGTGACTTTAATTGAAATTGAGAATGGAAGAATTTTGAATATACAGAGTAAGAAATATAAGAGGCCGTTAGAAATATAGGTTGCAGAACTCAGGAAGAAAGTCTGGTATCAGTTTGGGAATTATTAAAGTGGATGGTGGTTAAAGCAATAGGAATAAGGCGGGTTAACAGGGAGAAAAGGTAGAAAAAAGAAAGACAACAGAAAGAAAAAATCAGAAACTGAATGTTGAACAAGAGGAAGAAAAAAATGGGGGATGAGGGGTCTCTAAGGTAGGAGGAAGGCCAAGTAAGAGTGGTATCACTTTTTAATAAATGCTGTCTTTTGTTTCCATGATATTATTTAGAGTTACGTGCTAGAATAAAGGTATAAAAGTATGATGTTACCTGTCTATAACTAGTCCTTTCCAGGCAAGAAATCATATCAAATTCATGTGTATTTCATCATGCCTGGAATAATACAGTCAGTCCCTCAACTAATACTTGGTAAATTAATCTTAATTTGTAGACATTGATGTTTTAATAGACTTAACTTTCTCTTATTTCTCTTGTGTACCCAGACCACCTTAGCAACAGATCTCATCCAGTTTTCCAAAACAGAAGACCAACAATATCTTGATCTGGTTTGCTAAAATATTAATTCTTAAATGCTCCCCAAATTAACACATTGATATAGGTCTAAATTCTAGATCACCCCTTTAAAGGAAATCACAAAGCATCTCACTACCCTTTGTTATGCAAAATTCACACAGAAAGTATTGGAAAAGCATGTTCCCTGCAGTCAGGCAAATCTGATTTCAATCCATGCGTCCGACAGGCCTCTCTCTTTAACCCTGGGCAAGTCACTTAATCTTGCTATGCTTCAGCTTCCTCTCTGCAAAACGGTGACTATGATATTATGCACTGTATACGGCTGCTGGATAAAATGAGATACACAGACCGCCCCACCCCCCACCGGTATTTGCTGTCATAAAATGGATGCTCAGGAAATATTAAATCTTTGGTAGTACTGTGACCCTGACAATCATTTTCACGGTAAGAACTTGCATCTGCAAGAACTGATCCCCAGAAGTTCAAGGCTTCCTCTGAGCCTTGTAGACCTGCAACGTCATCAAGGGCCACCAGGTGGTGGTGGTGCCTCTTAGGGGACCCTAGGTCAGGGGTTCTTCACATCAGAGAGGATAATTTCTCAGTGCCTAAGCATCAAGTTCTGTTTCCTGTTTGTTTCTTTCCATGGCACTATACCCTTACTGAAATAACAATCTCTATGGATTAAACAGAAATGATTCCATGTGTGCATTTAACAATAATAGATATTATATATATAGTATATACATATACTATATATATATATTATTTGAAACAAGACATAGGAGAAAAGAACTACTTAGATACACATCACATAACTTCCTGATTCCTTTAAACTGCTTTTAATCATTTCTTAACTTAATCTAACCTTGATTTTAACTCCCTAACATTAATTTCAACTCTTTCTTATATTGGCAGAAGGCAAATAGCCTCTGGACTGTGCTTAACCTTAGAATTTGGCAAAGCACTGCATGGAAAAAGCCCTCGGTCCTTTTCACCTGCTGGGGGATTAAATCCCCTAATTAAGAGGCTTAGGCAAGCACTTCAGCCAGTACTTACAAGAAAATCTTGGCCTCTAGATGCCATTTCAGAGCTTGGCCCTCTTCCTGCTGCCTGTCTTTGTCCACACTGAAATAGAAAACACTTGCTGGATTCCCCAAGCCCCATGACCCTTGACTTCTAGTCAAAACCTGGTTACCAGAGTTACCCTGGTTTCTGCACATTCTCCCTGGTTCTCTGTGCCCGCTACCAATGCTGCTCTACAAGAGCCCTCTGCTTCCTGGTGAGTGCTCACACAGGGTCAGGCTTGGGGTGCTGTGTGCTCCCTGGTTCCTGGCATCCGGTGCCCATGCAAGCCCTCTGTTTATAGACATCAAGCACATTATTTTCCTCCTTTCAAACGTTTAAACAATTTTGAATGCTAAATACGAAAAATGTTTAAAAAACCCCTTTTTTTAATGGCCTCATTGTTTTCAGGGCAGTGAAACTACTCTGTATGATATGCTAATGGTACATAAATGCCGTCCATTTGTTTAACCCATATAATGTATGCCAAGAGTGAACCCTAAAGTAAACTGTGAACTTTGGGTAATAATGTTGTGCCAATGTAGGTTCATCGATCATAAACATGTACCACTCTGGTGTGGGATGTTGATCATGAGAGAGGTTTGCGTGTGTGCAAACAAGGAGATATGGGAGCACTCAGTTTTGTTCTCAATCTAAACCTGCTCCAAAAAGTAAAGTCTTTTTTTAAATGTCATTGTTATATCAGTTTCTACTTTGTAATGTAGATCCTTAGGCATCCATGAAGAAGGAAACAGGAGGCATGATCTTTTGCATATGGTTATTAGGTCAGTATTAAGGATTTCTTTTGTGCTGGTGGTTGTGCTAGGGGAACATAGGAAACCAGACCAACCAGCCAGCTCCTGCCCTCAGGAACCCTGCAGTTAAAAAGAAAAGAAAAAAAATTAAACTAAGTCACCCAACTGAGTACTTAATTTTACCATGGCAAATGCAAAGAAGGTACCATGAGAGGGTTTCTGAGGTGGCAGCTGGAAAGGGCTATTTCTCAGCCCTTGGCATTCATTCCCATTCCTTCTTCAACACAGCATGACCCTTGAGTAGCTAGTAGTGCCGTTGAGTAGCTGAGTTAGGGGAACGGTATCAGTTCCTCACCCCCTCCTCTGCCCACCCCTCAACCATGTGAAAGCCCCAGAGAGCCGAAGTGTTACTACTTGTGAGCGTCTCCAAGCTAACACTTGTGCTGACCTCAGCTGGGCCTCTCAGAGAAAGGGCTGCAGTTCAGAAAGCTTCTTCGATCACCTCATACCTGTTAGGATGACTACGATCAAAAAAAAAAAAAAAAAAAGTTACAAAGTGTAGCAAGTATGTAGAGAAACTAGAATTCTGGGATACTTACTATTGGTGGGAATATAAAGCACAGCCACTGTGGAAAACTATGTGGCAGTTCCCCAATCAATCAATCAATCAATCAATAAAAATGGGTTTACCAAATTCTCCAGCAATTCCATTTCTGGGTACACGCCTGAAAGAATGGAAAATGGGCCTCAAAGAGATATTTGTACACCCATGTTCACAGCAGCATTATTCAAGACAGCTAAAATGTGGAAGCAATCCAACTGCCCATCAATAGATGAATGGATAAGCAAAATGTGGTATATACATACAATGAAATTTTACTCAGTCTTAAAAAGGAGGAAAATCCTGACATATCTTGTAGCATGGATGAAGCTTGAAGACAACATGCTAAGTGAAATAAGTCAGTCACACAGACATACATGTGCACACACACACACACACACACCCCAAATACTATACGATCCCATTCATATGAGGTATTTAGAATAGTCAAGTTCATAGAGATAGAAAGAAGAATGATTGTTATCAGGGGCTGGAGAGAGGGGGAAATGGGGATTTATTGTGTAATGTGTATAGAGTTTCGTGTTATCAGAACAAAAGTCTTGGAGATGGATGGTGATGATGGTTTTACAACAATATTAGTGTACTTAATACCTCTGAACTACATACTTAAAGCTGGTGAAAATAGTAAATTTTACATTAATATGTATTTTACCACAAGAAAATTTCTTTTAATTTATTTCGAGAGAGAGCAAACATAAGCGGGGGAGGGGCAGAGAGAAAGAGAGACAGAATGCCAAGCAGGCTCTGCACCATCAGCACAGAGCCCATTGTGCGGCTCAGACTTACCAACTATGAGATCATGACCAGAGCAGAGATCAGGAGTCCAACGCTTAATCAACTAGACCACCCAGGCGACCAAACAATAAAAAATTTGTGGGGTAAAGAAAAAACATCCAGATGGCAAGACATTACAACCTCCGTTAGCTGCCCTCAAGCTTCTAATCTACCTAGCCAGTGATGGAAATTGCAAAAAACTAGGCAGAAGGTGACCAGACGCTTTCTTCATCTTCCTGCTCTATTTGTTCTCTGCCTCTCCCAAAGTAATTTTTTCACTTGGTGTGTAACAGAGAAAGGGTAAACATGTAGAGATATACCAGACAATAGGAAATTGTATCTTGACATGGTTTGCATCAGACTCGGCAATCCCCACCTTTTGACAAGATAGGGGTGTGGGAAGGGGGCAGTCTCGTGCGTTGCCAGCAGCAGGTGCACTGACAGGACCTTTTCAGAGAGTGATCCATCACCTTCCAACAAAACAAAAATCATCTACTTCTGGAATGTCTATTTCAGAGATGTATGTGGGCAAAAATGTCCATAAGGATGTCAACTGCAGCACTGTAAGGTAACAAAAATAAATGGATAACCTAAATGTCCATTGATCAGAGGATGGTTGTATAAATTATGGCTCATCCATACAGTGGAGTACTATGCACTTGTCAAAACAGCATGAGGTAGAACCATATAAATGGAGTGAGAAGAGGTCTTGGATATACAAAGTAAGAACCATAAGTTACAAAGCACA
Source organism: Panthera tigris (assembly GCF_018350195.1). Lineage (NCBI taxonomy): Eukaryota > Metazoa > Chordata > Mammalia > Carnivora > Felidae > Panthera > Panthera tigris. The sequence goes on along the minus strand of NC_056671.1, from coordinate 53,897,395 downwards.
ATGTCTAGAATGATCTCATAGTAGTTAAGAATCAAATGTTCACATAGGTGTTTTCAAGTACATTTTTTTAAAGTCTAGAAGGCTGTGTGCGGATGACCAAAGCAGGTTGCTCCTAGGGAGTGAATTTTGAAGAAAGAAGCTTTCTTTCTCTATAGGATATATTTTCATTTAGATTGACTATTGCCTATAATGAGCATGCATTATCAAGGAGAAAAAATTTAATAAGGAAATTTTTTTTATTTTAGCTGCTCCAGAACAGGATAGTCATAATAGACTCATCCTTAATATCAATGCTTGCTTTATGACTGACTTGAAACAAGCCCTTCCTTTTCAGAGCCCCTGTTTTTCCTCTACGCTTGGCATGCTGTAAAAGCAAGTGTCTGGAGGGGCGCCTGGGTGGCTCAAGTCGGTTGGGCGGCCGACTTCGGCTCAGGTCATGATCTCGCGGTCCGTGAGTTCGAGCCCCGCGTCGGGCTCTGTGCTGACCGCTCAGAGCCTGGAGCCTGTTTCAGAGTCTGTGTCTCCCTCTCTCTGACCCTCCCCCGTTCATCCTCTGTCTCTCTCTGTCTCAAAAATAAATAAAAACGTTAAAAAAATTAAAAAAAAAAAAAAGCAAGTGTCTGGAGATCGCAAAGATGGAGATGCAGAGAAGAGTGCACGGGAAGAGATAGGGGATGAAAGAGGAAATTAAGGACTTATCCAAATAAAAAGCAGTCATCAAAAGTATGTTTGGGGACACCTGGAAGGCTCAGTCATTTAAGCGACTGACTCTTGATTTCAGCTCAGGTCATGATCTGATGGTTTGTGAGATCAAGCCCCACGTGGGCCTTTGCACTGACAGCATGGAGCCTGCTTGAGAGTCTCTTTCTCCCCCTCACTCTCTGGCCCTCCTCTGCTCTGCATGTGCTCTCCTAAAAATAAATAAATAAACTTTAAAAAACTTCTAAAAATTATGCTTTGGAGAATTTCTAATATGGTGAAATATATATAACAAAAATAGAGAATTCAAAGATGTATAATTAGTAGGATGAGAACTAGAAAAAAAAGAAATAAATGGCTTCCCTCAGCCTCCAAAAGGACCCTGGAGGAACATAAACCAAAATGTTAACAAAGATAGACTGGATGGTGAGACTTTAGATGTTTCATTTCTTCACATTCTACATTTTTGAAAATGAGCTGATTACTTTTATCATGTACACAATCACGCTTTTATTTAAGATAGGTTTCCAACATTTTGCCCCCCCCAAAAGTACAGATCATAACATAAAGTATATGTGTGTCTCATCCTAAAATCATGTTCAACACCTGTGTGTCTCGATTCTGAGAAGCCCGTTAAATCTGGAGCCTTTCCTTCTTTTTGTAATACAGCATCTTGGAGGCTCCTTAATTTTTGTAAGGAACACAGTATAAGGAAATGAGTATCAATGGGCTGTTTGGTCTGTGACTTGGGAAGATTTTATATAATGATTGTTAAAAGTACAATTGACCTTTGAGCAGCACCGGAGTTAGGGGTGCAGTCAAAAATCTGCAAATAGGGGCGCCTGGGTGGCTCAGTCAGTTAAGCGTCTGACTAGGGCTCAGGTCATGATCTCATGGCTCTTGAGTTTGAGTCCCGTGTTGGGCTCTGTACTGACAGCTCAGAGCCTGGAGCCTACTTTGGATTCTGTGTCTCCCTGTCTCTCTACCCCACCCCTACTTGTGCTCTCTGTCTCTCAAAAATGAATAAACGTTAAAAAAAATTTTTTTAGTCTGCAAATAACATTTGACTCTCCCAAAATTTAACTACTAATAGCCCACTGGAAGCCTTACCAATAACATAAACAGCTAATTAATACATATTTTGTATGTTGCATGTATTACATAATGCATTCTTACAATAAAATAAATTCTAAAAAACTAAATGATATTAAAATTATAAGAAAGAGGAAATACATTTACAATACTCTGTAAATTTACATTTACTGTATTTATTGGAAAAAACTCTGTGAATAAGTGGACTTATGCAGTTCAAACCTATGTTCAGGGATCAGCTGTACTCTCAACCTCAGGGTGAGAATCCAGGACACAATGTAGAGGGTCTTTGTTGCTTATATTTCATTCATAAAGTCGAAGTGAGGAACCCTAAGAGTTTAACAAAATTAATCTCGGCCCCCAAATCCCTTGCTTTAGATTTATGGAATTTCTTTTGGCCACAGGGCACTCTCACCCTTGTTTTCTGGTGAGAATTTATGTTGGCCTGCTTTTCTCGGTTTGGTCTGTTTGCTAACAGTCACCAGCTGTGTAAGCTCCCTCTATTATTTCTTGTAACATTTTTCAAAAAAGAATAGGGCCTCAAATGCAAGGTTTCACTATAAGGTCTCAAGTTCCACATAAAGTGGAAAATTTTCAGTACCAAAGCATGCCAAGAAAGGGTGGGGCTGTTTGACTCCCTTTGACCATTTATAAGCCTGGGAAGATGTCAGTCTGTCCTTGTAAGTCAGGTTTCCCTGAAACTGTCACACACCCAAGAGAAGATGGGCTAGTTGTTTTCTATCTTAAAATCTCCCCGAGTCAAGCCAGCAGCTGTCCCTAGAGGCTTCCTCCCGAAAATTGGTCAGAATGGGACTTTCAATTCCTAACTGTGTCCTTCAGTACTCACCTGCTGCATTCTACAAACAATCCTCTCTACACACCGTAGACCTGAAGACCAGTGAGGCATATGGTTTGGTTGATGTTCTTATCTGAGATAAGTGCTAGTGCTTTTTATTAAACTTTCCCCTCCTACTACCAGAGTTCAAGATGTTGTCACTGCTGTTTGTTTTGCTTTGCTTTACTTTTTTAAATACTTGACATCTAGTAGCCCTAAAGGAAGGAGGAGGGAGACATTATCCCGACTCTGAACCATGAACTTTCTATAAATATAGTATGGTTTATTTTCCTTTTAATTTTCACAGCAATCTGGTAATGCTATAGATGAGAAAACTGAAGCTCAAAAAAAGAGGTAATTTGTCCAAGTTGAGGCCATGATGCTATTAAATTATAGAGTCAAGCTTCAAATCAATTTCCACCCAAAGGTCATGCTTGTCAGTTCTACCATGTTGTTTCTAACAATTTAATACAAAAGAAAACTAATATTCATTAGGCTGCTATAATATGTCAGATGTGTTATAGATACTAACTCATACAATTCTTAACCAAAAGCTGTTCCAGTACGAATTGTTATTCCTACCTTTGTGAAAAAACTGAGGTTCAGAGAGGTTAAATATTTGCTCAACGTCACATGGCGTGCTCAAGATCCAGGATTAAACCCTAAGTCTGTCTGTCTCTTGCTTTTCTGTGGCATCATATGCAGTGTTTTACATGGAGTCATTCACAAGAACAAATTTACAAGGTGGGTACCGTGATCATTCCCATTTTAGAGATGAGAAAAATCCAGTTTAGAGAAGTTAAGTAACCTGTTCACAAGACTATTAAGTGTGCAAAAGAAGAAATTAAGACCAAGGCAGCCTGACTGCACTCTTAACCACTTAATGAACTGTCTCCCCAGAAATACTTTTAAAGAATCTCTGTTCTAACAAAAACAAGGGGGAAATTTTTTTAGGTATGCAAGGTAAAAAAAAACAGTACTTTTTTAAAAAGGGAGAGAAAGGAAAAAGAAATTACCTGCTAAATTAGGATTGGTTACTGGAATTTCCAACTCCTCCACAAATACATTGTGACATTATCAATTGATATTTGCACAAGTGTTTATTAGCATACCATCTCATCCTCTGAGTTGTTCCACTAGTGAACCTTGTGGCTTCAGAGGAAAAGGAGGAGGGTTCTGGAGTTGTAATAAATAAGGAAATTGTGCAATGAACCGTGTGGGTGGTGCTAAGGCTTTTAAGTATCCAGGCCTTCTGAATCTTGGGATGAGCTTACTCATCCTCAGTGTTCTGGGTCAGGGGAGAGCTGTGCCAAATGAAGGAATGAACCATCCTTCATACTGGAGGCTGGGGCCATTGACCCACCATCAGGAGGGCATGACATTGGAATTACCAGTTCAGTAGTGGTGATGGATTGGTACTCATCTCTGTGTGCGCTCATGGGCTCCTCTGGACCATTGTGAGCGATGACAGGTACCTCCAAGGGCACCAGGATTCAAGGGGCTGCGTTGTTGTGATATATGGGATTAGCAACAACCTTAGCTACCTTGGAGCCTAAGACAAAGAGAAAAGGGCAGGTTCCCATGTAAACTTAAAACCTGTGAATGTATGACCCAATTTCTCTCTGGCTTTGTCTGTGCAGTTAAGGGAAGAGATAAGAAATGATTATAAGAAGCTGTGTTTTTAATGTCAGCAACAGCTCTTGTTTCCAGGAATGGGATAAAACAGAGAGCTCAAGCAGAGTGCCCTGAGTCTAGTCTGAGACAAGTTCTTTTTCTGGATATGTGTTAGATTTATATGCCTCCAACTTCTGTGCTTTATAACAAGGCCATCCAGCCTGAATGCCCTCATAGTGAGACAGAGGCAATATTTCCTTCTGGTGGGAGGCGAGGAGGCAGAAGAAGGGAGAGACAGCCTTATTATGCAAAGGAGCTATAATAAAGGCTGCTTCTCGCCACTGCAGTGGCCCTTTGAGAAGATGAGTAGTGAAGGAGAGCATGCAAAGGGCTAGATGCCTATTTATCTAATAAAAGCTGATTACAAGCAACAGGTGCACTAGCATATAAACTACCTTAGAGTCATCAAGAAATTCTAAAGAAAGCTGCATCAAATTGCAAATGATATGACTTTCATCTAATGATAGATATTAATTATACAGGGAAGATTGCAATAGGCCCATAAAATGGGTGTTTGCATCCTCATTATTCAGTATTTCATGCCATGATGATAAAGCAATAATGACAGAATAATAAACAAGCTTCTTATTTATTTATTTCCCTTATTGAAAACTAGACTTTGAAAGTCAAATCATAAAGTTTGTAAGAAGTGGGTAAAAGACTCTAAGAACATCTATAAAAGGCGAACAGAGATGTTGGGGTGAAAAGAATAAAGAAGAGATCAACCAATAGATAGTTTTCTCTCTATGGTAAAAACACTCCTAAACTTGTATAAGAATTAAGATGGCAATTTTCCCTTGCTGGTGACAGCAGCATTTTTTCAAAATGTTTAAAAATGCTGAAACTCTGGGGCACCTGGGTGGCTCAGTTGATTAAGCATCTGAGCTCAGGTCATGATCTCACAGTTTGTGAGTTCAAGCCCCATGTCAGGCTCTGTGCTGACAGTTCAGAGCCTGGAGCCTGCTTTGCATTTTGTGTCTCCCTCTCTCTCTGCCCCTCCGCTGGCCATGCTCGCTCTCTCTCACTCTCTCTCTCACTCTCTCTCTCTCTCTCTCTCTCTCAAAAATAAATAAACATTTAAAAACAATTTTTTAATGCCCAAACTTTTTGAAAGAACAGTCCTTTATGTGATGTGGTGGTGGGGAAGACACGTGAGGTCCAATGTCATGTGCACAAGGCACCTGTCATATCAGTGACTGCTGATAAAGGTTCTACTCATTCATGAGGCCACCGTGGAGAGCAGAGACAGGATGTGTGAGATGAAAGTGGGTGGGAAGAGAGCAGGAAAGATGGAGATTTCCAGCAAAGAAAAGTGAGGGCAAGAAGTGGTGGGTGGAGAAGCAAGAGGGAATGGTACAGGAGAGCTGCGGAGAGCAAACAAACCCACAAGCCTGCGTGTGCCAAGAGACATCGAAGATCCTTCTGATGACAATTTGTTAAATGGCACCTCATAAAAATTAAGGGCACTTGGGATGGAGGACACGGTGAACTGGAGAGAGAGCAGTAGCAAAGATTGATTTACCTGGAATCCTAAAATAACACTCTCAGAAGAAACTCTGCCCAAAGTACCCTGTTTGGTTTAACACAACATAAATCTCCAGGCTCTTGCCATCCAGCCAGCCTTCTGCCTGCCTGCCTGCCTCTGAGCATTTCTCAATGCTTTGAACCCTACTCAGTTTAATGTTTTGATAGATATATTTTTCAAAACATTGGCAAGTCTCGATTGCTATGACTCAACTTTTTTTTTTTTTTTTTTGGTCTTAATGGAGAGGATGAAGTACATACTCTTTTCAATCTCAAATAAAATAAATAAATGATCTGATTATTTACCCACTCTCAATTTTTCTTTGAATACTGTCTAGAGACCAAGGCAAAGGAGTCATATGAGGTGTTTATATATTATATTATTTGTGCCCAGATCCAATCTCATCTAGTTCATCTGGTTAGTGATATGAGCACAGAAAACCAAACTAGAAGAGGTAGATGGTAGATGAGTGTGGAAAAACCTTTAAATTAGATACCACTAATTCAGAAATTGTGATAAATCTAACCTTGAGAAAAATTTTCCTTTCATTTATTTAACTGGCAGTGAAATTAATAATCTAAAAAAGGGTTGAAGAAACACTGATCTACCAAAACGAACAATACCTCGTTCTGCTGAGATCTCAACAACTATACATGTCTATGTTTCAAATGGGCAAAATGTAGCCTATTTTTCATGCACACAGTCATAAAATAAGCCAAACTATCTTTCTTTTTTAAAATTTAGACCACCTATCTTTTATTTACAAAGCAAAATAAAAGTCAGTTTAGATAGAATTGTTATTTTAAAAGTATATTCTCAATTTATATACAATATGTATGCTGCTATGTTCTGAGATTAAATTTGTATTTAGCATCACTTATCTTGTATCCAAGGAACAAAGTCACTTTATTCAGGAGACTCTCAAATTCCCTGACCTTCAGTTAGATGACTGCAGATCAAAAGACTTAACCACCCTCTGGAACACTAGTTTTTACATTCACATGAAATACTTGCACAAAAACTGGTGTCAAGATGATTCAGGGTGATTATATCTCCTGAGTAGGAAGAGGGACAGTCAACAAAACAGAGGTATGACACCATGACATTCTTGTTCCATCCTCACTCCTTAAATATCCAAACAGCAAATATCCTCCACATCATTGGTAAAACTTGTCAGTCACTCTTCTCTATCTAAATTGTCTAGTTACCCACCGACCTATCTCTATTCTGGAAGATATGTGTGCCAGTTAAAAGTTTCCCCAAGCTATCCCATATATAAGAATTCAGGAAGGGAAGCTGAGGTCCTATCTCTTTCTACAAAGTTATACCTTGACTCATATACCCATATTCACAATTCATTTGTTCTATGAATACTTACTGGATACTATTACATGCAGAGTAATTAGAGAATAAAAGCTTTAGACTCACTTCCCCCTACGGCATACATAGTCTGGAGGATCTGGGTTTGGGACGGCAGTGGAAACAAGATTTGAACGAAGCAAACGTAACAGGACAGTATGTAAGAAAGAAAAACAAATATGCCTGTTTTCTATCTTTTTTTTATAGGGAAGTGAAATCAGGTGAAGGAGAAAAATTTTACTTGGGGATAAGTGAGAAAACCGTTGGCGGATATGGTAGTTGAGATGGATTTGCAAAATTGTTTTCCACTTGAGATAAAAGTGAGCTATCTCTCCAAGTGAATGAGGAAAGTGACATGGGAAACTGAATGTGGGGTGATGTTATGGCAGTGCTTTGAGATTTAGGTACATAAAGGAAAATATTAGCAGATAAGTTTGGAAAAATAGACTATTCAGTCAATAGGCATTTGCCAAGAATCTGTTATGTACCAGGCACTCTACTAGGTACAGGGGATAAGATTGTGTATAATGACTTTCCTACCCAAAGTGGTCCCTCTAAGCCGGTGGCATTGGCATCACCTGAGTCTTATTAGAAATTAATCATTTCAGGGGTGTCTGGGTGGCTCAGTCCGTTAAGCATCCGACTTCGACTCAGGTTATGATCTCACAGTTTGTGAGTTGAAGCCCTGTGTCAGGCTCTGTGCTGATGGCTCAGAGCCTGGAGCCTGCTTCACATTCTGTGTCTCCCTCTCTCTCTGCCCCTTCCCCACTCACACTCTCTCTCTCCCTCTCCCTCCCTCTCTCTCTCTCTCTGTCTCTCAAAAAGAAAATAAAACATAAAAAATTTGGAAGTTAATCATTTCAGACCCCACTCTACATCTAATGAGTCAAATATGCATTTAAAGAAAATCTCCATGTGACTTTTATGCACATTAAGCTTGAGAACAACTGGTGATACACATCATCCATATTTAAGGAGCCCACATCTTATTGGAGGAGAAGAAATGTAGTGCAGTATGATACATGCTGTGAGAGAGATAAGGACAGGGGAGCATGTTGAGGTAAGCAAATCAGATCAGGATGGAAATTCCATGTGGGGGATGTAGTTGTGCAGCTGTATCACAAGGGGTGCACAAATATGCCACAGTATAGTCTATTGAAAATATTTACCAATAAATGGAAGGACCATTAATTTGTCTTGATTGTCTTTGTATACCAAGATCTGTTAAATCATTTTACTTAATCCTTCACCACCACTTTTTTGGTATGAAATACCATCATCTCTTGCCTGTACTATGTAGTAGCCTCCCGACTGGCTGTTAAGCCCCATCCACTCTTCCCCCACCCCAGGGTATTATGCTGCAGCCAGAACAACCTTTCCAAAACATGAATCAGATTTGGGCATTCACCTGCTTAAAATTCTTCTGTAGCTTCCTACTGCTTCATTCCTTAACATGGTTTCCTGGGTCCTGTCACATTCCCTTCCACGCACCCATTTAGGCACCCCCTGGTGTTCTCCACTCCAACCAACAGGTCTTTTTTTCAGTCACTTACACTCTTCACCTCCTCCTACAATATGTAGTTTATGCTGCCCCCCTTGCATAAACACTCTTCCATTTTCCCCTTAGGCTGGTTCATTCTTACACGCCCCTCAGATCCCAACTTAAATGACCTGCCACCAGAGCAGTCTTGCCTGATTTCCCTAACGATGTCACATCTCCTTGATAGCCCTTTTCACAACTGCAATGTTATGTTACCTATTGATCAATTAACTGTCTCAAACTTCAGTTAAACTTTAACCTCCAACAGGGTAAAGGACCTAGTCTGTTTTTGCCCATGACTTTCTTTCCCTTAAAATGGTGCTGGTCCACTGTAGCCACTCAAATGTTTGTTTAATCAATTAGCTAATTAATGTAGAGAGTATTTCTAGATAGAAATGCTGACGGTCATATTTTGGCAAAAAGTCCACATGAAACGCCTCAGAGAGGTTTATTGAAGTGCAGGCTAAGAAATTATAATGTGTTTTTCAAAGTAGGAGATCACTGATGGTGATCAGTGAGAGGTTTCAGCACAGCCATACCACCAAACTGTGTAAGGTAAGTGGTGAGGAAAAGGAGGCAGGAATGTGGATGACCTGATTAACAATGAAGAAGAAACCGAAATTAAGAACAAAGCTCAAAGGAGGTAGCAAGGACAAAGGAAGGGCTAACTGTACAGTAACGAAGCCTTGGGTATATTTGCTGGAAGCAGAAGGAGCAAGAAAAGAAAGAAGATTGACAAAGAAGAAAGAAGTATATCATCAGTGGAACAAGAAGACAGGAGACAGCAAGGTGACACCAGGTGTGGAGAAATCACTCTTGAAAGAGCAGCACATTTTCCTTTGATACAAGAAGAAAGGAGAAGGGAAGTAAAAATAGAGAAATTTTGGTTTTGAGAAGATGGATGGCCTTGAACAGTCTCTCTTATGATCCCTCCATTACCCTCCTTTCACTGTATGTTCTTTGACATTCCTTATAGAAGGAAAGATCATTCCAAATTCATATACATTTCTCTTCCTCTCTTCTTTTAAGACCCCTTCTCTTTACTTCTCACCTTTGTCACCACCATCAACGAACACACAGCCCTGGTTCTGTGGACTTTATCATCCGTAATAATGATCCTTTCAACACTGTAGTCTAAACTTATAAAACTAAAACCCTGCTTAATTTTTTTATCATTCATTTTTGTTAAGTAAACAAACACTTATTAAATACCTACTCTGCTCTAGGCTTTGTGCTAGGATTTAGAAATACGAACATAAATAAAATATGGCACTTGTTTTCAATGAGCTTACAAAAGAGCATACATAGAATCATGTTTAAAGCGGTAAAAAGAAATGTTGGTAATATAAAGGAAGTGTGTAAACCAAGGGTAGAGTAGTAGTGGCAAATTCTAACTTGGAGATCTTAGGAAACTTCACGAAGAAAGTTGCATAAGCTATGATATTTAGTCCCAGGGATTTGAAGGCAGCAGTTGGGGTCATCACAGATTTCAGTTTAGCAATAAGGAGTCTATGAACTGAGAATATAGTGGGGACTCCCCAGGAAGGGGCAGAAATCATTCATTCGTTAAACATTTATTGAGTACTTAGTGTATGGCAAGCACCATGCAAAGGCAGTGCCTGACATGAACTCCCTCACATGCTAGTGGATGTTCTTTGACCCTCAGTAAAACTGTGGAGGAAAACTATAACTCAAGTGTATCTATCCCTACCTCCATTTCTGAACCTTCTGCCTTCCCTATACATGGAGCTCTTCTCCCTCACCTCCTCAAGGCCCACTGAGATTCAGGAAGTAGTTTGGAGGAAAAAATATAGCTGCCCAAGGTACTGCTAAATAAAAATTTCTGCACACATCCAGCCTCTGAAAGCCATCACCAACAACAAAGGAAAGCAATAGCATTCCCATGTATCTTCCTCAAACAAGATTAGATTTATAAAAAATAATGATAATGAAGACAACACACTAATAAGTGCAGCTGGCACATACTGAACAATTCACTGTGTTCCAAGCTTTGGGATAAGTGTTTCAGATGCATCATATCATTTAGTTTACATCATAATTTTATGATGTAAGAATAATTAACCAGATTTTACAGAAAAGAAAACTAAGCCTCATACTGTTAGTAAATAGTGCCTCAGACTTTCCTATTTGTGGCTATACTTCTTCCAGACAACCAATCAAGTCCATTTTTACTGACTTTCACATATAAATTATGTTGAAGCAAAGAACTGGCTCAGGCCTTAATTAGGAATGGCCCTCTCTACGTGTTTCTCTGCTTTAAAGACAAACATTTCCCAATCAAGAGCTCACTAACATTGTTAGTAGAGGTGTTTTAGATTAGAGGGGTCTTCCTAGCACGCCTCAAATTATCCTGGTTATGGTTGCCCAGAAGCAGAACTGTCCACCCCTTCTACCCATGGAACTGCACTTGACTCTGCAGTTTCAGTCACCATAAATATAATAGGTAGAGTATCTATTTCTTTTACTACTGACCACATAAAACGTTTCATTTCTAATGGATTTTTAATAGGTCTTGAAGACTTCTCTTTTGTCTAGCTCTCAGTAATGGCTGCTTTTTGTTATTCCTCAAGCAGTTGCTTTGACATTCTAAAGTCATCATACTTAAGACATGAGCTGCTTGGTATTCTATGCCACCTAATAATGAATGTTACAGTAGGTAAAATAATGGCCCCCCAAAGACACATACATCCTAATCCCTGGAAGCTGTGAATCAGATACCTTGCATAGCAAAAGAGACTCTATAGCTGTGATTACATGAAGAATATTGCGGTAGGGACATATCTTGGATGAGTTGGGTGGACTTAATGTGATCACAAGAATCTTTAGAAGCAAGAGAGTAGGATTCAGAGAACTGTTGGCTTTGAAAACAAAGGAAAGGGCTACAAGCCAAGGAATGCAGACAACTTCTATAGCCTGGAAAAGTCAAGGCTCCTTTGAGCCTTCTGAAGGAACCCAATGATGCTGACATCTTGATTTTGGCCCAGTAAAGCATATTTTAGAAATTTGACCTGAGAACCGTAAGATAATAAATTTGTGGTAATTTGATACAGCAGTAATGGGAAATTAATTTAAATACCATTTATTCTTTTCCTGTTATTGATACCTTGTTACTGGAAATGCTATCTATAGGCAGCACAAAATGAATTGAACAGTGTATCGGTAGCCTCCAATTTCTTTCTCAAAAGTACTCACCTGACAGTTTTAGAATTCAGTCCTCTGTTAGTTATTCACAAACCTGAGTGTATTAGAATCACCCAGAGGTTTTGTTAAAACACAGATTACTGAGTCCCGCCCCCAGAGTTTCTAATTCTACTGTTCTAGGAAGAGATCTGAAATGTATTTCTAACATTTCTTCATGCTGCTGGTTTGGGGACTCAAGAAGCAATGCTGTAGTCTTGGCTGAGGAATGCTTTGTTACAGGAGAAAACTACAATAACAGAAATGTCAATCCCACAGGCGAACAAAATGCAATAGGACCTAGAGTGGGTAGGGGTGACACCAAACTGTTAACTCTGAGAACGGGGGTGAATTCTGTTATTCAATATAGTACCTTAGCACTTAGTACCTTAGCACTAAGCTCAGAACACAGTGCTCGGTGAATAGTTCTTTTTTTATTATTATTACTGGGAGATAAAAGGCATATAACATTATTTCCATTTTAGGTGTGCAACATATAATGTGCAATAAATGTGACAGCAATTCTTCATTCAGTTAGTATCTATTGACTGCCTCTTTTGTCCTTTGTCTGCATTGTTTTATGTGGTCTTTGGGGAAGGTACAGCAGTGAATCAAGCAAGCAAGAATCTCTCTCCTCATGGTGGACTGAGGGAGATAAAAATAAACCAAATCAGTAAATGACATAGAATGTTAGAAAGTGATATGCTGTTGGGAAAAATAATAAAACAGGGAGGAGTATCAGGGCTGGGGAGCAGGGTATAAATTTAAAGAGTGTGGGCAGGGCGGGCCTTTCCTGGCTCCCACCATGCCCTACTAAACTCGTTGAAAGAGAATACATGCCCTGAGTTCCTGGCTGCAGCACTGCAGGATGGACCCCAAGATCCTGCAAAGAGCGATAACATGTGGCTTGTGTCTTCCAGTAGTTTACAGCCAGAAGGCCCAATAGAAAGGATGGAAATGCTTAATGCTGGCCCTGCTGTGGCTACCTTCCAATTACCAAGAACCTAGAGATGGCTGCAGACAAACTCAAACCATTCTTCAAGAGTAAACCCCAGGGGGTCCCGGCAAAGCCAGTGGAGGAAACATCAACTCCTTTCCCACTTCCAGGCCAGTACTTTCCCAAGTTTTAAAATAACAGTTGAGAGACAAAGAGGTTCATAATGTTTCTTACATTTTCATTTTACATTTGAATAAGAGTATTTTGTTTCACTCCCAAAGCTCTCCTAAATGTTATTTTACAGGATTGAGCACAGGGGACGAATTTAAAGAACTGATTCATTTGAACTCCAGATGAAATATGACTTATTCTTCCAAAACAAGTGGATGGAAAGTATACAGATCCTCAGGGTGTCTTTAGGGAGGGAATTGAGAAGAATATCTAAAGCGATATACAAATCTTTAAGTATTTCAATAAAATAATGGAGCAAAGTTCTTCTGTTCTTCATCATGAAGATGTTCTTCATCTTCTATTGCGAAGACATGCCCCTTCCACTTGAGGCAGCCTCAAGAATAAGCTTGTGAGAGGTACCAGGCTGGCTCAGTCAATACACCATGTTACTTGATCTCAGGATTGGGAGTTTGAGCCCCACATTGGGCCTAGAGCTTACTTTAAAAAAAATACTGAAGCATCCTATAAATACTGGTACAGTATAACCACAATACCTAGAAAGCCTTTTTCTTTTTTTCTTTTTAATATTTTGAGAGAGAGAGAGAGAAAGCTTGAGCAGGGGAGGGGCAGAAGGAGAGGGAGAGAGAATCTTAAGCAGGCTCCATGTCCAGACACAGGGCTTGATGTGGGGCTTGATCTCATGACTGTGAGATCATTACCTGAGTCAAATCAAGAGTCAGACTCATAACGGACTGATCCACCCAGGTGCCCCTAGAAAGGTTCTTCTTGAGGTCAAAGCAAATTCATTTATCCATTTCCTTTTTTTTTTTTTTTAATTTTTTTTAACGTTTATTTATTTTTGAGACAGAAAGAGACAGAGCATGAATGGGGGAGGGTCAGAGAGAGGGAGACACAGAATCTGAAACAGGCTCCAGGCTCTGAGCTGTCAGCACAGAGCCTGATGCGGGGCTCGAACTCACAGACTGTGAGATCATGACCTGAGCCGAAGTCGGCCGCTTAACCAACTGAGCCACCCAGGCGCCCCTATCCATTTCCTTTTAATTTATCTCAATTTTTAATATTTGTTCTTTTCCCTAAACTATTTCTAAACTGTTAGCTCTCAAACTTTAGTGCACAGCAGAATCACCTGGAAGGTTGATTGAAACTAGTGTTGGGCTTCATCTGTACAGTGGGTTGGGGTGGGCCCCAAGATACCCAGGGGTACTGATGCTGCAGGGGTGGGGACCATGCACTGAGGCCCTCTGTTCTAAATAAAATTGAGGGGACAAACTGAATTGGTCTTGTTGACCTTATAATAGCCAATCTACCTGAAGAGAGTATTAAGTTAAACATCTTAGTTTCTCCTCCAGGAAAAACAACCCAGTCAGATTTAATCTTTCCAATTGATACCCTTTTCATCAATTGTAGTCCTTTTTCCTAAATTCTCTGGGGGAAAAAAAATCACCCTGAAAATAAAGAAATTAAAATTGGACACCACATATTAATAAGAGCCCAATAGAAAGTGAATTAAGTGGAAACAATCTTCTTCAGCTCTTGCAAATAATTCACTAATTTCAAAATATCCAAGTATCCTATTAGCTTTTTAGCTTAAAGCACAATATTACTTGTGGGAGACCTCACTAGGCTACTCACTTTGTCAAGCAAAAAAATTCATTGTTCAGATTTTGTTTCTTTAATAAATACATAGAGATACATAAATAGTCCATTTTCCTTTTAATGTTTTATACTAGAACAATTAACTTTTACAATCCATCTTCTCAACCCACATTTTAGAATAAGGGTTAAAAAATGCACAAAAGGAAAGCAAATTTATTTTTTAACTGATACACTAAAATGAAACAGGACTCCTACAGCAACTAATAAAGCATGTCTTTTAACATTTGTAAATTCAGTAATGCCACTTTAATACAATGTAGAAGTGTATATTGGTCCTCAGTTCATTAGTTTTAGTATGCCCTGTTAAAATATCTTACTTGCATTTTTGTATCTGCCAAGATGTCAGTTCTGACATGACTCTCTTCAGGCGAAATGTAGTTGGCCTCTCCTCATTTTTCGCTGACACAGAAAATGAACAATTTCTTAACATCATTTAGGATAATGCTATCTGAATCATACCAAGTTCAAGTATAAATGAGGTGCACATGTTAAGTCATCTGCAGAAAGGTACAATTTTACAACTGGCTGAATTAGTTCAGGGCATGAAGATTTAGCAGCCAGGCTAACCAATTCTAGAAGTATATCTGACTGTAGAAAAATGTCCAAATACATAAAGACGACCAGCCTTCAATGTCCTCATTTCCACTTGTGTATAACATTGGACTTTAATCTAATGTATATGTAAGTTGCTTCCTGCAATATTAAGCATTAACTATAACGCACCCCTATCTAGAGTGCATTTCATGATTTGGGTTGGCCATTAAAATATTTAAATTGAGCACTTAAGTACAGTTTAGAAAATTATATTCTCTACATTTGAAATAACCGTAAATAAAACTCTCTTTAAATTATTATGGAAGAATAATGCTAAGTGAAAAAAGCAGAATACAAAATTGGATCTACGCTGTAATTGCAACTGTATAAAATTGGTTATGCATGCAAACAAGATTGGAAAAAAACATGGAAAATATAAGTGATTTGTTAAGGAAGTAGATTGGAGGAGTATCTTTTTAAAAAATTCCTATGATTTTTTTTAAGTAAACTCTACACCCAATGTGGGGCTTGAATTCATGACCCTGAGACCAAGTCACATGCTCTACTGACTGAACCAGCCAGGCAGCCCTATTCTTACACCTCCTATAAAGCTATCTCTGCAAGTTTTTGAAACATTAAAATTATTTTAGGGAAGAAACTGTGTTTTCTCCTCTTGAATTCAATGGTTTCTTATAATTGATAGTAATTTAAATTATCAAAACATGGGAAAGATGCTTTGAGTATTAGAGAAATAGTTGTTATCTTCTTTCCTTCAAAGGAATTTATTTTTAAAGCCCATCATGGTATTGTAGATATACTAATGCGTATTTCTTTACACAGACATATTGCCATTCATCACTAATATTACAATTATCAAAAATACTAGTCTTCCAACCAGAAATAATCATGGAATCATAATAAAGACAAATGAACTAAATTACTGATGAAGTTGAAAGTTGCAGTATTTTGATTAAACAGCCAGCAGGAATTGTCAGTCTAATTAACTCAGGGTCAAGCTACTGCTGAACCAAATGCCAGAACTATCAAAATCCAATACAGGCTATGCCCCGTTACTTCACTAAGACTACGTATTTGTACTTAAGAGTAATGATCTGATATGTTAAGAAAGTTCAGCTCAGTAAAATAACTGCTGTTGAAAACTATTTGTGCCAGGGCTGTTGTCAGCAAATCAGTCAAGTTCTGATAGTCAAGCTAGATTTTCCAATTCTAAAGCCAGAGATGCCTAGCATCCTTTTTTCTTAGTGAGCTCCTCACCCAATATGGGGCTTGAACTCATGACCCCGGGATCAAGAATCACATGCTCTACTGATGGAGCCAACCAGGCACCCCAATGCTTAGCATCTTTATAGGAATGCACAAGTGAGACTAGGGAGGGTTGATAGTCTAATGTTTATGTCCTGACCATAGTAATACATGGTGGGAAGTGGAATGACTTGAAGCAGCAGGGGTACAAGAGCATCCCTTCAAAAACTCAAGATTAAGCTGATAGAATACTGACAGTGGTACAAGGGGGGAGGAAAATGGCCTCTGAGGAGCGACTGGCCAAAGCACTGAGCTCTTCTTCTTCATTTCATACACCTCCTACCAGCTCCAAAATCCATCCCTAAAGTTAGTATGACAAGCATTGAAGCCATTCTTGTCTATTTTGTCTCCTCCCTTTCTTGCTTTCCTTCATTGCTTCCATTCTCTGTACTAAAATGTTAGTCCATCATACTAATAGTTAGCAAGCTTCAAGTTACCAGCCCAAGTTGCTAGGTATTAGTATAATTTCTTAAGCTCTTAGATTAAGCTGGTAACCTCCCAATCCCCCTCTCCAAAAAATTAATAAGCAACTAAAGTAAATTTCCCTGCTTAAACTGAAGTGAAAGGTGAGATTGACTAGGAAACCAGGTCAATACTGCACACATTAAATTGGATAAGATATGACGGGTCCATGACATTCAAGCACACATTAGTGGTTCTCAACTGCAGCAATATTGTCCAGTTGTCACGAATGGGGGTGGGGGAAGTTTCACAAACAGGGTTGAGAGAGGCACCGCTAGCATCTAGCATCTAGTGTGTGGAGGCCAGGGATGCTGCTAAGATATCCTACAAATGCACATGACAGCCCTCTACAATTACAAAAAAATGTATTCAGCCCAAAGTGTCAATAATGCCAAAGTTGAGAAACCCTGAGTACACATACATTCACGACAGCTTATAATCATATCTAAGTCTCAATTATCTTGGTTCAACAAAACAGCCATGTATTCAGGCCCAGTGAATATTCTCTTTCAACAGATTCTCAAGTTTTAAAACTCCACAAAGGAAAATTTAGTGACACAGAATGTGAACAGTCTTATAGAAATTGCTCCATGGCCCCTGCTTTAATTGAGCTGCATCTTCCATCAGTAAGTTTCACACTGCAGATTTAACAAGTTTCTTAAAAGATGGAAGTACTGATGAAGAAAAAACATCTATCACGGCGCTTATTACAAGGTACCCTGTGATTATTTATGTATCTGTTTCCTCCTTATGATTGTGAATTTCTTAGGAATATGAACCATATCTTATTTATCCCAAGCTTACATTGCAGGTGGGCAAAACACATGGGCTGAACACATAGGTGGGTGGGTGGATGGATGGAATACAAATGAATGATGCTAATTCAGCTTGCAAGTCAATTTTTAAATAATTGAATTTATTGGTCGTGTCTCTGGAGGAAAAAGTCATTCGTTTTAACAATTGCCAATGACAGTGTTTTTACTGTCATAGTTAAGTTTTTAAATACATCAAGATTTTCAAATTCAAGATGGTTTTATGGTTGAACTGTGTCACCCCAAAAAGATATATTGAAGTCCTAACCCTGAGAGCTTCAGAATGTGACCTTACTCAAAAATAGTCATTGCAGGGCGCCTGGGTGGCTCAGTCGGTTAAGCGGCTGACTTCAGCTCAGGTCACGATCTTGCGGTCCCTGAGTTCGAGCCCCGCGTCGGGCTCTGGGCTGATGGCTCAGAGCCTGGAGTCTGCTTCCGATTCTGTGTCTCCCTCTCTCTCTGCCCCTCCCCCGTTCATGCTCTGTCTCTGTCTCAAAAATAAATAAAACGTTAAAAAAAAATAGTCATTGCAGATATAGTTAGTTAAGATGAGGTCATTAAGGTGAGCACTAATTCAATATGACCAGTATCCTGGGGAAATTTGGACACACACATACACACACAGAGAATGCCATGTGAAGATCCAAGGAGAGATCAGAATGATGCTTCTAGAAGCCGAGGAACACCAAAGATTGCCAGTAAACTTGGAAGCTAAAGAGGCATGGTACAGACCTTTCTTCACAGCCCTCAGAAGGAACCAACCTACTGACACCTTGATCTTGGACTTCTAACCTCCAGAACTGTGAGACAGTAGTTTCTATGTTTAGGCCACCCAGTTAGTGGTACTTTGTGATGGTAGGACTAGCAAGCCAATACCCACCTAGGACCCAGTATACTATCATTAGATGAAGTAAGTGAGCAAACAAGTGTGAACTATCCACTTTAAATATTCTTCTTCCACATTTGTGCAATACGAAGAGCTTCTCCTTCTAAAGTTCACACCTTCCATTTACTATTCTCTAACATTTCAGAGCACCCATGCCAAATTATTCTAACAAACACATTCAGGACTCTGATAATTAGAACTTATATTTCATCTCCACCCTGGTTCCTACATCTGGCATCCTGATGTGATAGAGCTTCTTCACCTTCTCAGCTCCATGACCTTTACTCTCCCTTCACTTCAATCACATAATCACATAGCCACTCCTTAGACCTTGTCACTATGCAAATTGCAAAACCTCCTTTACCCTCTTTCTGGTTCTCCTAATGAACAAACACTTGGATAACCCTCTTATGGGTAAAGAAGGGAAAATTTTGCTTTGTTTCTTTCAAGAGTGTATGGAACATAGGGCAGGGAAATAAGATTCTATTACACATTCATTATTACTAGTGAGATCCCAAACACCCATTGACTCTCTTATGTGGGGATCTTGCCCAAACCATATTGGAGAATCAGTTTGTCCATCTATATTTAGGCCTAGATTAAAAGCAAGTTGTGTGTGTTTTTTTTTAAGATTTTTATTTTTAAGTAATTTCTACACCCAACATGAGGTTTGAACTTACAACTCCAAGATCAAGAGTCACATGCTCCACTGACTGAGCCAGCCAGGCACCCCCAAAAGCAAGTTTAAACAAATTATTCCACCCTTTTCCCCCCTAAACTCCACCCATGTTGCTACATTTGGGGGAAATGCTTTGTCTGAGTGTTCCTTGTTGCAGCAGAAGCATGAGAGAATTACCAGAATGAAGGCAGGCAACAGCAGAAAAGCAACCACCAGAAGAAGACAAACCAAAAGGAAAGTGATCCAGAGAGGGCACTCTCCCCATGCAAGAGGAGCATTCCAGTGGGATCTTTGATATTGATGTAACTATGGCTTCTATGTGGGGTAGGTACATAGATAGATGAGAGGAAAGGCCCATGCCCCAAGGGGTTCAAGTGTATCACTAACACTTCATTTGAATACTGTTCCTTCTTCCATGACCCCAGTGGATTAACAGCCAGCCCCAAGGTCAACTGCAGGTGTTGAGGTCCTTCTCAAGGGTGAAGAATAGCAAAGAAAGTAAGTCCTGTCTGTCCCTTTCTTGTCATTATCCTTACATTTCCATCCTGGACCAGTGAGATGGACTTTCAGCCCCTTAAGGATCTTTACTGGCCCTCCTATCTCTAGGTGGCCCCTTCCCAGTCCTACTGATGCTCTTCTACTGTTTACCTCTCTGAGCCTTTAGTCTGGCTTTCTCTATGCCTGCGCTGCCCTTCCTCCCCATTCTCTTCATCAGTTGACATGAATTCCTTTGTTACTCAGTTAGGGATTAATTCATGTTTGAAGCCATCCCTGACTCCCTGAGTTTGGGTTAGGTAGCCCCAAATGTTTGTTCTCAGAGTATTTATGCATGCCACTACCATTCTTACCATCGTAGTATATTGAAAAGATGTGCTTAGAAATAGGTCCCCTCTTCTGAACTCTGAGGTATTTGAAGGCAAAAATATCGTACTAACTTTTTATCCTTTACACTGTTCCTGGCACAAGTAATGTACACAATACATGTATAACTGAATAAACTGATAATAGTATCATAAGAGAACTTCAACACATGTTCCTATTTCAATCACTAGACACACACCAGGTGCTAGGTATATGGAAAGCTACTCAATATATCCTTCATTCTCCATGCAAGTGCCTTTTCCATGTAAAAAATTTTGACCTTTGCAAATATTTAGCACAAGACTATTGTATTGTAGTTAAAATAAAACTTAAAATATTCCCCTACAATCAGCTGTGCATTAGCATGCACTAGCCTAATTAAAAAGCAAGAACTGTAACAGGAGAAAGGAGATGGGCCATACATGGATTGCAGAGAAATAAAAAGAATTAAGTTATACAATAAAGAAGAGACATTCTATATTATAGAGGTCAAGTGAAGATTGTCATACTAGCTTTTCCACTTGGGACTCCTAGTTCCAGAATTGGACATGTAGCATTTTTAAAACCACACATAAATGTATTTTTCTCTTTGTAAAAAAAATCCCTTTAAATAATGGTAAATAGAATGCTTTGTCAAATTGTAGCTTTCAAATACACCAAGATCGCAAATGTCTTATCACTTCATGTATCTTTGGTTGGTATAAGCATTTTCTCAGTACCTAGGATAGGTTTGTCCAAATGTTCTTATTTAGAGTTGTTCTGCCATTTTGTTATTTACAAATTAGATTGTTTGGGAGTATAAGAGGACTGGAGCCTATTTAGTCATATTAGGGAAAAAGTGAGTGTCCCAGGGCAAACACCTTCCTTTGAGGGTAGAATCAAGGGTTCTATGAAGGGGCTTAAAGCTCCGTTTTGGGGATTCAAAAATTAAATCAGTATTAAACTGTGTATCTATTTATGATAAGAATTTTGGCTTTCATCTTTACATTAAAAAAATACAGTATCCAGTGCAAAATAAGAGCTAAATTACAATATGTTTAATTGTGGCTTTCTTTTTTAAAAAAATTCCAGTGTAGTTAACATACAGTGTTACATTAGTTTCAGGTGTACAATATACCAATTCTAATTGTGTCCTTCCATATTAAAAGGGCAGCCTATGGGAATCTTGAGAAAGAAAGGGTTGTTGTTATTCTACCCTTGAAAACCACAGCAAAACCTTTAATCTACTATTTTTATGAAAAATGACTTCTTCCTGGTGTAAGGGTATGTGGCGGGGCAGGAAACTATTCAAAGTTATACTATTATTATTCCTCCACAGAGGATGATATTTTGGCAAATGATAAACCACTTCAGTTTTCTCCCATCACCCCTATCCAAATAAATCTACTTGTGATCCATCTCAGAGGTGGCCCAAGGCCCTGTTTTAAATAGAACCATGAAGTCTATTTCTGAAAATTAAGGATGCAAGTTGTCTTGTGGCTTAAGGAGGCAGTTCTTTCTTAAATTATATCTCATAAATATGTCCCAGAAAAGCAAGATTATTACCTGATAATCACATCTCCATTTTATCATCCATTTATAATCACTTCTTGTGTTCCCATATCACTGTTGTAGGGCACTATTGACAGTTATAAAGAATTGCAAAAATATACTTTCTGCCATCGAAGAGCTTATGATCTGGTAAGGTATACAGAACAACCAGAAATGTTAATACAAATAATGGAAACTAGTGAATCTCAAACTGGTCTTAGAACTATGTTACACCCTTAACATTATTAAGGATCTCCAAAAGCTTTTGTTTATGTAGGTTATGTCTATACCTGTATCATCTATCAATCTAGTATAAGAATTAAAACAGAAAATTTTAATACACAAGCACACATTCCAGTAGTAATAACGTCATCACACATCATGTAGCCTCTGGAAAGAAAGGGAATGAAAAGATCAATAGCATCTTCAAATTATTATAAAAATTGTTTGACCTCACAGACTCCCTGAAAGGATTGTTGAGACTCTCAAGGGTTCCCAGACTCCACCCTGAAAATCTCTGATGTAAGCCCACAAGCATATTCATCATCATTAGCCATAGCTTTGAAAGAATGATGGAAGAGAACAATGTGAATTTCACAAAAAGTAAAAATAAAGATATCTTAGAGGGTAGAGCCAGAAATCAGAAGTGTACAGAGTAATTGCCATATGGAGTAATTAGCAAGCTCATGAATATGACGATCACTCTACTGGTTGCACTGTTATGTGATATCACTTCTCTCCACATCTTTTTTTTTTTTTTAAGTTTATTTATTTATTTTGAGAGAAAGAAAGAGTGTGAGCAGGGGATGGGCAGAGAGGGAGAGAGAGAATCCCAAATAAGCTCTGCACTGAAAGCACAGAGGCCAACATGGGGCTCGATCCCATGAACCATGAGATCATGACCTGAATGGAAATCAAGAGCTGGACACTTAACCAACTGAGCCACCCAGGCACCCCTTTCCACGTATTATATTTCAAATAGTATCACATTCCTTGGAAATTATCCCAGAGAAATAAAAATTTATGCCCATACAGAATCCTGTACACTAATGTTCAAAAAGCTTTATTTATAATTTTTCAAGACTGGAAACAACCAAAGTGTCCCTTAACCTTGAATGGTTAAACAAATCGTGGCCCATCCTTACTGTGGAATATTACACAGGAATAAAAAACAATGAACTATTGATATACCCAATAACTTGGATGATCCATGAGTAAAAAAAAAAAAATCAATCTCAAAAGGTCACATAATGTATGATTCTACTCATGTAACGTCCCCAAACAACATAATTGTAAAGATGGAAAAGCCATTAGTGGTTGCCACTAACTAGAGATCACATGAGGAAGGGGGGCAGGGTGAGGAGTGTGACTATAAAAGGCAGCAGGAGGAAGACCTTGTGTTGACAGAATGGTTCTATGTCTTGATTGGGTGGTGTTTACATGAATCAGTATATATGGTAAAATGGTGTCCAGCTACAACCCCCAATTTTACCAATGTTAATTTTTAAATTTTATTATTATACTATAGTTATCTAAAATATAACCATTGGGGGCATACGCCTGGGTGGCTCAATCAGTTGAGCGCAGACTCTTGATTTCAGCTCAGATCAGGATCTTATTGTCCTGAGCTGGAGCCCCACATCAGGCTCTGAGCCGGGCATGGAGCCTGCTTAAGATTCTCTCTCTCCCTCTCCTTCTTATCCCTCCCCAACTTGCGCACACACGTTCTCTTTCTCAAATAAATAAATAAATAAATAAATAAATAAATAAAATAAGCATTGGGAGCAACTGGATGAAACCACAAATTAGACCCTCTCTGTACTATTTCTGCAGTTCCCTGTGAGTTTATAATTATTTTAATATTAGTTTTCTTTAAAAGTTCCTTGAGTTGAAGACCTAAGTATGAACTCATGTGCCTTTAACAGTTTAAGATAGATATGGATGGCTACAAAAAAAGATTTATAGATACGTGTATGGTTATGGGCTGATTTGTGTTCCTTTCAAAATTCGTATGTTGACATTCTAATCCTCAATACCTCAAAATGTGGCTATATTTGGGAACAGGACCTTTAAAGAGATAATTAAGGTAAAATGAGGTCATATGGGTGGGACCTAAACCAAGACTGGTGTCCTTAGGAGAAGAGGAGATTAGTACATAGACATCTTAGGAGGGAGGCCATGTGAAGACACGAAATTAAAAGGCATTTCCTGAAAAACCTCACATCCTCTAAAACTGTTAGGTGACACTAAACATTAGCAGTGGAAGGAACTCCCTGGCACAGAGTCCCAAATCCCTGAAGGAGAATGACAGGTACATAAGCTGGGGGCAGGGACGATGATAAATACGCTACACATTAAAACCCCGCGGCACAGCGCACGACATTCTGACCTTGTGGCTTCCAAGACTTCAGGGTTGACAGATCAAGAGCCACAGGTACAGAGCAGGCGCTCTCCTCTTCCACCGCTGCCATAGGGTAACATCTAGACTCATTTTAACACGTCAAATCCGACCCCACCCCCACCCGCCAGTCATGGAGAAAGGCTGCCATGATGGTTCCCGTACAAACCCTGTAGGGTCAAAAACTACACCTCCCAGCCTGTGGGAGGAGTTCCCTCAAACAATTGGAAGCAGCCTCCATCGGGTGTCATATCTTCTCCCAGCCCAGAGAGACCCCGTAATATCCAATCCCAGAACAACCTAGGGACTGTTTCCACTTGTGAAACCTGCATCTGATCTTCCACCTTGCGCTTGTACTTTCGCTTTAATAAACTGCTTTGTGTTTGCTACTTTCCTTATGGCTGTCTTAATTCTTAATTCAAGCGCGAATCCCCACTTCAATCTTCTCTTGGGGAATCCAAGGACGGAGCCCTCCATTCACACAACAGACTCTCCCACCGGAAACAAAACAGCGTACTAAATAAAACAAGGTGTAGGGGGGAGATGGAAATAGAGGCAGAAAACTCAAAACTGGGTAGTCTGGTAACTAATGGGATCGGTAACAATCTTTTAAAAACATCGCGCGATTGAAAAGACATGCCAAGCTTTTGATAAACAAAATAATGCTACAGAATATATAAGATGCCACCTTAAGAAAAAGTGATTGTAGACTGAGGGACATGGGTATGGGGAAGGGTTAAGGCTGATATAAATTGTAGAGACAAGATAAATTGCACAAAAATTGGAAAGAATCACTCTTAAAAAACACTCCTAAGACAGCACACAGCCAAAGAGCAAGAGAACTTGGTATGAAATTGCAAAACTGGGCACCTCCCATGGCTTGCTGCTTTCAACCCTGTTGCTTTGTGTTTAGCTGCTGTTATTTGGAAGTACAAAGCATTAATGTGCTCAGAAAAGCTATAAACCCTGGAGAACCCAGCATTTTGTTGACACCATTCCCCTATTTACCCATCCCATATGAGTTAATTTTGTTAATTCTCAGTCAGAGACACACGTTGTAGCAAAACAAACTGGACCTGAAGAGAATTCTTTGTTCCCTTATTCATCTCTAGACTTGTGAATAAATGATCCCGTATAGTAATCATTCAAATTCTAATAATTTTTTTGTATCTGATCAAAGCTTCACACCTTATTATATGGAGTCATAGTTCATTTTAATTCAGCCACAACATACTTTTTTTTTTCAAGTTTATGTGTCTATTTTGAGAGACAGAGAGAGAGAAAGGGTGCAAGCAGGGGAGGGGCAGAGAGAGGGAGAGACAGAATCCCAAGCAGGCTCCACACTGTCAGCACAGACACAGCCTGACTTGGGGCTTGAACACATGAACCATGAGACATGTGACCTGAGCTGAGATCAAGAGTTGGACATGTAATCGACTGAGCCACCCAGGCGCCCCACAACATACTTTTTAAGGTTCAATTTGGAAGAACGAGATGACCATTAGATTGCCTCATCTTCTCCTTGGGATTTCTTGTGCTACTGAGTGTTTTGTTTTTTTTTTTTTAATATTTGAAAAATATTTAGACACACAGATGTGTCTCATTTTTACCCATTCAGGTTTATCCAAGTAACTTTCAAGCTTGAGTTCGAAGCAAAAGTCTTTAATATTTCATTAGTCTTGTTATGTGCTATGAAAGATAATTTTTGCTCTACCTAAATTAAAATTTTGCGTGAAAAAAATAAAATTGCTATACAGTTATTACCAACTTTTTAATGCATTTTCACACCTATTATTTTATCAGAAGTAACCATACTCTGGAGGGTCTGAAATACAAACCAAATCTAGTTCTTCTACAATTTCCGTAGTAATTAGTCATAAGTAATGATTTCTTATGTCAACATTTTATTTCAATAAGTCCATTCTCAGCTAAATGTTCTCATCTTCGGCTACTTTAGGAGTCCAAATGTTACCTTTATGAGCTTCCTTTCTAAGTTCCTTGACCTTTTAAAGTTGTTTGTTTTTTAATCCCCAGACAGGTATACTTCTTTTCCAGACTTTAATCTCTCCTTTCTAGAGATCCACTTCTCTGCTTCATTAAGCCTCCCTGTAATATCCAGAATTAAATCATATACCTCATTTATTGTTGTGCTTGTGGATTGCTTCCCCCCCCACCCTGTTTCTGATGCAACACTGGAAATGACATTGAAAGAAATGGCCGAAAGTTTTCATCATTCAATTTATTTTCATTTTTGCTTCTAGATAACTGCAGAACAAGAATTTTAACCTAAAAAAAGAGTTAGGTGTCAAAAGGTTGGGCTCTAGGAAAGGGATGGGCAATGATGACTGCCTCCCAATAAGTGAAAGCATTTGTCATGTGAGAAAGGAATGATATTCTTCTATAGAGTTTTCAAGATAGAACCAGGACCTGATAGAATAAGCTACCAGAAACATATTTCTATTCAGGCTGTCTTAGAAGCAGTAAGTTATTCCCTTCTGAAAGTACTTATTTGGGGGGATTCCTGAAATGAATGAGATACTCTACTGAATGAGTTTATAAAATCTAAATCCATATCAAAACTTCTGTGAGGCTTTGGCTGAAGGTCAATCCCAGCAAAACAGAATCATATGGTGGGTTAGAACAAAGACCATGAGGATACAGAACCTGGGTTTAAGTTCCAACTGTGCTAGAGGCAAATATGCGTGATGTTGGCAAGTTTTTTCACCCTCTCCCTACCCCATTTTCCTCATTTTTAAAATGGGAATGAATGTAGTGTCACGGGACTTTTACAAAGATTAAATAAGTTAATATGTGTAAAATATGCCTGACAACTCACATGCATTTTGTGTTAGCTATTTTATATGGATTTCTTCTGTGTTCTTTAAATTTTTCTGGAAATAAAAAATAAAATTTGGGATAGGTTATAATTCTTTTTTTTAAGTTCATTTATTTCTTTTAAGGGAGAGAGAAAGCACAAGTTGGAGAGGAGTGAGAGAGAGAATCCCAAGCAGCCTCCACACTATCATCGTGGAGCCTAACAATGGGGCTGGATGGGGACTCAAACCCATGAACCACAAGATCATGATCTGGGCTGAAGTCAGATGCTTAACCAGATGAGCCACCCAGGAGCCCCTGGGATAGGCTATAATTTTGAAAATTGCTCTCTTCAGTTGTCCATATATACAGAATGCATTTGCATGAAAATACACAAGATCCACAAGGGTAAGGATCTTTTATTTGTTCACTGATGATTCCCAAGCATTAGAAACAGCTAGCTCTAGTAGACACTCAATAAATACGTATTGAATAAATAAATTAAAGTGTCCAATTGTCTCACATTTTGAAGAACAAATAGATGTATTTAGAATGATTCTTGTTTATGATTATATAGTGACTGATTATTAGTTGTGGATCCTGACGGTCAAGAAAGTAGCCTTGCGTTGTTGTCTTGGTAGATCTTGGCATGGGTATAAAATGGGTGGTTTTCTACTATGATTCCATGAATGAAATCTGTTCCAACCAGATTATGTCTATTCTCCAATCCCTCCTAGTCCTTGATGGATCGATCCCATTTCACCCTTCCCACTAGGGCAAAAGAATTATGCATTCCCAAGTAAAATTAAATAATAAGTTTGAAAAATCGGGAGTCAAATGTATAAGTTGTATTGAACTTTTTCCACTGATTTTTTCAAAATTCACATATAATACCACAAGATTAACATTCCACAGCTGCCTGAACAATTCTGTTAATGTAGTTAACACATTGCATTTGCCTTTGAGCAAGGGTCAAAATGAAGATTGGGACATCTTGGAAAATATAAGGAAGCCACTCAAAAATATTTCTAGTGCTTTCTAATCGGTTTCTATAGGAACTCATCACTATTCAGGCATTATAGCCTAAAGGTTACAAGAACAAGCTTTGGAATAAAAAAAGACCTAGGCTTACTTTTTCACTTACTGTTACTTGCACTATTTATACTCTCTAGGGTTCAGTCTAGTCATCTGTAAAAGGAAGATGTTAATCCCACTTTGGAGAATTATTATAATGGCTAAATGAGATGATATATGTTCAAAAACATGCTTTATTAACAATCACACCAACCACTCATAATATTTATCAATTTATTTAAAAAATGTTTAAGGAGGACCAAATATGTGCAAGGCACTGCATTTTACCCTAGTGATGTTGACAGGGACTCCTCTGACTATAGAAGGAAATAAGCTTTTTAGGAAATGGTACAATCAGGTATGCCAGGTTGTGTAATATAAATCTGCAATGGGTTGAGTGAAAGCACAAAACTTCAATTCTATCCCAGGAGATGGCATCATAAAGAGGCTAGCTGGGGGCTCCTGGGTGGCTCAGTTGGTTGAGCGTCAGACTCTTGATTTCGACTCAGGTCATGATGCCAGGGTTGTGTTATTAAGCCCCGCATCAGGCTCTGCACCGAGTGTGGAGCCTGCTTAAGATTCTCCCTCTCTCTCTTCCTCTCTCTGTCTGTCTCTCTCTCTCTCTCTCTCCCTCTGCCCCTCTCTCCTGCTTGCATGCTCTCTTTCTCTAAAATAAAATAATTTTTTAGTATAAAAAGAGGCTAACTGTATTAATGTCCCAGGGAGAGGTAGCACACTCTAAGGTGTAGATGAGAACAGTTCACTCTAAGGACTATTCACAGAGGTAAGGGCAAGGTTAAGAGAACCAACAAGGATGAAGTCCTGAGGGTGAACAAGAGTGTCCGGAAGTATTAAACCCATAGACCTGAAGGGATGGAAAGGTTTGTCTCCAATAACAAGTGAGAGTCGGAGCTGTGGGGGTACGGCATTGGTTAGAAGAGCAAAGCCATTGCCAAACCACAGTCCAGCAGGGATGAGAGTGTGCAGAAGTGGAGGGAATAAATATCCAGACCTCCCCCTCCTCCTGCCCTCTAATCTTCCAGTCAGAGCCGCCTCCCACTGGCCAACTTCAATTGCAAGCTGGAGCCCAGGGGAGCACAGTGATGGAAGAAACTTCCCACATCAACCCCTGGGGCACTCAGATGAGTTAGAAAGGATAAGAAGAAGAATTGGAGGAGCAGATAGAAAATATCTAGCAGGCTAACACTTGAAAATGAGCCTGGAAATGTGAGCAGCTGTAGCTCAGTTGGAAGGTACTTTAGCAGGTAGCACAACAAAAACAAAAACACAGAAGTGCGAGAGAGCCAAACAAAACATGTCACATTACTGGAATTGGAGTGTGGGGTGCAAGGCCAGAGATGAAGCAGAAGTCAGATCATGGAGGGTCTGCTATATCATGCCAAGGCACTTGAACCATAATCTATATAACCAATAACAGCCTGTGCTCCCAAAATGACAAAAGGAATCAATTGCTAATTAAGCTCATGTATGTGTGTGCATGTGTGTATATGGATGGCTGAGAATAGATCATATTGAGAAAATAGATTCTTCGTCTATTTCCCTATTTAAGACTCTTGCAAACCAAGGCTGCTAATACAAACCACATATGTTATGGAGGACAACGTACCATTCCTAATTATTTTAGGGTGATATATTTAGTTACACACTAAATTAACACTAATTGAAGTTGGAAGAGGTTCAGAAAGCAATTAAATATTACTTGGAATAGAATGGTAGGGTAGGATATGTTGTTCTCTCTATAATACAGACATCGTGTTGAATGATGGCACTGAGTTAAATTGACGTTTTTTTCCCCTGAATTCCAGCATGTAATTCAGCCTCCTTCACTTTTTCAAATCACATGGAAAGAAAAGAAAAGATGTTAATGTAAGTACATTTCTTTATTTAGATTTGCCCTTGCATTAGCTATTTAGACTAAAAGCCAAATTAATCTTATGGTGAAGCCTAAAAACTCCAAATCACATATAATGAATCATCTGTTTTGCTTTTTTCCTAATCTTGTCCATGAAAATACAAGGGAAGTACTCAGAAGCTTGTTTGAAGAGAAAATTAAAACATAATGTTTCAAAAGAGCTCTCACACACTGTACCTATTGCTTTTTTTTTTGATCCTATTTATGTCTTTTGAGTAAAAAGAAAGAATACACTAATTTTCTTTGTATCCAAATACATATATTATAATTTGCAGCTTTTGATTTTTTTTTTTACAGTTGGGATGCCGTCTTGGGCCAAAAGCAATATTTAACCCTTAACTCTAGCTCTGCTGCCTACTAAAACCTAAATTAAAAATCAAACCGATTTCCATGTTTTTGTAAGCATGCTGTACATTATAACTTAAGAGATTACAAAATCAAACCAAGTACCTGACTTTATTTTGACCTAAGTTGACTATTATTTTCTATCCAATTTTAAGGTTTTAAAGACAGCAGATTAGGGGGCACCTGGTTGGTTCAGTCAGTTGAGCCTCTGACTCCTAATTTCAGGTCAGGTCATGATCCCAGGGTCATGAGATCAAGCCCCGTGTTGGGTTCCATGCTGAGTGTGGAGCCTGCTTAAGATTCTGTCTCTCTCCCCCTCTGCCCTCTCTCCCGCTCGTGCTTTCTCTCTCTCTCAAATAAAAAAAAAGTATATATTAAAAAATTTCTTTTCTTTTTAATGTTTATTTTTGAAGGAGAGAGAGACAGAGTGTAAGCAGAGGAGGGGCAGAGAGAGAGGGAGACACAGAATCTGAAGCAGGCTCCAGGCTCTGAGCTGTCAGCACAGAGCCCGATGCAGGGCTTGAACCCACAAGCTGTGAGATCATGACCTCAGCCAAAGTTGGACACTTAACCAACTGAGTCACCCAGGCCCCCCAAAAATTTCTTAATAAAAAAATAAAACTTTAAAGACAGCAGACCATCTTAATTCATAGGAAATATGTGATGGTATGCAAAATTCTATTTACCTTATATAGATTCTGGAATTGAATAAAATTATGTTTTGCTTACTTTTTGCATATTAAAATAAGTGTGTGGCTTAATCCTCCAACCTAGTAACTTATCTACTCAAAGATTTCTTGAGGGTTTGCCAGGAATCAGAGAATTAAGTTACTACAGGTCTCTAGTGTACAATGACAATTTCAGAGGAAGAACTCTTCCCTCTTATGAGGGAGATTTTCTATAGGGAAAAGAACTAAGAATTACAACAACTCAAAGGAAATGACTGCATCAAAGTGGAGAAGGGAAGATTTTACTTCAGAGGAAAGATGATTTATAAAAAGACCAGCTTCTCTGAAGCCTAAGGAAGAAGGAGACCATAGACATTGAAGGAGCATGCCAGAGTGCTGGAAGGAAGTTTGCAGGGAGAGATGACTCTTGAGCTGAGACTTGAAAGAGGAGAAATGGCTTGCAAAGCAGAGAGGAGTCAGCTACTTGTGCTGAGACTCTCCAGTGGGGGAACTATGAGTTCATTCTGACCGGAAGGTAGAGTGGGTAGGGGAAAACTGTGCCAGAATAGGCTGGACAGTGGTCCTAATGCAGCATGCCAAGGAGTATCAGCATCATTTTGTATGTGAAGGTGGGCCATGAGGGATTTCAGGGACAGCAGGGATTTGCTACAATTTGCCTTTCAGAAATATCCCCCGGAGCCATCTGGTCACTTGATTAAAGGGAGTGAGCCAGGAAATATCTTAGTGAATGATGCACAATAGTCATAAATGATATCAACTTGGAATATTCACAGTTAATTTATCACTATTAATTTATCATTATTAAGGAATAACTTCAAAGGTTTTGACTTGAGAACACCAGGCTCAGAATAATTTTTAAAAGGTGAGGTGGGGATAGATTTTATGAATTAGAGTTGAACACAAAACACAAGGCACACACTAGGTTAATTCAAGGGAGTTTTAACAAAAGGACTGTTTACAAAGTCACGGGCAAGATACTGGAAAACATCACAAGTCACTCAGTACCCAGGGACTAGTAACAGTATTGTTACTAGTACAGTATAATAACAGTACAGTTGTTACTACTTGTAGGGCTGAAGGGTGAGGGGAGAGAGCAGCCACTGGAAAGCCAAAGGGGAGTATTGTGGGAGAGAGACCACCTTGAAATGAGCTATGCCCTTGACAGGAGTAATGACTTTGGGTCAAGGGTCACCACCAACCTAAGCAAACCTGCAGGAAACAGCTGAAAAAATAAATACCTTCACCTCACTCCCCTCTACCTTTAGCCCATCTCCTGCCTGGTTTCCTCCTTGGCCAAACCCAATCAGAAACCAGAAGGCAGGAGGGATTTTTTTGTGTAGACCATACAGAGCTGTCTCCAGGAGCAAAGAGTAGGATAGAAAGATGTGGAAAGTGGACGTAGAGGAACAAATGGAAGATATCTAGCAAAATATACCTTTTTTGGCCCCTCAGTATCTTCTCCCTCATCCTTTTGAAAGATTTATGTCCTCAAGCAACAGTACACACAGAGTACTGTCAGTTACTAAATGGTGGCAGGATGCAGTCAACTCTCTCATACTGCCATCTGAACTTAAAATGTTGACCTTGGGGCGCCTGGGTGGCTCAGTCAGTTAAGCATCCGACTTCGGCTCAGGTCACGATCTCACGGTCCGTGGGTTCGAGCCCCGCGTCGGGCCCTGTGCTGACAGCTCAGAGCCTGGAGCCTGCTTCGGATTCTGTGTCTCCCTCTCTCTCTGACCCTCCCCCATTCATGCTCTGTCTCTCTCTGTCTCAAAAATAAATAAACATTAAACAAAAAATGTTGGCCTCTACTAGGTGTTTTTCCAGTAAAGTAGCAGAGAGAAAACCAATTACATTGCAGGAGCATAACTGCTGCTAGTGTGTGTGTGTGTGTGTGTGTGTGCGTGTGTGTGTGTGTGTGTGCGCACACACACACACACACACACACACACAGGCACACGTGGTTTAACCTGGTGATGGTAACTGCTTTCTTCCACTACTCATTCCATGTCTCTGTTAGCACCTCAGTCCGATGGGCATCTTGACCTGGTAGGGTGACCCAAACCTTCATTTCTGTGGGTCTTGCCTTTATTCATTTGTCTCAGTTTTCCACTGTAAGACTATTGGGAAATGGAATATTATGCAAAAAAGGAGTGCAAACCCCCTAAAAGTAAATGCTCTGGATTCCAGACGTAGTCCTATTCCATGATGCAGTAGCAACCAATTTTCTCCAGTAATCAATTGCCCAGGCATACAGGACCAAAATCCTAGGTGGGATCTTTCAGGCTGAACCAAAGGCAATTACAAGGATGCTCTCTGCAGGCCTGTGGGTGGAAGAACTACTTACTCTCTGGCACCAGAGGTGGTGCACAGCAGGGCACTGCAGCCTCTCGGGGTAGCTGCAGTCTGGGACTCAGAGCCAAGCCCCGCCCCCCTCCCTGAGCCCACCATGCTTTTCCACAGACGTGTACTCCTAGCCTAGGAGCCTCCAGCTGGAAGCCTTTTTAAAAACTGCAGCAGGTCTTGGCTGAGAAATTTTTCCGGAGACTCTGCCAAGACCTCCTTATTAGGGGGCCCTGAACACTTTTCTCCCCTTTGCCCAGTATTCAATACTTTTCCACTCTGAGCCCCTCCCCCTCTCCTCCCTGTCTGCCCCCAGCCCGAAGAGCTTTTTGTTCCAGCTCCCTAGAGTGACACAGTGTCACCCCCTCTGCACCGATATGTCTGACCGTTGCCCAGTGCCCCTCCATGGGGAAAATGGAACAATGGACCTTGTCATTCTTTCCTGTTTAGCCTCTTGCTTATACTATCAGAATAAGTGAATAAAGTCTTAATTACTTTCAGTTTGGCTCATTGTCTTAGTCAACCACCTTGACATCTGGCAGCCCTCTCTCTCTCTGACAATAACTACCTCTTCCCCTATCAATTCTGTGGCATGAGGAGGCTAAAAAGATCCTGGGAAAGTCTCTGGGTCCAACTTATTCCCTAGCTTCTGCCAACACAACCTAAAAATCATGACACATCCTGGGGAGAATAGAGAGATTAGTTCAACTGTTATACCCCCATTTATTTTACCAGTTTGGCTCTCAGAAAAAATCAATAGATCGTGGCAAATAAAAATGGACTTTCACAAACTTAACCAAGGTGGAACTCCAGTGTCAGCTTCTGATATTGAATATGCTAGTGAATTCATCCCTTCTATAAGGGATTCTTCATAAGAGAAGAATCAGAAGTTGAGACTTAACTGAGATGGATAACAGATTATATTCATGGTCTTATCCTACAGCTGTCCTGCCCTTTATCATGATATGATCTAAGGGGACCTGGACCACTTCAACATTCCAGAGAATGTCACGTTGGTCCCCTATATTGTTGAGATCATGTTAATCAGACCTGATGAGCAAGAAGCTATAAGTACTCTGGAAGCTCTTGTGTAATAGGTAATTTTATGTGTCAGCTTGGCTGGACTAAAGGATGCCCAGGTAGTGAGTAAAACATTATTTCTAGGTGTGTCTGTGAGGGATTTCTGTAAGATATTAGCATTTAAATTGGTGAACTGAGTAAAGCAAATGACTGTCCCAAATGTTGGTTGGCGTCATACAATCCATTAAGGGCAAAAAGAACAAAAAGGTGGAGGAAGGGCAAATTTGCTTTCTCTGCTGAGAACTGACACATCCATCTTTTCCTGTCCTATCCTGTTTTATTATTTTGTATCAAGGGACACTTTTTGGCACAGGAGCCATGAGTGAGCACATGACCGTGGATTCCATTGCTCTTGTCACATACATCATTATCCAGCACCTGCCAGCCTGATCAAACATTAGAGCAGTCTCTCAAAGGTGAAGCTAAGGTACCAGCTTAGAGATGACATTCCTTTGGGAAGAGGCAATATTCTTCAGGATACGCTATGTACCTTAAATCAATGCCATTATATTATTCTATCTCCGGTAAAATATATGGATTAGAGAATCAGGGAATAAAAACAGGAGTGGCCTTGTCCTCCACTACTCCTAACGACTCATTTGGAGAATGCATGCTTCCCATCTCTGCAATGTTAGGCCCTTCTATGGTCTGAATGTTTATGTCCTAACCACCCATCTCAAATTCATATGTTCAAATCCTAATGCCCAATGTGATGGTGAGGACTTCCAGAGGTGATTAAGTCATGAGAGAACACTAATTTGCTTTTATAAAAGAGACATTAATGCTTTTATAAAAGAGACTTCAGAGACCTTCCTTGTCTGTCTTCTGCCACATGAAGATACAAGAAGTCTGGAAGCTGGGATGGGCTCTCACCCAAACAGGGCACCATGATCTTATACTTCCAGCTTCTTGAACTGTGAAAAATAAATCTCTGTTATTTATAAGTTAGTCTGTGGCATTTTGTTATAGCAGCATATACAGATTACAACAGGACATGTGTGTCTACAGGTTTGATTCTCAAAGGGAGTGTACTTTTCACTAGAGCACATATTAAGAGTCCCATTAAATTTAATGCTACCACTGGCACCTGGTCACTTTGGGATCTTTGTGCCAGTAGATCAGCAGTCACAAAAAGTTAAAATACTGGAAGGGATAATTGACTCTAATCACTACAAGGACATAGGGTTGCTACTATATAGTCTGCATGGAATAATATGTTTGTCACTCAAGTGATCCAGTGTGGCATCTCTTGCTATTCCTTGGCCATTTTTAACTATTTAAATTTTTTAAATGTTTATTTATTTTTGAGAGAAAGACAGAGACAGAGCATGAGTGGGAGAGAGGCAGAGATAGAGGGAGACACAGAATTCAAAGCAGGCTCCAGGCTCTGAGCTGTCAGCACAGAGCCCAATGCAGGGCTCAAACTTAGGAACTGTGAGGTCATGACCTGAGCTGAAGTCAGACACCCAACCAACTGAGCCACCCAGGCGTCCCCATTTTTAACTATTAATGGACAAACACAATAACCATAATCTGATAGACTCTGCACCACTCTGCAAATAGTGCTAGTCAGATCAATTTTGATAAGGATTAGACAAAGCTGGTGAGCCTGTGCAGCCACTGTCCCTGCCACTACCGCCCGTTAAGCATGCACTGGACTGTCTGGAGAAAGACGCGAATTGACATGGACAGAAGAGTCATCTTTTTTTTTTTTAATGTTTGTTTATTTTTGAGAGAGAGAGAGAGAGAGAGAGAGAGACAGAGACAGAGACAGAGTACAAGCAGGGGAGGGGCAGAGAGAGAGGGAGACACAGAATCAGAACCAGGCTCCAGGCTCTGAGCTGACAAGCACAAAGCCTGACACAGGGCTCGAACCCATAGACTGCGAGATCATGACCTGAGCAGAAGTCGGATGCTCAACTGACTGAGCCACCCATTCAGGTGCCCCCAGAATGACTCATCTTGTCCACCTGATTATTGAGAGCCTCTTCCACTATGAATGGCCTCTGATGAGCATTTGCATGAGACACAAATATTTTCATGCTCTTTCCATTCCAAAAACTTCATCCACATACCTCTCCCCACTTTCACATTGTGATCGATATTCCAATAGGGTTCTTTCCAAGTGTCCTGAGTATAAAAATCTTTTATTAACTGCTTTTGAGTGAACGCAGAACTACTTCTCAGGCCATTTCTCCTTCTACACAAAGGGAATGTAGGTACTGCTCAGAGTTGAGCTGACTGGCCGTGGAATTGTGATGCAGTAGCCATTCACATCTTCCTATTGCAGGATACCATGCAGACCCATTCACAGGCCAAGCCCATTATCTTCTTTTCTGTTAATGTAATCTAGAAAGGATTGAAGGACAAAAGGAAAACCAGTAAGCAGGCACCAAGGGAGCCTGGACCACTGGTTCTGCTTGGGCCATTTGTTGTGCCTTCTGGACCTACTTGGGTGTAGTCTCGTATATACCAGGGGTTGGCAAACCACTGCCATGGCCCAAATCCAGCCTAGTGTCTGTTTTGTAGTTTACATCTTTGTGAGCTAAGAATGGAATGATTGGGGAAAAAAATCAAAAGAATAATATATCATGACTCTTACAAGGATATGAAATTAAAATTCCAGTGTCAATAAATAAAGTTTTATTGGAACACAGCCACAGTCATGCACTTATGAATTGCTTATGGCCACTTGTGAGCTACAGCAGCAGAACTGAATAGTTGCAACAGAAACCATATGGCCTGCGAAGCCTAAAATATTTACTATCTGGCCCTTTATAGATAAAATTTGCTGACCCCTGATATATGCTACTTCTATCTTATAATGGAATGCACTGTGCACATCCAATTTTATGGTTCAGTGAATCAGAAAGCACAAGTGTGGCAATTTGGATATCCTATGGTCAAGCATTCAGTCTGTTCCAAGACCAGCAGCCAGTCAAGGATCTTCTTTTCTAATGAATAGTTGCTGGCGGAATAGACTATAGCCTTATTCCAAAATTCTAGGGTATCTGTTGTGATTCTGTTATTGGGGCTTGCCAGATGCTATATAGCATCTCTATCTGCCACCAGCAGATAGAGCAGCCCATCGGTTTTGCTTGGCCACGGGGTCCACATGGCAAGACTGCCTGAACAGAAGCCTGAACTACTTCAGAGTTCTTTCTTATTTCAGGTCCCACTAAAAACTCAGCTTATGGAGTTACCCAGTAAATGGGCTGGTACAGCATGCCTAATTGTGGTTTATGTTGCCTCAAAAACCCAAAGGGGACCACAAAGCATGAGTGATAAATGGTACAACAGCATCTCTACAAAACAAATTCATCACTTGAGGACTTACTGTAATTTTTGTATTCCTAATATATATTATTGATAAAACAAATCAGCTGTGTAATGTTTACTACAAAAATATTAATGTTGATATGACATATCCTTTATGTTTCTAATTGTATAATTCTACATCCAAAGTGAAATTATTGGTAGGATGGCAATGCCATTGTATTGGGTAGCAGGGGGGAAAACAGTGGACTCTGATCCAGGAAGAGAGGTGTCTCTTTCGAATTTATCCCAAACGTCACTGGTGACTATGACGTCCGAGTGGATGGTCAAGGGAAAAGGCAAGAACACTGCCCAAGCAGTTCCTGTTTGATAGAGTACCCACAGAAGATGGGGTTTCTTTCTACTGAAGGGATCTTTCTTCTACAATGAACAGTGAGGGTGCTAATTCAGCATTTACCCTTATTTTTATCCCAAGATTTAGAGGAGTTTTTCTACCATTTTACAAGCTGATATCTGGTATATGTAACTTTCAAATATCTATTTCTGTCATTTACAACTAGCCCATTTCATTTCTTCCAGTACTTTTTCCTACAGGACTAAAGGTTCAAAAGTGATTTATTTATAAAGGAAATTTGCAAAAGAAAACATTCCCAGCCATGTGACTTAAAGGTTACCTTGAAAATATTTTTCTTCATTCTGTCTTCTTGAAAGACCATGTTTCCTTAACTTTATGTCATGCTCTTTCCCCCACTCACTAAATTTGGCCTGAGTCTGTATTAAGGGCTACATTATTATCTGCTGACTTCCAGAGAAACTGCTAAGCACCAAGAAAGAAAGCACTTAGCTGCTTTTAGTCATGATCAACAGTTTGCTCATAAGAGCCTAAAAGGATCAGAAGGGGGTGGAGGAAGGATACAGAAAACCTCTAATAGATCACCACAGGACTTTTGAGCTTGTTTATAGAGAGAACACCAGTAATAGTGACTGACAAGTAATGCTCATAATTGATGTTGCTGTAATTCTAGATGGGGTGTAATAGTATGTATATTTAATGTACAATATCTTTATAAAATTTATGTCACATCCTACTCTAATGCCCCTATAAACTGCTGCACAGGAATAGAAGGAAATGATACTTGTGTTCTCTTCAGTCTCTGTCTGGGGCATTAACCTCTGTCTGGGGAACTTCTCTACTCATTTGTCTCTGCATTGGCTTGGGAGTAGCCCTGAGACCACTAGGTGGTATTAAATAAATATGTATTAGCTAGACATTTAACCTATATAGACAAATCTAACTTACTCATTGTTTTTGAATAACATATTTTTGGGGAAGGGGGTGATAATAACAACAATGGCTACTACCATTTATAGGATGAACATTATCTTCTTTAATCCCTGAGGCAGGCATCTTTATCCTTGTTTTACAGTTGAGGAAACTTTGGCCTAGATAACTTAAGTAACTTGCCCAAGAGCATTGAGCTAGTAAGGAATCAAAATAAAGATTTAAGCACAGGCATATCTGACCACAAAGCCAAAAAATGTGAAGAAAATTCTTTTTTTTTAATGTTTATTTATTTTTGAGAGAGTGCAAGAAGGGTAGGGGCAGAGAGAGGGGAGACAGAGGATCCAAAGCAGGCTCTTTGCTGACAGCAGTGAGCCAGATGTGGGGCTTCAACTCACAAACCACAAGATCATGACCTGAGCCGAAGTTGGACGCTCAACTGACTGAGTCACCCAGGTGCGCCGTGAAGAAAATTCTTTATCATAATCATCAAGTACATTAAGGTTCACTACCAGGCTTGAAATTTATTTCAATTCTCCCATAGATTTTAAGCAACTAAAAGACAGATCTGTAGCCCAAGTATCACATCAAAGAATGTTCTGGACAACTGACTGGCTGATCATTTAGTATAACAAGATATAATCCCTGCTTTCCAGGTGTTTGGATCCTAGGAGAAATACTCGATTTGGGAGGTGAACATACCTCAACTAAAAACAATAGTGAAGTGGGTGATGGGCATTGAGGAGGGTACCCGTTGGGATGAGCACTGGGTGTTGTATGGAAACCAATTTGACAATAAATTTCATATAAAAAAAAAAAAACAATAGTGTACATTCTGAGGTAAATAGTATGATCCAAAGAAGACTCCAGTGACAAAGTCTCCAGGTGTAAGCTCAGTTTTGTTTTGGGAGTGAGCTGAGGTAGCATGGTTAGGTAAAAGGAGCATGTGGGTTAGTCCCACCTTCTTCACTTACTGAATGGCTAGCCTAGGATTAAGACCTAGGTCTTAACTCAGTGACTGTCTTAACTGCTCTGTCCTTACTTTCCTCATACATTTAAAGGGATTAATAATACATACTTCATAGAATTATTATGAGAACCAAAGGAAAAACTTCTTTAAATTTTCTTGCATAGGGTAGATGTTAGTAGATGTTCAACAAGTATTGGCACTTAATTTTTACTCTTTTAAAATCTAATTCAATAAATATTTGCTGAGGCTTCTATTATAGATCATGCAACAAATATACAGGAGGTGGGGTTTTTTTGAAGATTTTGTTTTATTATTATTTTTTTAATGTTTATCCATTTATTTTTGAGTGATAGAGACAGACAGAGAGTGCGAGCAGGAAAGGGCAGAGAGAGAGGGAGACAGAGAATCCCAAGCTGGCTCTGTGCTGCCAGTGCAGAGCCCAACATGGGGTTTAAACCCGTAAAATCATGACCTGAGCCAAAACCAAGAGTCAGATGCTTAACCAACTGAGCCACCCAGGCATGCCTTTACAGCAGATTTCTAAAGTGATTAAGAAACAATTCTCCATAAACTAGAATGGGGACAAATGTGTAAATAGCTACCTGCAATGTGATATAAAAAGTGCTATCTGAACATAATGGACAAAATAGGATCCTAAAGAAAAGAACAGTTTATTCTCCCTTTGGGATGCCAGAAATCTTGTGCAGAATGGAAAGCATTTCAACCTGCATTTGAAGGTAAGGAAAGAAATTATTTGAATTTACAAATTTTCAGTACAGGTAAGGTTATATAATGTTGATTTGCATGACATCTATCCATCCATTCACTCAAACATTTATTGAAAGCCTGCTGTATGCCAGGCACTGTTACAACATACTAGGATCACAAAAATGAGAAGACATGGTACTTCCTTCAAGGAGCTAACAGTGTAGTGATTGATGCAGGGGGATATTTTATATATTTATTTTGAAATTTCCTATCATGTATTCTTTTGCAAAGTATTAATAATATACTTGGCATATTTGTAAAAATGGTCATTGAGGCCATAACTCAGATCGGTAACAAAGTACAACAAAAATTCTAGCAACACCCCCATTCTTTCACAGTAATTTATGGTTTGAAGAAAAAATTGCCTTGTAAATTTCCACTGGTTTTTTTTTTCTCTTTTTCTTCTTCCCTCCATAAAATTAAGAGTTCAGTTTAGGCCAACTCTTGAGCTTCAATTGTACGCAATAGATAGATAAACATGTATAAGATACGTCTGCCTTTGAAGAGTTTACAAATTAGTAAGGGTATGAAATCATCTATCTGTGTAGATTATGGCAAAATTCCTTCCCAAGATTTATCATCTATGAAAACTAAAGGGGAAAATAATAGCAAAGTAGAATTTATTAAATTGTTCTTCTAGTGTACCTGCAGAATCGTTTCTCTCCTAATTTCCGCAGGCACACAAGAAAACCAAATTAAGTGTTGGATTTATTGCCTGCTTTGGGCATCCTGATATACTACTGTATAAACTTAGTTCTCCGTTTCCTTGGAACTGTTGGACAGAGCCATCTTATATTTCTCACTAAGAAATTTTATACCAAAGAGACAAAGGAGATTAAAGCAATGAACAAATTGGAATGCCTTAAGTAAACCTAGCACTTTTCCACAATAAGACAACTCTGTTTCTCAGATCGGATTGTATTTTTTGAAAATCCAGCTATACATTGTTATTAAGAGATACCCCTAAAACACAATAGCACAGAAATATATAAAGAAAGTAATGGAAAAGATATATTAGCCAAATACTGCTGAAAAGAAATCTGGTGAAAGATATAAATATCAGAGAAAATAGAGAGTAAGATAGATAAAGATGGGCAACAGGATAGTAAAAGGAACAAGCCACCAAAGAGATATGACAATCATAAACTTTTATGAGCCTAACAACAAAACAAAAACAAAAACATGCAGTTGCAAGTAGAAAATCATAGTAGGCAATTTTAACAAATCTCTATCAGAAAGTCTTATCAAACAGGGGCACCTGGGTGGCTCATTTGGTTAAGCATCTGACTTTGGCTCAGGTCATGATCTCATAATTTGTTGGAGCCCAGGATCGGGCTCTGTGCTGATAGTTCAGAGCCTGGAGCCTGCTTCAGATTCTGTTGTCTCCCTCTCCCCTGTTCATGCTCTGTCTTTCTCTCTCTCTCTGTCTCAAAAATAAATAAACATTAAAAAAAAATTTTTAATAAACAAAATAGAATAGAAAGAAAGT
This sequence comes from Panthera tigris, assembly GCF_018350195.1. NCBI lineage: Eukaryota > Metazoa > Chordata > Mammalia > Carnivora > Felidae > Panthera > Panthera tigris. The sequence continues at coordinate 53,855,140 of NC_056671.1, read as the reverse complement.
CTTATCAAACAAAAAAAAATGAGTAGGATAGAAAATATTTCACTGTTGAATTAACAAGCTTGCACAAATGAATGGGTGTAATACTCTCTACCGAACAAATAGAATATGTACATTTTGGAGGCACCTGGGTAACTCAGTCAGTTAAGTGTCGGACTCTTGATTTCAGCTCAGGTCATGATCTCAGGGTTTGTGGGATAGAGCACTGTATTAGGCTCTGTGCTGACAGTGTGGAGCCTGCTTGGGATTCTCTCTCCCCCTCTCTCTGCCCCTCCCCTGCTCTCTCTCTCTCTCTCTCTAAATAAACATACATTAAAAAAAAGAATATATACATTTTCAAGTATACATGAAACATTCACATGCATTGATTGCAAGTAGGACACAAAAGAAGTCCAATAAATTTTGAAGAATTATGTACTGAACACATTTCCTCACTACAAAGCAACAAAGTTAGAAATCAATAATTGAAAAAGTTATCAAAAGAAATCAAATAATTTAAAGTTCCTTGGGGCAGCTAACTGGCTCAGTTGGTAGAGCATGTGACTCTTGATCTTGGGGTTGTGAGTTCGAGCCCCATGTTGGGGGTAGAAAATACTTTAAAAAATTAAAAAAAAATAAAATCTTAAAAAAAAATAAAAACAAGCTACAGATATTTATAATGTTTTAAATATATTCCTTATAAGCCATCAGTTAGAGACTCAAAATAGAATTTACAAAATATTTAGACCTAAATGTAATTAAGTACTATATGTTAAAATGTGTGGGATGAAGCCAAAATTGATCTTAGTGTGAAATTTCAAGCCTATATATATATATTCATTAAAAAAAAAAAAAGCATTGAGGGGCACCTGGGTGGCTCAGTCAGTTTCCATTCAGGTCATGATCTCATGGTTTGTGGGTTCAAGCCCCACATCAGGTTCTGCACTGATAGTGTGGAGCCTGCTTGGAATTCTCTCTCTCTCCCTCTCTCTGCCCCTTCCCCACTCACGCTTTCTCTATCAAAAATATATTTTAAAAAAACCCACAAAAACAAAAAGGATTGAAAACACATGAGTTAAGAAATCAACTCAAGAGGGGGTGCCTGGGTGGCTCAGTTGGTTAAGTGTCTGACTTTGGCTCAAGTCATGATCTTATGGTTTGTGAGTCTGAGCCCTGCATCAGGATCTGTGCTGACAGCTCAGATCCTGGAGCCTGCTTCAAGTTCTTCCTCTCTCTGCCCCTTCCTCTCTCTCTCTCTCTCTCTCTCTCTCTCTCTCAAAAATAAATAAACATTAAAAAAAAAGAAATCAACTCAAGAGAACAGAAGAAGAACAGAGTAAACCTGAAGGGAGTAAAAGGTAAAGCAAATATCAGAAATTAATAAAAAAGAAAATTTTTAAAAATAATTCAACCAAACCAAAGAAACTAGCTCTCTCAAACAACATCAGCAACTCAGATCCATAACTCTTTAGCAAGATTTATCAAGAACAAAAGAGAAAGATATGACTGACCTATGTTAGCAATCAAAAAAAGGACAAAAGTTTAGATAGAATATATATTTAATATAAGGAGACAAAGAATAGTGGTTACCATAAAATGTGAAACAACCTAAAGTGTCTATCAGTGGAGAATTCTGGACTATTCACGCAATGAAATATATAATAATTAGAAGATTAGAGATTAATGATTAGCATGGTAAATACTAAAAACATGGTTAGCCAGGGCACCTGGGAGGCTCAGTCAGTTCATGATCTCATAATTTGTGAGTCTGAGCCCCACATCGGGCTCTCTGCTGTCAGCTCGGAGACTGGAGCCTGCTTTGGATTCCATCTCCCCTACCCCCACCCTTTCCCTGCTTGTGCTCTGTCTCTCTCAAAAATAAATAAACATTTTTTAAAAATGGTTAGTCAAAAAAGGAAGTTGCAGAATATGTGTAAATGTGTCACTTACATAAATGTTTAAAACATGCAAAGCAGGATGATATTATTTATGGGCATATACCCATGTAGTAAAAATATGGAAACATTAATGGGGATAACAGAAATCCCAAACAGGGTAAAGATCACCACAAGAAAAAGAAGGAACAAGGGATTGTAAATGGGAACAGGGAGGGAGGCTTTGTCTCTGTAATATTTTTTCTTTAAATACATCTGAAGTAAATAAAGCAAAAAGTTAATATTTGTTAACACTGGGTTGTAGATATACAGTTAGTCATTATATTATTCTCCATATGCTTCTATTATTTGAAACACTTCATAATAAAAATTTAAAAATAAAAAACCAGTTCAATCATTTAATCTTTTGTTCCTTTGGCATTTCCTCTCCTATTTTTCTCCTCTCCCACCCCATAGCGCTAACACAGAGGTCCCAGGCTTATCAGCTTACGTACCCATGAAGTTATACAAATATCAATATATCTCACCCTCACCTGAAGATCTGAAAAACATCAAATCTTCTTCAGCTTTCTCAGGAAATTCCCAAGGACATTTTGCCTCCTTTCTTCGAGCCGCAAACCTTTTGAGGGAGGCTTAGCCAGAATACCCAGCTCTATAAGGTACCAAAAAGAGGTGGACCTGAAAGGCACAAAGCTACCTTAGGTGGGAAGTAATTTCGGATCATGATGAGTAAATGATCACAGGTATCTTTCACTTCAACTACCAACACACCATCCAACGGATAAACTCTTTCTCTTAACACACCCTACTCAAGGCATAACGCAAGCAAATTCCCCTGGGATCACTGCCATTGAATCTGCTTCCACCCAGTCTGCTGTCTGAGCCACACCCACCCACAGCCTGCAGCTGCCCAGCTCAACCCTCACCCAACTCAGCCTTGTAGGTAAGTGAGAAAGGTAGAAGATACTCTCTCCCCAGAGCCCCTGAGAAATAGGTTTCTCTTCTATGATAAATGGGGATCTGTCTTCTACCCAACTGGAAGCAAGTCATTTAAAATATGACAAAATCTAGTACTAAATAATTCTTTGCAAGTACTTCAACTAAAATTCCCATACTTCTACAATGGTCATAAATTGTTCATGGTAAGAATTAAAGTTACTTTACACTGCATTTATAGAGTAAGGTACTTAATAGCTATATAAATATACTTAAGGGCAATAACTTGACTATATTAATTGCCAGCTATCTTTTATTCCTTTCTTGAATCTATGCTAAAACATAAAACAAAGCAAAAAATGAGAGTGAGGGCTCTATCCTTAAGCTACTATAAAAAGGTTGCTTTTTATAACTATTTTAAGGCAATAACATGGTGTCTCTTTAGAGCATAATGGAGATCCAAAGGTAAGTGGTGTGGATGGATGGGTAGGAATATTACTTGCATACAAAAGGACTACTTAGGCTAAAGAGTATCAAAATGGTGGCTGTTCATGTTACTTTATCAAACCTTAAATAAATTGTATTTCTAGAATTTCACTATGTTAAAAAGAAAGAAGAACAACTATTTTTAAAATGACTTTTACATTAATCCAAGAAAATCTCAATAATGTTTCGTAGTGAAATACTAACCCAACCTTTCTCAGTATTGTCAGGTGGTGTATAATATAGCCCATGTTCTTGGACCAGTAAACACATCCATTTGATAATCAAGGGGAAAATGTGGAATGTTTGTACTTGAGTAATTAAAATGGAATGTTTGTTGGCTTAAATTAGCTTCTCTATATGTTTGAAGCAATATTCCCACTGGTACGTATTACAGGTGATTGAAATAAATTTGGCAGGGGGTCTCACAAACCAATAATGGATTTCTCAGGATATACGAAATTTTGCATTACTATACCTTCCATGCCAGGAAAAGAAAACTTACTGGCACAAATTTGATTTTATCTCATGATTTCCCTTCTCCTCTTTCTCCCCCACCCTCCCATAAACCCCCCCTTCCTCATCATTTCCCTCAAGGGTTTCTACTTATTCTTTATTGTCCCCACCACCCCCAGTTACACGGTTCTTTTCCAATACCATAGCTCTGTCATCTCCAGGAGGCTTTTTCCTCAGGCACCCCACAGTTCTCCATCTCCTTTGTTCCACATTTACCTTCATTTTCCATGTTCCCATTTCCATGTTTTCTCTCAGTTCCTACCCTATCTTTTACCTTCTCTATCACTTTTGTCAGAAAAGTAATCGGACATTCCCCTCTTCACTTCCTAGAGAGCCTGAGATGGATTTAACCCAGAAGATAATAATCCTGTCTTTTCACTTTTATAGATCGACCACAGAAATGTAAAGAAAGTAGAAAAGCCCATATTGGCCAACTGTACAAACTTTTGTGTTTTTTTTAATCCTGAGAAAGGTGGTGTAAGGGCTCCTGGCTGGCTCAGTTGGTGGAGCATGTGACCCTTGATCTCAGACTTGTGACTTTGAGCCTCATGTTGGGTGTCAAAATTACTTAAAAATAAAAATCTTTTTATAAAAATCCTGAGAAAGGTGGTATAAATTGCTCACTGGGCGGGGGGGGGGGGGGGGTGTTCCCTGAAAATCAAAGACACCAAATCTCACATGCATATCAATGAGACCCAAGAGTGGATACTTTAAATAATAGCAAGTTAAATATACCGATGAATATCTTGGCATCGATGAGACTTACTAATAAAAAGAACTCTATTAATTCCTTTTTTTTGGATGGAATTATGACTAATATGAAAAGGTCAAATGTTTTATTAAATTACTTCCATCTTCCCTCCAGATGTGGGATTTGCTTTTTGACATTGCGCAAACCTAGTAGCAACACTTAATTTAACAAACTCCTGAAAGGACTAAATAGACTTCATGAGAATTTTATATTTTTACATGAAATAAGCCCTAGGTAAGTATTCTTGTCCTCTGCCTCCTGTTTCCTGATTTGATCTGAATTGGTGACACTTTTTTTGGGCAGAATAATAGGACATAAGTTGCTAAGATCTCATTTGATTTCCTTAATGTCTTTGAGTAAATACAAATAATAGTGGATGATTCCATATTTTTTGAGTAAATTCTACCCCTGATGTGAGACCTGAGATCAAGAGTGGTCTGCCCTACAGCTGAGCCAGCCAGGCATCCCAGGATGATTCTATATTAAAACAAAGTTTAAAAAGCAACTTTCTAGACTCTGCAACAATTTTGAAGTCAATACTTTCCCCCCCACCATTAGAAAGGTTAAATGTTTAATATTGAATATGCATCCCCAGAGAGTTCAATTCCTTCCTTCTAGCTGAGTATCACTGTAAAGGTCAACCCTCAAATATGAGAAGCAATTGAAAACCGCATTATCTTGCATTATAGAGAGAGATAGATTGTATAACCTGGACTAAATGAAATGGAAAAGATCTTGGGAAAGACACATGGCACCAATATTTAAATTGTCTAGCAATGGTGATAATTTATTCTTAAAGATCTCCAAGGAGGAAAACTTGGCAGTGTCTTCCCATGCTCTAAACAGAGATTCACTACTTCAGGGTAGAACCCCTTCTTAAGATGAATAAAAATCTTCAAATTTTATGCAATTACAAATACAGTTTTGGATTTGATATATTTGTGCAAAAAAACTTCTCTGTAGTTAATTTTATTAGGGCAGTTTTCCAAAAATTAAATTGCTGGGTAGGCATCTAAACCCTCATTGAGGGGCGCCTGGGTGGCTCAGTCAGTTAAGCTTCTGACTTCGGCTCAGGTCATGATCTCACAGTTTGTCGGTTTGAGCTCTGCATTGGGCTCTGTGCTGACAGCATGGAGACTGGAGACTGCTTTGGATTCTGTCTCCCTCTCTCTCTGCCCCTCCCCCATTCACACTGTCTCTCTCTCTCTCGCTCTCTCTCTCTCAAAAATAAATAAGCATTAGGGGCACCTGGGTGGCTCAGTAGGTTGGGCATCCTACGTCGGCTCAGGTCATAATCTCACAGTTCATGGGTTTGAGCCCCACATCAGGTTCTGCACTGACCGTGTGGAGCCTGCTTGGGATTCTTTCTCTCTCTCCCTCTCTCTCTCTGCTCCTCCCCCACTTGTGCTCTCTCTCTCAAAATAATTAAATACAATTTTTAAAAATTTAAAAAATAAGTAAATAAACATTAATAATAATAATAATAATAATAAAGCCTCACTGAAAATAACCAAATACGTAAATAAAGACCAATTTACATTTCCACCAACGAGATATGAGAAAGTTCATTTCATCATATCCTGAACATCCAGACTGCTCTCAAGGTAAAAAAAAAAAAAAAAAAGAAAAGAAAAGAAAAAGCAAAAGCTTTGTGTAGAAGTAATCTATTAAGTCACTAACATTTAGCAGGAATTGGTGTTTTCACCTTCCTTTCTTCAGATGGTTTGGAGAGCATAAAAACTGCAAGCACTGTTACCAAGGAGTAGCAGCAAAGCCAAAGAAGGACAAACAACCTACTATGAATTCTGCATCACTTGCATCTGTGGGATCCCCCACATATTTCAGTTTATTTAACAAATCTTTGTTTCTCTATTATTATGTTCTAAGCTCTGTTTTAGATTATAGGAAGCAAAAACAATACGCATTGTCATTCTCAAGAACATTACAGTTATAAATGCACTGCTTATCTAAATAGCATATGGCAGAAGTTAAAGCAATCTTTGTACTGGCCTATTGTAAATAATTCTGGGGAAACATCTTGTAAACTATTTCTATTGTTGATGTTATTTCTAAATCATTATTTCAACAAATATTTATTAGCACCTGTCATATGCAAGGCACTTACTTGGGAGATGCAAGGGGTATATACAAATATACGAGACATTAAGTGTGCCTATAGGGATACAAATCTCCTTGGGTTCTCCGACGTTTCCACACATCTTGCGAGCAGAGGCATTGACAGATTTTGTTTTGGATCAGCTTTTCAAGGATATTTCTATAGTGAACAGCCTTAGAAGGTAAAAGTAATGTCTCCCTTTAGAGCAGAAGGCAGTTTCTGTAATGTCTAATGTAATAATTTAAAAAATAAATAAATAAAAGGGCATCTCTCTCTGGGTAATAGGAAGGTCAGGTTTGCTTGTCAAAGATTTGCTTTCCTAATGTAGGGGTTTCTTTGCTATAACATAAACACACTCTCTGTGCAGCATCCACCTGGGCCACTCTGAGTCACTGCATGGGACTTAGGACAAGGAGAACTGAAGTTCATGCTGCCTGATATACTAAGAGTAATTCTTTGTCTCTGAACCAGGAATCTCCTGTCTACTGCCAACACCCATGAAACTGTGGCAGGCTAACTTGTTAGCCTGCAAATAGGTAAATTCTTAGAACATCACACTTCTTGACAACGCCATCAAGAAATTTACTATTTAATAAACATTTAAGAAAAGCACACAGGGGTGCCCGGGTGGCTCAGTTGGTTAGGCGTCCAACTTCGATCTCACTGTTCCTGAGTTCGAGACCCATGTCTGGCTCTGTGCTGACAGCTCAGAGCCTGGAGCCTGTTTCAGATTCTGTGTCTCCCTCTCTCTCTCTGCCCCTTCCCCCACCCCCCTCTCTCTCAAAAATAAACATTAAAAAATTAAAAAAAAAAAAAGCACACAGATAACCATACTAGGTTATCATTATGGTAATAGTTACCCAAAATACTATAGAAAAGAACAAAACTAATTCTATCCAAGAGAGAGTTTCATGTAGGAAGTTAAGAGAAGGAACTCATCTAGGAAAAGGAAAGCATAAATTATCCTTCTATTCCTATTTCTCCAACCATTCTTTCTCAATATCTTCTACTGATTCCTCCTCTGTTTGGAGTCACCCAAACACTCCAGTGGAGTGTCATTGTCCCACTTCTCTTTGCAATGTATGTTCTTTCTTGAGAAATTTTATCCATTCATATGAGTTTAGCTATCAAATATGCATGTCTGTCTCTAATTTCTTTCCAAGCTCCAGCTCCCTGTTTTCTAATTGCTTACTTCACAACTGGGTATTTTACAGGTGACTCAAATTTAAGGTGTCCAAAACTAAACCCATTCTCTCTTTCCCTAACATACTGTTTTCTCTTCCTCCCCATAACTGTTAATGGAAGAATCATTCCCAGAGCCTCAGGCAAGAAATTTGCAAAAAATCTCATTGCTAAGTTATCCACGTCATCAGAGCAAAGAAAGTTAGTTTAATAGTATCAGCCTGAAATACACTATGCTGCTGCAGCCCATTAAGTGTAGGTATTGTCTATAAACACTATGACCTGGGAGCTGTCCTGTCCCTTCAGAGTGACTTCTTTATCTCTACTCTATTACTGGTTGACTTGATAGTTCAACACTATTATTATTTCAACGTTCTTCTTGGTTCCTCATAATTGTCCCTGTGCACTAACCATATGCCTACTTAAACTGGATTCCACACAGATCAGCTTGGTCCAATGGAATCATCATGACTTTGGGAGAGTTCCTTCACCCCATGAAGTGAATGAAGAAACTCTTAATAAGTTTATTACCTCCTTAATAAAATTTAATAGAATTTTATCTCCTTAATAAATATCTTCTATCTGTTCCCTTATTTCTATCTCTGGGAATATATTATCCTGGTTCAACCCTTGGTCATCTATGACCAACTTCTACTGCTTCCTACTTTGCTTCTGTTTGTTCAGTTTTAGCCTCTTCAAATTTAGCTTGTATACTCTTTCTCTTCAAACTTTCTTTTCAAAATTCAAACTTGACTAACAGACTCCCTGCTTACGACCCTCCTGGCCCAGTAGCTCCCACCACTAACACCACAGATCAGTTATTATAGGTCCTTTAAGATAAAGTTCAAGTTTCCTCATAGGACAGACAATCTCTCCATGATCTAAATCTTGTCTAACTCTCCAGCCTCATCTTGGCCACTTCCTACTTGAAATCTCAAGATATAGCAAAACCAATCTGATTAAGTTCTTCCCATATAATATGCTTCTTCTCATCTCCAAGCCAAGCTGTTTCTCACACTGTTCCTTTTTCCCAGTGTTCACTTCCTAGTCCTCTCTTCATGTTCTGTCTTGAGTTAGCAAATTTGTTTCATTGCATGTTTCTTTAGTCATCTCTTCAAAGAAGTCCATAGTATTTTCATCCAATTCCTTCCCAAGTAAGAGGATTCTGCTTACACTCTCAAAATACCACTACTTACCTCTAACCTTAACACACTGGATTGTAATTACATGTATTTACTGTGCTTCTGGCTCGCCTACTAGATTAAGACACTTGAGAGCAAGAACTCATCCTTCCATTCCTATTGGCTTGAATAGTTTCTGGCACATAAGTATTCAATAAATATTTATTGAGTGAATGGATAGATAGATGAGTAGATGGATGAATGAAGAGTTGGAGATAAGCTATGAATATTGATATAGAAATTTAATCAAAGTACATTTAAAATTTTAATGAATGGAGAAATGGACAGACTACAGTATAGTGCTCTACTGAAAGGACATTAGTTACTATGATAAACATATCAACAATGGGATAGATATGGCTTCTCTTCCAACAGTTATTATAAATATTTTCTTTTTCTCCTGCTAATCTCTCTCTCTCTCTCTTTTTTTTTTTTTTTAAGTAAATTCTACCCACAACGTGGGGCTTGAACTCAGGACTGGGAGATCAAGAATCATATGCTCTACTGACTGAGTCAGCCAGGTGTCCCTATATCCCTGATAAATTAGACACATAATGGATAAAGTGGAACATAGTCATTATTTTCAAAATGGTATCTTTACTCTCTTTTTAAATGGTAAATTTAAAGCATTTATAACAATAAAGTATGTAATAAGCCAAGTTTTATATTAATATTGCCTACTTTGCTGTCCTCCTTTTCCTTCTCTTTCTCCATAGTGATTCATTCCCATTTTTATGAATTCAAAAACAAATGTAATAAATGACTTGTGTCCTTGGAAAAGACTGATGGTACTAGTTCCAGTGTGACTATAAAGTATGTAACAGGGAAGGAAAAAGAAAGTACAGAGCATAGATGATATAAAGGGATAAAATATTTGGAAAATAGTACATAGGAATTCAAGTTGTTGCTGCAGAAGAAGTAGTGAAAACAATAAAGATATTTTAATCATCTGAGATAAACAATAGTACAAGATATATGTATCTCAAAATAGGGATGCTTGGGTGACTCAGCCGGTTAGGCCTCTGACTTCAGCTCAGGTCATGATCTCATGGTTCGTGAGTTTGAGCCCCACGTTGGGCTCTGTGCTGACAGCTTAGAGCCTAGACCCTGCTTCAAATTCTGTATCTCCCTCTCTTTGTCCCTCCCTTGCTTGTGCTCTGTCTCTCTCTCTCTAAAATAAACATTTAAAAATGTTTTTAAAAATTAAAAAAAAATGTATCTCAAAATAGAATGTGGATGGGAGTTAGAGAAGGAAAGCAGAGATACTTTTTACAAGTACACAGTCAGAACCTCTGCTGACACCTAGAGTTTTCATAATCATTCTAATGGTACCTTCTTTCACTACTTTAGCTTGATAGTGTAGAGCAACGTGGAACTTGGTCTTTCCCTTCTCTAGGACTCCCTAGCATTTATTTAAATGTCATAGGATTCTGAGGGTAAATCAACTTAAGCTATATATGTTTTATCTTTCTATATTGTTAATCTATAAATGTAGATCTGGAACAGAAGCATAATCTTTATATAGCATTTTAATCAAAGTGCATATAAATTTTTAATGGATAACGATACACATAAATATTCTCTTACTATTTCTTTTTTTAAAAATGTTTATTTAATTTAAGAGACAGGGAGAGAGAGAGAGAGAGAGAGAGAGAGAGAGAGAGAGAGAGAGCAGGGGAGGGGTAGAGAGAGAGGGAGACAGAGAACGCCAAGCAGGTTCCGCACTGTCAGCACAGAACCCAATGTGGATGGAGCTGGAACTCACAAACCAGGGGATCATGACCTGAGCCAAAATCAAGAGCTGGACACTCAACTGACTGAGCCACCCAGGTGCTCCCTCTTACATTTCATGTCTTGACATTCAATGGCCTCCTACTGGACTCCAGTCCTTTGTCTGATAATTTTCTTATTAAATTTGGCCTCCCCAAATATCTCCAAAATTTTTTCTTATTCTTCTTTTAATAGGCGTTCTTACTAAATTTAGGAAGAATGTGTTACCCAGGTTCATGCATCTTCTTCATGCATAGGCTCATATGGACTAATTACTAACAACACTCAATTTTTGTCACTTATTACTTGTTCAAGTATTTTTAAAGCTTTTGCCTAATTATGTAAAATGAAAAGATAACATAGTATCTTTAGTTTTGAAGCGACAGAAGAGAAAATTTATACATTTCTGGAAAGTAAATTGGCAGTATGTAAAAAATAACTTTTAAAAAGATTCATACTTTATTTTAGGTTTATTTATTTTGAGAGAGAGAGAGGGACAGAGCACGAACAGGGAATCTGCAGAGAGGAGGGAGAGAGAAAAAGAATCCCAAGCAGGCTCTGCACTGTCAGTGCAGAGCCTGACTCGAGGCTTGAACTCACAAACTGGGAGATCATGACCTGAGCCCAAATCAAGAGTTGAATGCTTAACTGACTGAGCCACCCAGGCACCCTGATCTTAAGCAATTCTAAGTAAGTTAAAGTGACATGTTCTAGTCTTCATAGACCAGGAACCTGAATAATAAGAACGATCAAAGTGGAAAAGTGCGTGCAGTTTGGATCAGGTTGCAGGAGAGGTGTGTAGTATAACCACAATCTTTCTGTCTTTTTTTCACTGCTTACTACAAAAGAGGGGTAGAAACTTATATGATGGCTTTTCTTTAGAGTATTTGTCAGTAGGAATCTAAAATCTCATTATCTTTCTTGAAAAAGCCTTAAAAATGGAAGCTATCTATAACTGCCTCTGACATTAAAACTAAGCGCGCCTGGATGGCTCAGTCAGGTAAGCATCTGGCTTCAGCTCAGGTCATGATCTCGCAGTTCATGGGTTCTGTACTCAGAGCCTGGAGCCTCCTTCAGATTCTGTGTCTCCCTTTCTCTGCTCCTCCCATGCTCACGTTCTGTCTCTCTCTCAAAAATAAACATTAGGGGCGCCTGGGTGGCTCAGTCGGTTAAGCGGCCGACTTCGGCTCAGGTCACAATCTCGCGGTCCGTGAGTTCGAGCCCCGCGTCGGGCTCTGTGCTGACGGCTCAGAGCCCGGAGCCTGTTTCAGATTCTGTGTCTCCCTCTCTCTCTGCCCCTCCCCTGTTCATGCTCTGTCTCTCTCTGTCTCAAAAATAAATAAACGTTAAAAAAAAAAATTAAAAAAAAATAAAATAAACATTAAAAAAATTTTCTAAAAAACCTCATTTGAAGCTTCAAAATCACCAGAATGTCATCAATAAACTTTTACATACCCTGCTAAGATTTTGGCACTAAGAAATATTTAATAATATTAATTATTATTCTGGCACAAATAAAATGAAAGTTTTTCTACCTGTGCTTTGTCACATCATATAAGTTTATTGAGAAAAATCTAAATTATGTCATGAACTATAGACTCTACTAGGTAAAAGAACCTTAGCTTGTCTACTTCATAAGTGATAATAGCCAATTAAGCTAACTATTTCTTTAAACAATTCTTTAAATGTATCATTAAAAATAATTTATTAATGTATTTGAAATGAATAATTAGTGATTAGTTAGTAACCGTGCCTTACTTTAGTAAAGGGTTTCTTGAAACTGCAGAATTGTATAGCTAACCTATGAATCACTTGACCACTCCTTTGGAAAGCCTCGCTCATAATTTACAAAACTACACCAGACCCAGGACCACTACTTGTTACCAGCAGCTTCTCAAAATGAGGTCTTGTGCTTGGTTGAGAGGAAAAACACCATTTACAAAGACTTAGATGCTACATAAACCCAAACTTCTAACCGATAAAGCTATATACATATGCACACATATCCACGATAACTTTGGCAACTTTAATAATTTGCCTTTTTCATTTCAGATTATTGTTGCATTTCATAAGTTCCTACTATTTCAGTCATAATATTCCCTGTTTTGATGAACTATAAACACTTAATGTACAAAACAGTAGTTTTGGGGGCACCTGAGTGGCTCCGTTGGTTGAGCATCCAACTTCAGCTCAGGTCATGATCTCACGGTTCATGTGTTTGAGTCCCACATCAGCTTCACTGCTATCAGCACAGAGCCTGCCTTGGATCCTTGGACCCTTTCTTTCTCTGACCCTCCCCCGCTTGTGCTCTCTCTCTCAAAAATAAATAGAACATTTTAAAAATTAAAACAATATTACTTAAAATAGTGTTTTTAACACTATAGGTCATGTTATAGACCTATAAAATTAGTGGGTCATGACTAATATTAAAAAACTAAATGTAAAATAATAGATTACAAGATCGGGATGCAGTACACATTAGAATTACACAAAAAAGTATTATTTTATAAAATTTTTGTTTCAGTTATAAATGTATGTGTGTACTGGGTCACAATGCGATATGTACGTTTAAATGTGGATCCAACAGGGGCATCTGGGTGGCTCAGTCGGTTAAGCGTCTGACTTCAGCTCAAGTCAGCCCGTGTCGGGCTCTGTGCTGACAGCTTGGAGCTTGGAGCCTGCTTCGGATTCTGTGTCTCCCTCTCTCTTAGCCCCTTCCGTGCTCATCCTCTGTCTCTGTCTCTCAATAATAAATAAATGTTAAAAAAAATTTTTTAACGGGGATACAACATGTTGTGTATTGTTTTGAAAAACAAACATGTCCCACAATACCCAATTTGTAACTAGGGATATTTTTCCTTAATATAGAATACTTCTCCTTAATGTTCCTATTTTGGCACTGTAATGTCTGTATTATTTATCTATTAAAGAAGGTCAGACCCTATATCAAAAGCAAGAAAGGAAAAGATGATAAAATAAATTTCCTAATATGTTTTTGAATCCTTCTTAAAAATACCCATATAGGATATGCTTTTTTTTAATGTTTTATTTATATTGAGAGAGAGAGAGAGAGAGAGAGAGAGAGAGAGTAGTGGGTGAGGGGCAGAGAGAGGTGGACAGAGGATCTGAAGCAGGCTCTGCACTGACAGGCTGACAGCAGCAAGCCCAATAATGGGGTTCAAACTCATGAACTACAAGATCATGACCTGAGCCCAAGTCGGACGCTCAACTGGCTGAGCCACCCAGGGGCCCCAGATATGTTTATGGGATTTCATTTATCCATTTTCTCAATAAGATAGATAGATAGATAAAAGAAAGACCAATTTATCTGTTTATATCTATCTATCATCTCTCTCTCTCTCTCTCTCTCTCTCTCTCTCTCTCTATCTATCTATCCAATATCTATTGAGAGACTGTGCCTTCTATATGCCAGGTGCTAGGGATGCAAAGATAATAAAGTAAGCACCTCTGAGGGTAAAGTCCTAGTAAGGGAGACCACAAATTAACGAACAATAAGCTAACAATACACTAACAGTTTTAGTAAATGATAGTCCAAAGGTACATTCCCAGTTCAGTGGCAAAAGTGCAGATCTTGATTTCAAAGAAATTTAAATTTTCAGATGAATGAAAAAAATTCGGATCCAAACTGATAGGAAATGTTGTTGTTTTCTGGACTTGATAAATAATAATTGTTTATAATTCAGAAATGTAGTGACCTATGAAATAATCTAGAGCCAGAGGACGACTCATGACTCAGCTTGTTACTCAACCTGACAAACATTAATTGAGCACTTTCCATGGGCCAGGCATGGTGACAGGAGCTGGAGAAACAGAGGTGACTAAAATACACTTTCAGTGGCCACAGTTAATTGCTCTCTAGCAGGGAAAGTGCACATACGAACAGATAATAAATCACAGTGTAATTAACACAGTTAAAAAGGGGGTATTGCCAGGTACAATGGGAATACAGGAAAAGAAGTGGTCAGCATTTTGCAGGAGGAGACACAGCATTTCACGAAATACAAGTACGATATTCTCTTCTTATCCACAGAGGATATTTCCACGATCCCCAGGGGATGTCTGAAACTGTAGACAGCGCTGAACCCTAGCTCTACTATTTTTTTCCCTGTATGTACACACCTATGATAAAGTCTAATTTATAAATTAGGCACAGTAACAGATTAGCAATAATAACAATAAAATAGAACAAGTATAACAATGTACTGTAATAAGTTATGTAAATGTGGTCTCTCTGTTTCAGAATATCTTATTGTACTGTACTCACGCTTCTTCTTGTGATGACAGGAGACGATAAAATGGCCGCATGAGGAGATGAAGTGAGGTGAGAGAGGCAGGAACTGAGACAGGCTACTTGTGACCTCTGACCTTTGGTCAGAAGAAGGGTCATCTGCTTCTGGACTGCGGTTAACCAGGTTACTGAAACCATAGAAAGCAAAACCGCAGATGAAGGGAGATCTACTGTAGTTGGAGATGGAATAGGAGTTTCACGGAAGAGAGAGAAAGGGGTACCACACTGAGAGAACGACTTCTTCGTGGCTGTATATTAGCATGGTACCTTTGGGTAATTACAGAAAGATACTCCTACTAGATTCCAGGCTGTCGGAAGGTAGTCAACCAAAATGAGGCTGGGGAGGCAGACTCAGTCACATAAGGGAGGGACGTTTTTAAAATTAAAGTTTATTTATTTATTTTGAGAGATACAAGACAGCGTGAAGAGGGGAGGGGCAGAGAGTGGAGAGAAAATCCCAAGCAGGCTCCGCGTTGTCAGTGCAGACCCCAATGTGGGGCTCAAACCCATAAACCATGAGATCATGACCTGAGCCAAAATCAAGAATCGGACTCTTAACCGACTGAGCCACCCAGGCACCCCGGGAAGAACGTTTTATACCATGCAGAAGGCTTTACATTATATTCCACAGACAGTGAGAATACAGATACCATACAAGGTTTTAGTCAGGGAGTAACTTTTAAGTCAACTCTGGCAATGGTGTGGAAATTAATTGAAAGGGAAAAGAGTTTAGAGACCTAGAAACCACTGGGGCTGTGAACTTTGATATCACAATTGACTGCTAGCATATTATGTGCCCCAGGACACGCTGATATGAGGAAAACCAACATGCAATATTTTTATTTTTCAAAGCTGATAATGCAGGGAATTAACAAGTTACGTATGTGTAAATAGTAGTTTCACAGTTCGGAAGCTGTGAAGCATCCCTCATATGAGTTCTACAGTATCATGTGCCTGATTCACCCTTGGCTTTATCAGCATCATTAGATCAGCATATGAAGAGTCATCAAGGTCACTGCGTGGATGTGCTGTGCAGCAGGGCTGGCTCATGGTGGAGACTCTAGATTTGGGGAGTGAGGTCTCACAGCTGGGAGCAACCACCTGGGTTTCCCATTTGAGGAATGTTCCTCTTCTTCTTGCTAATATAAACTGTTCTTCCCAAATCTAATCATTACCTCACAGCTCCATGTGTCGCCTCATCTTTTCTCTAAAATTTGTCCCATTCAAAGCCAATACTTCTTTTAATAATATCAGTGGATGCTTCCATAGCACTTCCATGTGTCAGGCACTATTCTAAATGCTCAACAGATATTAAATGATTAAATTCTCATATCAGCCCTATGAAACAATGACTATTATTATCGTCTTAGCTTACTCAAGTTCTATAACAGAATACCACAGATTGGGTGGCTTGTGAGCAACAGAAATTTATTGCTCGGACTTCTGAGGCTGGGAAGTCCAAGATCAACGTGCTCTAAGATTCCATGTCTAAAGAGAGACACTTATTGGGGCGCCTGGGTGGCTCAGTAGGTTAAGCGGCCGGCTTCAGCTCAGGTCATGATCCTCACGGCTCCAAGGCTCGTGAATTCGAGCCCCAGGTCGGGCTCTGTGCTGACAGCTTAGAGCCTGGAGCCTGCTTCAGATTCGGTGTCTCCCTCTCTCTCTCTCTCTCTCTCTCTCTCTCTCTCTTTCTCTCTGCCCCTCCCCTGCTTACACACTCTCTCTCTTTCTAAAAAATAAATAAACATTAAAAAAAATTTTTTTAAGAGGGCCACGTACTGGTTCATAGCCCTAATCTCCTCCCAAAGGCCTGCCTCCAAACACCATCACTTGGGGGATTAGGTTTTAACATAAGACTTTTGGAGGGACACTAACATTCAGCCTATAGCAATTATCCTCATTTTTCAGAGGAGGAAAGAGTAAGTTGCCCAAGATCCTACATAGAAACAGAGGCACTAATCATATCCATGCCATCAGGCTCTGGAGTTGGTATTTTTAGTCATGATAATGTGTTGCCTCCCATAAATCTCAGTTTTATAAAGTACCCAGTAGGACACAAGGGACATGGAATATTGCTTTACAGAAAACTTCCTGGGTACTCCCTTTTTTAAAAAACTACAAAACCCTGTAAGTTTGGCTCCTGCATCCAGTTGTTATGCCTTTATATACACGGTTTGCGTTGGTCCAACAATCTTAAGGAACATACTTCCTCATAAAGTACAGTTCAGCCAGACTGAAAGACTACCTTTCTTAGCTGACCTTCCTCACAGCTTAACTAGAACTCTCTCCATATCACAAATAAAATTTTTCTGTAAGTATTCTTTGGGACATGAGACTTACATAAGAATCTGTGGCTCGTTAAAGTGTCTTCCCTTTAATACTTAAGATTAAAATGCAACCTTTTCTGCTAGGTCAGCAATAAGAGCAAATCTAATGTATGTCCTTTATTGATTAAAAAAAAAAGTTGACTGCATTAATCTTTTGACTTTTTATCTTGTCTCTAGTTCTTAAGTCACCAACCCTTGCATGAGAGGGAACTACAGTAATGCTATTCCCTGAAGCTTTTAAAGAGGATATCATAACAGCAGAAAATGATTTTTAAAAACTCATTCTATCATATGAGGTTTAAGGATCTACTTACTGGGTGAAGGACCCCAACCCTGCCCATTATTAAGTGTTTCCTATGTCATTTTCGGAGTTTGAACTTTATTTCCAAAAATAATTATTTAGATCATGATGAGCACTGGGTGATATTTGAAACTGTTGAATCACTGTATTGTACACCTGAAACTAATATAACACTGTATGTTAACCAACTGGAATTAAAATTAAACCCCCCCAAAATATAATGTATTTTAAAAAATAATTTAGATAGAAAAAAAATAGCTGGCACTTAGCTCCTTCTTTTTTTCTTCTTCTTTTTAAAAAATCATTACTAAGTAAACTCTATGCCCAAGGTGGGGCTGGAACTAATGACACGGAGATCAAGAGTCACATGCTCTACCAACTGAGCCAGCCAGGCGCCCCTAGCTCCTTAGGGTTTTAAAAAATTCTTCTTTATATGAGCAAAATCGTGTAACTTTAATGGACCTGTGATTCTGGGTAATATATTAAAATAGTTCCCACTTTTCTCCAAGACTTAAAAAAAAAAAATGATGTGCATGACACAAAGGTCAGAACTTGCAGCAAAAAATTTTTGTGAAAAGTATTGCCAATGTTTCAAAGTGAGAGGACAAAGGAGGTGTGGTTTTCTGAAAACCTGGGGGTTTTCTTAAGTTGCTAACAGAGTGGTTTATTCATTGACACAGACCTAAGTCGGCCCACTGAGAGGCGGCAGGATGTTTTCAAGACCTCTTGGGTGGGCGACGCAGAAGCAGCTCGGTCTGTTTTATCATGCACCGAACATGGAATACGTGTTGGAAAACAGAGTTGATATGCAAGCCTTCCACCTGACAACCACTCACCTCTCCTGGTGTAAAACTATGCTAAAAAAAGGATTAGCACATAAAAGTCAGGATAGGCTTAAATAAACAGGAATTGAACAGCCACCTCTACTTTCTGAGCTATGTCCCGCAGCGCGCAGGCCATGCTCAATACTGGGGGAAACAGGACGATTTATCCTGGGAAGTCAACTGTGGGTCTGAATCCTAGCACTGCCATCTGCAAACTGTGTAATCTTGCCAAACTACCTAATGTCTAGGTACGCGTGTCTAGAAAACTGGAATTATCCCAACCTTAAAGATCGAAGAGAATTGACTGAGAAGAGCATGTGAAAACAGCTGGCCGCAGAAGGCCCCCAGTAACCTCGTTTGCTCTTTCCCTTGGCGTGTTTATCGGGGTCAGTGGCCTCATACCCCCACGGTCTCCATACAACGAAGGTACTGAACCCAATGGGCACCTTCCCTTCTGTGGGCACTGATCATTCATAATCACCTTTCTCCATCTGGGTGCTTCGGCCTTTTCCAGGCTGCCTAGCAAAGTCTAGACTGGTAGCATTAACTTCCAGCTCCGTTTACAGAGTTGTGAGGTTGGGGGAGAATGGCTCGGCCTCTTGCTCCACGCCTGCCTTTCCCCGCCTGGTCTGTCTGTGGCACTCTCAAGAGGTGAGCACCAAAGAGGTCTCTTCTGTGGCCTTAGCAACTCCGGTGGCAGAGTGAGGAGCAGCAGGGGACCGTGCCCGGCGCCACGACTGAGAGAAAGATTCCCGAGCTTGCTCCGCTCCCGCTGGGCTCCGGGAAGGGCCCTGGGCTGCGAAGAAGTCAGGGCGCGCCGTGGCGCCGGGCGAGGCTGCAGGGCGCCGGAGCGGTCGGACGGGGGAGCGAGAGCTAAAGCTTGCAGAGCGCGCCGAGCCGCAGGCGTCGGCGGCCGCGGCCGAGAGGCTGACGCCCAGCCGAGCCCGCCGGGCCGCGGGAGGCGGAGGCCGAGCGGGAGGCGGAGCGGGCTGCGCCGGGGAGGCGGAGGCGGAGGCGGTGTCTCCCCGAGCTGCGCAGGCGTTGCTCGCACCTTGTTGGTCAGTGCTGGGAGCGCTGCTATGGCGTTTCTCAGACCCGCGGCTCCTCCTCACACGCTCGAGGCGGAGGGAAGGAGGGGTAAGAGGAGGAGGAGGCGAGCGGGCGGCCGTCGCAGCTGCAGACCCGGGGCCAGAGAAGGAGGCGGAGCGGGAGCCGCCGCAGCCACCCCGGCCGCCGCCGCCCGCAGCCGCGGGGCTGCTGCGAGTCCTCTCCCGGCTTGAGGGCACGCGGGGCGTCCCGGCCATGCCGCGTAGCGACAGCTGAGCTGGGCGCGGGCCCCCTCCCTCCCGGCCGCCTCAGCCGCCGTGCCCCCGAGCTGCCCGTGGCCGGAGTGCCCGGCGCCTCCTGCGCGCCCTAGACCGCGAGCGCGAGCAGCGGCCGCCGCCGAGGCGCGGGTGGTGCCGGCGGCGGCGGCGGCGGCGGGAGCGCGGGGCAGGAGGAGGCGGGGAAGATGGACCCGGCGCCCTCGCTGGGCTGCAGCCTCAAGGATGTGAAGTGGAGCTCGGTGGCCGTTCCGCTCGACCTCCTGGTCAGCACTTACCGGCTGCCCCAGATCGCGCGGCTGGACAGCGGTGAGTCTCGGCCCGGCCGCCGGCGCAAGGCAGACCGGCGCGGACCGCAGTCTCGGCATGGGTGTGCGCGCGTGTGCTCGGGAGGGTGGGACCGGGTGGGGAGTGGGCTGCCCGCCCACCCCCGCCCCCACCCCCGGCGCTGGAGTTGGCCCGAGCGGCTGCCGCAGCCCTGGCGCGTTGCTCTCAGCTACCCCCAGCAACAGCTAGAGATGGGAAAATCAGAGCCCTTGCAGTGTAATTAAAAAGGACGCCTTAAAAAAAAAAAAAAATCAACATTGGGGAAACCTCTGCAGATTGTAATTTTGGAGGCGAGCTGTCCCTCCCCACTCTCCTGCAGGAATTACTCAACCTGGGAAACCCTGAAGAGTTATCTTAGGCAACTTTCTTACAAAATCATTGTGCTTTGGGTGGCATCTTTATTTTGGATGCTCTCCTTCCTTCTTCCACCCTCCACCCCCCACCCCCCTCCCACCCCCACAAGAAGCAGCAGATTTAAGAGGAAAAGCTCCTGGGTGACCAACTAAAGGGATCACATTTCTCAGAGACCTTTTATTACAGCTTGTCTGTTTTGTTTAACCGAACTGAAAGTAATTTGGGGCTGAGTGTAGAAAATGTTTTTAGCAGAAGTGATGGTATGCTTAAGGTTAATTATTAGCTTAGCACATTTCCAGCCTGGCAAAAAAAAAATTAAGTGACCAAAACCTATATTGATTTGGAACCTGAGCACAGAATTAAGAAATGCTTGTATTTTCTGAAACTGACCACCAGAAACCAGCCAGACATCCCCCAGCTGTTTGTTCTGCAGTGTGACCTCTGCAAACAAGTGCAGTGTCAAGCAAGTAGACCCCTGTCAGTTTGAATTGTACCATGTAAGGTGTCCATTCAGGTGTGTTTTGTTTTGTATTTTCACTATAACTTCAGTTGATTTGGGCTTCATGTGATTTCGGACTGTTCACAGAAACATGCTTGCTCTGCTGTAGGGCTGCGGGAAGCCCTTGGGCCCAGGCTGGCAGGCAAGCAGATAGAGCTGTGGTCACACAGGCCAAGTCAGAAGAGCATTGAGCAGAAAGATGTCATTTCAAGTCACAAGGGTTCGGGTTACTCCAGAAAGGGAGTAACAACAGTGGGTAACGTGAGATGTGTAAATGTCCAAAGGCATTTTTATTCTGTTTCTTAATCTGTGGGGTTAGATTAGACATTTGAAGTACTGATGGGAGAAAGCAATGCAGGAAAGTTCATGAATCCTGGAAAACAAGCATGGCATGCTTTCTATCCTTGTTTGGTTGGTCTTGGTAGTGGTGAGAATAAACTAGGAGTTTTCAAACTAGTAATGAAGTGCAGATGAACTCAGGAAGAAGGACAGGTGGTATGTTGAGGCATTCCTGTTTACAGTGGGGGTGGGAAAGTGGTGCTTTAACTATATAACTATATATCTCCAGGTCTGAATTTGTATGTGTGGGTATGTGTGTATTCACAGTTTCATTTCCTCTTCCACTGTGCAAAAATGTGTATATTGGAAGGTTAGGAGTCCTCACCTTTTCCGACCTTCTCTCATCACTGTACACTCTGCCAAAACCCTTAGCTAGGCAGAGAGCATTGATGCATGTGGTATAAAAGTCACCCAAAAGCTTCATTAAACTGAAAGTTTAAAGAGGCTGAATGTCAGTTACAGACCTAACTTTTAGCTTTATTATCTGCTGTCCTATCCCTGTCATTCATAAGAAGGATCTGAATCAGCACTGTACTCATCCCACACTTCTTTTTAAAATTAGGACGTGGGTAGCAAGTCTTAACACTGTGCCCTTTCAAGCTGTGGAATGGATTTTGATCACTGTAATTCCAATTCTTTATTGTGAATTTTCGCTTATTACCACTTGAGAATCACAATGACTCACACAAATTTGGAATCCCAGCCAAATACTGCTTTATACCTTGGTTTTTTCACTTAACAATCCCATCTTATTAAAATTTTTTTTTGTTTTTAATAGCTGCATAATATTCCGAGCGGATGGCTATACCCAACAGTCTAGTCCCCAATGGTGGACATGAGCTGCTGTTACAAATTGTGATATCATGAATACCCTTACCCATAAATCTGTTTGTTCAGGTTAGTATATATTCCTGCCTTTCTGAATAAGTATATGTGAATCCTTTTTTGAGTTCGATACACATGAGAATTGGGGGAGCACCACTCTCCCCACAGCCTTACAGTGTTAAATATCCTTAAAAAAATGAATATGATGAGGGGAAAGTGTTAGCTTACCAATTAAATTTGGATAGTCTTTCAAAGAGTCGATCATTGACTCCTTGCTTATTTTTAACCATGTTCCACAGCAGCACCCAGAACATATTAAGGATATGCCGCCATATTTATAAAAGCTGTATGTGAAATCTCCAGTTTTGTGCAGTCCTCATTCT
Source organism: Panthera tigris (assembly GCF_018350195.1). Taxonomy (NCBI): domain Eukaryota; kingdom Metazoa; phylum Chordata; class Mammalia; order Carnivora; family Felidae; genus Panthera; species Panthera tigris. The sequence goes on along the minus strand of NC_056671.1, from coordinate 53,832,524 downwards.
GTGTCTGTCCTTTTCCCAGTTTTAGTACTGCAGGTATGTTTTACACACACACACACACACACACACACACACACACACACCCTATACTTAGCCATGAAAAGTAGTCATTTTCCAAATCACTGATTTTAAAAGAGACCAGAAAGAAACTGAAAAACATGCCACTAGTTGACCTTATGCCAAGAGAGAACTATTGGCTAATTTGAAGCAGTCATTAAAGAACATTAAACGTCTAATTTTATAACTGTTGGTTATTGAATGCCTACTACGTGCTGTACATTTCTCATTGCTTGATGCATTGTCTCAAATACTCAGCACCCCATTTTAAGGACTTTGGGAACCTGAGATTCAGAGAAATTGAGTGACATACCTGGTAAATGTGTGGAGTGGGATTTTCAGCCAACTTTCTGACTCTAAAGAAAGACCTTTTATCTCAAATTTTACCTCCTCATACTAAATGGGAGTAGGTTTAGAGTAGGTCTAATGTCTACTCTAAATAGCCCCACTGTCTCTCTGAGAGTTTGAGGACCGGAAAGTCAATATTTTTCAAACAGTGTAGACACCGAATTAAGTGCTGGCCTCATCCATCATATTTAGACTCCTTTCTGCTTCCCAGAGGAGTGGCTGAAAAGACGAAAGGAGCAGTGGGGAAGAAGAGAGTACGAAATCAGAAAAAGAAGGAAAAACGTGGTGTTTGAGGTGAGGGCTTATGTATTTAGATGTGCCTGTTGAAATCACTCCTCAGGACATTTGCCATACTTAAAATATTAACCCCACAGTAAAGAACTCTCCAGTTCTTTGCATTATGCATGTTACTTATGAAATGCCAGTCAGATACACACAGTCAACATTGCATCCCCAGGGGTGAAATTTGTCATCATATGATAAGAGAAATACAGAATAATGAGCCTTCATGGTATTGCCTCATGAATTTTTCTGAAAAACACAAAAGTACTCAAAAGTAGTGATTCTTCTTACGGGGGTGAGATACATGCTCAACAGGCAAAGGCTAGCTAACCCCAGTCAGCAGCAATACAGTTGAGATCAGATATTTAACCTGGTCATCAATCTTGGAAACTGTTGGCTGTAGAACCAGGTTCAACACGTGTTTTTGACCAAGAAGAGGGTGGAGCAAATGCTAATCTCCAACCCATCCTAACTCAAAACTAGGTAGGGAAATTGAACATTCTCTGTCTCTTCAATTATTTCACCTTGGAAAGGCTCCAGTGGTTAGTCTAGAACAGTGTTCTTCCAACTTTTTTGTTCCTGTAGCTCCTGAACGATTCTGTAGAAGTTTGTACCCTCAGCATATTTTTAAGCTGATTGCTGAAACTTTTCATCTTAAGTGAAAACAGTTGCAAAGGATGTCATCTTTCAGTATATTATAAATCTTGACCTTTTAAATTGTTACGTCATTAAAAAAAAAAACTCTAGTAGGTCTATAAGTGATTCCCAGTATCCTTCGTTTTTTAAAATGCATGAATAAGTTCTTCTTAAACAGTTAAAATTTTTATACCTTTTTCTCCTTAAATTTATATTCCCATTTTCTTCTGCTACAGAATTCTATCCTAATGTAATGTATTTTTATGTTTGAAAGTGTCTTACGGATCACTCTGTCATTATTTCTGTTATAAAATATGTATATAAATTGAAACCCAGTGTTTTAGATTTCTTTTGACCTTAAGCCTTTTCATATTTGAATATTTCTGGTTGCTTGAAACAAAGAATTGGAAATTCCCTGATTTAGAAAAGGCATTGCTACCCAAATGCTAAAGACTCAATCCTTTACATGCAGTAGGGTTTTTATTTGTTGCTTTGTTAGTTGCCCTGAGGTCTTTACACCCTGGGGTAATGCAGTTAAGAAAGATCTAAAGATGCATTGTTTCTGTAAAGTGGGTGAAGGGTCTTTGGGAAGGGGAGGTGGTGGAGGACAGCTTCTATTCATCCTGGGTTGGACGTCTCTCTGTGATCCCAGGCAAGTCAATTTTTAGACCAGAGAATATTGGGAAGTTGGGGCTCTGGAAATTGATTCCCTGACAGCTGTGATGGGAAGTATTGGCTTTGCATCTAACGTGTACCCCTGTTCGAAGAATGATTGCCTAGATCACTGAAAGATGAGTTTATGGTCCTGTTGACTGAAAGGAAGAGGAAGACTGAGCCTGCATGGAATGACAGGGAGAGAGAAAAAGATAGTAGGAGTTGGAGGCAGCTGCAGTGATCAACAGCAACTTCTCCTTTCCAGATGTGCAGAGGAATCAGAGCTGATGCTAATCCCCAGGTGTGTTGGCACTGTGGGAACTTGGTCCTGGCTTTGTGCTGAAGTGCTTCTCTAACTACCATTTAAGTGCCTGTAAGGCTGAAGGAGCAGAAACATGGACACTGAACTCAGGGAGGCTCCATGTGGCTCTTTGCAGATATCAAAGGTGTTTCTAGATCTGTGTTTTATTTTTGAAATTAAGTTCTCAAAACCTCCACGATTGATGTTTTATATATATATTTTTTCTAAACTAACTTTGTGTGAATCTTGTTCCCAGAAGATGTGCTTATCTGTGGTTTCATTTTCCCTGACATTCTATATTGTAAGAGGCATACATACGCATACATGCATACATATGCATGCCCCAGGTAGGAGAGACAGTAGTTTAAAGGATGCTAGATTTGGGTCTTAGAAACCTCTGTTCAGTTATAGGAGCTGCCATTTCATAGTTATGTGATCTTGGTCAAGTCTAACCCCTTTGATTTGTAGTTTTCTCGTGCAGAAAAAATATATATTATACTGGTCCATGTATCTCATAGTTTTTGATTAGTTTGTTCAATCAATATTTATTAAGTCCCTGCTGTGTATGAAGCCCTGTTACAAATATGGGGACAATAACATTGAATAAAACAGACACCTCTGTGCTCATGCAACCTGCATTCTTGTGTATCTGCTTACTGTGATAATTAAACGCATAATATATGTGAAATACATGTGTATTGCAAAAGAGTGCACATAGATAAGATTAGAGTAATGGAGGTGCAGACCAGTTGAGAGAGAAGCTTCAGAGTGTATCATTTAGGCAACTGAAGTCCACCAAATAGTATTTTATTATTTTTGTAAAGCTAAAGATACTGACTTTATCAGGGTGACTTTAGCCTACCTATTTCCCTCAGAGTATTTGAGATCTAGTAATCCACAGGTTATAAAAAGGTGATGTAAGGTTTTTATCAGAGAGAAAGTGTTGTGAACTAACCCAAGATTGGATTTGGGAAAGAATAGGAAGTTAGGAAAGAAGCTTTTAACTTAATCCAGAATCACATGCAAGTCTGACCAAATGCTACCAACCCACTTGAATCTCTTTCTAGTAGATATTCATCACTGCTTTTACTGGGTTGATGATGATTTTCTGAGCACTTATGGTTATATAACTGTTAGGAAAAACATGCCTTGTGTAATGTTCTGCACCAAATGGGTGATGAAGGAAGTCCCTTGAGTATTCTTTTATATACCATATTATTTTACTTTCCTCTAGTTATCACCTCTAATTCGCCATGCCTACAAATTATGGAAGAATAGGAAAGGACCTTTTAGAAGACCATGGACAGTGATAAGCACTTAGACCCACAAGACAAGATTTGGATATCGCTCTTTCGGTGTTCTTGTTTTTCAAGTAAGATGGCCGTTTTGGAAGTCTTAAGACATTTGGTCATCCGTAAAAGGAAAACTGGTTTGACCATTTGATCAACCATATCATAGTTTAAAGAGCATTCGACTCTCTTTTGCTCATTTGGCTGCCTTATTGAAGTGGCAAGTCCTTGTAGGCCAGCTTGTAAACTCGTTTATTTTTGTTTGAGATTCCTGAGGTATCTGTCTTTTTACTCACTGAGCTGCAGTTCTAAGAAAACTCATAAACTTCCTCTGGTCTTCAGCAGGATTATCAATCTTAAGAACACCAGCTATGCTATGCAACTTGAAAAATAACTTTTATTGCTGGTTTATGTATCATTGTGTTATATTTAACAAAATAGAAAATACTAAAATATTTTAAATCTTATGAGATTTAAGCCTTTTAGAAGACATTTCCACATGATGATGCTCCCCCACATCTCAGCCCCTACCCCTACTCCTAGTGGCACAAAAATGTTTACTTGAATTTCAGGTTAAAGGTATCTAACAATTATTTTTGCTATTTGCCAGCTCCTAGCACAATGTCTGACATAGAAGAGATATCCCATAAGCAGTTAATAAATGAATGAGCAAATCTCAGTATTAAACATTTTCAGGTCCAACACATCTGTATTATTAAAGCATCTGCGACCTCTATAAGTTTGAAATAGAATTTCACTTTTGTTTCAGTTGAGCTAGACATGTGCGTAAATACATAACTTGAAACTAAGATGGTATGTCCTAAAATTAGCAGTAGGGAAAATAAAGACTTAGTTGACCATCATGATGAAATGATGATTCTTAGGATCATTAGTTGTTAATATTTTATTTTATTTTTTATTTTTCTTTAATGTTTTTCATTTATTTTTTGAGAGAGAGAGAAAGAGAGCATGAGCAGGGGAAGGGCAGAGAGAGAGGGGAACCGCGGATCCAAAGTGAGCTCTGTGCTAACGGCAGCAAGGCCAATATGGGGCTTGAACTCAAACCAGAAGATCATGACCTTCACTGAAGTTTAATGCCACCCAGGTGCCCCAGTTATTAATGTTTTAACTAAATTATTTCTAGAAATTTCAACTCAATTTTAGATTCTTTGGCTTCTTGCTAGTTCTTTTGTTCTGGAATTCAGATGCCTCCTCTACATATTAACATGTAGCTATGTCATTGAATTTCTAATCTTATGTGGACTAGAATACCATAAATCTTTGGAATCGGTCAACTCTTATGCTATAATAAAGAATAGGACTGATTGGATAGTCAGCTAACCATTTAACTATTCAATGTTTCATTTTCCCAGGGTACCAGGGATTTTACTTCTAAGCAAAGTAAGCCACTTGGTTTAAATAGTGTTACGAAACTACAACTGCTAATTTGGTACAGTTGTCATCTTCCTAGAATAGCCCCAAGATTGACTTGAAACCTTAGTGTCTTAATCCCAGACAGTGAGTTTCCTTTTATGCCCTTGTAGGGATACTGCATGGTGGTAGAAGAAGGAAAAAACAATGTTCCCAAGCCTTTTTCCAGTGTTGTGGATGAATTACTTTATAATTAAAGGGCAAGTCATTTTAATTGATTCTGCTAATTCTTAAGCCTAGTTTGAAGTATTTAAATACCAGTTGGGCTTTGATGACTTAATGGTTGTTTAATAAATTCCAAGTTATTGAATTTAAAGTACAATGTGAAGTCTTATGAAGATATTTGTTACTTAGGTTAATATTTAACATCTTCAGTAAGTTATTACGATTAGGCTAGTTACAGTGTAGAAGGGAATATGAACAGTGCTGAAGGATGTTTCCCTGTAAAGATTTAAAATAAGTTATGTTCTGTTTTTCTCCACTCAGTAGAGGAAAACTTCCTTGCTCAGACATTTTTTAAATATGAGTTTTCTATATACCAGTCTTTAAGGTGTTAGAAGTGAGAATAGGCTCTTGATAATTAGTTCACATTGACAGTGTTTTCCTCTTGGCAAGGAACTAGATTCAAATATCTAAAAGTAACTGAAAAAAGGTAAGTGTTTACTTTTCTATTTTTAAATATTCTGTTAACCTTGTAGGTAGTTAGGAAGCACTCACTGGTTATAACATTCTGTCATCCATTCAGAAAAAGGTTAATGAAATGTCTGAGGAAGCCCACGTTGGTAACTTAAGGATATCCATCTGTGAAGGTGTTCTATTCATGACTGACACCCTGAATTGCCTCACTCTTCCTTTAGCAGCAATGTATGAGCAAAGGATGGTTGAAATTGAAGAACTAACATCCATTCCATTGTCATTCCTGGTCCTCGGGAAGCTTAGGCTTCAAGGTCTTCACTTTTAGTCTGTTTCAGGTTAATGTTTGAAATAATGCAAGATCCATTTTACCTTGAACCACTGACCCACAAAATCAATCAAGCACCAGACCCAAGTTAAAAACAGTTTAATTAATCTCTAAATAGAGCTCTAGAAGATTCAGAATACCTACTTAAAAATAAGTAAATAACATGAGGCTTTATACAGATATTCTTCGGTTTGGGGTTTTTTGTTTTTTTTTCCTTGTTTTCATGTTTATTTTGGTCCCATTTTTTGGGAGACAGGAGAGCCACTGAGAATAGATAGGATCAGAAGAAATTTTCACAAGCTCCTCATGGCCAGGTATATCAGTTAAGGTTAACTTTAGTTGCGTATAATAGGACCAAAAAAAAAAAAAATAGTGATTTATACAATATGGAGATTTCATTCATTTCATATAAAAGGAGTCTAAAGGTATATACTCCAGGATAGATATGGCAGATCCAGAGTCAAGGACCCAGGCTCCTCATGTCTTTGTGCTCTGTCATCCTTCGGAGGTGGTTTTCACTTCATGGCACTTAATGGCTGCTGGAGCTCTAGCTATCATGCCTGCATCTTATACAGCAGGAAAGGTAAAAGGGCTTGAATTCAGACCAGAAGATCATGACCTTAGCTGAAGTTTAATTGCCTTACCACAACTCCTAACACAGCACTTCACTTTCCATCTCATTGGTGAGGACTTACACACTCTTCTGTAGACGGGAAAGTAAGGAACTGGGCACAGTACCCGTGGGTTCTTACTACAGGAGAGCGGAGCATTGGATGGTAGAAGCTGTTTAGCAGTCTCTGCCACTCAGATTTGTGCTTTGATGCTTTTTCTTCACTTTTTTTTTTTCCTTCACAAAACTTAACCGTGCGTTCAGCCCTAATTTCTTGACACCTTCTTGTTCAGGTTTTTCTTTAGCTTAAATAGTATGAACCTCTTGCTCCAACTTTTCTCTTTTCATCCTTGAGCATGAGCTAAAACCTTAAAGCAGTTCTATTTAAAGGCCCTCTATTATATGTGAAAGTACTTTATAAGTAAGCCATGAAAAGTTATGTATTTGTGGGAAATTATTATTATAAGACACTTCTCACTTTCTTTTTTGGCATGCATACTTTTCAGATTTTCTTTCTGATCTGATATACACGATGGGAATAATTGTCCAGTTGTTTAAAGGTGCTTTTCCCCCCTGCTTTATTTTTTTTGACAGAGAGGCTTGGTAGTTGTGTTTTAAAAAGATATTTACTGGTTTTCTGCAGATATCATTATTATTGAGAATTTGGAAAACATAGACCAAAAAAATGACAAAAATGAGTATCAGCTTTAATTCCAGAAGTTATATAACTTGTTATATAACCATTATTAACCTTTTCCTATTTTGCAGGCATGGCATGTAAATGGAGACTGTATCTAAAAGTGGGACCAAGCCATATAAAAAACTTTCTTTTTAAATTTTTTAATGTTTATTTATATTTGAGAGAGAGACAGTGTGAGCGGGGGAGGGGCAGAGAGAGAGGGAGACACAATCTGAAACAGGCTTCAGGCTCTGAGCTGTCAGCACAGAGTCCGACATGGGACTCGAACCCACAAACCGAGAGATCATGACTTTAGCCGAAGTCGGACACCTAACTGACTGAGCCACCCAGGCGCCACCCCCCCTTTTTTAAATTTTTTTGATGTTTATTTATATTTGAGAGAGAGAGAGAGAGAGAGAGAAAACTATGTTTTTGATTTTACATGAGATCATGAGCATTTTCCTTCATTATTAATATTCTTTGAAAATAAAATTGTGGGTGGGAATCTATTATTACCAATAAACCACTATTTACTTGACCATTTTTTAGTTGTTAAACATTTGGTTGTTTTGAGTCTCATATTTTTGAGGATATCTTTGTAACTGAATTGGTCAGTTTTTAACATTTAGTTATTTGGGGTTCCTGGAAGTGGGATTATTATTCAGAATTTATTATTTTTAGATTGTTGATATGTGTTGCTAAATTGTATCTAGGAAAGTTTGTACATTAGTAGTGACTGAGTAAGCCAATCATTTTGTGCATCACTGAAATCGTAGTTATTTCTTAGTCTTTGCCAATTTAGATCACTTAAGAATTGGCACTTTTTCTAATTTGTATTTCTTTGATTACTATTAGAATAGCATCAATAATTTTGTCATATTTCTTTTGTGAGTTTTATGAGTTCTTTGTTCCATTTTTTGGTAGAGTTTTTCAAAGCTGTAATAAAAAATAAAATGCTAGTATTTTTTCCCTTGGTTTTCTGCAGTGTTTATAAGTAATCTCCAGGTTCATGTGGGGTTTAATCACTTTTTAAAACTTTCCTTCTATTTTTCCTCCGTTGATGTTCATAAAGAGGTATTCCCTCTATTCCTGAAATTGGATAATTATGATTGCTTTTATTTATCAACCTGGATATTGGTTTTAAGTGTTATGTTCATTGTTGCCTTGTGGCCAGTCCTCTGAAAGAAGGAATCCTCTTCCATTGCATAAAATAAAATAATCTCGTGAAAGTCTTGGTAAATCCATGCTGTGTATTCACAACTGTGTTTGAATTCAAGTCATGGAGAGGTTCCCACAGCTACGTCATTGTTGAAAATTCCTGTGCTTTGCATGAAATTGAGCTGACAAATAAGGTTCGTCACTATTTGGTTTTCAGGGTTAAGAATAAGTTGACAAGTTTATAAAAATATTTCATTCTTTTTACAGGTAATCCATAATGAGCCCTGAAGTGCTACATTTGGGCAGTTTGAGAGCCTTTTGAAGCTTAGAACCCAAGTGCTGATGTGAGAGAATAAATACTAGAAATTCACAGACAACTTCCAGATAGGGAGAGAAGCAAACATGATGGCTTGGATGTCATTTCATTTCTTCTGTTGAACATCTGTGTAAATGTCAACTTCATTATGATGTCTAAGAGGAAGGGAACCATACACACACACACACACACACACACACACACACACACACTCACACTGAAGTATTACTGAGCAATAAAAAAGAATGAAATCTTGCCATTTGCAAAATGTGGATGGAACTAGAGTATTATGCTAAGTGAAATAAGTCAGAGAAAGACACATACCATATGATCTCACGCATATGTGGAATTTGAGAAACACAACCAATGAACATAGGGGAAGGGAAACAAAAATAAGATAAAAACAGGGAGGGAGACAAACCATAAGACACTCTTGAATACAAAGAACAAATTGAGGGCTCTGGAGGGGTATTGGGTGGGGGGATGGGCTAAATGGGTAATGGGCATTAAGGAGGGCAGTTGTTGGAATGAGCACTGGGTGTTATATGTAAGTGATGAATCACTAAATTGTATTCATAAATCATTATTATACTATATGGTAACTAATTTGGATTTAATTTAAAATATTGTTTTAAAAAAAGAAGGGAACCACAGATAAGAGGGAAAGTCCAGTTTAATTCTCTGTGTATATGCAGTGATTGATGGGGAATAATATACATATATCCCTTTACTAACTAGGCACAGAGAACTCTCTGAATAGTTCTATCAGTGGGTTGAGGTGACGGTTGCTAAAAGTGAAGTACGAGATGACTTTGAGATTCTTTTCTACTGTCAAAGAAGAAGCCTCAAATTAACTTTACAGTAAATCAGGTAGTTTTTGAATTGTTCTCACCCCTCCCCACAGTCTTCTCTCTCTCTCTCTCTCTCTCTTTTTCTTGACTCAGTTGGGAAGAGATCAATGAGTAGACTGTATGCAGTTGAATACTGTGCAGTAGATACTATAAGAGTTTTATGCTAATGAGTAGAGCCCAGGGAGAAGAGGAGGGAAATATATGAACTAAGTCTAACCTATCTAGTTTTTAAATTGTCACAGTGAAACAAAACTTTATTGCCCTTGATTTTGAACTTAATACATTCATTAAAAAGAATTTGAATACATAAAAATATTTAAAAACTAAAGATAATTTGAGGTCCCTCCACCCTGAGATAACCACCATCAGCATTTGGTGACTGTCCTTTTCATGTATCCTCTGTTCACACATAGACACACATTACAATTTTACGTAAGCGCACATTTTAGGTTTGTTTGGTTTTTTTGCCTTCTCCCTTCACTTCAACCCCTATTCCTCCAATCCAACCCTGCCTACTCACATAATACAGTACATATCCTTTCTATTTTCTCCATACTCACATAATCCCACATCAACATTTTATACACATACAAAGGCACATACTGAAACAGAAATCTATCATTGCTGTATAAAAATGGGATTACATTATACATGTCTTTTGGCCTTTTGCTTATATCACTCATGAGAATTTTTCTGAATCATGGGATGTAAAACAAATTCATTTTTAACAGCTGCACAATATTCTACGGTGTGGAAATACTCCTATTGATTGGTGTTCAATTTGTTTCTAATTATTGGCCTCTGAATTTCACTAAACCCCCATATGTATAAGTCATTAATTTGCTCATTGTTTCTATAGAAGTCCATGATTTCTATCTTTTATTTCTTCCCCAAAATATCTTTGATACCACTATCTTACTGATTCTCTTAACCTCACATGCAAAGATCAAAATTAACTCTTTATAGAAAACATATGTGGGGGGGCACCTGGGTGGCTCAGTTGGTTCAGTGCCCAACTCTTGATTTCATCACAGGTCGTGATCTCACAGTTGTGAGATCCAGCCCCTCACTGGGCTCTATGCTGACAGCACGGAGCCTGCTTGGGATTCTCTCCTTCTCTCTCTGCCTCTCTCTCTCTTTCTCTTTTAGAATAAATAAACATTAAAAATACATATATGAGGGAAAGGGGGTCTTTCATCCCAGTATCACAATTCACAGAACTAGAAATGATATAATAGATGTTGCCAAATTGCTATCCAAAAAGTCTGTAACAATTCTCATTTCCATCATTGATGTGTAAGAATACCATTTCTCCAAATCCATGTCAACATTAGCTATTATAAAGTTTTAAAAAAATATTTGCAAACCTAACAGATACAAAATGAGATCTTGTTGCTATGTTATTTTACATTTCCCTGTTAGTGATTTTGTGCCCTTTTTATATGATTACCGCTTAGAATGCTCTTCTGCAAATTGAAATCATACTTTTTTGCTGGTTTTTGTTGACTCATTCTTGCCAATTTCTAGATGCTGTTTGTATATTATGTAAGTTTTCCTTATATATGTTTCCATATATATATATATATATATTACATATATTATGTAAGTTTACTTACATTTATCTATTGACTTTGTTTATATTCTATTTATCCATTCAGAGTTTTTAATTTTTATATGCACAGACAAGTCTCTTTCTTGTGTTTTCATTCTTGGCTAAGAAAGATCTTCCTGACCTCGAGATTGTATATGTAGTTTCTTAGATATTCTAGGAAGATTTAAAAATTTTTTAGTTAAGTCTTCAATCTGTCTGGAATTAATTTTTGCATATGATGTAAGATTTTTATTTTCTTCTAGCCTGTTGTTGTGCCAGCCCATTTACTCAAAAGTATGCTTAACTACTGAATTGAACTATCTTTGTCAAATTCATTTTGCTCTTTAAAAGTAGAAAAATCCATTTCAATCGCACCTGTCTTTCAGGGAATGCATTGGGCTGTGATCTAAGAATACTTACAGTTGATGAAATCTGAAAACAATCCTTTATTTTTTAAAGAAGAGAAGTTGTGGCTAGGGCCACCCCAATCTTGACTTACTCTTCTTTTCCAAAGGCTGTGGGAGGCCTGAAATTTGTTTTTCTAAAGAAAATTTTAATTCATTTTAAAGCCAGCACTACTCTGGTGAGTCTGGGAAATGATAGTAACTTGTTAAATGCCTTCTGGAATATAGTCCAGATGCTTTGGCAATAAGTTTTCTCCAGGGAAGAATTTGTTTTAAAATGATACTTTACTAAGCTGTTGTTCGTGTGTGTGTGTGTGTGTGTGTGTGTGTGTGTGTGTGTGTGTGTGTGTGTGAGAGAGAGAGAGAGAGACAGAGAGACAGAGAGAGAGGCAGAGAATGTGCCTTTCAGAATTCAAGAAGCATTTGCAAATTGCGCTCAACTTTAGACTAGTTAATTGAAAGTACATTTCTTCCATTATTTTTTGGATGAAGGGCACACTTTTCACCATTCTTTTTTTTTTTAATTTTTAAGATTTTATTTTTAATTATATCTATATCCAGCATGGGGCTTGAACCCACAACTCCAAGATCAACATTTGCACACTCCACCAACTCAGCCAGCCAGGTGCCCCTTTCACACACCATTCTTAATGTACATGTGTGTGTGTGTTGCTTAAGAATTTCATAATGACCTGTGTCTGTTTATTGTTAAAGACAAAGTGGGGTGCCTGGGTGGCTCAGTCGGTTAAGCATCTGATTTTGGCTCAGGTCATCATCTCACAGTTCGTGAGTTCGAGCCTCACGTTGGGCTCTGTGCTGACAGCTCAGAGCCTGGAGCCTGCTTTGGATTCTGTGACTCCCTCTCTCTGCCCCTCCCCTGCTTGCATTCTGTCTCTCTCTCTCTCAAAAATAAATAAAACATTAAAAAAAAATTTAAAGACTTAAATTTCTCTTACAACGTCCTTACCTCCCACAAAATCTTTGATGGCATTGCCTTCCCAATTCCTCTTAATTTCACATGGCAAGGATTAACATTAAATCTTTTTGGGGAAAACAGGGCAACATGGAACCTGTGTATCAATGTCAAAACCCAGACTGCATAATAAAGGAAAAATAAGTCGTGTGAGAAAAGAACTCTTAACAGATTATTCTGTGAAGCCTTTTCTTCTGCATGATCTCTGAGTAAAACTATAACAAAATCGCAGTCGTGAACTCCTTGAGGAACTTTATTAGGTTGGAGCTGGGTATGTGTAGAAGTTTTATCACTTCTCTTTTTTAGATATGTCGTTCTAAGCCATCAGATAGCAGGCGGTCCTGGCTTCTCTTCCCATTGCACATTTCACACGGTCTAGCAGCATCTGGCACAGGGCGTTTGGGATACTCCAGTTTATTTCTAAAGTATTTGCAAGCCCTGCCCTACTACACACACAGGTGCATGCCCTGTGTCCTTCACCTTCCAACCTTTTAGCAAGTTCTGGGCAAGGGAAGAATAATTCCAGCAGCCATTCCATCCTGCTTCAGCTCAAGGATTTTAGAGTTCTTCCCCAGTCTCTGACTTCTCAAGTTATCTCCAGCTTAGAAGAGACTCAGTATATGAGGATATGTCTTATTTTAGAACTTCTTGAATTATATTTACATACATTAACCTCGTGGAAAGAAGGTGAAAAATATTCTGAGTCTGGGTGAAGCCAACTCAGCATTAAAATTTGGCTGGAAGAACACTGAGATTTGGTGATAACTACTTAATCAAAAGCTGTTTAATTTGTCCTGATGTGTTGGGTGGATGTATTTGAAAATGGAAATGGACATATTTCACTAATTCTGAAGTGTGCATTTTAATAGTCCTGAAATTGGGATGCATCTTGTAATTAATGGCATGTCGTAGTTTAATCAGCCATGTTTATTCTTTCTTGATTCTTGTGAAGTAATGACTGTATTACGAGTCATGGCATCCTAAATTACGTGAACTATGGTAGTTCCATGCAGTATATTTGAGTCAGAGGATTTAAAGGGCAAAGCACACATGTGAAACAAGGACTTTTTAGTGGATGTTCCAATACAATGTGGGACATAATCTAAACTGAAAATCAAAGAACGTTCTCTGAGCTGTCCTCCATCTCTAATGAGAAAATATCAGGGTTACATTTAATAACAGATAAGGCAAAGTTCTCTGTTCTATACAACTATATAATTTTCCTTCATAGTACATTTTTCAACTTTAAAGAATAACTTGATTTATATATCTCCCACCATCCTCCATGAGGGCAAGCACTGTCTTTCATGTTTATCATTGTGTTCCCAGCACCCAGCAGTTTCCAAATGGTCACCTTGGCAACATGTAAGTGTTCAGTAGAGCCTGATTTAAGGACCGTTCTTTGGCACAATCTTTAATACACAGACATACACACACAGATATCCACAGTGTAGTGGGTTGAATGGTGGCTTTCCAAAAAGATGTGTCTGTGTCTAAATAGCTGTAACTTACTCATTGCCTTAGTTGGAAAAGGAGTCTTTGCAGATGTAATTAAGATTAGAGTGTTAAGATGAGATCATCCTGGATTGCCTGAGTGGGCTCTAAATCCAATGACAAGTGTCTTTCCAAGAGGAGAAAGGCAGAGACTGGAGTGATAACAGCCACAAACTAAGGTTTGCCTGAGCTCACAAGAAGCTGGAAGAGGCAGGGAACAGAATCTCCCCGAGGGCCCTTCAAGGAAGTGCAGCCCTGCCTACAGCTTGATTTTGGATTTCAGGCTTCCAGAACTGTGAGAGTATAAATTTCTGTTGTTTTAAGCCACTCGGTTTGTGGGAATTTGTTATGGCAGCCATAGGAAACTACTACATGTATATAAATACACACGTACGTGGAAGGACACACATATGAACACACACACAAGTTTTGCTAGCCTGTAATTTTTAAAAATGACATCTTTTAAAATTAGAAGTTATAAATATATAATCTTCTTTTCTAGATTTTCAAAATAATAGAGTTTACCCTAGGACTCATCAATAGGCTGATGCATAAGGTGGGATTATGGAATGTGGTTTTCATAATGGTGTTCATTTAATAGCTATGGACCCCATGCTTGTTGTCTTATGAGCATAGTACTAAGTGGTGGGAACACAAAGGTGAATAAATGTAGTTCTGATACTTCAGAGGCCTGCTGAGAGCATATTTATTGACAGTTCTTCGACTTAGCAGATTGTCTATTCTTAGACAACTATTAACACGTAATAAGCATAGAAATGCTTCATTCTAAAGGTCAGCTTAATAGTGCCAAGAGCTCTTGAGGAAAGTTTCACAGAAAATGTTAATTGACCAGCGAATTAGTCCCTGAAGAACGAGTAGAGTTTTGGTGGGTTCGGAAGAGGGGGAATGTTCTTTCTAACAGAGGTTAGGAACGTCCTGAGCAGGGGCCGCTGATGGAGGGTGATAGGAGATGAGGCCCCAAAGGCAAGTTGGAAGCAGATTTTGAAGAGCTGTAACATGTTGAAGTTTGACCTTTATCTTGTGGCTAAACTGGTGGCTCTTAGCCTTTTGCCCCGCTTCCAGGACACAGATAGCAGAGGGTGTTAGGACAGAATACAGGCATAGCTTGGAGATACTGCAGGTTTGGTTCCAGACCACTGCAATAAAGAGAATATCGCCATAAATGAAGTCAGATGAATATTCTGGTTTCCCAGTGTGTATAAAAGTTCTATTTATACTGTGCTATAGTCTGTTCAGTGTACAATAGCATCATGTCTAAACAAACAATGTGCATACCTTAATCAAAAAGTGCTTTATTGGGGCACCTGGGTGGCTCAGTCGGTTAAGCATCCAACGTCGGCTCAGGTCATCATCTCCTGGTTCGTGAGTTCAAGCCTCGCCTCGGGCTCTGTGCTGACTGCTCACGGCCTAGAGCCTGCTTCAGTTTCTGTGTCTCCTCTCTCTGCCCCTTCCCTGCTCGTGCTCTGCCTCTCTTTCTCTCTCAAAAATAAATATTTTTTAAGTGCTTTATTGCTAAAAAACGCTGACCATCACCTGAGCTTTCAGTGAGTCATAATCACTGATCACCATAATAAATATAGTAATGAAAACGTTTGAAATATTGTGAAAATTACAAAAATGTGACACAGAGACATGAAGTGAGCATATGCTGTTGGAAAAATGGTGCCAGTAGATGTGCTCCATGCAGAGTTGCCCCAATTTTACTAAATGGTAGTATTGAGCAACACATTCTACAACCAGCTCTGTCACCATATCTCGATTGGAAGATCAGTGTTAGGCAAGTGACTCATCTTTGTTCCCAGAGTACCAAGCACAGTGCCTGTTTACAAAAGTGTTCCTCAAGTGCTTGTTAATAGTAACAGTGGGAAAATGTCGAAGGGCTTTAAATATGGGAAGTGCCCCATCATATTTCATTTCCGGAAGGATCGTTGTGGTGTCATTTTGGAAGACCATTTAGAACAGGAGAAGTTTAGAATCGTAGAATGACAATATTTGGAAGCTATAGGGTTATAATCAAGCAGAAAGATGGCCTCTAGCCAAAACTAGTTAAGTGGGAATAAAGAGGAAGGGGTGAGTTGGAAATATTTCAAAGGTAAGATTTCCAGGAGTTATGTTTGCATATGGGATATGAGGACGAGGGAAACGTTCAGTAGTCCTGAGTTTACTGGCTTGGCTGCTGATGCTCTCATCAGAGATCAGAACAGCAGGTTGCAGGTGGGTGCACTAGTCCTGGTGGGCCAGGTTAGGCTGAGGTAACAACGCTGCAAGGGCAGTAGTTTAAAATGCAAAGGCTTATTTCTTCCATGTGTTATACATTTATGACAGGTTGGGGGTGGGGCTCTGCTCTGTGTCCTCATCCTCACTGGAGGACCCAGCCTAGAAACTCTTGTTTGTGTTTCTATACCTGTTGAGACAGGAGAGAGAAGAGAACATGGCAGCTCGTGTGTTGACCTCTTAAAGCTTCTGCCCAGAAGTGACGTACCTCATGTCCCTCTCACATTCCATTGTTAGTGGCAAGTCTCATGGCCACACCTAACTTTCGAGAGGGTAGAGATGTGTAGTCTGTCCCTATACCGGAAATGTGACTCCAGTAATCATTGTGGTAGGAGGTGTGGAAAGTCAGCATGCTAATTTGTGGGAATGTTAAACTTGAGGTCTGTATTTCAGGGAGATTCCGTTCAGAAGGAATTGGAAATGTGGGCTTGCATCTTGACGGAGTTCAGGGCTAGAGAAGTAGTAGTGGAATATTTCAACGTAAAGGTCATAGAACAAGCCACAGGAGTGAATGACATTGATCAGGAAGGAATGGAAGCTGAGCCGATGATGGTAAAGATCAAGGTTAATAAGCTTGTGGTTATGAATATTGCAACCCTAATCGGTATTTTTTTATAGCAGTTTGTTACAACTTTTAAATAATTTTAAGTAACTGTTGGCATAGGAGTTGAATTAATCACTTAAACAGAATTTAGCGTTTTCAGACTTCAAAATCGCTGACTTGCACTTAGTAATTTAAAAGGTGCCTTTAGATTTTGCAGTAGGATTTCAGCCAATTTCCTGACCCAGCAGGGAGGAAAAAGTATTGCAAAGGATAGCTATTGTAGTTTGATCTGAAGACCAGTTACAAGTTGATTGATACTAAGATCACTGAGTACTCAGAAAATTAGAATCCTTATAAAATTTCTAACTGGTTGTGGTGCCTCAGACTGAAAGATGCGGGCTTAACTTTGCTGTAATGATACTCTTTTTATAGTTCCAGTTACTGGCAAAGGAGGTAGTTAAATAGCACTTTTCCCCATTGGCCAGTGTGTCTAGAGACATGCTTTTTTCTGTTCTCCATTCTCTTAAAAGGTTCCTGTGCTTTTCCCTGCCTGGCCTCCACAGGGGTCTACACCTGAATCGCTCCGTCTTTAAACTTTTCCTGTAGACGTATGTGATTACCCAAAATAAACTTCCCTCCTTTCAAAATTATGTACCTCTCAGGAAAATGAAAAATCAAACTTGGTTTAATGCATATCGCCATTATCTCTTTGAAGGAAATTTTGCAGAATTACAATAGTAGTGATGGTAAAGTGGTAATTCTGGTTTTTACACTTGAGGTGAACAAGTATTCATAGAGCTTCCTACTTTTTGATAGCATTAAACTATGAAGGATTAAAAGAAAAGGAAGCTATAGCTTTCACCTTCTTGACCCAGACCCATAAAACTATTAAAAGTAACTGCTCTGGGGGCCCTTGGGTGGCTCAGTCGGTTAAGCGTCTGACTTTGGCTCGGGTCATGATCTCACGGTTTGTGAGTTCGAGCCCCGCAATCAGGCTCTGTGCTGACAGCTTGGAGCCTGCTTCGGATTCTGTGTCTCCCTTTCTCTCTGCCCCTCCCCTGCTCTTGCTCTGTCTCTCTCTGCCTCTCAAAAATAAATAAATGTTTTAAAAAAATTTTTAAAAAAAGGTAACTTCTGTATTCCCCAAATAAGCAAAGCCATTGATTGGTGTTTACTCCTGGATGATGATTAAAATTAGCATTTATTGAGGACTAATGATGGTGCTAGTTATTGTACAACACATTATATACATTATCTCATTTAATTTTTGCAAATACTCTGGCATAAGTTCCCTACAGGGAACAGAGGCTGAGAGAATGGGAATAATTAGCTCAAGCTGGAAAGTGAAGCCAGCAGCCAGTTCTAACTTTTAACGGTTCCTCTAGCCTGCCTGTCCCTATTCTCAGACCAACAGGAGGAGTCTTTTCCCACTCATATTGCACATTACAGAATGAGAAACCCTTTTGTCAGTCATCTTTATTAAAATTGAACCACTGGGGCACATGGGTGTCTCAGTCAGTTAAGCGTCCGACCTCGGCTCAGGTTGTGATCTCGCGGTTTGTGAGTTCAAGCCCCATTTTGGACCCTTTGCTGTCAGCATAGAACCCACTTAGAATTCTCTGTCCCCGCCTCTTGTCTGCCCATGCCTGCTCGCACATGTGCATGCTCTTTCTTTCTCAAAAATAAATAAAAACATTACAAAAATAAATAAATAAAGAATCACTAATAGGCAAGGTACCAAGGATAGGCCTGATCGCATTAATTGAAGTAAAGAGAGCCACAGGGGCCCCACAGAACTGTTAATAGAAGAGGAGAACTAAACCGGACACTAGGAATTCCAGAGGTAGGTTTTCTACTTTAAATGTTTGTCATCTTCCTCTCCCATCCTCCCCAATGAGAAATACTTGGGAGTGGCAGGCGCCTGGGTGGCTCAGACAGTTGTGTCCGACTTCGGTTCAGGTCATGATCTCTCAGTTCGTGGGTTTGAGACCCGCGTTGGGCTCTATGCTGGCAGCTCAGAGCCTGGAGCCTGCTTCAGATTCTGTGTCTCCCTCTCTCTCTCTGCCCCTCCTTCCCCCACTCTCAAAAATAAACAAACATTAAAAAATTAAAAAAAAAAAAGACAGACTTGGGGTGGAATGGAACATGTAAAATGTGTGTTCCTTAATTGCCTTCAGTCATATGTGCATATATGTGGGATTTCTATAAACTCATGTATAGTAATATGCTTCACTTACCTTGGTGTGAGACTTGGCAAAACTCCAGCCTTCCTCCCAGAGAGGCTCTGCTTCTGATGTACATCAGTCACAAAGCCCACACTTGTAGTCCAGTCAATATCCTCAAACTGAAGAGTAGTATATTGTACAATTACAAAGCGAAACAGCAGATGCTGTGGAATCGAAGCAAATGCTGTGGAAACCAAGATAGGCTGGTGCCCTCAGAAATGACAAGAACACAAGAGACATGATCAGGGCGTGTGGTCATACTCAGGCTCCAACACCAGCAGGCGACCTCCTTCTCCCCCAGTGCCATCTCGACGGGACAGCATTTTCACATTGTGTATTGACTGGAACAACTTTAGTGGTGATGCTTGCTTAACTTTTTGGATATCTGAAGAAAACTGCAAATACACATGTGTATAAACACGACGTTTTTCGTACGATTGTAGAGGGTTTATTGCCCGCCCCTCCTCTTTCCCAAAGCGGGGACTCAGAACCCTGAGCCAGTGTGTTCAGTCACTGCATAGTATGCGGTTGCCCCCTTCCGGTGGGGCAAATAGGCAAGCACAGTACAGCCACTGATGCCATTAGGAAGGGACAGGCAGAACCCAACAAAGTATTATTTTATCTTAAAATGTTCAGTTTACTAGACAGCTTTCAGGATGGGATTTTATCCGGCTCGGGGGCGGGGAAGTGCCCTGGAGTGAGAAGTAGTAGGGAAGGCTTCTCAAAAATGGAAACCTATCTGCATTATGCACACAAGTCTGATTTTGCTCTGCCTGAGCGCCCCCATACACCCTTCCCTTCACCGACCAAACAGCAATGAGTTTACCTAAGCCTTGGGCCACATCTGGCCTGCTGCCTGTTTAAGTACATGAAGTGTTATTAGAAGACAGCCATGCCCTTGTTATCATATATTGTCTCTGGTTGTTTCTGCACTTACACAGTAGAGTTGAGTAGTTAGGACACAGGTTGTATGGCTCACAGAGCCTAAAATTGTTACTCCCTGGCACTTGACAGAAGAAAGTTGGCAACCCTTGTCCTAAGCCATCTACTCTTCCTCTGTTTTCTTTGAGATTAGTATTGTTTATTTACGTAAATAAAAGAGATGTCTATAGATTTGGGGAAGCTAATGTGGGCATAGATCAGTGTCCTGTACATTCATTTAACAGTGGGCTTAATGTATGATATCTCTTTGAAAATGGGACAAGAGAAATCCCCAAGCAGTCCAATATACAATCCTATATTATTGGTTGTATCCTTAGCTGTTTGTGAAGTGTCATAATTTCCATCTCAGGCCAGGTTCTCTAGTGCTCTTTCTGAGTATACTTATCAGTACAAACGAAATTATTTAGTATAACACTACACAGCATAGAATCAAAAGCAAAACCACCTTAGTAATTACACATGATGAATTTCAGCAACATAAATACTAAACCATATGGTTTCCTGGATTATCCACAGTACCTCTTTTCATTAATGTCACTAAGAACCGCATATAGAAATAAAAATAACAGCCTTGGGAATGTGCCTGTGATGTGTAAAGCAAATGGGAGGCACAAACAAGTGTAAGTCCCCTGCCCTTAAAAATTTTTTAATTTAGTACTTTATCTTTTAGTGCTAGCAGTATATCATTTTTTTTTTTTTACAACTAGTCCAGTAGATTTGGAAGATTTAAGAAGAGAACTGCATTTTTTACCAATCCTGAGAAGTGGTTATTAAAGTGTTCATTGATTCCTGAAAAACAAATAGAGTTATCTAGACTTCATCACTACATTGATATATGATAAAGAAGAAAAAGTTGCTTTAATGTATATTTCCTCTTAAAAAGGTTACTTTTCTATGAAGACAAGGAAAAGTTTTTGTAATATAGAGAGAAGTATATATCATAATATCAGTAGGACTTAATGACTTAGAAATTTATATGATGAACGTTTTTTAAATTTTTTTTTGATGTTTGTTTATTTATTTATTTATTTATTTATTTATTTATTTAATGTTCATTTACTTTTGAGAGACAGAGAGACAGAGCATGAGCTAGGGATGGGCAGAGAGAGAGGGAGACACAGAATCCAAAGCAGGCTCCAGGCTCTGAGCTGTCACCACAGAGCCCAGTGTGGGGCTTGAACTCACAAACTGAGATCATGACCTGAGCCGAAGTCAGAGCTTAACCAGCTGAGCCACCCAAGTGCCCCTAATGTTTATTTTTGAGAGATAGAGCATGAGCAGGGGAGGGGCAGAGAGAGAGGAGGCACAGAATCTGAAGCAGGCTCCAGGCTCTGAGCTGTCAGCACAGAGCCCGACGCGGGGCTTGAACTCACGAACTGTGAGATCATGACCTGAGCTGAAGTCAGACGCTAAACCGACTGAGCCACCCAGGTGCCCCGATGAACAGTTTTATTTAACAAGCTTTTAAATATGCAGAACTAAAATTTGAAAATAGAGAATTTAGTTGAGTGTTTTGATACAGCTAAATTAACTGATTTCTTATTAGAGTTATACATACTAAATTCCAACCAGGAAAAAAAAAATCTCTTAAATTTGGTAATGCATATTCAAGGATTCTTTGGCTTAAAATGTGGAGGGATAATTTGTATTGCAAATGTAAATGAATGATCAGAAACCCACCCACAGCCTCCTACTGAATGTGAACTCTAGGTTGACAGTTAATCTGTGTGAAGCCCTTTTGAGTGTTGTTGGTTTATGCTTGTGGTTGGAACAGCCTATATACTTGTAAAAGCAGCAAAGTTGCCTGGACTCCGTGCTGTCTGTGTATACAGTACAATTAGAGCCATTGATATCTTGTGGCAGTTGAGCCTCCTGAGATGATGTATACAGTAAACATCCCTTAATAAGATATTGCTACCCTGTTAACTGTTGGCCGATTGTGCTCGGTAACACTCACCAGGGCTAGGTTTTTCTGTTTTCATTCTGCACTTTGTAATGTTTCATCCCCCTGGTGTCTTGAAAATTTAACTCCCACATGAACTTACTTAGCATAATTATAGGAATTACAAGGGGATCTGAGCAAGTGTTAGTGGAAGCAATAATAATCAACTCAAGAAGCCTGCATAAGTCATGTTGAAGAGCTCACGATTATAGCAATATGTGAAACAGAAGCACTGGTACTAGGTTAGTTGACTTCCTGCTGATTTTTTGCTTTGTTTTGGAAATTGTTATTCTTTTGGACCCCACTCAGACATGGGTTTCAACCCCTGTTGACCCTGTGTGTAAATTTGGGAAATTAAAGAACATTTCTGATTCTGTTTCCTTATATGAACGATCCTGGTTTGCCTAGGATAGTCCCAGTTTGTACCTCCTGCCGCACCATAACTCTTAATAGTGCCCTCTTCACTCTTAGAAGTGTCTTGTTTGGACAGTATGTTATATGGAAAACCAGTTTCTAGGTGAAGAGAGATAATACCCCCCTCCTGGCCTTGTTGTGATGTGTGATGATAATATGAAATTAAGTGAAAATGAAGAGCATGGTTCTTTTGGTTTATAAAAATAAAACCTCTGTTTATAGTAGGTGACAGTGAACTCTAAAATAAAGGTGATTGATTTTATTTTACATATGTTATATGTATATGTTACATATACATATGTTACATATACATATACATATGTTACATATATATGTTATATGTTACATATGTTATATGTTATATGTATATGTTATACATACATTCCATGGGGAAGTTGCTAAGAAAGTGAGAAATGGAAAGTCTGGGAAAAGGAGAGAATATTTGGGTGACAATTTTGAGTGATCATTATGTAGTCATTCTGTATTTTGAAAGGAATTATTGTATTAATGTCATTAGAAATTTTTCGTGCACAGCCCTGTGTATCATTGTTTCAGTATTCCCATCTATTACTGAATTAATTTGAAGGCTGTGGTACCCTTGTGACAAAGCATCATTTAAAACTTAGAGCCGTTCTTTTTTTTTTTTTTTTTTTTTTTTAATGTTTATTTACTTTTGAGAGAGAGAGACAGAGACAGCACGAGCCGGGGAGGGGCAGAGAAAGGGAGTCACAGAATCCGAAGCAGGCTTCAGGCTCTGAGCTGTCAGCACAGACCCTGACTTGGGGCCTGAACCCACGAACTGTGAGATCATGACCTGAGCTGAAGTCAGATGCTTAACAAACTGAGCCACCCAGGCTCCCCTTAGAGCAGTTCTTTCGATGAGCCCCATACATTTTACCTCAACAGTACATTTCCCAGGCTACACGGTTTTGCTACTGAAATAATTTGTGAGAGTAATTTCTGTCATCTGCTATGGTCTTAATATATTTTTTGTTAGACAAATGAGAATATGATTTGATTCTGGAATTATTATATATGCTAATTAAATGTTTGGGATTTACCACAGAGGAGGGCATTTTTAGGAGATGGATGTCATTTGTTATGCTATAGTAAGATGATTGTGCATTAGAATCCTACAAAACAGACTAAATTGTATTTGTGCACAGAACTTGGACAGTTTTAACTAGGAGTCTGTATCTTTAGCCATTCAGCTTGACTTAGTCATCTGTTGTCGTGAAATTTCTGGTTTATATTCAAAGGCAATAAATTATTGATTCATGAGTTCTAAACATTACCATATGCAATCATTTGGACAAAACTTTTTATTGATACCATTCTTTTTCCTTTTCTTCCTTGTTTTTCAAATAGCAATGTGAGTGATGTACTAGGGGAATATATACAATTAACTCTTAAGCAACACAGACTTGAACTGCTCGGGTCCACTTATGTGGATTTTTATTTTATTCATTTTATTTTTTACAAATACAATATAGTACTGCAAATATATTTTCTCTTCCTTAAGATTTTCTAGTAACTCGTAAGAATACAACAAGATATAACGTACATAATATGTGTTAATAGATTGTTTATGTTGTCAGTAAGCCTTTTGGTCAGTAGTAGGCTATTGGTAGTTAAGTTTTGGGTGAGTCAAAAGTTGTACGCAGATTTTCAACTGTGCGGGAGTCAGTGTCCCAAGCCCTGTGTTATTCCAGGACTAACTGTAACTCCATTTGAGGAGCAGACTGCTATTAAGCATTTCTGATGTATTATTTTACACATAAATAATAGGTATGCTGCTTCTGAATGCATCCTCTTTGGTTCCTGAAAGATGCTCAGGGAAATCTATAATACGGTTTTTGGCCTTGTGTGTGTGATCCTGAGTGAAAGCTATATATCTTTTCAGAAAATTCTTTACTGCATCCTTTTTACTAACGTGTATAGATTTTTCCACCTGCGTCCATTAGTCTGTATAGATGGTGATGCCATTCTCCAAAATGAAAAGTAAGAAAACAGCCTTGGGGTGGGTAGTGGAGAAGACCAGATGATAAGGTCAGGGATTGGACGTGCTGATCCTGAGTTGTTGGGGAGACCTCCAGGTGGAGATGTCCTCCACACTGTTGCTTGTGTCCGTGCATGGGCACAGATGTTCCAGGATGGCATAAAGGGAGGAATTGGGAATGGAGGTTGGGGATATGCTTCCAGGAGGAATTGTTGCCCCTGCTGAGTCTTGAAAGCCATAGGAATTAGCTCCCTGAAGAGGGCTGTTTCTCTGTCTCTTGAACACCTCTTACCTGGATGTGGCCTTCTGTTAGTCTTCAGAAGTTATACCCTTTTAGATGTTTGTTCCATATGAACATATACATTCGGTATAGATTTTTTTGAACAAGTCCATCTAGGTAAAAGGATATAGGGAATTTTTCCCTTGCCAGTGCTAGGTTAATTTGTCAGGGCAGGTTGGAAAGACCTGGGGTGGCAGCTGGCAGCTATTGGGTGGTTGGGCTTTCCAGGGGTGGCTTGGTTCAGCTGATTTTACTGTTTCCTTTTTGATCTTTTTTTTGGTTTTGGAAGTATTAATTCTCTTGACAATTATGCCTCGTGTGATGACTGTACCTTAATTAGGATAGAATGAGAAATCTCTAGTGACTCCCAACGAGGCAGTGGGATTGTTGCTGTGTTTTGAGACCTGGCATCAGAGATCACCTGGTTGAAACTGGGGAGGGCCTTCTAGAGCACAGGTCAAGCAGTTGACACATATAGAAACTAAGGCTGAAAGAGCCACTGGCATTTAGCAAGCCTGGGGACATACACGAAGCAGGATTTGAGGCCCTTACCTCGGAGGCCTATGCTATTTGCACAGCGT
This sequence comes from Panthera tigris, assembly GCF_018350195.1. Classification (NCBI taxonomy): domain Eukaryota; kingdom Metazoa; phylum Chordata; class Mammalia; order Carnivora; family Felidae; genus Panthera; species Panthera tigris. The sequence continues at coordinate 53,807,270 of NC_056671.1, read as the reverse complement.
AGATGACTTGTAAAAAAATTTACTAACAGCTTTATCGAGGAATAATTCACAAACCATAAAACTCACTCCTTTAAAGTGTACAATTCAGTGGTTTTTAGTATGTTCATGGAATTATATAACCATCGCCACTATCTAATTCCAGAACACTTTTATTGCTACCCGGAAGAAACCTTGTATCCATTAGCAGTCACTTCTCACCTTCCTGTCCCTAGCCTCCGGGAACTACCCCTCTACTTTCTGTCTGTATGGATTTGCCTGTCTTAGACTTTTGGTACAAATGGAATCATATAATATGTGGCCTTTTGTGACTGGCTTCTTTCACACAGCATCATGTCTTCAAGGTTCATTCATGTTTTAGTGTGCATCAGTACTATTCATGTTCATGCCTGAATAATTGTCCATTGTTTGGGTCCATCTCATTATATGTGTCCATTCATCCGTTGACAGACATTTGTGTTGTTTCCACCTTTGGCTTTTATGGATACTGCTGATAATGAACATTCATGTACAGTTTTTTGTGTTTATGTGTTCTTTTCTCTTGGATATATGCCTGGGAGTGGAATTGTTGGATCATGTGCTAACTCTGCATTTAATCATTTAAGCAACTGCCAGACTCTTTCCCAAAATGTGTGTATTATTTTACATCCCCACCAACAATGTATGAAGGTTCTAATTTCTGCACATTCTTATTGTCTGTCTTTTTGATTTTAGCCATTCTAGAGTGTGAAGTGATACCTCATTGTGGTTTTGCTTTGCATTTCCCTCACGACTAATGATGTTGAGTATCTTTTTGGTCATTTGTGTATATTCTTTGGAGAAATTGTTTATTGAAATTACTTGCCCCTTTTTATTTGGGTTATATTTGTCTTTTTGTGGTTTAATTGTGAAAGTTCCTTGTGTATTGGGGATACACGCCCTCTTCAGATATGTTTTGAAAATATTTTCTAGCATTATGTGAGTCATCTTTTCACTTTCTTGATGCTGTCCTTTGGAGCACAGAAGTTTTAAGTTTTGACGATTTCTAGTTTATCTGTTTATTTTGTCATTTACACTTTTGGCGTCACATATAAAAAACTATTGCTTAATCCAGGGTCACAGAGATTTACTCCTTTGTGTTTTTCTAAGAGTTTTATAGTTTTACATTAGGGTTTTTCCACATTGTGTTGATTTTTGTATAGATTACTTTTAAATGGTGGCTTATCCATGTTTTCCAGCTCTTTTATTTTTAAAATATTTCTGGCGTTTCAGTCCACCTGAAATTACATAAAAAGTTTTCAGAAAAACTCCATTTTCCACTCTTTTGTGTCTTACGTTGATCCTTTGGGGGAGTCAGCTTACTGACATTCAGTGATTAATTTCAGTTTTTTTAAGCCTAATGCTATTGTGAGCTGAAGAATACCCATGTTCTCTTTTACAGTAGCAAATACAAGACAGTATAGTACTGAAGACTCTTGCTCTGTTAACCTGAACAGTTGGTCTCTGTTCTAGAACAATATCTTCATTTTCTGAGAACATTTGTTTGGGATCTTTTAATGAAAGCATCTCTCTTCCCATCAGCCTCTTATCTGCACAATGAACAAAGCTACTGAGTGGAGGGCAAAAGCTTAAGACATGCAGGTGACTTGGAAACTGCCACATCCCATATGCTCTAAGTGCAGGAAATTTACATCCATACCCAAGTTGAGCTTGGGAAACTTCACCGTCTATTCTGCTCCTCAAATAATATGCCTCAAAAGTTTTTTATAGAGTCAGCTGTTATTTTTATTTTTCATTAAACCAAGATGCCTTTTAGTTCTGTGATACTGCTTATTAGTTCAGCCATTCAGTGATACTGCTCTTTTTATAAAGGACATGTTTTAAATTTCAGGGTGTCAGTATCTCTTAAAATGGACTTTATATTTCAAAGAGCTTCAGCTTCCTTGAAATATCACACATTGAATGAAAAGCTGAAATGGAATTTTTGCACTGAATTCATGTTAATTGGTTTGTATTCTTTACTTATTATTTTGGTGTACTTAGCTTTTCAAGTTGTTAAAAAATTATGTTGTAATAAATAGCTTTCTTTCGCACATTATGGCAATGAATATAAAAATGGAAAGCTCTCGCGTTGTCTGATACCGTCATACTTGTGATATAAAGGGTAATGGGTACCATACAAATCGTAGAATAGTTTACTTAGTATGAAATAGAACAACAGATTTTCAATACTGATTTTTACTTTTGAATGATAGATCAATAATAATAATAATAATAATAATTTTCAGGTAACCGTTCAGTAACTTAGTATTTGGCAAAGCTGCTTGAGCCACTTCAGAGGGACCTCTTCTGCCAAAAGAAATTACCGTTTGCGCCTGCCTGGAGAACTGGTCGAAGCAGTGTTCAGCCACATGGGGTTGTGCTCTGGGGCTGGTTGTGAATTGCTTCCAGTGCTATTACAGTGACCTTTCCGAGGAACTTGGTAGGCTGCACCAGGGACAGGAAGTTTGCTGTATTTTGGAATGCAAGCAAAAATATTGGCACATTGTCTCTCCAGATGACTTTAAGAGCACTTTTCTTTCTGTATGGGGTTGGGAGGGTGGGGCTGTGCATGGAGAGGTTTGCCATGTGGGTTGGCTTGTGTTCGAAGAAGGAACCCTTTCAGATCTGGATGTGATTATAGAAACAGAAATAAAACTGCAGCGGGGGCTGCTTTTGTTTCTGGATATAAGGGAAGGCTCTGTCTGTTTAAGAATTGCTTGTGTCTGGGTGAGCAGTCGTTACATAGAGAACGTGATCACGGAAGAAACCTAAGTCATGTGCTTGAGTACAACAGGTAGCAGCATTTTTTCATCTGCACCTTCTAGTTTTTGGAAAAGCTGTCTTTTCTTGACTGATGGCCAGGGGGAGTAGCTAACATTTATTGAGTGCTTAATCTGTACCGAGTGGTATGCTTTCTTTAGGTGGTTTATTTAATCCTTACAGCACCAGCACCAGGTGAAGGACTGTTGTCAGCCCTGTCTTCCAGAGGAGAATGGGAAAGGAAGGTTGTCCATGGACTTCGGCTGCCGGGCCCAGATACTTTGGTGAACTTTGGGAAAAAGTTTTAGGTACTCTTAGTTACAAAAGATACTGCTTTCCGTATATTGACTCATATGATTTGAGAACTTGTACGTGCACTTCTGGGCTTCCTCAGAGGATCTTTTCCCCTCTCAAAATATAGGAGCTGGCATCCTGAAGTCCCTTAAGTCTCTGAGACACCTTCCGCTAGTTATGGTTTATCGTTCTGTGTTTTATTATATCTTAGAAAAGCATCAGTTGTCAGAGGCACTATTATTTTATATATAGCTAAGGAAGGAAGGAAGGAAGGAAGGAAGGAAGGAAGGAAGGAAGGAAGGAAAGAAGGAAGGAAGGAAGGAAGGAAGGAAGGAAGGAAGGAAGGAAGGAAAGAAGGAAGGAAGAAAGGAAGGAAGGAAGGAAGGAAGGAAGGAAGGAAGGAAAGAAGGAAGGAAAGAAGGAAGGAAGGAAGGAAGGAAGGAAGGAAGGAAGGAAGGAAGGAAGGAAGGAAGGAAGCAGGTGTCCAGTAAACTCTAGCAGTGCTTTTTACCACCTAAAATTCTATTTTATACTTGTTAATATACACCTTGAGACTTCCTTAGCTGTAGACTTTCACTCTTGGGCCATATAAACAAGAAAATATATGGGAAGTAAATTCAGGTGTTTCTAAGTCTTCTTTGCCTTCCACGTTGAACTCTCCCCCTTTATTTTTTCCATCCATAAATGCCCATGTTTTTTCCATATCGTATGGCCCTCTGCGCCAGCAAGAGCATTGGTGAGGTTTGATAGCGTTCCTTAGGAATGTTCTACCGTTGTCTCCAGGACTGTCTTCCAAACTACAAGTTCTAATAGGTATGCACAAGAAATGAGAATGTATCACAGCCACCAACTGGCCAGCAGTGACTGTGAGATTTAGCCCAACTTTGGAGATTGATTGTAAAATTAAAATATAGTATTGCAGTATTAGAAGAAGATGCAAAATCAAAAGCTTAGCTATCTTAACTTCATCATGTTTAATGGGGTTCATTTTGTCTCTTGAATGTGCGTGTTTTAATTATTAGTCATGATAAGTATAAGGGCGATGTGCTACGTATTAATATTAAGTAAGTATAAGTGTTATGTATTAAGGCAAGTATTAAGCATGTTGGCTGGGAATTCAAACTGGGATCTGGAACTAAAATATCATGATGTAGAGAGGTGCCAGAAGCCCATTATAGCCAAGCAGAAGCTGTGTGATCTTAAGGAAGTTGCTTAACTTCTCCATGCCTCATTTTTTTTTAATCTGTAAAAGACCCATAAGGATGATAGTTTCTACCTCAGAGTGTTTCTTTTTTCTTTTTTCTCTTTTTACTTTAGAGAGAGTACATGAGCAGGAGAGAGGGGCAGAGACAGAGAGAGAGAGAGAGAGAGAGAGAGAGAATCTCAAGCAGGCTCCACACTCAGTGGAACCAAAATCAAGAGTCGCATGCTTAATGGACTGAGCCACCCAGGCACCCCAGCCTCCTCAGAGTTTTTTTGGTTTAATACGTTGATTTCTGTAGTACCTTTAAAACATCGCTCTATATATTGTTAAGTGCTATTTGGTGTTAAATAAATTAGTGAACAAACAAATAAATGACTGATATAATCAGGAAGTTGGGAACCAGGTATAAGCAGAGGCCAGCCAACAGAGAGAATGGAGCAGATGTGCAGAAACTGCAGGCGAGGGCCCATGCTGGCCATGAGGGCCTCCTTCCCTACTGGAGGAGCCTAACAATGGGAATCCCATGGTAGGGTTGGGGACGAGGGTGTGGGAGGCAGTACTTACACCTTAGTTTACACAGCACATTCCCTGAGTGTAAAGGTCACCTGTGTGTCAGAAGTGTAGGTGGGTGGCTGACGGAGACTGTAGGGGAGCAATGGAACCCCCGGGTGTTGCTCTCATTCAATCATCTCAACCACTGACTGGGAACATTCTTATCAAAAATAACCCCTCCAGGGTGCCTGGGTGGCTCGGTTGATTGAGTGACCGACTTCAGCTCAGGTCATGATCTCACCATTCCTTGGTGGGTTCAAGCCCCGTGTCGGGCTCTGTGCTGACAGCTCAGGGCCTGGAGCCTGCTTCAGATTCTGTGTCTCCCTCTTTCTCTGCCCCTCCCCTGCTCGCTCTCTGTCTCTGTCTCTCTCTCTCAAAAAGAATAAATAAACTTTAAAAATTAAAAAAAAAAACAACCCTCCAATTAAAGTCTTGTTTTTTAATTGAAGATAGCTTGGTCATTCGTGACTTTGCAACCAAAGGATTTTTACTGCTTTTCCAATATCTTCTGGTTCAGAAATCTGGCCCAGGATCAGGGCCAACCACAGGTTTGTAAACCTACTGAGCCCTCGCAGCTGAAGAGGTTTTATAGGACTGGGGAAACCTGATGCATCGCCTTATCAGAAGTAAATTTACCTGAACAGTCATGGAATTTCTCCTTTCGCGGTTTTCCTTCTTTGGGTTCTTGATCTATGAGCCAATTCCGTGCTTATCTGCTATCAGCGTAGGGCAGAACCAAGGCTCTTATTTCATATAATTCTACATTCTTCTTCCGTGTCCTTCTGGAGGAAGAACTCTACTCCTCTACAACTCCTCATGTTCAATAACAGAAGTTGTCACCATGGGGCAAAGAAAGTGGGCTTTAGGATTCTGTGGACTTGCTTTCCAGTGCCTGGCAATCTTCCAGAGCCTGTTTTGTTGTCTCTCAAATAGGAGTACTGGTGTTTCCTCCAGAGAGCTGTAGAGGATTCTCGGCAGTCCTGTAGCTTAAACTCGTAGTCTTGCAAATAATAGTGTCTGTTCCATAAAGTTGCCAAAAGTTAGTCACATTTAGATATCCCACCTTTGTGTAAAGCAGGGTTGAGTGCGGGATTAGGGATCAGCTGGGGGCATTTCCCACACAATATATCCTCGCCACCCCCACCCCACCAAGAGTCCTTACGTAATGGGAGTGTGTTGGGTGGGGGACAAAAGTCAGAGCCATGCTTTTTCCCTTTCTGTCCTCCATCCTGAAGCTCAAGCTTGGGGGACATCGTGCCTCCAGATTAGTCACTTTGTGAAGCTTAACACTTATTTTATTGATAATTTCTTAAATTTTTTTTAATTTTTTTATTTTTTTCCAGTATATGAAATTTATTGTCAAATTGGTTTCCATACAACACCCAGTGCTCATCCCAAAAGGTGCCCTCCTCAATACCCATCACCCACCCTCCCCTCCCTCCCACCCCCCATCAACCCTCAGTTTGTTCGCAGTTTTTAAGAGTCTCTTATGCTTTGGCTCTCTCCCACTCTAACCTCTTTTTTTCTTTTTTTTTCCTTCCCCTCCCCCATGGGTTTCTGTTAAGTTTCTCAGGATTCACATAAGAGTGAAAACATATGGTATCTGTCTTTCTCTGTATGGCTTATTTCACTTAGCATCACACTCTCCAGTTCCATCCACGTTGCTACAAAGGGCCATATTTCGTTCTTTCTCATTGCCCTGTAGTACTCCATTGTGTATATAAACCACAATTTCTTTATCCATTCATCAGTTGATGGACATTTAGGCTCTTTCCATAATTTGGCTATTGTTGAGAGTGCTGCTATAAACGTTGGGGTACAAGTGCCCCTATGCATCAGTACTCCTGTATCCCTTGGGTAAATTCCTAGCAGTGCTATTGCTGGGTCATAGGGTAGGTCTATTTTTAATTTTCTGAGGAAACTCCACACTGTTTTCCAGAGTGGCTGCACCAATATGCATTCCCACCAACAGTGCAAGAGGGTTCCCATTTGTCCACATCCTCGCCAGCATCTATAGTCTCCTGATTTGTTCATTTTGGCCACTCTGACTGGCGTGAGGTGATATCTGAGTGTGGTTTTGATTTGTATTTCCCTGATGAGGAGCGACGTTGAGCATCTTTTCATGTGCCTGTTGGCCATCCGGATGTCTTCTTTAGAGAAGTGTCTGTTCATGTCTTAAATTTTTTTTTAATGTTTATTTACTTTTGAGAGAAAGAGCAGGGGGAGGGGCAGAGAGAGAGAGAGAAAGAGACTCTGAAGCAGGCTCTAGGCTCTGCGCTGTCAGCACAGAGCCCAACACGGGACCTGAACTCACGAACCATGAGATCATGACCTGAGCCGAAGTTGGCCGCTTAACTCACTGAGCCACCCAGGCGCCCCAGTGATAATTACTTCTAGATTCTTACTGGTAGCCATATAGATCTCGAAAGCCATCTTGTAAGATGTCACCGTTCTGGTTTTCACTTCACAGATAAGAAAACTAAGATTCAGTAGTTAGATAATTGCCCAAAGATAAAAGATAATTTCCATTTTAAACGTACAAATCCTTCACAGTCAGTTCCTTGTCATGTTTCAGTGTCACTTATCAGGATGAGGATTTGATGGGCTTTTGTTCCTGATACTCTTTTGTTCCAGGTCCAGTAAAGAATGGAGGGCTGTCACTGTTTCAGACCCCCTTTCTCAGCTGAAGGTCAGGCTCCCTGAGGGGAAGAGTGAGTTTGTTAAGGGGTTCAGCTGCCTCTAGGGCAGAAGGGGCCTCTTGGAGGAGCACTAGCCAGCAGTCATCAGGGAGCCAAGCAGGGGGCCAAAGTGAGGAGAGTGTGAGGGCATAGCTAGACCATGGAAGGAAGTTCACGGATGGAGCCCTTAAATGCACAGGGAAGGTGGCCATCCCAAGACTGCTGGCTTGCATGTGAGCCTAGACCAGAGCAAACAGACTTTCTGTGCCAGATAAAGCATGTTTATTTTTGTCTCTTATTTCATTGTATGTTATAGGCCTTCTTCCTTATTTTTTTCTGTGTGTAGAAATGGCAGCTGAAGTTCATTCCTTTCCAAGCAAGAAAGAAAGAATATAGAAATAGGGGACGGAAGGGGTCGGTACATGTTCCTCACATTTTTGGTAGAAGCAGCAGTTTGTTCAATAAACTGTTTTATTCTAGGCTTTAAGACTGCTGAATTTTGGTTGTTTCGATCTATTGGACCTTAGTTTACTATTTTAAAGAGACCAATCCAGTCAATTTTAGATGAAGCATGAAGGTAATAAACACTGCGTAAAAGTAAGTTCAGTTTGCCTAGTTTAAGAATGTGAAGAGCACAGGAACTGAATAAAAGTGCATTCCCAAATTAAAAACTGAAATGTTCTTTAAAACATCTGTTTGATTATTTGTATTTAATTTTTAAGATGGAAGCAAATATAGCAACTGAAGTATCATTCTTTTTCCTACTTTCCTGTGTAACCCCCACCCCCACCCCCATTTGCTGTCTGACTATCGGTAAATCTGTCCTCACCACAGAGGTGGGATGGCCTCGACTTTTCTGGAACATTCCACCCGGCAACCTGTTTGAAGGTGTGATCATCATGGACCTTCGTGATCTCTGATGCTCGCTCTCTTCTTGGCCTATAACTACTGGAAAGTCTATTTTCACCAGCATCTTTGATTGTGGAGTTTTAGACCCAAAGAGCTTGGGGTAACCTGTGGAATGCTTGCAGACAGGCAAATTGCTTCCTCCTTCTTCCTTTCCCTATAGAACTCATATCTGTCAGTTTTTATCCCTTTCTCTCACTCAACTCTTTTCCAAGCCTGCCAGTAGAGTATAGCATGGACTTTGATGCTAGGAGGAAGTGCCAGGACTGTCCCAACCTGTCCCCTTCATATGATGGAGGAGACAGCAAGAAGAGGCTGGTGCAAGAGGTTGCATACTCACCTCGAGGTCACTGGCTGAGCAGTAGTTGAAATATAACTAAAGCCCATGTCTCCCGCCTCTGTCTGGTGCTATTTTAACCAGAATGGATTGCTTTGGTTGGTTCAACGTGTTTGTTGCCCAGCTGTCACTTTTGTCATTTGAATGATTGTATATCATTATAATGGTTTAAAGCCCACGTGTGAAATGAAGAAGCACGTGATACGGTTACTTTTCTTTCAAAGGCTTGCTACGTGCAGATGCAGGGTTGAGATATACACGGTATTTCTGGTTAATTCCATGAGGACCTTCAAAGTAGGCTTCACATCTGTTGGCTCAAAAGACATCTTGCTTAAAGGCCCACAGCTAGGATTTGAAACTGTTTCTCTGTCTTCCAAATCTCTGCCCTTTCAGTACCCCACAGTTACATATCCAGCCTAATAAAAGTCCTCACATGTGAGATTTCATCAATTATAAATCTGAAAGTGTCTCATCAGAATAATGGGTTTTTCTTAAACTGTTATCATCCTGCTCTGCTTTAATTTAAAACTAAATTTCAAGGGAAGCTGTTGAAATGTGTTAAGGTGATGCATTTAAACGGTCCTAATAATGAAAGCAGTTTGAAGTTCCAGAAATCACACTGGACTTTAGCTGCTTCATCAGGTTAACTGGTTAGATAAGAAATGACATGGATATTTGGCTGAAAAAAAAAAAAAAAAGAGAGACCTTGCTTTAATTTTATAAACCTTTACTCAGAATTTATGTTCCAGCTGTTAATTTGAAGTATTATGTTAGAAAGATGTAAGTAAATATATGGCATATTCTTACTGGGGTATAAAACAATCAAAGTTACACACACACACACACACACACACGCATACGCTGAATGAATAGGAAAGCAGAGCGACAGGAACTGCGAGAGTGCAAAGCTGTACTGGCTCCATGTTCCATGTTGCTCTACTTCCTTGACCTTCAGAGGTTCTCTGGAGAATAGCTCTTCTGCAGGCTTGTTCTGCACGCCATCTCTGACATCCCTTCCCATCCCCCAAACCTGTGGCTTTCATGTGGGTGGGGCGAATCTAAAACCTCTTCCACTCCTAGCATCCTTCTTTTATCAGTTAACACTTGACTCGTTCTGTCTTGATTCTTTTATGATCCTCAGCTCCTTTGGTGCCTTTCCTTCTCAGCTGCTGAAGACGTGCCCTTTATCGGAAGAGCCTTACTACGTTTTCATTAGATGCAGTACATTCAGAGAAAGGGCCATTGAAATTTATCAGACCTGAGACCAAAACTTGGTTCTGCCACTTCCCTAGCCACAAGACCTCAGTGACATTTTTTTTTTTTTAATGTGTGAAACAGGGCCAGCAATACCTTCTTCACAAGGTAGTAAGAAAGATTGTCTAAACTCATGCATGAAAAGCACGTAAAACTGGGCTTGGTACACCCTAGGAATTCGGACTTGACACTCCTCACTCATCCCTGTCTTTCTCTCCCTTCCAGGTTCCCTTGTGAAGTTGGGCACATTAACTCTTTCTTTTTTAAATTTTTTTTAATGTTTATTTATTTTTGAGAGAGAGAGAGACAGAGCATGAGCAGGGGAGGGAAAGAGAGAGACAGAGACACAGAATCTGAAGCAGGCTCCAGGCTCTGAGCAGTCAGCACAGAACCCAACACCGGGCTCGAACCCACGAACTGTGACATCATGACTTAGGCTGAAGTAGGATGCTTAACCAACTGAGCCATTCAGGCGCCCCAAGGGCACATTAACTCTTAAATGCTTTCATGAAGTTGTACATCTATAACAACATCTGTCTCTTTAAATGTACTGCTTCTCATTATGTAGCAACATGTTAAACAGTTTTTTAGTCTGTGTCACCATTATCTTTAAAAAAAATTTTTTTTAATGTTTATTTTTGAGAGATACAGAGACAGCATGTGAGTGGCGGGGAGGGGCAGAGAGAGAGGGAGACACAGAATCTGAAGCAGGCTCCAGGCTCTGAGCTATCAGCACGGAACCCGACGTGGGGCTTGAACTCACGAACTGTCAGATCATGATCTGAGTTGAAGTTGGACGCCCAACTGACTGAGCCACCCAAGCGCTCCTGTGTTACCATTATCTTTAATTACTCCCATTATAACTACACTGATTTCTCCTCATATATTAAAAAAAATCCATTATTGGTTAAATAGACTTTGTGGGATATCCTGTAAGCCTGTGAAATGTTTCTACAAATGTTAGAAACAAAACTGCTGCCTTGTTTTTTAACTTTGTGTTTTCAAGTAAGTTTAGATTCATAGGAATTACAAAAATAGTATTGTGGGTTCCCATATACCCTTAGCTCATCTTCCCCTAATTATTATAGTGCAGTTACCAAAACTACAGAATTAACATTAGTTCAATACTATTAATTAAACTACAGCATTCATTTGGATTTCACCTGTTTTTTTTTCACTGTTGTCCTTTTTCCATTCCAAGATTTAATCTAGGATCCAACATTACATTCAGTTGGGGTGGCTGGGTGCCTCAGTTGGTTAAGTATCTGACTTTGGCTCAAGTCGTGATCTCATGGTTCGTGAGTTCAAGCCTGGAGTCTGCTTCAGATTCTGTGTCTCCCTCTCTCTGCTCCTCCCCCACTCGCACTCTGTCTCTCTCTCTCTCTCTCTCTCTCTCTCAAAAATAAATAAACTTAAAAAAAATTTTTTTTAAAACATTACATTCAGTTGTTCTGTCCCCTTGGCTTCTCTGATTTGTGACAGTTTCTTGGTCTTTCCTTGTCTTTCATGACCTTAACAATTTTGAAGACTACTGGTCATTTATTGTGTAGCATGCTTCTCAGTTTGGGTTTGTCTGATATTTTCTTTTGATTAGATTGATTAGTTGTGTGTATTGCGGAGATGGTGTTCTCAATATGTTATGTCAGAGGTACATGATGTGGATATAGCTAATTACAGGTGATGCTAACCTTCATCACTTGGGGAAAGTGGTGTTTCCCAGGGTTCTGCATTATAAAGTTACTATCGTTCCCTGTGTAATGAATAAATATTTGGGTGGAAATGCTTTGAGACTGTGCATATATCTTCTTTCTCTTTTTGCCCACTCATTTTTTTTTAAATTGAAGTATAGTTCACATACTGTGTTGTGTTAGTTTCAGGTGGACAGCATAGTGATTGGACAATTCTGTGCATCACTCAGTAATCTGTCACCAAACAACGCTATTATAATGTTATTGAGTATATGCCCTGTGTTGTACTTTTTATCTCTGTGACTTACTTATTTTGTAACTGGAAGTGTATACCTCTTAATCCCCTTTACCCATTTTGCCCTTGCCCCCATCCACCTTCTTTTAGCAACCATAGTTTGGGTTTCTGTATTTGACTCTGTTTGTTGTTGTTTTTTTTTAATGTTTATTTATTTTTGAGAGAGAGAGAGAAAGAGTGCACGCATAAATGGGGAAAGGGCAGAAAGAAAAGGGGGATAGAGGATCCGAAGAAGGCTCTGTGCTGACTGACAGCAGTGAGCCTGATGTGGGGCTTGAACTCACAAACCATGAGATCATGACCTGAGCTCAAGTCAGACGCTCAACCAACTGAGCCACCCAGGTGCCCCTTGATTCTGTTTTTTTGTTTGTTTGTTCTTCTGTTTTGTTTTTTAGATTCCACATGTTAGTGAAATCATATGGTGTTTTTCTCTGTCTGACATTTCACTTAGCATAATACTATTTAGGTCCACCCATGTTGTTGCAAATGGCAAGATTTCATTCTGTTTTATGGCTGAGTAATATTCCACTGTAAATACACACACACACACACACACACACACACACACACACACACTACACCTTCTTTAACCATTCATCTATTAATGGACACTTGGTTTGCTTCCATCTCATGGTTACTGTAAATAATGCTGCTGTAAACATAGAGGTGCATGTATCTTTCTGAATTAGTGTTTCCATTTTGTTTGGGTAAATATCCATTGGTGGAATTACTGGGTTGTAGAACATTTTTATTTTTAATTTTTTGAGGACTCTCCATATTGTTTTTTTTTTCCAAAGTGGTTGCACCAGTTTATATTCCCACCAATAGTGCAAGAAGGTTCCCTTTTCTCCACATTACGCACTCATTTTAGATCTGTGGATCTTGCGAGCAGCAATGTTACAGTGGTGTTTTAATGGTGGTTTCCTATTTCCCTCATCACTTCTACATTTATGAGTTAGAATTCTTCTGTAAGGATTCTTCTTCTCTCATTTATTTATATACGGTCATTAATTTATATCAGCGTGGAATCAGGTATTTGTTTTATCCTTTGTGTTATGATCCCGTATTGTTGCTATTTACTTTGTTGCCCGAATTTTTCTAACTTTGGCCATAGGGAGTTCTCATGTTGGCTTCTGTGTCCTTCAGTGTGCCTCCATGGTTTTTTTCTTAAGGCATTTCTTACTTTCTGACACTACAAGATGCTTCAGACTCATTTTCTATTTTCTCTGCCTCAGCCTTGGAATCCAGTTCTCCAAGGAGCCCTAGTTCATTTTAATGAAGGTATGTGTATTGCTGCTGGAAGTGTCGCTGCTTCCACGTCTCTCAGCAGATAGAGTTTAGAAATATTTGTATGTAAACAAATGTGTGCACACATACATCTCTACATACTTCCATATCTATCTTTATATGACCTGGGGAGTCCATTTGTATAACCTCTGCTTGATCTCCAGAACAAGGTTCATTTTAACCTCCCTCTTTTGCTTATTTGTGACTTGTTTTTCCAATATAGAAACTACCTCTCATGATCAAGAACCAGTTGACCATATCTGTCTATTTTTGGGTTCTCTGTTCTGTTCTACTCATCTTTGTATCTGTCCATTCACCAATACCACAGTCATGATTGATAGTAAGTCTTACATCAGGTAGTGAGACTCCCAATATATTTTTTTACTTCAAATTGTTTTGTCTGTTCTAATTCCTTTGTCTTCCCCTATAAATATTAGAATCAGCTTGTCTGTATTTACCAAACAAAAACCAAACTTTTGCCAGGATTTTGATTGTAATTGTAAGTCTATAAATCATTTTGGGGGGAATTGATATTCTTAACTATAATGAGTCTTGCAATCCAAGAACCTGCTGTGTCTCTCCATTTATTTACGTCTTCTTTTTATTTCCTTCAAAGGTTTTGTAGCTTTCAACATAGAGATCCTGTACATGTTTTATTAGATTTATATTTAAGTGGGTTTTTTTTGGGGGGGGAGCTATTGAAAGTGATATTATATTTTAAAATTTCTGTTTCCAATGTGTCCATTGCTACAATACAGAAATGTGATTGACTTTTGAGTTAACTTAATATTCTTCAACCTTTCTTATTCTAAGAACCTTTGTGGATTCTTTATCTGTGTAGATATTTGTTCTCTGCAATTAGGAGCAATTTTATTTCTTCCTTTCCAATCTGTATGCTTTTTATTTCTTTTTCATACCTTAATTGCAGTGGTTAGGACTTCCAATATTATGTTGAATAAAAGTAGGTAGAATTGATTCCTCACCTTCTACTCAATGGATTTTAGAGGGAAACCATGTATTCTTTCACTATGATGTATGATGTTAGCTCTGGATTTTCTTTATAGATGTCCTTTATCAGGTTAGAAAGATTGTCTTCTTTTCCTAGTTTGCTGAAAGTTTTTATCATGAATGAGTGCTGAATCTTGTGAAATGTTTTTTTTATATCAGTTAAAATAATCGTGTGGGTTGTATATTTTTACAGTCTATTGATATGCTGAATTATATTAGTTGACTTCAAATATTTTTTTAACCTTTTTAAAGTTTATTTATTTATTTTGAAAGAGAGAGAAACAGAGCAAGCTGGGGAGGGGCAGAGAGAAAAGGAGAGAGAGAATCCCAAGCAGGCTCCACACCGGCAGCATGGAGCCTGATGCGGAGCTCAAACTCACAAACCGTGAGATCATGACCTGAGCCAAAACCAAGAGTTGGATGCTTAACCCACTGAACCACCCAGGTGCCCTATTGTTGATTTCAAATATTAACCTAGGCATGAATTCCCAGCATAAACTCCAGTTGGAAGTAGTGTGTTTCTGTTAATGTTAATGTTTTATTGAGGATTTTAAATTCTAGGTCGATGAAGGATATTGGTGTAATTCTCTTTTCCTGTACTCTCTTTGTCTTGTTCTGGTATCATGGTAATTCTGGCCCCATAGAATGAGTTAGGAAGTATCCTTCTCCTCTGTTTTCTCAAAGGAATTATAGAATTGGAGTTATTTCTTCTTTAAATGTTTGGTAGAATTTGCCAATGAAACTACCCGGGCTTTGGGATTTATTTTCGGGAAAGATTTTTCTCACTACAAGTTTAATTTATTTAACAGAAGACTAATCAGGTCATCTGTTTCCTTCACTAGTTTGTGATTTTTGAGAAATTAGTCCATTTCATCTAAGTTGTTAAATTTACACGTGTAGAATTGTTTTTAAGTGTTACTTTTTCCGTTTCATGCCTGCTGGGTCTTATTGATACGTCCTTGTCTGATACTGATAATTTTTGTCTTTTTTCTAGTCAGTCTGGCTAGAATTTATCAATTTTATTGATCTTTCTCAAAGAACTAGGTTTAGGTTTCATTGGTTTCTCCCCCCTCTGTTTCTCTGTTTTTAATTTCACTGATTTCTGCTCTAATTTCCTTCCTCTTTTTAACATTTTAAAATTTTCTGTTCTTATTTCCTTCCTTCTGATTGTTTTGGGTTTATCTCACTCTGCTTTTTAATTACCATTACTAATCACTTCTGTAGTAGCAGCTCAACATACAATGAGATTTTCAAAACACATTGTTATAATTTTTTGCTCACTTAGCCATCAGACATATTTTACAAAAATTAAGAGGAGAACAATAGTTATTATAATTACCTAATTTTTACCATTTTTGTTGCTCTCCTTTATTCCTGATGTTCCAGGTTTCCTTCTGGTACCATTTCCCTTCTGTTTAGAACTTTATTTACCTTTTTTTTTTTTTTCTTAAGAGTAAATCTGCTGGCAACAAATTTTCTCTTAGTTTTTCTGAGAATGTCTTTATTTCATCTTCATTTGTCAAGAGTATTTTCGCTGGATGTAGAATTCATTGGGTGGCAGTTCTTTCAGGACTTGAAAAATATTGCTCTCTTTCTGGTCTCCATGATTTCTAATGAAAAGTAAGTAACCATTTTAGCCATTGTGTTTTTAGGTAGTGTGTCATTATAATTGATCTGCTTTCAGGATTTCTGTCTCTCTTAAGTGTTTGGCAGTTTGTATGTGTCAGGGCATGGATTTTTTTGAGCTTATCCTGTGTGGTATTTGCTGAGGTTTTGGAATCTGTAAATTTATATCTACAAGATTTTGAAACTTTTCAGCCATTTTTCAAACATTTCTTTTTCGGCATCATTCTCTTTCTCCTCTCCTTCTGAGACTGATGACATAAGTTATTAGACATTTCGGTATTGACAATGTGTTCTTTTTTTTTTCAGTCTTTTTTTTCCCTTTTCTGTTGGATAGTTTTTATTAATTTACCTACAGATTTACATGATTTTTTTTTCTGTCGTCTCCATTCTGCTATTGAATCTACCAGTTAATATTTGATTTTAGTTACTGTGTTTTCAGTTCCAAGGTTTCTGTTTGTTCCATCTTTCTATTTTTTTTTAGGGGGAGAGCAGAGACTTTTTACCTATTTGTTTAATGAGTGTTCACTGTTACTTCTTCAACGATAGTTTTAACAGCTGCTTTAAAAGTCTTTGTCTCATAATTCCAATATTTTAATTGGTGTCTGTCTTCTCCCTTGGAAGTTGAAATTTTCCTGGTTGTTTGTATGCCAAGTAATTTTGGTTTTAATCTGGACTTGTTAGGTGTTCTGTTCTGAAACTCAGGGTCTTGTTTAAATTTTAAGCAGAAAATGGATTTTTGTTTTGCTCTGTGTTAGCAGGCATTCAACACATTGGGTTCAGGTAACAGGTTTCAACCTGCCTTTGTGGGCTGTGGTTCCAATGTCAGTTCAGTTTTCACAGCCTTTGCTGTGATAATTGGATCTGACCTCTTATGCCCCACCCCTTAGCCGGTTCATTTCTCAAGGCGTTGGTAGTTTGTTGAAATTCAGATCACGTGCAGCTGGGAGGTGAGCCCGTGAGTTCTTTACAACTTTATGGAATGGCTCTCTTGAGCCCCCTTCCCTCTGTGATCGCACTGCCATGTTCTGGCTCCTGGGGGCACTCTTCCAGTCTACTAGCCCAAAAATTCCAAACTCTAGTTTTTCCTGTCTGCCCTGCACTTCTCAGGATTACACCTGTACCCAGTTGCCCATGTTGCAAGAGGATAGAGAAACAAAAAAGCAGCAAGGATTTGCCCATCCTCTTGGGACCACCACTTCTCTGGTGGGAGAAGATTCCACTCCTCAGAATTTCAGGGATCTGCCCAGCTCCTGCTACCACTGCCACTGCCGTTAGTCTGCTTGAAGCCTCGGTGTTCTGCTGTGTCAAAATCATGTCCCCTTCTCCAGCCCGCCTGTTGATCACTTATTTTTCAAAGTCCTTAGAATCCTGTTCTGTGTATTCTGTCCAAGATTTGTAATTGGATTCAGCGGAGATACAGAGTGGCATTTCTTACTCTATCTTACCTGGAATCCAGGAAGGCTGTGGCTCTTCTGAGAGTCCCAGTGAGGCTAAGGCCCCCTTGCTTGTTCAACCCGTGTGTGTGTGTGTGTGTGTGTGTGTGTTTGTGTGTGTGTGTGTGTGTGTGTGTGTGTGTGTGTGTGTGTGGAGAAGCGAGAAAGAGGAGTTTCTAAGCCCACATTCCTGTGAGAAACAGATTTTGCCATTAGAGTACAATATTTGCGTATAGGTATTTTTTTATTTAACATTATAATACCAAGTCAGGAACACTGCCTCCAAAGCTACCTGGGTCAGCTCCTTACATGCCTTCACTGTATTTATATATAACATTCTTTTGTAATACAGTCAGATTCATTTGTTAAGACAACATTTTAAAGATTGGATTTCACATTTTTAAGAGACCCTGAAATACCAGCACACTCCAACATGGCTGTCTTGGGTCTGTTTCCTGGGTGTGAAGGCATGCAAAGTTATACCTCAGTGTTCCTTGTTTCTTCCAGTTACTACCCTCCTCTCGAGTTTGACCTCACTCAGCAGCAACTGTTATCCCTTCTGATGGGAGTACTGTAGTACTGGTATGTAAACAGTATTCTAGGACTCGATTGGTGATTACGCTGTGACATTTGACCTATGATGTTTTTGCCAACAGAAGAGCACCAGGCGTTTTAAAATTTCATATGACATCCTCTGTACTTCAGAGTTCAGATGAAGATAGACTGGGACACGGGTTTTGAAATGAAATTCTTGCTTTACCATGTTCCTCAGTGGGATGTTACTGGAGCGTCCATGGCAAACCATGATTTTGGGTCTTTTATGAATATTTTAACCAATCCTGGTATGCAGAAAGTGGCCAAGTATGTATCTGTTTTTTTTTTCTTGCTTTCTTCCATGCATACTCTAGGCCAACAGCAGTAAAAATTAAAGAATATCATTCTTCCCTCGCACCAAAAAAGGGTGAACTGGAAAGGATGTTCGTTGAGAATTAAGGTTGACCTCTGGTTGGATCAGTGTTTTTCATTAAAGATGTAACTTGTCCTTTATCAGCATAGATTAAAATGTTATCAAGAACCCAGGCTGGAAACACAGCTGGCGAGCTGAAGCACTCTCTGGCTTCTCTCAACTCCTATCTTTACGGCTTGAATTCACTTTTAGAATTTGACAATACTGTGTTGCAAGGTTCAAACATATCATGGCAACACCAGAATTCAGAATGGCATGCGACCTCTCCTTTTGAGGTGACTGTCTACCTTTGATGAAAGGATTTGTTTTGTTAGGAAGAAAGGTTTAGGCTTGGTCATTGAGTGCTGGTAACAGTGATTCTGGGCAGGTGAACATTATTATCCAGAATGCTGAAGTTGTTATTTATATGATGGTTCTCATGATAGAAACAATCCTAAGTGGTTGATCATTGGTCTCAAAATCACTAAATGACTTGGAATATCACTGAGGAGGTCCAAGAGGAATAAATTTCTCATAGCTAGTATAGAATGATATATTGTTTTAATTAACTTCATTGTTACTGTGTACATAAAGCTTAATGGTGAATACAAATTTGAACTGGGGCGTTTCCCTTTATTCTTTCATGGAGATCGTTAATGGCAATATGGTCACTAGATTCGAGATCCCCAAACTTGACCTTGTTCTGTTTTTCCCTTCTAATGAAAGGAAGTGATCATTGCAGTCTTCATTTTTTGAGAGTTATTTTTTTCAGGGGATGGGGCAGTGCACAAAGAGACAAAATTTATTGTATAAATGGTTTTGAAAATGTGAAATTTTGCCAGGCTTTGCAAATGATAAAACAAACTCAACGTGTTTAATCAGAGAAGAATACAAGAGTCTCATGGAATCCAAAGGTAGGAATGCAGGAAAGGGCTGAATTGAAAAGATGGGAAATGTTCTGATTGGTTCATCTTGAGTGATGTATCCACCCATGAGCCAATCAGTTGTATCTGGGAAGTTGGGCATGGAGTCCAAATGTCACGTCTAGGGTTCTTCCTCTGTGGAGGAAGAGTGACATTTAAAGGTGAGGGGTTAAACTAGACAACTCCCCCAAAGTGATCTATTATAAAACCATGTTTAAATTTGCCTCCTTATTATAATTAAAACCTCTAATGGTGTGTGGCCTTTAGGAATGTTACAAAATTCATCAAATTGCAAGTATGATAAGTTTTTCAACCATTTTCATTCGCAAGCTGTCATACTGTTCTAACAATTTTCCTCCCGGTGACTGCTCTGTATCTCAGAGATCACTGCATTTCTAATGATATTATATTTTTTAAAGGGATGATTTCCTTTTCCTCTTACATAATCCATCACCATTTTTAGAACTCTTTAATATACTTTCCCTCCATATATAGTCATAATCTTTCATGTAACTTTTTTAATTGTGCTGGACTCCTTTCCTTCCCTTTCCTCATGCTGTTGTGTGTTGAAATTTTTTTAAGACCTAAGAAATTTAATTTTCAAATTTAGAAAATATAACTTTCATGTATCAGTAAATGATGTGGCATTTTTGAAAGGTCACATTTTTTATGGTTGGAAAGAAAATCGGAAATATTTGTGAGTCATTTTAGTTGTCTAAGTGAGTTTAATGCCAGTTTTTCTGTAAGGTTAGATGCTTAATTTAAATGCAGAGTATCACTTACTTCCATATGCCTGACTTTAATTTTTGTGACATGACAGAATATAATACTACAGCCCTTTGGAGTAGAAATTTCCATGTGTGGTTATGAGTGGAAAGCATGCTGCTTCTATCAGTTTTTCTGTTTATTCTTCTGGTGGTATTGGTGTTACACCCAGACCACAGCTACCTTCCATATCACCAACTGAGGACTGAGCTCTTGATTTCCATGTCCAACTCTGGAAGGCAGGCACTATTGATTCTCTCTCCAGCTCTGTCATTTATGAACAAGGTGACCCTGGGCTAATTATTTCACTAATTTGAGCTGTAGTCTTTCTCATCTGTATATTCAGAGAAAAGAGCTTATAGAGCTACTGGTCTTTAAAAACGATACTTATCATAGTTCCTGGAAAATAATCATTGCTCACAACATGGTAATTAGTACTAATTTTTAATAAAGGAGATGTTTCTGAACCAATGAAAAGCCCCTATCCTACTTTATTTGATACCTACTTTGTTGCTTTGCAGAGGCAATTGTATATGGCTCTCCAAAACTTGTAGTTCCCAGGAACTCTCCTGGGAAGTTGGGTAAGTGAGGGTAACAGACTTAGAAGTGAACTGATTGAATAAGTGGAAAGATCAATAGCTATTCAGGTATTATTGAATTGAGTTGATTAAATTGTGAAAGCTCTAAGTAGAATTAAAAGATAAATTCCTTATAAAAAAAAGAAAATAGTGATGCATTTATCCACGACGTAGGAGGAAGTCAAGAGAACAAACTTGCATACAATAAAGTGAAGTAGAGGTTGAAGTGAGAATTGCAGTTGTGTGTGTTCTACCTTAGGTCCTGGGACTCACATTTCAATATCAATAAAAGAATACAGTGTGGTCTTTTTTTTTTTTTTTTTTTTTTACAATCTTTAAGAATAGTAAAATAATCCTGCTTTTGCCCCTTGTGGGCCAAGCCATTAGTAGAACATTTTATTTTCTCTTTTGGACTCCACCATTAAAGAACAGAAACTGGAAAGGATCCAGAGAAGAGCAATGGAAGGAACCAAAGGACTATTAAAAATTAAGGCCCATGAGGAAGGGGTAAAGGAGTTGTGAATCTTTCGTTTGAAGAGAAGTTCAAGAGGCCACTTAGTAACTGTCTTCGAATATGTGAAGGGTTGTACTGACGAGGATGCTGAGCAGTTGTGTCCTTTCTCACTGTGAACTGAAGGGGAATGGTTCACAGAGACTTAGAAGTACTTCTTGCAAAGGAGAGCAAGGCGCGAAATCTGTGGTCAGACCTGCTGTTCTATACATCTTTGACTGGACTCGACAGCCCGGGGTTCTTGGCTCGCTGTGTCCTTATGAAGTCGGCTACATGCCTTCCCTGAACATCTCTGACTTAAAATCTCAGCCCTAAAGTAGCACTTTACATGGTACTCTCTTATATTTCTTGGATACAATGGATGGATGGATGGATGGATAGATGGATGAGTGTTAGTCTCTCTCTTTTGCTTCCCCAACTCTCTTCTTTCTTCTCCAAATTATAAGGTAGTACAGAACACAAAACAAACTCTTGTAGCCACTGAAAGAGACTGTTAGCCCTGAGCAATTAGCAGACTACTCAGGCAGATTTTTCTCCCCCCCAGTGTTTAATCAGAATCATGATCACTTGGAATCATCCTCGCTTCAAACAGAAGAAAATTCCATTTAAAAATAGAAATTCTTTTCTTGGGGAAGTTTTCACAGTTGTTAATGGGAAAAGTCTCCAAAAAAAAATGTTGTGCCATGATATAGTGTAGTAAATTGGTATAGTAACTGTTTCCTATCACTAAATATGGGGAAAGTTCTGTTTTTAAAAAAAGGTAGGAGCTGCCGAGTTGATAGAGTTTAAAAGCGAAATATAGAGAAACTCCTAAGCACATTTGTAGTGGAATATGTAAGTGAGTAGTAACTAATTAACGTATGCCAATCCAGTAGGGTAAAAATAGGGGAGTGGAGGAGCTGAGTGATCATTTGGTTGACACTTCACTCAATCACAAACACTAAATTGGGACTGGTACAGAATTTTAAGTGCCTTTTTCTTGGGCCTTACTGTTGTGATCTTTCTTTAGAACAGTTCTGATATACCCTTTGGAAGGCTGGCCTGTGTGGACGTTGTCTGTGCCAAATTACGACACAGAACAAGGGACTGTTCTGTTTCATTTACTGAGAATAGTGCTTAATAAGTACTATTTGACAACATGCTGAATTAAGGGAATGTTATAAGGATGTTTCACAAAGGAAAGTGGGTAAAACATCTGATGTTTACAAGTTCTATTTATATGTAACTTGATAGCAGTATAAAGGCATGCTTAAAACTTTATTTTTAAAATTTTAGTCGATATGTATGAATATGTATTCTGAGAGAAAATAATGTTATCTGGTTTCAAATACATATATCGTGGGTGCTATTTCAGAATCCAATTTTTTGCCTTGTTGGTTTGAAATGTATCAGGCCCTGGTAATTTGATTTATATTAACCAAATTCATGCAATGCTGATATGTAACATGGGACGCATTCACAATTACTTCCTTTTCTCGGCTTTGATCTTATCCCAGTATCTTATCTTAGTTTATAATCTTAAGTAACTATGTTTTTCCCCCCTAAAAATGGAATCCAAGTGGAAGTTATACTGTGTGTTTATAGGTTTATGTATCTATACATAGGCAAATATAATAAAGGTCAGTGAGATTTAATGTCCAAAGAGAAAAATAACTGGCGAAAATTTTTATAGTACTATTTCAAAGTCACAAGCTAAGTATATATCTCAAGTTTAATTTGTCATAGATTTTAGCGTATGAAACCTATGAAGTTAGCATATGAATGTTCCATGGGACATCCAAACATAGTTCTACTTAATAATAGACAAATATAATCTATAGTCAGGTACAACCTATAAAATAATTAACATGTGTTGAAATGTAAAATAGTATAATTTATGATTTTTATTCTAGTTAGGCTTCTCACTTAAATATGCTTTAAAGAAAAGATAGGGTTTAGATGATTACCTAATGCCCCTTGCATTAATACCCTGATGATTCTAGTCTTCACTGACATCGAAATTGTGTGAGACCTTTAGTCTGTCTGAATATAAGTAGCAATCTGTGTTACACAGTTTTGACTATTTATATACTTGTGGCTTTATTTTAAAAAGATACTTGTATTTTGTCACTGCCGGTAGAGCCTAGGGAAAAACCTGAATTTTTGCATATTCAGGTAATACCTACCTTTCCTTTCTTACTTAGGAGCTAGTGCAGTTCTAAGGAGCAGAGCAAGTGCCAGAGTAAAAAAAAGAGAGGATATAAGGCATAAGGATAAACGATAATGAACTCATGATGAGTTTTCAGTGCTAAAAAACAAATGCAGTGTAAACTAATACCTAACCTTTCATTTTATTAATATATAGCAATTGTGTGGCATTTATGATTCATGGAATGCACTCATCGATGTTCTAATTTAATCCTCACAACAATTTATGAAACAGACACCATTGTTCGCATTTGAGTATGAAAACTACCTTCAAGATTAATGTGAGTTAACTAGGATCACACAACTTGTGCTGTGGCAGGATTCACACTCTGCATTCAGACCTCTTTTTTTTTTTAATTTTTATTTAATTTATTTCTTAAATTTACATCCAAGTTAGCATATAGTGCAACAATGATTTCAGGAGTAGATTCCTTAGTGCCCCTTACCCATTTAACCCATCCCCCCTCCCACACCCCCTCCAGTAACCCTCAGTTCGTTCTCCATATTTAAGAGTCTCTTATAATTTTATCCCATCCCTGTTTTTATATTACTTTTGCTTCCCTTCCCTTATGTTCATCTGTTTTGTATCTTAAAGTCCTCATATGAGTGAAGTCATATGATATTTGTCTTTCTCTGACTAATTTTGCTTAGCATAAAATCCTCTAGTTCCATCCATGTAGTTGCAAATGGCAAGATTTCATACTTTTTGATTGCCGAGTAATACTCTATTGTATATATATACCACATCTTCTTTATCCGTTCATACACTGATGGACATTTGGGCTCTTTCCATACTTGGACCATTGTTGATAGTGCTGCTGTAAACAATGGGGTGCATGTGCCCCTTCAAAACAGCACACCTCTACTGCTTGGGAAAATATCTAGCTGGGTGTAGAGTGGTTCTATTTTTAATTTTTTGAGGAACCTCCATATTGTTTTCTAGAGTGGGTGCACCAGCTTGCATTCCCACCATCAGTGCGAACGAGATCTTCTTTCTCCACATCCTCACCAATAATCTGTCATTGCCTGAGTTGTTAATGTCAGCCATTCTGACAGGTGTGAGGTGGTATCTCAGCGTGGCTTTGATTTGTATTTCCCTGATGATGAGTGATGTTGAGCATTTTTTCATGTGTCAGTTGGCCATCTGGATGTCTTCCTTGGAGAAGTGTCTGTTCATGTCTTTTGCCCATTTCTTCACTGGATTAGTTGTTTTTTGGATGTTGAGTTTGGTAAGTTCTTTATAGATTTTGGATACTAACCCTTTATCTGATACGTCATTTGCAAATATCTTCTCCCATTCTGTCGGTTGCCTTTTAGTTTTACAGATTGTTTCCTTCACTGTGCAGAAGCTTTTTATTTTGATGAGGTCCCAATACTTCATTTTTGCTTTTGTTTTCCTTGCCTCCAGAGATGTGTTGAGTAAGAAGTGGCTGTCACCAAAGTCAAAGAGGTTTTTGCCTGCTTTGTCCTCGAGGATTTTGATGACTTCCTGTCTTACATTTAGGTCTTTCATCCATTTTGAGTTTATTTTTGTGTATGGTGTAAGAAAGTGGTCCCAGGTTCATTTTTCTGCATGTCGCTGTCCAGTTTTCCCAGTACGACTTGCTGAAGAGACTGTCTTTATTCCATTGAATATTCTTTCCTGCTTTGTCAAAGATTAGTTGGCCATACATTTGTGGGTCCATTTCTGGATTCTCTATTCCGTTCCATTGATCTGAGTGAACCAGCTGTCTGTCTTTCTGTTGTTTCACAGAATTCGTCTAAGCTGGGTTTGTTTTAAAACTATGCTGAGACACACAATTTAGGTGAACTGCATATGTGTTTGTGTGAAATTCGAGCATCACATTTGTAGAATAGGCAACACAGTTTTCCTTTACATCTGGCAAGAGGGGTAGAGTGGCTTAAGACTAAAACAGGAAGTCTGCTTCTACTCTTATGTTGATACCTGATTGGGGACCCTGTGTACATTTCCTCAATTAGAAAGTGAAGGCAATTGGCTATAAGGTTCTCCAGACTCCTTTTAGTTCTAAAATTCTTTGACTTCAATTTTAATTATTACTTTTCCACTCAAAATTGTTGTTTTAAAAAAGTGGTTTGCCTCACATGATTAGTCTATATTTTTGCACTAAGTTTCTCCTAACAGTCTGTGCCAGGAATTGATAAGCTTTGAGATTTGGATAGTGTAGCAGCAGAATCCCTTTGTTGTGACTCTGAGAAAACTTTTTATATGCCAAAATCTGTTCTGTAAGAAATAGTGTCACATGGTTAAGACACTCATCCTGAATTTGAAGAGTGGAAAATGACAACAGAATGCCAGTTACACAGGAGTTCATTCAGCAAATGTAAACTGAGCATCAGTATTAAGTACTTGGGCTGCCAAGACCTTGAGCTCCCAGCTTAGCATGGAAGCCAGACACACAAATATTGAAATGTCACTGTAATTAGAAGGACCCTGGGAAAGATGTGTGCAGAGTGCCAAGAGAGTAACAGAAGCAATTGCCTCTGTGGAATGGAAAATAGGAGAGATGCACCAGGAAAGACTTCAAGACTTTTTGTACCCATGGGACTCTTCGTTACATGATCAATCATAGAATTTTCAATATGATACATACACGCAGATCCATACATTAACCGATTTTTTAAACACCTCCTTATATTCCTAATTACTATAATAATCTTAGTTACTGCTAACAACCTACTCCAACTGCTCATCGGCTGGGAAGGAGTAGGAATTATGTCCTTCCTACTTATCAGATGATGGAACGGCCATTTTATGTACAAGGAAGCATATACCGAGGAACGGACAGAAACCTTGAGGAGATTGCTGCAGAGAGTCTCTGGTAGTTCTGTTTATGTCACCTATTAGAGGCAGATGACACGCCGAAGTAATGTGTATCTAGCTTGGGAAAGTCTGTATGGACTTGAGACCATCCTAAGCATTAAGGAGACATTTTAAGAAAGTAAGGAAGAGCAGCTCCCTTGCAAAGAGGCAGAGGAGGCAGTGTTAGACTCTTAAATTTCTAGTTTGAACACCATGGAGAAAGGACGTTGTAGGCAACAAGAGTGAGGACAAAACCACGAAGAGCCAAGATAGAGAGTAAAGGGGATTGTGCTGTTCTTCATCTGTCGGCCCTTCTTTGGCCATCAGACTTTCCTGGTGTAATTGCTTTGGAAGCCCAGGGAGGGTTTCATACTGTATCCTATGGAGTTTGGTCTTTTTCTGTGAGCAGTGAAGAGCCATTAAGGTTTCCAAGCAGAATAATAATGACAGCAGATTTGCTTCTGTAAGACTCTAATGGCAACAGAATGGAAGCTAGATTACAGGGCCCAGGATCTTGGCAGAGACCCTCACAATACTACTACTGAGGACTGTGGGAACCTATATTAAGCCCAGAGCAGAAGGGATGTAGAGAAGGGGATGGAGCTGAGAGTCACTGAGTTCCAATAATGACAACAATGATATTAGCTGAGATTTATTGAGGGTACCAGATGTCTGGCGTAAGTTCCTTATATTTACTAACTCATTGAATCCTCACAACAGCCCCGTGAAGTGGGCACTATTATTATTATCTGCATTTATAGATGAGAGAACTGAAGCACAGAGACATTAAATAACCTGGTGCCAGTGAGGGCAGTTTGGGAATGTGAACCAAGGCAATCTATTTCGAGTCCACACTTTGTAATCGCCATATTGTCTTGCCTCTGAATCAGTAAGCATCTGTAAGATGTGGTGAAGAGTTGGATGTAGGTGATGAAGGGAGAAGAGCCATCAATGATGACTGCTAGGTGGACCAGGAGGTTGGAGATACCACTCACTGAGATAGGAGGACAAGAGGCATCTGGTGGAATGATAATTTTGGGAAAATACCAAGTTTCCAGGTTCTTGTGGGGCATTCAGCTGGTAGCATCCAGAAGGCATTTGGATATACCACTGATCCTTGAACAACCTGAGGGCTAGGGGCACTGATCCCTCACCGTGCAGTCAAAACACCTTGTATAACTTTTGAGTCTTCAAAAACTTAACTACTAATAGCCCACTGTTGACTGGAAGCCTTACCAATAACATAGTTGACTAGCACGTACTCTGTGTGTTATATGTATTATTTACTGTATTTTTATAATAAAGTAACCTAAAGAAAAAATGTTATTCAAATCACAAAGCTAAGTCAGTGAAGCATCTGACTTCGGCCCAGGTCATGATCTCATGGTTTGTGAGTTTGAGCCCCCCATTGGGGTCTCTGCTGTCAGCGCAGAGCCCACTTCAGATCTTCTGCCTCTCTCTCTCTCTCTCTCTGCCCTCCCCTGCTCATGCTCTCTCTCTCTCTCTCAAAAATAAATAAAAACATTAAAAAAAAAGAAAATCATAACGAAAATACATTTATAGTACCATACTGTTAAAAAATCCACCTATATATGGGCCCGCACAGCTCAAACCTGTGTTCTTCAAGGGTCATCTCTGACCCTATCAGTTAACCCTTCAAGGGTCGACTCTGGACTTGGAGCTCAGGATGGGTCTGTGCTTGGCAGTGATGTATAACGCTAACTACAACTAGTCTTATTAGGACAAACTAGTGAATTGGCGAAGCCAAATTTGTTTTTAGTGACCCTTTCATCATCATCCTCTATCTGAAGGGCTGGGTAGAACTTTATGCCCATTCTGCATCTCTGTATAGGTACAT
Organism: Panthera tigris; assembly: GCF_018350195.1. Classification (NCBI taxonomy): domain Eukaryota; kingdom Metazoa; phylum Chordata; class Mammalia; order Carnivora; family Felidae; genus Panthera; species Panthera tigris. The sequence continues at coordinate 53,779,341 of NC_056671.1, read as the reverse complement.
GCAGCACATATATTGGGGAAGGAACTCCTTTATCAGCGTGAGTGGGAATAGTCCAAGGAACCTCAAAGTTGTTGGATTTTTTGTAATGAAGACAGCTCCACAGCATATAACATCCACGTTTACAAAACGGGAGTGATTAAATACTAGCATCTCTCTTGCATCCAACTTTGCGTTCCATTTTATTTGCAATTAAAATAGAAATGTTTGGGGCACCTGGGTGTCTCAGTCGGTTAGGCGGCCGACTTCGGCTCAGGTCATGATCTTGCGGTCCGTGAGTTCTAGCCCCACGTCGGGCTCTGTGCTGACAGCTCAGAGCCTGGAGCCTGCTTCATATTCTGTGTCTCCCTCTCTCTGACCCTCCCCTATTCATGCTCTGTCTCTCCCTGTCTCAAAAATAAATAAACGTTAAAAAAAAATTTTTTTTTTAAATAAAATAAAATAGAAATGTTCTCTGCCTATCTTTTCCAAGAGTGTGGTTGCCTGATGGTCCTTTGAATTGGATGAACAAGATGGTGGTTTCAACCCTAGCCAGGGTGACATGATCAGGAACATGGGATCCAAAGAACAGAGGAGTCACTGGGAGCCCATGCCCACTGGTAGCAGGAGGCATCATCCTAAGAGGTAGGGAGGCCCAGGAGTTTAAATGGAAGTACATGTTTCCCCTCTTGTCAGTAATAAGCACTTCCTTTTCAGAAAAAAGAACTCCCTCTCTTCTTTCCCCCCTCTAATCTAGGGTTTAAAAATACAGCCAAAGAAGCATAGCAAAGAAGTGTGGAGACCTAAACATCATACACAGAGTATTAATTTTGAAACTATTTAAACCTCTGACAGTTATGTTCAGTTAACTTTAAAAAGCCAAGTAGGGGCACCTGGGTGGCTCAGTCGGTTGGGCATCCGGCTTTGGCTCAGGTCATGATCTCACGGTCTATGAGTTCGAGCCCCGGGTCAGGCTCTGTGCTGACAGCTCAGAGCCTGGAGCCTGCTTCAGATTCTGTGTCTTCCTCTCTCTCTGCCCCTTCCCCACTCACACTCTGTCTCTCTCTCAAAATAAAAAAAATTAAAAAATTAAAACATAAAAAACAATAATAAAATAAATTTAAAAAGATTAAAAGCCAAGTAAAATTGTTGGAAATTACTTAAAACTCTGTTCTTACATATAGACTGATAAGTTTTTGCTATATTCTTTTTTTCAATGAAACTTATCTGATTGTAAGATTCTATTTATCTCAAGTCTAAGTGAACTGTGTGCTTGTGGCCTACTTGAGATGTTAAAAATAAAGCTGAATTGCACTCTTATTTGGCTCTTCCACTCACTTGGGGCAAGGTAACAACTGTTTTCATACCTGTTATCTCAAAGTGTAAGTTTTGATTGCTCTTAGCTATAAAATCTGTTTGGAATTTAATGTTTAAACACAAAGTCTGCCCATAACACTCAACTTAAATTCTGTATCTGTTCTCTCCTGGAATAACTGGCTTCCTTTCTATATTCCCTTCTGTGGTAGACACGATTCTAAGATGGCCCCTTGATTGCCACCCCCTGGTGTTATACTAGTTTATGTCATGTTATGTGGCAAAGGGCATTTGCAGATGTAATTAAGGTCCCTAATCAGTTGACTTGATTATCAAGTTATCAAGTTGACTTGATTATTAGTTTGGGTGAACCCAAACTAATCAGACAAGCCCTTGAAAACTGAGAGTTTTTTTCTGGCTGGTTACAGAAGTGAGGTCAGAGATAATTCAAAGCATGAAAGGGATTCAAATGTGAGACAGGTTCTCCATTGCTCAGAAAAGGAGGGGACCACAGGCAAGGACCTGTGAGCACCCTTAGAAATTGAGGTCAGTCTCCAGTCAAAAACCAACAAGAACACAACTTCAGTTTTACAACTGCAACTCAATTCTGCCAACAACATGAATGAGCTTAGATGAGGACCCTGGGCTCCAGATGAGAACCTGGACAGCCAACAGTTGATTTCAGCTTAAGCAGAGAACCCAGCCATGCAATGCAAGATTTCTGTGCAATTTTTAAGCTGCTAAATTTGTGGTAATTTGTTATGTAGCAATAGAAAACTAATACTTCTCCCTTGCTCCATTTCTCTCTACTGATGCTAATTATTAGTCTTCAGAGTTGCAGCGTTACTTATTAGTCTTCAGAGTTGCAGCGTTACCGTCTCTCAAGCTTGCATTGGTATGTTTTCCATTTGTTCTCCTAATAGCCATTGAATTAAGGAGACTCCAATTTCTTTTCTCCTTTTCTCTTTTAAAACCTGAGCCCAGTCTTACTGGTTCTGTCTTACTGGGATTCTTGGTATAGATTTCATCCTCTGGGAAGGAAGTAGGGAAGGCTCTAATCTCTCCATGTTTATACTGTTCAAGTATCATGCTTAAAGTTTCTGTTCCTTTTCATTTTAATGACGTAATTCTTGGTGATGTTATACCGTAGATGTTTCTCGTGTTATCCATTGGACTGGGTCTGTTCCCATTTCACACATAGAAAGTAACCAAAAGAGCTGTATGTGGCTCTGCCATAGCAGAGGTGGAATTGGGACCTAGAATAGAAGGAGATGTGTGGAATGTGCCGGTGGGTGTTTGTAGTACACAGCAACAAGGGACAGTTGACTGGTCATGGATATTGGAATCTCACCAGTGAAGTCTGTAAGCATGCCAAGAAGAAAGCATCTCAATGTGACAGTCTCACGTTGGGGAAAAGAACAGATTATATGTGTGTGATAGTTCTATTTTAGTCTCTTTGGTTACATTTGGATCCTCTACCTAGTATTTCTCTTGCATCTAGAAAAAAACATTGAAATGGAAGGAAATAGTCTCTCGTTTTAATAAGTCATGAAATCACATTCTGGATGCTGGTCTACTGGATAATTTGTAAAAAAACAACAACAACAAAAACAAAAAAGTTTTGTTTTTTTAAATTTCTTAGACCTGAAGGGAGAAGGGGATGGAGTAGCAGGCTTTTTTTATTCATTTTTAATGTATCCACATTATTGAGGTAAATTTCTTTAATTAGGTTTGCCCTTATCTGTGAAAAATCTAATATATTTACATACGCTGCAATGGATTCCAATTATCTGTCTATCTGGGCAAGCTTATAACACTTTGACTCATTTTGGTCACTTTCACATAGTGGCTCGCTATCAGGCCTTGGTCAGGGACACCCTGTCCCTGCCCCCTGCCCATGTGTTGAGGCTGTTCTATCCCTTACTTGTCAATGTCTGGGAAAACCTTTTTAAGATGTTATTAAATTTGCATAATTTAAACTTTGTAAACACAAACTTTTTTTATATATAACTGCCAACATAATTCTGGTCCACTAAAATTTTTTATTTTTAAAAAGTATAGGTAATACACTTGAACTGTTGCAACTGTATCTTGCCTCTGTTCAAGTCAGCTAAATATTCCATGTCTCACATTATGTATTTAGATGGCCCTGTATACAGAGGATTCGATGTCAAGGTAGTTTTCTTTGTTACATTTTCCCATGGAAAATTATATTAATAATTTATCTGTAAGCAGTATAGTTGGTTAGGGGATGTAGGTAACCACAGTACCAATTTAATTGATGACGTCTTCAGGTCAGTGTCTGTAAACTACTGGTGTTTGGGGTTTTGAGGTTTTCTTGACATTTTTTGAAAGAACAAATTTTTTAAATTTTGTTTTCCAGTTCTATTTTGAGAAGTTGCACCTTGCTTATCAGACATGCTTTGCATTTGTTTTAAGCCTACTATATCTTTATAGACCTGTCTATAAAATTTGGTGATCTGATTTTTCTTAAGTCTTTGTTTACATCTAGTATTTTAATGGGAGTGTTCTTTCATATTGAAGTTTTTTCTGTTTGTATATTGAAGTGATAGAGGCAAAGTATAGTGTGGCTCTTGCCTTCAGGGCAACTTACCTGGAAAAACTAAAACCTCGGGTGTTATCTGTATTTTTCTTATTAACTCTCTTTGATTTGTACAGAGAATATTAAAATTCACTGTTTTTGTATACTGATACTAGAAACATGATGAGAATATCAGCAGTGGCATATGTGTAAATCTTTGTTTCCCTTTTTCCAAAATCCTGTTTGGTTTTTTGTTCTAAGGCTGTGCGGGATTTTTGGAAATCCCTTAATATGAGAAAGTTCTAAAAATTGCCAAATACGTCATTCAAATTTTTTTCTTAAGAATATATCTTCTGTAGTGCCTGAGTGACTCAGTCAGTTAGGAAGTCTGACTATGGTTTCTGCTCAGGTCATGATCTCATGGTTCATGGGTTCGAGCCCCGCGTCAGGTTCCATGCTGTGCACAAGGTTTCTCTCTCTCTCAAAATAAATAAACTTTTAAAAAAAGAACATATCTTCTGGTGTAACTTCTATGACATTCTATGACAGTGAATCATTTTTAAATTTGATTCTTTAATATTGTATGTTTTATTTGTCACATAATAAAATTCAAGGGGATCTAAATCAAATTTGAAACTAAAAATGACAATGAAAACCCCATTAAGTTGACCTATGGCTCAGTTTATCCTCTGAACTAAAATTGTTAGCTTTAACATTATATTTACATGGTGAATACCATCCCTTTATTTTGTTGAAGTAGAAGTGAAGCATAAAGTACAAATGATTGTACATCGTGGAGTATTTTCTCACTGGACAAAGAAACTGTATTGTGTACCTGAGTCAGGCTAATAAGGGAAAGGACACTTACTGAAGAAGAAAATAAAACCAAAGTCATATTTTTCCTGAGCCTTTTATCTACAGGGTACTATCCCGAATTCTTTATATTTATTCCCCTTCAATCATTTCAACTTACTTAGTATTATTGCTATCATCGTAAATGTGAGAACACCGTTGCTCAGAGAAATTAGGTAATTTGCTCATGGTCATACGGTTCGTGAGTATTAGAACCACAATTACCTAAATCTGGTTCCAAACTTGAGGCTATCTTTGAGATTTCACACTGCCTCCCACTTAACATATTATAAATTCATTTAAATAAGTGGAAGCAGAAGGCTGGGGACAGTGAAGGGGAGAAACGTGCCTGGTGATTTGGCCTTTGCCCTCTCAGGTAGCTTGATGTCTGGGGAGATCCCGAAACAATGCTTGCCTTGCTTGTCTGGTTCTCTCAGTGCCTTTTTTTGGTGTGAACGTCTCCTCACACAGCGCGATAAGTACATACATCACACCAACCAAATGCATCATCCTACATTCACTGTCCAACACTGGAGGACACACTGGATGTGTGAGACTTATTGAGAGAGGAATGTCAGTTATTGTCTTTTATGGATTGCCCAACAGTAGTTCTCCCGTGTCGGCTTTCTGATGTAAATCTGAGTCCCCTTCCTCGCCTGCCAGAAATGTGATTCCATGGTATGTGCCCAGGCACCATGCTAGATTTCATGTATTTTAAACGTTTGAGGAAATACTACAATTGCTCACCTGTTTTTCCAAACATCACTTGGCATAGAATTCTTATCTTTCAAATGTTAGGTTCGTTTCACCATTTCAGAACATAACATTTCAGATTTGACCTAAGTAGGCATACTTCTGTTTCATACAGCAGGGGTCTATTATTCCTGGTCAATCTGTTGAAAAAGGAATCCTTTGTCCAAGGGTTCATTGGAAAAAAAGGTAATAATATATCCCTAATCTCTCTTTCTCGTTTTAAACATCTTTCTCTTTTGTTTCATGCATTCCTTTTTTGCTTAGATTTCCTCATGAAGTTCTTTGACATCATTAGCACTTAGTACTTTGTCTAAATTAATCTCTAGTTCCTTTTCTTCTTGTTGAGATTTCATAGTAAACCATAAAGCATAAAATACAACAACTCCTTCACTTGCTTAGAACCCAAGACTACAGTCTTTGGGCCTTCGAATAGAATATTCATCTAAAGATGGGATCTTAGGCAATGTAGATTTCTGGATGTTTGTGTAGGGTAGGAAGACATCAATAGGAGATACTAAAAAAAATAGTCTTTTCTAAATACTCTGCTTTCCTCGAAGTGTTTAAATGTTAAATAAAATCTGAGTGCTTAATTTATACTTAGACGTATTTGATGTGAATGCTCACCATTTTCTATCCAAGACTGTTCATTCATAAAGCACTTATTATAGACCTGGTCTATGCCCATCAGTCCTTTGGAATGTAAACATGATCTAGCTGGGGAGACGAGAAGGTGACCTAGTTGTTCCATGCATAGCACTCAGGTGAAGACAGGTGTTATGGAGATTTATTTATTTTTTAAAAAACCAGCTCTGGCCAGTTTTATTAAAGAAAACTTGTGCATGATTCACTTTTCACCAGTCTGTTCTGGCATGCTTCTAATGATATCTGAATCACCTGGATCAATGATAGCATACTCTATATGTGTGCATACTCTTCAGTATTTCCCACGTGCTGTGCCCTGTTCAGTGTTACACTGTAGTAATCGACACCAGTCTTGGCCGACATGGTGTAGTATTCTATTTAAGATTTCCTCAAGGCTGGATGGTTGTTGGTGAGGACACCAGTTTTGCTTTGCCATGTTTGCTCATTTTCAAAGTCTGTGCTATCCACTTTTCATAATGAGTTGGAGGCTAGAGCTGATCGACTCTAGAAACTTTTTCGCCTTCTTTGTGGTCACCATACCATGTGCCTTCCTGCCTTAGGTTCCAAACAGCGTCAACCAAAAGCAGCTGCCAAAATGGCTGAGAGCGAGAAAGGAAAGAGTTGCTAAGGGGATTTAAATACTTAGCATTTGTTTTATCTTTCTGAACTTTTGATACTTTTAGTCAGTAAAGGAGCTGGAAACCACTTTTGGATTAGTCAACGTGGTATGACAGCACATATTTGTTTTAACTTAATCAGAATATTTTCCCAAAATAAAAATATCCTGGAGGCTTCAAAGGAAAGAAAACCTCTCTGATTGAGTTGGCATATTATTGTAGATTATGATTCAAAGAATTAAGTTGCTTTCTTTTACATTCGTACACATTTTCAGAAGACAAGCAGCTACTTAGCAGAAATAACTAGAGTTTCTGTGCTGCAGGTTCATAGCCAACGTGAGATGCAAGGGAAGGAGTTGAGAGGTAGTTACTGGATCTTTATTCGTAGTAATGGTCAACTGGATACAAAACTGGCAGGCTGTGGAGTGATTTCCTTTCTGTGGTACTCTCCTTGTGATATCACTGAAGTACTTAATGCTGATACTAATTCTCCTATTGATGGTAAATTCCAGGGAAGTTGTTTCATCTGTATTCCTCATAAACTTTTTTTTTTTTGCCATTAATCTAAAAACACATTATTTTTCTCTCTGCATTCGGATGCTCACCTTAGAGCCATGTCCCTGATTTGGTTTCATAAATAATTTAAAGCCAAAGCTCATAATCTATGTTAATGTAACCATCCAAATGTGAGTTAATATATCATTCCTATCTGTAATTAGATACAAATAAAGAGGCCTATTAAATGGGTGATAATGTTTTTAGTGTTTTTAAAAATTTTTTTTTAACATTTATTTATTATTGAGAGACAGAGAGACACAGAGCATGAGCAGGGGAGGGGTAGAGAGAGGGGAAGACACAGAATCTGAAGTAGGCTGCAGGCTCTGAGCCGTCAGCACAGAGCCCGATGCGGGGCTTGAACTCACGAACTGTGAGATCATGACCTGAGCCGAAGTCAGTCACCTAACCAACTGAGCCACCCAGGTGCCCCTTTTTAGTGATTTTTGAGTAATAATTATGAAGTAAACTTGAGTGGTTGGTAATATAGCCCCTACAATCACAGAGTTAGGAAGCTTGAAAGAAATTATCAGAAGCATAATATTGAGGAATGCTATTCCTCTAAACTCTGTGGCATTATTTTGAAGTTAAAACAACAACAAGAAAAGATACCAGACATTGTTCAGATTTTACAACCAGGAGCCAGGCTTAGACAGTACTTCCTTATATAGCCACCTTTAAGACTATTGGTTTTTTCTAAAAAATCAAAAATTCTTTTCTTTTTTGAAACTAGTCCATATATTTTGATTGAATAATGCAGGCACCACAATTCTTACTTTATTCTAATACCCCTGTATCAATTTGGGCTTGGGTTTGGCTGTAAATCACAGAGACCCAAAAACAAAAACCATAGGTTGGCATGTTGCCCAGGGTGGCAGGGACCCAGGTTTCTTTTCAATTGTTGCCATGTCACGGATTCAGTTCTGGTCCTAAGTTCCCTTCAAAGTCCCAAATGGTCGTACCATTCCAGCTCCAGTAATCACATCCACAGTCCATCTATCAGGAAGAATAAAGGGGAGAGAAGGGCACATCCTCTCCAAACATACATCATGGTTGCCACCTCAGTGTCGTGCTGGAGATTCTAGTCAGAGTCATTACGTAAGCAAAAGAAAAAAACATAGCATCCAGATTGGAAAGGAAGAAGTAAACTTTCTTTGCAGATGACATGAACTTGTATATAGAAAACCCTAAGGAATCTACAATAAATAAATAAACAAACAAAAGCTATTAGAACTAATGAACAAGTTCAGTAAGATTTCAGGTTATAAAGGATTAATATACAGAAATTAATTGTGCTTCTTGACACTAGCAATGAATACTCCAAAAATGAAATTTAAAAAGTTCTATTTGTAATACCATCAAAAAGAATGAAATACTTAGGAATAAATTTAACAAAAGAAATGCATGCCTTGCACACTGAAAACTACAAAACCTCATTGAAATAAAGATCTAAATAAATCCAAAGACATTCCATGTTCATGGATCAAAAGAGTTAATATTGTTAAGATGATAATCCTCCCCAAATTGATAGGTTGGACACAGTTACTATCAAAATATCCCAGCGTGGTTTTTTAGGGCCAAAAATTTGACAGGCTGATCCATTAAGTTCATATGGAAATACAAAGGACCCAGAAAAGCCACAACAGTCTTGAAGAACAAAGTTGGAAGACTCACATTCCCAATTTTAAAACTTCTTACAAAGCTACAGTAATTAAGACATTCTGGTACTGGCATGAGGATAGAAATACCCTTACATTTAAGATGAAATAAACCCTTACATTTAAAAATAAACCCTTACACTTACGGTCAATTGATTTTTTGACAAGGAGACAAGACAGTTCAATGAAGAAAGTTTTCAATTGGTGCTCAGACAGCCGGGTATCCACATTCGAAGGAATGAAGAGGGATGCCTACTCACAACATGCACAAAAATTAACTCAAAATGGGTCACAAATGTAAATATGTAAGAACTAAAGCCCATAAAATGTAGGCATAAATCTTCATGACCTTAGGTTAAGGCAACACTTTTTCACATCAGACACCAAAAACACAAATGACCAAAAAAAAAAAAAAAGACTTCAAAAATTTTTTAATGTTGTGGTCCAAAGGACACTAGCAAGAAAGTGAAAGGACAGTCCCTGTAATGAAAGAAAATGTTGGCAAATCATGTATCTGATAAGGAACTTGTATGCAGATTATACAGAAAACTATTAAGAATTCAACAGTAAAGATAAATAAACAAATTTAAACTTGGGCAAAGGATTTGAATAAACATTTTTTCCAAAAAAGATAGAGGAGTGGCCAATAAGCACGTGAAAAGAGGCTCAGCATCGCTCATCATTTGGTAAACACAAATCAAAAGGACAGTGAGACATATGTCACAACCACTAAGATGGCTATAATAAAAAGATGGGTAATACCATTAAGTGTGGGAGAGTATGTGGAGAAATTGGAACCCTCATTCTTTGCTGGTGAGAATGTAAAATGGTGCAGCCAATTTGGAAAACAGTCTGGGAGTTCTCAAAAAAGTTAAATACAGAGTTACCACGTGACCTAACAGTTCTACCACTAGGTATATTTCCAAGAGAAATGAAAACACGTCCACACAAAAACTTGTACACCCATGTCCATATCAGCAGCATGCTCTAACTACCAAAACTGTAAACTGTCCAAATGTCCATCATCTGATGAGTGGATAAATAAAATATGATACATCCATACAATCAAATACTATTTGGCCAAAAAGGAATGAAGTGTTGATATATGCTACAACATAGATGTACCTTGGAAATATTATGCTAAGAAGCTGGGCACAAAAGGTCACGTTTTATAATTCCATTTATATGAAATGTCCAGAATGGGTAAATTTATAGACAAAGAATAGATTAGTGGTTGCCTCAGGCTGGGCTGGGGGAGTAGGAAATGACGTAATGGATATGAGGTTTCTTTTGGGGTGATAGACATAGTCTATAATTAGATTGTGGTGTTCGCACAACTCTGTGAATATACTGAAGCCATTGAATTATAAATTTTAGTTAGTGAATTTTCTGGTATATGAAAGCTATTTTTAAAAAATACATCTTGGAACTTGCACATTTCCACTATATCCTATTGACTATTACTTAGTTAACAGTGTTATAACCTACTTGCTATGCAGGTGGGAACATTATTCTGTATTCTGGGCAGCCATGTGCCCAGCTAATATAAGGGGATTATTACCAAGGACAAGGAGTGAGTGAAATATTGGTGGATATCTAGTAATTTCTGCCACTTTCTAATTAGAGTTGAATCGTGACAGAAAAACTGCTACAAGTTCTTCTCATTAAGTCAACATTCTTGATGAAAAGCTTCCTAGTAGCCTGAAATAATAACCTGGGTTTTTAAAAAATTTTTTTAATGTTTACTTATTTTTGAGAGAGAGATAGCACGCAAGGAGGGAAGGGACAGAGAGAGAGGGAGACACAGAATCCGAAGCAGGCTCCAGACTCTGAGCTGTCAGCACAGAGCCCAACATGGGATTTGAACCAGAGCCGAAGTCAGATGCTCAATCGACAGAGCCACCCAGGCTCCCCAATAATAACCTGGTTTTTTAAAAAGGCTTAAATACAAAATGAAGTCTGAGAAAATAGAATTGCCCTTATTCTTTATGGTGAAATGAAGACAAAGAGGAAAATACCTTTAATTTCATCTGCTAGCTCAATGTGTCAATTTGTGGGAACTTAATAGTTAAATAACCATGTCAAATAATCATCAGTGATGCTTTTACTGATAACAGCTGGGTGTATGACCCTGGGCTGGTAAGAAAACAAGAAAAGTCCTTGCCACCCAAAAATGTCACAGTCTAATTGGAGAAATACGATGTGTATCCATAAAATGCTAAATAACACAGGCTACTTTTTAATTACTGCAAAATGCAAAAACTATATAAAAAAGTAGACAATACATGCTATGCAAGTGTCATAGCCTGAGAAAATCCTGTAACGTTAGGTATCTGAGGATAATAATAGTAATTGCACTTTTGGAGAGCTTACTATGTGGCTAATGCTTTGTAGCACCTGATAAGTTTTATCTTGCCCCCTTCTCACAATAGGTGCAAGAAAGGAGTCCCCGGTGGGTGATGTCTCCCCAGGGCCTGTGCACTTAACTGCCTTGGTTGTGCTCTGAACCTGGGCTGCACAATAGGATACCCAAGGAAATTTCAGGACATGCAGGTCTCTGGACTTCACTGAGAGATTCTGATTTCAGTGGTCGATGTGTTGCCCTTCCCCTCCCAGCCACTAGAGTTTTTCCAGGTCCCCAGAAGATTACAAGGGCTATGTGGCCCAGGGTCAGAGCCAAAGTCTTCCTCAGGGCTGTAGGTTCCTCCTGTGACACACAGAGGCAGGACTAGAGAAGCAGACATGCTCTCAATTGAGAAGTGTTTAGAACTGGACAGCAGCTAAGCTCAAGTAAATGCTGTTGTCTACTGTTCCCACCCCACATCCATCCACAAGGCTTTTCTCTGTTCCACAAGATGCATCTTAGCGGTCATAAGATGCCATCGCCCAGAAAAGGACTGTCCTGTTGAAGCGGATGAATGTGGAGATGCAGGTGTGTGCCCGTCATCGGAGGATCGTTCTGTTGTTCAGTATTTGGAGTAGGGGACGGTTATAGGTGGCTAAAATTGTTCATTGTGCCTGCCCAGGGGTACGACACCCATTGTCCTTTGTGTTCTTGGTGTCTGTGCCAGCTTTATTTTTGTTTACTCTTTTCTATGAGTTTTGAGAAGCTCTTATCAAGTGACTTCAGATACCTGTATTTGATTAATACCTATGCCTGATCCTTCCTGTCCTGTCCTTCTCTTTCTTATAAATACTTCAGCCATTAGGCTAAAAACAGTTTCTTTTCTTCCTAGAGCTTTCTTTTCCACAGATTTCAAAATTATTACCTGTGCTTTAGTAATAAGGCACATAAAATAACCACATCCTCCCTGACCCTTTTATATTTTCTGTCTCTTGATTAGTTACTAATTAGTTAATTCTTTTAGGATTTTCCTTCCCTTCTATTACTTTCTCATTGGAACACCTTACTGCTTTTTCATTGCAGACAACATTTTAATTTCATGGTTTCATGATTGTTCTTTAACTGTCTTAGAGCAATTTGCTATGACATCATCTCTTCTTCCTCCTTTACCTCCCCACCCCCACCCCCCATATCCTTTTTTTACTTACCATGTCATGTCATTTGGATTGTAGTTCTTTGGGACAAAGAACTCTTTTTTTAATTTTTTTTTAATGTTTATTTTTGAGAGAGAGAGACAGAGTGTGAGCAGGGGAGGGGCAGAGAGAGGGAGTCACAGAATCCGAAGCAGGCTTCAGGCTCTGAGCTGTCAGCACAGAGCCCGACGTGGGGCTCGAACTCATGAACCGTGAGATCATGACCTGAGCCGAAGTCGGATGCTTAACCGACTGAGCCACCCAGGTGCCCCTGGGACAAAGAAACATTATCATAGTGCCATGTTCTCTTCTCACAGTAAATATTGCTGGTTTGGAAAAAACACCTAAGACTTTACATACTGACAGTGTTTGAGGATGCTAAGTAAGCAGCATTAAATTATATCCCTCAGCTTATGGGATAAGATGTAACTAAAAGAATGAGGAAAGGAATTTTTAGTCTACGTCCAAGCCACCTTGGCAAATTCAAGTTTTGTATTTCTGAAGAGGACTTAGAAGGAATAGCCTCTGTAACAAAACCTTTGTGATCACTATAATCGGGAGTCTTTGCTGGTGTCGAAGGTCATGCATGTAGATGTTTTAGTTAACGTAATCTAACCACTGAAACGAAAAAGGAAAACTACAACACATCACTGCCACGACATCCCAGTCGAAGTTTATTTCTCACATCCCGGCTCAGGGTGCGGTGAGGGCACGGGCAGGTGGTTGGCTCCACTGTGTGTCGATTCAGGAGCCCATACTGCCGGCAGCTCTGCTATCTTCAGCTCGCTCCGAGGTCTTCCTTGTAATCAGTATTCAGCCCTTGCCTGAGAAAAGAGCATAGAGGATGGTTTGTAGGCATTTTTCACGGGTAGGGACAGAAAGTAGAAAATGTCATTTCTGCTCACACAGGGACGTGGCACCCCTTAACTACAGGAGGAGTCAGAAGAAGAGGAAACCTGGCTGGTACTCAGCCCCTGCTGTTGAAGGTATTTTTTTTTTAATGGAATGGGGACGGGGGATTGGAGGAAAGTGGTCAGAAGGTACACACTTCCAGTTATAAGAAAAATCAGTGCTAGGGATGTCATTAACAACAGGGAAGTTGTTAACACAAGAAGAAATGTTTTTTCTTTTTATGGTATCTACATGAGATGATGGATGTTAATGGTCATTTCACAATTTACATACATCAGACATCAGTCTGTACACTTTAAACTTACATAGTGATGTGTGTCAATTATTTTTCAATAAAACTTTAAAAAAAGAGTTTAAGTTGCAAGAGAAATGCAGTGGTTTGAGTGTATGACTGACTCAGTAGGGTTCCTGTCTACATGAAAAGGATTATAAGATCAAGTAAACACCTAATTAAAATTAAACAACACTGTACGGGGCGCGCCTGGGTGGCTCAGTCGGTTAAGCGTCTGACTTCGGCTCAGGTCATGATCTCATGGTCCGTGAGTTTGAGCCCCACGTTGGACTCTGTGCTGACATCTCGGAGCCCGGAGCCTCTTCAGATTCTCTGTCTCTCTCCCTCTTTCTCTCTGCCCCTCCCCCACTTGCACTCTGTCTCCATCTCTCTTAAAAATAAACACACAAAAAATGAAACAACACTATTTGTTAACAATGAGGAGGTAAAGTGCTGTGTTGTCACTTGACCAGCTTTTCTTTTAACATTAGTAAAATAAAACAATGCACCACTGCTAAATTAGATTTGTAGTAAATAGTAACAGATACCATAAAACGTATTAATTTACCCATTGTTGATAGATTTAGCTACAACATAAGGAGCAGTTTCTATCCAAACAGATAAAAATGATCCCAAGTTCAGTAAATCTGATTCTCATTACACGTGTATTAACAAATCAGATTATTTCAATGGGGTTTCATTAATCAGTCAACAAATACATGAATATCCACCACAGACACGATTCTCCTCACATGCTGAGAAGAGACCATGCTAAATGAAGATAAAGCCATAGTTTAAAAAGAAAGATAATCAGCAATATAAGATTATATGTTTGCCATGCAAATTGGAAAGTCGGGTATTCTGAGAGTTGAAAGGATTAAAAGTGCATGCCTTCTGTGGAGATACAGCCCCAAATTGCTGACCAAACGTGTTACTCTGGTGTGAGATGCCAACACTAAGAAAAAGAGAGACAAATGTGGAAAATTAAAAAAAAAAACACTTTAATATAAGAGCTGCCAAAATCACAACACAACTTAGAGAATTGTGTAAAATCACACATTTGTTCTTTGTGCCATGAAGATAGCAAAACACCAAACCAACGTGGGTATGTGTCTGTGTTGTTCTCAGCCCAACTTTAACAGAAAATCCATCAGCAGTAAATTGACAGATTTAATATTAAAACATTATACATTGTCATCCAAGTACACTGTGCTTCATATTTAAAAATAAAAAAGCATTTAATAGAAATTTGGATTCTACTGTTATAGACATTATACAACTGTTTGACTTGATTGAGATATATTCTATGTAATTCATATATAAAGGCACTATAGTCATATACTGATTCAGTATATTCAAATGTAATCAATTTAATTACAAGTTAAACAATGCTAGAATAGGTACAAGCTGCATAAAAACATAAGATTCAGTGTCTATGGGAAAATATTCTAAAATTTTTTTTTAATGTTCTTTATTTTTGAGAGCAAGAGAGACAGAGTGTGAGTGGGCGAGAGACAGAGAGAGAGGGAGATACAGAATCTGAAGCAGGCTCCAGGCTCTGAGCTGTCAGCGCAGAGCCTGATGCAGGGGTCAGACCTGTGAACCATGAGATCATCACCTGAGCAAAAGTTGGACACTTAACTGACTGAGCCACCCAGACGCCCTGTGGGGGAAAATACTCTAAATAAATGTAAACATTATATCTGAATATTTAAAAAGCAAAATAGAACCGTGGGGCAGCGAATCTGGGCCACTCCATGGCATTGCTGTGGATGCTAGTAAGACCAGGAAGTTTAGAGAGGATCTTGTCTATCAGTCTTTATAGTCTTGAATTATCCTTGTACTTTGTCCTTATAACCGTGATTCTCAAAATTGACGAAATGTATATAGACCAATTTCAAAAGGAAAAAAAAATGCGTATAATTCCTGTATAGTTAAATTATTTTTATTATGCCATTTAAACATACATAAACATTAAAATGTCAGAAGGTTATAAATTCGGCATAGAATATTAGCAAAATTACAAAATTGCCGCATTTTAAATGGAAAATATTAGGATTCGTATCAGGAATGCCTTCATGAAGGTGGCATTTGAGCTGGTCTTTCAAAAATGAGTATGATGACTAGTGAGTAAATGAGGATTGGAGATAAGGCTCGGACCAAGGAAAGAAAGCGAGGGGGCCCAGGTGAGTGAGACTGCACTGTGTGTGTGGCACAGAGAACAGGTCCTTTGGGCTCTAGTGTATGGTGTGGGGATATAGGTCTTCTATTCTGATGATCTCCCAATATTTTGATGATCTACAATCATGAGGACCTTGAGTCTTGAGCCAAGGAATTCAGGCCTCGTTCTGTATGAATGAGAACCACTAAAGGCAGATGTCAGTAGAAGAATCAGTCTGATGAGCCGTGCTGTATTCTTGGAAGTTTAATCTACAGCAATATTTAAATAAATTGAAAGAGTGAAAAATGGTGATTGAAAGCCCAGCCAAGAGGTCAACTCCATGAGAGCAGGTACTTAGCTCAATACTGTATCTCCAGGTTCTAGAACATAGCTGGTGCTCAGTACGTGTTTGTTGGATGAATGTAGGATGGCTGAATGAATCAGCATGGGGACATCCAGGTAGAAAAGTGTAGAAGATAAAGCCTGGACAAAGAGCGCTGCATACAAGTTGGTAACTGAGAGCATGCATTTGCGAGTTGTCCGTAACTAATTGAGTCCGTGCGGGGTGTGTAAGATTGTGAAGGAAAGAGAAATGGTGAACTTGATTAACTCCTACAGTTATAGCTAATGTGTGAAAGGGCGGGGGGGGAGGGGGGGTGAACCATGAAGGTAACAAGGAGAAATCAGAAAGGTGCATCAGGAGATTATAAAGGCCACCAGCCACAGGAGGAGAATTTATGCATTTCCAGCTTATAAATACTTATTTATAATTTTTTATTTGTTTTTTTTTTAAAGCATACTTAGCAGGATTCATGGATTCTAGTTTTCCTAGCATTAAAAATAATTTAAATAGGTGTGTAAGACTTAATGTTGAGGGGATCAAGGTCAAACCAGGCAAATAGAGCATATCCCAGAAGCATGCTAGATGTGGGGAAGTTTCAGGATGGCAGTAACATATTTTGGAATTTAACACACATTGCTTTTAGACTTCTTGTCACTACATCTTTGAGCTAAATATATAAGTTTTAGCATGTTATATATAGTAGTTAAGCAACAGGCTAATTATGTCACAAAAATGTTTACTTTATGAATTCATTTAATGTAGTGCCTCTATTAGTGGCCTCCCCTAGGACATTTTAAGTGATTATATTAAGTTTTACTTCTAGACAATTTTTGTGAAACTTATTTTGCCTGAAGCAGGCAGTTGTTAAAAAAAACAAAAAAGACATAAGCTCAAAAACAGGCCCTGGTTTCTTACTACTTTATAGCTTCGAAAATCATTCTGAATCCTCTTGACAGACTGTTTACTAGCAGCTAGCAGTAGGATTTAACATTAAATTTTCATTTTGATTAACTTGACTGCAATTGTTTCTTGGCTGCCTCTTTAGAGCCCACTGTGGAATAAAATTAAAACAGTTGTATGATATAACCGTTTAGTTGCGGAAAACGACATTTCTTTTTTCCCCGAATGGTGGTGTGTTTTCCCTCTGAGTTTCCTGCATACACCCCGTGGCTCTGTTTTCTCCCTTCTCCGATCCAGCTTTTATAGTATTGCCAGGTTAATTTTCCTAAAGCGGAGCTTTGGCCGTTCTCTTATCCCAACCCCTTCTCTGACTCCCCACTGCCCACCTGCTTTCTGAGCCCAGCTCATCCATGAAGGAAGGACGAGCCCCAAAACTATATATTCCTCTTGACATTTTCTTGGTCTTCTCTGCTAAAGTCCCCGTCTCCACTCCAGATTTCTTATTTCTCTTGCGTAGCACCCAGCCTGTCCTACCTTACATAAAATTACGTGTGAATACATCTCGCCAAGAGAATGTCAGCTTCTCGAATGCAGACACCACGCTGTCTTTACATCTTTGCCCACTCTTCCAGTGCTTTGTGCGTGAAAGAGCCTCCATAAATAAATGTTTGACAGTCATCTGATCGTACACATTAAATATGTGCAGTTCTTTGTATGTTAGTTATTCCTCAAGCTGTGTTTAGAAAAAGCTAAACAAATAAGCGGAGACATGTTTGTTGGGTAAATGAATATCTCAAAATGATAACCGTGCAAAACTCTTCTTTCTTATATACCATAGTCCTGATTCTCTTACCCTTCACTTTTTCCATTTCCCATAGCACCTTTCACTTTCTAATGAATTCATAATTTAATTATTCTTTTTTTGTTGCTGATACCGTCTCGCTTCTTCCTTGGATCGTAAGCATCCTGGATGGCAGGGATCTCTGTTTGTTCACAAATGTTTCCCAGGTGCTGGGAACAGTGCCTGTCATACTGATTCAGTGAATGAGTGAGACTTGGAGCTGAGGGTCAGTTTCTCCCTGTTGTTTGGATTATCGTTGGCCGTTTTCAAGGCAAAAGTCCATGTGGTGTGGAAAGAACAGGGAGAGAGGTAGAGGAACCCCAAAGTCCGTTTCTGCTACAGAGTGATAGGCAAGTTTCCTGACTTGCTCTGAAGGTCATTTCCTCACCTGTAAGGGGATAACACGACCTGAATTAGAGTGTTAATTCTAGGGAGAAAAAGCTTACAGTAAATGAGATTAATAGCCGATGTTTCCTAACCACTCCTAACATAATGTGATAGATTTGGTGCTACACATTTTCCATGTCTGTCACTGTGTATCTTCACAACCACTCTGAAGTAGGAGGGTTTCTACCCAAGACCACAGAGTGGTGAGGAGCAGAGCTTTTTTTTTTTTTTAATTTTTTTTTTAACGTTTATTTATTTTTGAGACAGAGAGAGACAGAGCATGAACGGGGGAGGGTCAGAGAGAGGGAGACACAGAATCTGAAACAGGCTCCAGGCTCTGAGCTGTCAGCACAGAGCCCGACGCGGGACTCGAACTCACAGACCGCGAGATCATGACCTGAGCGGAAGTCAGCCGCTTAACCGACTGAGCCACCCAGGCACCCCGGAGCAGAGCTTTGACTAGACCAGATCTGTTGGGCTTCAAGGCCTGTGCTTATAATGCCTGCCTGATGTCAGTGTGCCCTTCCCACCTGCCTGCCCCCTGGTGGGGAGCCTTAAGGGTGGCCCTACGATTGCTCCTATGGAGCAGCAGTTCCAGATCTTTCTTTCCTGCCCTAACATGCTTGAGGGGGACACAACGGGCTCATAAGTACCAGCAGTCTCCTCGAGAGCTGTCTTTATGAACCTGGTCCCCCAAAGTGAGAGGGGCAGGGGAATCTGGTTTGGAAAGTTCCCCCTGGTGAATTGGACCTTCTCATTCCTACTAGGATACCTCTGTTTCCAGATCTGTTTCTTCTTCTCCCATCCCATTTGTATCTCCTGCAACAACAATAGAGTATTCTTGTATGAAGACTTTTTTTTAAAGACTGTGGCCTTACTGGATTGGAAACAAATTTGATGGCTTATGATTGTGGTAACCAAATTGATCATTACAGCCTCCTCTACTTTTTTTTTATTATAGAAGCAGTGAAACTTTTAAGAATTTTTAAGTGAGCTATAAATTCCATTTCAAAACATACAATTATATCACTGACTCTTGATTATTACAATATAATAAGCATCAAAAATAAAAAAGGCTAATTATTTTCTGTATAAAGAAATTAGCCTTTTCAGGCATTATCTGAGCACTTAGAATTACTAAACCAGGATTCATGAGACGGATCATTTCAGCGTCTTAAAAAATGTCTTTTAAGTTTCAGGGGATGGATTTTTCTTTTGAAATAACTTGTCATTGGTTCAAATGCTAAAAATATACCTCAGAAGATATCGAAATGAAAAATAATTTCATTTGCATTCTATAAAGCTTCATTATTTTTAATTGATTGGGAAGTTTGGTAGGGGGCCAGAGAGAACTGGCAAAACACACAAAATTTAAAAGGAGATTCTGGCATCTAATTTCAACCAGTATTTCAACAGAGAGATAGGTTTATTATGTATTTTGGTGGTTGTATTTTAACGATTAAGAGCATAAGCTTTAGAATCAGTCTGACCTAGCCCCGAATCCTCACTTTTCTGCTTATTAAATCTGTGAGCTTAGACATATTACTTAACATTCTGAATCTTGATTTTTTTGCCACCTGTAGAGAGGGGACAATATCTACCTCATAATATTATTGTATCACATGAAATAATATGTGCAAAGCATCTAAATAGTGCCTAACACTTTGTTGGCACTTAATAACTTTTAGTATCCTTGCAAACAGTCATTGAGATAAAATGAGGTTTTGAAAATATCTTTGCAGATAAGTGGGAAACATTTTTATGGAATCCTGTGTACAATTGTCAGCTTGTTGTGGAATGCCTTCTTACTGCTAATTCAGAAGCAAACTTATGTCATATTAGGATGAACTGCCAAGTTCCGCAGTAGTGCAGTTTTAACCCATGAAATTTCACTGCAGAGTGTGGAGTAAGCAGATGCTAATTCTAAGTTTCTCCTATAAAATTATCTTTTCTAGGAGAATGCATAGAAGGGCTGCGGGAAAATGACTACCTTCTGATTCATTCGTGCCGTCAGTGGACCACTATCACTGCCCACAGCCTGGAGGAGGGGCACTACGTCATTGGGCCAAAGATAGAGATTCCGGTACATTATGCAGGTAAAACTTCTCTCGAGGGGCAAGAAAAGGCAGAAGAAGGGGACTTGCATATGCTAACTTTTTCCTCCACAGTGAGAAAATAGGACTTGTCTATAAACTAGAATATAATGACATAGAAAAAGAAGAATCAAACACTTTTTGTGGTGACTTTATCAGTGAAAGCTCAGTTTCATTTTGTCGTAAGTACTTCTAATCAACGCATGTAGTTACATGTGGATTCTTATCAGCTATTTATAAAATGAAAATTTTACAAATACAAAGAACGTCTCCGTGGTCTTGGGATGGCAGTCAATATGTGTAGACAGCCTCTGAGCTCCAGTGTCTCTGAGTAACCCTGGGTACAACTTAAATGTTGCTTTTGTGACTGGCTTTACAAAAGCCTTTCAAAGGCTTTACAAGACTGCCTTTTTGTTTTTGAGTGAAACCTCTACAATGCCCAGAGAGTTGCCTATCAGGAAAAGGGACCTTGCTGTAGTTCCATTGTCTAGAATGGCAGCAAATGGTAAGTGTTCAATATTTATTGAGTAAATGAATCGTTTGGCCCCTTCTTTTGTTCCTAGGAGTCTTCCAATTGCCCGTATGACCTCGGGATCACTCAGCTTCTCAGATACTCCTATTAAAAAAAAATTATAAGAAAGAATTTCTCTAGCCTGAAACTTTGTCCCCTAGAACTTTATTTCCTGGCCATAAGAGTAGCCTTCATGAAAAAAGGAGGAATAGGTAGCAGCAGAAAGTACTACAACTGTGAAATTTGGAGCCAGGCCAAAGGGACAAAGACAAGACCAACCCTGCATCCTGTCCACTCTCTCCTGCCAAGGGGTCCCACTACAGGTGGGATCCGTGCCGTTTCTAGGAAGCCCAAACTCCTGGTCTTTTGTGGAAAACTGAAAGGGAAGGTATAAGATTGTGCTTCATCACATATACAGTTTGATCTAACGTGCACGTTCTTCTCATAGTAGATTGAGTTTTAGTCTCTCCCCTGACCGCACTGTGAGTAGCCCATCAAAGCAGTCTTCCCCAAGGAATGCTTGCATTTGGTCCTTGACTCAAATCTCCTTAGAGACCCAAACTGCCACCAGACTCCTTGGCTTGTTTCTCAAAGCCCTCAGGGGCTGGGTCTAATCTGCTTCTCCAAACTTACCTTTTCTACTCGGAAGAGGGAACCTTCCATCCAGCTAGATTGGTCCCCTCACTATTTCCTGGACATACCGGGTACTTTTCCATTTACACCATTCCCCAGCCAGAGTTAGGCTTCCTCAGCCTTGCTCTTATCAGAGCCTGTCCGTGCATCAGGAGGGTACGGGCATCCCTACTGTGCCTATATGGCCTCCACATTTCTTGTGTATCACACTCATTGAGCACATGCCCCCAGTCTTCATTCACAGATACACACATATCTTCATTTGCCAGTTGAGACTGTACATTCCTCAACAAGTGAGACCAATTCTTCTTTTTTAACTTTAAAAAAAAAATTTAATTCCAGCATAGTTAATATATAGCCTTATATTAGTTTCAGGTGTACAATATAATGATTCAACAATTCCATACATTGCTCAGTGCTCATCAAGATAAGTGTAGTCTTAATTCCCTTCACCCATTTTACCCATTCCCCCCACCCCCTTCCCCTCTGGTAACCATCTGTTTATTCTCTATAGTTAAGGCAGTGAAACCAATTCTTTTTTTTTTTTTCTTAAGTCTATTTATTTATTTTGAGAGAAAGAGAGTGTGAGCAGGGGAGGGACAGAGAGGGAGAGAGAGGATCCCAAGCAGGCTCTGCACTGTCCGCACAGAGCCCAAAGTAGGGCTTAAACTCACAAACCGCCAGATCATGACCTGAGCGGAAATCAAGAGTCAGACGCTTTAAGTGACTAAGCCACCCAGGCACCCCAAGGCAGTGAAACCAGTTCTGAAACTCCTTTGTGAATCCTTTGGATCCATACATAAAAGATATAATTCTTTACGGCTATAGATGCTTGATCTAGAGATCTCATACTTACCTACGCAATGGAATGACCTGGAGAGCTTTAAAAATGACCAGTGCCCAGGTCCCATCTCCAGAGGTTCTGCTTCAGTTGGTTGCCAGTGTGGGTTGGGCATCAGAATTTTGAATTCTATGGTTAAATTATGCAGCCAAGGTTGGGACCCATTGCTCTGGGATGGGCATTCACAGTGTCAGAAGAAAAGATTTCCCCAAGTATTTGTAAATGTTTTATTATTTTGAACATTGTTTTTAAATTAACAGCCGGGGCGCCTGGGTGGTTCAGTCGGTTGGGCGTCCGACTTCGACTAGGGTCATCATCTCGCGGTCCTTGGGTTCGTGCCCCGCATCGGGCTCTGTGCTGACAGCTCAGAGCCTGGAGCCTATTTCAGATTCTGTGTCTCCCTCTCTCTCTGACCTTCCCCCATTCATGCTCTGTCTCTCTCTGTCTCAAAAATGAATAAACGTTAAAAAAAATTAATTAATTAACAGCCATTCAGCTTCCACTGGGAAGAAAGATATGGTATGTTCAATAGCCCCCTCTTTATCTATAAGGAAGATGACAGTACACTTAACTGGGAATCCAGGCACCGGAGGGAAGGTAGGTGGGTGATGGATGGGATAGGTGATGGGGATTAATTGAGGAGTGCACTTGTCACGATGAGCACAGGGTATGTTGAATCACTCTGTTGTACACCTGAAACTAATATAATACTGTATGTTAACTGTACTGGAATTACAGTAAACCTAATTTAAATAACCTAATTTATAAAAAAAAAAAAAAAGAAAACGATACTTTTTTTAAATGAAAATTTGAGGTGCCATGGACTCTAAGATCATACCACTTTACACAAAAGGAAAAAAAAATACATTAAAGGAAAAAAAACCTTGAAATAGGACTGTCTTAGTTCAGGCTGCTATAACAGATAGTTGGGGTAGATTATGAACAGTTCAGTTCTCCCAATTCTGGAGGCAGGAAAGATCCAGTGTCTGGTGAGGGTCGTTTTGTCCTTTGTAGGTGGTAGTCTTCTCGCTGTGTCCTCTCTTGGTGGAGTGAGAATTCCACCATCTCTCTCCTGCCTCTTCTGATAAGGGCACTATTCCCATTCATGAGGATTACTTTGTGATTACTAGGACATTTGAAAGGAGGAGTGGTCTTTCTCTAAATCACCCCACCCCCACTTCCGCAGCTATTGATTTCTGTCTGATCTGGTTGTTACCATGAAGGTGAGAAAATGGTACATTTCTAATTTAACTCCACTGTTCCTCCTCCTCTTTCTTCTTCTTCTTCTTCGTCTTCTTCTTCTCCTCCTTCGTCTTCTTCTTCTTCTCCTTCTCCTTTGTCTTCTTCTTCTTCTTCTTCTCCTTCTCCTTCTCCTTCTCCTCCTTCTCCTTCTCCTTCTCCTTCTCCTTCTTCTTTGTCTCCTTCTTCTTCTCCTTCTTCTTCTTCTTCTTCTTCTTCTTCTTCTTCTTCTTCTCCTTTGTCTTCTTCTTCATCTTCTTCTTCTCCTTCTTCTTCTTTTTTTGAGAGAGAGAGGGACAGCATGAGCAGGGAACAGGGGCAGATGGAGAGAGGCAGAGAGAGAGAATCTTAAGCAGACTCCATACTCAGTGCAGAGCCCAACATAGGGCTTGATCCCACAACTCTGGGATCATGATCTGAGCCAAAATCAAGAGTTGGAACCCCCCTGTTACTTGCTCTACTTGTTAGTTGTCTTTCTGCCATTTGTTTACTTACTCACCTATTATGGAATTATGGATTCTTACTTCATTCAGTGGGTTATAATACATTTCTTATTTATTTTGATGTTCATATTGTCCTAAAGTTAGCCATTTGGGGACAGCTAACCCATGTATCTCTGTGACATGTGCCCCCTTCGTCTTTTCAAGCATGTACTTATTTTCTGGCCTATATAGCAACCATTCATTTCAGTCAGTGTGCTCTTCATTTGAGGCCACTGCACTGTCCTGTTCTAGGCATTGCTCCTCACTTTGTGTAAACAGCGTCCTTTGGAGTTGTGTAGTGCACAGCCTGGGCAGCTGTATGCAGCTCTATTCACATATATTCTAGAATATAGTAAAACTCAGCATTTTAAGGAAATCACGATTCAGACTGCCTTTCCCATACCCTTCATCAGAAATTTTCATGAAATTCCTCATGTGAAAAGAAATAATTTAATAAAATTGAGAAAAGATAAATAGGACTTGAACTCCTCAGAACAGCACTATGGATGGTAAGGAGAGTTACCTTATTCTGAATTCTAAAATTATTAGATGTGCTCTGGGGGAAAAAAAATAAAGACCTCCCTCATTCTGGCAAAATAAGTTTTTCATTTTGGATAAGAAAGAGTTTTCTTGGTATAACAAATAATTGATTCCAACAGAGAGAATGTGTTCAGTCAGCATCACATATTTTGCTAACAGCGGAGAAACCACTCAAGAAAAATTGGCATAGTATTTAGAAAAGCGATTGCTGCTTTCACACAAGTTTTATTCAGAAGGCATCACAAATAAATTGTATCTAAACTTTCTAAGTTCTCACTGCTCCCAAGAGGGCAAAGATTTCCTAAGGAACATGCAATGCAGAACTCAGAATTTTTCTGCATTCTCAGACCATGTAAGCTACTGCTTGGCACTTTATCAAAGCCTGCTCATTCACCCTGCATGTGCCCCCCCCCCCCCGCTCCACCCCTTTCGCTGCCCTGTCTCTCCTGACATACTGAACTGAAAAACAAATCTATTCAAAAAAAATTTTTTAAACCTAGTGAACTGCATTATAGCCAAGATTTTCTAAAGGTGAATGATTTCCATTTTACAATTCGCGTTTCTGTTCATCAGATTCCTTTGTCTCTACAGCTTGGAGTGGTCAGTCAAGCAGACACAAGTTGGTTACTGCTGAAGCTCATACATCAGGATTCCTTATTTATGCTGACCCCTTTAGGGCATTAAACCAAATTTAGTACTCACAATTTGACTTTTTTTTTTCCTTTAAAACTAATATAAACTTCAGGCTCCACAAAAACCTAGATATGCCATTGCCTCTGGAATTTAATTTATCTTCCTAAGGCTCCGAGTTTCCAATCTGTAGAAAGGAGATTTACTTAGAAAATGTCACGAAGATTCTTTATGATCTAATGTGTGTAAATGACTCAACGCTGTGCCTGGCACAGTAATGAGTACTAAATAAATGTTACTTCCTCATTATCACCTGTCTCATGAAAACCGACCCAGAATAGCTGTCTGCAAAGACAAAGCTTTGAGAAACCAAATGGGTCAGAATGTGACGTATCTGTGTGTCTCTGGTCTACCAATTTGAGAAGTAGTAGGATTCTGAGAGGGTTTGTGAAAATTTAAATCATTTAATGGAATGCTTGCCGTCATCATGGGTGAACAGATTGCTACTTGAACATAAGCATCAGAGATAAACGGCAGCCACGTTTGGCTTCTATTTTTAAATTCTCATCCTCCTGCAAATCCGGTGAATCTATAACAAGCAAAAATGATCTCATTACTTCCTTACTAGCTACAATATGCACAGAAATAAGTGACACTGGAGCATAAGGTTAGTGTAAGATTTGCTTAGGAAGTCTGCAGGGCTCTTACTCAGCAAGCACCTGGGTTGCTATCAGCAATGCCTGTTTTTAAAAATGTGGGTGTGCAGTCTGTCTCTCAGGCAAAATTATAGTAATGTGGTATCTACCTAACCTTGGAGTGTAATTACTGAACAAAAGGAAATGTCGAAACAAGCTAATTTTATTCTCCCGGGTTGCAAGTTTAATTAGCATGAATCATCCATTTACAAAAGTAAATGCTAGCATTGAACAACACTTTGTGTACTTTCTGTGTTACATGAGATATAGCTCATGTGTTAAAATGGGAATAACCAAACTTTCTTTCAAAACGACCTATGGACTAATAAGAGTATAACAAGAAACATTATCCCCCCCCCCAGTTTTTCCAGTAATAAATACTAGATTTATTTATACTTAAGGAGTAACCACTTTTCATATTTGAATCTTTAGGTCACAGTTTGAAATCACTAAAATTCATTTAGTGCTATTTTCTAGATACTTTGTTAACTCAACATTTTACTTTGATTTCTTCATGGAACTTTCACAACAAAGCCAGGAAGTGGGTTCTATTATCTGCATTTTTCACAAGTACAAATTGAAGTTCAAAGACGTTAAGTATCTTATCACACCTACTAAGTGTGATTTGAACCCAGGATATGTGACTCCAGAGCATGCTTCCTCACTATTGTTGCCTGGAAAGTGCTAGAAGGCACTGTCCACACATAAGGCATTCTAACCATTGTACAGAAGAGAGATCTATTAGAATCAGCCAGTAAGGGGGTGCCTGGGTGGCTCAGTTAAGTGTCCGACTCTTGATCTCAGCTCAGGTCATGATCTCACGCTTCGTGAAACTGAGCCCCATGACAGGCTCTGCATTGCTTGGGATTCTGTCTTTCTCTCTGTCTCTGTCCTTCCCCCTGCAACCCCTTTGCATGTGCGCGCACTCTCTCTCAAAATAAATAAATCAACTTAAAAAAGTGGAGAGAGAGAAAGAATCAGCCAGTAAGGTGAAGAATGCTTTCACTTTCCTCGCCTTTCACACACAGTTCACTAACTGTATTCTGACTCTAGGGGGAAATTAAGTAAATATATATTTATCTTGACCTTTTCCAGATTTATAAGTCATCCGCAAACAGGTGACATTCTCATAAATTACCAGGAAGAAGCAAAGACAGAAGAGCTTCCCAGGGAGCCCCTTGGACTTGGAGAGGGTGGAGAGGGCGATGTGTGGGGAGCCTGCTGGGAACAGGCAAGTTGAGGCCTGGGGAAAGCATGTTTTAAATGTGGATAAGGAAATTGTCAGTCTCTAAAAGGTGGATCTCAGTGAGTAAGAGCAAGGCAATTAGATAACAAAGCGGGAGTAAAAATGAGTGGAAGGAAGAGCAAGCTTGGAGCGATTACTCTTGTCAAGATGGGTTACAAAGAAGCCAAGAGAGAGGACATAAAAGCAGAACGTTTCTAATACTCATTTTTAAGAATAATGGAGTCTGAAGAATCTTTCTAGGCTAGGGGGAATGAATCAGAAGAGAAAAGAGGGGGAGACTATTTAGGTAATATCATAGCCTAGTGTCTGGGAAATTGTCATTGCCATTTTTGTCTCTTGAAAGTTGTCTGTTCCCTCTTTCCCTCCCCTCCTTTACTTCAGGAACTCATCACTGTAGCTGTTATAACCTAGATTCATAGTCGGAAGTTTAGGAGGATGTATCTTCTACACTTCAGCATTTACCCTGACACTTTAATCCAAAGCAAGGATAAAAAAATCATGTAAACATCTACCTTTGGTAGAACTATGACTCAAGCATTTTTGCCATCCTTTGGTATAGCTCTCTCGTGTCTCTTCTGAACGCTTAAGAACAATAACCCCAAGGAAATTTGAATATGAGTGATCTTTGTGATGAGATGATATTAGGGAAATATTTTTTGTTAGGGGTGATACTAGTTTTATAGTTATGAAGAAAATATCTTTGTTTCTTAGAGGCGCGTACTGAATTACTTAGGGGGGGAATGTGATTATAGTTTATAAAATGCTTCGGCAAAAACAAACATAAAAATAGATGAATGTAAGACAAGCTCTTAAAGTTGTTAAATTTTGGTGAAGGATAGATGGGGTGTTCATTATCCTAATTTTCTGTTTGGAAATTTTTGTAATTAAGAAAAAAAAGGGGGGGGGGACCTTGACTTACCAACCAGCAGCAAAGTTAATCGTAGTATAAAACTCTTAAGTGGTGGTCTCACCAAACCACTCTGCCTCAATCCTTGAGTCTTATTTATAGTCTTAAGTAATTTCTGTTAGGAGTGAGAGTTCACCGTCCACTGGGTGGTTTTGTTCCAGTGCTGAGTGTTTGTGGAAACAACCCAGTGAAAGATGAACTCGGGAAGAAATGATTCCATCTTTATAGCATGGTAGCACCATCCAGTGACTGCCTTCCTAAGAGGAAAGGATTGCTCTCAGCATGGGCTAGCTTCCAGGGGGTACCCC
Organism: Panthera tigris; assembly: GCF_018350195.1. Classification (NCBI taxonomy): domain Eukaryota; kingdom Metazoa; phylum Chordata; class Mammalia; order Carnivora; family Felidae; genus Panthera; species Panthera tigris. The sequence goes on along the minus strand of NC_056671.1, from coordinate 53,750,955 downwards.
AGTTTGTAGTAGTGATTTAAGGGAAGGGGCAAAAGGGATGTGTGTAAGATTTGGGAAGAAAGGAAAAATATTTTATTAGTTTCTTCTTAAGAGCCTTATGGGAGATAGGCAAAGGGGAAATGTATGAGCAACTTCATGGAGAGGTATTTGGTGTGGCTTCTCTTGATCTATAAATGCTAGTAAAATGACTTTAATAAAACCTTGAGAATCCCTCAATTGCTATTTTCACATTTCAGCCCGTTGACTCTCCTTATAAATCATACACTGACTCTACCAGCAGAAAATCTAGGATCAAAAAAATTAAAAACTCAGGCGCAAAACCGGGATGGGCTTTGGGGTTTACAACTCTAGACTGCTGTTTTCTACATTTTTTCTACTTGTATGTTGGTGCTGAGTGGAAAGTTGGTACTTGAACGGGATACCTCCAGTTCAAGTATAACTTAACCTATGAGATAATGCGATTAACATCAGGTGGAAAGTTTGAACAAGTTGCCTCAAACCACACTGTTAATGGAGTGTTTATAGCACTGGGGATGGACTAGTCTCACTTCATAATTTGATTTCCATGTTGGATTTGTACCTCTAAATGAGTACAGATCTTTTTTTAAAAGGTGACCTTTTGAAAGGTTCCTTTTCAGCTTTTAGGAATTGTTTTGAGTTGTTTTTTTTTTTCTTTACAGAAAACAGACTTAATAATATTAATGTTCCAAAACTGATTGCAGTGCTGGTAAAACTTCCGGAAGTCACTCCACTCTGTTGCTTAGAACTGGAATCACTTACCTTTTGGACTCCCTCTCCATGAGGCTGAGTGCTGGCCTTCTGGTAAACTGCTTCCCCATCTGTCGTCAGGCATCCTCGACACAGAAAAACAACGAACCGCGGGGTCCAGGCCGGCTTTTTTGACATTTAGGGCAAGAGGAGAGATGATTCAGACACATACATGTGTGTTTTTAGTGAAGTCTGCATTAGCAGGGCCTCCAACTTGTTGGGACTGGTTTATAGAACATCATGGGGTTTGTCCCCAAGAGTGAGTCAAGCCAGTGAGTGAGCGTGAGACAAGCAAAATAAACACAGAGCTTTTATTTTCTAAGTGTTAGAAATCATTGTAGGTAGGGGTGCCTGGGGGGCTCAGTCGGTTAAGCGTCCCACTTTGGCTCAGGTCATGATCTCACAGCTCGTGAGTTTGAGCCTCGCCATCAGGCTCTGTGCTGATAGCTCAGAGCCTGGAGCCTGCTTTGGATTCTGTGTCTCCCTCTCTCTCTGCCCCTCCCCCCCCTCTCAAAAATAAACGAAAAATTTAAAAAAAAGAAATCATTGTAGGTAAATGAAATGTTGTGGGTACATAAACACTTGAAACATTCCACGAGTTTAATGCCCAGTGGCAATTATTGTTTTCCTTACAGCTCTTCACACCTTTTCATCATCTTGGCTTTCTTACTTCAATAAGCTAGTCATCTTGGGTGGGAATTTTAGTCTTCATCCACCTCTTATCTCCGAAGTTAGTGTGTGTCCGGTCTTGTGGATGCTATCTCTTCAGTCCCTGTCAAAGCTGCTCTCACTTCCCAGCTATCCTCACTGGGTCTCACCTGCTCTGAAGACCCGAGAGTCCCCTCTCCTCTTCCAGTCAATCTTCGGTGCTATTGCCAGCTTCTTGTGCCTCCATCGAGGCTCTGTTGCTCGCTGGCTAGGACTTGGCAGAGGTGTCCCCACGTGGGTGCAGACTCTTGTGTAACACAGAGCCTTTCTGAGGCCTGGTGTCCATTGGACTAAGGACCCTACTACCCATAGACACCACACTGGGTACCAACTCCCCTGTGCTGTTCGTTGTTCCCCTGGCCCCACCTGCCTGGCCTTGCCCCCCTTTCTGTATCTAGTACTTGGGGGGCTCGCCCATCAGAGTCACCACCCAACTGTGAAAACCTGCCTCAAACACCACCTTCGTCAAGAAGCTTTCCCTAATTTTCCACACCACGTATCTGGATAAGGGACTTCCTCTTCTTTCCACTTTGGAATCCCTGTAACAGTTCATGCCAAATAGTGTTTCCATCTTTAACAGTTTGTGCCCAAGAGTGTTTTCGTCTTGCCCTTACTCTCCTCTCTGCTGACGGCTTCTTGAGGACAGTCCTGGCTGTCATATCACAAGCTTGAAACTTCCAAGGGCTGAACTAAATATTTTTGACCTAACTGAAATGGATTCGTCTTTAAAGGACAAACTTTTTTCATCAGGTTGACGGAAGATGCTGAAGAACTGGCCTAGTCTCATATTCCCTTGGAGCAGGCAGATAGAACGCTATGCCCCTACATGGTTAGAGGAAGACAGTAAGCATTTGCCCTACTAGAGGCACAAACAAATGGTGATGAGCTGTTGAATAAGGGGAGATCCATGCTGTCTGGGAGTGGCAGGTGAGGGCCTTCACGTGAACCTGGGAGAAAAGTGCATTCTGGACATACCAGCTTGAACAAAGGTTTGGATTGTGGGCAAGAGTGAAAGTGATTTCAGGACTTTGTGGGAAGAGAGAGAAGGAGTACTTGGGAAATAAGTTTAGAACAGGTGGCAAAGGGGTTTGAGTTCTGGAATATTGGGAGCCGTCACCTCTGTGCCTGGGGAGCACTCACAGAATCTGTTTCTAAAAGATTCCGAGAGGCTGCCTTCCCCCACACTCCACCACCTACCCCACTGATCCAGAAAGAAGGATGAGAAGGTGAGAGAAAACCAGATAAGGAAGTTGTTGAAATAGACCTGATGAAAGATAATGAAGCCCTGAAGTAGGCTGGGGGAAATGCTGATGAGCTAGAAGTTGATACCTTGTTGCAGGGAACAAGATAACAGGAGACACATAATTTTGAGATTTTGTTTGGGGGGGGGTCCCATTTCTAAGGAAACAGACCTTTTAAATTTTTTGACGTCCCAAGCATCGGCATTTGGTCGTGCACAATTTTTCTTAATGGGTTTAGTTTATTTCTATTGTTCTCTTTTTTGCTAAAACACCCTTTTCCCTTAAAATAGGTGTTGGCAACAACAAAAAAATCTTTCATGTTCTTTGTAAAAATAAAGAGAGTAGGAAAGTAAAGATTTGGAACTTTCTAGCAGAAGAGTCTCCTCATCTCAGGTGCTGAGCCTCCTCCTAATGGGGAAGAATCTCTTATCCTTTTAGTTCTGATGCCAGGTACAGCAGAGATAATCCCACAGCAAAGTATGTTTGGAGTCTTACTCCAAATTGTAGGTTGACTTGTTAAGATCAAAACTTCTTTATGGAATTGATCACAGTTCTTAATGACTCTGTTACTTCTTTAAGAAGACAAATGATTGTTTTCTTTCTTTACGGTAGACCAGTGGTTCTCAACCAAGTTGAGAGTTTGCACCTCTTCATCTCTGGGACAAACAATGTCTAGAGACATGTTTGGTTGTCGCACTGAGAGGAGGGAAGCTACTATCATCTGTAGGTAGACACTAAGGATGCTGCAGAACATTCTGTAATGCACAGGACAGCTGCCAAGACAAAGCTTTCAGCCCAAAATGTCAGTGGTGTCAAGATGGAGAAACCCAGAAATTATTAGTCTTACTATTATTTTTCTCCTGGTAATCAGTGTCAAAAATTCTCACCATTTGTACAGAGGTCGCCAGACAAACGTTGTCTAGAAAGCCAGTGTCAGAGTTAATTTCTAAAACATAACACAGCGTTGCCCGGAGTAAAATTTAAAAAACAAACATGTTACACGCTTTGTGAATAGACATTACTTTCTGCATACAGTGCATCAGACCAACAGGAACTGTGAGTGTCATGGCAGAAAAATTCAGGGGGCAGCAAAGGCGCAATCTCATTAGTTGCAAAGCTTTGTTGATCCTCCACACTACTCTGGCTCTTTCCTTCTTTTGTATTAAAAATGGGTATATCTGTAAATGCCTGGAGTAAACAGAAATAAAACAACATTGTAAAACCTGATGTTCCTGCTTTAGATTGCGGTATACATCCTCATAGCATATGGTTCTTAAAATGATGTTGAAACTGGGGTGCCTGCGTGGCTCAGTTGACTAAGTGTCCGACTCTTGATTTAGGCTCAGGTCATGATCTCACAGTTCGTGGGATCCAGCCCCGTGTTCGGCTCCTTGCTGACAGCACAGAGCTTGCTTGGGATTCTCTCCTCTCTCTCTCTCTCTCTCTCTCTCTCTCTCTCTCTGCCCTTCCCCCACTTGTGTTCACTCATAGACGTGCGCTCTCTCTCTCTCTGTCAAAATAAATACATAAAACTTAAAAAAAGTAGAGTGAATAAATGCTGTTGAAATTAAGAATTTAATACGGTGTATCTGTGTGGGGTCAGGATCTGGGGGCCCCTCTCCCAAACTCTCTAAATGGAAATGTATCACCATTTTTCTTTTATTGCTATATCTTCTCCCTTGTCTACATTTTAACAGCAGCATCTTCTTATTACATCCCGGCAACACATTTAGAGTTCAGATCTAGGGGGGAGACATTGAAGCAGTGCTGTTGGAGCAGGTCTGTGGAGATTTTTGGATATTGACTGAATAACTGAATACCTATTACCCACTGGGCAATGGGTGCAGAGAGAAGAGAGACCACTGGGAAGGAGGGAGCTTTGTGGCTCTTAAGACCCACAACAGTGAGCGCACAGGGACCCCCACGGTGTGGTTGCTGGGCCAGGGCATCACACATTTAATCATAGAAGCTGTCCCTTTCTAGATGAGGAAACCAAGGCTTTGGGATCTCAGCCGAGGTCCTACATTCAGTAGGTGAAGTTGAGATTCAAACCCAAAGCCATCAGCCTGTGAAGCCTGAGTACTCAACCTGCCTCCTGCCACAGTGGGTAGATCACAAAGTTCTTCTGAATCTTCTGGATTTGGATTGTGTCTTGTCAGCAGTGAGCTCACTCCCGTGATATTATATTTGTGTTTTAGAGATAACTCTTTGGCAGCAAGTGGGGGGTGGCCCATTGTGACTCGCAAATTGCATAAGGAAGGTGGAAATAGCAAATAATACGTTCCATTGTTCTTTGGGACTGCTTCTAAGTCTCTTGGGCAGGCCGGGTGAATCATGAAGAGGATATAATCTCAGGTATGAGAAAGCATTTTGATTGAGGCTGTAATTGTCCTTTTTGTGTTTTTCTCTTTCCTTTACCTTTAACAAAGCTTCTTGTCAGCCAGCAGACCTACACACTGTTCTTCCCCTCATCTAGTCTCTTCCTTCCGCTTGTCTAGCGGAAAAGCTCACGGATTCGAGGACTTTGTTCCTCTCTCCCATTGGAGCACCACGCAGAACCGTCTTCTGTGTGTTCCCAGGGTGTAAACTCCTGGGGAAAGAGCAGTCCTTTCGTGTGAGCAAAACTCCACGTCTGGATGAATAGGGCAGACAACTATAGAAACTTAAAGAATAAAGACGTTTAAACTGAACTACAGACTTCCTGGCCTATATAACTTCACTTCACCTCTGTCCTGCTCTCTTCCTGAGTTCACATCTATTCATATAGACAGAGTATATGATTTAGTGACAGAGTAGTCTTCATATAGACAGAGTATATGATTTAGTGACAGAGTAGTCTTTTTTTGTCAAGTGATAGAGGGAAAGCCAGATGATGCATTTTACCTGTTGCTGGAACTATTAAGAAATTATGTTCTCTTTGGGGCGCCTGGGTGGCTCAGTCAGTTGAGCGTCCAACTTCAGCTCAGGTCATGATCTCACAATTCATGAGTTCGAGCCCCATGTTGGGCTCTGTGCTTGACAGTTCAGAGCCTGGAGCCTGCTTCAGATTCCATGTCTGCCTCTCTCTCAGCTCCTCGCCCACTCACACTGTCTCTCTCTCTCTCTCTCTCTCTCTCTCTCTCTCAAAGATCAATGAATATTAAAGAATTTTTTTTTTTAAAGAACAGAAATGATCTTCTCTTTGATACTGTGTTCCTGGTGAGTTTTGTCATTCCCAATGAGCATGTTGCTGTTTGGAGAAACAGTACCCACTTGCTGCTGGTCTCCAGTCACCCCTGGACCACTGTCTTCACGCTTGACCAGCCAGACAGTGCCACACTGTGATTCACTAGTCACACTAGACCTTGCATGACGCGGGCTGCAAGGTGTTGAGGTGGATCACCTGTGGATCAGCAGCTCTGTGATTCCTGGCAGACTCAAGTTTATCGCTTCTTTCCTTGCGGCAAAAACAGCAGTATGGAAGCAGGAATGAGATGAGGGTTCCCACTTTCACATCTACTTTTGTGGCTGTCTTGGTCTTTTGGGGCTGCTATAACAAAATACGACACATTGTGTGGCTTATAGACAATAGAAATTTATTTCTCACAGTTCTGGAGGCTGAGAAGGCTAAGATCTTTGTGCCAGGTTGTGGCAAAGGCCCTCTTCTGAGCTGCAGATGGCTGGGCACACCGTGTCTGCACATGGTGGAAGGGGCTAGGGAGCTCCTTGGGGTCTCTTCTAAGAGCACTTCATGGCCTAAGCACCTCCCAAAGGCCCTACTTTCTAGTACCAACACATTGGGCTTTAGGATTTCAAGGTATGAAAGGTAGTTCATAGCCGTGGCCTGACCAACTTGTAACTTTCCCCCCAACTAGAGTAGTTCTGTACATACCAAAATAACAATGAAAAAAGGTGGTTCATTGACCTGGTTCAACTGCTTAGAGGCTATGCGATCTTTTATATAGGTTACCTAAACTTTCTGTGCCTCAATTTCATCATTTATAAAATAGGGATACTAATACCTATTTCATTTACTTCCTGTGAGGCCCAATTGAGCATATATATATATATGTAGCTAACAAGTTTAGAAGAGCACTGGCATATCCCGAGTGTCTCTCTGTGATTAGTTTCTGCTGCTGTTGCCGTTACTGTGTAGTTTATATTGTTAGACACAAAGGAAACAAGATTCCAAACGTTGGAAAGGAAGAAGAAGATATCTTACGATTGTCTTCCTAGGAAATCCCAGTAAATCAACTGAACCAAAGATTATCATTAATAGCAGAATTTAGTGGTCAAGTATAAGATTAAGTTATAAAAATCCATAACATTTCTAATAGTCGAGAAATAACCAAGTGGAAAATGTATTTTTTTGCAAAGTTGTACAGAACAGCATCCAGAACACATTATTGTTTCCATTGTAAGAGATCTTTGCCTGATCTAAATGAAGATTTAAGGTTAAGCCTTGAAATGTCAACACATCCATTATTCAGTAAGACAAGTGATTCTTTGTTGGCATGTGAAAACATGTTAAATGTTATGTACAGATTTGTTTTAATATTTAAAATATCCTTCCTACCTTTACCTGAAGGATCTTATTTACAGATTTCTTCCAAATAACCTATTTTTAGATACCCTGATTAGTTTGTGACATACTTCTAATTCAGCCATTTGTCTGAACATGGTGAGGTATGATGAGACCACTTCTTTAGATTATTGGCCAGATTTTTTTTTATTTTTTTTAATGTTTATTTATTTTTGAGACAATGCAAGAGACAGAGTGCAAGCAGCGGAGGGGCAGACAGAGGGAGACACAGAATCCGAAGCGGGCTCCAGGCTCTGAGCTGTCAGCACAGAGCCTAACGCGAGGCTCGAACTCACGAACTGTGAGATCATGACCTGAGCTGAAGTCAGACGCTTAACCGACTGAGCCACTCAGGCGCCCCATTGGCCAGATTTTTTTTTAATTCCATTAAGTATAGGTAGAAATTAAGGTTCCTGACAATCCACATGTGGCTACACAGTAGTGATTATGGCCTTACTCTGGGATGGCCATATGAAGTCAGTACTGAATCTTAACAAAATCTATTTGATCATTTTCCCAAAAAGTACATGTAAATTGGATTGAAAGCCAGACATGTGCCACGAATCTATTCACTGTTAGAATCAATTCTAAATCACTGGATCTAACTATTGCCTTTAATGAAATGATTTCCAGTTTGACCACCTATAAGGATAGGCAGGATATTTAGCATGATTATGCTGTGTCTACAGGAAACCTAATTGAAGGAAAATATTACTCCATTTGGCAGCTTTTGAATGGATTGAGTTTCCCAAGTGATTCTTGACTCAGTTTAACTGGTCTGAATGAGTAAGATAGGGAGGCTCCCCAAACTCAGACAGATCTGTGAAAAAACCCATATAGTTTAGGATTTGCATTTCCACCATTGTTTAGAATTGCTCTTTCCAGGCACCTGGGTGGCTGAGTCAGTTGAGGGTCCAACTCTTGGTTTTGGCTCAGGTCAAGATCTCATGGTTCATGAGTTCAAGCCCTGCATCAGGCTTTGTACTGACAGTGTGGAGCCTGCTTAGGATTCTCTCCCACTCACTCGCTATAAATACATACATACATGAATGAATGAATGAATGAATGAATGAATGAATGAATGAATGAAAATAGAATTGCTCTTTCAAGTGTGCAGACTCTTGGGTGACTGTGTGAGGTGCAGTGGGTTTTAAAGTTGGAGTCAGAAGCCATATCTTCTAGTGCTTACCTCTGTAATTTATATTAATGATCTGTAACATCAAAAAAGTATCTTCATCCTTTCTCAGGTACCAAATTTTAAAGAATGATAATAATATTTATGATATTAAACGTATTACACATAAAAGTTCTGCAAACTATAATGAACTATACTTTTGTAAAGCATTACTTTTTGTAGAACTAGATTTTCCTGGTTTTCCATATACTTGGCACCTTCTTTAGGAAAAGTGCGTGTCTTTTGTGCTTAGAATAAATGATACCTGATTTTGAAGCTCTTTTAAATGCCCTCACCTCAAATGCTGTTTTTGAGAGGAAAGCTGTTTCTTCTTGTAAGTCTCATAGCACTTTATTGAAACCGTGTCTGGTGCTCCAGGATATACAATGCCTTTTACCTGTACTGGCTACTTTATTATAAGCTCTTGAATATGGTAGTTCGTTTTTCTTTGCATTCTTCATAGTCCCGTGCAGTTTGCTAGGTACATAGTAGATGTTTAAATGGTTGAACAAATGAATATGTGAACAAGTATTAGATTGCTACATGTCTTATTTACCATTTAGAGTTGTTCTCAAAGGCAAATGTTTTACAAAAATTTTTATTTTTAGAATCATCCAAGTATTTTCTTTTCATCTTTCATCCTTTACTTTTCTGTCTTCCCTTACGATATATGATTTATTTGTATATATAAATATAAATATATATATATATATTTCTCCAGAAGTACTGCTTAAAACTAGTGCTCAGTTTACTTTTGTTGGAGCGATATTGTTTTGCTTGAATATTAAGAAAGAGTCTAGCATAAGGGGAGTATTATTAGTTCTTTGTATTTGGAGGTAGAACGTTATCGTATGGGCATGTGCACACAAGGGAAATATCACTTGCAGGGTAGGTGGAGAGTTAAGTCATTGATCCAAGAACTCATAAACTTGTATTTAGAAAACCAACCTGCAAATTAAAGGAAGCACTCTAATTATCATACAGAGCAAGAAGTGGAGTGGTGTGTAATAAGTGAATACCCTGTATGAAATTGGCCAACTGTCTAGAAAAGATGAGCGTGTGACCTCCCTTTACCTTCAGCAGAGTGTCGTCTTTCTAAAATTGACGTGAATGTTTCCTATGCCTTTTTTTAAGTTTATTTATTTATTTTGAGAGCAAGAGAGAGTGAGCATGGGTGGAGGAGGGACAGAGAGAGAGAATCCCAATGCTGGCCTCAGGCCTTAGTGTCACAAACCGTGAGATCATGACCTGAGCCAAGATCAAGAGTCGCAGGCACCCCCTTATGTCTTTTAAGATCACGTTTGAGACATTTGATAGGAAATAAGTAGTGTGAACACTGGGTTCATATTCTTCAGCGGGAGCTGAAGCATTTCACGTATAAGAACTCAAACCAATCTTGTCTCTGTTATTAATGAGAGCAGCTGAAATCACACACTTGGTTTAAGCAAATCAGTTTATTGGCAAAATGAAATCCATGAGCACATTCTCCATCAATCATGAACACTGTGTTTTCATAGTTTATTTAGGGTGAATCCCAGTGGTATCATTTTAAGGTTTATTTTTCTCGAAATTCTTGTCTGCAGTTTTATAAGGCCTTGAAGACTAATTTACAAAAATAATTATAAGAGACTTCCCATAAATGGACACCATGGACAGTAAATCTGATCCACTTTAAAGCAGATGATGGAAAATTACCAGGTTCTTCTATCTCTGAGGGTTGAAAAACAGAACAACACACAGTGACCGACCTTAGCAATCTTATGGGGATATTTGTGGGCAGCAAGAACGTATTATATGGCACCTGTTCCATTTTGGTGTCGCCTTCTGGATGCCTTAGTTTCAGGTGGCTTTACTTGTAAAGGATATACCCTGAAGACTTGAAAATTCATGTCGTCACTGTTTCTTGTCAGAGTCGTCTTTTCCTGCAGAAAATGTGCAGGAAGAGAAAAATATAGGTGTTTTTTTTTCCTTTTCTTCCTTTCTTTTTTTTAATAATCTGACCAAACCAGAAGATGATATCAAGTACTTGTTTCCTGAATAGAGAAAGCTCAGTTTATGTTTTACACCATTTTCCACGCGTCTGTGAGTGAAGGTAGGTGAGGGACATGGGCACCTGCGAGTTCTGCTGTTCCCTGAATTCTGTGATCTGCCAGCGAGAATAGGAAGTGATGTGCCCAGCAGGAAGTGCCTGTGATTCACTGTCCCCTTCGCTTCATGCCCCCTCCCGTAAGAACATGTTTTGGGCTTTGAGTTCCACCCAGTCTTGTCTACTGTATCCCAGGGTTCGATTGACTTTATACCTGTCTCTGTTCCAAGGTGGTAGAAAGAAATGCCCTCTCCGCACAAATGGAACCTAGTTTTCACCTAAGTAGATAAAATGCCCTTTTATTAAAACATGTCCAGAAAGAGTTGAGTTTTGACATTATAGGTAAGAAACAGTATTATCTTCCAAGTTGATAGAGCAATTTTGCGTGTCTCCTCCAGCTAAGCTATTTGATGGTTTGGTTTTTCATTCTCTAATTAAAAGTAAAAATTCAGATATTTATCTACTGTTTAGGGAGATGTACCATTCATTAATGCTTTTAAATCTTTGTGCTGTATACAGACTAGAGAGAGTAAGTAATACAGAAAGCTTTATCAGACCTGTTCCTTCTGATAACCACTAGGAAAACTTCTACAGGAGGGAAATTGGCATGCGAGCAGTAAGTGTAGGAGTGAAAGGGAGAGGGGACAGAACTCTAACCAAAATGAAACTGCTAGGAGGCCGTGTCCTGTCCTAAAAACTGGCACAGCGCTCAGCTCTCTGCAGTAACAACCCACGTCCTGCTTTCTTCTCTGGATGTCCTTGGGGGCTACCTTTTTTTATGTTCTAATTCTGACCTCTTGTCCCATTTCCTGGTAGAGTGAACCCAAGCCAAATCCAGTGGCTCTTCAGCCAACTGGGCCAGTTTAACCAGTATTCCCAGCTTTGTTGACATTGCAACACCACAGCAGAGAGCTCTGTGTGTTATTCTTTTTTGTCATGGTGAGACAGAGGCAGGTGTGGAAGCTTCGCAGGGTGGAACTTGCCCCTCTCTGATGACTCACTGGGTGTCACTCTTTGGGTGTATATTATCAGTACCCCCTTGCTAGGAGGTTGTTTGCCCACAGAGGTAGAGCTCCTAGGGCTCTACTTCTAAGATTGTATCTTTAATCCCCTGGAAACATTCCAAGTGGGTAATGGCTCCCTATCTTCTAAAAATCAATAGGATTGGGTGTGTCCATTTCCTATGTTTCTCAGAAGTAAGGAACATTTGTTTTGTCAAAGGGTAGAGTGCGTCACATAGAGGACTTGTGTTTTGATTTAGCAAGGAGACTGTACTTCCTTTTGTGTGTGTATTGGTGATTCTCATAACTTAAAAGGTGGTTTAAATATAAAGATATGATTTGTTTTATCAGTATCTAATAATCTTGTCAACAATAAATATTCTTTATATCTGCATTCTGTGCATATATGTGTGTGTCTATATGTATTTTACATACACATATGCACACACCTGTAGACACACACAGAGGAATGTTTGAAAGGATGGTCACCAAGATGTCAATATTGGCCATCTCTCGTGGTTAAGATACCACCCGATTTTAAAAACCAACCAACCCAAACCCCTTCTTTAACTCTGTGTCTCTGTTTCATACTCCTCCACCAAGCATCTTTACCCTTCATCTCTCATTTACCTAATAACTCGTGCTCTGGCTTTTGTTCTTATAACTTTATTGAAGTGGCCTTTACAAAGATCCTTAGTGCATCCTACTTTCTACTTACCGGACATTTTCCAGTTCTTTGGTGGCTGGACGTTTCTACCACATTGAAGACTACTGTTTGTTTTGCTCCTTGGAATTCCGGACCTCCAGGCTGCCGGGACGTCACCACCCACTCCTGGCTCCTCTCCGAGCTCTCACTATCAGCCCCCCACACCTGGTATTTGGTGTCGCCCAAAGTGCCATCCTGGCCCACTCCTCTCCCTCCCTGACATTTGTCTTTAGGAGCATCTCCATCAACTCGCCCTTCAACCTGCTCTTCTTCCTGTATCCTGTTTGGTAGCACCACCACCCAAGCCAGAAATTTGGTAGTCTGCCCACAACTTCATCCCCCACATCCTGTGATTAAAAGTCCACTGATTCTATCTACTCTGCATATCAAATGTATCCTTAGGAAAAAAAAAAAAAATTCCTGCTGCCCTCATTCAAACCCTCTTCCTTTTTCATTTACAGTGGCCTTTGAACTGCCTCCAGTTTTATTCCCCCAAATTTGCTACCCACACAGTAGCCAGAAAGGTCCTTGGTATTTAAAACACATGAGGTGCCCCGTGATGTGGTGTAGTTAATCAGGAAGAAATTAAATAAGAAGTCCTTATTTGAAATGATACCTGACCCAACACCCAACCCCACAAAAAAATTTTGTTTTCAACTGAAAGTTTTATCAACAGCCATACACTTAACCATTCTGTCATTTTAAAAGAGATATATATATGTCTCTTTTAAGAGATATATATGTCTCTTTTAAGAGACATTTAAGAGATATTATATATATATATATATATATATATATATATATATATATATATATATATTTAACCTGCAACAAATAACATTGTCAACAAAGTACCTCTCTTTATTAGTTCTGAAAGTGGAAGGAAAGAGTTCCAGATCTGTAAACTGGTAGGCTTTAAAAAAATTCTCTAGAAGGCCAATTTCTAACTATCTTTTCTTTAAAGTATAAAAATACTTAAAAAGTATATATGTAAAGTATACATTCATATGCTTAACAAATGCATACTTTAACTAATTTGGTTCATTGTCCAAATTGATGATGTGAAAGCCATTCTGCATCTTGTAAAGAAGCATATGGCCCTGAAATGTGAATGTACTCTCGGAATTAGTTTTGACTTCCACTCATTCATTCTCAGGATGTCTGATAACTTAGAGCTATGCTGGAATATAATCATCCCTAAAGCTTATTTGTTGGAAAGGCAGTGTAATAAAAGTAACATTCAGATGCCTGTGCCGATCTGTCTTCACTGAGAGCAGTGGCATAGGTGTATACCATTCAGATCACATGCAGACTAATTGTCCACCTTCTGAAAGGACAGTTACTACATTTTATGTTGAATCCCCAAGTGGATTTTTCTTGGTTGGCTATATTTAAATGAAAGTGCTGAGCAATGCCTTTTGTTTGTGTAATTTCACTGTTCTTTATTATTGCTGGGGAACTAGGTTTCTCAGACTCTTGATCAAAATGCACAGCCTGTTTTTGAAAAGCCACATTCATATTGTGTGTGCATATGTGGGAGAGAGGGAAGGAAGGGGAAGGAGGAGGGGAAGAGGAGAGAAGTATGTGAAAGGAGGAGAAAAAAATGACCAGGAATGAGTTAGGAAGGTAATAACTAGGGCTGGGTTGGGAAGGGTCTTTATGGATCCACTTCCATTCATTAAAATGAATAATTTAATCACTTGGTACTTAGCATCAGGGTCTGTAGAGATTCTATGACCTTAATATATAAAAGACAGAGTTCCTGCAATCTAGAGGTTATCAGTAAGGCAGTGGGAACAATGACTCAGAATATAAAAGGAAAATGGTGTTTTTACTAACTGAGGAAATTCATTGAGACCTCTCTTTCAATTCTACTAAGTAGCTTTTTTTTTTTTTTTTTTTTTTTTTTTTGCCTGATAGTCCATGAAAATTACTTGACCACCCCTGACACATTGCTAACAGATATGAAGATCTATTGGTTAATAGAAGTGTGGTCAAATTTTGAAATAATAAATAGCTCAGTATTGATCATCGGTCCTCATTGGCTACATACATTTCTTAAGCAATTTTTTCCCGTGGAGGGCCAAGCAGTGGTGATATGAGGAGGATGATGGGAGGCAGTGAAAATACCCTGTGTGATACTATAGTGGTTCATACTTGTCAGCATATGTTTGTCCAGACTCATGGAATGTACGACACTAAGAGTGAACCTTAGTGCAAACTGTGGACTTGGGGTGATTATGATGTGTCATTGCAGGTTAACAAATGTCCCACTCTGGTGGGGGATGTTGGTAACGTGGGAGGCTATGTTCGTGTGGGGGCAGAGGGTATATGGGAACTGTCTGTACTTCTCAATTTTGCTATGAACTTAAAACTGTTCTAAAAAAAATAAAATCTTAAAAAACGTAAAAAGTAAGTGGCTGTGATTTGTGTGGAGTGGGAGATTAGTGTAGAAGAAAACACCTCAAACATGTCAAGTCTCTGTGTGCCAGAAATGCCCTTCTCGCTATGCATCCTTGAGCCCCAATTAATGTCACTTCCCATGCAGAACGTTGTCTGGCTCCCCTAAGCAGTTGGTTATCCCTCCGGTAAGTGAATTCCTTCTGCTTACTGCCACCTAGCCTTTTACTTCATATGGTTATTACATTTCATTTGTGTTCTCCTGGCTTGCTCAGCGTTGGGACTGGACCCTGAACATCATCCTTGTATCCCCCACACCTAGGAAGAGTGCCCAGCTTGGAGATGCTTGATAACAAAACAAAACAAAATTTGGACTTTGGCCATGAGGACCTTACTCATAGATTGGTCTTCCTGTTTTGTCTTGTCAGGTAATTTCGAAACTAGATGAAGTGTAAGAAATTTCTCAAAGGAGTATGTTTTCTGTAAATCCTTGGAATTTGGGTTATTTTTAGATACTATAAAACTATCTTAGGAGAAGAAAAAGGCATAGTCTACATCTTAGATTCAAAGTTATAGTCTTAGTTTTAGACAACCAATTGATTGCCTCTGAATTTATAGTAAGAAAACACATGCTTTTACCCATATCAGCTGGTATTATATGCTTATCTACTAAGCAGGGTTCCTTTACCAGTCAGAAATCAGTATCTGATGTTGCTGCCGCTGGTTAATGGTTAATGGTATTCTTTTTTAAATACTGTTTGAAAACAGTAGTTGATCAGTTTCACTTAGATGGAGACTACTTCCTGGGGCTTTGCAGAAAATGAAGGGATTTACATAGATACATTATAAAAGAAAGTCGGCTTTTTTTTTTTGTTATTGTTACTGGTTTTATTTGACATGGATCCATTTGAAAATGTGAAATGCAAGTTTATAAATTAACAACATTAGCACTGCTAGATGGCTGTAGGAGTAGGGAAGGCTTAGGGGAGATTAAGATGGTTAAGTAGATTCCTGCCTTGCCCTTTCCATGTAACCTAACTGACATCAATAACTTCACTCCATTTTTTTTTTCCTTTTAAAAGTTTAAATAGGGCTATTAGGATTCTGTGCTTTTTTTTTTCCTTCTTTTAAATTCAGGGTATTGAGTGTGAAGCACATGACTCCAGTACGATGATACTTGGTTTCTCAACTTTGCGTTTCACCTGTTGACAGTAAAAGCTGTGTTACTGAGGACCTGAATTCCACCCACTGGTTTTTCCAGAATATTTGTAGGACTTTCTCAACAACTAAAAGCTGCCAACCCAGTTTTGGTATGTAGACCTCCCAGCTAGCCGGAAGCAAAATATAATTTCAATCACTCTTCTTTGTTGCATAATTGCCAGTTGGCTCTGGTACTTAGTTTTAGTTAATAGTTTTAACCAAAGTTTATCTCCTACTTATGACATTGTGAGTGGACTTTCTTATAAAAATGGATAGGGAAGATGATTAAAAGCTTCATTGCCACAGCTTTCTAGTCTACCAACCCTTTAGGTTTTTGAATGGATAGATCTCAGTGAACAAGAATGTTTCTCTGATATATGCAAATCCCTTCCTATAAATATATAAAAATGTTTATTTAAAAATTTTTAATGTTTATTTTTGAGAAAGAGCAAACAGGGGAGGGATAGAGAGGGAGACACAGAATCTGAAGCAGGCTGTAGGCTCTGAGCTGTCAGCACAGAGCCCTGCGCGGGGCTCAAACTCACAAACCGTGAGATCATGACCTGAGCCAAAGTCAGACACTTGACTGACTGAGCCACCCAGGCGCCCCAAAAACGTAGTATAGTTTTAAGACATATCTTAGGCATCTGACTTTAACTCAGGTCACGATCCCGTGGTTTGTGAGTTTGAGCCCGCATCGGGCTCTGTGCTGTCAGTGGAGAGCCTGCTTCGGGTCCTCTGTCTCTCTGTCTCTGTCTCTCTCTCTCTCTCTCTCAAAAATAGATAAACATTAAAAAATAAAATAAAATAGAGACATATCTCTTTCTTGCCTTCTCTTGGAGTAGCCCTTGCCATAACTTTATTTATAAATTCATCTGTGCAGCAAATATTTATCGAGGACTCTTTTATGCCAAACACTGTGCTAGTCACTGAAGCACAAGGAAATCCTAAGCTTGCCTGAAATACTATTACAATGTAAGGCAATACGGAGCACTAGAGTGACAAACACAGGTGTTACGGGACCATCTAGAAAAGGCTTCTAACTAAACTAGAGTAGAATTGGTGTAACTACAGGGTGATGTTCCTGCTGGGTCACAGGATAGCAAGGGGAGAGGATTATTACAGATAGGGAGAGATAGCGGTATATTTCAATGAAATAAACTTGTACATTTGAAACTACTGGAGTCAACAGTTTAAAGATGGAAAAATGGGGAGGTGGAGCTGAATTGGTAACCAGGAGGCTGATCTGGAGGACCATACATGATTTACTAAGACTTTCAGCAACATCTGAGGAATATTATTTGAAGGGGTTCTGGAAGTCTTCAGCCACCTCCATAAATCCTTCCCTGCCTTACACTGAAATTCCTCTTTTAACTTTTACTTATGAAATTGCATTATATCCATATGTTTAACTCCTACTGAAAAAAAAAATTACACTTCTTTTTGCATTATCTTAATGGTGTTGCTTTCCTTCCAAAATGAGCCTGAGGGAATTAGGATTCATGTTGAGAAGAAGACCTTTGGATGAGGGACTTTGGTGGCATGAGTGGTAGATAGCTCAAAGGCAATTGGAGTATGAAGCAATGAGATTTAGGGAGGTTTTGATCAACCTGCCTCCTCATTTACACTTCCCATTTCCCCATCATTATATATAAAGGACACTTATCTTATATATAATATTTGTGTATAGTGTCCATATTTGTTGAACTAAAAACTGAAACCATGATCTTATAACAAAAGTTTGTGTCACCTCCTGTAAGAGATTTGGACCCTTGACTACTGGATTTACAGGAAATCTCCAATGATACGTTTGTACAGTGACCAGAATATTTGAAATCAAGATGGTTTCTGTTACTTTAGTGTAGCTGTGGGTGTGGAATGACAGTATTTTGTGATGATGTGAATGGCTCATATTTTTTTTTTCCAGTTGAATAAACTAAAATATCTCTCATTGCCAAAATGGTAGAACATCAAAGTTAAAGCCAACTGAAATGATGTTTGTTGTTTCCCAATGAAAATAAAATTAATTTTGTATATATAAAGATTCTGTTTATATTTGAAATTATTGTTTTGAACCAACATTCTTCCTGAAGGCTGGGACATAAAAACAATTCTATCTCATTGCCCTGTGCCTATTTTTAAAAACTCCTATAAATGACTTAAGGACACAGATTTTAAGTAGTCTTGGGTTTGAGTTTTTGCTTTGCCATTCACTACTCTGTGGTTTCATTAAGTTAATGCTCTGGAAATCAGTTTCCTCTTTAATTTTCTTTAAAAAAAATAATATATATAAAGGGCTTGATGTTTTTTGTGCTCCTATATGTGTCTGGCACGTGGTATATTTTCACATTTAAAAATTTTGATCTGATTTTCTTCATCTCCCGGTGTACTTATGTTTTTCTGCTTCTGTTAATATTTGCTTTGTATTTATAAAGTAGTTTTCTTTACATCAGTCTTGTGAGCTAAGATATATTTTACTAACATTAATGTATTCGTGAGCTAGAATGTTTGGTAACACTAGCATACCAGACTTTTAAAAATTCAATAAATATTGGGGCACCTTGGTGGCTCAGTCAGTTGAGCATCTGACTTGGGCTCAGATCATGATCTCGCGGTACATATCAGGCTCGCTGCTATCAGCCTGTCAGCACAGAGCCTGCTTTGGATCCTCTGTCCCCTTCTCTCTGCCCCTACCCCACCTGTACTCTCCCAAAAATAAATAAATATTTTTTTAATCAATAAATATAATGTTCTTGCTTTTAGATTTTGTTTTTCTATCACACAATCTGTTTCTGTGTTGCATGCTCTATGTTGGGAAGGAGAGGCCTAGGATAAATGCTTATGGAAGTGGAATGTTGAAGTTATACTTTTGTGGTACCAGAATGATAACCTTGATCAGAGTATACCTTAAAGTCAGATCTGGCAAGGGCTTCTCCTTTGGTTATTTCAGAAAGTTTCAGGAAGAATACCTGAGCCTCTTTAAAATGACCCTCCTTTCTACATGTTGTGACTGGAAATCCACCAACTGTGAGGCTTTGTCTCTTTTGAAAGTTCAGGATGTTCCAATGTTCCTAGAGTGGGAATAGGGGCATTGGGTTAGCTCATTAAGCTTTTTCTTACACTTGTGCTTGAAAATATGCAAAATTTTCAAATCTTTTATTTAAGCCTGGTTTGTTAGGAATAAAGACTGAGACCCAGGCTTTCAGTGCCTGAATCAAAAGGGATCTCCCACCAAGAATTGAAAATCTTATTAAATCAAGGAAATTTTGGGGCGCCTGGGTGGCTCAGTCGGTTAAGCATCCGACTTCGGCTCAGGTCACGATCTCGCGGTATGTGATTTCGAGCCCCACGTCGGGCTCTGTGCTGACTGCTCAGAGCCTGGAGCCTATTTCAGATTCTGTGTCTCCCTCTCTCTCTGACCCTCCCCCGTTCATGCTCTGTCTCTGTCTCAAAAATAAATAAATGTTAAAAAAACATAAAAAAAAATCAAGGAAATTCTAAAACAATTTTATTTATGTCACTTTTACCTGCTACAAATAATATATAGATGATCACTGATAATTCTAACCAAGATGATTAACTATGCAGTTTTAGCACCATGTTCATTTTATAAAGAAACAATGGCAGGGCACCTGGGTGGCTCAGTCGGTTGGGCATCACACTTTTGCTTGAGTCATGATCTCACGGTTCATGGGTTCGAGCCCCACATCGGACTCTGTGCTAACAACTCAGAGCCTGGAGCCTGCTTCGGATTCTGTCTCCCTGTCTCTCTTCTCACCTGCTCATGCTCTCTCTGTCTCTCATTGTCTTTAAAAAATAAATAAACATCAAAAAAATTGGCAAAGTAATGTTCAAAAAGTAACATTTATCTTTGCAAAGGAATGGAGCCATGGATGAAAAGTTAATGGCGAGTGGTTAGGCAATTGTTTTTAATAACCTTAAAGTAAGTCCTCAAGTAAGATTGTTTTGCCTAGAGACAGGAATTTTTTTTTCCTTAAGAAGCATAGGTATACTTTTGTGGGGCACATGGGTGGCTGAGCTGGTTAAGTATCCAACGCTTGATTTTGGCTCAGGTCATGATCTCCTAGTTTGTGAGTTAGAGCCCTGCATTGGGCTCTGCATTAGCAGTATGGAGCCTACTTGAGGTTCTCTCTCACTCTTTCTCCCCCCGCCCCCTCTCTCTCTGTCCCTCCCCTGCTTGCACACACACACACACACACACACACACACACACACACACTCTGTAAATAAATAAATAAATAAATAAATAAATAAATAAATAAATAAATAGAAGCAGCTTAGGTATATTGTTGTGATAATCATGAGGAAAATTGTGGTATATCCAACTTTTCAGGAGTATTTATATTTTATTAAGACAGGCCCATCAATTTTGATTCAAAAGCAAACCTCTCATATACTTTATTGACAAAGTAATTGTATTCCACGATCCCAGTTTACCTCCACAATTTAAGCAAATTTAATACGTGAATCCAGATATAGAGGTGTTTAAACTAAATGGTTATACACGTGACATATTTGCCAAAGGATTCTTTGGAAGAGCAATCTTGGCTAGTCAGTATAAAAGTGATTCAGTATAGATACAGACTTACAGTGTTACAGAGAGGTACACAAATGGGCAACTGTACAATCAGTGGGATATTACTATTTTAAAAATGCAATCTCTGCTGATAAATACCTCTTCTCTCATTAGAATACACTTTTGTTTTGATAGTTGAAAGTATTTTGAATTTGGCCTTTTGAAATTGACACTGGAAGAGCGGATTAGAGTATAAATAGATGGTTAGGCTATCCTTGTGATGTCTTGGGCAGTGTGCTTTATGCCAGTAAGCACTAGCTTGGCCATCATTTGGTCAAACCATGTAAATTGGTCTCTTTCGGTTGATTTATATTTGACTGTTTCATGTTCCCAAGTAATTTTTCTGTTCTGTAATTGGCCTTTATCAGCCGATTATGAAAAACCGAGAATATCACACATTCAGTTTTTCAATTATTGATTAGCTACATATATTTCCCCTACATATATTTATATTACATATTTATATTCTAAGTGAAAGAATACAGTTTCAAATATTATTAATAGTTTACAGTACATTCCAGTGGATGTTAGATCATTAACCTACTAAAATTCTTTAAAAGGTTTTTTACCAAGGACATGTCTTAACTTAGAAAGTGACAGGTTCCAGAGAGATCTTTTTGAGTACCCAAAGGGTAAATGTACCAGAATGGAAAGGAAGTGTGAATAGTGCATACTGATGCCAAGATGAATGAATGAGAGACTGTGTCCTGCAATAGGAATTCTTGGAACCAAGAATTTGGGAGGTTTGGGAGATACTGAAGATCATAGCTACGTAGTCAAATATTGAGGATTTGCATAATTATTGTACCTCTGCCTTCTGCTTTTTCCCCCCCACTCTTGCCATTCCAGTTGTAGTCATTTCTATTAGCTGTTGAAGGTGGTAGAAATGGTTAATAAACTTTCATTTTTGTACCATTGCTTGATAGTAGTCATTTTTTAATGTAATAGGTGATTACACTTAAAATGGAGAGATATACACTAATGGAAAGATATGCACTGTATGCAACATCTTAATTACTAACCTGACACATGCCTTCAAAAGACAGATGAATAGACTCAAAAGAGAGATTCCATTCCATTTTCTACCTTTTGATTCCACTTCTTGATTTTATGTGAGGTAAACATAGTATATTTTATAAATTCTACTGAAGAATAAAAACAATTTATACATTTTTCTAAATTAATTGACTTAAACAGGATACTGGGAAGTTATAAAATATGGATGTAAAGTCTTTCATAGAATGTCTTAATGCCATTCCCCGTTTGTTGAGGGCAGAGGAGAGTCAAATTTTCAAATACTCTTGCTTGAAAATCATTTTCTATCTAAACTCAGAACCTAAAGAGGTTGCCTGTGTACCCAAATACATTTTCAGGTAATCATTACTATTAAAGTTTGTAAGATCCAATTGTTCAAAGGTAGTGTTTTGTTTTGTTTTATTTACTTTTTATTTTATTTTTTAACATTTTATTTTTAAGTCATCTCTATGCCCAGAGTGGGTCTCGAGCTCATAAACCCAAGATCAAGAGTTGTGTTCCCCATTGACTGAGCCTGGCAGGTGCACCCAGAAGGTAGTATTTTTGTTGATTCTCCTTTCTTAATTTCATTGCAGGGAAACAAATATCCAAAAATATTTTAACTGAATTTGAGGATATTTTTATATTTTTGATTGATTTTTACAACAGATTTGCCTTTCTCACCACGGTTGGATGGTTCTAACATGAAAAGTAGCCAGAGTCCTTAGACTTGTGCCAACAAAAAGTAAATGAGGAAGTAGGCCAGTTATATGCAGTCATAGGGGTATCTAGGATCTTGAGATTTTGAGATTATCTGTAGGTGACCTTCAAAGTAGGTCATCTGTGTGTGAACACATTACTGTATGAGTTAATGAAGGTGGCAGTGACAGAGAGGAAAGAAAAGCTCCCCTGCCCAGGAAGACCTCACAGGACTGTGCCTTTTTTTCTTATGGTTTTGCAGCAGGATCAAACAATTAGACTGAAAAAATCAGAAGCCTGTCATCTGTGAGCATTTTAGTATTTTAAAAGTAATATTCAGGGCGCCTGGGTGACTCCGTTGTTAAGCATCTGACTTCAGCTCAGGTCATGATCTCACAGTTCATGAGTTCAAGTCCCACATCGGGTGAGCCCTGCTTCTCTCTCTCTCCTCCCACCCCTCTCTTCCTCTTCCCTTCCTGGGATTCTCTCTCTCTCTGTCTCTCTCTCGCTCTCTCTCTGCCCCTTGCTCACTTGCGCCCTCTCTCTCTCAAAGGAAATATATATAGAAGCAAACAATAAAGTCTGAAATAAAGGGAGAACTCTGTTGAAAGGTGCAGAGTCAGCATGGGTATTTAGTATTTGCTCTCTCCCCAAACACAGGAAAATGAAGTAAAGGAACACATATAGACCCTTAGGAACAAACACAAAAGGAAAGGATGTAACAGAATGAAAGACATTAACAAATCTCTGGAATAAGTTAAGGAAATTCCACCCATAATCTACCAAGTTTTCAGTGGAATGGGCCCATAGTGAAGTGTACTAAAAACAGTTCTATTGAAGTCAAACCACTCGCTATAACTCCCAGGCAGACCCCTCTTCCACTTGGCTTTGCAGTTTACTGGTCAGGTATAATTCTTCCAGGCAGGAGAGTTTTGCTTTGTTTGTTGTTTTGTTTTGTTTTGTTGAAAAGTGATTCCCCCCAGAAGGGTCTATGGATATTAACATTTGGTCCCCTAATGAAATACAGGTCTTGAGCTGATCACCAGTCAGTGGAATTAACCAGTCAGCAAGCCCTTTGCTGCACACAAAACTTCCCATTTGAGTTTTAGTGCCTCCCTCATAAGTACAAATTGGCAAACAGTAGCATTAGGCCTGTGAGGCATGTCTGCAACGTGACCATCTTGAGAAAAAAGAATCTTGGAAGAAATACCTTCCAGGAATCAGAAGAAAAGTTCCTTAGCTGCCTCAAAGAGATGAGCATGTAGATGGGATTTATTAAGAAAAAAACAGGATATACTTTTTTAAGAAGCAGTCAGAATAAGCAAGTTCTTTAGGAAATTAAAAACATACCAAAATAGGGGCACCTGGCTGGCTCAGTCAGTAGAACATGTGAGTCTTGATCTTAGGGTCGTGAGTTCAGGCCCTACACTGGGCATAGAGCTTACTTTAGAAAAATAAAATAGGGGCGCCTGATGGCTCAGTTGGTTAAGTGTCCGACTTCAGCTCAGGTCATGATCTCACAGCTCATGAGTTTGAGCCCTGTGTGCTGACAGCTCAGAGCCTAGAGTCTGCTTCAGATTCTGTCTCTCTCTCTCTGCCCCTCCCTCAATCATGTTCTGTCTCTCAAAAATAAATAAACACCAAAAATAATGATAATAATGATAATAACAAAATAAAACTAATAAAATAAAAATATCCTTCAAATAAAGAAATGTAGTGGAATGATTGGATAGCTAAATATGAGGAATTTTCCGAAAAAGTAAAATTATCTAAAGAAGAGGAGTATAAGATAGTGCAGAAAAGAAATTAGAGAATGTCTCCCTCCACAAGACTCAGTGGTTGAATAACAGGTGTTACAGAAAAGGAATGGGTGGACATGATCTTAAGCATTTTTGTTTTTCAAGAGAGAACTGACTGATTACCTGATGTGTTTAACCATATATGGGAAGAGTTTTCATACTTTGGATTAACAAGAACTAGTGATAGTTACTTAAAAACCAAAGCGTCTGTAGAAATGAGGCGGTCAGCCCCCGGGGGAGGTGGGGGGATATGAAACGTTGCACAGGAAAAGATATGTGATCCATTTGGCTCCACTGTGGACTGAATCATATATGCATTGAATATTGATTACAATCCCCAAACAGACGTGGAACCAAATTGGCGAGGGGAGGATGTGATATGAGTAAAGGTGGCGTAATATGCCTCCCACATAACAGGAAGTCAATACATGATACACACAAGTCATACGTATTTAGAATCCCGGAGACAAATGTCAGAAGAAACTGCTCAGTTAAAAACGTACACCTCTGGTGGGAAGGAGGAATCCAGTTGGGAGACGTGGGGCAGGAGGGACGGCTGTGTTTCTTTTTCCATTAAACGACACTCAGTACCATCTGACTGTTAAAACGATGAGCATGTTTTTACTTTGGTTAAAAAATTAAAGAAAGAGGCAAAGGGGATGGTTGGTTTGTTTTTGCAACAGCCTACCGCATACAGTTTTGACACAATACATAAATGTTTCAGTAGGAAGGATGTGAACCGAATGCACGCGGGAAGTTTGGGGATGTTTATCTGGTTCATCTCAGGTCTGGCTTCGGGGACTTGCATCCTGTGCTGTCACAGAGGCCCCACGTTTGGTTTAAGGTTCTGCCCTCACTGTTTCAAATTCTTAGTAATTTAGGGACAGGGGGCCCCACATTTTCGTTTTGCACAAATTGTGTAGCCAGACCTGCTTCAAATAGATACATTGTTTGAATTCTCAACTGACTGAGGTTGCAACTACTTCCTTTGACCCTGACCTTCTAGGGCCTGTTGTTTTCAGAACCCAGTCATGACAGGCCACAGGGAATGGAGTAAATAGACATTTCTCACAAGGTTATTTGGAAGTCGTATATTACGTGACACCCCAGAAAATTCTTCTGTCATCTTTAAGTTCATTTTTTGTTCTTTTATTATTTATTTTGAGAGAACAAGCGGGGAAGGGGCAGAGAGAGGGAGACAGAATCTCAAGGAGGCTCCTATGTGGGGCTCACACGCACGAACCGTGAGATCATGACCTGAGCCAAAACCAAGAGTTGAACACTTAACTAACTGAGCCACTCAGGTGTCCTCATCTTTGTTCTTTTAAATAAGACCTTTGACACAGGGGATTTTGCTAATAGAACTTATTTTTTAGAATGTTTCTAGGTTTATAGCAAAGCTGAGAGGAAGGGATAAAGATTTCCCTTCCCAGGGACCCCCTGGGACCCCCTGTCCCAGCACATGCATAGCCTCCCCAATTATCAACATCCCCCACCAGAGTGATAACAATTGATGAACCTATAGTGATATATCATTATTACCTCTGGAGTCCATAGTATACAATAGGACACACTTTTGGTCATTGTATTAGTTCTGGCTGTTATAACAATACTATAGATTGAATGGCTTATCAACAACAGAAATTTATTTCTCACAGTTCAGGATGGGAAATCTAAGATCAAGGCATTGGTCTGTGTCCCCACATGTCTGAGAGGGTAAGGGAACTCTCTAGGGTCTTTTTTATACAGGCACTAATCCCATTTGTGAGGGATTATGATGTAAGCACTTCATAAAGCCCCCACCTCCAAATACCATCACGTTGGGGATTCTGTCTCAACACAGGAATGTTGGGGGAACACAGACATTCAGTCTATAGCAGATTGTACATGCTGTGGGTTTGGACAACTTTATAATGACATCTACCCATCATTATAAATCATACAGAGTAGTTTCACTGTCCTAAGAATCCTCTTTGCTCTCTGTGTGCCTCCCTCCCTCCCCCCAGCCCCGATCATTTTTAATTCTGAAGTACGCACTGAGTACAGTGGGTTTCATAGGAAAGAAAATCAGTGTCCCCCAGCGGAGTAGTGAGAAGCTATGCTTGCTCCATTTGGGGAGAAAGACATGTATGGAAACTCCGAGGTGTGAAAGGACTCCCACCAAGCAAGGACACAGAGAGGACTGAAATCTGGCCCCTTTTGGCCGATGCGGAGACCTCACTTGGCTTCCTGTAAGAAGCAACACCCTCTGTAGTCAGTTCCCATTTCCTGGCTGGTCACTAATGGCAGCGTGTGTGCCCCACGTGTGTCCTTGACAATGCCAGTTTGGGGAAGCACTCGGTCTGGTGCGGTCTCTGAAAGGGTCTCTTCTGTCCCCTTCCTCCATAGGCCGACCGAACCTGTCAGATCTGCCTCGAGTCTTTATGCTCCTGGCCAAACGCCCATGCGTTGGGGGATGGGAATCATTCAAGCTCAGTGGTGGGGGCTAAGCTGAGGGTGTCACGCCTGCATGGGAGCAGGGGGCAGACAGTGCCAACTAAGGGATAATGACTTGTCACCATGAGGTGAGGAGGCAGAATTTCTTGTTTGGTTAGTAAATTGATTTTAAAGGCAGTTAGCAGAGAGGAGCTTTGGCAATGTCTAGAGCAGTCGCAGTGTTAAGGCAGCCATGGCACAGCCCCCGGAACGATGCATTCGAACGGCAGCTGATTTGGATATATGTGTTCTGCTGTATTTCTTCAAAGGATTTATTTGCGGTTGTATCTTATTTATTGTTAACATTATTTAAAATTGCAGTGTTCTAAAGGTAGCTGTGTTTAGTATAAAGAAATGTTTGTGACTTGTGGCTTAGCTGAAATCATCTCTCTTTACATTTTGTGGAAAACAGTTTTTTTAAAGGGCGACAGCTCCCACGCAGGTAACATTCACTCGGGCACGCCTGGGAATAATACTAGGTGAAGATGACAAAATCATCAGAGGCCTTTCTTCTTCCCAGTCTGTAGGGGCTTTTCTGGATATCTGTTTAGGTCACGTGCCCGACACTATGCTAGACGCAGGAGATGCAGGTTGGATGGGATAAAGTCAGTCTCTGTCTTGGGAGAGTTCACAGTCCAGGGAGGGAGAGATGCTAATCATTACACATGGAGATAAAGCCAATAAATAAAAAGTTCAGGATGTCTTGAGAGCTGAAAAGGAAGAGCTAATTTAGGTTGAGTTCAGGCAATGACTTGTAAGCTAAAGGATGAGTTAGGAGAAAGAGTATTGCCAGCACAGGGAACAGAATGTGCGACGCGCTTGAAGCAGGAGTAAGCCCTTTGTGTGAAATGAATCCAAAGAAGGTCAGTATCTCCAGAGCTCAGAAAGGAAGGCGTAGAGTAGCATAGGGTTAAACTGCGAAGGCAGGGAGGGGCCACACACAGCCAAGGCTCCAGCAAGGTGTTCGTTTTAAAATTATAGATACAATGGAAGCCATTAATACATGGGGAACGGTGAAACTAGACGTTTTGGATCATCATACATCCAAGGGGTAAATAAGGGTAGTTTTCACACCCTGGTGGAGATTTTAGGCTTCGTCAGATAAACCTGGGTTCAAATCCTGCGTTTGCTCTTTGCTAGCTCTGTGGCCTCAGTTTCTCACTTGTAAAATTGACATGATAATACCAAATACCATAGTAGAGTTTGAAAGACATGCAAGGCATGTGTACAGTATCTGACCTCTAAGAAGCTCTCAATATCTAGAGGTAATGGAATTAATAGTAGTCTTCTTTCTTGTTGTTAGGATGTATTTAAGGAAACCAGTGTAAGTGAGCAGAGGGGCAAAGGAATAAATAATTAAACTCTCTGGCCAGTAAGTAGGATAGGGATAAATAGAAGAGTCTGTTCCAAGAACCAAAGAGAGGAACCCCCCCACACACACACACATTAACATTTATTTAATTGCCTTTGTGATAGGAAAACTCAGAAAGCCTGGTGGTGGAACCTGAATAATTTCTACCAGTTCTCGTCCTGGCATTTTTACTTTGTGGAATCATAGTTAATTAAACAGCTTGTATGTAAGAGGTTAGAAAGCAAACATGAGAGATTTCGTGTGAATGGTCATTAGACATATTTGAAAATCCCTGATCTGTAATTACCAGTGCATTTTGAATTACTCATTTTCTCACGGAAAAATTTTTGGAGACTATAACTTTTTTTTTTTTTTGAAATAGGAAAGAATTGCTAACCTGACCTGCTTCATGGTGATTCATTCTTTTCCCATTCTGCTCCTTAAAACAAACCAAGAAGCCAGATGTTTAGTTGCCGAAGATGAAAACCATTTCCTTAGAAATCCTGAATGAAAGAAAAAGGGCTTCTCTAGAATGGCAGGGTCTCTTTAAAGGTAATCATGACCTGATTCAATAGAATGAGGTTGTAAGAATGTTGCTCATAGCAACAAAGAGCACTTACAGATACATTCATTTTCAAAAATAAGCCTTCTCTAATAGTAAGTCGGTGTGGAATTTTCCTGTTCACTGTTCTGAGTGTTCTCTTTTTTTTTTTTCAACAATTGTGTGGACTTAAGTCATATTCAGTTTGGTAGGCTTATAACCTTTTAAGTGCTTCTGTTTGCTTAAAAATCCTCCATTCATTTTATGGAATATTTTTTACCTATTAACACCCTCTTTTTCTTTCTGTGAATTTAAATCAAACTTAAGAGTGACAAGATACTAGGAAAAAAGTCCTTTGTTCCCCCATATTTATAAGTATCAGGATGAAATCAGTGATTTTTAGTTGTTAGTATTTAAAAAGGTAAACATGAAATAAAAAATTTCTAATACGTTTGTATATTTTTTAAATTTATTTCCTCTGACTGTTAGTGACTTGAAATGTTGAGTGTAATGCTTCAAAACAAGAGAGTAAAGCTAGTAATTTTGGCCACTTTTCTCTCTATTCTTGATTTCTTAAAGTAGAATTTATGAATAATTATTATACACAGAAATCCAGATAAAACAGCCATGCCTAAAGTTCATCTATTCCAAAGATGCAAAATAAGATATTTTTATTTATCCAGAGATACAGTTCTAAGTTGCACTATTTTTTCCTTCATAATAGGCTTCTTGTTTTGAGAGTTGTTTTTTTTTAAAGGAATTAGATGTAGATCTGTAAAATTGGATAACCGATCAGTAGTTTTGGAAAAAACATAGCATACCATGGTTAGACGTGAGCCCTTCAATATAAAGATGCTGAGGCTGTCTTCTCTTAAAATTTTTTTCTTCCATCTCTCAGGCCAAATTTTCATTCTTTTAATGGCCTATAAAGACAATTTTGTTTGTGGAGTTTTCTGGAACAGAGTTTTTTTGAAACAGTGATCGCTGTGGTAAATTTATCGTCAGGCGAGTAGAGTAGTTTCTTCTCTCATTCCCTCATATCTTGCCTGTGACTTCTGGTGTCTGATAAAACATTCATGAGACAAAATACTGGATGGAAGTCATCAGGAGTAGAATTGTAATTACTGCTCTGCTGTGTGACCTCAAGCAAATCATTTAACCTCTCTGGGCCAAGTCTGAGCAATGAATTGAAAGACTTGGACTTTGCTAACTGAGGTATCTTCCGAGCCCATTCTGGGATTGATTAGAATATCAATCCTGATTTTGTGGAGGTTTAGAGAGAACTGTAGCTTGTTTCTCTCTTAGCTACAATGTGTTATTAAAGTCTTAAATTTGCATTGTAGGTAGAAAAGAAACAAGTTTTCATGTGGAGGTAGTGCTGATGGCAATTCGAGTTAATTCTGGACTCTCCCAGATGAAAACTGCAATTTTTCTAGCTATAGCGATCTCGCCTTTGTCTCACACTCATTGCCATGTAACAAATATTTATTGACCTAATGTGCCAGCCATTCTTTTATGCACCAAAATAGAATGTATTATATAATACAGGTGTTTTAAACTTGGCAAATATATATATTTTAATGATTTTTTTCATACTTTCAGACTATGCTATTCATATTTAGAGGGGTGCACAATGTCTATGAAACTCACATAATCCTTTGCTAATTTTGTTTTGCTTATATTGTTAAATAATATTTTCATCAGTAATAGGAATTTCAGTATAGGGAGCATACAATATAAATGTGGAGCAGAAAAGGCATAACCTCTGGTATGAAATGATTCTTTTTTACTGCAGCCTTATAATGCTGATGAATTTGTCGGTTTTGATTATAAGATGGTTTACACCCTGTTATCTGTGGTTCCTTTGGCTTCGCTGATAATTATCAATTTCTTAACATAGACTCATATAGGACATCTTCTCTTTGTAATCATTTATTTCTAACTAGTCGATGTATTAATAAAAATTGTATAATCTTTCTAAGGTTAGAACTTTGTTTCCTTGGCTTTGGAGAGTTTTAGTTGTCCCTTCTTCCCCACCCCTCCCCAAATTCCATTACTCCCCCTTCTCCCTCTATTAAGCTCTCCCTAGCCTACTAACAGTTCTAAATCCTGAAGGTCCAGTTTTCACTGGCCAGTGTTATCACACACTCAAAGAACAGCATAGAACCCATTCACTATCAGAGAGTCGGTTAAGCATCTGACTCTTGATTTCGGCCTGGGTCATGATCTCATGGTTTGTGAGAACGAGCCCCGTTTGGGGCTTTGCAACTGACAGCGTGGAGCCCGCTTGGGATTCTCTCTCTCCCTCCCTCACTCAGGCTAGCACACGCACACACTCGTACTCCCTCTCAAGATGTTTATTTTGAGATACACATTAAAATAAAAAACGAAAACACCTCAGAATCCACTTGCCAAAGGTGATATGATTTCAGCGTAAAGTAGTCAAATTGATGAGTCATTTTCTCCTTCCGTGACTCCTCTTTGTCTGCCTATTCCTAATCTGTTGGTAAACTTTTTGTTCCTTCTGATGTACTTTTACCTAATGTAACTCCGAAGTTAAAGAGGAGAGTTGAAGATCCTGATGTAATCAAAGAAAGAAATTCAGTAAACTGTACCAGTGACTTGAGAACTTACCAAAGTATAACAAATTCTTTCAACCTTTATAGTTGGGCCAAGGTCAAAAAAGTTGGCCATACATGAATGAAACGGCTATTATGTAAAGAAATAGTGGTTCTCAAAGACCAGCTGCAAGTTGAGATACCTCCTTTGTGGCAGCATTGTCACTAAGAAATAAAAGTAACACTTAGAACTTCTCTGACCCAAACAAACTGAGGGCTGCTGGAGGGGAGGGGGTGGGGGTGGGGGGATGGGCTAAATGGCTGATGGGCATTAAGGAGGGCACTTGTTGGGATGAGCACTGGGTGTTAAGGGAGGAATCACTAAATTCTACTCCTGAAACCATTATTGCACTATATGTTAACTAACTTGGATTTAAATAGGAAAATAAAAAGAACTTTTCTGACCCAACACTGCTCTATCCCTACACTGAGAAAATACCTGGTATACAGTAGGTCCTCAAAAGATATTTGTTGAAAAACACGAATCTTCTGACTTTATCAGTATCTGATTAGAACTTTTTTTGTCCATTTCTTTCTTTTTGTTTTTTGTTTTTTGAGAGAGAGAGAGAGACAGACAGAGTGTAAGCAGGGGATGGGCAGGGAGAGGGAGACACAGAATCTGAAGCAGGCTTCAGGCTCTGAGCTATTAGCACAGAGCCCAACACAGTGCTCGAACCCATGAACCGAGAGATTATGACCTGAGCTGAAGTTAGACACTTAACCAACTGAGCCACTCAGGTGCCCCTGTCCATTTCTTTATGTGGGGACATTTAAAAATATTAATTCAACATAAGTGGAATAAAAGTCAGTGAAGAAAGATGGACATATAGGTTCTCATTCCAAATAGAAACTGAAGTAACTTCTATTTCCATATTAACATCTGACTCTTCTAAATACTCAGTATTCTGTCGAAAACAACAGATGATCTAGTTGGCTTCTGGAAATGTATTGTTGAAAGATTAGTGTGAGTTGGTCTGTTACTAACAACAACAACAAAATTCATTGAACCGCTTTGGTACTTAAAATATTTTAATTCCCTTTGTGTTCTCAGTTTATACCATTTTATATTAATAGCAGCTCCAGAAAGGAGGTAGTTGGGAAGTCTTGTATCCCACAGCCACACCTGGGGAGTTTTTGGCTTCTACAGACCCCAGCTCAGCCTGGATGTCTCTCTCACACCCCTCCTTCCAAACCCTTCTTCCATGGAGATTCTTGCCTTCTCTCATAATCACAGATGTTCACAGGTCTGGTCTGTTTAATCTGATCCCGGAGAAAGAGGACGTAGATCCACAGGAATAAGGAGGGAGGTGAACTTTGGCTCACGTCAGTCCTCACTGGCCTGTCCTGAGACCCCACTCTACTCTTTCTGTTCCACTTTCCACTTCTCACCGCTTTCCCCCTCTCTACATCCCTCCATGTTCCCATTCAGCTTGTCATCCCAAACCCCCAGCTCTGCCCCTCATCTCCTGAAACTATGGCCCTCTTAAGGCCACTCCCCAGCCCTGCCTTATGGAGCCTCCACCCACAAATCCTCCAACAGTGACCGGCAGTGAGGAGGTCAGGATTCCCACTGACAGGTCAGTGTGGCAACACAGGGAGATGGGCTCCTTCCACCCCGTGTGGGATTGGCCTGGAATGCATTTTCCCAGTGTCCTAGAACTCTTGACCCTGCCTTAGTATTATCATAGCTTTAATCGGGTGTTGTGTGCTGATCTAGCGACTTCATCCCCGATTGTGATCTTGTTTCCCTGGGAAAATGATAGAGTTTTGAAGAACTGACTAATAAATGAACTTTTGGCATACCATAAGTTTGTAAATTGGTGCCTGCCTGTTTTCTGATAAGCGTGTACCCTGCAGCTGCTCAAAAGGGCTTTGTTTGGGGTGGGGGTCGAAAGGGAGAAGGGGGTCGTTGGTTTTAACATTGAGAATATTTAGCTCTAAAGGCACTTTTGAATCATCTTAATTTATATTATTTCTCCATTGAAGCTTGGGTATTTTAGACATAATGTAATTTGCAGAGAAAAATATGTTATTTCAGATACATATAATTCCATAACTCTACATATCAACAGCTGTGTACCTACACTGAGGAAAAGATTCTTTTCCACAGGCATTTCTTCATGGCATGGAAACTAATATTTTAATCCATCTTTTCAAAGAAAGTACTGAGACTTTTAACATGGAGTAGCTGGGGCGACGTCAACTGTGGTATCTATTGAGTCATGCTGAGCAGAATTTGGGGGTTTTGTGTCACTGATGTTTTCTGTTTAAGTAAGAGGCCTGATAAAAAGGGAAAGTATTGCTTCAGAAACACTTACATTTTCATTTTTCAAGATACTAAAATATTTATCACCCAGGTTCTAGGCCACTGAATGTTCACGGTCATCCTTGAAGTAATCTCCACACTTTTCTTGCTTAAACTTGCTAAATGAAGGGTGTCTTCATCAACTTGGTTGAATTGTATGAAACTTGTGTCTTACAGGCCCTTTAATCCACACTGTAAATCTTTTTGTGGAAAATACCTGAACCTTTATTATCATATTATTTATATCTGAGGTAAATTAGGCCCCAAAACTGTCATTGTTGTTCTCTTACTTGCATCAAGAGTTTTACATAAGTCTTCTACACTGAAAAATTTGAGTCAGATTAATGAGTAATAAATCTAAAGATAACCTTTCTAAAACTGTTGGAGAGCCAAGAAAGTGAATATATAATTGTGATTTAAAAGGATATGTGACGAAGGCGCTCATGGTGCTTGGGAGCTTCTTTCCAGTTGAATGCAACTGAATGAAAATTACTTCTTAGTTATGTTTAAAACAGCATCATTGATTACTTTCAGTGTTTTTTTTTTTAATGATGTATGGAAATACAACAGTGCACCCTAAAAGCTAAAAGTTGAGAAGACAGAGTACCACAAGTTTAGCCAAAAGACAAAGAAATTAATTTAAGATACAGACACCTATGTAAATGTTGGTGTTCACTTCCTCACTGACTGTTTTGCTGATGTTTGCTCTCTTTCCAGTTGAAACTAGGCATACCATTCAAAAACATAGTATGTTCATCAGAAAGTAGGAACTTATCTAATAAATTGTAATTTTATTAAAACATCATGCTTTACATTCCTGATGTGCCATAAAACTTAATGTGGAACAGAAATGTAAAACCTTGACTAGTTGGATTTCATGTGGATTGTGAAACCAGTAGGCCCTTGCTAGATTTGTTTCTACAGTATGAATTTTGATGTTTTTATAACTCATGTTATCCTTTTATTGCATAAATTAGAAATGAAAACTCTTCAAGTTATAGTTTGCTAAATAATGAAGGACAGACGTCCAAGTAAGAACTTTAAAAAGTGATCCCACAACCTACAAGAGTTGATCTGACACATAAAGCTGTTTTTAAAACTGCATTTCAATGCTGTTTTCAAATTTCCTAGAGTGAAGGGGTCTTGTGTTTAGCTGGACCACATCTATAGTCAGAAATATTGACATCCACAAGTTTGAGTAGAAATGTTTGTCCTTCCTTAAACCTAATTTAATTGTCTTTGGGTCCATTTTTTAATATCTTTAAAGACCATGGCTCTATTTTTAAAGGACTTGGGGCAAGAATGTTCTAATATTAGCCAAAATCCTAATCAGTATAATGTAATAGTAGTTCTATTGAGTTTGAGCTGTTATGGGTTATTTTATTTCTTACTTTCCAAACTGTAAAGTGGTTATATTACTTTCATAAATAGACTTATTTTTATGTCTCCATGTGTATATATATTTAGGGAGGAGAGAGACTCTGAATGACTCATTCTGAACGGGGCAGCCGGGGGTTGGGGGGGGCGGCTAGTCTTTAACTTTTCAAATAGCTTTCTTTCTTTTCATTTCTTCACTGAATGTTTCCAGATACCATACATAAAAAGTGTTCCCTTTCTTTTAACTATCTCTCCTTGTTGCCAAGGTGTAAATCTGAAAGTCCAAGTTTCTTTCTCCCGCTTCATAAACAAGACTCGTTGGGTTCTGCTTCAGACACTTGGAGCCCTGCCAAAGTTGTCGTGATGATGTCAGCTTACCAAGAATGTTCACATTTCTCATGCTGTGCTCACATTCCCTGGACTGGAGCAAATGTCCTTTTTGAGCTCATTGAAGTTTTAGGGTTAGATTTGAAAAGCATGCATTGTTTGCAATACTTGATTCTACCTTTTTCAGATCAAGGATCCGTTTTGAACCACATGACAGTTAACAGGCCCATACGATACATTTTGTATCTGTTGATTAAGGAAACACAGAATGGCCAAAAGTTTATTGGGTGGTAGAACCAGCAAGATTTGTTAATCTAATAAATGGAAATTTTATTAATTTATAGAATTCCCTCATTCAGCAAATATTTTATATCTATGTTTATAATATATTTTTGTATTGTTATTTATTGAATTTTACGTTTTTATCAATAACAATGGCATCTAGCTATTTTTGGAAACAAATACTTAGAAGTTGCTCATGGTACAGAATTTTCAGGTATCTTCTGATACTTCTTTGTTATTGGTTAGCTTACTTGGTTTCTACATTAGGATAGCTGGAATAAATATGATCAATTCTGTGAAATAACGTTTGTCCTCAGACACAATTCTTTGTAAATACCAAAGAGATGATGTTTATATGACTTTCTTAGAGTTAATGACCTAATTATCCTAAAAAATAAAATGCCAGTTAATAGTTATTGATATACACATATTTGATTTCTTTTATAGCCTCTCGTGTGAGTTGGTAAATTACATATTTACATTTGGAGAAGGAAGAAGGCCTTGAATATTAATGTTTAAATTGAGTTTTGGTTGATGTTCTAGGCTGATGTTGGATATTAACCACCACTCATCTCTCTTATGGCAGTGTGAGGTATAGTTTTCTTTCAGTCGCCAAATTTTGATTCATTCAAAATAATAGAACTTCTTGAGATAGATTTACTAGCCAAAACTAAGACAGGTATTGTTAATCATAGTGACCACCCTGGCTCTCTGCTCTCTGTTCTCATTGAGCAATAGAATATATCCTTTTGATAATTTATTTGTACAGCATTCCCTTGTGGCTTTTTACAAAAGTTTCAAAAGAGGCTTAAACTAGATAAATTAAAATCTAGCATGAATTCAGAGATTTTTTAAATCTCTATTCTAAGAAATAGTTGCAGATTCCAAAAGTAGTTTTCAAATTAGGAAGGAGGCCTCTACCAATGTTTTACTCCTGTATTAGAATCTTGGAGTTTCAAGAGTGAGTTTGCAGAGCGAGAAAGGGACCTGAAGCCCAGCAGTGTCAGACTTCCAGATCTTACCTTCCCTGAAATTAACTCATGACAGTGACAGCTCAAAATTAGTGCGTGCTTAAGGTATACTTAAATAGTGGAATACCATAGAGGTCTTTAAACAAATGAGATAGTTACATGGCGTAAAAGGCTGGGTTTGCTCCACTAAGCCGCACAGGTTGTTGTTTGTTAGATATTACTATTGTTTGCGGGCAAGAACTGTCTTGTAAACCCTATTATACTCCCTTTTCCCACTTTTACATATTGTACAAAGTACATAAATTTTTTTCATTGACCTTGATTTGGTTTATCTGTGATTTTGAGTTAAATCTGTTGTTTATTCTGTACCACTCAAGGCACTTCCTAAAGAAGAAAGATTCCCTTTCTTCCTCAAGAAATCTTCCCAAATTGATACAAACTCATTCTCTATTGTCCAGTTAGTACAGTTTCCTCAGTTCACATTTGAAGAGATTGTTCTGCTAAACTTGGTTCCATTTACTATTTCTCGCTGCCTTATTTCCAATATGAGCTCCTTTTTCCTTCCTGCTGTTTACAAGCAGCCAGTAGAGTCCTGGGAGATCCTTGCTCAAGAAGGACAGGAGGCTTCCTTCTTTGTAGAGCAATGCATTCCGTAGACCAAAGCTGCAACCACGTGTTTGTTGTAATGTTCTTGTTACTAACCTTTAATCCTATGTTGTCTCAACTATCCTATTCTTTTTATCTCTGTCTGAAAATCACTTCATCTTTTATTATTGTATGTACATTGCCAGCAGCTGGGGACACAGGGTATGCATATTGCTATAAATTGAAGGCTTCAGACCCGGCTCTGTCAGGGCGGGTTTATGTTCAAACTTCACCACATTCTATTTCCAAATAGAATTATAGTGTGAACAGAACGGAGACTGAGATCAAATTGAACTGAGACGCTGCCGACACCGACCCCCTGTCTCCTCCCTTCTTTTTAACCCTGGTGATGACCTCCTTCCCTGTTGTGGGAAGTTCTTTTCAGATCTGCTGCCTTCTGTGAGGCCTTTTCTCCCCTGCAGTTCCACTCTGCTTTATAAACATTCTTCTGATGTTAAGTTTGTGTTTGGGGAACCTTATTCTTGAATCAGATGCTGTTAAGTTCCCCAAGATCAAATGATGCCATGTCCTTTCACTTTTCACCTGGTTGTCCGAAACAACCAGGAATAATAAGTTGATCATTTTTCTGATTCCCATAACACTGACACAACAACAACAAAATAACCAGAACAATAAACCATTTGTTCTCCTGCCACCAAAGGAGAATCCGTCTCCTTTGATTTTATTGGACTTTTATTTCTGTGTATGGTCTGAAACAAAGAACCATCAACCAGGGCTTGGACGCATTCTTCGTATAGCAAGTTAGCTCTAATGATATCCATTTTTATGAGAGGATTTGCTTTATATGGATGCTTTATAGTGATGAAGCATTGCAGGATACATAAATGATTTCTCATTAAAAAATGGTCCAATTGTATTGGGAGTTTGTATGGATAGATCTAAGCCAGTTAAGTCAGTCATTTTGTTTTGTGGGAATGTTTGTATCTTATTGTTATATTTAAAATTCTAGGGGCACCTGGGTGGGTCAGTTGGTTAAGCGTCTGACTTTGGCTCAGGTCATGATCTCATGGCTCAAGCCCCATGCCCCATGTTGGGCTCTGTGCTGACAGCTCAGAGCCTGGAGCCTGCTTCAGATTCTGTGTCTCCCTGTCTCTCTGCCCCTCCCCTGCTCATTTTCTGTCTCTCTGTCTCTCAGAAATAAACATTAAAAAATTAAAAAATAAAAAATAAAAGTCTATACTTGAGGCACCTGGGTGACTCAGTTGGTTAAGCATCTGGCTCTTGATTTTTGGCGCAGGTCATGATCTCAGTTTGTGGGTCAAGCCCCATGTCAGGCTTTGTGCTAACATTGTGTGGGAGCTGCTTGGGATTCTCTTTCTCTCCCTGTCTCTCTCTGCCCCTCCCCCACTCATGCATGCGCTCTCTCTCTCTCTCTTTCTCTCTCTCTCGGCTCTTCCCTGCTCGCTCTCTCTTTCAAAGAAATAAACATTAGAAATAAAATAAAACAAAGTTCTATACTTGCCTGACTTTGCTTTTTCAGTTATGTTTATGATTAAGCAATATGTTGATGCTGATATTGTCAACGTTCGATAAACATGGCAATTTATGTGGGGACTCCCAGACTTTAACCTAAGTCAGAGTTCAAATAAAACCAGCCTAGAGGGTAGTAAACTTTCTATAATCTTAGTGGGAAGCACATCCAATGTTTAGACCCTTGAGAAGATTAACCACTGGACCACACGTGGTCTGCTTTTGGCTGGCTGGACCCTTCCTCTGACTACCTAAGTCAACAGTGCCATCATCACCTGAATCTGAGACCCAGGTCAAGTTGCCCCCAATGTCATTTTCATCAACTTCGCAAGTAAATCCCAGCCAGAAATTCATCAATTACCTTTCATCTTGAGAGTTAAATAAGCCTTTGCTTATTTGAGCAAATTTAACCAGAAACTGCTATTTCCTGTACTCATTGCCAATTTAACCAAATTAGCATTGCCTTATTAAGGTTGTAGTGAGAGACTTCTTAAAGGTTTCCTTATTTTTCATTCTCTTGAAGAACTCCATATAGATTAAAATGAAATTATTTGTCCTTTATCTTTTCCATATCATGATTTTTTTTGTTTGTTTTACTGGTTTACCATTGAATGCTATTTCTAATTGTCAGTTTAAAAACTTGTGAGATTTTAGTGTTGGTTCAGATTTTAACAATTTAATTAGATGAAATGTTATTGATGGATAAGATTCCCTGTGCTATGGTAGCAATACTGGATTCCCAGCAGTGGTCTTCTAGTACATAGACATTTCACTAATTTGTTTTCATTTTAACCTTTTCACAAATGCCATGACTTTGCATTTGGTTTGTCCCTAGATAATCAAAAGTTAACTGCCCTCCGTGCATATATTTGATTTGCTTATACATTTTTCTGCTCTGGTTTGCTTATAAGACTATAGATTATTATTTTACTGTAGACCATTTACTAGCTCTCTGACCTGCCATTTCATTACTACAATTTATGCATAAATATTTGCATGTGTTTTATCATTTGATCATGATTTCACAGTTCATGGGCTCTAGCCCCACATCAGGCTCTGTGCTGACTGCTCAGAGCTTGGAGCCTGCTTTGGGTTCTGTGTGTCTCCCTCTGTCTGCCCCTCCCCTGCTCACACTCTCTCTCTGTCTCTCAAAAATAAACTTTTTTTATTTTTAATCTTTGAGCTTAGAGGCGCCTGGGTGGCTCAGTTGGTTGAGCATCCAATTCTTGATTTTGGCTCAGGTCATGATCCCAGGGTTGTGGGATGGAGCCTTGCATGGGGCTTAGCACTAAATGTAGAGCTTGCTTGAAATTCCCTCTCTGTCTCCCTCTCTCTCTCTGTCTTCCCCTCCCTCCTTCCCTTCCTTTGCCCCTCTCTCCTGATCGCTTTCTCTCTCAAATAAAAAATATTTTTTTAAAGAAATCTTTAAGCTTAATTTTTACCCATTTAATTTAATTTCCAAAAAATTATTCAAGTAATTAGACATTTCTAGATATAGTAAATTGCTGTTTATTCAGAATGAAAAGTGGTTGCTTTTTTTTTCCATTTAGCATGATTAGACATAATTATTGATAATGTCTGCGAAGACGTCAGCAGTACAGGCCCAGGTTTTAACAAAAATGTAGCCTTTCCAGCCTAAGTCTAGTTGGATATCTGGGTCCAAAAAGAGATCAAATCCAAGAGAAACAAAGCCTGACAGATGGGGTCTGGAGGTGGGACGGGGGAGGCAGCCTAGTCGTGTGACTATAATACAGAGGTGATATTAATACCAGTTACCAAAAGGCATTTCCAAGACTTCCTCCAAGGTAGGATGTGAGAAGACCAGAACAGGATGCACACAGGCCCCTGGTGACCTGAACCCTGCCAGAAACAGTGAGAGATGATCCAAAGACTGCCTTTGTGCCCAGGAAGGAATTGGAGAAACCCCCTGGCCCAGTGCTTGGAATGGAAGGGAACCAGGCAACAGCTCTGGATGCAGGCGTTGGGCAGAAGAGCTACGAGTGGGAGGTACCTGTGAATATCCTGGACTGCTGCCCCCAGCAGGCTGCTGAGGGGTGGGTGGCTTGCTGACACTGGATGTCATTCTAAGCGGAAATGGATCTAGATAGCGCTGGAGTTGGCAACTACTGTTTCCTATGGAGATGATGTAAATGCGTGTTCGGGAAATGGTAATACGTTACACTAGAATATGTAATAATCTGGAACCTATGACATTGATTATAATGAAGCACAGGTTTGCTTTGGTTTTCTTTTAACTAGCTTGGTCTAAAAGTGCTCTTGTGAAAAATTCTGAACTTCGTGTGGAACCACAGGGGACAGTCAATAGCCAAATAAACCTTAAGAAGGAACAACAAAACGGGAGGTGTATCACACTTGCTGATTTCACTAAAAAGCCACAATAATTAAAATAGTTTGGTACTGGCACAAGGATAGACATATAGACCAGTAGAACAGAATAGAGAGCCCAGAAATAAAGTCACACATAGACAATCAGTTGATCTTTGGCAAGGGTACCAAGAGTACAATGGAGGGAGGACACTCTCTTCAACAAATAGTGCTGGGAAAACTAGGCATACCAGCAAAATAATGAAAGTGTACCCTTATACCATACCCAAAGCACAACTCAAAATGGACTGAAGACTTAATTTAAACACAAGACCTGAAACTAAAACTCCTAGAAGGAACATAGAGGCAAAGCTCCTGGACAGTGATTTCATGGATACGACACCAAAAGCATGGATAACAGAGGCAAAAATAGACAAGTGGGACTATATCAAATTAAAAACTTCTACATGGCAAAGGAAGCCAACAGAGTGAAATGGCAGCCCACAGAATGGGAGAAAACATTTGCAAACCGTGTATCAGATAAAGGATTCATTTCCAAAGTATACAAAGAAGTCTTACAACTCAATAGCAAAAACACCCAATTAAAAATGAGCTAAAGACTTGAATAGACATTTCTCCAAAGGAGACATACAGAAGTCCAACAGGTATATGAAAACATACATAGTGTTACAGATCAGAGAGCTACAAATCAAATCCATGATGAGAAATCACCTCACACCTGTTCAGATGGTCGTTATCAAATAAATAAATAAATAAATAAATAAATAAATAAATAAATAAACAACAAGTCTTGGTAAGGATGTGGAGAAATTTTTAGAACCCTTGTACACTGTTGGTGGAAACGCAGATGGTGCAGCCACTATGGAAAATAGTGTGGAGATCCCCCAAAAAGTAA
Organism: Panthera tigris; assembly: GCF_018350195.1. NCBI lineage: Eukaryota > Metazoa > Chordata > Mammalia > Carnivora > Felidae > Panthera > Panthera tigris. The sequence continues at coordinate 53,709,377 of NC_056671.1, read as the reverse complement.
AAAATAGCATTACCATATGCTCCAGCAGTACCACTTCTGGGTATTTATCCAAAAAAATTGAAGTGAGGATCTTGAAGAGATACTAGCACTCCAGTGTTCGTTGGAGTACTGTTCACAATAGACAAGATATAGAAACAGCCTAAATGTCCATTGATAAGTGGATAAAGGAAATCCTGCAATATGCAACAGTATGCCCAGAGAATTTAAAACACAAATCTAATGGCGTTCCTTCTGTGATGAAAGAAACAAACTCAAGTGGTTTCCTATTGCCCTTAAAGCAAATGATCAAAATTTCTCTTTTTGAAGGAAAAAAGAATTCAAACATATGTTGATTCTCTTTAATCTACTTGCTTTTATGTATTTGTGCACAAAAGAACTTATGCAAGGGTATGTAAAACACTTTACATCAATTCTTTAAGGGAGTAGGATTGGAGATGGGCCAAGTGGTGCCCTTAGCACAGTGGCTAAAAGCAGGACTCTGGGTCTAGACGACTTGAATCCCTATCCAGCACTCACGTGCTAAGTGTATGACCTTGGTTACTTAAACTTAACCTTTTTGTACCTTGTTATGGATGTTATCTAATGGATAATAAGAGCAGGAAAGCGCTTGGAAAGTGCCCAGCAACTAGTAAGTGCTATGTGTTTGCTGCGGTTATTTCTTTTTCTCTCCATTGTTGAGATGTTCAAATAAACGTACTTTGCTTTTACAGTGAATTTAAAAATTTAAAAGTTTTAAAGAAAAGGGGAATGAAGAGGCTCAAAAATATCTGGGTGAAATTCACATTTCTGCCTACAAGGCTATGAGTGACAGGCACCTGCGTATTAGTAACTTCCATCTTGTTCTACTTTTCTTTCACTTCCTCTGCACGCTTTTCCTGAGGCCCCGAAACAAGGTCAGATGCCGCTGACCTCCTAGCACTTTTTCTTTACAGCATTTATCCCGGTTGTGATTCTGTATTTCTTTGGGTCATTGTTTAAAAACCGACACCCTGTCCACCCGCATCACTTGGCTAAAACGTACGTCTAAAGGGCCAACACTGTCTATATGACTCACCGTTCTGTCCCCAGTACTTAGCACAGCATTTTGCCAAACTGAGAAGGAAAAGGGTGTCCACAGAACCAAGACTGCAGGCAGGTGCGGAGAGACTCTGGGCTCTATGAAAACTTGGCAGAAGTGATGCTGGAGAGGAGGGAGCTGTTACATTTTGGAGGATAGTGTCATTTCTGGCAAGGATTTTGAATTGTATGCAGCTATCTTTGAGGAGCTTGTCAAGGATTTTAGCCCAAGCCACGACTATAGCATTAGATTGCATTTTAGAGCTCTTACTCTAGCATCAGTGTGGTAGATGGATGCGTGGGTGGAGTCTGGAGTCACTAGAGATGAAAATCATCGAGAGGCAGAACTTAGGCAGCAGAGAGAGGCTTCAAGAAATATTCATAAGAACAAGTAATACTGTGTGATGGCGTAGATGTGGAGCCATGTGGCGATGGACGAAGGTGACCTCTGGATTCCTGGTTTGTATTCCTTTATGGATTTTGACTTTCATTTGAGAAGAAACGGGGTAAAAATCAGATTTAGAGAGAAATTCTGTACAATGAGATTTGTATATGTTAATTGTATGTGAGGCATCCTCAAGGGATTGTCCAGGGGAGGCTGAGGGCAGACTGGGCTGGAGAGAGAGATTGAGAAGATACAGGTCTGTACCAGGTAGATGCTGAAGGTGTAGATGGGGTAGTTCAAGCAGCAGCCTTCCGCATGGGCCCAGCCCAAGCCCAAGCCCAAGCCCATCGTCTTCTGTGAAGAAAACTTGCGTCTCCAGGGATTCCAGTTCTTCTGCCTGTTTTGCCTAAATTGTGTAGGAAATACCGACCTGGGCTGTAGATATTTCGTAAGTTTTATGTGCCCCAAATCTAGCTCCTCAAGACTCTTTCATTTCAGAAGCTTTTCTTAGAGGCCTGTGGAGAATGTGTCATATACAACGATGCCGTTTCTGCCCTCAGCGATCTCCCTGCAACACGGGGCCCGTGGCTTCACAGAATAGATGTACATGAATCCTACATAGTAGCCATGCTTCTTTAGCCATTCATCATGGGCATCTACTTCAACAATTGGAGTGGAAGCAAAGGACAGTCTGAAATAAATTTTTATGGTTTAGTGTTAAAACTAAGAAGGGTGAAACTCAATATATTAGGCTTCTCCAGAGAAACAGCAGTGGGGTGTGTATGTGTGTGTAGAGAGAGAGAGGGAGGCAGATAGATTGATTTCAAGGAATTGGCTCATACATTTGCAGAGGCTGGCAAGTCCTTCAGGGTAGGCCAGCAGACTGAAGATACAGAGAAGAGATGCAGTTTAAGACCAGAGGCAGTCAGGGCCCCTGGGTGGCTCAGTCAGTTAAGCATCTGACTTCGGCTCAGGTCATGATCTCATAGTTTGTGGGTTCGAACCCCATGTCGGGCTCTGTGCTGACAGCTCAGAGCCTGGAACCTGCTTCGGATTCTATGTCTCCCTCTCTGCGCCTTCCCCACTCGTGCTCAGTCTCTAGCTCTCAAAAATAAATAAACATTAAAAAAAAACAAAACACAAAACTTTAAAAAAAGACGAGAGACAGTCTGTTGGGAGAATCTCCTCAAGGAACCTCAATCTTTTCTTAAGGCCTTCAACTGATTGGATGAGGCCTGACCACAGTGTTGGGGATGGGGTGCAGTCTGCTTTACTCCTAGTCTACTGATTTAAATGTTAATAGTATCCCAGAAAATACCTTCACAGAAATACTTAGAATGGTCTTTGACCAAATAACTGGGAATCATGGTTGAGCCAAGTTGACACAAAATTGGCCATCACACCTATTAAGCTGTCCTTGCCTGTGCCATTAACCTGCTGCAGGAAAGCTGTGGAATACTGCAGATCCCTTTGTGGGAGGTCCAGACTTTAGCATGATCATCCAGAGCTTAAATGTGAAGTGCCCAAAACATTCAACATTTTGAGATCCTTAAAGAACCAGAGGCCTTTTGTTACTTATCCCAGTTCAGGAGCTTTGCTGTTGCTTTAGAGGTATTTAAGCATCAAAGTTTCCTTGTTCTGTTTTGCAGTTTGCATTGCCTCTGGAAAGGAAAGCACATACACTCATGCATACAATCAGTAGTTCATGTGGTTTTCCATTTTACAGATAAGAAAACTGAGACTGGCAACATTAGGTTCCCTGCTACATGGGTGGCTATTAAGTGGCTGGGTTGAACCCAGGTCATTTCACTTAAAATTGAATGTTTCCCCCCACACCTCCCACCCCCAAAACTTATTTCTAAGGGGAAAGAAAACTGAGCACAGAGAACATGAACAAGTATGAGAATGAATATTGACAGAACTCTTACCTGAATTCACAGTAGGAGGGAAAAAATTTTACCAGATTATATGCCTTACTTGGTCCCTCTGGGGTTGTGGGTATTTCACTTTAGAAGAGTTTAGGTTTGCAGTTCATTTCTTTCTAATTCTGCATTTTTGGTGACTATATTTGTGGATGAATAAGATTGAAACTGTAAAGAAACCACCTCCTTCACTCTCTGGGTCATCCTGCCCACTGCCCCGTAGCATCGGAGCGTGTTTTCACAGTCCTCGAGTCCGCCAGGTTTCAGTCTCGTGTTATGCCTCCTTCCAGTTTGTTTGCTTAGTTAGCTAATGTGTTTTGCATTCAACCAAGGAAGTTGAAAATACTGCCTCTAAGAGAGCCAGCTAGGGTAGAAGTGCCGTCCAACTTAAGAGTGGCAGACTGGCTGAGTTCTCTGGGTGATGATTGAGCCACCCACTAATTTTAGGCCGGGAACGCTTGGAACACAGATTGAGTTTTCAATAGAAAATAACATCCTGCTAAGAAATTCTATAACCCTTGGAAATATCTTCTGGCTGTCTAGCTCTTGGCCATTTTGAAGGTTCATGTCCCTACTCATTCTCATATTAAGTGTGGTAAAGACTTTAGTTTTGAAAATGTAACTTTCTACCTTAGATCATCTGGATCTCAAAGGTTATAAAAGCGAAGTTGTCTTTCTTTCCTATGACTAATGTCGATGGGAAGCAGTGAGCCTTGGGCCACAGTCTCACCCATAAGTGGATAAGCTGAGTCCTAGCACACGGGCCTGCAGAATTGTCCTGAGTTACCCCTCTCAAGCTTGTAAACCAGATACCGAGTTGTAGTACAAAATGTGTATTAATTGGCCATACCTACATTCCTGTCGTAAGTTTTCAAAAACTTTCCTTGTGTACATCATCTACCTTGGTTTGTATGAATGAAGTTTAAGTTTATAGCCGGAGCTCCGTTTGGTCTTGCACGACAAATTACACGTGGCTTCGTTAGTTTCATTTTGGCACCTTTTTGAACTTTTTGGAGCTAAAAACCAGGCCATTAAAAATGTTTTCCAGGGATTAATTTCCCAAAGACAATACCAAAATGTAAAAATGTCTGCCTTGAATATAGAGTCGGTTTTTAATGTGTCATAGGTTTGAACTTCCCCCTAGATTGTCTCATTGGATTTTCATAACAAGTCTGTATAGTAGGTGCAACAGCTGGTGTCATTACCGCTTTATAAAAGAAGTAGAATCAGGGGAACAGCATTCCCATAAAGACCCCCTGGACGGTATATTTTTAGCAGTTCCATTTTTAGTCACCTGCGTTGAGTCAGGGCACCAATTCCAGCTGGCTGCATTGCATACATCTGCTAATGCTATTTAATCCTCATAACTACCTGTGAAGTTGCTGGTAGGGTTCTCACTTTATAGATGAAGAAGGTAAGTTTCTGAGAAGTGAAGTAATCTATCCAGGGTCTTGCTGCCGGCTAGTGAAACTCCTATAGAAAAAGCCCACGCTTTTTCTAGTCTTCAGGCTTTGCTTCATTACAGTGTTCACATTGATGTCGTTAAGTTCTGTGATCATGTATGACCCATACTTGATTTTTAGTTCATCAGAGTATCTGAGTGGAAAATCGATCAGAGCCAATGCAAATTTGATTTGTCAGATCCTGTGGTTGCTATATGCTAACTTTAATAATGAAGTGCAATAAATCCCTGTGTGTGTGTTTTTTATGGCAATGAAGATGTTTCAGCTAAGAAGAAAGTATAACATGAGGAGATTAAAATATTTAAATCCAACAAGTATTTTTAGAGCACCAGTATTTGCTAGGTGATGTGATTGGTGCTTTCATACATACTTATTTAATATGATCTTTATAACATTCCAGCAGGCCTCAATTATTCCTTATTTACAGATAAGGAAACTGAGCCTCAAAAAGAATACAGTCTTTAGGGAAGAGTACACAGCTAATAAGCAGAGCAGGATATGCACTGAGATCTTTTACCTTCCTGTCCATTACTGTTTGTCCAGTGTTAATGCTCCCTGCTTACAACACGCTCTGTTGCTACTGTGGTCACTCTGCTATCCCTCAACCCACCACCAGCCCAACCCAGTCCTTGATATTTGCATACCCTCACTTGTGAATTTCAGATAACTTAGGCAGAAACCCAGAGAGCATTTCCTGAATTGTAACTAGATTTGTCTATGGGAAATCAGGCATCTAAAGAAGGTACTATATTATGCAGTCATTAGCATCTTGTTTAGGAACCTCTGTTTTTCAGAATTAATTTCACAGAAAGCAATGGAGTTATCTATCAAGCATTTCTGAGAAATAAAGACGAGAGATGGATACATGTAGTTCAAATCAGGACAAGTCATTACATCTGCAATGGGTATTTAAGGAGTCCTGAGATAATTGAACATGGTAATTGTGTTGCTGTGTCTGAAGGGTTTCACTGACACTTGTTTTTGTTTGTGTTTTGCCTGAGCCCATAATTGCAGAAATATTCTCCCATGGTGATTAGTTCCCAATTTAAAATAGACTGTTTCATTAAAGGTAACTCCATAATGAGACCAATGAGGACCCAAGCTGTGTGCTTTAATGATAGTAATTCCCTCTCTGCTTGCAGCTTGACCATGTGCACACAGAAGATGTGAGTCAAAGCCTTCATCTTAAGTCCTGCTTGAATAGCAAGAAAAGAGGAGGTCGAATTACATTGCCTCTAAGGTCCCTTCCAGCTTTAGCATTCTGTGATTCTTTGGAATATTCACCAAATGGAAGTTCAAAAATTGATTCTGCTTTCACACTGAGAGGGAAGAATGCCCACAATTGAATAAAAGATTAGAAACTGTGGAGAGGAAATCGTTGTCTTGAGTGAGTTCTTTTATTGGAAATCAGCCTTGTACTACTGGACAGGAAATTAAGTTCTTGCCTGGGTCATTAATCATTGTGCCAATTTGAAAATTGCCAGTAGGGGGGAGGTGGCTATATTTGAGGAGGGAGGAAGGAGTGGGCGAAAAGGGCGTTCCTAAAAGCTCCCCAGTGTGAGGGGGCATTAGTGGCAAAAGGGTGCTGTCAGCCACCCTCTCCTGTTGCAATTGTCTCCAGTGTCCCTGTCGTTCTCCGGCTAGTTCCCACATATTTCCTACCCAATCCTGTTCCCACCTCCACCGAGAGGAAGGAAGTAGAATTACAGGACTGTCACTGAGAAGGAGCAGAGACGTGAGAGTCTAGTAGACATCATATTCCCCCGGTTAGCTCAAGGGAGATATTCTGAGGGATGAAGACAAGATTGGGATATCCTTAGTTTTTGTCAAAGTTAACATTGATGATAGACCAGAAAAGCAGCCAAAAATACCAGTAATAGATTATCCCCTGTCAGGACAGCCTGTGCCCTTTGAAACGACTCCATGTTTACCATTTTCCTACCTCCTTTGTCACCCTCTTCCCAAGTGGAACCTCACTCAGGGGGAACTGCCTCCTGCTTCATGAGGTTGGAGCTTCCTTCTGCATATGTTAATCGGGCTGGAAAAATATCAAGACCATTCTTGCTTTCACTTTTCCATTCTCCCGCCAAAATGGGACTGTTCTGGTGTAATTACAACTTTCCATTTATTTTTCCTTTAAGGTGAGAAGTTTGGTAAATAAAAATTTGGCAGCAGGGTTTTTTTCCCACAGAAATAACAATTGTGACATCTCAGGGTGTCATCTGTCTCAAAGCTGTTCCCAGTGGAGTCTAAATATATACCACTGGGCTTTCTCATCACTCATCAGAGCTGCCTCGGAAATTTGCACCCCCTGGGGTCTGACTGACTAAACCCTCTATAAAGCTCTCTCTTCTCTTATAGATTTTTCTGATGGGAAGGTGGCTAAATAAGATTGGGAATTGAAGTATTTGGCTTGGTCACAGTCTGTGTGGGTTTTTGCTCTTTCTCCCTGTCTCCAGACACCTGCTTCTTTCTAACTGTAATTTCACTATGTTCTTAACTGCTCAGTGCACAATATGGTCCTTAGCATCCCTGATGAATCCTGCCCTGAATCATCCTCCTGAGCACCGCAGGGGCTGGCCTGTGTGGTTATGGCTTCATGCTCATGTGGCACAGAAATAGACTTTGCTCTTCTGTCTGCAAATCACACAACAGCCTGCGTAGAGATCGGAGTCTTTTTCCAGTGCACCACTGTTCCCCGTGCACCCCCTCCCCCCACATTATTTACACCAATGATGATCACCTAGAAGTAATTTCTAAAGTTAAAAAAAAAAAATCACACCAGGTCAAGTGTTATTGCCAGCCAGGAAGAGTATTCGGAGCAGCTAATGATGCAGAGGATGAGATCTAATGCCGTGAGCCAGCTGCCTCTTCACAGGAAATCACATAGGCTTGCAGTATTGGGGGCTCTTTCGAATGAAAAAGAGTAGGCTAGGTTTCCACTTTATTGGAGTTTGTATACCTAGACTGAGAAATAAGGTAAGCTACTCAAGAACTCTAGAAGTTCTAATGTAGAGAGTGGATCACAGCCTTCTGTAGGCGCATTGGTCTTCTCAGTCGGCACTTCCCCCTTGAACCCTGGCTCCTGAAGTCGCAGTGGCTTCCAGTTGTCAGAACCACGGTCTTTCCCATTTCTGCTCTTTGACTCTGCAACAGCAGGCAGTAGTGGGAGCTGTCCTTGAAACTCTTCTAACCACGCTTCCTGATGGCCCACTTCCCTCCATCTTCTCAGTCCTTTGTCCTTTTGGCTCACCCCTACTTATGTTGACCGTAAGAGTCAGTGCCTGTCCTGTCTCCTCATCTCTGCAGAAAACCTAACTCTAGCAACTTGCGCTGGTACCTCCTGTAGGTTTCCCTTCTTGACTTCTCCCATTGCCAAGTTCAGCTGCCTCCTGAATACACTTCTGCTGTCGTATTATCATTTCAGCCACAGATTCTTCAAAGAGAAAACAATTTTTTACCCTCTAATCCGGATCCTTCTCCTGCTGTGTCTGTTTTTGTCGTTGTCATTTCAGTCCATGTCCTACACCATATTGATGACTCATCGTCTTTCATTCCAGTATTCTCAGACAAAGGCCCAAACAGCCTTCCAGGGCTCAGGTACAAGGGGACAGCATTAAGAGCTTAGACTTAGTAGTGTCCATGTGTGAAGCACTGAGTGCCAAGTATTGCGCTCAGCCACTTATTCCTCACAGCTTCCCGTCAGGTGGCCCATAGAGAGAACTGTGCTCTATTCAGAGATGGGAACAGCCGTCACTCTTTCCCCAACCTGATGGGGATCAGTCCCCATCACAGGACTGATGCAGACTTCAGAATGGAGGAATGAATGGATTAACCATCTAGGTTGCGTAATGGGGGGCAACTCCCTTGGGGATTTTTTTTTTAAGTTTAATATTACTTATTTTGAGAGAGAAAAAGAGTGTGTGTGTGCGAGCGGGGGAGGGGCAGAGAGAGAATCCCAAGCAGGCTCCATACTGTCAGCACAGAGCCCGATGTGGGACTTGATCTCACGAATCTTGAGATCGTGACCTGAGCCAAGATCAAGAGTTGGACGCTTAACTGACTGAGCCACCCAGGCGCCTTGGGGATTTTATGACTGGGGACTCAAGTACCTTCCTTCCCTCCCTTTTTTCTTCCCCCTTTTTGGAGTGGTAAGACTTGGTTCTGGTGTGCCTTTCCTGCACCCTGCACCTTTGGCTCTGCCCAAGGTGGGGTGAGAATTACAAGGTTTAGCATAGGCTTTGGCACTGAGTTCTAAAGGAGAGCCATAGAGGGAGCCAGAAAGAGTTTGTTGTGCCCTGACTAGCTTGGGTGTGAGGTCCAGCATGCATGCTCATTCATTCAATATGTATTTACTGTGCAAAGCTGTGCAGGGTAACATGCCAGAAATACTGCAGCTCCCACATATGATTGAGAGAAATATGCTTTATACAACTCCTTTTATGAATTAATAATTAGAGGGGCGCCTGGGTGGCTCAGTCGGTTGGGCATCCAACTTCAGCTCAGGTCTTGACCTGGCAGTTCATGGGTTCAGGCCCCGCATCAGGCTCTGTGCTGACAGCTGGGATCCTGGAGCCTGCTTCAGATTCTGTGTCTCTCTTTTTTCTGCCCCTTCCCTGCTAATGTTCTGTCTCGCACAAAAATAATAAATAAACATGAAAAAAGTTTATAATTATTTAATCAGAATTGTGGTAAGTGCTACAAAAGCATTGCAGATGGGCTGCAGCCCTCACTGGTGGGGGCTCTTAGCTGTCCTGTCCCCCAGCTTCATATCTGAGGGTAGCAGCTGGACACGGTGGGTACTCAGTGGGCAGGAGGGCTGTCCAGGGCGACGGTTTGTTCGTGTCTGTCCTCTGCTCACAATGTTTCAGTAGACTGCGTTCACCCACCTGCCTTCCTGCCTGTCACCAAGCCCATCAGGCTGTCCCTGCTGCTTGTCATTTCCTCCCATGGCTCTACCTGCACTCAGGTACTCTCATCACCTCCCTTTTTGCCTCCCCACTCTCCCACCTCCACATTTTCTAATAGTCCACAGCCCAGCCACCTTCAGGGTGTCCCTCGTGTCCCAGTTTCTCCTCTGTCCCAACAGTGCCATTGTGATCTGTCTCTTCTCCTCGTTTGTGCCAGTTCTCTTATAAGTCATTATGGAATTCTTGGGGTGGGCACAGCAGTAGCAGTATCAGATGGAAAGTCCTTAGAAACTTGAGTCTTAATCCCCACTGCACACCCACTGAATCCAAGACTGGGGTGGGGCCCTGCACTCCGTGTTTTATCAAGCCCTGCAGCTGATTTGGATGCATACCCATTGGAGAACCAATAGCTTATGTGACTCCTTTAGAATGTAATGATGTGTTGCTCTATTTTCTTATTTCATACATTAATATTTTGCTTCCACAGTGAGATTATAAATCCACGATTTTGCCCACATTTGTATTTTTACACAGTGTTGTGTAATATACATTTGGATGCATCCCTGAAAGCTGTTCCAATAGATTTTCACTTACTTCCACAGGACTAGTCATCTCTCATTTTGATGAGGAATCCATGGTAAATGCAGAGCGTTGTTAAACTCTTCACAGCTTCTGAAACCAGTTGAGAAGTTCCTGTTGGTATAGAGAACACTATAATACAAAAAGGGTTAACTCCAAAACCATTCTTCATCTTTTTAAATGTGAGGAAGAAATGTTCTACCCCCAAAATGAATGGAATACAATGGGGGGGGGGGCGGGAGCTAAAGTTTTCTATATGGCATTAATTTGGTGGAAATGATAAAATAATAGACTTTTTGTGAACTAAAGCACTTGGTTAGGTTGGGAGATATTTCCCATTCTCTTCAAAGGGGAGGCTGTAGTGATGTCAGAGTATATCCCTGTGGGGGCCTGTCTGGAATTTTGAAGAGAGCGCTGGAAGGCAGCTGTTGTTTCAAGAAAGAATATTTTAACTTGTTGGTCAAACCCAATGCTTGGCCTATAAGAAAACTCAAAATTTTCCCTTCTTCCTACCTTTTACCCTCCTTCACTCATTTTTCTTCCCTTTCTGATACATTAAATAAATGTTTTAAATACTCATGATAAGAGTTTCCTCTTTAGAAATAAATGTGTGGGGGAGGATTTTATTTTATTCTGTTTCATCCTGGTAGTGCATTACCCTCCCACCTTCCCATATGCAGTTATTTAAATGTCCTTATTGTGCCTTTTAACTTTGGATGTGTTCTTCCAACACTGCAATGTTTTGTGTGCAAATATTTTAAACTTACATAAATTGTACTGTCTTAAATCTCCTATTTCTTTTTTTTTTCATATTGCACTGTGTTTTAGAGATACACTGTGGGTTTTTTGGGTTTGCTTGTTTTTTTAATTTTAGAAAGAGAGAGCACAAGCAGGGGTGAGGGGCAGAGGGAGAGAGGGAGAGAACCCCAGGTAAACCCCACGCTTAGCAAAGAGCCTGACGCCGGGCTCTATCCCATGAACCATGAGATCATGACCTGAGCCAAAATCAAGAGTTGGATGTTTAACTGACTGAGTCACCCAGGCTCCCCAAGATACACTGTGTTTTTAAAATCCATTCTTATTGCTGGATATTTGTGTGATCCCAAGGGTGGACAGCCAGAATCGTGCGCAGTGAGCATCTTTGTGCATTCCCCCTAAGCCTTGGGTGAAAATTTCTTTGGGATACAGACACAGGAATGGAACTGCTGCTGAGACTCAGAAATAGGTAGAGTTAATTTGACTAAATGATGCCAGAGCACTCTCCAGAGAGGCTGCCCCAGCCTCACTCCCACCACCCTCTGCGAGGAGACCCCCATTAGCAACTTAGTTTTGCAGTCTAATAGCTGTTAAGTAATAGCTTGATTTGTATTTACTTGACTATATAGCTTCTTTTCACATGCTTGCTAGTCTTTAGGCTACCTCCTTTGTGAATTGCCTGTTCATGTTAGTGGTCCATGCTTGTACTGACAAGGGTGCTTTTTTTTTTTTTTTTTTTTTTTTTGTAAGTTGCAAGATTTCATTGAATAGTTCAGATATCATCTTTTTTCAGTTTTAGGCTTTGTAAGCATCATGTGTTCTATCACCTGTCTGTCAGCTTTTCCCATAATATCCTTTACTGAATTGAAATCCTTAATTTTAATGTAATTGTTGCTGTCCTTCCTTACCCAGAGATAGTGCCAGGGAAGGATTCCTTTTTAGTTTTTCTCTATATAGTCATCCAGTTTTACCAACGCCAAAGACTAAATAGTCTTTTCCTGTATTTGTCCTATAATGTAAAGATTTTTTTCCATTTCTCTAACCCTCTCTAACTTCATTGATTCCACACTTATGTTTGTATAAGTTGAAATAACTCAGAAGGTTAAAGGAAAAAGCTGCCAGTCTACGACTAGTAAGAATAACATTCATGAAAACAATATCGACCCACTCTATCCCAGCCTTGGAAGGTTTCAGCTGGACCCTAAGTGGAAATACAGTGTAATTGTTAAATGAAACCTTTAATTCGTTGACATTGTCTGTTTTACCTACAGGATGTCAACCATTTCAGCCAGCATAAATAGGATCCCATGTCACTGTATCTTTCAGTGATTCAGTTTATCAATTATCCCATTATTTTGGATTTATGAATTAGTTGCAGGGCATGCAAAAAAACATGCTACCCTAAATCATTCACATCCTAGAAATTGGATAGACATTGGAAAATTCAAACTTACACATAAATGAAAGAGGAAAAAAACCCACAGATTTGTAAGTATTGTTCTGCCCAGTAATCTCTGAGTACCTGAAATGTCTTTAGCACTTGGCACACTGTCATGAACAGAGTAAAAAGTAAATATATATGCTTTGAATTGTTGGGTTATTTTGACTAATAGTAAAATAAGGAAGAAAAATAATTTGGCCCTTACCTACAGTTCTCTTATTGAATCTTGATAATAATAAAACAATATCAGTCATCTCACTATTAACCAAGCGTATACTGCTTTTTGAGAGTATTGTAAATCCATGGTCTCATCCAGTCTTTGCAAAAATCCCATGAAATAGGTATTATCATCCCAGTTTGATAAGTGAAGATACTGAAGCCCAGAGAAATGTCCTTTTCCCAAAGTCACGGATTTCCTTTGGGACAGGGCTGAGATTCAACCCAGGTTTTTTCGCTCCTGGGCTGGGCTCTTGTCCACGACTCACACTGCTTACCATTAATGCAAATTAAGCCTAGGTAATATTTGGCTAAATGAACATGTGGTTTTATTTACACAAAAATATTTCACTAGCACGCTGTACATTTCATACCAAGCACACCAGTTCTGACATGGAATGTCCATCACTATATGTTGTATAGTCAATGTGTAAATAAAACCCATTAACTTTCTAGTCATTCTTTCCTTGCCACACCTTAACTGGTGTCCAGTTTCAGGCATTATAGGACCTGTTTGTTTTACTGATACTTGTTTTCTTCATTATGAGCTGTCATCACCTCAGTATAGTGAATTGTCTGCATATACTCCTGTTTGCAAAGCTAAATATGTACTGCCTTTTCATCACTGTTCCTATGGACCAGGTATTAATGAAGACAGGGATAAGACTCTGTATCAACATGGATACAATTTACTGATTTTTCTGATGATTACATATCTTATTAACTGATAAGCTATTAACCATAATTTCCATGCAGCATCTATGTAGGTTCTTAAATGTTGTCAATTCTTGGAGTACCTGGGTGGCTCAGTCAGTTGAGCCTCCGAGTCTTGATCTCAGCTCAGGTCTTGATCTCAGGATCATGAGTTCAAGCCCCATGTTGGCCTCTGCGTTGGACATGGAGCCTACTTTTAAAAATTGTAAAAAAAAGTGTTATAAGTTCTTAAACTTGCCTCCTAATGTCCCTGGCACTTTAAATGTTTTGGGTTTTTATTTTTAAAGAAATAAAATTCTATCACCGGAAAATGAAAGTCGATCTCCTTAGTACAGCTTCAGAAATAATAGTTGCTGACTCAGTCCTTATTGGTTGTTGTTGTTTTCTTTTTTTAATTTTCCCTGGTGATTTAGGTTTATTCACAGGCTGGTCTTACATTAGAAACAAGAATATTTTTGTTTGAAATATGTCTCTGTGTCCTGACAAAGTCACTGCTCCCAGAGTGCTTTTTCTCTCCAGCCTTGTTTATCCCATTGGACGTTCCTGCCAGAAGCAGCCTGTTTACATAACTGCCCTTGTTGGATGGAATATTTTACTGAGCACGGTCCTACACTTGCACCACAGCCTGTTTAACATGGAATAGGGACAAAACCTGAAAGGCACTAGAGAATGCTCAATAAGCTAGATCTGTGGGGAATAAAAGTGGAGGCCTTTGGATGAAAAGAAAGTATTGGAAGAAGGTTGCTGAGCAAGAGCAGGAGCTTTCTGTCAGCAAAGACTAGAGAACACAAAAGAAGAGAGAATGGCTGTTACACCAAGGGGTGGAGAGGAAACCATTCGCTGGAAGGGTAGGACAAAGGTACATATTACTGTTAGAAAGCGTGCTCTTTCATTGAACACGTCAACAAAAAATGGAGCCCCCAGTCTCAGAGCGACAGCATGACCATTGCTTGTTCATTTTTTAATTAAAAAGATTTGGCAAGAATGAGGGCGTCTCTGTCTTGTAGGGCCTTTTCATTTTGCTCGAGTTTCCGTCCTTTACTGTAGTGTTGACTGACTCCTAGTAAGCATAGGACTCCATCCACAGTGGCTGTGGTCACAAATATATTAATTACATTTTAAGCGTGAGGCATTTTCATTAGAGTTGCTCTGCCTGGAGCAGAAGGTTAGGGAGGCAGCTTGTCATAGAAAAGGTAGCATTTGTCATCCCCGGCTGTCTATCTTTCCCAGAGCAGGAGTCCCTTACCAGGCAGCAATATGCCACCCCAAATCCCCATCTTCTGCATTTCCCTGTCCTCTCATCTTCTGTCTACCTGATGACCAGTTGTGTCATTCCTTTAACTATATTCAGTATAGAAGACTTTTTTTTTTTTTTGAAGAAACTGGTTTTCCACTTTATTCTTTTTTTTTTTTTTAATGTTTATTTTTGAGAGAGCGTGTGGGGCAGAGGATCCCCAGCAGGCTCTGCGCTGTCAGCACAGAACCCAACGCGGGGCTCCATCTTGTGAACCGTGAGATCATGATCTGAGCTGAAGTTGGACGCTTAACCAACCAAGCCACCGAGGTGCCCCAGAATACTTTTTAATGGCTCGTCTCTGGAGTTTTCTCAAGAGCTAATACTTTCTTCCTAAAAAGAAAGGAATTCAAAAATTAGTGATTCAAACACTCCTTTTCACTCATGACAAGTATGTCTTTGTCACATCAGTGTTCATTGAGCCCTTATTGTATTAAGTCCTTGAGATATGTTTTATCCCAATTACTGATATTGGTTTTATTGCCCTTGTATTGTAGTACCAGGAGACAGATGGAGGTGTAAAAGGTTATGACTTAACCAAAGTTGCACAGTAGGAAGGAAAGCCAGGATTTCAACTCTAGAAGTTCACTCACGAACTGCTGTGTGAAGGAAGATGTGGAGGCAAGAGTCACCAATGAGTACATGGCAAATCAGGAGTCGCAACCCACGTGCTGAGCCTCGAGGAAAAAAATGTGCCTGGCTTTGGGGATGTTATACCTCAACTCTGCTCTTACAGCAAATGCCAAGTCTTTCAGGAGTTACCTTGCTTTTTTTTTATTTTAAATACTGAATTTTTTAGAGCAAGCGTAGGTCCACAGCAAAATTGAGAAGAAAGTACAAAGATTTCCCACCTACCTCATGCCCCCACACAGTGTATCCTGCCCTGATGATCTACATCCCCCACCAGAGTGGACAGTGGTTACAGCTGATGAGCCTGCACTGACTGACACATCATAATCACCCAAAGTCTGTAGTGGGCTTTAGGGTTCACTCTTGGTATTTTACCTTCCATGTGTTTGTACAAGTGTATTCACCATTATAGTATCATGCAGAGTGATATTTTCACTGCCCTAAAAATCCTCTGTGCTCTACCTTTTCATCCTTCCCTCTCCACTGATCTGTGGAAACCACTGATCTTTTTACTGGCTCCATAGCTTTGCCTTTTCCAAGATGTCCTAGAGTTGGAATCATACAACATGTAATCTTTTCAGATTAGCTTCTTTCACTTACGTAATGTGTGTTTCAGGTTCCTCCATATTGTTTTACAGCTTGATTACCTTGCCTTTTGTAGCTAAAGAATTTAGTGAAAACGTATCCCTGACCTTTACGACAACGAAATTTAGGACCCAGACGATATGTTTTGATTTCGTGTCTTTGCCAGCTTTCCCACATCCAAGTCCATGCATTCGGCCAAGGTGGATGTCCCGATTCTGACTGCCCTCCCCACTCTGCTTTGATAATGCTGAGTATGCTCTACATCATACTTTTAAGAAACCATTCATGTTTCTGTATACGGAGTTTTAATCACTTCAGTTTGGACCGAAAGGTTAAAAACTAAATCCCTTATAATCAAGGCACTTTTTTTTCTAATGAAAACCACAGCTTGAACAGCTGCTTGTATTATTGTCTCTCCTCTGTGGTCCCACTGGTGTGTGGGAGTTTACTGTTAGGCTGTGGAAAAGGGAGCAAATAAGAAGCCAAGAATGGGGTCATGTTTCAATAGAGAAATAATGGTGGAATGTTAAAATCCTTGAGTGTTTCCCCCACACACACACTTTGGACGTGCAGTTTGGCTCTCTTTTTCCTTTTTAAATACTTCCATAAGGCATGGGAAAGAAGCACATATCATAAGAACTGTAGTCTTGAACACTTCGAGACCTCTGCTTTGATTCTATACAGCATGCTTCATCTTGGCCTGTGGGTGTAAACAGCATCAGGGTTTAACGTCTGGCTGTGTTGTTACATCCACACTTTGCCCGTCTGCGTTGGTGGGCACTTCCTTTCCCTTGTCTGCGTTGAAATTGTGCTTATCTGTGTCTAACGTGTTTCTCTTGTGTCAATTTCTGTGTCCCATTTCTTCTTAAATTCTGTTTCCCTATCTCCCTTTCTCCTCATTTCTCTTCCCTGCCTCCCATTTTCTATTCACCTTTCTTTTTTGATTCTTCACTTTTTGAACTACATGATTTTAGACTAAAGCCAGGTGCCTGGCTGGCTCAGCTGGGAGAGCACACAACTCTTGATCTCGGGGTCGTGAATTCAAGCCCCCCGCACTGGGCATACAGCACACTAAAAAAAAAAAAAAAA
The DNA here is from genome assembly GCF_018350195.1 of Panthera tigris. Classification (NCBI taxonomy): domain Eukaryota; kingdom Metazoa; phylum Chordata; class Mammalia; order Carnivora; family Felidae; genus Panthera; species Panthera tigris. The sequence goes on along the minus strand of NC_056671.1, from coordinate 53,692,337 downwards.
AATTAAAGCTTTATTTTGCTATTCTTTTTTTTTAATATGAATGTTTCTGTTTTTTTATTTATTTATTTATTTATTTATGAAATTTATTGTCAAATTGGTTTCCATACAACACCCAGTGCTCATCCCAACAGGTACCCTCTTCAATGCCTATCACCCACTTTCCCCTCCCCCCCATCAACGTTCAGTTTGATCTCAGTATTTAAGAGTCTCTTATGGTTTGCCTCCTTCCCTCTCTGGAACTTTTTTTTTTTTTTTTTCTGCTATTCTTAATTTCTTATATGGATAGACTATTTTATATCTCTCCAAAAGCATCCTACCTCAAAGTTACTTTTTACTTTCTAGAACCTTGATTTTTCTTTTAAAATTTTTTTAAAGTTTATTTATTTTGAGAGAGAGAGCTAACAGGGGAGAACAGACAGAGGGGGAGAGAGAGAGAGAAGCCCAAGCAGGCTCCGCACTGTAAGCATGGATCCCAATGCAGAGCTTGAACTCCCGAATTGTGAGATCGTGGCCTGAGCCTGAACTACTCAGATGCCCGAACTTTGATTTTTATTTTTTTTACCATAGGCGTCTGATCCTTAATAGATGCAACTGTTCATCCTGGTGATGAGTACAATGCCAGAGATTAAAAAGAGTGGCTGGGGGGCGCCTGGGTGGCTCAGTCGGTTAAGCGTCCGACTTCAGCTCAGGTCACGATCTCGCGGTCCGTGAGTTCAAGCCCCGCGTCGGGCTCTGGGCTGATGGCTCAGAGCCTGGAACCTGCTTCCGATTCTGTGTCTCCCTCTCTCTCTGCCCCTCCCCTGTTCATGCTCTGTCTCTCTCTGTCTCAAAAATAAATAAACGTTAAAAAAAAAATTAAAAAAAAAAAAAAAGAGTGGCTGGGTTCTGATTCCACAGAACGGGGTAAATGATCAGTGACATTGTTTCCATGCTTTGGTCACCCTAAGTTACACTTAGAAGACCTGTTTTGTTATTCACCCAATTGCCAAGGTCATTATTCAACCAATTGCCAAGGTCATTATTCAACCAATTGCCAAGATCTGTATGCAGCAAAGCTGCATATAGAATTAGTAAATGATCCTGCTAACTTCAGGATATTTTTTCAGTAACACACAAAGCATAGCCAGCTTCTTACCCTTTGAGCTCATCCTAAAGAGGGAGGTATTGCTAGTTTGGGGAAACAGCAAAATAAAGGTGAGCTTAGGGCAAGAACATATGAGTTCCCATCCTTGATTTGCTATTGACTTGCTGTGACCAAGGCACAGTTCTTAATCTCTGCCAGCTTCAGTTTCCTCATAGGTCAAGTCTCCAGTAATCCCCACCCCCGCCCCATGGATTGTTGAGTGAGATTGTGTGTGGGCGTTGTTGTGGGTGTGGGCGCACACACTAGTGAGAAGAGAGAGAGAGACTGGCTGGGAAGAGGTGTCCTGAGATCCCGAGATGGCTCAGGTCCAGAGGCTCAGACCCCTCTTTCTTTTCTGTTTTGTCTTTCCATATCCTGTTGAGTCTCTTTCTTAAGAAGCTGGTCATTTGGTATGTGACTGTCTCTTCTCATCCTTACCAGTGCTGGCATTTAACGTGTCCTGGCATTCAGAGGCAGACAGGACCTACCATTCTTTATTACGTTTTCAGATTGAGTGTATTTGTCAGGGCAGGAGTAGGAACTCAAGATATGTCATGACAGAAAGCTGTCAACTTACACGAAAGCTGTCAACCTACACGAGCTTGCTCATAACTCTTACACGGAAAGCTGTAGAGAGGCCTCTCAGTAAAGGTCATCATTTCAGCGAGAAATGAAGCATTCCAAGAGCCTAGACTTCCCACCTAAATTTCTTGAACATTTCCTGACCAATATTCACATACTTACATACAGCATCATCTAGACCAGTGATGTTATAAGCCCTTGTTCAACACAATAGCCATACCCTCCTCTCAAAAATAGAGAGTAGTGTCTGCATTAGAGGAGATTTTTATTTGAGCCAACCATTAAAAACCATTAAAAATTGGACATGTTTACATAAAAATCCAGATTTCCTGCCTCTGGAAATCAGCAGGTGCTAGAGCTATCAGATTACCATCTCCACCTTTTTATCAATTTTACCAGTTTACAAGACTTTCCTGGTCATGTAAGTACTTGATCTTCAGACTCCAAAAAATATAATTTTTTTTCCTGCTTCTAAACACCTACTCTTCAAAGCAAGCATTTGTTATGTTTGTAGGGTGGACTCAAACTGTGCTGTCAGAGAAGCAGAAGACACGATTTCTGCTCTCGGGGCACCTGTGGTCAACTAAGAAAACAATACAAAAAAAGGTGAAATAGGTGGGGAATAATTAAACGTTAAACTCTGGTAATAAAGACAGATGAAGATCAGCATGGACTGAGGTTGTCAGGGAAAACTTCATGGATGACTGGGTTTGAACTAATGCTTCAATTCATTCCCTCATTCAGCCATCATTTATTAAGTACCTACTATGTGTCTATTGGGCACTGGGAATAAAATGGTGATTGACACCTCCCCTGCTTTCTTTAGAGAGTTTAGTGTACAAACATAAACATGTAAGTAAATAAGGACAATATAAAATATCATACATGCTTGGATAAAGATCTCTGAGCAGATAATAAGATCACTAAAGAGTGTGGTCAATTATATACCTGGGATAAGATTTTTTTTTAGAGAGTAGGTGGTGGGTGAATTGATTCTGGATAAATAGAGAAGCCAAAACCAGGGAAAAGAGGAGAGGCATTCCATATGAGGAGTTCAGTATGAGAAAGAGGCATAGTTCCCTATGGGTGGATCGCGTTGGGTTTTAGCATGTTGAGAGGAAAGCGAGGGCCGGATCTTGGAGGGCCTGTGTATTCATTAAGAAGTGAAACTTAGAGTAGATAGAGAGCCACCAAAGTCAGAGGATGGAGGGGCAAACATCCCAATCCATTCTCTGCCACCCCAGAGGATGACCTGTAGGGTTGAATCACCAGACTTTCCTGCTCTTTGATTTCCAGATAAGTTCAGCCAGTGGCTAGATAGCCCCAGCAAGAGATGGGCAGGAAGAAAGTGAGGTCCAGGTCTTTCATTCTCTGGCTTTCTCCCTTGAATCACCAGGAGGCAGCTGTGTCTCCCCTTCTCAAGGTGACCTGGTTTACATCACTTTCTCCTTCCAGTATCTAGGCCCTTCCCTTGTCCCTACACGCCTATGGTGGTACTTCTCTGACACCGTTCCCAGGTTATCACTGTGCTTCCCCCGCAGCCCACCCACGCACCCTTAGCAATAGTCCCATTGCAAATAATATCCTCTGCAAATGATCCTCACTTAAAATATGATTAGATTTTAATTGGAATCAGTAGTGTAAGGAATGGTTTCCTAGAATGGAAGTCAGGGAGCAAAGCAATCAACTAGAAAATTGGCCAAAGTGGGAGATGGTGCAGTTGGGAACTTACGGTAGTAGTGGAAATGGAGAGGAACCGATTGACACGGGAAGGGGAATGGAGTTGAACTGACAACAGTTAGATGTGAGAGATTAGGGAAAGGGAGGAGTCAAGGATGACCACCCAGGATTCTCACTTGGGTGGCTGCCTGGTTCAAGAAGTGAAAAGATGAGGGGCGCCCGGGTGGCTCAGTCAGTCAAGCAACCAACTTCTGCTCAGGTTATGATCTTGCGGCTCATGAGCTCGAGCCCCGCGTCGGGCTCTGTGCGGACAGCTCAGAGCCTGGAGCCTGCTTTGGACTCGGTGTCTCCCTCTCTCTCTCTCTGCCTCTCCCCCGCTTGCTCTCTGACTCTCTCTCTCCCAAAAATAAACAAACATTTTTTTTTTAATTTAAGAAGTTAAAAGGATGCGTTCAGTTTTGCATTCTGTCAATTTTGAGGTCTTTGTGGCAGAGCCGTTGACGATGCACACCAAGTAGGATGTAGCATGATGTGGAATTCAGGCTAGGTCTGGCTGGAGGGAAGGTTGGTGTGTCGTTAGCCTTCAGGTGGTCCTTGGAGCCAGGATGATGGAGGGGTTCCTCCAGGAGAGCTGAGAGGGCAGGAGAAGAAGTAGAATAAGGGAGGAAGGTGGTCGTGCACAGAACTTAGAATGGCACCAAAAGGATCCATAGTTGTGCCCAGACTGAGAAAAAAGCATGAAAAAAGGCAGAGAGGGAGGGAATGATATTGATTGCCCAGGTGGTGGGGGAAACGCTTGCAGAAGCAGAGTGGAGTGAGATTATGGAGGGACTTGAAAGCTAAGGCAGAGGAGCCTGAGTGGGGCTAGAAATTGAAGGGCGATTACACGTTTATTTATTCTACAAGTGTGCGATGAACACTGAGGTTCTTGAGTGAGATGAAATCCATTCAGGCTGTTTTAAGATGAGCAAAGGGATACTACAAGGGCAGAAATGAAGATAGCCTTAACACCTGAAGCTATAATACTAGTATGCAGTGATGAGGGTCAAAGCCAGAAGAGTAGCAGTGAATGCTGAGGGGAGAGGGATTGCAAGGGACGAAAGAGCAAGACCTAGGAGAAAAATGATAATAGAAAAAAGCTAAAAATGACTCCCAAGATTTCCACATTAACTGGTCAGCAGCCATGTTCAAATCTAAGACCTTTATAGGTTCCATCATGTTTACAGTAGTGGTGCCCCAGAAAATTTCTGAGAATTCTGAAGAAGCAACTGGCCAGTTAGATACAATGAAAAATGCAGTTTTCCTGTTTTCAAAACAATAGGGAGACCATTTGTCTGGTGTGAAATAGAATGATTTCGGTTTTGAATCCAGGTCTAGTTAAGTTCAAGGACAGTTTCAGAATTGAAACTAATGGTCTGACTACTTTGTGTTGTATGATCTTAGGTAGGGAAGTAAATAGAAACACCTACAGATAATTTATGGTGAAACTCATTATATTTTGGCTAATGATTTCTTTCTGTTCTTTGGCTTTAATCGCTATTCTCTGTGGTTTTATGTTTTGAGCCTTTGGGTTGATATTCCTTTTCCCCCAATTCTATTTCTACTCCCACCCTCCAAAAACATGATAATTTTAGGAACTAACTAGAAGCAATGTAGGAATTGGATTTTAGAACAGGAAAATGCTGTGTTGTATTTCAAGTTTGTGTTTTTGTTTTATTAATTATGCTCAAGATTAATGGAAATTTCAAAAATTGGTAATACGAGAGAGAACAGAAAGTTCACAGAATATGAAATATAAACAACTTAATTATCATAAAAATGAGATCCACCTTTATAATAAGAAAAATGGAATTAAAATCCCAAGAAGGTACTATTTTTCATCTACCAAATTGGCAATGACGAAAAATTTGGCAATAAAGTCGTAGGAAAGGTATGAGGAACCACGTTATTGGTTAGAACTGTAAGTGAGCACAGTCTCTATGAAGGTTAGTTCTGCAGTATCTATCAGAAATAAAAATGCACTTACCTTTTGGCACAGCTATTTGACACTTAGTTATTTTCTCACCAATGTACTTGCATTAAGCATGCAATATGACTTTGGCACAAGGGTATTAACTTCAGTATCATTGGCTGCAAAAGATTGAAATAAATCTGAATATCCGTCAATAGGGGACTGGTTCAATTAGTTATGGCATTCGCACGTGGTAGAATATTGTGCAGCTCTTAGAATGAGACAGATTTTTGTGGAATGATGAAGTAACTGTACGGAATGCTACCATATGTTTTGAAAAAAGTGACATTGTGTGTATAGATAGATTGTGTCAAATACTGTCTCTGGATGATGGATGTACAAGAGAATAATAGCCCAGCTTCTGCAAAGAGATCTGAGAAATAGATTGGGAAGGAGACTTACTTTTCACCCTATGTCTCTACCCTCTGGTGCTATGTGCATTTTTTGACAATTACATATATTAAGTAACCTGAAAACTCTTCACCTTACTCAAGAAACGGGAAGCTAAATTATTCTCGAACGCTAACAGTTTTGGTGAAGGGTTTAAGTAAATGACTTTTCATACACTGTTAGTGGAAGTAAACATTTACATAAAGTTTTTAAAGGGCATTATATTGGTTGGTGCAGTTCAAAATAATATATTGCATATCATTTACCTGGCAGTCCTACTTTTTACATTTCAGTCCTATGGAAACTCCAGCCTGCATGCATATGTACAGATAAAAATACAAGAGTATTTGTACAGTTAAATCTTGAGTATAAGTGCAGATTCCTGACCAGGTTTATTTGCTTCCTGAAAAATGGCAACTGGTTTATTATTTCTATCACTGGAGGATTGTTCATTCCTTCATATTTGGAAATGGCCCATTGGTGGGTTTTTTTGTTGTTTTTTTTTGTTGTTTTTTTTTTAATTTTTAATGTTTATTTATTTTTGAGACAGAGAGAGAGCATGAACGGGGGAGGGTCAGAGAGAGGGAGACACAGAATCTGAAACAGGCTCCAGGCTCTGAGCTGTCAGCACAGAGCCTGACGCGGGGTTCGAACCCACGGACGGTGAGATCATGACCTGAGCTGAAGTCGGCTGCTTAACCGACTGAGCCACCCAGGCGCCCCGGCCCATTGGTTTTAAAGTTCAGGTATTTGAACCATTTAGATTGTGTTTCATTAGCACAATAGACCTATTGAAAGCAGTTAATGTTGCTGGCCTGTCTCTGAAAGAGGTAAGAGAAGTGAGAAGAATATATTCATTCATTCATTCATTCATTCATTCACTGTTTAATAAGCACCTACTATATACCATGTGGGTTCGGTGCTAGGGATGCCACACTGAATCACATCGATACAGTCATGGCATTTCAACCTTCCAGGTTTCCGTCTTCGTAGCCGTTTCTGCTCATTTTATCTATTGCTTTGATGTTCTGATGCCAATTTTGTTGCTTTTGTTTTCTGTTTTATCATTTTGCACCAGTTTATGCAACTTTTTCTGCTCCCAGAATGAGGGAAGTGTTCTCTTGACTTATGGTCCCACAGATGGATACTAGAGAGGCCTCAGCTCTCATTCCATTTCTTTCTATTTACACACATAAAGTTGACCCCTGTGCCGAAGGGGTGGTGAACAGTAAAACCTTAGCTGTAAAAGAAGATTTACCACAGGGCATGCTCGTTGTCAGCAATTATGGAGACCCGAGAAGCACGAATCACAGGGAGCCCTGTCTTCACCAATGGCATAGAACTTCTTTCTCTCTGATCATTGATCATAACTTCCCTGCCAGTAACAAACATGACAGACCTGAATTTGACCACCTCTGACTCCCCGTTATCTCTGTGCATCTCAGCATTATTGCTTTCTCTTCTTTGTGTGTTTCCATTTTCATTTGCGACAACTGACCTTTTCCCTACAGGCAAAGGAGAATGTGTCGTAGTATAGCTTCTAGCATCCTACAGGTGCCTGAAACTTAGATGCCTCCGGGAGGACCTCTGGCCTCTTAGCTGTGCTTCACATCTCATCCTTTGAGATCAATCACGGTGATCATCTTGAAGGACACACCCACAGAAATAGATATTTTCTCGATGACAGTTCTCAACATATTAATTTTGCAGTATAGTTTTAGAAGTGTATCGTGAAGGCAGTGCAGTTAGTCCCAGTCTTTGCGTTTTCAATATTATCGTAAATTTATTTAAGCTATAATTGACGTGCATGTCACTGGTGTTGAATTTGTTCCTGCGAGTTTCAGCGCTCTGAGCCAGAATGCTTCTCACAATGGAGACGTTTTGAAATCACCAAAGCTGTTGAAAAACAACGCAGTATTCCTTCCTCTCCAAGACCCAAGTTTGACAGTAACATCTCAGAACAGATGTTTCGACAATCTCCAAATGTTTTTATTTGGTGGCACAAAGACTCTGTTATTCATGAAACGGTCTGTTAAAAAATTAGTTCCTTCGTGTGGGGGTTGTGGGAATATGTGCTATGTAAATCGATTTCACATTTTGGCAGGGAACGGGCTCTTCACTCTTTCGATGGTCTCCAGGCTTTGACTCTGACAAGCCACAGCAGTCACAGGGAATATAGTAATGCCAAGAGCTCAGCATCTTTCCCAGAGTACTTTAAAGTTGACTCATCTGCGAGCGTCATATTCTTTTGTAAAAGAATAGAAGCTAAGTAAAAATCCGTAGCAAATTGGTCTTCTAAAATACAGTGAGAGAATGTAGCCACTCATGTTCGCCGGTCCTTTGGATTCTTCTAATAAATCCACCTCTGCAGCTTACCCTTCTTCGTGTTAGACTCCTATTGAAAGGAAGAACTGCCATCCTGAGATAAACAAGGGTCAGCGTGGGATGTGCCCCTCACAAGGCATCTTACGAGAGACCTCAGTGTAACTGTTTACGCGTGTTGGGATATGAGGACTGGTCGCTGTCATTCTAATATCCCGTCTTCTTGCCACTACCCTGATCCATACTTTCTACTCTTTCCAGCCGGACAGAGGTCAGCAAACTGTGTGGCCTGAAGTCCAAATCGGACCTGCTGCCTGTTTTTGTAAATTTAATTTGGTCGGAACGCAGCTGCTCCAGTTTATGTATTGTATATGGCTCCTTTCGGGATACATCGCCAGACGGGAGTAGTGGCAACTGAGACCATTTAGCGCATGGGAACTAAAATCTTTACAGAACAAGTTTGGTAACCGCGCCCCCCCCCCCCCCCAGTAAGAAGTCACTTATATACTGTGACCCATTGTTTAAAACTTTACATTAAGACATTTGGTATATTTAGATTTTGAAGGCATTTGTAGGGTGTAAGAAATGTAAACTAAAAAATACGGTTTTAGATCATTAAACGTATGACAGGAAAATGTTTAAAATAATAATATATGTATACAAAGAAACATAAGCTTGGGAAACCTGGCTGGCTCAGTTGGAGGAGCCGTGGGTTCAAGTCCTACATTGGGTTCAAGATTACTTACATAAATAAAACTTAAAAAAAAAGAAACATATAAACTAAAATCTTTCAAGATAACCTGAAGGAACTATATGGAAAGAAGGAAAGGGAAGTTAACTGTTGGAGGGCCAACAAACGTTAAAGAATGGATGAAAAGAGTCTATTTTTCTGATGTACAGTATGTTCAAATGTTAAAACACTTGGTGATATTTTTAATTTTTACAAAATTTTTTTAATGTGTATTTATTTTTTGGAAGAGAGAATGACAGCTTGGGGGGGGGGAGGAACAGAGAGAGAGGGAGACACAGAATCTGAAGCAGGCTCCAGGCTCCGAGCTGTCAGCACAAAGCCCAGTGTGGGGCTCGAGCTCACGAGATGTGAGATCATGACCTGAGCTGAAGTCGGACACTTAACTGACTGAGTCACCCAGGTGCCCCAACATTTGGTCATAGTTAGCTGCTCCTTTATTTTTATTTTTTCTTTCATCTGTGTATGTTAATTGGTCTCAGAATAGTTTCTTGTAAGTGCCCCCATGTATGTGCATGTGATTCTGAGGTCTTTCTGTTCAACAGAGGTGACAAACACAGGTGAGACTACAAATTGAGAATTTACTCAGCTTGATATTGATGCAACGGCCATACCAATTATGATTATTCATTTGGACCATAAGCCACAATATGTCTGAGGCTGCTAAAATAATGTAAGATCACAAACACAATAGAAAAATAACTAAAGAATTGCTTGAAGGACAAGCCCCCAAATTGGGAGAGAAGCAAATGGTGTTAAAGGGATAGAGGTAGTTATATCTGGAATCCCAGGCTCTGTTATATGAAACAGAATATCAGCAATCATGACAACAGGGCAAGGAAAACCAAATGTAAGAGTTCTAAGGCTCAGGGTGCCTGGGTGGTTCAGTTAGTTGAGCATCTGACTCTTGATTTTGGCTCAGGTCATGATCTCACGGCTGACAGTTCAGAGCCTGCTTGGGATTCTCTGTCTCCCCCTCCCTCTGCCCCTACCACATGTGCATGCACTCTCTTTCTCTAAAATATAAGTAAAAAAACAAATTTTTTTAAAGTTCTAATGCTTTCATTTCATGAGTGGAAACCTCCTATCTTGCCAGGAATTACTTTTTTTTTTTCCCTCTGAGAGTACTCTGTCACCTGATAAAGGACTTGAACAGTATCTGCAATCACAGTTTTGTTCTGTTTTGGGGGGGAGGGGGGGAGGCAGAGGGGAAGGGAGAGAGAGAATCTTAAGCAGGTTCCACAGAAGCTCAGTGTGGAGCCCGTCTCACGCCTTGATCTCACAACCCCTGAGGTCATGACCTGAGCGGAAATTAAGAGTCAGACGCTTAACTGACGGTGCCACCCAGGCGCCACTGAAATCGGAGTTTTAAAGGAATGCAGAGATGTTCTGGACCTGCACCATCGGGTACAGCCACTACTAGCCACATGGGGTGCTTGCAGTGTGGCTGCTATGAACTGAGGTGTGCCACAGTGTAAAACATACTCAGCATTTTAAAGATGTAATGAAAATAAAAGTAATAATAATAAAAGTAAAAATAATGGTAAAGGCTTAATGCCAAAAAAGAATGGTAAACATCTCACTGTGCTTTCCTGAGCTTAGACATGTTAAATTTGGTGCTATTAGACTTGCAAATATAAATATCCGATAGACCCTTAGATATATGTCTTTAGAAGTTAAAAGAAATTTAGACTCCATCAAATATGTTTTTTATACATTTATGCAGCCATTGGCACAAGAAAAATTCAAATACTTCAGTGATCTCCAAAGAAATGGCACATTACAGGCAAGAGATGCTTTTTGATGCCTACTGACTTATCTAACTTAAAGAATACTCACTGTGGAGTGCCTGGGTAGCTCCGTCGGTTGAGCATCTGGCAAGGTCATGATCTTGCGGTTTGTGGGTTGGAACCCCGCATCCAGCTCTGTGGTAGCAGCGAGAGCCTGCTTGGGATTCTTTCTCTCCCGCTCTCTCTCTCTGCGCCCCCGCCCCCACATGTGCGCTCTCTCTCTTTCTCTCTCTCTCAAAAACAAATAAACTTAAAAATATATATATATACACACGTATATATACACGTATATATATATACACACGTGTATATATACGTATATATATATATGTGTGTATATATACGTGTGTATATATATATGTGTGTGTATATACATACACACACACACAAAAAAAAGAATACTCAAGGTTGGCAAGATTGTGGTCCAACTGGGATGTCCATGGAAGAAATCTAAATTGGCTACTCATAGAGATATAAATTGGTTTAGGGATTTTGGAAGGCTAGATAGCCAGGTATTTTAAGCACAAAGAATTGTGTGATACTCTTTGATTTAATAATCCTGCTCTAGAAAATTCATCCCACAAAAGTGAGCCAAAAAGAGAAAAGAAAAGCTCTGTGCATCTTGAGAACAGGAAAGGGACCTGAGAGCTGCTAACTGGTTACTTGTGCTGAGTGCTTAAAATCATCTCCGTTAATCCTCGCTACAGCCCTTTGCAGTGTCCACACTTTATGGGTGAGGAAACAAAGCGCAGACAGATTAGTAATTTGTTAGTACTCTCTAAAACTTGTAAGTGGCAGAGTTTGCACTTAAGTCAGTCCTAGCCTAACTCAGACTAAGAACAGAAAAATAGTTAAATCCACTATGAAATGCTGTGCAAACATTATAAATGTATCGTGTAGGGAAATGTCAGAAAATATAGGAAGGAACAGAGATTATATTGGAGATACTTCATAATCATTAAGAATTTGTACAAGGAGGGTCGCCTGGGTGGCTCGGTCGATTAAGCGTCTGACTCTTTATTTGGGCTCAGGTCATGATCTCATAATTGTGAGATCCCATCTTGAGTTGGGCTCCAAGTTGGGCATGGAGCCTGCTTAAGATTCTGTCTTAAAAAAAAATTTTTTTTTCAAAGACTACATAGAACTGAGACAAACAAAATTGTTGCTTTATTGTGGAGGCAGAATTTATTTAAATAAGTGGTATTGATATTCCTATAATTTTTAAAATTCTGTTGTTTTTATGAATGTAATCTAACATATGTATAATATATAATCGAACATACTTCAGTGTATAATCTAACATATTTTGACTATATTTTCAAATATTTATTCATATCCTTACATATTTATTTTTTTTTCAATTTTTTTAATGTTTATTCTTGAGAGAGAGAGAAGGAGAGAGAGCATGATGGAGGAGGGGTAGAGCAAGAGAAGGAGACAGAATCTAAAGCAGGCTCCAGGCTCCATGCTGTCAGCACAGAGCCCAATGTGGGGCTCGAACTCAAAAACCGCAAGATCATGACTTGAGCCAAAGTCAGACGCTTAACAGACTGAGTCACCCAGGTGCCCCTACCCTTACATATTTCTAAAAGGTATATGAGCTGTTACATTATAACTAAGTGCATTCTCTACATTGTCAACATCACCTACCCCTTAACTCCTGAAAACTCCCCCTTCAAGGTCCATCACCAGCAAAATCCCTATGTCCTTAAAGTTTTCTCTGAAATTACTTGTATCTTGTTAAACCCTAACCTGGGTATGCCCTGAAAACCCCACTTCCCTGAAGTCTTCTCGGGTGGCAGCTCTATTTTTTGCCCCAAAGTTGAGAGGATGTGAGTGTTTTCTGTGTTCTTTGGGGCTCCCTTGACCCTTCTAATTCCCCCTCCCTAGAAACTCTCAGCTTTAATCTCTTGTCCTCAGACTGTCTCATCCACTACCCCAACAGTGTTACAGTTCTCTACCATGCCCAGAATCCCTCCCTCATTTGTCCGTAACTTTCACTCCTGGCTCACTGCCATTCTCTCCAGCATTACTTCTGTCTTCGTTCTTGGGATTTCAGTGCGTACATATACGATCCTGCTAATACCCCTGGCCTCTCAGTTTCTCTAGCTTCTCACCACCTCAGCCGTTAACCTCCCATGGTTGCCCTCTAGACTGTGTCATCACCAACAGCTGCATGCTTCCATTTTCTCATATTGCATGCCTTCCACTCTGACTACTCCTCTGCCTGGCCCTTGAGCTCACTCCATCCAGGATTTGGAAATCGACTCCATCAGAACCCACTAGCCATTGATTCCGCTACTTTCCACCCTCGTTCCTCCCTCCCAAGATGTTGGGTCCAGCTCAAGTTCCACGGACTGATATTATGTTCACTCCCTTGCATACATCTTGGCTCCTGTGCCCCTCTTTTGTGTTTCATACTCACTTGGCAGTTTTACAGTCCCAGCTGAATCCCAAGTCTCTGCCCACTTTGGACCAGCCCCTGTTTTTGCACACTGTCAGGAGAAAAACGTACAACTGTCCTGTTGTTTGGTTTCACTTTTAGTTCGTGACCATGAACCTCGAGTGGGAACTTATGGCTGTCCAACAGTCATGGTGGGTCATTCACTCTCAGTGGACTTTACTACAGTCTTCCCCTCCTTCCTGAGCCCTCCCACACCTCCTCTCTCAATCTCAATCTTATTCTCAGCTGATGCCTTCCTTCTGACTTTTGCTGGAAATATGGAAGCAATAAAAAAGAGCTACCAGCTCCCACTGAGCTCTCACAGGTGAGCTCCTGCTGAGGCCCAGCCCCTCCACTCCTATACCCAGGGACATGCTCCAGTAATCCCTTCCTCATCTGCTTGTCCCTCCGTTGGTCATTCCCATCAGCATCCATCATACAAAGAAAAAAAAAAAGCAACACTCCCTTGATCCCATTCCACGTGCTCCCTTTAACTAGCACTCCCATGTCTTTTCTCCCGTTCATTGCAAAACTCCCCAAACATCACCTGCCGTCCATCCCTGTTATTCGCACTTCTCCCTTCTCTTAAATCCACCTCAGTCAGGCTTCCGCCCAACTATTCCACTGCTCCTGTCAAAGTCCCCAGTTAAATACAAGTTGCGAAAGCCGACCGTTGCTAGCCCTCATTCCAGAGTCCTCTCTGAGCGGCATGTGACATCGCTCTCGCTCTTGAAGTGCTCAAGTCGTGGCTTCTAGAATGCACCCCTTCTGGATCTGCCTCTTACTCCCCCAGCCAGTCCTTCTTACTCTCCTGGGACTCAAACCTTAGATGTCTTCTCTGTCTATACTTAAGCCTGTGCTCTTCGTCATCAAAGTGCCATGGCTTTAAAGATCAGTGTGCTGATGCCTCCTGGGTTTCCAGCCAGACCTCCCTCTGAGCTCCACACTTACATGATCATCTATGAACTTCTGGGATATCTCTGTATGTCTGATAGACATCCCAGAATGAACTCCCCTACCCCTCCAACCCGGCTTCCTTCAGCTGCTCAGGCCAAATTTGTAACACTTTCCCGCCATTTCCAACCCCCTGCCATCTCACACCTGGATTATTGCAGGAGCCTCCTAACTGCTGTCTCAGCCTCTACACCTTGCACTTCTACAGTGTTCTCAAAACAGCAGCCAGAGTGGTCCTTCTGCACATTGGATAGATCACCTCTTCGTGCATACCCCCCGGCGGCTCTCCATCCCACTCAGATAAAGAGCTACAAGTCTTCAAAGCTGTACACAATCTGGCCACCTGTTCTTTCTCTGACTCTCTCTCTCTCGTCCCTCTTACCTGTTATTCACTCCGCTCCGGCCACACTGGCAGCATGCCAAGCGGGCAGCCACCCATCCGTCCACAGGTCTTTGAGTAAGCTACGGTTAGAATTCTGAGAACACACCTCCCAGTGACGTCAAAGGTCACCTTCTCAGCCATACCTACGCTGGCCACCCTGCACTCTCTGTCCCCCTCACCCAGCCCTATTTTTAATAACGCTTCTCACCTCCTGACCTATTACATACCCTAGTCATTTTTCGTGTTTATCATTGTCTTCTGCCACAGTGTAAGATTTAGCACAGAGATTTTCATCTGGTCTCTTCATTGACTTCTGTCTAGCATCTAGAGTGATGCCTCCACCGTAGATGCTACCAAAAAAAAAAAAAAAATGTCTTGAGAGTATGAATGAAAGTTTCCCTGTTTCTGCCCGGTGTCCTGTAGACACACGCTGAGAGATCTGCCTCATTATAGCTTTTAATTCCTTTTCAAGTTTCTCAAGTGTTATAGTGTAAACAGCATTCAGAAAATGAGTGCTAAGAACACTATGTCTTTGGCTTGGTTTATTCTAAACTGAAAACAACTCCTAGAATGAAGCAGAAGTATCATAAATATTGAAAGTATATGAACAATAATAGATCCTTGACATTTTGGGGAATATGTTCAAAGTTCTTCACAATCCCCCCAAAGTACAGATACCACAATGGTATATCCTACTGTCATGAACTTTATGCGGAACAGTAAAAAAGAATGAAGGAAGCCACATGTTGCTGTAGATGGAACTGGCTCCTCTCCAGGCCCACTCACCCCCTGGCCCAGCCTTGCCCTGCTCAGGCTTCACACTTGTGCTGCAGAAACACCACAAATTACAGCGGCTCATGCGCCCTCAGCATCGCCCACATATTGCTGAAACCAAGGATATCAATTCTGTGGGAGCCAAAGGTCCGCTATATTATTTTGTCCTACTTGCAAAAATTTGAAATACTACTTTAAACAAATTAGTTGCCCTGGGGCGTTCGGCCTTTCTTTTAGAACATAGCATGTGTGGGTGTTAATTACAACTAAATGACAAGGGGATTATTATCAAAAACAAAATGAGCAATCGTTTGTAACAGAGTAAGTTTTCACTTTGAGATCAAATTACAAATAAGCATCCATTCAGTTTGATTTTGGTCATCTGGTAATAAACTCTTGATGTGAACAAAAAGATGCAAAGGAGAAAACATATGTGTTTGTACTCATTTTTAAGCTGACTTTTCAATATAGATTCCAGTTCAAGAAAACCTTCTGCCGTGGTAACTTTTTCCCTTCATGATAGTGATCAGAAGCCTTCGTCAAAGAAGAGTGGGAGTAAAGAAAGGGGATGCTGTCGCCACGGTGACAGCTGTCCAGCGTAAACATCTCACATCTCTTCCGTTTATCGTGTATTTTAGGGCAATTCAAGCTGCTGGAACAAGACCGGGATATAAAGGAGCCAGTGCAATATTTCAACAGTGTGGAGGAGGTGGCTAAAGCATTTCCTGAACGCGTGTACGTCATGGAGGAAATAACATTCAACGTGAAGGTAGTTCTAGAAGAACCGAATATTTATCCTCCCTGAAATAAGTTAACTTTCAGGTCACTATGTACACAGTGAGTTCCCCCTGTGCTTCATAGGAGAGTTCCATCTGATGGATTCGTGTCAGTGGCCCAAACTGGTCTTTTTAAGAACTGCATGTGCTGTAGATGACCTAACTCTCCAACAGGTTACTGTGTTAACATTATCTTTTGCTAGAACAACTGTCGAGGCAGATCAAAAGATTTTTTTTTTTAATTTGGGTTTTATTCTCTAATATGTAACAGTTGTTTGGCCAGCTCTTCTGTAAGGCTGGATGCTCCACTTGTGGGAGCAAGCAAAAGGCATATGACAACACTAATACTGAGCACTTACTTAAAGAAAAAGGGAGAATCTTCCGGACTGTGCCCTGACATCAGCTTCTATTCATTCCATTATTTGTAGTCTATCTATATCAGTACACAGAGGGAAAATTGATATATAGAATATTGCCCTGTATGTATTTGTTGATGTTTGGTCATCAGAGAAAAGCTAAATTGTGTTTATTGTGCTGTATTTGTTTTGCATTCTTAATGGGACAGTTCTGTCCCCTGGTGCATAATGAGCGAGCTCCTTTGACTAGACTTGCTGTTGAAGAGGGACTAACCAGAGAATCCCTGTCACCAAGACCCAACCTTATTGCCTGTAAATCCATTGTGTTTTCTTCAAAAACACACACGTTTGCTACAGTATTCTAGAAAGTGTTCACATTGAAAGCATTAACCTCTCTTCATTCAGCAGGAAGTCCAACTAAGTCATGTTCGGTAAACATTTCAATATTTTGGGGGCAAGATGCCCGTTTGTTAGAAATCCGCTCTATGTGAAAAACAGACTGCAGGGTATCTTAGTCCAAGAATGCAACAGTGTCTTTGTGGGTGACTCACTCTACCCACACTCCTCAGGAAAGGGGGGAAATGTCTAAGACAGCCTCCCCCCAGGAACAGTGGCCCTGCCCATTTGGTCAGCTAAGCCAAGTCATTCTTCCAATTCTAAAATAGAGCTGCTACTCCACTTTATTTGGTTTTATTATTAAAATGGGTAGATTTTGTGTCCTGTTAAATTCCTAACTAGCTAAATTATGCTTGTATTCAAAAATATTTATAACTTTTAAGTCCTTGAGTAGCTCAGTCGATGAGTCTTGAACTTACACCGAAGATTTATGAGAACATGCTCAGTTTGTTTTTTTTTTGTTTGTTTGTTTTTTAATTTATTTTTGGGACAGAGAGAGACAGAGCATGAACGGGGGAGGGGCAGAGAGAGAGGGAGACACAGAATCGGAAGCAGGCTCCAGGCTCCGAGCCATCAGCCCAGAGCCTGACGCGGGGCTCGAACTCACAGACTGCGAGATCGTGACCTGGCTGAAGTCGGACGCTTAACCGACTGCGCCACCCAGGCGCCCCGAACATGCTCAGTTTTAAACATACCAAGATTCATTGGTCAGGAGTTACTCAAATCTGATTTGATTCTTGTCTCAATAAGATTTAAACCTTTCCTTAAAACTTATATCTAAAATTACCTAAATTGGAAAAAAAAAATATTTAGAAAGGAAAGTTAATACTTTTAAACTCTTTTCTTAAAGCAATGCATTTGCTGATAAATCATGAGAAATCAAGCATAAAAATGTGTTAAGACTTTTTAAAGATTTTGTCAAGTATTAAAGCTTAACGTTCAGTCTTTTGCAGCATATTGTTCTTGTAAAAGATTTTTTTAAATGCCTCTAGCAGCTGTTTTTTGTGTGTGAATTTATATGAAGTCAGCAATGATTGAAAGAATACTGAAATCAATACAGTTTGATGGGTTGTTTTTTTTTTTTACAGAATATCATGATTGACTCTGTTTATTCAAACATATGTAATAGAGATGCCATTTAAAAATTCAGCATAGCGGTATGAATCTATTTAACACTACTGACCTGTACACTTAAAAATGGTTAAGATGATAAATTTTATGTTACATATATTTTATCACAATTTTTCTTAAAAAAACCCAAAAAGGCTCAGAGACACAGACAAATGGGTAAGTGTACAGAATTCAAGCTTACAGCATCCATAGAGCTGCCTGGACTTGGGCTGAGTTCCTGTGCTCTCCATACATGAATATTTAATACTTCTAGTCTATTACTTAGAAAGTTTTTTTTCTTAATTTTTTTTAATGTTTATTCATTTTTGAAAGACAGAGACAGAGCACAAGCAGGGGTGGGGCGGAGAGAGGGGAGGGGGACACAGATCTGAAGCAGGCTCCAGGCTCCGAGCTGTCAGCACAGAGCCTGACGCGGGGCTCGAACTCACGAACCGTGAGATCATGACCTGGGCGGAAGTCGGATGCTCAACCGACTGAGCCACCCAGGCGCCCCTATTACTTACAAAGTTTTGAGATGCTATCACATCCATCTGCCATTAATCATTAAGACATCGTTCACTTATAGTCAAAGAAGAATTGATCAAGGAACCTCAGGAAATTTGCACAAAGAAATACACAAAAGTCTGTGTGCTTAGTGAATAAACACCCAAGTAAATAAATAAACCAAGGAGATTTATGGAAAAGATGTCTGGATACCACTTGGACCCCTCAAAAATAAAGTGTTGGAAGTCATGGTCTTTAAAAACTGGTCATAATGTGCATATGCATGTACACAGTACTTAATGTGAGAGCCAAGTGGGGGTAAGGAAATTGTGTGCCTGGTTACTACTTTGCTTGGAGAGGGGGAAAAATAATTAAAAACAGTACAACAGGGATGCCTGGCTGGCTCAGTGAGTAGAGCATGCAATTCTTGATCTCAGGGTCGTGAGTTCAAAGCCCGTGTCGGGTGTAGAGATTACTTAAAAAAGCAACAGCAGTACAACATACTCATAAATACAGCTGTTATAAATAAATACTATTAAATGTATAATGTTAAATATTATATAACTATAGATGTTATCCAGAAAGCAGTGTTTTAAGTGGTAACGGAATTCAGGCCTCCTTTCAAAACTTCACCCTCTACTCTCCGCTTCAGGTACAGCAGAAATTAGACCAAGAGGATAAACAGCTCAAGAAATAACTTACAGTTAAGAATTGGTAGCTAACTGGCATCTGGAGAGTCAAAAGGCACAATTATTATTTGAAATAAAGAAATAGAAACGTTTGTATAAACAGTCATATATACTTATAATAACAAATAGAAATGAAGCATAATAAGAATACGGAGTAGAACAGAGGGGTTGAAAACGAATGGGAACTCTATAGTGTTATTACTTTCAAGACTGTAGCAGAACTTGAACAAAAATTTAATGGCTAGGATTAGTACTATACACAAATTTATTTAAAAATAAGCCATTCCTGGGGCGTCTGGGTGGCTCAGTGGGTTGAGCGTCCAACTTCGGCTCACATCATGATCTCACTGCTTGTGAGTTCGAGCCCCACATTGGGCTCTGTGCTGACAGCTCAGAGCCTGGATGGAGCCTGCTTGGGATTCTCTGTCTCCCTCTCTCTCTGCGCATCCCCTGCTCATGCTCTGTCTCTCTCTGTCTCTCAAAAATAAATAAACATTGGGGCACCTGGGTGGCTCAGTCAGTTAAGCATCCGACTTCAGCTCAGGTCATGATCTTGCAGTTCATGGGTTCGAGCCCCGCATTGGGCTCTGTGGTGACAGCTTGGAGCCTGGAGCCTGCTACGGATTGTGTGTGTGTGCATCTCTCTCTCTCTCTCTCTCTCTCTCTCTGCTCCTCCCCTACTCAGCTCTCTCTCTCTCTCTCAAAAATAAATAAACATCAAAATGTTTTAAAATAAATAAACAAACATTAAAAAAGAATTAAAAATAAGCCATTCCAGGGTGCCTGCCTTAGTTGGTAGAGTGTGTGACTCTTAATCTCAGGATTGTTAGTTTGAGCTCCACGTTAGGCATAGAGATAACTTTTAAGAAATCAAAAATAAGCCATTCCTTTTATCTTGAAATTGTCCTTTTTCTTTAAGATTTGTTTTTTAAGGTTTATTTATTTCTTTGGCGGGGGGGGGAGGCTGGGGCAGAGAGAGAATTCCAAGCAGGCTCCACACTGTCAGAGTGGAGCCCGAAGTGGGATTCAACTCAGGACCATGAGATCATGATCTGAGCTGAAATCAAGAGTTGGACGATTAACCGACTGAGCCACCCAGGCACCCTAAAATTAAATGTGTTTTTAAAAGATGCCTTGATGTGCTTGAAATTATCTGCCTGATTGCCCCATCATTAACTGCATGAAATGAATTAATATATATTAAATGTTTAATTCTTTAAACAGCAAATATATTTTGAGCACTTCCTGCACGTCTAGGCACTGTTAATAAACATGCAAACACTTGAGATTATAGTCAGTTGAGATTATATATATTGGCAGACAATATATGTACAAGTAGAAATACTACCTCCAAATAAAGGGATCAAGGAGACAGTGAGATGTACAGGGTTTGGAGCTTGGGGCAAGGAATGGGCTTGGGGTATACATTTGTGGCTCAAAAGCTCCTCGATGGCATTTGAAGCCATAGAACAGGTTGAGTTCACCTACATCAGGGCTGATTTTTTTTTCCTCCCAGGGACATTTGACAATGTCGGGGTACAATTTTGATTGAGGAAGGGTGAGTGCTACTGACTTCTAGCAGGTAGAGGACAGGGATGCTGCTAAAAACCCTACAATGCACAGGACAGCCCCACACCAAAGATGATCTGGCCCAAAATGGCAGTAGTGCCGAAGCTAGGAAACTCTGACCTAGAGACTAGATAAAGAAGAGAAGAAGAGAAGAGACCAAAGACTGAGCCCTGGGACACCCCTGCATTGAGGTCCAGGAGAAACTGCAAGGAGTAACAGTCAGATGGTGGAGCATGTGGATGGATGTTCCAGAAGCCACAGGACAAAAAGCGTTTCAAAGAGGAAGGGGCAACAGTGTCAAATGTTACTTAGTGATTGGATTAGAGGACTTGGAACTCACTGTGAAATCCAGCAAAATGGAAGCCTTTGGTAGCCTTGACAGGAAGAAAATAACAGCTCAGAGATCCGAAAGTAAGTTTTTGCCAGGGAAGTACACAGTAGGATGGTCCCAGAGTTTTGTCAAGGTATAAATTTCAAGTGAGACTACTCAGCACCAGCTGTTTTCTTCCAGCCATCTTTGGCTTCCAGGATGCAGATACAGAGTAGACAGAGCGTTGCATTTAATCAGAGCTGGGGCTGTACTAGGTGAGCGTAACAGAAATTAGAAAAAGTGTGGATGAAGTACGCCCTAGAGTGACAGATAGTGATGAACCGTGGACTCCTCACTGGATAAAAAAAGTGTGAATACAAGAAGTATCACCCCAGTGAGAACCTAGGAGTCCTAATATGGGGTTAAGGAACTTCTGAACTGGTTAAGAAAGTGATGTGCAAAATTGGAGTGGTAGTAGAATATAAAATACTTGAAATTGGGGGCACCTGGGTGGCTCAGGAAGTTGAACACCCAACTCTTGATTTTGGCTCAGGTCATGATTCATGGGTTCGAGCCCCATGCTTTTAGCATGGAGCCTCTTTGGGATTTTCTCTGTCCCTCTCTCCCTGCCGCTCCCCTGCTCAGACACACTCTGAGAGACACACTCTCTCAATCTCAAAAATAAATAAACTTTAAAAAATAAATAAAATACTTGAAATCAAACTTTAGGTGGTAATACTGTATAGGAAATGACAGGAGTAGCTATTTTTTTCAAATCTATGTTCTGTTTGAGCATCTAACTAAGGTGGCAGTAAATGGAAGATGAGGGGCACCTGGGTAATTCAGTTAAGCGTCCAGCGTCAGCTCAAGTCATGATCTTGTGGTTCGTGAGTTCGAGCCCCACGTTGGGCTCTCTGCTGTCAGCACAGAGCCTGCTTTAGATCCTCTCTTTTCCTCTCTCTCTGCCCCTCTCCCATTTGAATGCACACACACACCCTCTCTCTCAAAAATAAATAAATATTAAAAAAAAAGAAAATGGGAAGTGAGATAGTGAAGGAGATGAAAGAATATGTGGACAGGTAGCCTCTTGCTCATTATCTGTGTACATTGGCTCCAATCTCTCCAAAGCTAATGGCATTCGATATTTTTAAAACAACAGTCACCTGCCTCTTTCACACTGTTTCCTTTATCCATTTCAGTTTTTGGTTCCTGTGGTGAGAGTTCTGTTTCTTTTTACCTGCTTTACTGCATGTTTGTTTTTAACTGTAACCGGCATTTTCTTTCTTGTTTCTTTAGCTGTTCATCAACAATCTCTATTGTCGTGTTCTTTTCCAGTCAGAAGATGACCTATTTCAGTTGGGCATCCCAACTGAGGGCTCATTCCTCTACCTTTTAATAAGAAAAATCGCCACCCAACAATTTGCAGGCATACATCTTCTTTTAAACAAGCTGTCGTGGATCTAAAGAGCATGTTGGAGTGCGTAGTGTAGCTCAGGCTCTCAATTTGGAGCTGAGTTCACACCCCAAGTCCAGGCATTGACTATGAACACAGAAAGGTCACATGACCCCTTCGGTCCTGGTGTCATCACCTGCAAAATGGGGGTGATTCCACCCTCCTCGTAAACGTTTCATGAGAATTTCATGAAGTAATGGCACTAACGTGCTTTGCAAGTGACTAGTATTAGAGTTCACCAACCACAGCCTCGGAGTAAGGCACCTGTTTCGCAAATAAAGCTTTATTGGGACACAGCCACTGCATCCATATACATATATGTTCAGTGTCTGTGGCTGCTTCCACAATGTAACAGTGGAGTTGAGTAATTGTACAGAGACCATATGGCATACAAGTCTAAAATTACTACTGTCTGGCCCTATAAGAAAAAGTTTGCCAACCCCTGATTCAGAACATAAAATCATACTAAAATTAAGTTTCCCATTTAAAAAAAAAAAAAAAGAATTCCCAGCACAGATTATTTCACTTACTCTTTATTTAGTACTTTGTACCCTGGACTTTATATTAAAACCTCAGTACAGGGGCGCCTGGGTGGCTCAGTCGGTTGAGCATCCGACTTCAGCTCAGGTCACGATCTCGCGGTCCGTGAGTTCGAGCCCCGCATCGGGCTCTGGGCTGATGGCTCAGAGCCTGGACCCTGCTTCGGATTCTGTGTCTCCCTCTCTCTCTGCCCCTCCCCCGTTCATGCTCTGTCTCTCTCTGTCTCAAAAATAAATAAACGTTAAAAAAAATTTTTTTTAAATAAATAAATAAAACCTCAGTACATAGTAACTGTTGTTGTTGCAAAATACCCCTTCACCTCAAGTACTTCTTTGGAAACTTATCGTGCTGGTACCCAGTGAATTATTTCAAATGTTTTCCAGCCTTTTGAACTCAGCCCAGTAATGATGAAAAATTTTCCCACACATACACTTTCTGCCATCAAAATAATGACTAACAAATTCAGTCCTAATTTCAGTTCTGTCTTTACTGAGACATAAGCAGAGGGAAGAAAAGATGGCCTTCAGTTTGGCGATGGGTAACTTGCCATCTCTAAGTGTGGAAGAGACATTCTGGCTTCACTGCTGTCGCCCAAAAGCCTCTTCATTAAAATTAGTGCTCTCGAGTCAGAGAGAGTCCAAATACCCTAATCTGGATGCTATAATGTTGCTATTTTCATTCCAGCTAGTGAGGTCCAAGGTTTCAGCTGTTCCAAGCATAGATTTCCCCAGAGGCAAAATAACAAGTTTGCATTGTCTCAACTGGGGAAAAAGTCCCACTGGGGAATTGTGAGATTTCAGTGAGAGCGGGAGCATAGGCACCACCTCTGCCTGCACAGATCTCTTCAGAGCCATTGCCATGTGGTCTGGGGCGAGAGCGAGCCGACGTTCTTGTCACCTACATCTTGGCTTGTGATTACTGGGTTTGGCACCTGTTTTCTGCAGAGGTGATAATGTCTAGCAGCAAAGCTATCCTAATGGGTGGAGAAGGATTGCAGCGTTGTCTTTTTTAATAGGGAAAAAAAAAATCCTGTTAAGATTCAGAGACTTAAATGCTAACTGAGCTTCTTAATACTGAGAAACATGACTGAGAGTAAAATGATAAAATATTATAAATAATCTCACGGGACTAGGAAGTTTACAGACGGTTTTGAAAATCGTCACGTTTTAGATCTGGAAAGGCCCTTAACACAACACTGAGTCCTACTCCTTTTAGCAAATAGGAAAACTAAGAAACAGATGTTAGCCGACTTCATTGATTCGCACAAAGCCACAAAACTACTTAGCAGCAAAGCTTAGTCTCCTGATTCAATCCGGTCATCTTTGTGCTCCCCCAAATGGTATTTGTGGATTTCAGATAAGGCTCACAATTGTGATCAGAATACCCTTTCGCGTTGACTCAGTAGCTTGCATGGTTAATTCATTTTCTTATTTAAAAATCCAAACAAAGGTGTCCAATAATTACTACCTAGCCAAATCTTCCTGTCTTTTGTACTTTGGAACACCTATGGTCTCACACATGGGACTTGGCAACAGTATGAATGTTACACATGTAAGTTTTTAGATCTTTCCTGACGCAAGCATTTAAAAGAGAAAATCCTACAAGTTAACTTACTGTCAGCATCCGTGCAGCATGTATCTAAGTGAACCCTTTTGAACAACAACAAAAATACTTCTGTAAAGGGTTAGCCCCAAAATTTTAAAGTATTAACCAGTATTATCAGAGAAACAAGGCTACATACAGTTGGGTTCTTGCATTGTTGCTTGAAGCAGCGTTAAAGATACACTGACGTGGCTTCAATGCACCATTGAATAAATAAGGAGAGTTCTAAAGTTTAACGTGAGTGATTCGTGCAACTCGATGCTGAACTTTGGATTTTTTCCAAGGCTTCCAAGTTACTGAGAATCCACTAGGGTTTTATCCCCAACTCATAGATTTGAGGCAATTCATGTGCCTTTTATCTTAACATATTAGTTACCCTTTTTAAGCTGCCATCTGAAAAAGATAAAATAAAGCTCTTCCCCCTGTGCCAACTAGTTGGACTGTATCTTATTTCCATGTATAAAGTAGTTAACAAGTGAAACATATGTCATGCTACTCTCTTTACTCATTTTAACAGAACAACTACAGACGAGGCCTTGAAAATACATTAATTGAGAGGTGTTAGGCTGCTTGTGATTCTACTCTTGTCTGTTTCATTCTAGGACATCTTCCTGATCATTTTGTCTTTCGGGCAAAAACAGCTTGCTAGTTGCCTTTGTTCTGCATTTGTCGGCCATCCTATGGTCGTCCTAAAGTGATACTTCTTTGGGGGAATTTTGTGGGTGTACGTGTTGTTTTAAGAGTGTAGTTCAGGTGTAACCATCATTCCTAGTTTAAAATACCATGCCTAGTGTCTGTCTTGACAATTCAGAAGAAGCATCTCTTCCCCAAGTTGTAGGATTGTAATAATCAGAGAGGTGGGTTTTTCTTGGGAGTTTTCAAAATGAATAGGGATTATTTGCTCTGGCATTTTCTACCTCTCTGGAACCTTTCAAGTGCAAGTAATTCTACTTAGCCAGGTTTGGGGGGGAGCTGTGAATTTTATCCGAAGTTCTGTCCAAAAAAGAACTATAATTTCGTTTGTTTCCTAAAATGTATAATACTTTTCTGTCATCTTAAAGAGAAGTCCTTGAACAAAAGTTAAACTTCTCTCCATCTCCTGAGGTGTTGTATGACTTTAGTCTTTGCGTGAAGAGACCTTCCACCCCGAGAATTGGGTGTTTTACGGTCTCGGTAAGATTGTTTGTTGCCTTTTATTGGTTAGAGTACCTGCCTTAATTAACCATCCCTATGTCCAGTTTTAATTCCTACTTCTATTCTGCTGTGGTCTGGTAACAGTTTGAATGGAATTTTTATTATAGGGGAGTAAGCATGCTGAGATATGGTCTTTCAAGGCTTTTCTATAAGCCCTAACATTAACATCATATTTTCTTGGCTGATCAGAGGCCTTGAGCTCACTGCCTTGTTCTTGACTATATTCCAGAGAGATCAGAAATTATCAATTATTGGTCAATCTAAATTTTGTCAGATGTAAGAAAAAAAATTTTTTTAATTGCGTGTTTTCTTTACCATGAGTCAGATGTCCTTTATTTTCAAGAGTCATTCAGAATGATAAATTGGATACAATTGTGAGGTTAATTATGTCAGTGTTTGAAGATAGCCCAGTGGCTTTGATTTTTGTTGTTCTTGTTGTTGTTGGTCTTCTGAGGTTTTGAGGCCTTGTCTGGAAAACGACCATTTGGCAAGCCCTCTGCCTACCACTGCAAATTAAATCATTGCCACGCACTTCTCCTCCTTGCCCTATTTCCTGTTTAAAAAGAGAGAGGAACGCTCAGGATTGACATTTATCTTAACTCTTCATGCCTGTTGTTCCTCATTTTCTGCCATTTTCCCAAAGAAAAGAGATACAAAAATTGAAGTTTGGGGGGAAATGACCTAATACTAATCAAATATTAGTTATTTGATCTAGCAGTCAGATCAATCCTGATTTTTTTTTTCAAGAGTTGAAATGTTGACCTCTGTAACATGTTTGATCTTTAGAACAACTGTTCTTAGAAAACAGATTATCTGTTGCCAGAGCTGTCTGTGGGTGTGGGTGTGTGTAAAACTTTATATCAGTGTTTTAAAATGTTGCTTGACCATGGGGTATTAATTCCAAATGGTATTATGAACAGTAAAACCCTGATAGTTTCCTGGATTAGACCTATTAGAGTTGTTTAGATAACACACTTTGAATTACTTCCTCTCAGGAAACATTGAAACTGGAAATGTTAAGCAGGCACGCATACCGAAGCACTTAGACAGAACGCATTGTTTCTTTTGCTCTTAAAAAAATAAAAAAGGAAAGAAATTATGCAAATAAATCACATCTGTGGAAACCAGAGGAGACTGGCTCAACTGCCAGAGGAAGAGCATTTATTCAGGAGATTCTTCACCCGTCACCAACAGTGACCACAAGATCGGTTGGGACGTTAGTCTCATAATTTATGCAGAACTCATTGCTGGCATTAATGATGCCATCAGGGTTGGGAGTGTGGAATTACAGATTGTACTCACATGTGTTATACATTTTTATGTATGGGAGTAGGAGTAACTTCCTCTAGAAGTATACACATACACAAGAACGTAGACAAAACTGTTGAATGTGCCCAGAGAGTGACATTTAGTAAGGATAATTCTGAGCTGTTTAAACTGTGCACGTCCCGTCTTGATTTGTGTCTCACAAGCTACACGGACGTTCGCTTTCATTTCTTTTCATGTGTGGTACTCACTAGACCCTATGATTTCTTCATTCTAGAAGGTGTATGTTTATAAAGGTAAATTAGAAAAATATATTAAGTTGATTTAAAGGTCTAGAAAGAAACATATGCTCTGTTACTCCGTCGCAATTGAGAAGCTCCTTGGATGTTAACTGGAAATAGTTTGTTGTGTGAGTGAGTGTGTGTGTGTTTCTCAAGTCTCATGAGAACCCTTTCTCTCAACATCCCTGTCTCCGTCCTGATCCAAATGGATGAACTGCCAAGTTTTTTACAAAGTTTTACTAAAAAGGAAGTACAGCAGTGCATCTGAGCATTTTGGAGGCTAGTCTGCCTTAAAACGGTATATTTTTTTGAATCATTTCAATATGTTCACTTCCTTTGGGATGTAACTGTAAGGATATTTCAGGCCCTATTCTGACATTAAGTTTTATTTTGGGATAACACATTGAATAAAAACTTGAGCAATTCTTCAGTATAGAAGAAAGGATAATGCTTAAAGTAGTGGTTAGGGCTTGAAAACAGTAGTAGGTAGAAATGGAAGCCAACATGAACCTACACAGAGGTGAAAGTCAGTATGAAACAGAATTATTAAGAAGTTAAATGTTTTTGTGGGGTGCCTGGGTGGCCCAATTGGTTAAGAATCTGACTTTGGCTCAGGTCATAGTGTCACGGTTCAGGAGTTCAAGCCCTACATAGGCACCAACCCCACGGTCTGCTGTCCACGCAGAGCCCTTTCAGATCCTCTGTCCCCTCTCTCTCTGCCGTCCCCTGCTCATGCTCACTCTCTCTCAAAATAAATAAAAGAATTTAAATGTTTGGGGGGCAACTGGCTGGCTCAGTTGGTAGAGAATTCAACTCTTGATCTCAGGGTTGTGAATTCGAGCCCCAAATTGGGCACAGAGCTTACTTTTTACAACTTCTTTAATGTTTTTATTGTTCATAAAAGTAATATTAATGGCCTCTATTTATTGAGAACTTGCCACTGTGGGAAGTTGTTTACACACACTGATTAAGCTAGTAGAGTAGACGGTAGCGGTAATGTTCTCATTTTGCCTGAGGTCACCTAATACTAAAGGTAGATACAAACTCAGCTCATAACTTAGTTAATAGTTTTGTTCCAGTTAATTTCCAAAGGCCATAGATCTTTTCATTCATCTATCCCTGGGCTCGGCAAACTTTTTCTGTAGAGGGACAAAGAATAAATACATTTGTGGTGGGGCACCTGGGTGACTCAGTGAGTTAAGAGTCCAACTCTTGGTGCCAGCTCAGGTCTTGATCTCATGGTTAAGAGTTCAAGCCCTGCATTGTGCTCCACACCCAACATGGAGACTACTTTTTAAAAAATTTGTTTTAGTTTGCGGGCTTACAGTTACCGTTGCACCCACTCAACGCTGCCATTGTAGAGTGAAAGCAGTCGTAAACTGTGCATAAAGGAATGAACACAGCAATGTCCTAATAAAACTTTATTTACAAAGTCAGATGGTGGGCCACATTTGGACTATGCACAATAGTTTGCTGACTTCTGATCTGTATTACTGTAAACATAGCTAGATGCTAGCTGAAAATAAAAGCTTTAGGGATAAACTAAAAGTAGAATTAATAGCAAATGAATCTTCATAGGGACTCTTGGTGACCAAAGTCAAGAGAATAAAGTAACTGAAGCCTTGAGGCTACAAGTCCTGTGGGAAAAGAAAGTCAGCCCTGATATGTGCCAAATACTATAATTTATAAATGATTTATTAGCTTAAAAAAAACCCTCTTCTCTGGGCACCTGGGTAGCTCAGTCGGTTGAGCATCTGACTCTTGATTTCAGCTCAGGTCATGCTCCCGGGTCGTAGAATGGAGCCCTGCATCAGGAGCATGGAGCCTACTTACTCCCTTGCTCCCTCTCTTTTTAGAAAAAAGAACAACCTAATCTATATTCTTTAAAACTCTCAAGGTCATAAAAAACAAGGAAAGACCAAGAAACTCACAGAATAAGGGACTGGATGCCTTGTGATATCCTGGCTTGATCCTGGAACAGAAAAAGGAGATCAGTGGGAAAAAAATTAATGAAGTCCAAATAAAGCTTTGTGGTTGACTTAGTAGTCTTGTATTAGTGTTAATTTCTTAGTTTTGATAATAACGTGCCACGGTTCAGTAGTATGTTAACAGGAGAAATTAGACAAAGGGTTTACAACTTTGCACCTTTTCTGCAAATCTGAAATTATTCCAAATAAGTTCATTTATACTTATTTTATTTTATTTTATTATTTTATTTTTGTTAGAGAGTGTGCAAGCAGGATAGAGGGTCAGCAGGGTGGGGGAAGAGAATCTCAAGCAGGCTCCACGCTCAGCACAGAGACTGATTCGGGGCTCCATCCAGTATCCTTGGGATCATGACCTGAGCTGAAATCAAGAGTCAGATGCTCAACCTACTGAGCCACCCCGGCCCTCCAAATTGTGCTTATTTATTATTAATTTATTTATTTAGATTCCTAAACTTATTCCAATATAGACGCCCAGATGAATACAGAGTCTGAAAGTAAATACAATTAAATTGAGGTCTTGTTAAAAATAATAGCAACACTTAATCTGAGTCACCTAAAATGCATTTTGGGAGCCTGAACTACCATTAAAATAATATTGTGCTGGCATTTATGTTCTGATAGTGCCTGCTGCAGAGAAACACACTTCACTAACAAGACAATGGAGCTGTTTGTTTTCTATAGCACTAATACGGATTGACAGATTGCTGTTCCAAAGTTTAAAATTACATAGAATGACCTAGAATAGTGAGCAAGAAACTATTTACAGAGATTGCCACAGGTTTTCTAAACACACACTGATGATTACCGCTTAGTTAATAACATGAACATTGCTGGTCACTTTACCCAGATGCTTTTTTAGTAACATAAAAGAAAAAAAAAATCTATCTCCAGCTTAGTATAAATAAGCTTGATGCGAAAACCTGACAAAGGTAACATAATAGAGCTCTAGACTAATTTCACCTGTGACTGAGATACATAAGTCATAGAGGAAATAGTATCAGAAGAATCATGTAGTGTAGTTTTAAGTGCACCACGCTCATAATTATTTCAGGCATGTAGGGTTGTTTCAATATTGGAGAATCTACTCATATAAAACATAGCACATCAAAATTAAAAATAAACATGACTATTTTATTGGATACAGAAATGGCATTTGATTAAAAACATTTTTAAAATTTCTTTGTAGAGGGGCACCTGGGTGGCTCAGTTGATTGAGCGTCCGACTCTCTTGATTTCGGCTCTTAGCATGATCTCACAGTTGTGAGGTCGAGCCCCACTTCAGGCTCTGCAATGACAGCGTGGAGCCTGCTTGGGTTTCTCTCTCTCCCTCTCTCTCTCTCTGCCCCTCCGTTGCTCTCTGTCTCTCTCTCTCTCTCAAAATAAATAAACATTAAAAAAAAAAATTCTTGTAGAAACATTTAGAAAACTAGAATTGGTAAGACACATTACTAATATGATTTAAAAAATCCATGTCAAACCATCAAATTCCTCATTTGATATTAAAATACTGATGATATTCATATTAAAATATGGAACAACACTCTCACCACCATACTGTTGTCAGGGAGAAGGGTTGAAAACTAAAAAAAAAAAAAAGATAAAGTTTGCATTGGTTACATAAGATTTAGTCACTTAAGAATTTCAAGGTGATCAACTGGAAAAAACTCTTGCAGTGAGGTTCCTGGACATAGGGGATCACAACAAATCATATGCAGCAAGTACAAATGAACAGCAACATTCAGGGATCGACAACAAAGGCAAACTTAATTAAGGAAATAAAATCTCAATAAATGATGAGCATTGTCATGTGCTTATTTATAAATATGATGATGATGTCACTCCTTGCCAAAATAGCAGGTAGATTCACTGCCAATAAAATTACCAATGCAAACCATAGACAAAATGATTGTGAAGTTCATCTGGAAAAATAGGCAAAAATATCTAAAATTTTCTTAGTGTCCTGTTTTAACTTTGTTTTAAGTTTATTTATTTTGAGAGACAGAGCAGAGGAGGGGCAGAGAGAGAGGGAGAGAGAGAACCCCAGGCAGGCTCCGTACTGTCAGCATGGAGCCTGATGCAAGGTTCGAACTCACAAAAGGTGAGATCGTGACCTGGGCCAAAAACCAAGAGTCGGACACTTAGCCGACTGAGCCACCCAGGTGCCCCCTGTTTTAATTTTTTATTTTGAAATACTTGCAGTCTTAAAAAAATTTTGCAAGAATAATAAAAGATCTCCCTAAATACAATAATAACAGATCACCCTAAACACCTTACCAGATTCACCAGCTTTTAACATTTTGCCACGTTTGTTTCATCATCTTCTACCCCGTATATACACATATACATACACACATATAACTTATATTTTTCTGAATCATTTCAGAGTGAATTACATACATTATGCCCTTTCCTCCTTAATACATCAGTGTATATTTCTAAAATAAGGATATTTTCTTATGTAAAAATAGTATATTTTTACATAAGTGATGTGATACTCTACAATCCATCCAAGATGTACTTCATAGCATTTTTTTCCCTTTAGTTCAGAATCCATTCCAGGATTGCATGTTGCAGTTATGTTGCATTTTGTCTTTAATTCACTTTAACCTGGAGCAGTTCTTCAACCTTTCTTTTCTTTCATCACATGGATGTTTTTCAAGAACATACACCGGGTATTTTATACAATATTTCTCAATTTGGGTTTGTCTGTTCTTTCTTTGTAATTAGGTAATTAGATTCTAGTAATGCAGTTGCAGGTGGAATGTTCTATAACTGAGGTCCTAAAATCAGGAATCACATCCAGAGGCACACGACATGGGGATCCCCCTCTGGTTGTATTAAATTTGATCACCTGGTCAGAGTGTTGTTAAGTTTCTCCAGTCTGTAGTTACTTTTTCTCCCCTCGCAATCAGTATGCATTTTGAAGGAAGACACTCTAAGACCACTCACATAACCTACTCAATCAAACTCATCCTATAAATTAAGCTTTCATTGATATTTCTTGTGTAGACCAATCTTGAATCCCACCACTCCTGTGCATTTGTCACCTTACCCCCTTCATTTTTTTCATTCATTCCTCATTTTGATAACAGTGTGGATTTAGGCATTCCTGCTTTGTTCAATAGATTATAATTCATTGCAGTCTTTATGTATTATGATGCTCAAATCATCCCAGATTTGGCCAGTGGAGGCCAATTCAGGCTGACTCCTGTGTCCTTTTGACATGTTCCCATCATGTCGGGAGCACTTCTTCACTTTCTGGCACAACAAAATGTCCCAAGCTTATCTTATACCTTTCCTGCCCTAGTCCTGGAATCAAGATTCCTTTTAGTAGGGAATGGTTTGGGACACTATGTATATTCGGTGATGTCTTTACTTCTAATCCCTTGGAGAGAACAAAGCTAAGACATAGATGTGTGCGAGCATGTACAGTTTCCTAAAATTATGAGTTAATACCAGTACCTCCCAATTTCAGTCAACCCAGCAGAGTTCTTTCTTACCTTTCCTAGTTCCACATTTCTGTCTTCCCTCCACAGTGAAAACTCTGGCTCTCAAGAGAATATGTTTACTCATTTGTTTATTTTTACAATATACATAAATGGTCTCAGAATCCCTATGTCCATTCTCTTATGCAAAACAAATCTACCTAAAAGAACACCATAGTAGTTGGTCTTTTTTTCCCTACTGGCAATTTATGTCAAAGCATTTTAAAGTTACTTGGATGATTTCTCTGTCTCTGTCCCCTGTATGGTAAGTTTTTCTTTGAAATAAGATTGGATTTATCTGTTTCCATTTGCATTCAGCTTTCAGTTTCTTTTAAATTTTTGTTGACTTTATTTCATTTTTGGAATATGTTGGAACATTAGCATATCTCCTAAACATTAAAACTCGATAGCAAGGCACACTCACAGAGGTGTCCCTCCCTCCTTACCTCCCTTAAGTACCAATTTCATTGTTTTCTGGCTTGTTTTTCATGTATTCCTTTTTTTATATATATAAAAATAAGCAGAAAAATATATACTGATTTTTTTTCCTTCTTTCTTAAATGAAAAGGTAGTATATTGTATAAACTTTTATGCACTTAGGGTTTTTTTTCACTTAATATATTATGGAAGTCATTTCATGTTAATTCATTGAACTCATTCTTGTTCTTTTTTGCATAATACATTTTGTGTTTGTGCCTCAGTTTATCCTATCAATTTCTTATGTTTGGGCATTTAGATTGGTTCTGGTATTGTACAAATACAAATAATACTCAACTTTGTGCATTTGTATTTTCATACTGATGGAGGAATGTCTTTGGGTAATTTCCTAGAAGTAGGATTGCTGAGTGGAGGGATAAATGGGTGCATAGTTTGGTTAGATATTGTCAAATTCCCCGCCATGGGGAAATCATTTTGTATTTCCACCAGCTATGAACAAGAGTACCTGTTTCCTCATAGCCTCCCCAGCTGAGTATGAGTTCAAGCTTTTATCAGTGTTCGAGATAAGACACGGTATCTCAGTATAATTTTCATTTATTTTTCTCTAATTATAAAAGAAGTTGAACATCTTTTCCTTGGTTTGAAGTCTGTTGTGCACTTCTTTTTAGTGAATTGGCTTTTTATGACTTTTGCCAGTTTTTCTGGAGGATTTTTGGTCATTTTTTTAAAAGTTGCTTATGTAGGAGCACCTGAGTGGCGCAGGTCCATTAAGCATCCAACTCTTGACCTCAGCTCAGGTCATGATCACACGGGTTGTGGGTTCAAGCCCTGCATCGGGCTTTGTGCTGATGATGCAGAGCCTGCTTGGGATTCTCTCTCCCTCCCTCTCTCTGACCCTCCCCCACTTGTGCGCACACTCTCTCTCTCAAAATTTAAGTTGCGTATGTATTAAGGGTGTTAGTTCTTTACTTGCAGAAATATTGCAGATATTTTCTCTCAGACTGTTACTTAACTTTTGACTTTGCTTCTCGTTTCTTGCCACCCAAAAATGTTTTGAGTCAGAATAACCACAAATGAGGGCTTTTGTTATCAGATCTGAAAATGTAAGATAAAGACGTAGAAATTGAAACAACTTAGTTATGATGAGACAGTAGGCAGAAAGGTCATTAAGATAAATGGCCCCAAAGTAGATACAAATATAAGTTACAATGAATGTATGTGTTTTATAATTTTTTTGATTTTTTTATTTGGACTCCATGCCCAGCATGGGGCTTGAACTCACAACCCTGAGATCAAGAGTCTCACGCTCTACCCACTGAGCCAGGCAGGCACCCCATGTGTTATATAAATTTAGTGCATGATCAAAGTAGCAGCACTTCAAATACGTGATGAAAATAGTTATTTAGGAAGTATACTGGGCAGTCATTAACTGTTTAAAAAATGAAAGTGAGATCTCTACCTTTCATAATCCATCAAAGAAATTTTAATTAAATAAGTTAAATAGTTAATAAATGAAACACCATCAAAATACTAGAAGAAAATATTGGTTAAATATATCAGTTTTTCTCAATCTCAGCACTACTGAAATCTGGACTAGATCATTCTTTGCCATGAAGGATTGTTCTGTGATTGTGGCATGTTTAACAACATACCTGGCCTCTACCTGCTAGGTATAAGTAGCACCCTCCCAGCCATGACAATCAAAAACATCTCCAAACTTTGTCAGATGTCCCCAGGGCCTGGAGAATGGGGACAAAATCACGCCTAACTCAGAACCAATGATTTGTATTAACTAGTAGAAGCATAATGCCCAAGAATGAAATTACAAAGGAAAATTTTGAAAATGTTTGCTACATAGGAAGACAAACCTTTAGCACTTAAAGAAGTTATAAAGTTGAAATTCAAGCAACAAATTGAAAATATAGAGCATAAAGGACATTCACATTACATGAAAAGTAACAGGTAAGATGACCATCCCATTAGCAAAATGGGTGAAGGACACAGATAGACAGTCACAAAGAGACCTAAATAGCCACATAAAAAATACCAAAACATATTCACTATCCTAATAGTCAACTAAAGCAAATGGAAATAAAATGTGAATGAATAAACGCAGGATGCATGCTTTACCTTTAATATTGGCAAATGTTAAACTTCTTTATCCTGAGTATGGAGAGGCAGGTAATTTCATAAAGTGGAAGAAGTATAAATAACTATAACATTGATAAAGCACAACAGCAAGTACATATTAGACCTCTCAAGTGTATATATAGCTTTACCCATGCAATTCAACTTCTGGGCCTTTATCCTAAGGAAATGAACTGTAAAAAAAATAAATAAATAAAATAAAATTCGTTGCAGTACTATTTACAATTGCCAAACATTGGGAAAACTCATCGAATAATAAAGAACCAGTCAAAAATTAAGGCACATCCCCAGATAATCAAATACAGACGGTCAGTACATGAGAAAATGAATATAGTGAGAAACGAAACAAGAAAACTGTGTGTGTGTTCACAAATCTCTGAGATAGACGACACGTCTCATTTCTTTTTTTCTCTTGTTTATATAAAATTGTTAACATAGATTATCTTTAGTGGTAAAACTATAGAATTTGTTCATTTTTACATCTGTATTTTCTAATATTTCTTCCAATGAACATGAGTAGAATAAAATTCAAGAACAGGGAGAAATAAAACATTTTTACATCCTCTGTCCCAATTCCAATTTCAGAAAGTTTCATAAAATTTTAATACTAAAAAATAAGGAATTTTCTTACAGTGGTGTTCATGGAAGCGTTTTTTATAACTGGAAAAGACAGAATGATGAGATTAATGTCCCCAAATAATTATTCATACGATAGGCTATTCTACATAGACAAAGAAACTGGAAGGATGTTTATCAAACCGTTAACCATGGCTGTCTCTGAATCAGGCCCATGGGTGTTATTTTCTTTTTGTGTCTTTTCTCTGTGCTTCTCAAATTTTTATTAATGAACAGATTGCTTTTTTCTTCAGAGCAGAGTGTGTTTTTAAAAGGTTAAATGATTATCTTCATGTTATTGTTAACCATATAAATTTTATACAAGGAATGTTAAAATAGCGTTTTCCTCTGTATGTGTGCTCGTGTATCTTAATGGCAAGTTGTCTCCTTCTTTGTGGGAATGGACTAAGGGAAACTAACCTAAAATTTGATATATCCTATTGTAGGTTGCTTCGGGTGAGTGCAACGAGGACACCGAAGTTTACAACATCACCCTCTGTACTGGGGATGAACTCACTCTAATGGGGCAGGCAGAAATCTTGTATGCAAAGACTTTCAAAGAGAAGTCACGACTCAACACAATCTTCAAAAAGATTGGGAAACTCAATTCCATCAGTAAGCTGGGCAAAGGCAAAATGCCCTGCCTCATTTGCATGAATCACCGGACCAATGAAAGCATTAGCCTTCCATTCCAGTGCAAGGGCAGATTTAGCACCCGGAGTCCCCTGGAGCTTCAGATGCAGGAGGGCGAGCACACCATCCGCAACATTGTGGAGAAAACCAGGCTCCCCGTGAATGTGACTGTGCCCAGCCCTCCCCCCAGGAACCCCTACGACCTCCACTTCATCCGTGAGGGGCATCGCTACAAGTTTGTGAACATCCAGACCAAGACAGTGGTGGTTTGCTGTGTGCTGCGGAACAACAAGATCCTTCCCATGCACTTCCCTTTGCACTTGACCGTCCCCAAGTTTAGCCTCCCAGAACACTTGGTGAAGGGAGAAGTGTGGCCCGAAACCCTGGTCCATCACTGGCTGGGTATCTGCCAGGAACAGTTCGACATCGATGAGTATTCCCGGGCTGTCAGAGACGTGAAAACTGACTGGAATGAGGACTGCAAGAGCCCCAAGAAGGGCCGGTGCTCTGGCCACAACCACGTGCCCAATTCGCTTAGCTACGCTCGCGATGAGCTCACCCAGTCCTTCCACCGGCTCTCCGTCTGTGTGTATGGCAACAATCTCCATGGCAACAGCGAGGTGAACCTTCATGGCTGCAGGGACCTGGGGGGAGAGTGGGCCCCCTTTCCTCATGACATCCTGCCATACCAGGACCTGGGTGACAGTGGGAGCGACTACCTTTTCCCGGAAGCCAGTGAGGAGTCAGCAGGCATCGCAGGCAAGTCAGAACTCCCGTACGAAGAGCTCTGGCTGGAGGACGGCAAGCCCAGCCAGCAGCCCCTCACTCGTTCCCTGAGCGAGGAGAGCAGATGCGATCAGCCCAGAGGTTCTGTCCGGTCCAAGTGCGCAGCCTCTCCTCTTCCTGCCCCCGGAGCTCTGGGAGCGGCAGTGAAGTCTTCAGAGATCGCCCTACCTCCGCCTCCAGTGCCTCCCAAATCTGAAGCCGTAAGTCCCTTCTGTTTTTGAGTGATGGCACCCTTCCGCCTCTCTGCTCAGGCGCCTACTAATGCATCTTCTTTCCTAAAGAAAAGGAAAACTCCCCGATGGGAAAGTATCCGGAGAAGCAAATCTGCTTAATTTGGAGTGAAATAGAAATACTTGCCAGATTATTTTTACCAGTTAGGAGTCAGAGTGGTACTCTACGTTTGATGAGAAACCTTGAGAGTTTGTAACGGGAGGGGTTTAAACACGACTTTCGCTGCCGCCTGGAGAGCGGATAATAGGGAGGAGAGGGCAGACCGTGGGAGACCAGAGAAGAGACACATTAGAGTAATGGAGGTAGGAAATGATGAGGCCTGAACCACAGCAGTTGGTAGCAGGGAGAAATGAGCTGCTTCAGAACATGTTTTAGAGGTAGACCCGAGTGTACTTACTGATAAATTGGATGTGGGTAGTGACAGAAAGAGAAATCAAGGAAAACGTCTGCAGCTTTAGCCTGAGCAACAGAGTGGGTATTTAGAGCCAGTTACAGTGGTACAGACTAAAGGAAGAGTAGATATATTTGGGGGGTGGGAGGAGAGGGATCAAGAGACATCGGCATGATATGTAACCCTTTCCTGTATCCCTGAAGTTACATTGAGATCAAAGCACAGTAGGTGTGCCTGTGTATGTGCACACACACTCACACACCAGAGCAGAACCAGGAGCTGGAGTGGTTCTGTTTTAATGCCTTAAACATAATTCGTTCAGGGCTCCAAGGGTTTCTATCAAATCTTAATGTAAAAAGGTCAATACGGGACAGGAGAAAGGGCCCTCTGTTGTGACTGTATTCTTCGATTGACAGGCACTCTGAACCTCTGCTCCTCCTTTTTAATCATTGGAATTCATTTTCTCTGAATCAAGAAAGCATTAGAGACATAGGGTGTAGTTCTATTCACTTATTTGACATTGTCTATTGCAGTGGTCTTCTTTTTTTGTCTCTAACAGAAGCTTAAAAAAAAAAAGGCTGACATGAATCACAATAAATAGAAGAATTAAAATCAGAACTCATCTGACTGAAGCACATTGAGGGGCAGGGGTCTCCATGTGTCCCTCTTCTCTCTCTCTTCCTCCCGGGGGTCTCAAGACACCTCTGTGGAACCCTGCAGCTTTGCAGAACCCGGTTTCAAAACCCTGGAAACACTGGGTGGGATGTGAGAAATAAGACCATCAATAAGACTGGACTCTGCTATCTTTGGGTTTTATAGGGAAGTTAACAGATGAAATGAGATGACTGTCATACAAGTGAAAATATGATAAACAATAGAAGAGAGACATATACAGACAATGTGTGTGGCAGTCCAGAGGAGAAAGAAACTTCTGGTTGGGTGATGCATGAGATAAGCTTCATGGAGAGGATGACATTTTAAATGAGCTGGTAAATAGACATGAATTGGAAGAGCAGAGAAATGAGAAAGAAAGGCATTCCAGGCAGCATAGCACAAGCAAAGGTGTGGAAGCTGGAACAGGTGCAGAAAAACAAGGAGTTCTGTTGAGCCAGTGGAATAGGGTGACTAGGATGTCTGAAAGGCAGTGATGGCTGAAAAGGCTGGAGGCAGGTCATGGACAGCCCTGAACATCAGGCGGCACTTTGTACCAGGCGTCATGCTTAGCTCTCCACGCAGAGCCCTCATTGCTGCAGTTTCCTGAGAGAGAACCCCCCCCCCCGGCCATTTGCTCTAGGATATAACCCCCCAGAGACCGCCGATCTGGACTTGCGCTTGCTCCTTGCAGGATCTTCCACAGACTTTAAGACACGAGCCCAAAGATCCCTGTACCCAGTAGGGGCCATGGAAAATTGGGAGGAAGTCTTGGTGAAGTTAGAGTCCTTGGCATTTTCATTCATGTCCGAGGATGTTCCTCTCCCCACTTCCCCCAAGAAAACAGGTAAAGGAGACACTCCTCCTGGAAAGTAAGGAGTTTTCAGTATGTCTCAACTCAGCTCTTTATTTGATGTTACTGGAAACTTGGAACCCTGATCTTCATTAGGGCTGTGACCATGCCAGCTGTTCCCATGCAACTTGGTCCTACTTGGCACATAGGGGGGGACTATGTTTGTTGACTGATTGATTGACTCATCCGTGGTGGTCACACCCAAAGTCATTATGTAACTAAGTCTAGAAATAGGAACCTAGCGCCACTTGTTTGTTCTGTGGCATAATTGAAAGATGAGTAAGAACATAAATATTAAGAGGCTCTATCTTGACCTTGGTACTAAAAATGTGAGAGTTAAATTTGAAAGTAAAAGCCAACCTCACAGGAGAAGAAAAGATTTTGGTCTCCAGTCTTCGATGTAATTTCTTACAAGAGAATCTTTTCAGAGCATGTCCAGTGTTTATAGAATACTTTTAAAAAAACATTTTAAACACCTGAAATCACTTAATTTACTTGAAAAAATTAGGCATTTCAAATGAAGTCATATTTTTCTATTGGCTCTGTGACCATGAAATGAGTTTTCCATTTTTAGGAAGTATGTGGGATCCAGAGAATGTCATAATTGTTAGATGTGGCTTCAGCTTGTAATTTTCAAAAGGAAACTTTAATGGGGCATAAATTCAAGTGCTCCCGCAGAATTAAATAAAATTTTTTTGGAAAGTTGTACTGGAGTGAGTCCTGGGAGAAAGACATGCCTTGTATCTTAACAGCTGCCCCGCCTAATAATTAAAGATGGTAATAAGCTTTCAAGTGAGGCCACTTTCAAGTGAGACATCATCTGGGAAGGTGACAAATCCCCCCAGGTCTTTAGGGATAGAAGGTGCTGGAGTAATGGAATGGAGTCAAAGAAAGTACGTCTTTTTTTTTTTTAATTTATTGTTTTTTAATGTTTATTTTTGAGAGAGAGAGAGCAAAGTGCAAGTGGGGGAAGGGCAGAGAGAGAGGAAGACAGAGGATCTGAAGCAGACTCCAGGCTCCGAACTGTCAGCACAGAGCCCGACGCAGGATTCGAACCCACGAACCACGAGATCATGACCTGAGCCAAAGTCGGACGCTTAACTGACTGTGAGCCACCCAGGCGCCCCGAAAGTACGTCTTTCCTAGTAAGGGAAGCAAAGCTGGTAATCAGTGAACGAACTCCGTTTGCCACAGCCCATGACCCAGGCCTGTTAAGACGCAGTGGTACAACAGCTCCGTTGCAGTGTCTATCAGCCTATTCGTGTCCTTCTAACTCTTCTCTTCCTCCTGCACTTCCTACCTCAGGGTCCTGAGTCACAACATGGACCTGCGCTCTCTCCCCAGCAAATTCTGGAGCTGTTTCTTTCTGTAACCGTGAGAATGAATCTTTCCCCTTCAGCCATCATGCTTACTGTGTTTCCTGCACTGTGCTGCAGTTCCGGAGTCCTCAGGGTTATGTTTTCAGCACTTTCCTACCTGTATCTTAAGGTGGAAAACTAGGTGGTGGGGCCAGATAGAAAATCCTCAGTGGAGGAGTAATTGATGTATCCCTATTAGACTTTGTATTTGATGTGGCTATTTAAAATTATGCTCTTGGGGCGCCTGGGTGGTGCAGTCGGTTAAGCGTCCGACTTCAGCCAGGTCACGATCTCGCGGTCCATGAGTTCGAGCCCCGCATCGGGCTCTGGGCTGATGGCTCGGAGCCTGGAGCCTGTTTCCGATTCTGTGTCTCCCTCTCTCTCTGCCCCTCCCCCGTTCATGCTCTGTCTCTCTCTGTCCCAAAAATAAATTAAAAACGTTGAAAAAAAAAATTTAAATTATGCTCTAGTCGCCATGTGTCTGTGTAAAGATTGTTTAATACAGTTTTTTTGAAAACAAAACTCTGCCAGTTATTTTTCCAGAATATGAGAAGCTATTCCCTTCCTTATAGGAATAGCCCAGGAGAAAGTAAGCATAGCTCCAAACAGAGAAAGGATGCAGCCAGTTGAACTCCTCAGAGTTGTTGCAGGTGAGCTCAGACTGAAAGGGCAGGCCCAGATCACTGAATGGTGATATTTCACCTTCTTAAATTGTGCAAAGTGCCCTCAAATCAGAATGACCTGACAGTCCTTCTTAAGTGGATTATCCGTTTGGTTCATACATTTATTCTGAACACATCTTCTACTTCATAACATCGTGGGCCTCTCTCCCTCATCTTAATTTTTTGGGTACCGGTTGATAGGTCTAAAATATTTACCTGGATACACTCAACAAGTGTCTTTTTTTTTTTTTTAAGAACTTAAAGAACTGTCTTTTTTTTTTTTTCCTCTTTAGAAGATGCCATTTTGGGGGTGCCTCGCTGGCTCAGTAGGTTGAGCGTCTGACTGAATTTCATTTCAAGTTATGATCTCATGGTTCGTGGGTTTGAGCCCCACATAGGGCTCTGTGCTAACAGTGCGGAACCTGCTTGGGATTCTCTGTCTCCTTCTCTCTCTGCCTTTCTCCCACTCATATTCTCTATTTCTACCTCCTCTTTTCTTTTTTTTAAAATAAGAAGGTGCTTTTTTTTTTTAAGTTTATTTCCTTACTTTGAGAGAGAGAGCGTGAGCAAGCTGGGGAGGAACAGAGAGGGAGAGGGGGAGAGAGAGAGAGAGAGAGAGAGAAAGAGAGAGAGAGAGAATTCCAAGCAGGCACCACACTGCCAGCACAGTGTTCAATGCAGGGCTCAAACTCCACAAACCGTGAGATCATGACCTGAGCCAAAATCTACACTCAGATGCTTAATCGCCTGAGCCACTCAGGCGCCCCACGTTCTCTCCCTCTTTTAAAAATAAATAAACATTTTTTTAAAAAAAGATGCCATTTGGAAAACAATAATGGAAAGACTTTATATTGCATGAAATTCTACAAATAGAATGTATGAGTCCCAAGCTGTTCTGGTCTGCACACTGAATTACAAATCATCATCAAAACTGTAGAATCACAGCTCTTCTAAAATCATTTATGCAACAGTGTCCAACCTGGGGACTCCAGAACCCAGGGATTAATATCCTCCATCATCTTCAGTAACAGAAAAAAAGGTCTATTCACTCTTGGTTATTGACA
Organism: Panthera tigris; assembly: GCF_018350195.1. Classification (NCBI taxonomy): domain Eukaryota; kingdom Metazoa; phylum Chordata; class Mammalia; order Carnivora; family Felidae; genus Panthera; species Panthera tigris. Next base: position 53,649,789 of record NC_056671.1, on the reverse strand, counting down.
TGGCAGCAATTCCTGAGGTTCATGAAAAGAAAATCATCAAAGGAACTTTAGGTTGTGAGCCACTGGCTTAAACCAAGTATTACTGCCATATTGATGAAGAATGCGATAACCGTAGTGAGAGCATGATTCCCCATAGCCCCTGAGAAACTAAGCACAAGGATTTGTTATAAGATGGATTGGTAGCATATATTCATTGCATAAGGCTTAAAGTCCATCATAAATAAAGTTCCTGTAATGGAGCACGCTGTGTTGTTGGTGTTTGGGGAAAAATACGACTTACAGGGTGAGTTTAATGCCACATTTGATCGGACCTAGTCCAGTAGGTGCTGGAAAAAAAACGGACTGAGCTGTACAGAAGTGAGTTGGGGTATGTGAATCTGCCTCAGACTGGCTAAACAATTGGTAGGTACATGGGAAGAAATGCCAAGCATCCCCAGAGACTTCATTTCCCTGTCTCGGTGGAATTTAACTAGAAGCAGGGAGATAAGTGACCTGCCACACTATGTGATAGATAATTAGAGGCACGTTAAGAGCCATGGATTGGAATCCTCCTCACTCTACCACATAGTAGCTTCGTACCTTTGGCAAAATACTTAACCTCCCTGAGTCAGTTCCTGTGGGGAGAATAACAGCCTCTTCAATGCATTATCATACCACACAAAGTGCTTGGCATTTTGCCCGAGCACTTGGTAAGCATTTAATAAATAATGGCCATAACTTCATATGGGATAGACTCCAGTTTAGGGTCAGATAGAAAATGATTTTGTGGAGGCTTTTTCCCTCAGTCCTTCCTTAATGACGGTATGGTAAACCCTCTCAAAGGGTCAAGGAGGCTGACGGAAACAGGCACATCTCCCTCCACGGCCAGCTCAGTATCCAAGCGGGCGCCATTGTCCCCACATTCCAAAAGCACATGTGATAGTTTCATTTTGCTGGGTCTCTGAGATATTACAAAAAACGTACTGGGTTTAAAAACAAAGGGGCTCCTGGGTGGCTCAGTCAGTCAGGCGTCCAATTCGACTCAGATTATGGTCTCAACAGTTTGTGAGTTCGAGCCCTGTCTCACTCTGTAGCTGACAGCTCAGAGCCTGGAGCCTGCTTCGGATTCTGTGTCTCCCTCTCGCTCTGCCCCTCCCCTGCTCCCTCTCTCTCTCTCTCTCTCTCAAGAATACCTTACATAACTACCAAAGTTAGGAAAAAGCTATAAAAAGATGTTCATTTATAAACTCAGAAAAGTGGCTATGAGAATGGATTTTACTCTGAATTTTTATTTTATTTTGTCTTTGGAATTTTTTCCTGTATCAAATGTTAACCTTAGAAAAGGCATTAAAAGACAGATTTTCTTAAATAAATCTGACACAATATTCAGGCTTAGGTACTAAAAAGATTACTCTGGAAGTGACTACTTATTTTTCAAAGTAATTGCTCTACAAAAAGATTCACTCAGAATTCCACTAATTAATGAGGTCTCCTAAGGCATTTGACATTTAATTAATTTTAATTACGACTTTTGAGGAGTACCCTGTAAGCAGGCCATACCTACGTTCCCATTTGTTAATTGAAATAAGGACTAAATTATTATTGTGTTTTGGTAATTTTGAAACTAATTGCCTCTGGTTTCATGTAGGTTATTTGTTTTTAAATGAAAGCTTCTAAGCCAAGAAATGTTTTTCTCCTGTGTCCATTGAAAGTCTCAACGATTAGAATGTTAATAAAGTAATTATAATATTCTGTGGGATAGCTCTTGTTTCAAATCTGCACTCTTGGGTACCATTTGCACAAAATCACATTAATGTGAAGGTTATATACTATTTAAATATGTCTATCATGTATTATACTCCTTGCTCAGAAAAGGGCTTTATTCTCTGCCCCAATGGCGTATTCCTTCTCCTGAGTCCATAGAAACACCCTAGAATTTAAACAAGTATTCTTTTCAGAACCAACTTGCCCTTCTTGCCTCCCAGTGAACAGCCTCCGCCTTGCCTCCCTCGCCCGAGGCTTGGAGATTGGAGGTCATTTCAAACCCAGGTCTGTGTTAGGTCCTTATCATCAGTGTATAAAACCGGGGTGGGGAGGGGGGGAAGTATGCATCTAAGAATCAGGATTTCGACTGTAAATCACATCTGCCCTCGCGTAATTAATCACATAGAGGTTCATTTATTGCTATTTTGTCACTATAAACTTTAATTTCTGTTTAGCTGAAAATATCCTGATGGGTATGTGACAGGGTTATGAACTCTGTATAAAAGCCTCTTTATAAATAAGATTTCTTAAGGCTGTAATGATTTTGTTATCTGGGAGAGGGAGTGTGGGAAGCAATGTAAAATACAGGGCAGAGGGCATGCAGTGAAGGCAAAGTTGCAAAGTTCAAGGAAGCATGGTTACAAAACTCCTTTCTTTCCATTGCTGACATTATCCTGAAGTCGGCTTCTTAGAGAAGAAAACTCATAGTACAGGTGAGTCCAGTTTTAGATCAAGCTTACATATAGTATCTATGTATTTTCTGAATCATTGTCAACAAAGAGGTAAAACGATCCTTACCCACCTAAGTATGCCAGTGTCTCTTTGGTGACTGTCCATGATTCTAAGCAACATGCTCTTTGAGACCAAAGATTTTCACACACAGGCATATGATGGTACATTTTAAACTACAGACAAGGGGAGTGTATGACCTCAACTCCAGATCCACTGCTGTTGTATTTAAAAGCTGAGTATATGGCTATAAAATTGATTTTTCCCCCAAAAAAGACGGCTATGCGAAAGATGTCATAAGTGTTCCATTTACTTTTCTTAAGCGATCTCTTTGGTCCAGTTAGTGAAAGGGTGTAAAAAGTGTCAGTTCTTCCATAGAAGACAAGTAGAGAGTTCCAAGAAATGAAGACTGTGCAAGAAATACCATACCACAATCCCCCACCCCTACACTATGCTGTTTCATAAACACTTGGTGTGTATTTGGTTTCTTGTATTCTTTAATCCCTAGGAAGTGTCAAAGGAAGATAATGTCACAGGAGAAAGAAATCAGGTCATAGGTAATGTATATAAAGTGCTCCCAATTGTATGTAACATTTGAATTTTGTCCTCTAAACAAACACTTGTAACCTTGTTTTCTAACCGTGTAGTAATGAGCTTTGTTCTTTGAACAAATTCTCATGCATTACTTTTAACATGTGACTATTTAGGAAGAAGACTTCCTTGTCCATTTTTCACAAATTATTGGTCATTTACACTGTGCTCAGTTCCCTCCCAGCCAGACAGAGCTAAAGGGAGTAGCGAGGGAAAAGGAAGGTTAAATGCTGTTCCCAGCGTCAGGAAAGCAAGTTAAACTTCACAGACAGCATTCTGAAAATAAAACACTCCCATTCTATGATACGTTATTTCTTTTTCAACCAAGGATTGAGATGGGGTTTTGACTTTGTTGACCAACTTCACTTAGAAACACAAAGCTTTCCGAAGCATTCGTTCTACTGAGTGTGCTCTATCTTCGCTTTAGCTGTTTTACACTAAGTTACCATTCATTTCTTTTCTAGCTTTACAGTGGCCAGTGGTGGAATGGCCAAGGCAGAAAGCAATGAAAAAAATGCGTGTTCTCCACATCTTCTTAAATAGGTCCGAGGAGTCCGTGAGCACTCAGCCGCCAGGTTACGTTATGTGCATGTACATACTGGGCATCTTTTTTAAAGTTTCTTCCAATTCAGGGGGAAGAAAAAGCCATGCCGTCTTCAATACACCATCCCTTTCTAATAGCTGCCTCCCTCATTCACTTCTAGTCAGTATTCTTAAAAAGAATGGTCTGCCCTCCCAGGTCCACCCTCATTTCCCGTTCTAGCTTTGACTCACTGGAATCTGGCTTCCAAGGCTTTTTTTTTTTTTTCAGGCTTCCTTTGCTAAGATCCCCAGTGACCTGCTTTCGCATATCTTCCAGACCTTCCCTGACTTCCCGACACCCTACTATCTTCACACTGACACTCTCTTGCTGTCTCCCCTCCTTTCACTTCTTGGACACTGTTCGGGTAGAGCTCTGTTCTGTGAGTGGTCAGAGGTAGTCACTTGTGTTTCTCCTTCTTTGTCTCATCTTCTGCCCATTCCTTAGGGGTTCAGCCTTCTTCACGTCTCACTGAGATCCCAATGCCACCATCACTCAGATTCCATCTGTTAGAACATCAAACTCAAACTCCGTATTTTCATAACTGGGTCCCTTCTTTCTCCCAAACTCTGTTCTTCCTTCTAAGTTTCTGTCTGATAAATGTCACCGGTACTTTTCTAGTCGGGGAAGCCCCCAGACCAGAGCATCACTGTGGTGGTTCTTTCATGCCTCTGTACCTTTTGTGCACTTGTAATTCCTTCTTCCTGAAGACTTTCTCGGGATAATTGCCTATGAATTTGTTCTCCTGTCACCTTGAATAAACCAATGGTGCGCTTGCTGACCTTTGCTCTTACTTCTGTTATAACAGGGCCAATTTGTATCTTGATTATGTGTTTGTCTCCCTTCTTCCCAACTAATTCCATGACCTACTCATTTTTGTATACCCACTAGCTCAGTGAGCACGTGATAGGCACTCAACATACATTGGAACAAGTCAATAGCAAAATGGAATTACTGTAGTGTGTAGGAGAAGGGAAAGTGATGGCCACTTTTAGGGACAGTGGCTCTGCTCTCAGCTCTTAGCCCCCAGACACCTTTTACAGCTTACTTCAAACCCTGACTGTTAAATTATGTCAGTGTGTTAGATGGCAGTCACATGAATATTCCTTGTAGACTAAAGAAAAGTGACTAGAGAATGTTCTAGAAAGAGCAGAGCTCACCATTTCCACCTTTTAATAAATTACATAAAATTTCGGTATTTAGCCGTGGGTTAGCAGTGTGCTGCATGAATACTAAGGAGAGTTGTCCTAATCCTGAGTAGTGGTATCTGACATTTGATAAGAATTTAATCGCTGAACATTTTAGGAAAGGAAGCCCCTCCTGTGAAGGAGCAAAGATGAGAGAATGGTAGGAGGTATAACTGCTGGAGGGAAAAGCTTTAGATCAGAGAAGTCACGAAACGAGGCTTGGAGGACAGAGGGGAGTCTGCTCTCCCTGCTGCCACCCGAACCCATGTTGTGTTCATCAACACTTCCATATCCAGTAGGCGAGCTTCTCTGCACACACCCAAACTACCCATAGCCACGGTCATACATAATCTGTGATAGAACACCTGCCCCCTCACTTAGGACCAGTGTTGGAGGTTTATTCCTGATAATCCAGGTAACCGCATCCTCCCTGTGCTGGGGCCAGTTGAAGTTCAGTCCTAAATGCTGCGTTGGAGAGGAAGAGGAGGAGTCTGGTCCACCAAGCATGGTGTATTCTGTTATATGCTCACCGAGAGTAATAACTATTCTGGGGGGCTGGCATTTCCCAACTTAGAAATACCACCATTGTCATTTTCACGCTCTTACTACGTCAAGCGTATTGGTGGAGTCAACGGTGGTCTTATGTGCCAGGTCTGCTGGTGCCTTTTTTTTCTCTAGATCACCACTTCTATGAGGACACCAAAAAATTAACATACAGCCCCAACTTACCAATAACAATCTCCAGGGCTGCCTGGGTGGCTCAGTCAGTTAAGCATCCGGCTTCGGCTCGGGTCATGATCTCACAGTTTTTGAGTTCAGGCCCCTCGTCGGGCTCTCTGCTGTCAGCACAGACCGCACTTCGGATCCTCTGTCCCCCTCTCTCTGACACCCGTCTCTAAAATAAACGTTAAAATTATTTTTTAAGATAACAATCTCCACATAAGAATATAAAAAGCATTCTCATAGTATATATTTTAAAATAAAAGTACCTTTTTCTTGTATTTTTGGTGACCTCTATTAACTTTTACCTCTATTAAATTCTGTGGGACATATTTGCACTAGAGGTGACAATATATATATTTTTTAACTCTGTCATCCACAGGGCACTATTAACAGAGATGATGGTCCTTACCATTTGCACGTTCAGGCTAATTGAATATACCTGGAAAGTAAGTAAATATAAACAGCGTGAGCTGAGTTCAGGAGCAGCAACAAGTCCTGGTGGCTACATGCAAGGGTCCTAAACCGAGCCTGCAATGGTCGGCACTGAGCCTTAGGAAATGGCATTTTGGAAGAGACAGGCAGTAAGAACCAAAGCAGAGGAAGGAGCAGACAAGCATAAGGTGTGTTGAGGAGACACTGAATCTGCCACTTTGACTGGACCTGTGTGTTTGTACAGAGCAGTGGTGGGAGAAGTAACTGGAAAGATGAAATGAGATGGAATCATTTCTTCTGGCTACAAGCAATAGCGAGAAGGAGTGCAGAGAGCTTCATTGGGAAGCAGGGGAGGCTGGACTTTATCCAGCAATCAGAGGGTGCCTCTGGAGATGGCAAGAAACGTGATGAAAGCCACATGCTGAGACTTTTAGAGGGAATCTGCTAAAAATGTGGCACTTAGAAGTGAAATTGAATATGAGGGAAAACTGCAAATAGGGTGAGTGGCCATCGAGTCTTGTAAATTGCCCTTCATTGTCAGATAAAATTCATAAAATTCATTTCAAATATAACTACACTTCTCTTGGATATGTATGTTGAATCCAATCAAGAAGCAAAGAAAAGGAGAACGATTCCTGTTATAAGGGTGTAGGAGGTAGGAAGTAAGAGGGCACAATAAACCCTCATTATTTATACCTTCTGGATCCCAAAATGTATGTATTTCACCAAAGCATATAGTTTTTCCCATAAACTGCATGTGACTTCATTTGAGCGTCTACAGCAGCGCATTGAAAGTAACAAGTTGAGGGGCGCCTGGCTCGCTCAGTCAGTAGAACATGCAGCTCTTGGTCTCGGAGTTGTGAGTTCAAGCCCATGTTAGGTGTAGAGATTACTTTAAAAAATAAAATCTTTGGGGCGCCTGGGTGGCTCAGTCAGTTGAGCGTCCGACTTCGGCTCAGGTCATGACCTCGCGGTCCTTGAGTTCGAGCCCCGCGTCGGGCTCTGTGCTGACCGCTCAGAGCCTGGAGCTTGCTTCGGATTCTGGATCTCCCTCTCTCTCTGCCCCTCCCCCACTCATGCTCTGTCTCTCTCTCTCTGTCAAAAATAAATAAACATTAAAATTTTTTTAATAACAATAAATAAAATCTTTAGAAAAAAAAAGAAAAGAAAGTAACAAATTGAAAGTAAGAGGTAGAGAGCAGGCAGTCAGCTATGCTCAGCCCCAGGTGGTCCTAATGCTTGGGGGAGCACAACCCATTCTTTTTTGCCTCTACAAAATTATACATTAAGTTCTTGTCATGGACCAGGTCCTTTTAAGATCTTTTTTTTTTTTTTTGGTTTTTGTTTTCAACTACCTTTTCTCCAAGATGGGTTTCCTGTCAGCCTAGTTCTTTCCCATTGAACTCATGATTACATCCAAACAGCCCTCCCGTGACAATGGAGGAAGACCTTCCTCTGGACTTCCCTTCACTGACTACACCCCATACCCTAAGAACAAGAACCACTCACACACTCACATGTACGCACTTAACTCATGTGGCCACCTCTAACCCTTTCTGTATCTCAGATGCAGTTTGGAGTTTAGCTATAAACACTCCAGTTAGCCATAGCTCACCGCCCCCTCTGGGCCCCATGACCTACCAATGCTTTTCTTGACTACTTCCTGCCCACTCCTGTCCTGCAGGAAGCCTACTGGAAAGCTGTTCGGTACTGCCCAGCTATAGAAGTAGGGGGCAGAACCAGCTCTAAGTGACCTCGAGTTCCTGGGGTTAGTTATAAGAACAGGAAGAGGGGACTTCCAGTAAGTCAATTCAAGTACAAGTGGCTGAGTTTCTGTGTTCTGAGACCTACGTCAGTCAGTTATGTTAAGTCATTGACATCTCAGCATATCATAATTGACATCTAGGTAAGTGAGCCCTAATGAAACGTCACATTTAATGACTACTTCCAGAACTTGGAAATTTCTAAATCAAACTCAGCATTAACCGTGTTTGCCCTGTGCTCTTCTCTACCTCAGTGTTGAAAGGGGACTGTTTATTTTAAACATTAAAACGTTAGGAGTTCCTCCGTGACTCAGTCGGTTAAGTGTCAGACTTCGGCTCAGATCATGATCTCAGCGTTGCTGAGTTCGAGCCCCGCATCGGGCTCTGTGCTGACAGCTGAGCCTGGAGCCTGCTTCAGATTCTGTCTCCCTCTCTCTCTGCCCTTCTGCTCACACTCTGTGTGTCTCTCTCTCAAAAATAAACATTAAAATTTTTTTTAAACTTACAAACTTAACCCACAGGCTCCCCATCTTCTTATATTTTCCATGATTCCTGTTACCATAAGTATAAACAGAATCAGGCACGTGTATAATAAAGTAACTCTCATTCATCCTAAATTCTATAGACATTCCCTAAGAAAGAAAAGAAGCATAGTTGGCTAAGGTACAAATCACTCACAGGAGGGAAGCTGATGCAATATCTTGATTACTTATTTTGCAACCAGTATATACTCCTGAAAGCCAGCCAGTGGGGTGACTCCCCCAGAGTGGGAGTGTCCTAATTGGTTCTCGGCTCAGGAAAAGACAGCCCTCTAAGTGGTGCACGAGTCCTCCTGGGCTGGCTGAACGATCCTCTCTCTCCCTCATCCAAACCCATGTCCTCCCAGATTTTCCTTCTGTAGTCATCCACCACCTGCTTTTTAAAAGCTCAAAAGGGGAAAGCCTACAGCTAGTGGAGAAGAAAATCTGCTGCTCTGAATATTTTCGTTTAGCCTAAAGAACATTTCCAAATGAAAGACTTCACCAGGGGGGGTCCGGGTAACCAAGGCTGTGGGTCTTCTGGGTGGGCCCAATGGTCCTCAGCCCTAGGGAAAAATGCAGTGGATAAGACTTCTTAAATTGCTTCCACTAATTTTAGAATTGAGGTTTGCCTGGTCACCTGTGGTCACATGATTTTTCCTAACATCTGTTTTTTTCTGGCAAGTGAATTGGGTCTGGGAAGCCAGTTAGGGGCCCAGCGCACAGTGTAGGCGGTAGGGATGCAGTGTAACGTGAACCCATTTTATTTGGTCTTAAGCAAACCCAATACCAAAGCTAATGGAAGCGTACTGTTTCATTGTCTTTATTAGCCCAGAGCTGCTGGGACAGAAAGAAATTGAAGGCAAAGGTGAAAAAAAAAAAATGGGAGGAACAAGGCCTAAAAGCAAGCAAGGACATTTTTGACGAAGTCAGAATTGGCTCCATTTCTACCTGTGTAGCTTAGGGTTGACTAGCAGAACCGGGTATAAACTGCCCCCTGCTGCCTGACACAGAGAAGTGCGTTAAAAGTCCACTTCCTTAAAAAGAAACCTATTTCTTGAATGCCTCTGTGAATGGAGAAGAAACGGGGGTGATGGCAGGCAGACTTACACAAGCCGTGGGAATCCCAGGTCCCCTAATCCTCTCCACAGTGAACATGAAGTTAGGGGCGGCTCTTCCAAAGAGTGCTATGTTTTGGATTTGGAAGTCTGCCTCGTTACTCCATCTGCAGCCCTGTCCCGTTAAGTGTGGTGACCGTGTCCCCGGAGCTTGTGAGAAGTGCAGCTCTCAGGCCCCACCCCCGGTCTGCTGAATCAGAGTCTGCATGCCGACAGGATCCCCGGGTGATTCACGTGCACACTTCCGAGTGAGAAGCCCTGGGCATAACTTCAGAAGCAGCTTCAACACTGGAGAAGAGCCACCAGTCCCGAAGGTTGGGTCGAATTGAATTCAGTGGGAACAGGGAATAAACACAACTCAGTGGAGGAGTTTGATCCTTTGTTAAGATCAGGGTTGCCTTATGTGCTTCTTTCCTTTTTTTTTTTTTTTTTTTAAGCTTATTTATTTTGAGAGAGATGAGAGCAAGTGGAGGAGGGACAGAGAGAGAGAGAGGGAGACAGAGGATCTGAAGCAGACTCCAGGCTGTGTGCTGACAGCAGAGAGCCGGATGCGGGGCTCAAACTCGTGAACCGCGAGATCATGACCTGAGCGGAGGCTGGACGCTTAACCGACTGAGACACCCAGGCCCCCCATGTCCTTATTTTCTCAATGCTTCTGTTGTATACATCTCACATGTCACCGTCTCTTGCACTCGCTGTAGTTCACATTACTTGCTGAATCTCAGCAGCACCAGGCAGTTGTCAAGCAGTCTCTTTTGAAAATTAGTCTGTCCCAGCGAGTATGCGACAGGCGTGGATTTTATCTCCGGCAGCATCTGTGTTTATCATCCTCCTTGTTTGCTGCAGTCTTCTCTCTCCCTCCCTTACGCCCCTGCTGTTTTTGTTTAAGAGTAGCCACGTGACCCTGCAGAATCGCAAACCCACCCCCCCCACCCCGCCCCCCAACCGGTGGCATTGTCAGTCTGTTGCTAACCCAGAGTGTTCTTTTCTGCGCCAGGTCAGGGAAGAGTGCCGGCTCCTGAACGCCCCTCCTGTTCCACCCCGAAGCGCAAAGCCTTTGTCCACAAGCCCCTCCGTCCCTCCTCGTGCAGCCAAGCCAGCGCGGCAGCAGACTCGCTCTCCCAGCCCCACCTTGTCCTACTATTCTTCAGGGCTGCACGACATGTAAGTCTCCATGCCAGGGCTCACCTCCGCATGCGTCTTATTGTCAGCCAGCTCACCGGGTCCTGAGAACGGTTTCCAGGTAGCCGTAACCTAGGCAGGAGGTGGGAGAGGAAATGTTCCTTAAAAACCAAAGAATTTCACTGGAAGAGCATGATGGGGCCCCTGTTGGTTTCAAGTTAGGATGGAAGGAGGAGCCAGGGTCCTAGGAAGAAAAGAAACCGCAGCCTACGTGAGAAATGGAGCATAAAGGCCAACTGGATTCTCTTAGACGCAAGCTGTGGAGGACTGCCAGTTCTCACAAACCGGCATCTCGTTCTTTCTGCTCCGACTTCTGCACAAGGAGACAGACAGCACCTTCTACCGGGACCTAGACTTGAAAGGGTCCTATTGGCTCTCTACTCTGCCTTTCCCTTCTTGGCCATCATGGTCTGGTAGCCATTGACTTCTATCTGGACCCTCCCGGTGCTGGGAGCTCCTTCTTCTGCAGGACAACTCATTCCATTGTTGGCAAATGCCAATAATTTTTTCCATAATCTTTCATTATATCCAGTTGACATCTGTCTCCACATAACTTTCAACTGTTTCTTATGTCTAGAAACACAAAAATAGATCCTCCCTGCTTCTCTTTGTCAGCCTGTGAATAATTTGAAGTCAGATGTAAGTCTTCTCTTCTCCAAAAGGGGCTGCCTCGGTTCCGCCAGCTATTTCCCCTGACATCGCTGCCTGGTCCCTCGTCAGCCTGGTCACCCACCTCTGAACACACTCTGGCTTCACTGACACTTAAAATAGGGCCCCAGAGCTGAACGCACGACTCCACATAATGGTCTTCACTGTTAAAAATAGCTCTCTTTTGCAGGTATTTTTAATTCTCTGGACATTTAAATCCTTACGCTAGTTTTAGTCAGTTATATAGAAACCAAGGCAAGCATTGCGTTTGAAGCATTTCTTCTTACCTCAGACTTTTGGATGGGAATAGAGACATAGGTGGTAGTGAGGTAGTGTTGTCCCATGGCACAAGGATGACAGGCATGAGGCTCCCATTTTCTGCCCTCATTCCACCCTTCCCCACTACAGACATTAGTAATGAGTGACACTGCCTGTTGGTGATAAGCCTAAACCTGGCCAAAGAATGTGTCTCCTCATAAAGATCCAGGCACCCCCTAACAATGATTTTCTTGTTAGTTTAAAAAGCATATGTATTTTTTCCATCTCCGCTAGAGCACGTTAAATCATTATAATTCACATGCGTAATTACCAGTGCATCTTAGTAACGTAAAGATTTTTTTTTAACCCAGTGAAGCTAGCAGGTACTTCATCGAATTCATGATAAGAAATCCTAGATTTTTCTTCCTACCTCTGTTTTTCTACTCAGAAGTGACATCTGTGGGATAAAGATGGGCTTGGTAGTTGGCTTTTATGTTACTCACCGCCCTTTCTGTGTTTGCTTTTAAGCAGCGTTCCTAAAAGTGACACCGGTCCTTCTGAGAGTGCTCCCGTGTCCTGCTATCCCTGTAACCGAGCGAAAGCCGATTCCGTGGACCCCAAGTCCCCGACGGGCAGTCCTTCTGCTGAAACCCTCTCCTCCAGGCTCTCGTGGCCCAACCACTATTCGGGAGCATCGGAGAGCCAGAGCAGGGGGGACTTCCTGCCGGGGCCAAGCAGGAGTTACAGTTACCCCAGACAGAAGACGCCAGGCACACCAAAGAGAAACTGCCCAGCACCCTTTGATTTTGACGGCCATGAGCTCTCGGCCAGCCCCCCCGGCTCGGTCACTTCAGAATTCAGTGGCGGCGTCTCTGCCTGTCCCAAGTCAGCCAGCTACTCTGTGGAGAGCACAGATGCGAAAACGCTGGCCGCGGACACAAGCAAGCAGAGTATCTCGTGCCCTGCCTTACCCCCCAGGGCCCCAAAACCGGTGGAAGAGAAAGCCGCCTCGGACACTTCTCCTTTGCCTCTGAAAATTGATGGTGCTGAGGAAGACCCCAAGTCCGGGTCACCGGACCTCTCCGAGGACCAGTACTTTGTTAAAAAGGGCATGCAGGACATCTTCTCCGTCTCCTACCCTTTCTCCTCTCCGCTTCACCTCCAGCTGGCCCCCAGGTCCTGTGGCGATGGCTCCCCATGGCAGCCACCCGCTGACCTGTCGGGACTCTCTATAGAGGAAGTGTCCAAATCGTTACGGTTTATCGGTTTGTCTGAAGATGTCATATCGTTCTTTGTTAGCGAGAAGATCGACGGGAATTTGCTCGTTCAGCTAACGGAAGAAATCCTCTCGGAGGATTTCAAATTGAGCAAACTGCAGGTGAAGAAAATAATGCAATTCATTAATGGCTGGAGGCCCAAAATATAGCCAAACAACCCCAGCTAGCGTTGGACGAAACTGATGTACGTGTGTGCCAGAGGGGGTGCGCTGGGACACAATTCCATGTTTTTTGCACTAAAAACCTTCTCTGTAAATAGGGATAAGAGACACTCCTACTATGCAGATTACGTTTTTGAATGGTGAACAGGCTATTTTGTACATCAATAAAAATGCTGTACAGAACACTTAGAGGTGTGCCTTGTACATCACTCAACACTCAACAGCTGCTAAAAGACAAAAGGCATGTTCAGAGAGAGAATTCTTACCCAAGTAGGTTTATGCGAGAAGGTATGGTATTTATTACAAAATAGCCAAAGCTGAAAAAAACATAAGAATCAAAAAACAAAAACAAAAACAACACTTTTGAACAACAGTTCTCTCCTTTGGGAAAATCGACTTTAGACAATTAACTATCCTGTGCTCTGTCGTTTGGATTGCTCAGTGCTAATTGTTTTACTCTTGTGCCTGAAAATGTTAGTGATATGAAATGACACTTTACTGTTTGTTATACGCTCGGTGGGGATCTTTTCATCAAAAGGCATTTTCCAAAAGTCATGTGTTGATAGAAGGTGTATGACGTCCTTAGAAATAATACAAATTATGACCACAGTAATTTATCTGTAACTGCTGCTAATTTTCTCGAGCAGTGGAAGAAAAGAGCAGAACGTATACATATATGTGTATAGATGTATACACAATGCAAACATGTTTTAAACATCATTATTGGTCTGATGTTTTAGATAACATCTGTTCACTTTCAAATATCAATTGAGGTTTGGGGCCATTAATTAGGTTGCCTCTTAGGAAGAGTGGGCAGAATGATTCCAAAGATTCTCAGAACCCTTTCCCTTGACGCTCAGTCTTACTGGTCTTCATCACTGAAAGCTTAGAGGAAATCAGTAGAGTGTCTGTATTGAAGAATTAAATTTGATTGTAAGCCCATGTGGGGTAGTTTGCATACAATACTCGCATGCTGGTGTCTGGGAGAACGACTGTCTTGTCAAAGGATTATTTGTCTCCTGTTTGAGGGTCTTATATTCCTGGTGTCCGACAGAGAGAGGTCTGAAAAGCATTTCTCAGAGCGTGTTAGGTGTTCTCAACGTGCTTTGTGCTTCACCAGAGCTCAGAAATCAGACATACGATCTTCTGTTATTGTGCGTGCTAGATATGTTGAGTAATTTTTTAAAGTATCAGTAAGTACTTGTTTAGTTCGTAAGCCTCTTCTTTCCTCTCTTCCAAAGAAAATGTATTATTACCATACTTTTATTATTGAGAATTCCAGGACATGATTCTGACAGGTTTTGCCAAATGTGATTAGATATTCCAAACTATAATGTCCTCGTCATCATTCTTGACTTTTTGAAGGAATGTATATCTTAGGAAAGCTAGAGTTCTCCGAGCAAGCCGTCAGCCATAGCCCTGTCTCCCCCCACATCTGATTCTGGATGTGCAGACATCTGTGACTGAGGTCAGCCAACCAGGTGCCAACATGACTTCAGGGTTGGCTTCTTGTTATCTATTCATCCCACTGACCAAAATAAGTAAACAAATGTAAAGACAAGACCCACAATAAGGCAACATGCAAGATGGCTTTATTTCTTGACGTTAAAGATGCTTAATCCATCTCGTGGTATAGAATTGAGGTGAATTGTTGATGCGTCTTCTCATTTGCCATCATAAATCTTTTTTTTTTTTTTAAAGGGGCATTTTTCCCCCTTAACATTTCTCCCAAAATGTAAATACTCTGGGTAGAATGACCCCATAAGGAGAGTATCTTGTAAAATTCGTCATAGTGGAGCGCCCCTCCAGGAATAACTGAAATATTTATTACAAAGGAGTTTCTGGTACCGCACTCACATGACAAGAGACCCTCAGTGACTTTGCCGGTTAGAAAACATCCTTCTGTATAAGCCACCACTTCCGTAGCAACTTTAACCTCTCAGAAACTTCCTTGAAAATAAAAACAGACAGGATGCAGTTGAAAAGCTGCATTTTTTTTCTTTAACAAATCCTCACGGAATCTGCTTTTAAACGCCTGACTCCTGGACACAATTCTCAAATTCAGGCAGGAGGAACCGACTGGCTTTGGGTTTACTATGAAGGTTGCCCCACATACACAAATGACCCCTTTTATGTTTCTTTTTTTGTTTTTTCTTTTGCAAGAACTTGACACAAATAGTTTCTGCGTTCTGTCTTGGCATATTTATATCGAGCTTATATTGGTGGCAATGTAGAGACTGCTTGGAGACAGGCACTGTGGCCCTTGGGTCATGTATTCAGATTTGTTGAACACCTCTTATTGCCAGGAACCATGCTGTGTGACTCGACAATACTAAAAAAAAAAAAGACATGGCTTGTGCCCTCTTGGAGCTCCTAATGTTTATATTTAAAATCACAGTTGCTGAGACTGCATATGTGTGACGAAAAGAGACATGAAATCTTCTGGGCAGTTGGATGTATGGAGAGTTAAATGTGTTATGTCTTGAAAGAATCCACAGATGGAAGAAATGGCAGTCTCCATTAAAGGGATAAAAAATAAACACCATGAGACCATTAAAACTTGGAATATGTTGGAGGCAGAAAGTATCTCGGACTACCATTGGCTAGTGTTCTCTTTTACTGATTGGGAACATTTTTAACTGTAATATCTTCTGGCCTCTCTAAAGGCACAAATAAAGGTAGCCGCCATTACTGAGCTGAACCCTTGTCTGTAGAGGACCTCGGCACCCTGACTAGATGAGGCATGCATTGCTAGAATCATGGCCAGAAAGGCAGTGTGGGAATAGGGTGGAACCGGCCTTTCCCTTCTGAGAGCTGCAGTTTTGCAGTGAAAACACGATGCATAGAGATCCCCAGATGCAGAATCTTTTCTAACCAACCAAGTCAAGATTGAGTACATCTTCTAGCAGGTTCCCTGCCGTCAGGGCAGTAACCATGGGGCTTAGGGGAAAGTGCCTGTCTAAACAGGACCCTGTTTGGGGTTTACATGCATGGCCCCCATCAAGACAGAAAATCAGCAATAAGCCAAATCAAGCAGCTAAAATGTAAAAATATGGACCTAACTCATGCTGGAAGGGAGAACTCACACCCTCCCAGACCGATTCTTTCTCAGAATCTTGTAAACGCCAGCACATTCTCTCTCTTTTAAGTTGAGCTGCTCAACTTTATGAACTGTGAAATTTACATTTATACTCTTTCAACCCACATATACCATTCAAGTTTATGAAGTTGCAGCAAGCCGCCCATTCGACTGAATTGCAGTGTTTATTCTTGTCTCATGGAGAAATAAAACGATCTTACGGGAAACTGTTATGACAATCCATTCCAACTGTTTTCAGACACACACATAAACACCCTCTGCTCACATTCCAGAACCACCTGCACATCATCCCTACAACTCCTTGAGAAGTTCAGGGGGTGGCTGTGGATGGATAGAGGGTCCATTTTCCAAACACTGTGTAACAAGTCGCTACGCGTCATGCCTAAAGAGTATGAAGTTAACATTTTGAATCACAAACTGGAAAACAAAACAGTTCTCCAAAGTACCTCGTGAACCATTCAAAGGAAATTTCTGCGTCATCCACCAGAAAAGCTAAATCTGCTGTTGGATACGTCAATTCCCACTCTTTTTCTAGTAATACAAAGGCAACTGGCTGCTAGGGCAGGAAGTGTAGAACACCCAAAGTGCAAATGACGAGAAGGAGGATTTTTGCCCTAGGGGGCTGTAAAACTGTGTGTGGAATTCTCACAGCCGCTTCTTGTCCCATTGCCGTTTAGTCTTTGAAACTGGGTGTTTTAAAATTGATCTCATGGTGGAAACCAGAAACAAGGGGTAAACGTGATTTCAGTTAAACCTATGTACAAATATCTTCTGTAATTTTGCTGCTCTAATTTTTAGGCTATGAATTTTGTAATGAGCTGATCAGATTACAAATTTCCTTTGTTTACAATCTCATATAGTAGGGGCTCAGATCATTTCTTAGCTATCAATCTCTTCTCCCATTTTCACACGAAGTTCCATTTAAAACATTGTTGAAACTAAGCCTAAAAATTAAACTCAATTAATTAAAAATGGGGGAGTTTTCCTTGATTTAAATGGAAATGGTATATTCTTTTCAAAGAATTTTGTAACCGCCTTTATAGTTTCTTTGCTTGGAAAACCGAGGGTGTTAAATACCAGTTAACAGTTGTATTACTTTCCAGAGCATCATCTAATGGGCCCAATGTGTACCTCAAGATAAACATGGTATGTTATGTCTAAAAAAATTCATGGTTGATTTAAATGGTTCTGAAATGTCTATAAATAAAGAAAATTTAAAAGTTGCTCTTCTTGCAGTCCCTCAGTGAGTCGGACCTAGTGCATAGTTTTCTAGAACTCTGTTCCCCATCCTCATGAAGGAGATGAGAACGCGCGTCTGAAGGGATTCTTAATGCTGCAAGCCCATTCCGTACTAAGAGGCGGAAAGCAATGGCTATTGTACAAAGAAGAAGTTGGGAACCAGATCACCTGATGGCATTCAAAGAAAATCCAGTACCTGTGTGGTCAGAAGTTAGAACAAAAGACAATTCATTTATATAATGAACTGGTGAGGTTTACAAAAAAAACCAAAAAACAAAAAACACTTCGTGTTTGGGGAAAAGAAACAACACAGATTCCTCTCTACACAGTTTAATTTATATAATTACAATCAGCATTAAGAGCAGAAATGGGTGTACAAGAGAAAGTCATGAGCATTCAGCTCACTGTGGCACCCACCAGTGAGTTTTACAGAGAAGTTGGCAAGTGGCAAATGGAGGTTGCTTAAGAGAGCTTCTGTTTTACTCAAAATAGCATGCAGTAGCTTCAGACCACTTTACTGTGAGATTCTGGGGGAGAATCAAAGGGCTGGCAGGACAATGGGAGCCCACATCCTCTGCCCTGACTAGACCTCCCCAGCTTCACAATCACGGAAACGTCTTCCTGACTTCCTTCACCAGACAAAGCATTGTCAAACCATCTTCTACTTAAGCCTTCAACCCTTCTATCCTGTTTCACAGGGATAGAACTTGTAACTAAACCCACAGGTGGCCACTTCCCTGGATTTCCAGGATATGCTCTGGAAGAACTTACAGAATTGAACCTGCACGACGGGTTGGCTAAAGCATCCAAATATCTAGCTCAAGGTCCTAAGAGTGCTTAATCAGATACACGCTAGGACATTGACTTTTCCAAACTGAAAATTGCAAAGTAAATTTGAGTTTAGATATAAGTTGGGTTAAAGTCAAATATCCTGAGGTTAGAAAAAGCCAAATCACTGAAAAGAATGATTAAGCACTGGATAAATTCTTGTTTCACTGAAATGAGTTTTTCCTTAAGAATCACCCTCCAGCTCCTTACTTAGCTAACTCATACACTTACTTCTGGATTTATCCAGAGATCAGGACCTGCGCTGAAGTTGGACATTTAACCAACTGAGCCACCCAGGTGCCCCATAATAATATTTAATTTTTTTCTAGGGGGCACCTGGCTGACTCAGTCAGTAGAGCCTACAACTCTTATTTATTTATTTTTTTAATGTTTTTATTTTTGAGAGAGACAGAGCATGAGTGGGGGAGGGGCAGAGAGAGAGGGAGACACAGAATCCAAAGCAGGCTCCAGGCTCTGAGCTGTCAGCACAGAGCCTGATGCAGGGCTCGAACCCATGAACCATGAGACCTGACTGAGCTGAATTCGGATGCTCAATCGACTGAGCCACATAGGTGCCCCAAGAGCATACAACTCTTGATCTCAGAGTCATGAGTTGGAGCCCCATGTTGGGCATAGAGATTACTTTTAAAAAGTTAATTTTTTTCAGTGCATAGCGTTTCTTTTCCTGGTCCTCCAACTTCTTTGTCTTCTAAGATCTTCAACCGATGCTACCCAGTCAGTGCTAGCTGGAAATCAAGAGAAATCTCTCCTGCTTATAAAATGGAGGCTCTGAGCATATCTCCTGCTCTTTGATCAAAAAGTATGACTCAGCAGAGATAGTGAGACAAATAGAAGATTTAAAAAATGTAAACAACAACTTACACATAGCACACATACCTTCTATGGTACTGTATCCAGCCAGGCCAGTCCCTCTGGGACACCAGAGTGGAGAAGCAACTGTAGTACTAAATATGACCGCAGGGTGTCGGGCTTTTCCAACCAGCTAATGGCTACACAAGGATTACTCCAGTCAACTGGGATGGAGTACAACGGTGAGGCAAGGATTAGTGCAGAGTAAAACATAAGTCCAGTCATATTGGTGGCCTCCTCCCCTCATTCAATTTTTCACTTTCCTTATCCAAGCACATTGGAATCCTGAAGTCATGGAAGCAGAAAGAAGTGGCTCAAAAAAGATAAGGAATTTGAAAGTGGAGCACTGTGCTTTTTCCAAGCCATATGTAGAGAAGGAAAAATTCTTCCTCTACCCGTCAAATTCTTCCAGCTGGACTAAGAGTTAATTTAACAGATTAACAGAAGAAAGAACCAAAGTTTTCTTTTGTGTGCCCAGAGGCCCAGTAATGAAATTGAGACCTAAAGAAATGACCAAAGCAGGCAGTTTTTTATTTTATACTTTTTAGACAAAGAGACAACCTGTGAGGAATCAATTAACTTTGGGAACTTCAGTTAGAAAGAAATTCTGAACAGAATTTGGGCTGGGGCAGTAAATTAGTAAAAAGTTAACAAAGGTTTTTCAAACAGCCTTCTTGGGTCTAAATTTCTCATCTCTGATAATAAGGATGTGTCTTTATCTCCTGGGACAGGGAGGTACATTTCACATGGGAGGTTTATTTCCTGCTTTCAGGGGGACAGAAGAGGGCCTGAGTATCCTTTTGCAGGGGCTATCTCTTAAGTAACTTTTATTTAAAATAATCAGGATGCTAAAGTGGCCTTTAGGGGTGGCTTGTCCTTGGATCCTACACATATATCCACTGGGGAAGAGGTAGAGGAATTTTCAAAATGCAAAACTGGCCTATCAGTTGCCTTGTCTCTTCTTGGTTCTGAGTCTCTGGAATTTTGAAAGTGAATGATGCTCTTGAGTTTAAAAAAAAAAAAAAAAGCTGTACTTTTTTTTTTTTTTCCATTGGTTGGTTGTAAGCAACAAAACCCTCAACCAGAAACAAAATCTCTCAAGTACCATTAATTACACTAAAGCTGACTTCCAAGTTAGGATTGAAAAAGTTCAACTCCTTCAGGCCTCCTTCGCTCTTTTTTTTTTTTTTAATATTTATGTTTGAAGGAGAGAGAGAGACAGAGACAGAGCATGAGGAGGGGAGGAGCAGAGAGAGAGGGAGACTCAGAATCCGAAGCAAGCTCCAGGCTCCGAGCTGTCAGCAGAGAGCCCCACACAGAGCTCAGACTCATCAATCGCGAGATCATGACCTGAGCTGACGTCAGACGCTTAACCAACTGAGCCACCCGGGTGGCCCTCCTTCACCTTAATAAAACCATGAACCTACCTGTTTGATTCTGCAAGGAAGAACAAAGAGAATGTCAAACTTCCGCTCTTGCATAAATAACTTTATGTTTCATTCTCTGTGCTTTTTACTACTTTCAGCAGTGCCATTTTTGACAAGGTAAAGGAAGTTTCTCAATTCAACTTTTAAGGTGATGAATTTACAAATCTGGTAAATTACTAATAATTTAAGTTTCCAATCCAAAGGAAACAAAACACTAATTTGAAAAGATACATGCACCCCTATGTTTATTGCAGCATTATTCACAGAAGCCAAGTTATGGAAGCAACCCAAGTGTCCATTGAGAGATGAGTGGATAAAAAAAGAAATGGTACACACACACAGACACACACACACACACACACACACACACACACACTGGAATATTACTCCGGCATAAAAAGGAATGAGATCTTGCCATTTGCAACAACATGGATGGACCTTTAGGATATGCTAAGTGAAATAAGTCAGGAAGAGAAAGACAAGTACCATAGGATTTCACTTATATGTGGAATCTCGAAAAACAAAATGAACAAGCAACAAAAAAGTAGAAAGAGACCCACAAATAGAGAACAAATTGTGGGCTGTCAGAGGGGAGGGAGGTGGAAGGATGGGCAAAACGGGTGAAGGAGAGTGGGAGATACAGGCTTCCAGTTATGGAACAAATAAGTCACAGGGATGAGAACAGTATAGGAAATACAGTCTATAGCATTGCAGTCGCGTGGTAGCTCCATTTGTGAGCACAGCATAACTTATCAAATCAGTAGGTTGTACACCTGAAACTAATGTAACATTGTATGTCAACTATACTTCAATAAAAAATAAAATAAAAATGAAAAAAATTTTAAAACAATTAAAATCATTTCAGTTTGAGTTTGAGTTGTCATCTTGAAACAGGATGATTGCCAAAGTTTTCATATAGCCAGACTTACCTGTTTGTACCACATTTCAGTGACTGGAGATTAAGGGTCATGGGAAAATGGCATAGTTCTGGGAATTGGAGCACAGGTCACAGAAACACCGTCCTTCACGTCGTAAAATGATCAGCTCTCCTGGTTTCATGTTTCTTTTTGTGTTACCGCTGTCCTATACACAAAAGCTCTCTCTTTTGGTGTCTCATCTGTGTGAAGACTATAGAATTGTACCAATTCTTCATATAAGATTATCTGGCCCCTTCTAAAGTTGAAAATGTCTAGCAATATAAATTATCATTTTCCCATTAAAGCAAAGGCAATCTGGAGAGATGATCTGACAAGATCTGTACTGATCTTGAGTCAGGATTACTCATGAACTCACGCAAAATCTGAGTCCTGGACAGGACTTTAAAGACCCTCAAACACTGTCATGATTTATTTGTATGTGTAGAGATCTCCAGGGTAGAAGTTCCCGTTTCTACATTGCACACTTCCTGGTTCTTCCTTTTCTGCCTCCCTTTGCAACTTAAGTTGTCCACCCAATTTTATAGTATGTAAGTTATATCACATTTTTTTCATTTTTTTAATGTTTATTAATTTTTGAGAGAGAGCACATAAAGGGGGGGAAGGGCAGAGAAAGAGGGAGACACAGAATCGGCTCTGCACTGAGAACGGAGAGCCCAGTGTGGGTCTTGAACTCAAGAGCTGTAAGATCATGACCTGAGCCATAGTCAGATACTTAACCAACTGAGCCACCCAGGCACCCTTATATCACAATTTTCTTTTAATTTTTAAAAATGTTTTATTTATTCTTGAGAGAGAGAGCATGAGCGAGAAAGGGGCAGAGTGAGAGAGGGACACAGAATCCGAAGCAAGATTCAGGCTCTAAGCTGTCAACACAGAGCCCCACGTGGGGCTCGAACTCACAGGTCATGAGATCATGACCTGAGCCAAAGTCAGACGCTCAACCGACTAAGCCACCCAGGCACCCCCTATATCACAATTTTTTAAAAGCTCACCTATTCCTCCATGGAGATTAGTTGTGAATCGGGCCATTTTCTATTATACTCTTTCTCAGACCTCAGACTGTTCATTTTCTTTCTTAGTTTTCCTGGGATGAGAATAGCGCATGACTTGTCACCAAGGCTTCAGCACTGTTCTACGCTAGTTATCTGTACATTTTGAAGAAGTGAGATTTCTCTATATTAATCCTCCTGGATGATAAGAAGACATGGGAATTATTTGTGCTGGCAGAAAGAAAAAGACAACGTGTAGAGATCCCACTATTCTAGTAACGTAAATTACTGGGATCCATGAATTGGTTAATCATTGATAGTTTGTTATTTGGAATGTTGAGATAACTCATTTATCTTTCACAGATAACTAACTATAAAAGAACAGTTTGAAATATGGAATGGGAAAATGAAGTACATGTTCTTCTTATTCAGTTAACTATTACGTATATCTCACCGGAATTAATGCTCGATGGAAAAAAAAAAAAAAAAAAACAACGCTATTATTTAACCCTTGCCTCTCTGAGAGACATGTTGTTTGTTTCTACTTTTTGCCTCACCATGTTGCCAGGATTGGCCATTTTTAGAGCACTCATCTTCCATCCATTGGCTTCTGTCTCCTGACTATCACCCTGGTCAGGGCTTGATTTTGGTGTAGGAAGATTATAAAGGGCAAGTGGGCGGTGGTTGCTGGAGATGAGGATTTGTTCAATTCCAGAAGCCACGTTCAATTCCAGAAGCCATGTTCAATTCCAGAAGCCATGTTCCAGGCTGTGGATTAGCTCACTATCAGATTTGTTTATCTCTTGACCTAGCCCAGCCCCTCTCCTCACTGACCACTTACTCTTCACTGAAATAAAGGACCCCATCTACTCTATTTTCCCCCATCCTGGGTTTCTTCTCACACCTCTTTCCCTGGACCTTCTTAGATCTTCACCCAGATTTAGCCCAAATTTCACATTTCCCTGAATTCCTTGTATGTGTTCTCATTCGATCTCCAGTTACCTTGTTAAGGTGCTTTAAAACACTCTCTAACCTGATTTCATAAATGTATTCTTACTCACAGCCAAAGAGATCCACTAGGCAAACAACACTGGAGAGACTGGATTGGTCTCATAGGCAGACGGAAGAAGGGAGGACACCTGGTGTGGCATTGCATGGGTTGTTAAGTGAAGCAATTTGGGGGAAGTGCCTACCATCATTCCTAGGCGGTGAAAATTTCCCTTTTCAAACTAGATGTATGAATGCTAAAGTTAGGCTTGAAATTGCTTTTACTATCAACAAAATATTTATTGACCACCCTCCACTCTTTGGCATGCTCCTAAAGAGACATTCCCCATGCGTTTAGGGGAAAATGTGTCTCATTAGCTCCTAGGTTGACCAACACTCAGTTATTCTCCAGTTATCCACCCAGTCCTGGCTACTACACCCTACCCTGCCCAGACCACAGGGTCACCTCCTGCTATTCATCGCCCCCTGGAGCTCCTGGGAACCACCTCTGGTTGGATAGTTGCTTCTGCAAACAGGTGTCACTTGAGATGTGCTCATAGGCATTTCCTGTCCTCCCTCCGTCCCTTCTCTCCCCAGCACCATTATAAGTGTGCTCACAGTACAAGCTGTTTCCTCAGCCTAAGTTACAGATACGCTTTCCTTATAATCCCAGGTGTCCCGCAGGTGTATACACATTCGCACACACCCACACATATGCTACAGATGCGTGTTTCAAAGACTCACAATCTAAACCCCTAAGGAAATAGACCCAATAATGAATGACAGATCTCTTCATAACTGCACGCTTAGCTACCCAAATGCCCTGCAAAAGCTTGGAAATACCACCCATACAGTCATGATTATATTCTTACACTTGCTCCCATCCTATATCCTGAAGGAGGGTTTGTTTCTCTAGGGACGATAATTGAACGCCTTTGGGGTCAGCCAGTTATGAATTTGCAGCAGATATTTGTGCCTTATGATCAGTGTGACTATTGGCCTCATTTTCTTACCTACAAAATGGGAAAAGGGACAGCTACCTCTTAGAATGGTTATGGCAACTGAATGAGTTGATATATGTGATACCTCTTAGTTCAAAGACTTAATTCTGTTTCAAAATAGAACTAAACCCTTTTAGAAACGAGAAGGTGGTGATAGGAATAACATTTTTCCTCTGGCCATCCATTTATTTAGTATGGGTTTTTTGAGCATGTATTAAGTTTTCAGTACAGACCTGAGTGCTAGAGTTGCTCTAGTGAACAAGACACATTTTCTGTCTATAAGTTGATGGTTTACCGTTAGCACAGTAGTCAAATCTCTGATTCAGTACTTAATGTGTTCCATTCACTGGAACTTAGGAAATCATCTCATTAAATTTAAACAGAAGCAAGAAGAGGTATTTCCCATTTTTATAGATGAAGAAACTGAGTCTAAAAGGGTAACTTACCCCGGGTGCAGTTAGCTCCTTCGGTTAAGCATCCAACTCTTGATTTTGGCTCAGATGATGATCTCACAGTTCATGGGATGGAGCCCCACACTAGGCTCCGTGCTCAGAGCATGGAGTTTACTTGAGTTTCTCTCTCCCTCTTTCTCTGCCCCTCCTCCCTCAAAATAAATGAACATTAAAAAAAATAGACACATGCCAACTGACTCTGTCTCTGTCTCTCTGTTTTTAATGTTTATTTGTTTTTGAGAGAGAGAGCAGCTCAGGCAAGCAGGGGAGGTGCAGAGAAGAGAGGGGAACAGAGGATCCGAAGCAGGATCTGCGCTGACAGTGAAGAGCTGGACATGGGGCTCGAACTCACAAACTACCATATCATGACTCGAGCTGAAGTTGGAAGCTTAACCGACTGAGCCACACAGGTACCCCCCAATTCTGTGTCTTTTTAATCAGGAAATGTATTTCCCAGAAGCTCCACTCCATAGATTTCCACTTGGCTAAAACCAGGTCATGTAACCACCCTAAGTGCAAGAGTCACATGGGCGAGTATATCTAACCCTGAACTACTCAGGGCTCTCTGAGTAAGGGAGGAGAGACTAGACCTTGGATAAGCAGCCTGCAGCATCTGCCTAGGCACTTGGGCAATACATGCTCATTGTCCCAGAGCCCGCTGAAGGAATGCAGTCCATCCTGCTAGAGGTATTTTTGATACACGAGTCAGAAGCTGAGGACAGAACTCAGCTCTAGAGCAAGTTAGACCATTACCTCTCCAGGATCACATCCTGATTCTTGCTTGTATTTGTTGTGTCAAGCCCATCAAAATTTTGTGAGAAATGCTGCATATCATATTCCATCCCCTGGAAATACCTAATGCATATTACCATATTAAAGGCTCTGAGAAATTTTCAAGAAAAACTTGTTTGACTCTATTTAACCCCAAGTTTCTCCAACATTCTCCAGACCAGGCTTTGGAAATGCTGATCTGGGCCAGTACCTTGAGGTCATCCAGTTTACTTCTTCTTGGCCATGTGGTTCGCTAAGAATTGAGCGGTTGGCAGGGAATAAGAAGTATGGGATTTCCACTCCACAGGGTAGTCAGTCTGACCCTACGTTCCTGAGCACACTCCTGGGCCTCAAGCTTGCAAGTGCCCTGCGCTCAGGCTAATGCTTCGCCGATTGCTGTCTTGAAATTAATTTCTGAACAGGGGTTTCACGTTTTCGTTTTGTCCTGAGCCTGGGAAATTATATAGGTGACTCAGGCAAACAGGGTACAGATCAGATATATATGATTTGTATTTTCAACATTTTCCTATTTCAGAAGAAGCAGTTGCTTGCGAGTTTAAATAGGTTTGCCCTTCTTACTGACATACGTAAGCATATATGAAATCATGCTAAAACATTAGAAGTGTTCTCTCATTCCTGGTAATACCTTCCCCTGACTCTTATCAAGGGGGTTATGTCAAGTTTGTATCAAATGCAGTGAAAAAGAAATTAGACTCATCCTGTTATCATAAATGGATATGAAGAGAAATTTAAAGCAAACTTTTTTTTTAAATGTTTATTTATTTTGAGAGAGAGAAAACTATTGGGGGATGGGGGCAGAGAGATAGAGAGAGAGAGAAACAGCCTTACGTGGGGCTCAGGCTTACAACCGTAGGACCATAACCCGAGCTGAAATCAAGAGTCAGACAGACACTCAACCCACTGAGCCACCCAGGCGCCCCTAAAGCAAACAAAGTCTTCTTAATAGTAAGACAAATGGGGTGCCTGACTGGCAGAGTCAGTAGGGCATGTGACTCTTGATCTCGAGGTCATAAGTTTAAGCCCCACATTGGGCATAGAACTTGCTTTAAAAACAAATAAATAATAAATAATAAATAATAAATAAACCCAGTAAGACAATTAAAGTGCCTTTAATTCCTCTTTGAGTGCCTTGGGGAAGGGAATCATGTTTTATTGATTTATGTATTTCAATATATAACACAGTACATAGACTATACTAGGTGGCCAGTTGGCTGATGGGCTAAAATAGTGGTTGTTGAGTGAAAGAACTTGACAAGGTCCAACTAGAAATTAGAGAAACTCTCTAGATAGCCAGAGACCCAAGCCTCCAGTGCAGACTCTGGTGAAGCCCAAGATCTATTTTTCTCCTGCCAATCAATCCCTTTTGTCAAGTTGGTTTGAGGTTCTAGAACTTAAATTTTATACCAGAGTAGGAACCAGCCATGTGACCCCAAAGGACACCCTCCACCAACACACATGCATATCAGAAGCAACCACCAATCTAACTGGTCCTTCACACTGAAGGAAATTCCTAAAAACAGGAACAAAACTCAATCAGAACTAGGATTGGAGACCTTCTGCATTAGAAATTTCTATTGGGGGGGCGCTTGGCTGGCTCAGTCTGTAGAGCATGTGCCATTTAATCTCAGAGTCGTGAAGTCGTGGAAAAAAAAAAGAAATTTCTTTTGAAATAATGTGATGATATAAACAGATTTACCTGCAAGGCTAAGCAGGAAACAAAAATAATAAGCTGATTTCTTTAGCCTTAGCTCCAGGCAAATCTGCAGAGCTTTTAATTTATTTTTGTCCTGTTCTTCCATTTCCAGCCTAAAATGTCTTCATACCAACAGCCCCTATCACCCCAACCCCCATGGATGAAATGTAATAAGGAGGAAAACCAGTGGTATCTTCCACAAAGGATCGTTTATGAGTCAGTCTGCCTCTCTGTATAGGTTAACTCACATCTAACTTTATTTGACTTGGAGAAACCTAAACAGAGTCTTGGGAATGGTGTTGAAGAAATAAAATTGCCTTTAGGAAGCAAGAACCAGACTTTCATTTCTTTGAAAGAAGAAAGTTGAGCCCAAAGGAAAAACAAAAAAAGCAACCAAGCTTATATTTTAGTAGAAAGAGGAAAGGAGACTCTTTGTCATTATTTGTCATGTAAAATAGCAAGATAATGACCCAATAGGGATTGGCCTTTTCACTGGAAGGAAGGGGATGGCATTTAGATTTCTTCTGAGTCAGAAACTGGGTCTTATATGTCTTTACTCTTCCCTGCCAGCAACCACGACAGCGAATTGTTGGTAGTGGGTGTTCAATAATATGTGTTGGTTATTTCATGGATGAGTGGGTGGGTGAATGCATGAGTTGGCTGGTGGACTTAAATTCAGCAAATTCCTCTCTTTTCTTCTCCACTGTCATAGCAGTTGGTGTCTGTCCCCCGATGCTTGCCCACAGCCCTGTCCTCAATACTGCTTGAACCAGTATGCACACCCTCGTATCAGTGCCAGTCGCTTCCAGATAGTGAACTGGGGTCTAAAATTCTCATGTTGTCACTGGACTGTGGGCTCCCATGTCCTGTTTATCTTAGTCCTGGTCCCCCAAGACTAGCCCACCAGCCTGTCCCTCTCTGGTCATATGCAATAACTATTTATGTTGTTGGAACAGTGAATGTAAACAAATTAACCATTTCAACTCTCCTTTTGCAAACAAATTATTCTTTAAGTCTTTTTTTTAAAGTTTATTTATTTATTTTGAGAGAGACAGAGAGAACAGGAGCAGGGTGGGGATGAGGAGGAGCAAGAGGGGGTAGGGGAGGGGGGCAAGAGGGCAGGGGGAGGAAGGGCAGAGAGAAAGGGAGAATCTCAAGCAGACTCCATGCAGGTCAGCACAGAGCCCAATGTGGGGCTCGAACTCACAAACCGAGAGATCATGACTCGAGCCAAAATCAAGAGTTGGACGCTTCATCGACTGAACCACCCAGGCACCCTTTGTCATATTTTTTTTTAAAGAAAGATCAATGTTTCCTAAAAATACTAAATGTCTTAAGATACTTGTATTTTCCTAACTATTTAAGGAATCTCTTTTGTTCTTGAAGTTGAAACGTGCATTTAGTTTTCAGTCCAATGAAATGATCTGTCATAGCTCTAAAAAAGTACAGGACACCCAATTGCTTTAAGCGTTTTCTTTTGTTTTTTTAGTAATCTGTACACATGGGGCTCGAACTCATGGCCCTAAGATCAAGAGTTGCATGCTATACTGACTGAACCAGCCAGGAGCCCCAGGGCACCCAATTTCCCTAACGTTTTCTTTTTTCTTTATCTTTTCTCATTGAAAATGGTAAAAAACATTAAAATAAAAATCTGCAACTTAATGAATATGTAATTATTCATTAAGTAAATCATGTGATTTACTTTTTATGGTTTGAAACATTTGCCTCTATTAGGTTTCTTTCTTCCCCTATGTGAACACGCAGTTACATTGTGCCAGATTTGTCTCAAAACAGAGAGCACGTACGTAAGTAGCCATTGGAAGCATCTTGATTTCAAAAAGGCCATTTCAGAGAAATCTCTTTTCTAGTTCCTCCTTTCAAAAGTTTTAAGAGAGCACAAATCTAAAAAGAAGAAATACACACTATAGCATTCTGAGATTTGGAGAAGACAGGCAAAGGTTAACAAAAATAGAAAGAAAGAAATTTAACTCATTCCATTTTATTGAAAGCAATTTCCAAGTAGCTTATCTGTTATGAAGATAACTTCATCCAAGCGTTTATTTAATAGTTAATTAGCAGCATCTCTTAAAAGATCTCTGCAGCCTAGAAAACACAAGGCCATAATCCCGGCTAATAATATCAAAGTGATGAGCAAAGACATAGCACCTACGTTTTCAGCTGATGATGTGGCAAAGATCATGAAATTCTGCAAAACTCAATCTAAAGTGAGTTATAAATCGCACAAATACCAGCTAATGGATAATGAGATCCTATTCTAATGTTGATAATGTGCAATGTAAGTGTTTCCTGTTTCTTAAATAGGATATCTTTGACCATTTAAACAAGTCTTTAGCACCAAGCATCCACAGGCATGAGTATATTAGAAAAGCCATTTTGTGTATGCTGCTTGGAGGTAATGAGAAAGTGCTTCTCGATGGGACACGCATAAGAGGAGACATCAATGTCTTATTAATAGGTAAGAGCACGCTGAGTTAATAGTGCATTGATAACTTATTTTTATTGTCCCCTCCTCACCATGCTTGTGTGACTCAGTGATGTAATATTAGCAAGAAAACAAAAAGCCAAACTAACACAATTACAGTGTCATCTTTTTCTCGTATAAAAATGTGCATTGCCTTTTCCTAGAAACATTTTTTATCCTTGAGAGTATCATTTGACCTTTTCAACAAATACCCTGTGTCCAATACATCAATCGCCTTCCCCCAATTCCCCACTTCTCACCTTACCCCTCCCCATTTTATCTAGCCCTACGTTGATCTAGTCAATAATCCAACAGACACCCTTGAAAGGTGGACTATTGTTTCAATCTCCCTCTCGGTGGTTGCCCATCTTTCCATTTTGCTCTTTGAGCAAAGACACAAAGGTCAAGTGGGGTTTAAGCAAGGGCTTTGAGTGCTTTCATCTACAAACCCACCATTGGCAGCTCTTGACCTACCACTAACAACATGGCCTCTGGATGGTGGGCACTCAGGGGGGTACAAAAATTCATGTGATTCAAGGTCTGCCTTTCTGCGGAAGCTGTGGAGATGAGACAAATATATTCATTGCATATGCAATTCTTAACTTCTTACTCCATGCCAGGAATCGCCAGCCACAGATAAAAAGTGGAAGACACAAAGCTTATCCTCAGGTTTACAGGGAAAGCAAGAAGATACACGTGTGCAAATCAGTGCATCAAAGCGCTCTAGGCTCTATGACAGGTGTGTAAGCCGAATGTTGAGAGGGCACCCCCAGAAAGTACCAGGCGGGAGATTCAGAGGAGAAAGATATCACACAGGTGAGAACAGTGGTGAAGTTTTTGAGAGCAGGACTTCAGATTTCAACCCTTCCCTCGAATGGTCATTTCAAGGACTCTTTCAAAAATATTCCTAAAGAATACCTGCTTCCAAGTATTCCATAGTATCTCCCACATTTGGTCTTGTGACATATTCAGATTTCCACTTAATTGTCACCTTCAAGAGACTTTACTAGACATCCTAAATAAAGTAGCCACCTGGTCGGCCACTCTCTTTTACATAAACTTTACTAACATTTGTCAAAACCTACTGTTTCTCTTGTGGTTTTAAGCATTGCCCATAAGTTCAAAGAAAGCCAGGACTTTGTGTTGTTGTTTGCTGTATCCCCAGTGCCTAGAATAGTATGCTTAAAAAAAATGGGGGGCGCCTGGCTGGCTCACTTGGTTGAGCATCCAACTCTTGATTTCAGCTCAGGTCATGATCTCACGGTTCGTGAGATCAAATCCTGGGTGGGGCCCTGTGCTGGCAGCACAGAGCCTGCTTAGGATTCTCTCTCTCTCTCTCTCTCTCTCTCTCTCTCTCTGTCCCTCCCCTGCTCATGCACATGCACGCTCTCTCTTTCTCTCTCAAAATAAATAAATAAACATTTTTTTTGAAAAAGTGTGCTTAAAAATATTTTTGAATAGGGATGCCTGGGTGGCTCAGTCTGTTGAGTGTCTGACTCTTGATTTCGACTCATGTCATGATCCCATGGGCTGAGCATGGAGCCTGCTTCAGATTCTCTCTCTCTCTCTCTCTCTCTCTCTCTCTCTCTGTCCCCTCTCCTGCTTGTACTCTCTCTTCTCTCTAAAATATAGATAGATTATAGATAGATAGATACTACCTATATCTATAATATAGATGTAGATATAGACGATACAGATGATACAGATATAGATATAGATATAGATATAGATATAGATATAGATATAGATATAGATATAGATATAGATATATAGATATATCTCTATATATCACAGAATTTTCTCAAATCAGCCCTGAGTTCAGGCCCCTTTTGCTTTCTCGAAACTTCATATTCCACTCACTTTTCCTCCACCCATATTGGCCTTCAATCAATATCCAGTATTATTCTACAAGGAAATAAACTTTACAGAATGCTCATCACACCCCCACTAACAACATCTCAACATGCCCCAGTGCCTCTGACAAGGGTCATAGCCAGAACCGAGGCCTACGGCAGCCATGATACTCAAGCTACATCGCCACAAATATCAAACTCTAAGAATATAATTGTTAAACAATAAACAATATAAATAATGTAAGCAAATTAAATATATTCTGGATTATTGACAGTGTTGTCTTTTTGCTATAAGTTTATGGTTTTCTAGTTCAAATGTCATGAAAAACTAAAATTTGGGATGATGTGTTTTGCTCATTCCCTAACATCTTTTGGCCAAACAGAAGGACTGCCATTCTGAGAAGAGGGAAAATGGCACAGTTATATTCAATAGGCAAGTGGGAAAAGTACCCTAAATATTATTTAGGCTAACAATGATCCAAATGAAATATTGTCTGTACTTTAAAGCTTCTTTCTAAAAAATAATTCTTTGAAATGTGTTGTTATCTTTTTACCTTGCTAATCTATTCAATTGTGCTAATCTATTCAACTCAGTTCCACAAATATTTACTGAGTAGTTCTAAGCACTTGGAATGGGATGGGGAGAGGGGAGATGATGGGGAGGCTAGGAATGTATGTAAAGCTGACTAGGAACCACAAGCATCCTTAAATCCAGCATCCTACCATGCGTTCCAAAACATTTTTATGCAAACATCCCGTGTTTTAAAAGATTGTGCCTCTCTGCACTTGCGTTTTCAGCACTCAAAATCGAAAAGAGGTCAGAGAGAGCTTCCTTGCTGTCACAGAAGCATGCTCTACCGGCAGGCTCACCCAGCCCCCCAAAGCCGCCATGCTTCTAGTTTTGCTGGTTGCCTTCTCTATGGGAAAATCAACAGAGCATCTGTTGCTCTGAGCTTGAAAACAAAAACGTCCTCTGCTGTGCTAGGAGATAACATCCGCAGAAGGCTGAAAATGAAAATAAAATAAACAGAGGACTGCAGATCGTGCAAATTAGCCTACATGAAAGCCAGAGGAACAGCCTGTCATCTTGCTGTTAAATAAGACCGTGGCTGTTGCTGATTTGAAGGGACAGATGACTGAATGACAAGTGTGAATAAACCCTGGAAAAGGTGCAAAGTGAGCCATAGGGAAGCAAGGAACGCAGAGCAGATGGACAATTGGATTTGAACAGAAGGAGGAAAATAGAATTTTTAGCATGAGTTTTTTCAAAAGATACCAATAACCCATATTTCTATAGATGTACGCCTTTTCTTTCTCATTTCTAAGTCCCTCTCAGTTTGCTGTCAAAAAAGACATATAGGGGCTGCTGGTAAAATGATACAGATAAGAATTCCATGGGTAAGAATACTGGACGATTTCCATAAATCTCAAAAAGCATTGTGTCACTTCATATGTTGAGTTACATAGGCATTTTGTAAGACTAAATTCAGAGGCCCCTGGGTGGCGCAGTGAGTTGAACATCTGACTCTTGATTTCGGCTCAAGCCATGGCCTCGAGGCTTGTGAGTTCGAGCCCAGCGTCAGGCTCTGTGCTGACAGTGCAGAGCCTGCTTGAGGTTCTCTCTTTCTCCCTCTCTCTCTCTGCCCTTCCCTCATGCTCTCTCTCTCTCTCTCTCTCTCAAGAATAAATAAATAAAACATAAAAAACAAAATAAAAAAAGACTCTAAATTCAAATACAAGCCAATGAAATCAGTCAATCAATTAACATAGCCTATCTCTGGTATGCTGAGGTCCCAAAGTACTTACTATACATACATTCGCTGCCAGCAGGAAATGAACTATCTAGGTGATGAAGCTCCCCATTTTAAGAACCAAAACTTTTCAGTTTGAAAGTATTTATTGAACGAATCGATGGATGGATGAATTGGATTGTGTGGTTAGTTGCATTCAGTAGTAGACATTGAAAACAGGTTCTTGGTGAACTCATAGATGTAAGACACTGTAGTACCATCCCGCAAGGACACGTTTGGGAGCTGAAATATGAGTTGGGACCACAGCTTCACTGAGACAGTCCTTACTGGTAAATCAGATATAATAGAGCAAGTGGGGAGGGCAGGTGGAATGGGCCAATCAAGAGGCTGTCACCGATGGCCACCAAGGCACCTGCTAAGAGAGCACCCTGAGGGCTCAGCAATCAGACTCTGTGACTGGTTAAAAAAGAAACAGTACCAGGTTTCTTAGGGGCGAAGCAGTATCTTGAGTTCTGCACATGATGAGTGAGTCCAATATTTCTCCCACCCAGGATGCTCTGATGGATTCATATCAAAGCCTTAGGAAAAACACAAATGCAAAGGAAAAAACCAAACCATGATCCTTATGTAAGATCCCTACACAAGACTGGTAACACTGCCACGCCATCTGGCATGGTTTCAGAGAACCCAGGGAAGCTCTAGCAATCAGCAGCAGCAGCAAGCCTCCAATAAAGGACAGCCTCACAACAGCCACTTCCTGGCCCCACACAGTGTCACAGCTTGGCCACCGTGACACAGCTGGCCCGCCCCACCAGAGTCTGTGGGCACCACAGCAGCACTAGCAGGGACTTCGGCTTTCACTCAAGAAAGAGTGACTGTGCACAGACCCTGGTAACACAATGACAAACAAGGCACATTTGGTGTCTGCCTTAGCAGCATTTACATTCCAGAAAGGACTTGTCAAGTGTATTAGTTTCCTAGGACTGATGTAATAGGGCACCTCAAACGGGGTGGCTTAAATAACAGAAATATATCGTCTCGTGGGTCCGGGGGCTAGAATTCCAGGAGCACAGTGCAGGCAGGGCTGTTTCCTTCAGAGGGTTATGAGAGAAAGTATGTTCTATGCCTCTCCCTCCCTAGGTGGTTTGCTGCACTCTTTGGTGCTTGGTGTGTAGACCCATCACTCCCATCTGTGCCTTCATCTTTCTGTGATATTCTCCCTGTGTGCATTTCTGGGTCCAAATTTCCTCTTTTTAAATATATTTTTTAGAGTTTACTTATTTATTCTGAGAGAGCACACGAGCAGGAAAGAGAAAGGGGGAAAGAGGGAGAGGGGGAGAAAGGGAGAGAGAGAATCCCAAGCAGGATCCACGATACCAGCACAGAGCCTGACTTACGGCTCAATCTCGTCAACCATGAGATCATGAATGACCTAAGCCAAGATCAAGAGTCAGATGCTTAACCAACTGAGTCACCCAGGCATCCCTAAATTTCCCCCTTTTATAAGGACACCAGTCATATTGGATTAGGGAGCCCACCCTGCTCCAGTATGACTTCACCTTAACTAGATGTAACTAATTACATCTACAAACACTGTTTTCAAATAAGGTCATATTCTGGGGTACTGGATGGTAGGATATCAACATATGCAGAACAGCAGAAGGAACAGTGATAGGAGCCGGAGCAGGTATGGCTGAATGATGGGTGCCATACGTAATTGAGTTCTTGTGAGAAAACCCCTGGAAATTCTCAAAATTATTGTAGAGGACTTAGAAGTGCCGGGAGGTCTCACATAAGCAGATGGGGACAAAAGACTGAAAAATACAATTTATTGCTTTTATCCTTTTGCTTCTTTTCCGGTTTTATTGAGATAAAATGGACAGATCACATTGTGTAAAGTTAAGGTATACAACGTGATGATTTGATGCATGTATATATTGCAAAATGTTTACCCCAAGAAAGGTAGTTAACACCTTCACATTGTGAAGTGTGTTTTTTGTGTGTATATTTTTTGTGTGTATATGAGAACACTTAAGATCTACTCTCTTAGCAACCTTAAGGTATTATAATACAATATTGTTGACTATAGTCACTATGCTGTACATTGTATTCCCAAGACTTATTCTTTTTATAACTAGAGGTTTATATCCTTTGACTGGCATCTCCCCTTTTCCCCCCACCTCCCGGTCCCTGGTAGCAACAATTCTACTCCCTGTTTCTATGAGTTCAGCCTTACTATTTTTATTTTAAAGATTTTATTTTAAATAATCTCTACACCCAACATGGAGCTCGAACTCACAACCCTGAGATCAAGAGTCACATGGTCTCTAAGAGCCAGCCAGACGCCCTGAGTTTGCAATTTTTAAATTCCATACATAAGTGAAATCATATGGTGTTTGCTTTTCTCTTAGCATTATAGCCTCAAGATCCATCCATGATGTTGCACATGGCAGGATTTCTTTCTTTCTCATTACTGAATAATCCATTGTACATCTATATTGTATCTTCTTTATCCATTCACTTCCATATTTTGGCCATTTCCATATGTTAACTATTGTAAGCAATGTTGCAATAAGCATGGGAGTACAGATGTCTTTTTGAGATCCTGATTTCATCTCCTTTAGATATATATCCAGAAATAGGATTGTTGGATCACATGGTAGTTCTATGTTTTTATTTTTTGAGGAACCTCCATACTGTTTTCTATGGTGGCTGCACCTATTTCCATTCCTACCAACAGTGCATGAGGGTTTCTTTGTCTCCACATCTTTGCCTACGCTTGTTATTGCTTTTCTTTTTAATAACAACCACTGCAACAGGTCTGAGGTGATATCTCATTATGCTTTCGATTTGCAGTTCCTTGGTGATTAGCGATGCTGAACATCTTTTTGTGTACCTGTTAGCCATTTGTATGTCTTCTTTAGAGAAATGTCTCTTTGGGTCCCCTGCCCATTTTTTAATCTAGGGTTTTTTTGGTTTGTTTTTTTTTTTGCTATTGGATTGTATGAGTTCCTTATATATTTTGGATATTAACCCCTTATCAGATAGATAGTTTGCAAATATTTTCTCCTATTTCATAGGTTGCCTTTTCATTCCATTGATTGTTTCATTTACTGTACAGAAGCTTTTTAGTTTGATACGATCCTACTCGTTCATTTTTGTCTTTGTTTTTTTTGTGTGTGTTTTTTGTGTTTTTGATGTCATATCCAAAAACCTGTTGCAACCAATGTCAAGAACACTTTTCCCTATGTTTTCTACTAGGAGTTTTACAGTTTCTGGTTTTACATTTAAGTCTTTAATCCACTTAGAGTTAATATTTGTGAGTGGTGTAAGGGGGTTAATTTCATCTTTTCACATGTGATTCTCCAGTTTGTCCAGCACCATCTATTGACGAGACTCTTCCATCCCCATTGAGTATTCTTGACTACCATGTCAAATATTAGCTGACTATATATGCCAGCATGTATCTCTGGGCTCTCTATCCCATTTGTCTATGTATCTGCTGTTGGTTTTCTTTTAAGTTGATTTATTTATTTGTTGATTGATTGATTGATTGATTGATTTCAAGAGAGAGTGTGAATGGGGTAGTGGCAGAGAGAGAGACAGAGAGGGAGAGAGAATCCCAAGCAGGCTCCCAGCTGTCAGCACAAAGCCCGACTCAGGACTTGAACGCAAGAAACTGTGAGATCATGACCTGAGCCGAAATCGAGATTTGGATGCTTAGCCTACTGTGCCACCCAGGCGCCCCAGTCTATGTTTGTGTTTCGATGATAGTACCATACTGTTTTGATTACTTTAGCCTTATCATGTAATTCGGAACAGGAAGTGTGATG
The DNA here is from genome assembly GCF_018350195.1 of Panthera tigris. NCBI lineage: Eukaryota > Metazoa > Chordata > Mammalia > Carnivora > Felidae > Panthera > Panthera tigris. The sequence continues at coordinate 53,612,644 of NC_056671.1, read as the reverse complement.
CTTCCAGCTTTGTTCTTCTTTCTCATGATTGCTCTGGCTACTTTTAGTCTTTTGTGATTCTATATGAGTTTTAGGATTGTTTTTCAATGTCTGTAAAGTATGCAACTGGAATTTTGACAGGGATTACATTGGATCTATGGATGGCTTAGGAAGGTATGTACATCTTAACAACTTTAGTTCTTCTGATCTGTGAATACTAACTATCTTTCCATTTATCTGTGTCTTCTTCAAATTGTTTTTGTCAACAAAAAGGACTTTTTTGGGGGGGTCAAAGTCCTATTGTTTTCAGTGTACAAATCTTTTACCTCTTTGGTTAAAATTTATTCCCACGTCCTTTATTGTTTTGATGCTATTACAAATGAAATTGTTTTCTTTATTTTTTTTCTTCATTTTTTCAGATATTTCAGTTAGTATATAGAACCTCAACTGATTTCTGTTGAGAAATGTATGCTAATTCTGTATCCTGCAACCCTACCAAATTCATTTATTAGTTCTAACAGGTTTTTTTGGTGGAGTCTTTAGGATTTTCTGTAAATAGGACCACACCATCTGCAAACAGAGACAATTTTACTTCTTCCTCTCTTATGTGAATGTCTTTTAGTTTTTTCTCCTGCGTGATTGCTCAGGCTAGGACTCCAGTACTATGCTGACTAGGAGTGGCAAGAGTAGGCATCCTTGTCTTATCCCTGATCTCACAGGAAAACCTTTCAATCTTTCACCACTGAGTACGGTGTTAGCTGTGGGCTTGTCGTGTATGGCCTTTGTTATGCTGAGGTTACTCTTAATGAGACTTCATTTTTACTGCCCAGGCTAAGGCATCGCACATATGCTATTCTGTTTTCTTCCAGTTTTTCATGTATTTTTTAATATTCGGGCCTGTGAAGTTTCAAATTCTTTGCAGCATATAGAATAAGTATAAATCTACATTAATTTTTCCATATCCTGATATCCAGTTACCACAATAATTTTTATTTAGTAATTATTTGGCAATAGATAATATAGATATATACACTATATCTACAGAATGTACTGTACTATATTCTCCGACTATAGTCTTAGAGAATCAGGAATTCTCAATCCACTTCTATCAGCCATACCCATCCAAGCCTTCCCTTCTACCTCAGGCTCCCAAGGAACTTGGAACAAGAACTCAGGAACTTGGAACCTGCTACAAGAAACTGCAGGTGAGAAAGTCCTGCTATGGAGGGCGCCTGGGTGGCTCGGTCAGTTGAGCATCTGACTTTGGCTCAGGTCATGATCTCAGCTCGAGAGTTCGAGCCCCACATCAGGCTTTGCACTGACGGTGCGGAGCCCGCTTCGGATTCTCCATCTGCCTCTCTTTGCCCCTCCCCCACTCACACTGTTTCTCAAAAATAAATGTTAAAAAAATTTCTTTTAAAGAAAGAAAGTCCTGCTTTGATAGAATCGAGTAGGTGTCTAATACTCCCAATGTCTCTATGTGATGAAGCTGGGCTAGAACGTGCAATATGGATCTCCCAACTACAGCCGGCACCCCACAAGATAATACCACTTTCTGGCCGGATACCAGACAGGGCAACACAATGATTTGCGGGTAGAGAAGAAAGACACCTGGCAGGCCGTAAGAGCACTTAGCCAAGTGAATGGCAGGAGCTCAGGCCTGGAGACAGGGAGGCAGAGAGGTGAGCTGAGAGCAGAATTACCAACCACTGCCCCCTCCCCCCACCCCCATAGCCTCTTTCTCCAGTTGTCATATTGCTTCTGTTTCATCAGACATTAATTTTATAATATATGAACAGTGGAATAGAATCCCCTGGGCAATTTATCTTCTGTTAACCTAGTACTATAATGTTTTGGTTTTTATTACTTTCTAAAATGTTTCAAATATGACAGAACAGTTTTATGTAAATATGTACATATTTATAAATTCATTTTGAGTTCTTTGGTCCTCCAGGTGACTATCAAATTGTCAAGTTCTATTTTCTATTCCGTTACAACTTCCATTGATAATGCATCAATAATGCATAAACCTATGTATTACATCCAGTTAGGAATTATTGTCTTCTGTAATTTAACATTCTCATCTGGGATGGGGCACCTGGGTGGCTCAGTCAGTTAAGTGTCCTACTCTTGATTTCTGCTCAGGTCATGATCTCACAGTTTGTGAGTTCCACACTGACAATGAGGAGCCTGTGTGGAATTTTCTCTCTCTCCTTCTGTCTCTGCCCCTCTCCACCCTTCAAAATAAATAAATAAACTTAAAAAAAAAATTCTCAACTGGGAATATTATATATCTGTCTGTTTACTCTTGTCCTTTTTTATTTTTCATGTTACAATTTTATCATTTTCTCTTTTTTTAAAAAATATTTATTTATTTTTGAGAGAGAGTGAGTGTGTGAGCAGAGGAATTGCAGAGAGAGAGAGGGATAGAGGATCCAAAGCGGGTTCCACGCTGACAGCAGTGATCCCAATGTGGGACTCAAACTCACAAACCATGAGATCATGACCTGAGCCGAAGTCAGACGCTCAACTGACTGAGCCACCCAGGCACCCCACAATTTTATGATTTTCTTAAATGTTGTGTGCCCTGAGTTAATCCTCAATAATTCAATATTTGCACAAGCAAAAAAAAAAAAAAAAAAAGAAATCAGTGATATTATGATTCATAAGAAATCATCTAATTAACCAAAATATATTTCTCATTATATTTGGTCCTTGTCCATGGTTCATGACTCGGATAACCCAAAACCCTTGGAATTTCTTGAGCTGATAAGAGCAACAGGAGTGTTTTTTGTCATAATATTTGATCTCTTGTCCTCAGTTCTTGAAATTGCTTTAGAGTCATCACAGTGAAATGGGTGTTTTGTTCTATTTATAAGAAGCCCCTTTCCAGCACAACTGGGTTTTGGAAACACGTAAGGGTGGGGCTTATTGCCAGGGAAGCCAACCTTGTGATTAGCGGGTTGGAACCTTCAGTCCCACCCCTCCCCTCACTTCTGGTGAGGGGAGAGGGCCTGGAATTTGAGTTCAATCATCATTGGCCAGTGATTTAATCAACCGTGTCTACATAATGGAACCTCCATACAAACCCAAAATGACACAGTATGGAGATCTTCTGGGTTGGTGAACCTGGCACAGAGGGAGTGGTGTGGCCAGACAGGGCATGGAAGCTCCACACCCCTTCCCACATACCTTGACCTTAGCATTTCTTCCATCTGGCAGTTCCTGAGTTATGTTCTTTTATAATAGACCAGGAACCTCGTAAGTAAAATATTTCTTTGAGTTCTGTGAACACTCTAGCAAGTTAACCAAACCCAAAGCATGACTGGGGGTATGGGAACATCCAATCTATAGCCCCTCATGGGAAGCACAAGAATCAACTTGGGCTTTCCACTGGCATCTGAAGTGAGGAGTGAGGAGTGGTGTTATAGGACTGAGCCCTTCACCTGTGGAATCTGATGCTGTCTCTGGGTAGATAGTGTGGAAACTGAGTCGAATTCTAGGACACTAGCTCTTGTTTTGAAAATTGTTTGTTTGTGGGGGAAATCCCCCCTCTCTATACAGACACACACACACACGAATCGAAATTGGGTACAGAACCCATGTAGCATTATGGCATTCAAATGTACAAATAATCTTGTATACTTCTTTTATATATACAATTTTAAGAATTTATTACCTCTAATAATTTTTAACAGGTTTGTTGTTGTTTTTTTTTTAAGATTTTTTAATGTCTATAACCAATGTGTGGCTCAAACTCACAACCCTGAGATCAAGAGATGTATGCTCTACTGACTGAGCCCGCCAGGCATCCCTCTTTTTTTTTTAAGGCATATTTTATGGGTTTTTTTAAAGTTTATTTTTTTAAATAATCTCTACACCCAATGTGGGGGCTCAAATTCATGACCCCAAGATCAAGAGACACACGTTTTTCTGAGCCAGCCAAGTGCCCCTAGCTTTCTGGTTTTTCCTTTCTTTTTTTAAAAAAATTCTCCTTCCTTTTAAAAAAAATCCTCTTTCTTTTTTTTTTTTTTTTTTTTGTTTATTGTTTATTTGTTTATTTGGAGAGAGAGAGAGTGTGTGTGTGTGTGTGTGAGCAGGGGAGGGGCAGAGAAAGAGGAGAGAAAGAATTCCAACCAGGCTCCCCACTGCCAGCGCAGAGCCCAACGCATGGCTCAAACTCACTAACTGTGAGATCACGACCCGAGCAGAAATTGAACAGGACACTCAGGCCATGGAATCCAGCCTGGTGTCTTGCTCTGCACTGAACACGGAGCCTACTTAAGATTCTCTCTCACTCTCCCTCTGCCTCCCTCCCCTGCTCTCTCTCTCTCTCACAAAGTAAAAAATAATAATGAAATGACATGAAAAAGTGGTCATCCAGGGGGTGCCTGGGTGGCTCAGTCGGTTAGGCATCTGACTTCGGCTCAGGTCACGATCTCACGGTTTTCACGAGTTCAAGCCCCCCGTCAGGCTCTGTGCTGACAGCTCAGAGCCTGGAACCTGCTTCAGATTCTGTGTCTCCCTCTGTCTCTATGACCCTACCGACTCGCACTCTGTCTCTCTCTCTCTTTCTCTTTCTCTCTCAGAAATAAATAAACATTTTAAAAATTAATAATAAAAAAAGTGGGCATCCAACACAAGGTGATTTCCCAGCAGCTATGTTTCCACCCCCTCCTTCGCCACAGGAGTGTGCACTTGAGCCAAAATGAACCAACTGCAACACTTTACCCATGGCTACAAGAAACTGACACCTACCCTAAACCAGGGAAAGGAACGAATCTTCCCAGGAATGCTTCAGAATGCAGCCAGAGGCAGAAAGCACTACGCCCTGTGTGTGGCCGAGTTGTTAGCACCTGAGGCTGGCACCACTGGGTGCTACATCTCCTGCTACAGAGAGGAGGCTGGTTTGGTGGAATAAAGCCAACAGAGAGAGAGACAGAGACAGAGATGGGAGAGCCAGGAGTAGAGGAAGCCCTGGTGGCTTACATGTTTCTGATTCCTGTTGTTCCTGGGGCCAGCTTGAGCCCCAGCCTCCCCAAGGTCAGAATTTCAAGCCAATCAAGCCCCCATCTGGTGAGGCAAACTTGAAACTTCTTCATACATAACCCAAGGAGTCCTGAATTCTACAGCCAAAGGTCGAGTTTCAACTTCACTGTTTCTGGAGTTTCTCTTTCTCACATCCCTGGAATGCCACTGGAATGTTCGTGACTAATCAGCAGTGATCGTATTGTCTTTAAAGACAACTACAATTTCTTTCTCACTTCTCACAGACTCTGCAAGTCACAGTGGTTAAATGGATGGACTCTTGGGTCAGAACATGATCAAATCTCAGCTGGAGCATTTTACTAGCTGGGAGATCAAAGCCCAGTAGTGACATCTGGAGAAAGTGGCCTGTTTAACTGAGTTCTCTTTAATGGGGAGTCCTTTTTGTAAGCTCCTGTAGGTTGGCATATCACATGGCTTATGAGTCAGTGAGATCTCATAGCATTATCTCCAGAAAATACTCCCATTCTGTCACTCAGAGCCATCATTCTTTAGCTTTTCCTTTACCTGTTCCTTCTCCTATTGTCATTATAAATGGTCCACGAGGCTATACCGAGAGAAAAACAGAGAGGCAGCAGCAGCCAAAAGAAGACACAGCTCGGAGACAAGATTAAGAATAGAAAATATAGAAGTTTCTTGGGACTGTCAGAGCTTGCAAGGAGAGAAATGTAGTCAGCCCTTTTCTGATATTAACTTCATTTTTTATAGTACCCTAAAATAGGCTTGGGAGTTTTCAGAGGAGGCTGAAAATTAATTCAGGAAACACTGCCAAACTACGGAAGCCAAGAACTTCCTTGTGACTAGGGCGTGTCTATGGCTACGGCTGACAGATAAGAAGTGTTCAGTGTCGATGGCTGACAGTACAGCCCGCCTTACCAGTGCCATCCTGACAATCCCAGCGTTCGTGTTCGTTACCTGAGATAACTTTCCTAGGCTCCATCTAAAAAGAAATGTTTCATAATCCTATCTGCTTCGGGGTGTACCAAGTCACTGTCATTTAGGTTCATGTCATTAAGGTTTATGGCATTAAGGTTTCTTCCCACAGAGGGGAAATCTTTGATCTAAAGGTATTTATGCAGAATAGGTAAGTTCTTGAGGACTCGGGGGTGATTTTTGCTTTATTTGTTATGCAGTTATCAGAAGACAATGACAAAAAATTAAATCTATCATGATTGTTAGAGTAAGAATGCAATTAAACCCCAAAAGATCATGTAATGTTGAAAATATTTAGAAAAGGAAAATGTTAAAAACCCAGATAGCTAACTCAACACTAAACTATTTACACTTGAGGTCGTTTTATGAAAGGTACCCAAGATTCCTTTTTAAAATGTCTCCTTACAGTTTAGATGGATGTCATAAGGTAGTTACTGGAACACATGTGAAGAATCTAGTCACTTAAAAAATTAAAAAGGAGGGGCACCTGGCTGGCTCAGTCGGTAAAGCTCAGGGTCATGAGCTCAAGCCCCACATAGGGTGTAAAGCTTACTTAAAAAAAAAAAAATTAGAAGATCGCCTGGGTGGCTCAGTCGGTTGAGTGTCTGACTCGGGCTCAGGTCATGATCTCACGGTTCGTGAGTTCAGGCCCCGCATTGGACTTTGTGCTGACAGCTCAGAGCCTGGAGCCTGCTTCGGATTCTGTCTCCTTCTCTCTCTCTGCCCCTCTGCCACTTGTACTCTGTCTCTCTCTCTCTCCAAAATAAATAAAACATTTATTAAAAAAAGAAAATTAGAAAGGAAATACTGTACCCTCCCCTCTTTCTCCTGCTCCTGCCCGTGCATGCCTCTCCTAAGCCTCTGGGAGACCTCTTCGTTCTGTGTACATGGGTGTGGCTGGATAGGGAGCAGGGCGAAGATCTTAAGACATTCTTTCAGAAACTGCAACGGCCATCAGCTCTGGGACAAAAGGGCTTACTGAATTTCAGAACCTGGAACCCAGGCCTTAAGTCTTAGGAAGGTCAAGAGTAGTTAGAAGCAGAGATGAGAAAAGGCCATAGGTCCAAGGCCTAGTCCTTGGATTGGTGGGTCAAATACATTCCTTGGTAAAGCAAACTGCTCAGTCTGAGACACTCCTTTGTAGTCGCAGTCAAATTTCAAGTCAGATTTTACCTCACATTCCCAAACCAATGATTCTGCTCCTAATTCTGCTATGTAGGGAGTGAGGAGGGTGTCCCCACGTCACTAAGCAATTATCTGATACCAGCTGGGTGTCCTACAAGTCAACTCAATTCTGACACTATCTACCTGGAGATAGGAGTGTCCACAGGGACAGGACCTATGGGCAGAAAGAGCTGCATTGGGGTTGTGAGGAGTGACTGGTTATACTATGGAACTGGGGGAGGTAAAGGCAAAAGGGAGGCCTCCAGAAGGACTTTGATATGCTAAAGAGGACTGGTAAGATATCAGAGGCCTGGCAATTGTCAAGTTAAGGTTGTTTTCCCTCTAGTAAGGCATTAACATTATGCAGTTGGGAGTTCCTGGAGAAATGTTATACTCTGTATTTGTCTCAAGTATTTGTCAATGGGCTGCAGGTTATAAAGACATTTAATTTTACCTGCCGTTTCCTGCTTGCCTTTGTTCCCCACATCACTATGGAGGGGAAGGTGATATTAGGGGCTCTAGGAAACTGAGTCCATAGGTTTCTGGAGATTAGGCTACTGATAAGATTGCCTTTTTCTTGTAATTTACTAAAACATTTGTAAACTGATGGAGACTCATGTCCAGTATGACTGTGATCTCTATCAGCTGACCATTTTTCTTTTCTTTCCTTTGTTTTTGGGCAGCCAGGAGTGCCTGAGAAATATCACATATCCTACATTGGGGACGGGGGATTGTGCCAGCTTGTGTTTTGCACTCTGCTTGCCTTATGGTCCCTCAGCAATATCACTTATCACAAAGGACTCTTTTGAGAATTAAATATATGAAACAGCTTACGCAGAGCTTTGAGTAAGGCTCCCCACAAAATGTTAGTTTCCTTCCTCTGACCAAGAGGAAGTTTAGTTCCTCTGATCCTGCTGATCTCCAAGGTCCCAAAAGTTATGTGCTATCCATCTTCATGAGGCTGTTTCTGCCTCCTGGGTTGGTCTGCAATGAGCATTTAAGTAACCAACGATTGACTATATGTAATATATGATATTACCTATATATTACCTATATATATTACCTATATATATGTGTGTGTGCGTGAGAAGTAAGGGAGATGATTCATTTTCAGAAATAACAAATAAAAGCTGTGCTGTCTAGTTAACAATAGGTTTACAACCTACTGGAAATATCTACGAACCCCACATCCGCCCCCCAGTGGAGTGTCAAACCCTTAGACACTTCACTTCTTGGTTTTTCTTCCCCTCTCCTTTTCACGGGCTTATTTTCATGGGCTTTGAAATGAGCATGCACCAAAAAGCAAAGGGAGGAGGGACTGAAAGTCTCTGCATCATCACTTCAGGGAATGTATATTTGTTCCAGTCTGACTACTTTCTGCCTTACATGGGCATAGGTGACGTCAGGGTAAGGCTATAACCTCTGTAGCACTCAGCCAATGAGGAACCAGGGGAGGGACTTGCGCACTAGGAGATAAACTGCCTGCTCTAACTGCCCCGAGTGTGCCTGTCCTTCAGACACCACCTCTTGGAAGGCCGATTAAAGCCTCGCTCCATGGTGCTCCTAGTCTCCTTGTCCCTGAGGGACAAGGTGGGTAGGCTTATTTCTAATTTATGTATGTAAGTAAAATTTGGGCCCAGTATGGCTACACAATATTGTTGGGGAAAAAAATCTTCTTCTGCCATATTGGCATGGATTGTTGGGGTTTGGGAGCAAACGGTCAAGGAAGAATTCTTGAGATGTCTCCGGTGCAAAAAGGGTGATGTTATTAAAGCACGGGGACAGGACCCATGGGCAGAAAGAGCTGCACTGGGGTTGTGAAGAGTATCTGATTATATACTTTTGTGGTAGAGCCCCTCCCTAAGGAATGGGGTGAAAACCTCAAGACAGGGGAAGGCAACCTGGCTATGTGCACATGAGCTACCTTCCTCACAACTCTGTAACAGACCGGCCATTCAGACTGTATGTTACCATATATGGGAGACAAAGGAGCAAAAATTGTATAAAAGGCAACCCCTTGATGTGCTCGGGTCTCAGGCTTTTGGCGTCTTAGCCCGCTGAGCCCGTGCAGGCACAAATAAAGTTGCTTCCTGGAAAGAAAAGTCCCGACTCTCTGTGTGTGACTGGCCACTACACTTTCAAGTTGGGAGGGGTTTAGGGATAGGGTAAGTCTCTAAGGAATTTGGAAGCAAGGTTTCCAGGACCTTGAGGGGCTAGCTGCTGTTAGGATAAGGTCATTTACTACTGTCTGTAAAACCTTAATCATGAGACCCTTAAATGTATATCAGAGGTGGATGTTTGGAGGATGATTGTTAACATATATCTTGAGGGGATAGAGACAAAGGAAGTTTCCAAAGGGATTTTCATAGGTTAAAGTCCACTTACAGGATCCTGGAGGTCGGGCTAGTGTTAAGCTAAAGTTGTCTCTTGCCTCTAGGGGAGTATTAACATCTAGGCAGCTAAGCTCCTTGAGGAAGGTCACGCTGCCTGTCTCAAGTACTTTTCAGTGGGCTGTAAGTCGTAAGGAAGTTTAATTTTTCTTTTTCCTTTGCTCTCCCCATCATTATGGTCCTTCTAGCTTGACTTAATCAAATTGACACGAGACAGATTAACAGGAGAAAATCACATTTAAAAGGTGTATGTATGGGGAGTCCAGATATGCATGAAATTCCAAAGACAATGAGGCCACAGGAAGCTTGTGTGAGCTAAGGAAAAAGGTAGGGGCCTGAGGTAAGAGGACACTTTGGAAAAACAAGGTTGTCCTATTATGCAGATGAACTCCAAGCAAAGAGTAGCCTGTGTTAATACTTCTCTTCCTGATGCAGTTCTTCTTTCCAATATAAATTTAGGCAGTTATGGGGGAAGCACAGAGCTTTTCCTCCATCTGTTGGGTTTTTATTACTTTCAACTCAAAATAATCTTTATGCCAAAGTGGCACATTTTGGGGCAGCCTGCCCTGGGCCCGTATGATGTTAATGAATGGCATTTTACCAAAGTATACCTGTTTACTCCCTATTCCGTATGATATATTCATGCACTACATATGAGTAGTATGATTACATTTACATATAAGAAATTGGAAGGGATGCTTCTATTCTAGAATGAAAAACTATAAAATTCTCAAAAATTATCTCCATCTCAATTTGGGAATTCCTGATTATGGAGCAGTAACAGCTTGCCCGTAACTTGGTAGCATTAATCATCCAAGAGCCATGCTGTGGGAGACCAGTAAGGCTTGCTACACAAATGGTCAAGGTCCTGCACAGAAAACCACAACAAGGAGATCAACCTTTAAAGATGAATTTTCCTAACAAGGATTTTTATTGTAAACTGCCACGAACATGTACTGTGAGGAAAAGCACTTACGTAACTACTTTTGCTAATTAGACCCTAACAAAACACTACTTTTAACAAATCCCCAAATCCATTATCACCCTTAACCAATGGCATGTGGGCAACCCTGTCTCTTCTGTTGCCAAAGTGACTTCCTACAGATGAGGGAGCCAAAGGCAAGCTGAGGACAAATCACAAGCTAACAACCTCCTAGCAACCTCCCTCCCTGGCAGGTGGGATGCGTGTGACATTCCTCAGGCACTCCTGGCTACCCAAGAACAAAGGAAAGGGGAAAACAAATGGTTAACTGATAGAGATCAGTCGTGCAGGACAAGAGTCTCCATCAGTTTGCAACTGTCTTAATGATTTACAAGAAAAAGGCAACCTTATCAGTAGCCTAACCTCCAGAAACCTATATACTCAGTTTCCTGGATCCTTAACATCACCCTCCCCTCCATAGTGATGTGGGGAACAAAGGCAAGAAGAAAATGTAGATAAAATTAAAATTCACTTAGGGCTTGCAGCCCACTGACAAACAGATAGAGTAGAACATTTCTCTAGAAATTCCCTACTGTCTTAATGTTAATGCCTTATTGGAGAGAAAAACCACCTTAGCTTCACAATAGCTAGACCTCCAGTATCTTATGAGTCCTCTTTAGCATATGAAAGTCCTTCAGGAAAACTCCCTTTTGCCTTGACCTCCCCCAACTCCATAGTTTATAATCAGTCACTCCTCACAACCCCAGTGCAGCTCTTTCTGCCCACGGGTCCTGTCCCATGCCTTAATAAAATCACCTTTTTGCACCAAAGACGTCTCAAGAATTCTTTCTTGGCCGTCGGCTCCGGACCCTCCCTGCCCCCACCCCCACTCCAAAACCTCATCACTACTTCTTTTTATTCCAAGTTTGTCTGAGACAGGGAAAGTCTGCTGTCCATAGTCATTTGTGACAGCTCCCTTACCTTCAAAATTGTCCCGTTTAGATAATAAATTTTATCACACTTTTTTTTAAATTTTTTTTTTTAACATTTATTTATTTTTGAGACAGAGAGAGACAGAGCATGAACGGGGGAGGGTCAGAGAGAGGGAGACACAGAATCTGAAACAGGCTCCAGGCTCTGAGCTGTCAGCATAGAACCCAATGCAGGGCTCGAACTCACGGACCGGGAGATCATGACCTGAGCCGAAGTCGGCTGCTTAACCGACTGAGCCACCCAGGCGTCCCTTTATCACACTTTTAACACTACCTACTTTTCATAGCTACCATTTGTTGCATGCCCGCTATGCACCAGACAACTTTTATTATTTTATTTTATTATTTTTTTAAAAAAAATTTTTTTTCAACGTTTTTTATTTATTTTTGGGACAGAGAGAGACAGAGCATGAACGGGGGAGGGGCAGAGAGAGAGGGAGACACAGAATCAGAAACAGGCTCCAGGCTCCGAGCCATCAGCCCAGAGCCTGACGCGGGGCTCGAACTCACAGACCGCGAGATCGTGACCTGGCTGAAGTCGGACGCTTAACCGACTGCGCCACCCAGGCGCCCCTCTTATTATTTTATTAAAAAACATAAAAATCCCCATATGTAGTGATTGTCCCCGTTTGATGGCTAAGGAAATTGAGGCTCAGAAATATTAGGAAGCTTTCCTAAAATTACACAACTAGTATTTATGGAGCCGGGACTCAAACTCAGGTCACTATCCTACCTTCAGCCTTTGTGAAAGGCAAGCAGACAAGAAAAATCATCTAAAACATCACTAACTGTGTACAGAAAAGTCCAAAAGCACTACCTGCATTTCACTAATGCAGCTGTTTTCAAATGGTGGCCCATAGATGCCTAACAGCCTCCCAAATCTTTTCATGGGGTCATGGAGATAAAACATATTGTTATATTAATACTAACATGTTATTTGCCTCTTCTGTGTTGACACTTGAACTTCTGGTGCAAAAGTATTTGTGCGCCTATGATGAGATTCTACCTTACACCCACGAGGTGTAATTTTTAAATTTTTAAAAATGAAAAATAGGGCACTTGGCTGGCTTAGTCAGTAGAGCATGCAACTCTTGATCTCACGGTCGTGAGTTTGGGCCCCATGTTAGGTGTAGACATTACTTTTATGTATGTGTGTATGTACGTGTGTACGTATATATGTATGTATTTATTTATTTAATATAATCTATTGTCAAGTTAGCTAACATACAGTGTATACAGTGTGCTCTTGGTTTTGAGAGGTAGATTCCCGTGAGTCCTCACTTACATACAACACTCAGTGCTCATCCCAACAAGCGCCCTCCTCAAAGCCCATCACCCATTTTCCCCTCTCCTCTACCCGCCCTCCCCATCAACCCTCAGTTTCTTCTCTGTATTTAGGAGTCTCTTATGGTTTTTTTTAAACAACAAAATGGAAAATCACAAGTCTGGTGAAGATGTGAAGAAATTGGACCCCTCATACATTGCTGATGGGAACGTGAAAGTGGTGTAGCTGACATGGAAAACAGTATGAAAGTTCCTCAAAAAGTTAAACGTAGAATTGCCAAGTGACTCACCAGCGCTACCCCTACATATATTCCCAAAAGAGATGACAATAGATGTTCGAACAAAAACTTGTACAAAATGTTCATGGCAGCATTATTCACAGTAGCTGAAAGGTGTCAACAACCCAAACGTCCGTCAACTGATGAATGTATAAAATTGTGGTATATTCATGCAATAGACTATTATTCGGCCATAAAAAGGATGGGGAGCCTGGGTGTCTCAGTCAGTTAAGCGTCTGATTTCAACTCGTGTCATAATCTCACAGTTTGTGAGTTCAAGCCCCACATCGGGCTCTGCACTGACAACTCAGAGCCTGGAGCCTGCTTCGGATTCTGTGTCTCCCTCTCTCTCTGCCCTTCCCCAGCTTGTGCTCTCTCTCTCTCTCTTTCTCTCTCCTCAAAGATAAATAAATAGGCATTTTTAAAAAAATGAATGATATATTGATATATGCTAAATAATATGGATGAACCTTGAAAATCTTGTGTTAAGTGAAAGAAGCCAGACACAAAAGTCACATAGTATCTGATTCCATTTACATAAAATGTCCAGACTAGGCAAAGCCATAAAGACAGAAAGCAGATTCGTGGTTGTCAGGGGCTGGGGTGGAAAGAGGAAGGAGAATAACTGCTTAATGCATATAGGATTTTCTTTGGCGGTAATGAGAATATTCTGTAACTACAGAGTGGTGGTGATTGTATAACATTGTGAAAGTACTGACCGCTATTTTAAAATGGCTAAATGGTGATTTTTATGGGTTTTTTTTTAATTAATTAATTAATTTGTTTATGTTTAAAGTAAACTCTACCCCAACCTGGGGCTGGAACTGACAGCCTTGAGACAACAGTCACATATTCTACCAGGTGAGCCAGCCAGATGCCCCATGAATTTTATAGTTTAAAATATTTTACCACAATAAAAAAATAGGAGCAAAAAGTAATCATAGGTAAAACTGCTGGTGTCTTAGCACAAACCAAGGCAGGGGTACCGAAGTATCATTGCCATTTTTATAGTTGCACACTCACAGCAAATAAATAAATGATTTTAAAGCCATTTTTACTTAAGAATGTGCTTAATGAAGCAGTAAACGTTACTAACTTTATGAAATCTTACCCAGTGAGTATACATCTTTTTCATATATATAAATAGAAATTTAAAAAATTTAAATTTTATATATAACATATATACTTATACATAATTTAAATATAATAATATATAATAGAATTTATATATATTTCTATATAGCTATCTATAAATATACATGTTAATATATAAATAAGTATATATTACATAGAACATAAATTATATGCTACATTTAATATATAAATATAAGCATATTTTATATACTTTCATGTAAATTATTATGTACAAAAATTGTAATACCTAGAGCAACGATTATAAAAGCTGTATAAAGAGGTACGCTCAAAAACACTATAGATAAACGGATAGATGGATAAATGTTCAATGTCATTAGTCATTAGGAAACTGCAAATTAAAACCACAGTGACAGACCACTGCACACTTATCAGAGTGGCTAAAATAAAAAATAGTGACAAGTGAAAGAAATCACTCTGAAAAGGCTACATCCTTTATGGTTTCAACTACATGACATTCTGGAAAAGGCAAAGCTATGGAGACAGTAGAAAGATTAATGGTTGCCAGGGGTTAAGTGGAGGGAGGGATGAATAAATACGTAGAGCACAGAGGGATTTTTCAGGTAGTGAAACTACCCTGCAGGAGAATGGATACATGTCATCTATACATTTGTCCAAACTCACGGGATATATATCACCAACAGTGAACCCTAATGTAAAGTATGGACTTTGGTCCATACTTTGGTCAATGTAGGTTCACTGATCGCAATAAACTTACCACCGTAGTGATGCTGATTGTGGAAGATGCTGTGGGCGTGGGGGGAAAGAGGTATATGGGAACTCTGTACTCTCTGCTCAGTTTTGCTGTGAATCTAGAAGTACTTTAAAAAGAATAGGCTATGTAAAAAAAAAAAAAAAAAAAAAAAGATAGTGACAACACCAAAAACTCGTGAAGATGCAGAGAAACTGGATTCCTCACATGCTGCTTTTGAAAATGGAAAATGGCACAGCCGCTCTGCAAATCAGTCTGGCCGTGCCTTAAAAAACTAAACATGCAGCTACCATATGACCCAGCAATTGCTATCCTGGGCATGTATCCCAGAGAAATGAAGACTTATGTCTACATAAAACCCGTACAGGGCACCTGGGTGGCTCAGTCGGTTAAGTGTCTGACTCTTTTTTTGTTTTTTAATGTTTACTTATTTTCAGAGAGAGAGAGAGAGAGCACAAGCTGGGGAGGGGCAGAGAGGGAGACAGAGGATCTGAAGCAGCCTCTGCGCTGACAGCAGCGAGCCCGATGAGGGGCTCGAACTCATGAACCATGAGATCCCAACTGAGCCACCCAGGCACCCCAAGCGTCCAACTCTTCATTTCAGCTCAAGTCACCATCTTACGGTTTGTGACGTTGAGCCCCACGTGGGGCTCTGCGCTAACAGTGCAGAGCCTGCTTGGGATTCTCTCTCCCTCTCTCTCTGCACCCCACCGTCATAGACTCTGGGTCTAGAGTTCTTTCTCATCTAGCAAGAAAGCAAGACACAGGATTAAATGCAAGAGATGGCTAATGTCCGGGAGAAGACAAGAGCCCCGAGTTAGGGTCCTTGTTACATGTTTATTAGGATCAGAAGGCTTACAAACATGGTGATGGACGTGCACAAAGAGACAATAAATCTGTGAACATTAACTCACAGGCGTGAGGGAAAGGGGGTTTTCAAGATATACAGTGTTAGGGGTTTAGGTCAATATAAAACAAAATCCTGGCGCCAGGCAGACGGTTAACAGCAGACCTGAGGCGCTGTGTCTGTTTATCTTAGCTAGCCTAGGGGATAGGACAGATAAGGCTTGCTACCTCAGGGTCAACAAGGCAACTTTCTTCTGCTAATTAGCTCCGCTCTGGGCAACTTCTACCCACAGCGGTCTATAGCGCTGTTTACCTGCTTACCTAATTTGGTCCCTCCTTCCCGTGAAAGCAGCTTTCTGGTATAGTACTAAATTGGGGGCCATTTCTGGGGGCCTGGGTGGCTCAGTCGCTGGTTAAGCATCAGATCACGATCTTCGGCTCAGGTCACGATCTCATGGTTTCTGAGTTTGAGCCCCGCATGGAGCCCTGCATCGGGCTCCGTGCTGTCAGTTTGGAGCACGGAGCTTGCTTCGGATTCTGTGTCTTCCTCTCTCCCTGCTCCTCCCCAGCTCACGCTCTGTCTCTCAAAATGTGAATAAATGTTACATTGGGGGGCGTTTCCATCCTGAATACCTAATCTTGTTTACCCCATATACCTTTGTATTACCCCATATACCTTTGTATTGGGGCCTTTGCCCTGCCGTCTCTATACCTGTTTATCTCATCTTGTTTATCCAAACTTGGATGTGAGCCTCCTATGGCTTTGTAATTCTTTACGCCTTGTTAACCCGTCAGCACAGGCTCAGGAATTCCTAAGCTTATTCCCACACACCCCCTCAAAATAAACAAATAAGCATTAATAAGACAACAACAACCCTGTGCATGCATGTTTATAGCAGCTTTATTTGTAATAGCCCCAAACTGGCAACAACCTAGAAGTCCTTCAACAAGTAAATGGTTACATTGTGCTGAGTCCACACCATGAACACTACTTGGTGATAAAAAGGAACAAACTCTTGAACATACAACATAGATGAAGGTACAGAGAATTATGCTGAGTTTTAAAAAAAAAAAAAAAAAAAAAAAGCAATGCCCAAAGTTTCTATACTGTATGGTTCTGTTAGTATAACATTTTTTTAAATGACAAAATTGCAGAAACAGAGAACAGGCCAATGGTTACCAGGGGTTAAGCAGCAGGTAGGGACAATCAGGAGATGGAGTGGGTATTTGAAGGCAACTTGAGGGATTCCTGTGGCAATGAAGATGTTCTGTATTTTGACTGTATCAATGTCAATATCCTGGTAAGTATTGCAAGATGTTCCCATTGAGGGAAACTGCGAGATGGGTACAGGGATCTCTCCCTATTTTTTTTTTTTTTAACAACGGCATGTGAATCTACAATTATTTCAAAGTAAAATTTGAATTAAAACAATTGACTGAAGTGAGCCTGTCACTACAAGGAAGACAGTATTTATTCTCAGTGATAAGATTTAAGCTTTCGAGCAACAATCTGAATCTTGGGAGATTTGCCTTTGCCACCACGAGTGTCAGCTTCCCGAGGATTAACGACTTTTTTAATACGATCATTAGTGATATTAACTAACGTTATGTTTTGATATCATACAATGAAATGTGCCAAAGATTGTATGTGCTGCATAACTTAGTGAACCAGTAAGGTATTTTCTAAATGATCAATACACAGTAGTACAAAGTCATGCATAGATGAACGATCCATTTAATATACACGACAGACTGGTGGATGGTACTGAACCGAGTACGAAAGTTCATTCATGCCATTTCAGGTGCCAGTTACAACTAACCTTTAAGAAATTACCATTTGTCAAGTTTTAATAAAGTATTCACAAAGAATATTCACAATTACCTGAAAAGATATTTAAATACACCTCCCTTTTCAACTACATATCTGTGTGAGGTTAGACTTGCTTTATATCCTTCAGTGAAAATAATATATCACAATAGACTGAATGCAGACACATAATGTGAAAATTTAGCTGTTTTCTATTAATCCAGACATTAGAGATTTGCAAAAAAGTATAAAACACTATCCCTTCTTTTGCTAAATTTTCTTGTTTTGAAAAATAGTTATTTTTCATAAAAATATTATATGCTAACATGTAAACATTAGGCTTATTATTTCTTAATGATTAACAAATACCTAGTTTTAAGTTTTTCTGACTTGGATTTCTAATAGAGGAAGTACTAATGAATGTGATGCTCACAAACAGAAGCTCTTTGGGGCTCTCAATAACTTTTAAGAATGTAAAGGCTCCTGGGATGCCTGGATGGCTCAGTTAAGCATCCAACTCTTGATTTCTGCTCAGGTCATGATCTCGAGGTTCATGACTTCCAGCCCCACTTCAGGCTCTTCACTGACAGCACAGAGCCTGCTTGGATTATCTCTCTCCCTCTCTCTGCCCTTCCCTCCCTGTCAAAATAAATAAATAAACATCAAAAAGCAGAAGAGGGCTCCTGGGTGGCTCAGTCGGTTAATCATTTAACTCCTGATTTAGGCTCAGGTCATGATCTCATGGTTCGTGAGTTTGAACCCCTAGTCAGGCTTTGTGCTGACAACTCAGAGCTTGGAGCCTGCTTTGGATTTTATGTCTCCTTCTCTCTCTGCCCCATCCCCACTCACACTCTGTCCCTCTCTTTCTCAAAAATAAATAATAAAACATTAAAAAAAATTTTTTCTAAAAAGGAGAAGAAGAATATAGAAGCTCTTGAGATCCAGAACTTGGAGATCCCACTGTTCTAGGAGTCAAAAGTTTTCTTGTTGATCACAGTTGCATGTTCAAACAAATTCTAAACCCAGCTCACATACTGAAGGGCCAATGTAAGAAAACAAGAGAGTGGTGAGCTTTGGCAAGAGGGAAAGGGAGCTGCCCTACCACCCCTCCCTATCCTGGGACAGGACGACACAGAAATGTTGAGGTTGCACATGGAAGATCATTCCCATCGGGTGTTTCCAGTGGGTTCCTAGGCAATCACTCATGAGGCCACTACACTTGCCCCCCCCTCCCCCCAGGAATGATCAGGAATTTGGAAAGCTATCTCTGTTGTGCTCCGTTTTGTGGATATTATTATACTTCCAGAGGAGCCTGAGTTAATTCCCCTCTTTGAAAAACAAAAACACAAACATGTCACCAGTTAGACTTTTAACAAAATAGTGATTTATAGTATGTCCAGCTATTTACAGAGAAGATCCATTTACAGAAGAACAAGGCAGTTGTAATATATTCTAGGTGAAATCCATGATGAAGAATCCTTTGTAATTTCATTTGCTGGCCATATTGTTGAGTTAATCTTCAAAATGCATGCTGCTAAAAAGGGAAAGAGCAATTGATGATTTAATTTTTAAATTTAAAGACTGCCATTTAAATGAATCACAAGTCTAATTTTTAAATGAAGTGCCATCAACTGGCTCCTGGCATCCGCCCAGCTGGTGGACTGCCCCAGCCTAGTCTCCAGGCAGACGCACTGGCCTGGCCTGCTCATATAATTCAGATACTAAAACATTAAGAGGAGCACACAGTGCAGCCTCAGAAAGAAGGACATTCTGTTTGGAGACCTAAACTAGATCTGGAGGTTCTGTTATCAGTGAATTCACTGTAGAAATGCCTAGACTGAGGAAAATATAATTTGGTTTCTTGCTCTTGGGAATACGGTGGTCAGGGGTGTGTGTGTTTGTGTGTGTGTGTGTGTGTGTGTGTGTGTGTGTTTACTTAATGGCCCTACCATGACCCAATTACTCTGATAATTTTCCCCTTTCTTGATTTAACTTCCTTCTTTCTTTCTCTTCTCTTTATCATTTTCTTTAACTCCTTCCAGTTTTTGCTTCATAAATCCGCCCTTATAATAGCATTTATATTTTCCAGTTTCCAAAAGAATAACATGGTGGTCCTACCCACCAGCTACTGTCCTCTCTTTTCTAACCACGACTCTAATTTTCACGTGCATCCCTACTGGCCCAGTGTACCATGCCTGCAGGTACAGCTTCCACCATGTTGGCCTACTAGGTCATTGGCCAATCTGTCCCTTCTATTTTGAGTCATAAAGTAAGCTGGAAATACATGTCTGAAAAGCAAACACAGCAAAACACCTGTATACATTTTAAGTACTTTTCTAATAAGCTTGTGAAATAATCGGGCCATTGCTTTACTATTAGCTTTAAACACTTCCTGACGTTGAGGAAATGTGACAGCCATGTATAGAATAAAACTATATGCTTTCTGTTTCTTATCATTGTCCATCTTTTACCTAACTTTGCAAATTTAGTGTCTCAATACCAGTTTTTCCATTCAAAAAGTCATAGTCTTAAAACAGTATGCCTTCAATAACCATTTTTCTGGTTATGGGGCAACCCCCATCCAATGGCTGTTGATGAGGGAGAGTACAACAGCCTGGCCCCCTTGCCTAAATTCAGGACACTATCCCAGCTCCAGAGACCCTCGTAGCAGGGCCGAGGCCTCAAGTGCAAGGTCACCACAGTGCAATCTCACCCTCTGCCCTGTCCCGCTTCTCTCACTCTGTTACTCCTTTACTCTGTGTTGCCGGGAGCACTGTCTCCCAGGGAATCCAATCTGAGACCTTCAAGAGGCTATTGACATTTTAGAGACCTTCTGAGGCAAGACTTTAAACCCTCTACTTGAAAATCTGGACTCACTTCAGTGGCTCAGTCGGTTAAGCATCTGACTTCGGCTCAGGTCATGATCTCACGGTTCATGGGTTCAAGCCCCACATTGGGCTCTGTGCTGACAGCTCAGAGCCTGGAGCCTGCTTCAGATTCTGTGTCTCCCTTTCTCTCTCTGCCACTCACCTGCTCATGCTCTCTCTATCTCAAAAAAGAATAAACATTAAAAAAAAATTTTAAAACATCTGGCCTCAAGGTTAGTTACTGCACATGAAGCCAGAATGAACTGGAACGTTTTTTTAATGGAAAAGCATCAAACATGCCAGCACTCCCTTCCAACAAACCTGAGCTCAATCACCCCTGAAATACCTTTAGAACAAAAACACTTATCACCTGTCACCTCTAACAGGAAGGTTGGAACTTATGGCAAAATCAGTTTTGCCTCTCAGAAGGGTCACAGACCCTCATCCCAGAAAAAATGTACAACCAGACACAATTTTAGATACAAGTCCAGGAGGATATAAACTCCTCCCCCAAAGCCTTCATGGACTCCAAGAACCGTTGACTTATAGCGAAGGTAACAGGAATGTATAGTTTCAAAGCCGTTATCCAACATAAGGAATAAAGAGATTTTTTTTTAAAAAGTATGTAAGAAAGTCCTAATTCTTCTGCATATGATTTCATCAGTAGGTTTTGAATAACCAAATACCAGGCTCAACTTACATTTTCCAGAGTCATGTCTGTTGTATTTGAAGTTGTCCTCCTACGATATCTCTTCCTGGTACAATAGACACTGACGAGGGTGACTATCAGCATCAGGGCAAACACAGCAACGGTAGAAGATGCAGCGATGACAATGGTATCCTGGGTGGAGCCTCTCCTCTCGCACCTTTCGCCCAGGAACCACCAGTCTTCCCCTGACAGACACCTGCACGTCGGAACGTGACCCAGAGTTATGAGTTGATATTTCAGTCTGAAAATCTTCGCCATTAAGGGTGCGGCTCAACATTCGGGTCATTGGCATATGGAACTCAACTGGAGGGGAATGGATAGACTAGCTCCAGAGGGCCAGGCAAGGCCAGTGGTAAAGACATGGAATCACTGCTCATCTGGTACTCAAAATAGTGGCTCTGAGGTAGGAAAGGAAGGTGGTGTAGGTAACAGAGAAAATTTGGCTCTCAGTGTTTCAGTCCCTTAACCTCCCCCCTGTACCTCTTGGCCAAACTCATCCCAGAACTTCTGAGAACAATCTCCATCTAAAAAATAGTGACAGTCACACTTTACCACCCAAGACTGTTGTGAGGACTTAATAAGGTCTATAACACATGAGGACTTTTTCAGGCAATTACAATACAATGTACTATTTCTTCATAAATAATTTTATTCTTCTTGTGGCTATCCAAAGTCCCAAATGGAGACCAAAAAATAAATATCCCATGAATGGCTTTGAGATGAGAATCAACTGATTTCGCTCACAGAAAATATCAGTATCTAATCCTATATTGTGTAAATGATAACATTTCTAACAGGAGAATGGGGAGATCTTGTCCACATGACCCCTTACCTGCACTCGGCCTTGCCATTTCGGACAACGCAGATGCCGTCGTTCTCACATTTGAAGTTTGTGCAGAGGTCATTGATGTTAGAGGTTGGGATTGGTGGAATTTGTGTAGAATTAAGGTGGGATATGTCTAAGGAGGGCAGAGGGAGAGCATGGACGGACATCAGTTTGACTTTAACAAGCATTTGATCCTTAAGTTTCAAAATAGATGCTTAGGTTTCCCAGCCAGTAAAATAATTAATAGGTAGAAATCTAGATACAGACAGGAACTGGACCGGCCTTTGGGGTCATCAACTGAACCACATGCTTACCTGAGCTTGGGTTTGCTTGAGCTAGAAAGGGTCTAAGCTCTTATAATCCACCCTCAAGGGACAGACATGAAGACAAAGCACAGAAATGCAAGGTGACTGATGGGCTTGCCCAAGGTCACAGGATTCTTGCTCAGGGAGAGCAAGTTGGTGGATATCTGACACAAGCTACCAGGCCCCCCTAACAATCAGGGCTCTGATGCTTGTAGTGTTTTCTATTGCTTCTCATCCAAACAGTGTTGAACCGAGGTGATGAATATGTGACTTTTTCTCTGCTACATAAAAGTAGCAGTTGTTTGTCCCTCAACAAAGTTGTTCTTTTTTTTAAATTTTTAATGACTTTATTTATTTATTTTTTAACATTTATTCATTTTTTTGAGAGACAGAGTGCTAGTGGGGGAGGGGCAGAGGGAGACACAGAATCCAAAGCAGGTTCCAGGCTCCGACCTGTTAGCACAGAGCCTGACGCGGGGCTCGAACTCATGAACCGTGAGATCATGACCTGACCTGAAGTTGGATGCCCAACCGACTGAGCCACCCAGGCACCCCAAAGATTTTATTTTTTTAATGTTAATTTATTTTTGAGAGAGTGTAAGTGGCAGAGGGACAGAAAGAGAGGAGGACAGAGGATCTGAAGTGGGCTCTGTGCCCACAGCAGTAAGCCTGATACAGGGCTCGAACTCACAAACCGTGAGATCATGACCTGAGCCAAAGTTGGAAGCTCAACCAACTCAGCCACCCAGAGGTGCCCCTAAAAGATTTTATTTTTAAGTAACCTCTATATCCAACATGGGGCTTGAACTTACAACTCCAAGATCGAGCGTTGTATGCTCTACCAACTGAGCCAGCTAGACACCCTGCAACAAAGTTATCCTTGAATAATTTTTTCCAAGAAGTATCATCTAGATTTACTCTAATTGACACTGACATAAAAATTTCATGGGTTTTGGGGCAGCTGAGTGGCTCAGTCAGTTAAGCATCCAACTCTTCTTTTTTTTTTTTTTTATGTTTGTTTATTTATTTATTTATTTATTTAAAGAGTACTCATGTGGGCAGGGGTGGGGCAGAGAGAGGGAGAGAGAGAGAGAATCCCAAGAGTCTCCACATTCTCACAACTGTGAGATCATGACCTGAGCCAAAATCAAGAGTCAGACGCTCAACTGACAGAACCACCCAGGTGCCTCTACTATCCAACTCTTGGTACCAGCTCAGGTCATGAATCTCGCAGTCGTGAGATAAAGCCCTGCATTGGGCTCCATGCTGAGTGTGGAGCCAGCCTGGAATTCTCTCTTTCCCTCTCTCTGTGCCCCTCTCCCTGCTTATGCTCGCACGCTCTCTCTCTTAAATAAACTAAAAAAAGATTTCATGGATTTTAATTGCACCACCTTTCATCACAAACAAGATTCTGATTTACAGAGCTGTAAAAGGGTCTTTAATAGTAAATGACTTTAAATTGTGCTACATGAAACACAGAAACCACCAGTATTCCTGAAAAATGTATTTACTAGCTGCCGTGGGTAAGAAATTTAAAAGACAATAGATTAATGCTATTACTGACAAAATATATATGTGTATGCTTATATATGATACATAAAATATACATTTGTGTGCTCATATATATGTATATATGTATGAATATATATTTTAAAGACACAATAGAGACAGTTCATTTCCAGTTTCATTTCATGTGCTTGTGTGATATTTCTATTTCTGGAATCTTAGAGTATAATTTAGGGTATAGTAGCTATACTTTAACTTGTTTCTAGAGAAAATTTCTGTCCTAATTTTCCATTGCTCCATGTAGTGGTAATTAAATTCTATCCTGGAATGGTCACTGTTTTTATTTAAATTACTTTCCTATTGTTAATAATTTATGCCAGAAAGAAAAACTCCCACTCATGCCCATTTACTCCTATACCTAAAAATGGGACCCAGAAGAACGCAGTCAATAATCAATGGCCACGACGACAACAACAAAAATAGCTTGTATAAAACTATTTTTGCTGACATACCTTCCACGGTCAGTAGGATATAAACATCATCTCCTTTTATAAAATCTCTGCTTTTCAGCCTCTTGTAGGTTATAAAGGCAGCGGTTCCAAAGCCCATACCTCTTCTAAACTCCGTTCCATTAGGGAAAAAAGCCACTAATCCCACTTTGGATGGCCTGTCCCAAAAATAGTTTCCATTATCTGAAAAAGCAATTTATATTAATGGATTGTGTTTAGCATCATCATAGCTTTTTGTGGTAGGAAAGAACGGGCAATGTGAAACGCAATTAGGATAGAGCTCAAAATAATTAAATGATGCTATTGACCTGTGATGTATTCTCTGGCAAGTCACTGAAGCTTGTTCATTTATACTGTCCTAAAGAAAATGAGATTGCTAGTAAGGAGGAGCACATTCTGGAATCTGAGTGGAGAGATACCAAAAGTTTCCTAGATGCGGTATCACACGTATACTTCCTGACCAGTATAGAAACTCCCTCCCCATTAAAATCATTTCTCAGTTGCCTCGAGTCATAGGTGGTCCTTTTAACGAAGTTGAATCAATACGTTTCTGAGAGAGGTTTTTTTTATTGTATTTTTTAAGTAATCTCTACAATGTGGGGTTCAAACTCATGACCACGAGATTAAGAGTCACATGCTCTACCGACTGAGCCAGCCAGGTGTCCCGAGAGAGTTTTGAATATTAACATAGCACAATTCATCTCATTAACTGAATTATTCACCTAACAGCAAAGTCCTTCTAGAAGACAGTGAGAAGCACTGCTTCTGGGGAAAGGTGATGACCCAACCAACTTTGGGCCATTTTCAATGTCATTCAGGCAAAAATGCTTTGAGAAAAAAAAAGTGAAGAAATCTGAGCATCAAGTTCCTGCAATCCTCTTTGTGAATATTTTTTTTTTCCTAACAAATTAATGGTTTTCCTTTTTCCTATGTCACACAGGTCCATTTTTTTTTTCATATATAGAATTCAGATTTGGCAATAATAGTCACCTTGCCATAATTTCATTTTTTATTAGGCTTCCAGAAGGCAAAGGATTATTAAAATTAGAAATGTGATCATTGCCTTCTGGGAGCTGTTCCTTTTTGAGACTGAAAAGATGGGGAATGATGTCACCATTGGCGAGCCCTCCAGAATTCTTTAGTAAGAAATTATAATCCATTCTCACAGCCTTCCCAACACTCCAGGAGCTCAACGTCTTTCCTCTCATCAGAAACCATCCCCTTCTACAAGAGCTGAATTTTGTCTGACAGTCCCAGTGGCGAGGGGTGGTTACTATTACTGCCCCAGTTTTCCTGCTGAGGAAACTGAGGCTCCAAAAGACTATTTAATCAACATCACATAGCTAATGAGAAGCAAACCTTGGATTTTAACCGAGGCATGCCAGACTGCAAGACCAACACTCCTTGGACAACTGGAATTCAGGTATGATCAATTGCCAGGAATAGTCAGTGTCTTCTCTATTTTTCAGAGACAGTGCCTCTTGACATTCTTCACAATGGCCTGCCTGGGGTACTCTGTCCACACCTGCTGAAGCCCTTCCCTTCAATGTCTTGTGTTCCTAAAATCTGGGGATCAGAAATCCCTAAGTACCTGACTGTGCAGTCTCTCATTCCCAAATTGTCCGTCCCTCCTAGACAAATGACCGTGTATTAGCAGTATAGGAAATAAGTCACGAACCGGTGGTCATAAATGGGTCTGTAGTTATACTCCGCTGGTTGGACATACGCTGTCGAATGTCAGGATTTTGATCCAAGAGTGTCATCGTGGCTTGTTGCCAAGGACATGGCCATTGTAATTGATCATCATTGGCTCCAGAGATCAAGTGGAAATATATTCCTGCGTTAGTCGAATGATTCAGATTCAACTGAATCTGGAAGGCATAACCTTTAGAAGAATAAAATGGAGGGCTATATATGGTTTCATTCGAGCTGCCAATAATCTGTGTGAAATTCTTTATATGCCAGATATGATGAGGGCACTGTGTTTCTGAAAGATTGATGTCATCAAGAGACAGGCCACCCAATGATGCACCAGTGCCTCTGACCCCTCCAAACACCACTCTAAATTTGTTGGTCACTTTCAGTGTCACATGGTAAAGCTGCCAGCTTCCAATGGGTATATCTGCAAAAGAGACATTATTATTTCAAAGAAGACAAAGGACTACGAATCGTGCGCAAATCAACATTAGAGTTTTAACCTTCGCAGGACAGATTATCATCCTAGAGCTATTGGTTCCTACAGGTCTGCAGTGAGTTTTTCTCACTTCTCCAGCCCAAGCCCATTCACTTCAAGGCATTTCTGTGGGGTCAAACTGCTCCCTGGAATATCTGGATGTTTATCTGCTTGTTTCTCAGGTAGTCACCTGTGTCCAGCGAAGGGTAAGCAAACACCAACATCTAACTTATGAGTATTCCATGCCCTAAATAGGAGTTGTCTCTCATTATATGTTAGTTAAAACTGATATCTACACTGTGCCCAGGATTCCTGGGATACTGAACCAAAGCCTTATTTAACGTATTTATAGTTTGACTGAAATACTTCCTTCACATGCCCAACTTTCAGTCAGTGTTTTGGCAGTATTACACAGAAATCCACCCAACCCTAGAAAGCCCACACCCACAATTGAGTCCTTAGATCATTTACCAGTGACTCAACATTATAAATATTTATCTAGTATTTGATAGCATCAGCCTTCTCCCCGGTGCATACTTCCCCCTTCGCTATCATCCCCTACCCTTAGCTAGCAGCACAGGCTATGTTATCTTGTCTTATTTTCTTACATCACATGCCCAAATAAGGAGCGATACATTTAAAAAATTTCAGAAGCCCCCAAGTAGAGAAAACAGCTCAGGAATTCATGTCGAACTGGTAGTTCACACGATGACTTCAAACTTAAACGTACTGGCACTTAATGTGAAGCACAATTATGTGAAAATAAGACAGAAATATCCAAATTACAGAAAATGCTATTGTCCATGGATATACTCTGGATTGAACAAAAATCTTTCACGAGAGATTCCACTTCATTAGTATCAGTACTGTTCATTTAAATTCTGTTAAATTCTTTCTCATAAGCAAGTTTCTTAAGTACCCTTTGTGCTATTGATCTTTAGTGATAACACCCACCCACAGATTGTTAATGGAAAGGATTAAATATATACTATATATAATGTGTATATATATATGTGGTATTATATATGGAATTGTACAGTATATATAATTACGTTATATATGTACAGCATGTGATATACACATATATGTATATGTTTATATAAAATGATATTAAGACCTTATTGTAGGTGTTCACAAAAGAAAGTATCATCTGTGTTGCAGATTGTTTCCCATTGTTAAATGGGAGGAAAATGGTATGACACATAGCATAATGTAGATCGATTTTATAATAGGTTTTACTCAATTCATTCAAACCAAGTGGTCAATATGTGGAGAGACAGTGATAGAGTTGGCAGCCCACGGCCCCTCCCTTCCTGAAATTTCTTAACCATCTGCTTTTAAAGTTGGTCAACATGACCCATCTCTCTGCCACATGATTGGAATGAGTGTTGCTTTCTCTTCGCTCAGGAATTACTCTAGAAGTTGCACTTAACCCAAATCATAACAATTAGAATTCTTCACTGGGTTTTTTTTTTTTTTTTTTTCAAGCTAGAAATTAGAGGAAGTGTCCCTTTTCCAGGCTAATGGCACATTTGATTAACTGTAAGCTGGGAAGTAAAATACCCAAAGCACCAGTTTTGTGGACCGGGCCCATCTGACATAACATGAGAGGTCTCCAACCATGTTCAGGGACAGGTCCAGTCCTGCCCGAGGCCAGTTCCTTCCTCGTCCATCCCACAATTCGTTTACATTCAGTAATTCTTCCCATTTTGGCTAGTTTTCATTATATTTGTATTACTAGCCAAGAACTGACCTCCTCAGTGCCAGAGACTTAAAGAATTAAGATGGCCTTATCTGTACTCAGACAATAAGAATGTCAATATTATACCTTTTATTTCTTCCACAAGCGTTAGAGTACCATTCACGTGGTCTGCAGAATACTCCCTGATGTAGATATTCAGTTGGTCGTTTTCACTTCCACTGTTATATAAATAAAACTGCAAGCACTGAAATCCTCTTTTAGGGTAGAATGTTCTACTTTCCAGTACTGCTGTGGCCCCCACACTTACAGAGCTACTGTTGAAATGCATGAAGAAACCAGAACCTGTTATGAAAACAAAAGCAGAATTGAGAGAAAACAGATACTAGATATAGGAATGCACGTCTTGTGGGCACAGTAGTTCCCCTCAGTACCCGCTGTGTGTAAAACACTATATTGGGCATTTAAATGCAGCTCCAGGAGCAGGCAGTTTCGAAAAGAGACATTAGGCCACCTTTTCCATACTATAGCTTTCAAAATCAGAAAAAAGCGTCACCTCCTTGGTCTAGTCTCTCTCTCTCTCTCTCTCTCTCTCTCTCTCTCCTTCTCCCTCCCTCCTTTCTTTTCTCCTTCCTCTGGCCTATGGAGGACCACTACCCACTATCCAAATCTGCATTTGATTTGATTTGATTTGATTTTTTAACATTTTTATTTTTTGAGAGACAGGGAGAGACAGAGCTCAAGGGGGCGAGGGGCAGAGAGCGAGAAGGAGACACAGTATCTGAAGCAGGCTCCAGGCTCTGAGCAAGCGGTCAGCACAGAGCCTGATGTGGGGCTCGAACCCACAAACTGTGAGATCATGACCCAAGCTGAAGTCAGACGCTTAACCGACTGAACCACCCAGGTACCCCTGCATTTTATTTTATTTTTAGTGTTTATTTATTTTGAGAGAGAGACAGAAAGAGTGTGAACATGAGTGTGGGAGGGACAGAGAGAGAGGGAGAGAGAATCCCAAGCAGGCTCATGCTGTCAGAGTAGAGCCCAATGCAGGGCTTGATCCCACAAATGGTGAGATCACAACCTGAGCTGAAATCAAGAGTCAGACACTTAACCAACTGAGCCACCCAAGTGCCCCCTAATCTGCATTTTAAAAGAAAATTGTATTTTTATTGATGTATATTTGACATATAGCATGGTGCAAATTTAAGGTGTATAAGATGTTAATTTGACACATTTATATATTATAAGATGACTGCTACTGTAACAATAATTAACAACCCCTAACATGTCACATAATTATTATTCCTTTTTTGTTGTAAGAATAATTAAGTTCCAGTTGTTAATAATGATTAGCATATAATATTCCTGTCTATAGTCACGACACTGTGCATTAGATTTCCAGGGCTTATTATTACTGATTGCAAGTTTGTACCCTTAACATCTGTCTTCTCTGCCGTCCCCCCCACCGCACCCCACCATCCTCCAAGAAAGAAAAAGAAAAACACTTTTTGCTGTTAGGGACCTCAACCACTGCCTAGACTGGCTGAGCTCTCATGCAATGACCCTAAGTTTTGAAGTCTAGTTTTACATCTTTATTGCCAGAAGTGAGCAAATAAATAAAAATTGAGTACTTGTAGCCAAATAAATGACCATTTAATTTAAAACAAAATTATTATGGAAAAGGATACTCATCTGAAAAAAATTAAATCAATTGTACTTTGACTCTTCATTTTAAGGATTCTTGTAACAGGAGCATGTAATCACAACCAGCTGGAATTCTGAAAGTGATTAATTCACAACATTGTGCCGTTGACTGCAAAGTATCTTGTATCTGGCAAGCTTTGAGAAAACCACCCCACTGCCCTATAGATAAGAGTCTTTCCAGGAGATACTGTCCCCTCCTGCTGTGGGCACGTATAGGTAGAGAGGCTTCACAGAGCCCAATTCTGACTCACAGAAAGACAAGTCAGAGAGTAAAAGCAAAGAAATGAACCATGTCCTTACAAGGCACAGAACTGTTTCCTTAGTAGCAACTGAATGGGTTATCATTAATAGTTCAGATAGAAATTAGAGACAAAATCCCAGTCTTTCATGGCCAAGGAAAAGACTGGAGCCACCAAGTGTAAAATCTAGAAGTATCTCACTCCTGTTACCTTTGCACTGGCCCATGTTGGAGTGATCGCTCTCTGGGCCCCTGGGGACCTGGGAAGTCCGTTGCCAGTCAGCACTATCACCTGAACTTTGAATCATACCGCACACGTTTTCCAGTTCAAAGTTGCACGAGTCCAGAAAGCTCAAGGAAGAGGCTACAAAAGCAAAAACAAACAAACAAACAAACAAACCACACACACACACACACACACACACAGTTATTGACACTCCTACAACATGATAATCTAGGTAATAAAAACTGTCATGGAAGTACTGGGAATGCCAGGATGGCGTTAAAGGGAACACCTCGCTGATTCTGGAACGTGAGTCTACACTCTTCTCGTTACCCAGATTATTAAACAGCAACCCAGATTATAAAATCCCATTGATATGATGGCTCCTTCTTTAAAAATCGACATGGGGCATGTTACTATAGGACCCAATTTGTTTGTAGAGCTAAAGGCCAGAACTTCTAAGAAGAAAAATATTGCTTCCCAGGTATGGATTGGGATTTGGGTGTTTATACGTTTGTTATTTTTTTTAATATCAAACTTCAACTATAAAAACTATAATTATCAATTATCAAACCATAATTGCAGAAAAGCCAGCAATGCCGGACAAAATGGCACGGCACGTCATTTTCCCCTCCATGACAGAAGGACACAGAAAACATTTCAAAGAACCTGCCACATACAGCAATTATACAGTCGATTCAACTTTAAGAGATCATAGTCGCTGAAATCCATTCGCTGGCCGATCACATCCATGAAGTCTGAGATTCGTGTTACAATTGTTGGTTCTGTTCCATTTTGGAAAGCCGTCTTACTGTAGTGCATTACTGACGTGTAATCATAGGGAACATTCAAGGAGTCTGATTCTTGGTCATCGTAGGTGTTAAAATTGTGCTCTCTGCCTAAATGTTAAATTTAAAAAGATCTTTAATTACTCGATGTTCACAAAATTATAGCTTACCTTACTCTAGGCTTCCATCACTGCCCAAGATTGGACATTAGCATTTAGTGTAAGGTTCTAAGAACTTCTATTAGAAAGGTAGATTCTAAAAGGTGTTATCGACACAGTCAAGATCATTGGCAGGTGCTCGTGGGAGGGTGGGGCACCCAAAGCAGATGGAGGTGGAGGTAAGAGGACGTTGGGAAGTGTGGTGGGAAGGGACCTCGGAATGATAATACAGGCAGGAGTCCTTAGAAAGAACTGACGTACTCAGGGATTTCACGGTTACTGGAACACGTGTGCAAGTTTTTAAAACGACTACATTCAGAGAAGATACCTGGTTGTTGAGCATCACACTGATGAGCGTCTGGTTGCAACTTGAAATGGGATGATTTAGGGGAAACAGTGAGGTGGAACTGATCTCCAAAGCTTATAGATGTGTTATCAAATCTGGACAGAAGTTTCTGTCAAAGTAAGACCCAGGGAATCTTAAAGAGTGAGATGATGGATTGAAGCTAAGCACTTGTCTTGCTCCAGAAATCTTGTAGTCCGCTGCTGTGCCTTACCTCAGTTGAGATCACCAGACAGCAATATCACTGAGCTGTGATGTTCAGGGGTCTCAGTACCGAGCAACCCCCACAATGCCTCATAGGACAGCAATACCACTCCCTCCACCATACCCTCTGCAGGCAGGACAGATGGGGACACTAAGCGTCCTTGTGGAAAACATGAGCTTCAGTTGTACAATGTTATTAAGACATTTCTGACTTGGAATAGAAAGTCCCAAAAAGTTCCGGCTCATCAATTGCTGCAGTGTTTCCCAGTATGGGCTCCATAGAACAACAAACACAAATACTCAAAAAAAAAAAAAAAAAAAAAAAGGCGATGATCAAGTCAGTTCGCGAAATGCTTCTTATTTGGAGATTTACAATATGTGTTACTCTAATGGAGACTCTGAACAGTAAAACGGTATCAGTAACTCAAGTTTAATGTATTTTAACCTAGGATTTCCCAAATTAATTGGACTGCGGATCTCTTTCCGCACACATCTGGGAGCATTTTGTGGGACAGCACTCCCTAAAAATGTGTTTTGGGAAACACCAGTTTCTTAGATCCCGTCCAGCTCCAATGCACCAGGGGTCTGGGGTATCAGTGCCCCAACAACCTTCAGGCACGTGAACTCATGCACGTGAAGTAAAGCATCACTTCAGTTTTCCCATTATTAACGGTCGGCAGGAGATAGCACATGCTTAGAAATTCAGTTTGTGGCCCAAAATGTAAGAAAACAAAAGAAATGTACCTGACAGAATCCTGTCCCACATTATCATGACGTAGTCATCCCGATCGGAACGAGACTGCTCATGCCAGAACCCCAGGGCATGGAGGAACTCATGTTGAATTGTCGCTATTCTGTCACAGTTCTCCCCGATGGAGAGTTCTTGCTTCCCAACATGCATGTTGCCCACTGAAGACCAGCAGCTTACAGGAGAGTTCACGGGACAGAGAGAGAGGGTGTTCTCACCATGCAGGCCGAGGCCTCGGGGCACAATCCCCAGTGCCCGGTCCTCTCATTTAACCCACCTACATCCTTCACTCTTTTATCAGGACACTGCCTCCCTCTCATAACCTCACAGATCACATGATTTTTGGAGAACTGGTCCTGCCACCAAATATTACACGGGAGCAAGGCATCCCCCGATCAACCGAGTCCTGATTTTTTCTAGAAATGTCCAAGTTTTTCACATGGTCCTTGGTATGTTGATGACCACTCATAAAGTTTTGTAGGTGTAGCAACCACATGGAATTGCCAAGCCCCAGGCAAATAATACTCAGTGTAACTCAAGCAGTAAGTGTAGTTAGGTTAAAATAAATTGAAATACGGGAAATCTACCCCCAAAACCAAGAGCACACTATATACAATGCATGTTAGCTAACTTGACAATAAATTATATTAAAAAAAAAAAAAAAGAGCATGGACTCAGGACTTAGCCATTCCTCTAGCTGAGCCCATTTCTTCATCTGTAAAATGGGAGAGAAAACCAGTACCTATGTTGCAGGTTAGCTCTGAAGACTAAATTAGTTAATACTTATAAAACTCTTAAAATAATGCCTGGCACAATTTAGTGCTACATGTTTTGAATTACACAATCAAATAAAAAATATCCAAAGCCTTTAAAAAAAGAGAAAGAGAAAGAAAAAGAAAATAAATTGAAATACATGTGCATACACACGTTTTACTGAAAGAGGGAAATAAAAACTATGTAAACTACGAATGGTTGAAGTTCATTAAGTTATGGGCTGGATGGCATGCAATCCCACCCTCCTTGTCTTAATGTGGGTAGTCTGGTTGCATGTGTGAAAATATTATTTTTATGGCTAGAGAAACTAGATGTAGTTTGTCTTTTACGCTCCAGCAAACAGCTAAGAAAGCCCCCACCCACCCTCAAGGTCAGGGACTAGGGCAATTGTTGTGACAGGCCATACCTGCAATGGTTGGCATTTGAACCCTTAGAAGACAAACTTTCCACCTTACCCACTGCCCTTGAACACTGATATATAGTTAGCTTCTCCAGTCCAAGGCTTGAAGTCAATGCATGTTTTTAGGCGATAGCGTTCAAATGCGTTAAGGATAACTCCCTTAGCATTCATTTCTGAAGGAAGAAAACCAACAAAAAATACACTTATTAACATTATCACCGTTGAACAATTCACCATGGAAATGGGCTATGCATTACATTGTTTATCATGAGTTAGTCCCTTACTGAATGTTTAGTGTTTTATTTTTACCAAATTTAGTATTCAGTCCCAATTAAGTATGTATCATGTGCAAGTATTTGGTTCTTCTTCAGATCCTTGATTTTGCCCCATATTTGTTTCTTTGGAACCACTAGAGGTGCGTTACCGAACAACAACAAAAACCATACCCTTACCTCAGAGCACAAATACCTTGGATCACAGGCAGCCAGAGTGAACCATCACTGTCACATGCTTCATCTGAGAAGCTACAGTATGTATTTAAAGCCTCACAGCAGAGCTTGTAATTTGAGGACCTTGAGATGGGAGTCCAGGAATATTCCGGAATGGTAGGTGCAGCATCCATATCTGTACTTCTATCATCTGTATCTATTCTGTATCTATATCATCTATATATCACCTATGTATTTATATCTCATCTGTGGCTGTCTATACCTATATCTGCAAAGTGCATTTCCTGGGGAAGCTGTTCATAAGATTCTCAAGTGAGTTCAGGACCCAAATTAGAGTTAACCATTGTTTCAAAAAAGGCAGAGGCATGAAAGCAACAAAGACATTCAGGAAAAGAAGCTTGGAGGGCAACCCCGGAGGAAGGGGTTCCTGGGAAGGATGGTGGTTCCTGGGAAGTGGGAGACAGTGTGGCCAAGTGGAAAGCACTTGGACTCTGAGCCAGAGACGCCTAAGTTCTTTCCCATCCTCATCACTTTTGATGCGTAACCTTTGCCAATTCAATTCACCTTCAGAGTTTTCTAAAATTATCAGCTAAGTGGGGAAATAAAATCAACTTTGCAGGCGCAAAGTTAAGCATCAGACTCAGCCAGTTAGGTGTTGGACTGTTGGTTTCAGCTCAGGTCATGATCTTGAGGTTAGTGAATTCAAGCCCCACATTGGGCTCTGTGATGGCAGCTGGCAGTGTGGAGCCTGCTTGGGATTTTCTCTCTCTCTCTCTCTGCCCCTCCCCGACTCACGCTGTCTCTGTCTCTCTCAAAATAAATAAATAAACTTAAAAATAAAATAAAATAAGGCATGTCGGTTAAGCGTCTGACTTCGTATCAGGTCATGACCTTGCGGTTCATGAGTTCGAGCCCCGCGTCGGGCTCTGTGCTGACAGCTCAGAGCCTGGAGCCTGTTTCAGATTCTGTGTCTCCCTCTTTCTCTGACCCTCCCCTGTTCATGCTCTCTCTCTCTCTCTCTCTCTCTGTCTCAAAAATAAAAAATAAAATAAACATTAAAAAAAATTTTTTTTAATAAAATAAAATCAACTTTTCAGGAGATAATGTGAAGATAGGAGAAAGCAGAGAGGCAGTTCCAAGTAAAATGAGCATTTATCGAATGTTCATTTCCTTCCTCCCTTCTTACATGACCATTGCACTTTTGAAGACAATTAGTAGGAAGGTCCTCTGTTTCGGTGAGGATCAAGAACAAGACTCACATAGGGGGCCCTAAAATCCATATGAATTTATATGAGGCACCCAAAATTCCACCTTTTATAATACCACACAAATAAAACATGTTCATTGCAAGTAAGTTAGAAAATGCAGATAAACAAAAAGAAGGAAATTATAAAATCTTATCCCTTCAGAAATAATCAGCCACTCTCATCAAGCTTCTTGCTTGTAGGTTATATACTCACAATATACACATATTTTTTAGAAAATACAAATCAGTCTACATATTTTATAAACTATGTGTTTCACTAAATAGTATATCATTAAAAGCTTTATCAAGTGTTCTTTTTATCATTTTAATGGCTACCTTATATGGCTGTAACATATACAAGTAACTTCCTATTGTCAGATATTTAAAGTGTTTCTGGATTTTCTGTACTATAAATATCATGTTTGCATTCTTATCTCAAATCTAACACTTCCTTACAATAAGACATGATGATACCCACCACCACAAGCCTGTCTTAAGGACAGACTGTAAAAGGAGCATGCAGGTCTAGGCCTTTTATCAAAGTTTAATGAGGATAGCTTTTTTTTTTAATTTTTTTTTTTATCTTTGAGAGACAGAGAGTGACAGAGCGGAGTCGGGAAGGGGCAGAGAGAGGCAGACACAGAATCCGAAGCAGGCTCCAGGCTCTGAGCTGTCAGCACAGAGACCAACGCGGGGCTCAAACTCACAGACTGTTAGATCATGACCTGAGCCGAAGTAGGATGCTTAACCGACTGAGCCACCCAGGCGCCCCACGAGGATAGTTTTTACCCTTCATTGAATTGAGAGTCAAATAAGGAAACATATGTGAAAGGGATATAGCCCTCTACCAAGATAAGCTCTTCATTTACTGTGTGCCTTCATTACCAAAGGCTAATTATCTTTGACTCATAGATGCAGGAGCACCCCCCCCCCCCCGCCCCGGGATCATGTTATTTAAATCCCCAGGCTCTGAAGGCTAAAGCAGGTCCTAGATAAGCCTAGGAATTAACCAAGCAGCTTCTCAGGATTATTTTTCTCTTTAGCCCTTTCAGGTTTCTAGCACCTTGATTTTCATTTCCATCCCCCCTCCTTTTACCCTGTCTGCTCTCTACCTGCCCCACACACGTCAAGTCTGACACCCAGGCAAGGAATGATCACTTATTCACAGGAAGCTATCCATGGCTGCCTCAAGAGTCACCCCTTCCAGAAAAGCTGCATCTAACAGCCAGGTAACACCCGGAATGTAAGCAAAAAGACTAAAGCAGAATTGAATATGTTGGTTAAGAGCGATTTCTGGAGAGCCCGAAGTCACTTCCAGTAAATCCTTCATAGGTATTTACTAACCCTTCATAAGTATTTACTTTTGCTACCTGTAAGGGTGGCTTTGCTTAGTGATTTCCTCAGTCAGAGTCATTTCAAGATGGTATAAATTTCAGAAATATGAGGAAATCCTCTTCTCACTTTAAGCATAGAGAGTAAGTTCAATGCTACAATATTAAACAGGGGTAAAGTATTTTCCAAATAAGAAAAAATCAAAATCATGGAATTAAAAAAATGACCTAAAAATTTGGGGTTTAATCATATTATAAAACTAGCACAAAATAATGCTGTAATATCAATTGAAAAAAGCAGATTAAAAAATTTAAAACGGGGGCTCCTGGCTGGTTCAGTCGGTGGAGCATGTGACTTGATCTCTGGGTCATGAGTTCACGCCCCAAGTTGGGCACAGAGTTTACTCTTAAATAAATAAAGAAAGAAAGAAATAGAATAAAAAATGAAACAAAACAACTTAAAAATTTTTTAAGTTTATTTATTTTGAGAGAGAAGTTGGAGGGGCAGAAAGAGAGGGAGAGAGAGAGAATCCCATTCTGAATAGTCAGTGCGGAGCCTGATACAGGGCTCAAACCCACAAACCATGAGACCGTGGCCTGAGCTGAAGTCAGACGCTTAACTGAGTCACCCAGTGCCTCTAAAAAAATTATAAACACTATAGTTATACCCATATAAAAATGTACACAGTTTGGATGGTAAGATCTGGACAGAATTTTTTACCTGATATGTTTGATTCGTATATGTTTATCAATTTATTTTCATATTTTTATTTTTTTTTAGTAAACTCTATGCCCACCATGGGGCTCAGACTCACATCCTTCGGATCAAGAGTCACATGCTCAAGGAAGCTGGGTGGCTCAGTTGGTTAAGCGACAGATTTCAGCCTAGATCATGATCTCACCATTCCCGAGTTTGAGCCCTGCATCAGGCTCTGTGCTGACAGCTCAGAGCCTGAAGCCTGTTTCAGATTCTGTGTCTCCCTCCCTCTCTCTCTGCCCTTCTCCCACTCACACTCTGTCTCTCTCAAAAATAAATAAACATTAAAAAAAAAAAAGAGTCACACGTTCTACCAACTGAGCTAGTCACCCCAGTTTATCAATTTAGTTTTAAAAATATTTATTAACTGCCTATAAAATGTCAGAGACTATGCTAATCCTCAGATTTGCAAGATGAAAAATAGCTCTGGGCCTCAAGGCATTCACTATGTTGTTTTATAATGTGTAAAAACAGGTACATAAAGCTCATAAAGTTACAATAGCTTTGGTTAAAATTCAGGGCAAAAGTAGCCAAGAGATACAATGAAATTTAAAGCTCACTGGTATTTCATAGAACACCTTAGGAGAACAATTTTTCTAATTTTTATAAATAATTTGAAAATAAAAGAATTTTTATATTTTTAATCAAAATATTAAGACCAAAAAACATTATAAATATTTAAAGGCATTCAGATTCCCCCTCCCCCCCCATTCCTAAAGTCAGTGACTATCTTTCCCTTCCACATTATAGTTTCTAATCCCACCTCTGGCCTTGGCTTTTTCTACCTCCTCTTGGTTTTTCATCTATGTTTCTGGCCAGTCCTCCCTTCTCAGTCACTTCTAACAGATCCTCCGTCTATATCAATCCCAGAAAGTTGTTCTCCCAGCTGAATTCCAATCTTGGCCATCTTCTCACTCAATACAATCTTCTTGGGCCACTCAATACGCTCCATCTATCTAAGGAGTACGTGTTATATGCAGGGCACCGTGCAAGGGGCTCATCGCACCAGTGGCTTCAACCACCTCCCACAGCCTAAGAACACCCAAATCTCTCTCTATCCTGAATGATTAGGCTGTACGCCAACACTTCATATGATCTCTCCACCACAGTGGGACTGATACATTTCGAACTCTGCATGCCAATTTCCACCACACTTCTGTATCTCACCCTCTTTCAGACATATTCCCTCTTCTTGTTACAGGCACTACCATGCACTCAGTTGCCTAAGACTGAATCCTGAGCACCAGCATCTCTTTACCTCGATCCCTTTTCTTGCAGTCAATCACTAAATCTAACAATTGCCTCCTAAGGCTGTCTTAGAATTGTCCATTCTTGTCTATCCTCGCTGAGAGAGACTTGGTTCAGAAACTCTCAATCCTTCCCTGAATTTCTTCTATAGACTCCTTATTTGATCTCTTTTCCTTCCCCCCCCCCCCCCCCCACTAATGATACATCTTCTCTACGGCAACTAGCTTGATCACAATCTCACACCCACATTAAAACTTCTGGAGGTTCCGTGTCACAATCAGTATGCACACCAAGTTCTTTAATGTGGGAAACACTCAAGTCTTTCCAAACTAGATTCTGCCTACCTGTTCAACCTCACTAACGCCCCATTTCCAATCAAAATTCCAGTTAAGGGTTTACCCTTTCCCCATGCCCTTGCGCATAGTGGTCCATCTGCCTGGAGCACCCTTCCCTTGCCATCAGAAGCCGTGCTGGCCCGCATGACGCCTTTCCGCGGATTATTACAAAGGAGCACTTTGTCTGGGCAGATGCTGCAAGTCTTGACGTGGCAGGTAGTAAATAGCACTTCATGCAAAGAAACAAATGCCTCTTGAACGAAATGCAAACCTGATTTCAGTCCCCCTTCCCCCTTCCCAGGCGCCTATGTACCATGTACAACTTGCATAAATGTCCTGGTAGCCCTGCTACGTAGTGTCACCTGCCCCCTGATGCCTTTACATCTAGGCTGAGTCACATGCCCCTGCAATGTGCTCCCACAGCTTTTCAACATGTCATTAAGCAAAATATGTATCCCGTTCTATTATAATTAACTTTTGGCCGATCTGAATCTCCACTGAAATGTATGAACTTTAAGAAAACTTTCCAGGGGCACCTCAGTGGCTCAGTTGGCTAAGCATCTGAGTCTTGATTTTGGCTTAGGTCATGATCTCACGGTTGTGAGACTGAGCCCCATGTGGGCTCTGAGCTGACAGCTCAGAGCCTGCTTGGGATTCTCTCTCTCTGCCCCTTCCTGCTTGTGCTCTCGCTCTCCCTCTCTCTCTCTTTCTCTCTCTCTCCCTCCCTCCCTCCCCAAAATAAATAAATAAACTTAAAAAAAAAAAGAAAAGAAAAGAAGAGTTTCCCAAACAACAGTTCCTAAAATGATTCTGGCAACTGAAACCATAAATAAAATGAGGACCACATTTAGAGTTTTCCTTTGCAATTAAATTTCTTCTATACTGTCTTTTGTTTTGGATTGGGTTCTTCTGACTTTTTTAGTGTTAAAATATTATTTATGTTATGAAAAGATGATGATAAAGATAGTGGGTTCTTATTGTTGGGTAAGTTCCTCGCTTGGCAAAATAAAATTTTGGCAAACCAATGCCAGTCCCTAAAGTTTTGTTTGGTTGTTTTATGTCTGCTTATTTTGGGTTTTTTTAATATAATGTTTGTTCATTTTTGAGAGAGAGCCAGCGAGGGAGCGTTGTGGGCGAAGGGGCAGAGGATCCGAAGCGGGCTCTGCACCAACAGCAGCAAGCCCGATGCGAGGCTGTAACCTACAAACTGTAAGATTGTGACCTGAGCTGCAGTCGGACACTCAGCTGGCCGAGCCACCCAGGAGCCCCTGGTTGTTTTTGTTTTCAACTCATACGTAAAACCTGACCATAGAGGAAACCGCTGCTTTCAAATAAAGACTACCTTCCTGATCTTTGTGTCCCCAGCAGCCAACACAAAGTAGGCTCTCCGTAAATGTTGGTTGCGTTAATCCCTTTCTTGGTCAAAATTCAGCAAATATTTCAGACAAAATCACTGTGGTTCTTTTCATTGTTCATTTTTCTTATTTTTATAAGTAAATATTTGTCCATAGCCACATAAAGCAGCAAATAAACAGATCCTGAAAGCCCGTAAGAGCCTACTCGTGAAAATACTGTGATTATATTCTGTCAGGAATATACATCAGTTATGGATTCTCCAAGGTATATACTAACCCAAGCTATCTTCTAGAACATATGGGATGGTATGAGGCCATCTGTATTTTTCTCCGATGATGGAATTTCTATCTTGTGCCTGTCAAAAATAAATGTGAAGGGTTAATTAAATGAATCGGGCAAAAACCTAGGGAACAATGAATAGTTAATCTAGAAATAAATGAAATTTAAAATGTAAGAAAATAAGTAGGTTTAAGTAGGATAAATTTAAAGGTAGTGGAAGAAGGCTGCTAGTTCTGAGGGGCGAATACACTCGGTATGTTCTGAGTCTGTTTTGAGGCCAGTAGCCTAAAGAGTTAAGACAGAAAAGAGACGCAGTAAGAGAGAAGGAGAGGAGATGGGAGGACAGTGGGCAGGAGTTAAATTATGCAAGTTCTTGAAGGCTGCGGGTAAGTTTGGCTATTATTCTACATGCAGTAGGAAGCTGTTGAAGAGTTTCAAGCCCGGAAGTGAAATGATATCATTGCTGGTTGAAAAGACCACTTTGTGGGGCTCGTGGGTGGTTCAGTCGGTTAAGCATATGACTCTCGGTTTCGGCTCAGGTCATGATCTCATGGTTCGTGAGATCAAACCCCACATTGTGCTCTGCATTGACAGTGCGAAGCCTGCTTGGGATCCTCTCTCTCTCTCTCTCTCTCTCTCTCTCTCTCTCTCCCTCTTTGCCCCTTCCCACTTGTGTTCTTGCTCTCTCTCTCAAGATAAACAAACTTAAAAAATAAATAAATAAAAGACTACTTTGCTGGGAGGGGGGTGGGGAAGGGACAGGGAGAAAAAAATTATAGGGGAGCAATATTTGAAATAGAGAGACAAATTAAAGTGGGTTATTTGGGGCATGTGTTGCATTGGAAATGACAGAACTTACTGATGGATCTGATGGAGGGGTGAGAGAAAGAGCAGAAGCAAAGGTGACTCCTGGATTTTTTACTTATTCAGAGGAGGAGGGTGATGGCTTTGCCAAGAGCGAAGGTCAAGGAGGAGCAGTTTGCGTGAAACTGGTGTCCAGTTGAGAATGCCTTACATGTGAGGCACCTCATAAATGCGGAAATGGAACTGACCAGTTGGCACCTGGATAGACAAGTCTGGAGTGCAGGAGAAGGAATGGATAAGAGCCGCACCTTTGGAGTCATCAGCAGAGACATGACGTTTAAAGCCCTTGGACAAGGTGAGATCCAAAGGGAAAGTGTACAGATAGAACAAGCCCAAGACTAAACCTGAGACACTGCAGCTCTGCTTCTTGAGTTGAAGTTCCCAGCGGAACTACCTGTAAGTAATCTATGCTCATCCATGTGTCATATACTCTTCACACATAGATTTGGCAAGATCTTTACTTGGCAACACTATCTTTAGCTGTCAGGATAGAAGTCACAAAATCTATCTTTTACAGTAAAAAGTCTGATTCATTGATATGTTTAAAAATTCAGTTTAAGTTGGCCTCAACAAGATTAATCAGGGAGGTTTTATTTAAAAATGAAAACATCAGGGCACCTGGGTGGCTCAGTTGGTTAAGCACCTGCCTCTTGGTTTTGGCTCAAGTCATGATTTCACAGTTCATGAGTTCGAGCCCTGTGTGGGGCTCTGTGCTGACAGCGTGGAACCTGCTTGGGATTCTCTCTCTTCCTCTCCCTCTGCCCCTCCTCTGTTCCCTTGTGCTCTCTCTCAAAATAAATACATAAAATTAAAAAAATGAAAATAAAAATGAAAGCATCATATTGTCCTAATAATGAAAATTCATCAGACCAATAAGATCAAGGCATACATAGTGAGTGACGATGGCTTTAACCACACAGAAATCTGAGTAATGGATAATGAAGGCATTATTATGCAAGTCCCTCAGGGTATAATGTATTTATTGAGTACATCTGTCTCTATGATACTGTATCTCTAGAGACAGTTGGGCTTAACAAAGCCCATGTTGTCCAATCATTCTCATATACTCTGTACTTTAATTTGCAGTAATTAATTTTTTTTTCAACTTTTTTTATTTTTATTTTTGGGACAGAGAGAGACAGAGCACGAACGGGGGAGGGGCAGAGAGAGAGGGAGACACAGAATCGGAAACAGGCTCCAGGCTCCGAGCCATCAGCCCAGAGCCTGACGCGGGGCTCGAACTCACGGACCGCGAGATCGTGACCTGGCTG
The DNA here is from genome assembly GCF_018350195.1 of Panthera tigris. NCBI lineage: Eukaryota > Metazoa > Chordata > Mammalia > Carnivora > Felidae > Panthera > Panthera tigris. The sequence continues at coordinate 53,569,829 of NC_056671.1, read as the reverse complement.
AAGTCGGACGCTTAACCGACTGCGCCACCCAGGGGCCCCTAATTTGCAGTAATTAATAGAAGATTCTTCCTTGCTTTGTTTCAACTCACCCCATCAAGTCTGATGTCTCCCTCAAATAGATCCAGCCCCAAATCTAAGAGGGAAGATAAAAATTCACGTTAGCAAATTGGATTCAAACCCTCTACTTACTAAAATATGTAAAAAAGAAAATCTACAAACCTTCATTGATATCAACTATATCTTGATCAATTCCACCATCGACATCTTTAACTAAAGGAAAGAGAAAAACACATTGAGCATTATGTTTTGAAAGAAGACAATCTTTATCAATTACCAAATTAAAAGTAAGGAAAGTTCTTTGTATCAGGTAAATGACTACTAGGTTCTGATTCAACATACATTGATTGATTGATTGATTGATTGACTGATTGAGAACCTGTCATGAGCCAGGCTTGGGGCTATGGGGCTTTTGCATGTATGCTTTTGTCCTATCCATGTCCCTTGAATGTCAAATGACTTCAGGAATAAGAAATTGGTCACTCTGTATAATATTAAACTGAATTTGAAAGACTAGACTAGATGACTAGATTAAATGAGAAGCAAATGTTTAAATCTGGTCAAACCAGCCCAATCTACCCATTTGTATATATCCCTTTGCTAGTAACATATCTTGGAACTCTCAAGCAAAAGTCCTAATTTAAATTTGAATTACTCTTGTAAGTTGCAAAGGAGTAAATAATAGGGCCAAATCTCTAAGGGTACGACAGAATAGGATGGACATCGGGTCCATCTGATTTGATGCAAAATAGCAAAAGTAGTAATAGCAAGCATTTATGGGATGTCTCATGTGAGTCATTGTGTTTGGATTTTCCTATATCACCATCTGTTTTTCTGCTGGGTATGTGGAACCCTGGAACAGGAACAATAAAACAGTTCTCAATAAATCAAAAGAAGCCAGTGTTTGACTAAAGTTCAATGCAATTATACAATTATGCATACGTAATTATGCATTGTGCCTAGCATTAAATGTGTCCTAAGTTATTCTGTCCTGTTGTTCTATCATCCACACGACTTTCTTTTACTATACCTTAGAACAAAACTCAAAATAGACTCACCAAAGTTTTCTGGAGTTGGCTGAGAAACAAACACATAAAAAAAAAAAAAAGGCATTATTATGACACCCATGACATAAAAGATCTTCTTGGTTCCAATTTATATCTAGTAATTTGTAGAGGGAGGGGAGTTCTTTAATATTAATATATTAATAATTTCTGGCTTATATCTAAGACAGCTAATTTGGAGTCTAAAATAATTTTTGGATGAAAGGGTCTTCTTATCTCATGTAAAAAATAAAATTGGCTGTTGTATGGATTTGAAGGTGAAAGAAACAAGGAACTAACTTCACAGATTGAAAAGAAGGCAGCATGTAAGACTCCAGCCCTCAGATAAATGTTCACTTCAAACATGATTCTCTGAAGGATTCATGGAGCAATGTTTGAAAAACCTAATAATTTATCCTCATTGTTGAAATATTATTGTAATTTATAACAACCCCTTATAAAGAAATTTTATTGAAGACCTCATTAATCATGGTTTACTTTCACGTTTTTCTCAAGACGCTGCTTGAGAAATGTTAAGAAAAAAAAAAATCAATGGATATACTTTGCAATTAAAAAAAAACCTTAAGGGGCGTCTGGATGGCTTAGTCAGTTAAGTGTCCAACTCTTGATTTCAGCTCAGGTCATGATCGTATGGTTTGTGAGTTCAAGCTCCACATGAGGCACTGCACTGACAGCATGGAGCCTGCTTGGGACTCTCTCTGTCACTCTGTCCCTTCCCTGCTCAGGTGTGTGCACTCTCTCTCTCAAAAATATAATAAACATTAAAAAAAACATACACACACTAAGGAGCGCCTGGGTGGCTCAGTCGGTTAAGCGTCTGATCTTGGCTCAGGTCATGATCTCACAGTTTGTGGGTTCGAGCCTCACATTGGGCTCTGGGCTGACAGCTCAGAGCCTGGAGCCTGCTTTGGATTCTGTGTCTCCTTCTCTCTCTGTCCCTCCCCCGCTCTTGCTCTCTCTCTCTCTCTCTCTCTCTCTCAAAAATAAACATTAAAAAAAAAAAAAACACTTCTGAAAATAGGTTCTCTACAAGTGACCAAATGAAAAACCTAGACTATATGCCCAATGGAAAAAATGAAGTAAACCTGAGAAATTTCTTTTTTTAATTTTTTTAAATGTTTATTGATTTTTGAGAGAGAAAGAGAGCACAAGCAGGGGAGGAGCAGAGAGAAAGAGGGAGACACAGAATCTGAAGCAGGCTCCAGGCTTTGAGCTGTCAGCACAGAGGCTGACACAAGGCTCGAACCCACGAACTGTGAGATCATGACCTGAGCTGAAGTCAGATGCTTAACCGACTGAGCCACCCAGGCACCCCTTAAACCTGAGAAATTTCTTAGGGAAGTCTAGAGTCTAGTGAGAAAGCTCATGGGACTGGCAGGCAGCAGGTCTGGGTTTTACGCCTGGTTCCACCAATTCACAGCAAGTCAGTTCACCTTCCAGAAACTCAGACTATCTGTAAAATAGGTTAATACAGCTTACACATCTAAATACCAGAATCATATGGACTGTTTGGCAAGCAGTAGGAATGAACTGGTTGGATAGTTACTCCTCTTGATATGAAGAAGTGCCTGTTTGTCTCACACATTAGCCAAACGTAGGCACACTCACAGAGGAATGCTAATGTGCCTAATGATAAAAGTCATCAAGAGGTGCCTGGGTGGCTCAGTCAGTTAAGGGTCTGACTTCAGCTCAGGTCATGATCTCATGGTTTGTGAGTTCAAGCCCTGCATCGGGCTCTGTGCTAACAGCTCTGCTTCAGATTCTGTGTCTCCCTCTCCCTCTGCCCCTTCCCTGCTCATGCTCTCTCTCTTAAAAATAAACATTAAAACAATTTTTTTTAATTATCAAGTATTTGTTCACAACTACAGTTATAATGTGTCTTAAATGGCATCTCTTGTTCTCAATGTTGTAGGTCCTGTTCATAGAATATCAGCTCAATATAATAACTTATTTTAAAATCACAACTAAAATTCCCCCTAGGCATTTTGGTTTTTAACCCCCTAGGTTTTTGTTTTTTTTCTTTTTTAATTTTTTAATTTTTTTAATATATGAAATTTACTGTCAAATTGGTTTCCATACAACACCTAGTGCTCATCCCAAAAGGTGCCCTCCTCAATACCCATCGCCCACCCTCCCCTCCCTCCCACCCCCCATCAACCCTCAGTTTGTTCTCAGTTTTTAACAGTCTCTTATGCTTTGGCTCTCTCCCACTCTAACCTCTTTTTTTTTTTTTTTTCCTTCCCCTCCCCCATGGGTTTCTGTTACGTTTCTCAGGATCCACATAAGAGTGAAACCATATGGTATCTGTCTTTCTCTGTATGGCTTATTTCACTTAGCATCACACTCTCCAGTTCCATCCACGTTGCTACAAAAGGCCATATTTCATTTTTTCTCATTGCCACGTAGTATTCCATTGTGTATATAAACCACAATTTCTTTTTTTTTTTTTTTTTAATTTTTTTTTTTCAACGTTTTTAATTTATTTTTGGGACAGAGAGAGACAGAGCATGAACGGGGGAGGGGCAGAGAGAGAGGGAGACACAGAATCGGAAACAGGCTCCAGGCTCCGAGCCATCAGCCCAGAGCCTGACGCGGGGCTCGAACTCACAGACCGCGAGATCGTGACCTGGCTGAAGTCGGACGCTTAACCGACTGCGCCACCCAGGCGCCCCTAAACCACAATTTCTTTATCCATTCATCAGTTGATGGACATTTAGGCTCTTTCCATAATTTGGCTATTGTTGAGAGTGCTGCTATAAACATTGGGGTACAAGTGCCCCTATGCATCAGTACTCCTGTGTCCCTTGGGTAAATTCCTAGCAGTGCTATTGCTGTAACCCCCTAGGTTTAAAACTTTGGGTTGGTCTATGGTACAAACTACCTGTCACTGTAGAAAGATTGGTCTAACCTGACAAAGAGGCAGACGAGAAACCCCATGCTACAAAACTGTAAGCGATGGCTTTGCCTGTGACATCCACCATTCATGTCTTACGGCACCGCAACAGTAATATGCATTTCACTCGGCAGTAAAAAATGGAATGCTTTTCAAATTGCACATTTTCCACCTTATCAGGAGAAAACTTGTTACACAAAAATGAAACTGAAAGAAATATATAACTTTATGTCCATGTCCCTGACTCTGTCTCTGACGGGGCTGCTCCTCACCCCGTGACCCTGCCTGCCCCAGCTCGCCCCGCTCATTTCATCAACATCTTGAAATTCCTAAAAAGCAAAAACATGAGCAAACAGGCAACAGGCCCCCAATTTTTCTCACTGTTTTCCAAACACAGTTTCCTTACCAAGCCAGGAACCAGGAAGAGAATGGCAAAGAACAGAAACCAAGGCAGATACCATGAATCCATGTTGTGGCTTCCAGTTGAAATGTGCAAACTAAGAAAGTCAGAGTAGCATTTACTTCTTAAAAGGCAAACGTCATAATTTATAGCCTTTGATCTCAAAGATCCATCTTGCAGGTCAGCTCGCTGTAGTAGTATTACCTGCAGTCAGAGAGTTAAAGTCCAGTATCCTGAACACAGCTCTGCAGCCTTGTTTGTTGGCTTTTTTTTTTTTCCCCCTGAGTCAACATTCAGTAGGTAAGTGCCTGGCTGAGACCTGTTAATGAAATAAGTTCTCTAATTTATACATATTTGTCCTCAGAATTATTGACGACCACTTGAGCAAAAGAAAATATCACATTAATTTTTATTGATTTCTTATTTATTTATTTTTATGTTTTCCTTTTGTGAATTCCTGAAATTAACTTTTAATCTTCCAAATAGTAACGTTTGTGAAGCTCCTTCTGCTCATCTAACCCTGTGCTGCTTTCATATATCCAATTATGTCCAAGGCTTTTTTTTTTTTATCATTCATTCATGTATTAGAAAATTTATTGAGTTTCAAAATCCATTTATGTGTTAGAAATCTGGCATATTTTGATCATTATATATAAAGTAGCAAAATAGCAACATACCTCACTCGTGAAAATTCCCATCAAGCAAACCTAAGGGGGAGGGTCCAAAGCTAGGAATGGTCACCGGTTTTCTGATAAACTAGTGTTCCAATCCATCTCTCAGTTCTTTCCCTTTTTCCTTGTTTTCTTGGGCTAACTTTTCTTTAGAGACAACCTACTCTCTGTGTTCCTACGATTCCACTCTCAACTGTGATGCGATATGGTATCTTTGCAACACCACTTTTTCCCTCAGCAATTCCCTCCCCACTCAGGATTGGTCCTTGCCCCACTCCGCGCTCATAGGAAGGATGTCAAAAGATGCATGGTAGAGACAAAGGACTTGGGAGGATGCTCTTTGTGAGTTTGAGCCAGTCATTCCCAACCTCTGAGGGGAGGGTAAGTGTTCAGAGGGAAAGTTACAAACCCAACTCCTCACTTGTTCCCAGGGATTCTGCGGATGGTTTCTGGGATCCCCAATCAAATGGGCCTGTTTCCTGGCTAGAGCTACAAGGAGACAAAAACACTCTGCAAAAGAAAGCATGTCTTGGAAGGAAGGAGAATAACTCCTAAGAGACCAGAGTGGCACACAAGTATCAGGGAAAGCCCCACACCTGCGGGGCCATGTGGATAGGAATCCGAGTGTCTCCATAGAGGGTTGCATAGAAGGACAACCAACGACCAGACGAAAGACAGATGTTTCAGAGCGTGCCTGAGGGGGGATGCCACCGGGATGAGATGGGGCCTTGGGCTGTCAAGCTTAGGCATGAGCCTCAGAGTAAAAGATGGGAATCCTTAATCGACAGCAGTTAAATTTCTCCCATTTATGTGGATGGGGACTCAAAACAATACTTACAGTTACCGAAAAATAAAGGTATTTATTATGCACATCTGCTTTTGTGAGCCACGTGCAACTGAGACCCCTGACTGCAAGCCATGCGTTAGGGCAGACGGCTCACATCCCAAGTTAGGAAGTTGCAATCAGGGAGGTAGGAAGCAACAGTTCCGAGGACGGTTGTAGTCTGCTGTGAACCCTACCTAACACAGCACATGGACAGCCCCACTAGGAATCTCATGGACAGTCATGGGGGCGTGGCTGAAATCCAACTCCAGAAATGTGTTTTGACTGCAATTAATGGGTAGATTTTACATTTCATTCTTCCTGGGATGGTCACTGAGGCTCTAATGCAGAGGCTACCCTTGGCTGGTCTAACATAGCTCCAGCCCCGCTCACTTGTCTCCTGGAGAGCGTGTCTGCCTCTGGCTGCTGGTCCTCCTCTGGTCTTTATTTCTCCCGGGGACTATCGCAGACCGTGCTCAAGATTCCAGCCATATGGATTGTTCTGAGAGCTCCTGGAACTATCAGGAAAGCGCATTTCTCTCAGGAATGTGATTCTCAAAACCCCCCATGGAATACGAGAACATTCTAGACCTAAGGATGGCAGATCTCAAGAATGAAAAGCTTTCTAAAGGAAATAGTACAGAGGTTGCAACACAAGATCCACGAGACTTCATATCTTTCCTCTTAGAACGCCCACTTCCTTCACCCAGTTCTTCTTCCAAAAACAACAACAAAAAGTTTTTGTAAGTTACGTCATGTGTTCCCCAATGGTGGCTCTTTATGAAATCTTAACAACACTTCTATAAACTTATTAGGGAGGTGCATGTAATTGAATTTAAATTAAATTAAATGGAACTAGGAAAAAAGGAAGAAAATGGAGGTGGGGTGACTAAAGAAGTCCCCGGGGCAGCAAGAAGAATACAAATTCATTATGGCCCCAGCCAATTAAAGGGCAAAAGAGCTCATAAGACATCTGTACCCCCTGCGATTGAGCACAATAAATCGCATTCTTCTCAGCCCCTCCCCGAACTCCCATCTCTTACTCGATTTTTCAAAAGTGTGCTATATTACTGTATTAGTCAAGGTTCTCCAGAGAAGCAGAACCAATAGGATCTGTATATAGATAGAGAAATTTACTTAAGGAATTGGCTCACATAACTGTGGAAGCTGGCAAATCCAAAGTCTGCAGGGTGGGCTGGTAGACTGGAGACCCAGAGAAAAAGCAATGTTGCAGCTTGATTCCAAAAGCAGTCTGCTAGCAGAATTCTCTCTTCTGGCAATCTTGGTCTTTTGTCTCTTAAGGCCTTCAACTGATTAGATGAGGCCCACCCACACAAAGAAAGGAAATTGGCTTTGCTCAAAGTCTACTGATTTAAATGTTAGTATCATCTGGAAAGTATCTTCACAGTGACGTTTAGACTAGTATTTAACCAGATATCTGGATACCATGGACTAGCCAAGTTGTCACATAAAATGAACCATCAGTTCTCTTTTTTGTTCTCTTCTTTTATTTGACAGACTCTTCACAGTCACCTGTTTATGGGCTAACTATTGGTTACACTAAAGGTGGCTATTATGGCCAACTCAACACAATTGGCTGGACTGCCAGCCACACCCCTGGCTGAAGACAAAGATGCTATCTATTGTGTTTCATGGTGAACATCAATGACAACATGGTCACATCGGTAACACTGGGAAAATACCGAGGGACCGAGAGTTGATCTTCAGATTTCAAACCCAGTTGGCTGAGGCGGTGAGGAACAATTCTATTTTTACACAGTATGATCCTACTTCAAATTCCTGGACTGTTTTGTTTTGCTTTGTTTTGTTTTGTAAGTAACTGTTATACCCAACATGGGGCTTGAACTCATAGCACTGAGATCAAGACTTACATGCTCTACTGACTGAGCCAGCCAGGCACCCTTCTGGACTGGCTTTACACAGGGAGCTTTTTGATGCTGGGAGCTAGCCCACAAAGAAACAGTGGGGGGAGAATTGCAGCAGGATGATGAGATAGCAGCTTCCTCCCACCATCACAAGAGGATCACCAGGTGGCCCGAAAAGTTTGGCAACCCTACTGTAGCTCAGCGGGCGTGGTGCCATTAAAAATTCACCCCAAGCCAGAACAGGTCTAAAATGGGTGTCCATTGGGGTGCCTGGGTGGTTCAGTTGGTTGAGCGTCCGACTTCGGCTCAGGTCATGATCTCACGGTCCGTGAGTTCGAGCCCCGCGTGGGGTTCTGTGCTGACAGCTCAGAGCCTGGAGCCTGCTTCAGATTCTGTGTCTCCTTCTCTCTTTGCCCCTCCCCTGCTCATGCTCTGTCTCTCTCTCTGTGTCTCTCTCTCTCAAAATTAAATAAACATTAAAAAAAATTTAATGGACGTTAAGCATTTGCTGCAGGTGGGAGCAGATTTGCTGGACAGAAGCAAAAAAAAAAAAAATTAAGAGAAAGATAGTCTTCTTTCTTCCTTCTTTTTTTGGGCTCCAGCTTTTAACCCGCAGTAACATTCAGCCTAGGCTGCTTTAACCACAAAAATGACTGAGAAAGGAAAGATGGAATGTACGATTGATCTCACCACAGTCTCCCATGAATGGGAAACGTCTCGGGCATTCTGCTGGAAGTGTTTGCCTCCTGTCCCCTCCTGTCACATGTGCCTTACTCCACAGCAGTCCTCAAATTTTTTGCCTTGAAACCCCTTTTCATTGTGAAAAGTGACTGAGAACTCACAAAGAAATTTTATTATTTTATCTATCAATATTGACCTTCTTAGAAATTCACACTGAAAAAATTTTAAAATATTATTAATTGATTAAAAGTAATTTTAAATAAATTTTAAACCTATTATATGTTAATATAAATAATATATTTTAAGGGCGCCTGGGTGGCTCTGTCGGTTGAGCATCCAACTCTTGATTTCAGCTCAGGTCATGATCTCACAGTTCGTGAGATCCGGCTCTGCGCTGACAGGGTGGAGCCTGCTTGGGATTCTCTCTCTCCCCCTCTCTCTCTGCCCCTCCCCCACTCGCTCGCGCATGCTCTCTCTCTCTGTCAAAAATAAACTTTAAAATATATATTTTAATGAAAAGTGAGCACATATTCAAAAAATAATGGGAAGGGTGGCACTGCTTTACATCTTGGCAAATCTCTTAATGTCTGGCTTACTAGAAGACAGTTGAATTCTCAGATCTGCTGTGATACGTTGTCACAATTCAAGCATATGAAGATAATTCAGCCTCAGACAGAAATGTAGTTGAAAAGAGGAGCAGGGGCGCCTGGTGGCCCAGCAGGTTGAGTGTCCGACTTCAGCTCAGGTCATGATCTCCCAGTCTGTGAGTTCGAGCCCCGCGTCGGGCTCTGTGCTGACAGCTCAGAGCCTGGAGCCTGCTTCGGATTCTGTGTCTCCCTCTCTCTCTGCCCCTCCCCCACTTGCACTCTGTGTCTCTCTCTCAAAATAAACGTTAAAAGAAACAAAAAATCCTCTCATGGCTACCAAAAAAAGAAAAAAAAGAAGGAAAGAAAAAAGAAAAGAGGAGGAGTATTTTAACAGCCTTTTTAGATAATTGTGGCTGTTCTTCTTAAATACTACACCCAAATTTCACATGCCACAGTTTCTTCATTCACAACGATGAACTTTTCATACTTTGTTATATTAAAATCCATTGGTCTAATCTTGCATTTCAAATGGATGCTTTCCCTATGCATAATTTGTTTTTTTTAATTTTTTAAATGTTTATTATTTTTGAGAGAGACAGAGCGTGAGCGGGGGAGGGACAGAGAGAGGGAGTCACAGAATCCGAAGCAGGCTCCAGGCTCCGAGCTGCCAGCACACAGCCCGACGCGGGGTTCAAACTCACAGACTGCGAAATCATGACTTGAGCCGAAGTCGGCCGCTCAACGACTGAGCCACCCAGGCGCCCCTCCCTATGCATGATTTGTAACACCACTTGTCCTTCAGAAAATCTAGATCTTCCCAATGTTGACACATTTCATATCCCTTATCAGATAAATCTCTTGGTCGACACCACCAATCTCATCCGAAAAGGTGATAAAGATTTGGGAAACCATTAAATTTGCAGTGACGAATTTCTGGACACAGGTGTTCCAAAAATTCTATCTCTTGAAAGGTCAAGTTTTAGCATTGGTAATAAATACTGTCAGTTGGTTTCCTGGATAGGTTAAGCCCACTCCGTTCGTTTTCAAGAACATTTCTGCAAAATACCTAATAATCACAGTCTGCCTACTGCTTGTTCTATAAGCAAATACGGTGTTCTATGAAAAAAGCAGCTGGAGCAGCTCACGTCTCAAGCAATCACGCAAATGCTTTGCCCAAAACAAAGATCATATTTTGGAATGCAGCACAAGTGCTCTGTGTGTACTTCCCATTTTATGACACAGAATATTAAAAAGATGTGCACTCAAGGGCCTAGATTTAATAAAATTAATTTTTATAGCTTCATCAGGACATTTTCAAGTGAGACTGTGGTTGTTTTTACTGCAAGGGCATGGTGCTGAAGAATTCAACAGCTACTAGGGACGCCTGGGTGGTTCAGTCAGTTAAGCATCTGACTCTTGGTCTCAGCTCAGGTCTTGATCTCAGGATGTTGAATTCAAGCCCTCTGTTGCACTCTGTGCTCGGCTTGGAGCCTGCTTAAAAGACAAAAAAAAATACAATGGCTACTACTGCCACTGCTTTTGCATCAAGGTGCAATTGTCAACACATTAAAAAGGCAACAACAACAATAAAAAACAACAACAACAACAACCCGGGGGCCTGGGTAGCTCAGTGGGTTGAGAATTCAACTTTGGTTTCAACTCTGGTCATAATCTCACAGTTCATGAGTTCGAGCCCCAAATCGGGCTCTGTGCTGGCAACAAGGAGCCTGCTTGGGATTCTCTGTCTCCTCTCTCTCTGCCCCTCCCCCGCTTGTGAGCATGCATTCTCTGGCTCTCTCTCTCAAAAATAAATAACTTAAGTTTTTAAAAAAGGCCAAAATGTCAGTATTATTATGAAGATAGTTTTGGCTTGCGGATCCCTACAAGGGTCTCTGGGACATTTCAGGAGTCTGTGGACCACACTTGGAGAACTATTGCTTTATAATGACAGGAAGGTAGAACACGACTCAGAAAGACAAGGGTTTGGGCCCTTAGATAAGAGGTTCATCAATTTAAAGGCAGCTGGCTGGCTCAGTCACAAAAGCATGCGACTCTTGATCTTGGGGTAATGAGTTTGAGCCCCACGTTGGGTTTAGAGATCACTAAAAACATAAATAAACTTAAAAAATAGAAGTTCATCAATTTAATAGCTACCTGAGCATGAGAAAGTTAAACTCTCTGGGTCTGTATACACACACACACACACACACACACACACACACACACATATATATATATACACACACACACACACAATGGAATATTACTCAGCCATCAAAAAGAATGAAATCTGGCCATTTGCCATGATGTGGTTGGAGCTAAAATGTATTATGCTAAGCAAAATAAGTCAATCGGAGAAAGACAAACACCATATAATTTCATTCATATAAGGACTTTAAGAAACAAAACAGATACACACGTGGGAAGTGGGTTCAGGGGGGATGGAGAGAAGAGAGAGAAACAAACCACAAAAAACTCTTAATGATAGAGAACTATGGTTTGATAGAGGGAGGGGGGTGGGAGATGGGTTAGAAGTGTGATGGGTACTAAGGAGGGCACTTGTTGTGATGAGCTCTAGGTGTTGTATATAAGTGATGAATCACTGAATTTTACTCCTGAAACCAATATTGCACCATATGTTAACTAACTAAAATTTAAATTAAGAAAATAAATCTGTTCCTCAAAAAAAAAGGGTATGTTCAGCATATTAAAAATTATGTATATAAAGTTAGTGCCTAGAATATAGACAACACTAGAATACGGACCAGAGATGTGTACATAGGGAAGTTCATGAACAAGTGAAATTATTGGAGAAAACCAAAGTATACTTTAATTAACATATTTATTCCAAAGTATTTATAGAAAGCCACAACCAGGCCCTATGCTATGTGGAGATATAGAAACAAGTGGCATGATCCCTGCTCTTGAAAAGTTTATAGGGGTGTTTAAATCAACCTGGCATTAAAGTCCTCTGTAAAGACTCAACCTGATCATTGTTACAAAGAAAGGTAGGTACCAAGGACCAAGGTCCAACAGTGAAGTACTTGCTCGTAGTCTATACATGGATAGGAAGCCAACTGAAAAGGGAAGATGGACTCTTGGGCCAGTCCAGGGGAGAAGGTGACAGCCTGGTTTTTGGCAAGTTTACTGGTCACCAAGGTACCTGATAAGCTAACAGGAAGGTGGGGAACCCCATCATTCTGAACTAAAGACTATGCCCTTGGATGGGGAAGACAGTCATAGCTCCGGATTTTCAGATCCCTGCCATAATGGTGAGAAGCAGCAGCATCTGATTCCTCACCCATCCATCATGGAATCTTTGGATACAGATAAATAATGCTCAGCCGCTCTGTGACCAGGGATTTATGCTTTGACAGGTGCTGCTGTGGGTTCTGGGCCCTCCAGCTGTTGCCTTTGCTCTGTATGGCCTGAAGGGCAAGGTGTGCATGGAGTAGGTGACATGTGATTCATTGCAATTAGGGTAAGAATAAAAGGGAAAGAACAACATTGGCTTCAAGAGTCATCATTCAAGTGTCATAATTGAAGCTACTTGTCAGTGTTTCCATGGAGTTGGCTCTCCAGATGAGCGTGCTGTAGGGTTATGCCTCAGCCTAGAACATGAAAGAACAAAACCTCACAAACACTGCAGATGAAGTCATTGCCGTTTTCTGACAAAACAGACAGGAAGGACAGGCTGCGGTTCCTTCTTCATCTAAGAGAAGAGAGAGGAGAAAGAGAGGTAATGAGCAGTCATGGAAAGGAGCGTCAGCTTACACATACGTTGGGGGATTTTACTGCCAACCATTAGACATTTCAGAACTGAGGACCGAGAGCCAAGAGTAACCTGCTTATTTCACAAATTGGCCCTAAAAACTAGTCCTGCATAGTGATGTGACTTGATTTGCTTTGATAATCCTAGAGAATGGATCTATCATAGATGATCCTTTGCACTAATGTAGATATTTTCTGGTATGAGGTTATGAGCAAGGGAGATAAGTTACACATTCATATCTTTACAGCATGGTATCATTATTAAATGTATGATTAAATGTTTAGATGGATGGATGGGTGGATGGGAAGGTAGGTTGTTGGTGGTGGTTTGGTATGAAATGTGAACTTTAGAGCTAAAGGTGAAATAAATTTTAGGAAATTAAAAACTTCTAAGGTGGGATACCTAAGGAGAGCTGTCTGGGGAATCATTTGCTCAAAGAATAGAGTACAGTTCAGAGTCCTACCTCTAGCCTTGAACTAGAGATTAGAAATCACTTCAAACATCTCAAATATCCAAAGGTCTGACTAATACTACAACAGGAGAGTTGGGGACAGTGGTTCTGGGGGCTAAGAGAAGCAGAGACTCAGCCCCAGAATCTGGTAAGGTCGAGAGTCATTTGGTGTCTATAATCCTCCCATATAATAATTCATGATGGTGGGACATCTCTCAGCCACCATTGATCTTAACTTGAGATCCACATTTATCAATAGAATTCAGGAGTTCTGTGAATTTGATGGAGAAAATAATTATGCAAAATAATTACATCTCAATTTCATTGACTTTTAATTAAAATGTAGGATTTCCTTCCATTGCAAAATAAGCACAAACCTTAATAGGTATCAATACTTGTGACTGTCACCAATAAAAATAACAAATATTTTCATATCAGATCAGAGTAAGTGTTAATATCTCAAAATGTTGTGTATGCTCATTGCTGCTTTGAATTATGGCAGTCATGGAGCTCATAGCTAGGTCTAGTCATTTACTACATTAACAAACACATGTATTACTGTATCACAAACATTCTTTTTGTTAACTAGATTTCAATATAATTGTAGGTTTTTTGGTAATCTTACGTATTTTATTTTATGCATTTAAAACATTATTCTGGGGCCACGTGGGTGGCTCAGTCGGTTGAGCATCTGATTCTTGATTTCGGCTCAGGTCATGATCTCACGGTTCATGAGATTGAGCCTTGAGTCAGGCTCCATCCGCTGCAGAGCCCGCTTGGGATTCTCTCTCTATTTCTCTGTCTCCCTCTCCCCTGATCATGCGTGCTCTCTCTCTCTTTCTCAAAATAAATAAATAAGCACAAATAAATAAATAAATAAAACATTATCCTGAGAAGGGAGCTTCTGAGGAGCTTCACCAGACTAACAAAAGGTGTCCATGGCCCAAAAATGTTAGGGTGACAACAGCATGGATGGATCTAGAAAGTATAATGCTAAGCTAAATAAATCAGTTAGAGAAAGACCAATACCATACGATTTCACTCATATCTGGAAGTTGAGAAACAAAACAAATGAACAAAGGAGAAAAAAGAGAGACAAACCAAGAAACTGACTTAACTGTAGAGTAAAAACTGATGGTCGCCCGAGGGGAGGCGGTGGGGGATAGGTAAAAGAGCTGATGGAGACTAAGGAGTGCATTTGTGATGAGCACTGGGTGATGTATGGAATTTCGAATCACTATATTGTATACCTGAAATGAATATAACACTGTATGTTACTTACATTGGAATTAGAACTTAAAACCTAATAAGAATGAAAAACAATGTGACGGTGAGAGAGCTGCTTCTTTCCATTGTGCCTCATCTTCCCTGGATGGACATCACACTGAATTCTCATGAAGGGATAGGCGGTTTTTTCCTGACATTTCCAGGAAGCAGCTCAAACCATCAAGCCCAAGGACTGTAAGCAAGCTGTTTTATCCATTAGGCACCATAGAAACGGGGCCTAGGGCCAATGAGCTTGAACAATGCTGTCTACAAAAACACTTAAGACAGAGCTAGGGGGAAAATTTTTTGCTCTAAACTAAAAATAAAGCTACTGATGTGCAATTAATAAATGTCTAATTAAATGTACCAAATTTCATATGTCAAATTCATCTGTCATTACATTTAATATTCACAAATATTTTTGCATTTGAAAAATTTACAGATCAGATTTTCTCACTTTGCAAGAAATCTCAAATAAACATGATTATGAAGAAAAACAATAAAAAATTAAAGTTACAGCCAAATATTTTCAAAAGTAGAATTATATAAATACACGTAATATTTTGTGAGCGGGGGTGGAACTAGACTAATGGAATGTGTAATGTCAGTACATTTAGTACATTTTACTATGTTTGAGGGGTGCCTGGGTAGCTTAGGGTTGAGCAACTGACTCTGGCTCAGGTCATGACCTCATGGTTTGTGCGTCCGAGCCCCCCATGGGTCTTTGCTCTGACAGCATAGACCCTGCTTCAGATTCTCTGTCTCCCTCTCACTCTGCCCCTCTCCCACTTGTGCTTTCCCTCTCTCTCTCTCCCTCTCTCCTCCCTCTTTCTGAAAAATAAATAAACATTAAAGAAAAAGTACGAAAGAAATGTCAGGGGGTGAGGGGGTGCTCCAAAGAATCAAATGGACCCAGGCCTTCAAAGGTCTCAAAACCGCACTGGCCTGAAATTGTAAACCTGTCCTCTTGGACCCTCAAAAGGAGCACAGCCCCAGAGTTTGGGCCCTTGGAAGACTCCTACCGTCTCCATCCCTTGCCCCATACACCCTCCCAAGGCTTCCCAATCCTCCCCCACTCTTCCTTACCCCTCAAAGTCCACCTCACTCCCTGGCCCTGGGCACTTCAGCTTCTCAGAAAGATCAAAGAATTCCAGCCTTTTTTGTTTTGGTGGAGATGCCTGGAATCAAACGCAGGGCCTCACTCCTTTGGGGTTTTGCAAATAGCACTAGGAGGTTAGCTGGGTTCTCCTCTGCCCAGCTCTCTGACCCTCTAACAGGCAGGCCTGGACCTCCACCGGTCGGAATCCTCCCAGGTCATGTCTCTTGGCTTTCCACTTTTCATCAGAAATGCTCTGTCTGGGGCACCTGGGTGGCGCAGTCGGTTAAGCGTCCGACTTCAGCCAGGTCACGATCTCACGGTCCGTGAGTTCGAGCCCCGCGTCGGGCTCTGGGCTGATGGCTCGGAGCCTGGAGCCTGTTTCCGATTCTGTGTCTCCCTCTCTCTCTGTCCCTCCCCCGTTCATGCTCTGTCTCTCTCTGTCCCAAAAATAAAAAAATAAAAAAAACGTTGAAAAAAAAAAAAATTTTTAAAAGAAATGCTCTGTCTGGTTTCCTGAAAAAGCACTGGACAAGCCCACCGTTGTCACCTTGAGTAGTGACAAGTTACGTGGAGGAGAAATTGTCCTTGCTGTCCTTCTTCCATCTGGATGTCATTGAGCATTCACCTGTGGTTGGTGGTACGGTTGAAGGGGCCATCTCCAGAGCTGAAAAGGAGAAAGATACTAGAGATCTCAGATAGGTCTGCTTATCTGTGCCCTGCCCATATGTAAGAGATACACATGAAGCCGTCGATAAGAGTTAGCTCTGAAGAAAGGAACCAAAACATGGGAGCAAGAAAAGGGCCTTTTTTGTTTAATTGTGGACCTTAGAGTCAGCTGGACTAAGCATTTGCTTGAAGCCAAAAAAAAAGAAGAAAAACAATTGACAAATACAGAACATTTGCTGTATTTATTTGAAAGCATTAGAGAAATCAAGTAAACTCAGAACTTTGGTGTACTTTCTTATGCTTAACTGTAAGAATAGTGTAAACAAAAAAAAAAAGGTCCCAAACCTGGACTTGGGAAGAACTTTCTCCTGGGGTGAAGTTAGCACTGCTGATAAAATGCACAGGCCATCTGCTGATGAAGGTTAGTGGGACTAAGATTTGTCCCCAGAATCTAGGTCTCTACCCACCCGATGGAATATCAGGTGCCTTATACCAATGTTGTGTTGTTTTTTTTTTTTAATGTTTATTTTTGAAAGACAGAGAGAGTGAGAGAGAGAGTGTGTGTATGTGTGTGTGTGTGTGACTGGGGTGGGTCAGAGAGAGAGGGAGACACAGAATCCGAAGCAGGCTCCAGGTTTTGAGCTGTTAGCACAGAGCCTGACACGGGGCTCAAACCCACGAACTGTGAGCTCATGACCTGAGCCAAAGTCGGATGCTTAGCCATCTGAGCCACCCAGGCACCCCAATACCAAACTTTTTTTCTTGATGTATTTGATCTTACAGTAATTATAAAATGTTCTTTTTTCCTAGGGGCACCTGGGTGGCTCAGTCGGTTAAGCTTTCGACTTCAGCTCAGGTCATGATCTCACGGTTCATGAGGTCAAGCCCCGTGTCTGGCTCTCTGTTGTCAGCACGGAACCTGCTTCAGATCCTCTGTCTCCCTCTCTCTCTGCCCCTTCCCCGCTCATGCTCTTTCTCTCTCAAAATAAATAAATAAATAATAAAATATTTTTTAAACGTTCATTTTCTAGAAGATACCCCTACTGAGAGTAAATCTTTGAATGAGCCTCCTAAATGCTTCTTCCTTTGTATCTGTGATATCTGCTCATGTCTGAAAAGTTGTGATATCTGTGATATCTGCTGTTTTGTCTTAAAAGTTGTCTTTACCATTAGTATTATTTTTAATTTAAAGTAAGGGGTTGGACATTATGATCTTGCCTGGGTTTAAGATATTTAAGATTGCTGGCTTCTGTATCACTGAATTGCTTTATAATCATATATGACATATATAGATTAATTCCTCCAAAGATTATAGGCAAAAGAATTCTGCCTTAATTACATTTCCCACATAGTCTGTTAAGGCACAATACTGCTTAAGTGTAATTTTCAGAAAAGTAAAATTATGACTCTTATGTAAATATAAATGTACACATGTCCGAGATTGTATTCAGTTAAGTACTAAAGAACCAGTAAGATGCAAGAACCACTTTCAAGAAGAATTTGAAGAACAGTCATTTATAGAGACAATCAGAAATGCTGAAATAAGTATGCTAATAATATTTGCAAAACTGGTGGATATTATATAGGAAAATGATGTATAATATTGAAGTTATCCTTCTAAAGGGCAGAAGCCAATTGTATCTCTACTGGACAAGAGTGTTTGCACTTCTATTGCCAAGAGCCATTTGCATGACCACCATTTTCTACCACTTCCATTTTGCCTTCCTCAATAGGAGACAATCAAAGGTATGCACCCCTACAAAATCAGAGAGTGTTCTCTTGACAGTCCCCAGAGCTCTTTTAGAAGATAACCCCATAATCTCTTTAGCCAATTCCTGAATCTTAGATCATTTTGCTTGACAAGAAACCATTTCTCAACAATTGCAGGGGTGCCTGGGACTCTTGATTTTGGCTCAGGTCATGATTTCATGGTTCAGTTCCTGAGATTGAGCCCCGCATTGGGCTCTATGCTGAGAGCTCAGAAACTGGGATTCTCTCTCTTTCTCTCTCTCTCTCTCTCTCCCTCCCTTCCCTTCTCCAGCTTGTCTGCACATGCTCTCTCTCTCTCTAAATAAATAAATAAACATTAAAAAAAATCGCACCATATCAAAAAATAAAGTATAGAACAAATTAATGTTGGGTGGGGACTATGAGAATTACAGCGAACAATTGTTGGCCCCTCTGCTTTCCTCTTCCTGACTTTACAGTAATAACAAAACAATACTTTC
Source organism: Panthera tigris (assembly GCF_018350195.1). Lineage (NCBI taxonomy): Eukaryota > Metazoa > Chordata > Mammalia > Carnivora > Felidae > Panthera > Panthera tigris. The sequence continues at coordinate 53,551,285 of NC_056671.1, read as the reverse complement.
TAAAATGGCTTATAATTATAGTACAATTTCAATCTAAATCCCATTTTTTGAAGAGGGAAAAATTGAAAAATGATTCTGGAGCTCACCTGGGAAAATGAGTATCTGAAAACAGTCAAGAAAATTTTGAAAATGAATTGAAAGAAGGGGATGGGTGTCAGAGGCTATGCGGGAAGAAAGTAGAGAAGCTTGCTTTCACCTGATGATGTTAGACATGAAAAGTCATTTGAAATTTACAATAATAAAAATAGGAACATATTAATGAAACAATATAAATCCCCAAACCATACGCAAGTTTAAGAATATGCTAGATGCGACATTTAAAATCAGTGGACAGATGATTCAATAGATGATATTAAGACAACTTGATCCATAGTTGCTCAAAAAAATTTTTATCTTTATTTTTTTTAGAGGTTTTGTGTTTAAGTAATCTCTACATCCAATGTAAGGCTCAAACCCACAACCCTGAGATCAAGAGTCACATGCTCTACCGACTAAAAAAACATGTTTTTAAATTATTGAAGCATCAGTTGGGGCACCTGGGTGGCTCAGTCGGTTAAGCCTCTGACTCTTGATTTTGCCTCAGGTCATGATCTCACAATTCATGAAATTGAGCCTGACATTGGGCTCTGCATTGACAGTATGGAGCCTGCTTGGGATTCTCTCCTCCTTCTCTCTCTGTCCCTGCCCACTCATTCTCTCTCTCTCTCTCTCTCTCTCTCTCAAAACTAAATAAATAAATGTTCTTCTAAAAAACATCATTTGCAATTAGCTAGTTGGGGATGGGGAGGGAGCTCTGATATTTTAGACAGAAGGCAGCCAGAGCAAAGGAATTACAGTTCAAGCAAGGATAAAACAGTGGGTCCAGATGGAAAGCTTAATGCCCAACAGAGTAATGGTGAGCTGAGCAGAGGAGAGTGGTAGGAACCAACCACATCGGAGCTGGGGGGTGGAGGGACAGGGGTGGTGTGGCATGAAAAACAGGCTTGAACTTGATCTTCAAACGGATGGAAAGCCTGGGAAGGTTTCAAGTGGGAAATTGTGATGATCAAGTTTTCATTTCAGAGCGTTTACACTGCTATTTAGAGGATAGATTCAAAAGGTTAAGAAAAACCATTTTGGATATAGTTGCACAAGGAGAAGATTCCAGAAATATTTGGGAATGGGAGACACATTGCAAAAGCTTAAAGGAGGAATACATGGAAAAAAGATGGAAGTTATCAGGACATTCCGCATGTTAGAGAATTTGGATGGTGAGAAAAAGGAGAAAGGTAAGGAGTGACTTAAGGGAGCAGCAGGTTCTAACAAAGGTTGTTAAGCAAAGAGAGACTAAAGCACGTTAGCAGCAAGGCTTGAGTAATGGTGGGAAGGGGGCAGACCTGGAAAGAGTGAGAAAGGAAGGGTTAGGGGAGCCATGGGAGAGCCATCTGTCCATCTATGTAGAAAAAGAGAAGGGGGCACCTGGGTGGCTCAGTCTGTTGGGCGTCAGACTCGGCTTAGATTATGATCTCGGGGTTCCCAGGTTCGAGCCTCACATCGGGCTCTGTGTGGACAGCTCAGAGCCTGGAGCCTACTTTGGAGTCTGTGTGTCTCTCTCTCTTTCTCTGCCCCTCTCCTGCGTGTGCGCTCTCTCTCTCTCTCTGTCAAAAATAAATGAATAAACTTAGAAAAAAAGAAGAGGAAGCTGCCACGCAGTCCTAGTATCAGCTCTCCTGTTCTCATCTTTATCAGTTTCAGATCCACCTACTGCTCCAGAAAGCTCGTAACCATCCAGTCCACAGGTTTCCCGCCCCTATTTTACACCAGTGTTATTGGCAGCACTGGGGATAAAGCAATGAACGAAACAGATCAGGTCCTGCCCTCACGGCACTTATGTACTCATGGGAGACAAGACAACCGTCAGATACGTCACCACGGAAATCCCTGTGAGGAAGTGGTACATGCCCTCAAGAACGGTATAACTGAAGGGAAGGAGGGCTAGAGTGACTGAGGGGCACTATTCACATGAGGTGGCCAAAGGACGACTCTCTGGCCAGATGACATTTTTTCTGAAGCCAGCGGGGCAGAATTTAATGAATGATGGATAGGAAGTCAAACTTTCAAAAGTCGAGATCCTATAAAACAACACCTTCTAGGAAAATCAGTAAACAAAAGTAGCCTGGTCCAGTTATCGGTTATCCTGACAGTGGTATTTCTGGACTGAAAATGTGGGCTGCAAATCAACTTTCTGTTAATCCCAAATGTGACTTGTCTCATTATACAGTACCACTTAATATTTATTTCCGATCCCCCAAACAGGCCTACATGTTAGAGAACTGAAGGACAAAACTAGTATTGTAACAGTCCAATTTCTGTTAAGATTCCACGGAAAATGCTAAGACAGAATACCTCTGAGGAAAGCCTGAGATAAATTGCTGGAATGTCTAAAATGTCTTAAATCTCCTTGTAATTTAATTTTTCATCAAATGCATGCTGTGCACCTACAGGTGCTAAGTACTAGCCTGAGCACCAGGGGCACAGATTTTGAACAACAGCCGTGTCTTCGAAGAGACCTTCTGCCAGAAGGTCTGGCTGGCTGAAAACACACTGATTATATCACGTGACTGCAACAGAAGATGGCCAAAGAGCAGAGCTTTGGGAATCTAACTTCCAGAGCAAGGAGATACTGGGGGTAGGGGAGCTTCTCAGAGAAAATCCCTTATAACTTTCCTAAGTGCCCCATTCCTCCCTCCCACGCTGCGTTCCTTCATTCATTCCCTCACCCCCTCCAGTAAATACATATGGAACAGCTAGTGAGTGCGACGCCTGTTCTGAGAGCCAGAGATACAGCAGTGAACAAAAACAAGCAAAAACCCCTACCTTGATAGCGTTTACATTCCAAGCTGGGAGACAGATCACTAAAATATGTAGCATGGTAGAAGGTGATGAGAGCTACGGAAAAAATGTCAATGGGTCTATTAGACGAGGCACAGTCAGAGTAGCAAGTGGTGGACAGGAGCTGCTTAGGACTGGCCCGAGAGAGCTAATTGCTAGCATCTCTTCCCCAGTCCCCATTTACCGATATCACATCAGTAGCTTAAAATGGTCACAGTGGGCAGGGGCGCCTGGGTGGCTCAGTCGGTTGAGTGTCTGACTTCGGCTCGGGTCATGATCTCACGGCTTGTGAGTTCGAGCCCCGCATCGGGCTCTGTGCTGACAGCTCGGAGCCTGGAGCCTCTTCAGATTCTGTGTCTTTCTCTCTCTCTCTGTCCCTCCCCCACTCGCACTCCGTGTCTCTCTGTCTCTCAAAAATAAGTAAACATTAAAAAAAATTAAACACACACACACACGTGCACACATGCATTTAGTCTTTGACTGCATGCACTTGTGGAAATGGGTCTCTATGGCACTGTTGCTTCTGTGCCTGGCGCTGGTGCCTGAAGTCAGCAGGGCGGGTAGCCAGCAAGGAAAGGCGGATGTGAAGTAAGGGAAGAAGATGAAACCCAGAGGATGGACTAGAATGATCAACTATCTCTCTTTGCCTCCAAGCCTCTGTCTTCAGTGATGTGGCAAAGTCCTACGCGAGAAGCCAGCACCCTTCATCAGGGAGCTACACACACCCTTGACCCAGGAGTCTGAGACACTAAAGGAGGCTCCAGCGAGAGAGAGCTGTAAGAGTTGTGAGGCCAGCCACAGCCTGGTGCCAGCCAGGTGAGCCCACAGGTAAGCGACACCACAGCTGGCTGCACCAGCGCTCTGCACGCTGTGCGAAACCAGTATGGCCATTCCTTCACCGCCGCCTTCCACATCTCATGCAGCCTGACAACTCTGTAGGGAAGGCACTCTGGGAAACTGGTCTGGCTAAATAATAATAATAATAATAGTATAAGCTAAACTGGTAATGCAAACCCACCACGGTTAGGAAAGAGAACAAAGAGTGTTGGTGGCAATTTTCAATAGGATTTTCAGGGCAAGGTTTACCAAGAAGCTGACATTTGCATAACAATCTGAAAGAAGTGAGGGAGCGAGCTTTGGGGATTGTTATGGGAAGAGAGTTCCAGGCAGAGGGGTAGCGAATGGAAGACCCTGAGTTGAAGGCACACCTGATACGTTCAAAGAACAGCAGGGATGACAGTTGGCTGGAGTGAATGAGGGAGAGAGTAGAAAGAGGAAGGGTCAAGAAGGCAACTGTGTGTGTGTGTGTGTGTGTGCGTGTGTGTGTGTGGAGAGAGAGAGGGGAGGGCTTGTAAGACTTCGCCAAGACCTCGGCTTCTACTCTGTGTGGGATAAGCCTTCAATGGATGATTTTGAGCAAGGAAATAACAAGATCAAATCAGTCTTAGCAGGACCATTCTGGCTGCTATACTGGGAATAGCTTGAAATGTCAGCAAATGAGGATTATTAAAGGGTTATTGCAAAAATCAACAGAGAAGCAGATGACAGCTTAGACCAGGGGAGCAGCAATGGGGATGGAGCAAAGAGGTGGGATCCTGGATGTGTTTTGAAGGTCAAGTCAACAGAATTTGGACTGGGATGTGTGGTATGGGAGAGCTGGAAGAATCAAGGATGAGTCCAAGTTCTTGGGCTGAGCAACCAGAATATTAGAGGTTGCAATTAACTGAAATTGCAAGAAATGAAAGACAATCGAGTTTGGATGGGAAGAGGGAGATCAAGAGTTTAGTCTGGACAAGTTGAGTTTGAGTTTTCCTCTAGACATCAAATCGAAGATGACAGTTGGATCTGTGAATACAGAATTTAGGGAACAGGATATAATTCTGAGATTAACAACATACAGAGAGTATTTAACACCATGAGGCTGGATGAGACCAACAAGACGTAAAGTAGAAGAGCGAAGAACTGGAAGGACTGCGTGCAAGGACCCTACCCACTAAACCCACTAAATGCTCAGGGATATGAGGAGGAATAAGCAAAAGTTGCTAACAAGGAGTGACCAGAGAGGTAGGAGAAGATCCAACGGACTGTGGTAGCCTCCAAAGCAAGTAACAAAAAGAGAGAGGGAGCAATCAACTGAGTCAGATGCTGCAGATGCATCACATTAGAGGAGAACTGAGAGCTGATCCTTGGATTTAGCGAAACAGAGGTCTTTGGCCACTTGCTAAGGACAATTTTGGCAATAAAAGTTATATGAACTGAGTTCAAATAAGAAGGAAATAGAGAAGTTAGGGACAATGCATAGAGGCAACTCTTTTGAGGTGTACAAGGAAGAAGAAAAAGGAGACATGAGCAAGAAAGCAGAATGGGGATCAAGAGAGAGTTTTGATCTGCTTTTCTTTGGACTGGGAGAAATCATTGTGTTTGTAGGCTGGCAAGAATGATCCAGTGGAGAGGGAAATTTTTGTGATGGATGGAGAGAGGGGACAGCTGTTGAAACAGTGTCCAAAGTGAGCAAGGATGAGATCTAGTACTTAAGCAGAGGGATTGCACTCTGAGCAGAGTGACCTTCATCCACCGTAGACCAAATACTTGAAGCCAACCGACCACGTACATGAAGCAGACAGATAGGTTTGGGGGGAGGTTATAGAAATTATTATTCCTAATCTCTCATATCTCCATAAATAGGGTAAAAGTATCGACTGAAAATGTTTGTGGGAAGAATCAAATAAGTTAATGCATATGAACTCCCAGAAAGTGGGTAATGAATGTGAACAGCTATTCAATATTATCATACATCAGTTTGGGTGATTTAATCTGTTCTTGTGCTTTCACTGACCTCTTATCCTTAAGCTTCAGATCCAAGATCCAAGATGTGGACATCTCTCAAAATCAACAGGTGTAGAACTCAATTCACTTTGGTCTTCTCTGGGCAACTCCACCTTCCGCAAGCTTGTCGCAGTTAAGGGCTCCTTCCACCTGGGCACATCAACCACAATGCTAGATTTCTGAATTTCTTCTTCTTCCTCATACTCCTTCCTCAACATCGTGGAAATCCCTTCTCTCCTCCCTTCTCTTCTCTATCATCCCTCCAACTGTGTACCCTTTCACTCTCTCAAGCATGTCTTTCTTCTGGACTTTGGCCTCCTAACTGATCCTCTCGGTCAATATGGCCTCCTGTGACTCTCTCTTCCCCATGTACAGAGTGATCTGTCCGAAATGCAAACACTGTGTCACTTTCTGGAGTAAACGCTTCCATGGTCCAGGCTATACAGCATGGCACTCAAGGCCTTTCATGCTATGTTTACATCTTTAGCTGCATCTCCTGCCCCTTTTAATCTGGTACTTTATTCACCAATTATACTAAGCATATATGGCTTCCCTGCACAGCGCTCCCCAAAACTACCCCCCAAAAACTGTTGAGTACCACCATGCCGATGACTGATTACCCTTCAACTCTCAGCTTTGGCACCATGTCCTCCAGGGAACTCTCTCTGATCCAGTTTGAGCCAAGTGCCATTCCTTAGGGCTTTCACAATATCACATCCAAACACCCAGCGTGTTATCAGTGCTCAATGAATTGGTTGCCATTATATTAGATGAACTACATCTAATTGATTAAACTATGTTAGATGATATCTTGAAATCCTAGGGGCGCCTGGGTGGCTCAGTCGGTTGAGCATCCGACTTCGGCTCAGGTCATGATCTCACAGTTCGTGGGTTCGAGCCCTGTGTCGAGCTCTGTGCTGATGACTCGGAGCCTGGAGCCTGCTTCGGATTCTGTGTCTCCCTCTCTCTCTGCCCCTAACCCACTCGCATTCTGTTTCTGTCTCTCTCAAAAAATAAATAAACATTAAAAAATTAAAAAAAAAAAAAAAAAAGAAAGAAAGAAATCCTTTCCAGTACCATGGTACTGCAGCAGGCATTTTTCTTTTGGTCAGTCTTTTTTTTTTTTTTTTTAATTCCAGTATAATTAACATACAGTGTTATATTCATTTTAGGTAGACAATATAGTGGTTCAATAATTTTATACATCACTTAGTGCCCATCACAGTAAATGGACTCTTAATCTCCTTCACCTATTTCACCCATTTCCCCACCCACCTCCCCTCTGGTCACCATCTGCTTGTTCTCTATAGTTAAGAGCCTGTTTTTTTGGTTTGTCTCTTATTTCTTTGTTTTGTTTCTTAAATTCCACATATGAGTGGATCCATATGGCATTTTATTTCTCTGATTTATGTCATTTAGCATTATACTCTCTAGATCCATCCATGTTGTTGCAAATGGCAAGAACTCACTTACTTTCATGGCTAAGTGGTACTTCATTGTATCTATCTACCACCTCTTTATCCATTCATCTACCAATAGACGCTTGGGTTGCTTCCATATCTTGGATACTGTAAATACTGTTGCAATAAACATAGGGGTGCATATATCTTTTCAAGTTAATGTTTTCGGATTCTTTGGGTAAATACCTCGTAGTGGAATTACTGGATCATATGGTAATTCTATTTTTAATTTTTTGAGGAGCCTCTATACTGTCTTCTACAGTGGCTGCCCCAGTTTGCATTCCCACCTACAATGCACAAGTGTTGCTTTTTCTTTACATCCTCACCAACACTTGTTGCTTCTTGTGTTTTTTATTTTAGCCATTCTGATAGGGGTGAGGCTGTATCTCATTGTGGTTTTGATTCGTATTTCCCCCATGATGAGTGATGTTGAGCGTCTTTTCATGTGTCTGTTGCCTTTTTTGGGTTACAGTTTTACTGACATAAAATTCACATGCCATATAATTCACCTTTTTGAAGTGTAGAATTCAGTGGCTTTTAGTATATTCACAGAGTTGTGTAACTGACAAGACAATCAATTTTACAACATTTTATTACCCCCAAAAGAAACCCTGTACCTTTTAGTTGTTACTCTCCTTTTCCACACGACCCACTCGACCCTTGGAGATACTGATCTCCTTTCTGTTTCTGTTGATTTGTGGATTTGCCTATTCTGGACATTTCATATCAATGGAATGTTACAATATGTGGTCTTTTGTGTCTGGCTTCTTTCAATTAACATAACATTTTCAAGATCCATCCCTATTGTAGAATGTATCAGTATTTCAGTTCTTTATTGTCAAACAATATTTCATTTATATGAATATGCCACATTTTATTATTTATCCATTCATCATTTGATAGACATTTGGGTTGTGTCCAATTTTTGTCTACTATGAATAATGTTGCTATGAACATTCTTGCACAAGTTTTTAATGTGGCTATATTTTTCATTTCTTTCGGGCATATACTAGGAGTGGAATTGTTGTGTTCATAAGGTAACTCTGTATTTAATCTTTTGATGAGCTGCCAGACTATAGCAGATGTATTTTTCCATTACATAAGTGAAAATGTGGATACCATTTGTCTTTACAAAAGGTTTGTGCTCCTGGGGCACCTGGGTGGCTCAGTCGGTTAAGTGTCAGAGTTCAGGTCATGATCTCGCTGTTCCTGAGTTCAAGGCTCGTGTTGGGCTGTGTGCTGACAGCTCAGAGCCTGGAACCTGTTTCAGATTCTGTGTCTCCCTCTCTGTCTCTGCCCCTCCCCCAATTGTGCTTGTGCTCTCTCTCTCTCTCTCTCTCTCTTAAAAATAAACATTAAAAAAAAATGGTTTGTGCTGCAGTTGGCTGGAGATCTTGGACAAGAGAACTTTTGATTCAGGTTAGCTGGCCCTTTGACACCCCATAGTGTATAGCGACCCACTGCCCTGCTGGCCACAGAAAACGCCTTTCAAAACTACGATTCTGGTCTCAGCCCTCCAGGTAGGGTTGGGAATGTGACTTCCAAATGAAGTCATAGCCATTGTTCCTCTCATTCATCATCCACTCCCCAGTAACATCTGAATTTTAAAATACTGTATTTAAAATAACATGTGATTCTCCTATTTATTTTGTGACTTAGTTATAATTGTGTAATAAATCTATTGACTATAATACGTTTGAACATTTACATACACATGGCAGCTACAGATTGTATTTTATGGTGTTTGGATAATTTTTAAAAAACACAATAAAATACCATCTAAATCTCTCATCATTCCCAAATCAACATACACCGCATAATCTTTCAAGAGTTCAGCCTCCACCGGTCACTACCCTCTTCAAAGATCTTCAGTGCCTTTAGGATAAAGAACAGACTTCGTGAGCTTGGCCCCCAGGAAGCCTCAGCTCTGCCCCATATGTATCTCTGTCTTATCTCATGCCACACCCTCCACGAACTTCTGTTCTGTGACTCTAGTCTCCTCACCCTCCTAAGTACACCTTCCCGAGCCTGTTCCCTGGCCCTCTGCTCCAACCATGTTCCCCCTCCTGGTATTATCTATGTCTGAGTCATGTTCCAAAGTGCAGGTCAATGTCAGTCTCCTCTGTGAATGCTTCAACGTCAAAAAAAAAAAAAAAAAAAAAAAATGACCTCTCCCTCCTCTGGGATTCTACAGCATTTATTTTTGCCATACATCATTGAATTTTTTTTTTTTTTTATGGACACATCATCCTTTGCCACTAAGTTATAAGTTCCTTGACGGCAGGGTGATATGGTAACCTTTACCCTCTCTATAGACATTGCTTTTAGCCTAGTGTGTGTCTGGGGAAAGGTGACTTTGCTCAAATGTAATTGTGATTTGTTGGATACTTAACAAAAGCTATGTTTGAAGGAGTATATAAATGGTTTACCATAAATAACATTTCCTTTTCAGTCCTCCAGTAATTCCCTACATTCATGTGGTTCAGTGCTTATCTCCTGAACTTCTTTTTGGAGGGGTTGGGTTTGTAATCAGTCTTTATTAAGTACTTACTCTGTGCACAGTACTGGACATATGAGTTCAAACTGCATGCTTACCCTCAAAACTTTGCCTTCCGGTAATCAGCTTCATGGTATTCTTATTTTTACTGAAGTTTCATATTCATCTTAGAAGAACTGGTGTTCAAATCACTAGAAAGACATGTAGACGTGGTGACAGTTTGAATCCAACCAGAGGAAGAGACCCTGAGTCTCACGGCCTCCTGGATGTGGTAGTTTTGCTCTGAGAAGAGGCAGAGAAGTGGGAATTCTCTTTTTCCCCTGTTGCTTGTTGACCTGTCTACACTATGTTGAGTAGTGTATGACCCTCTGTACTGTGGCCTCTGCTCTATGACATTCGATGACTTCTACATTGTGTTGAATTTTTGCTCTGCTGCTAAGTCTGTACCTTCCTTTTCCTAGACACTTTATCTCTGTTCCCCTTCAGTTCAGTAAACATACATTGAGCACCTACTGCATGCAAGGAATGATGGAAAACATTGGTTTCCCAATTTATCATTATATGTTAGATATATTTATAACACATAAGATACATTTATGTATAATCTACATACACATTTGTAAAAGTATATTTTCATACGCAGAGTAGAGTAACATATTATAAGAGGGTTAAGCTCAAAAGTAAATACGTTAGGGGTGCTTGGGTGGCTCAGTCAGTTGAGCATCCGACTCGATTTTGGCTCAGGTCATGATCCCAGGGTTGTGGGATCTAGACCCTGCTTAAGATTCTCAATCTGTCTCTCTCCCTCCCTCTCTCTCTGCCCCTCTCCCCCTCTCATGCTCTCTCTCTCTTTCTCTCTCAAACTAAAAAAAAAAAAAAAAAAGAAAATAAATATGTTAGGTGAAAATCAAATAAAAGCACAACTTCTCTCAGGAAGTCCTTAAATAGTCTTGAAAAATCATACCCTAGAATGGATAAAGAAATTGTGGTTTATATACACAATGGAATACTACGTGGCAATGAGAAAGAATGAAATATGGCCTTTTGTAGCAACATGGATGGAACTGGAGAGTGTGATGCTAAGTGAAATAAGCCATACAGAGAAAGACAGATACCGTATGGTTTCACTCTTATGTGGATCCTGAGAAACTTAACAGAAACCCATGGGGGAGGGGAAGGGAAAAAAAAAAAAAAAAAAGAGGTTAGAGTGGGAGAGAGCCAAAGCATAAGAGACTGTTAAAAACTGAGAACAAACTGAGGGTTGATGGGGGGTGGGAGGGAGGGGAGGTTGGGTGATGGGTATTGAGGAGGGCACCTTTTGGGATGAGCACTGGGTGTTGTATGGAAACCAATTTGACAATAAATTTCATATATTTAAAAAAAAAAAAAAAGAAAGATCATATCCTAAATGGTACAAAGGAAGTGACGTCCACCTGAGAAAACACGTGAGGAAACAGCCAACTCATGCATGAAACATCTCAAACTCATGTAGGGCTTCTTGAGAGTGAGGCAAGTTATCACTCATATGAGGACTTTAAGACACAGAACATATGAACACAAGGGAAGAGAAGCAAAAATAATATAAAACAGGGAGGGGGATAAGAGACTCTTAAATATGGAGAACAAACAGAGGGTTACTGGAGGGGGTGCGGGAGGGGAGATGGGCTAAATGAGTAAGGGGCATTAAGGAATCTACTCCTGAAGTCATTGTTGCACTATATGCTAGCTAACTTGGATGTAAACTTAAAATAATAATAATAATAATAATAAAATAAATAAATAAAAGAATCTCAGAGAGCGAGGCAAGTTAAGCGTGCATTCGATGAGACTTTGCCGTGTCTGGGTGTATGTGTGTGTCTGGCTGGCTTTTATTCTAGGGGACACAAAATTCTAAAGATGAATGCTGTAAGTACTACAATCTCTTTCCCTCTTTTCCTTTTGGATTGCCTCAATAGACCTGCTCTCCATTCTCCGCTCTGGAGAGTGTTCAAGGTGTTCGGTCCTCGAACCTTTCAGCCGTCATGTCCTAGTTCTAGGCTGCCACCTTGTGGCTATTAAGTGGATGTGCTTTAGCCGGCCTGTTCAGTGTGCCGCTTGCCTACACCCTTAATTAGACGCCATTCCGCTTACCTTCTGCATGTTCGTCGCTACAGCTAACTCCACCTGGTATTTAAGAACAAGACGTTACTTACGTGACAGATAAAAAGTAGAAATGCGTGCTTCCTTCCCCCAGAGCTGCCAGTTTTCCTGTCACAGAATCATGAAAATGTATCACAACACTTCAGGATAATAACTGTCCCCAAAGCTTAAAATCATGGCAGGGTTGCACAGTTTTTTTGGAGTCTACACATAGAGTTCTCCTCTATCCCCAGTTGCCATGTAATCTTTATTTTATTTTAATGTTTATTTATTTATTTTGAGAGAGTGTGTGTGTGCATGAGTTGGGGACGGGCAGTTTCTTCCGGGTATCTTTTTTTTTTTTTTATAACAGGTTTTCAAAAAAAATTTTTTTTAAGTTTATTCTGTGAGAGAGAGAGAGAGAGAGAGCAAGCACGAGTGGGGTATGGGGCAGAGAGAGAGGAAGAGAGAATCCCAAGCAGGCTCCACATCACTGCAGAGCCCAATGCTGGGCTCAAACCCACAAACTGTGAGATCATGACCTGAACTGAAATTGATTCGAACATTTAACTGACTGAACCACCCGTGCGCCACTGGGATATCTTTTTCTTTTGTGCAACTTCTTCTTCTGGTTTAGGAACAATCTGCCCTTCTTCAGCAAGCATCATCTCACTGTGGCACGGAGAGCTCATGTAGGGTTAATCCGACCAGGAGCCAGCCCTGTAAGTTCTACGTCTCTTCTTAGGGGCTTTGTCACCTGGATGTGCTCAATGACCACAGAATCTACATCTAAACCCTTAAGTTCAGCATTACTCTCTGCATTTTTAAGCACCTGCAGTAAAAATTCTGCACTCTTTTTGGGCCACCGACCCTGTGTCCAGCCCCACTGTTTGCCTGGGCACATGTACCAACTCTACCGTTGTAGTGATGGAATGGCACACAGTGCTTCTGTAAAGTGACATCCTTTGGATACTTGGTGGCTTTTCAGATATGCATACCCTTGATGGCCTGGACAGCTTCATGTGTGTTCTCAAGGTGAACACGAAGACTTGAATCTCTTGATTTGAATCATTTTGCAGGGTCTTCTGGTCAAGTGAGTAGCAAACCATTTCCAGAGATGACCTCAGGCCACTTACAGGAAGAGCTGGATATTGCCTGTTAATTTTTATTGATTATGCATCGTAATCATTACCTAAAATGAATCCAATTCCTTCAAGTCCCCTTAGAGACTATTATCTCAACATCATAGTCCCTCAGTGAAGGGAGAGCGGTGCCATTTCTCCTTACTGCCACAAAACAGTTCAACAAACACGTGTTGATTGCCCACTGTGTGTTAGGTTGGGCAATACCAAATGAGCAACATTATCATACCCTCAAAAACTTCATAGTCTATTCTGGTGCAGTGGTTAGTTCTCAACCCCCGGCTGTATATTAGAATCATGTGGGCGTTCCCTCCCCCCCCCCCCCGCCTGCCAAACCAAATAAATAAAAACCTCTGGAGATGGAATCTGAGTATGATTGTTTTTCCAAAGGTCCCAGGTGGTCCTAGTGAGCAGGCAGTGTTGAAAACAACTGGTCTAGTTGGGAAAGAGACTTAATACAAATTAATTGTAATGTTCCATTAGAGGTATAAATAAATTGCTATTGAGTAATAAATTCTGCCTAAAGATCAAGCAGAATATAAGCTTCATGAAGGCAGAGATTTTTGTTTTTTTCATTGATACATCATAAGCACTAGAACATATCTAGGTTAGTCATTTAATTTATATTGTTGAGCTATGAATGAATCAAATTTCGAAATGAGGTATGGGAAAAGAATTTAAAGGAGAGATACTATAGGGGCACTTGGGTGGCTCAGTCGGTTGAGCATCCAACTTCGGCTCAGGTCATGATCTCATGGTTTATGGGTTCAAGCCCCGCCTCGGGCTCTGTGCTGACAGCTTGCTCAGAGCTTGGAGCCTGCTTCAGATTCCGTGTCTCCTTCTGTCTCTGCCCCTCCTTCACTCGTGCTCTCTCTCTCTGTCTCTCAAAAATAAATAAATGTAAAAAAAAAAAAAACTTAAAGGAGAGGTACTATAAAGAAAAAAGAAAAGAGACTAAGTGAAGAGTATTTGGGGAGAATTTCAAACAGTTAACTTAAACCAGATTGTAGATTGTGTAATGGAGACTAGTGGAAAATTGCATTGATTTCCATGCTAAGGAATTTATTATTTTTATAGTGTGCAGAAATTGGTAAATACCAAAGAACAAAAGAACAAAACAGTACACACAATTTATAGTTTTCAAAAATAACACTCAAATTCTAGGATTATCAAATATTTCTCCTTATGTTCTTGCATTCCTATGGACAAGAAAACGGTCTGCCACCATTTTTATAGTGGAAGAAAGTTGATGAAATTAATCTTCCTGTGTTCAAAACTTCACTAATATTTGGACCAGAGAAGCTAAACTCGCAAGTGTCTGGCTTCATTACAGAAGCACAAGATATGAACAGAGATTCAGTTAGAGATTCAATATTGGAAGACAGTGAAAATATGTAACATTGTTGGGAATAAATATCTCCTAAAAAAAGACAGATTGTCAAATTATCAAGGTACAACTGAAAAGAACTTTGAATGGAATGTGTTAATAGATTGGGAAAAAAATCTTTAAAGGAAAATTACTCATGAATTAGTGGGGGACAGAATCAGATTTCAAGAGTTCAGATAAAGGTAGCATGATCCCCAGACCAAAGACATTAAAAACAAAAAAGGTATTAGAAAGGAAATTTTAATAATGCTATCATAAACCGATCTCAGTAAGAAAGGAAAGTGGGAAATAGTTAAAGAAATCAAAGTACCAGCATGTCTGAATAACATCAATTTTTTTTAATGGGATCAGTCTTGTATATGGAATGTATAGAAGAATAAAAAGCAGTGATGGTCTAAAACTCTTAAGAATCCTTTCAAGATGGTTAGTGCCCCCAAATAGCTAAGATTATTTTTAAAATTCTGAATATTATATTTTTTAACTTTTTATTTTTATTTTTTTAAAGTTATTTATTTATTTTGAGAGAGACAGAAAGAGTGCTAGTGGGGGAGGGACAGAGAGAGGGAGAGACAGAGAATCCCAAGCAGACTCCGCAGGGTCAGTGCACGGAGCCCAACGCCAGGCTTGAACTCTGAAACCATGAGATCATGATCTGAGCTACAATCAGGAGTCAGATGTTTAACTGACTGAGCCACCCAGGCACCCCCACCCCCGTTTTTGTTTTTGTTTTTGCTTTTTAACTTTTTAGAGATATATTTGGAACAAGGGGGAAAGAGATGGGTTTTCTGTTTGGGACACAAAATATCACTTACTCCAGTGGTTCTATACTTCAAGGTGCATGGGAATCACCTCAAGGCTTTGTTAAAACACAGATTGCTAACCCCAACTTCAGAGCTACTGTATCAGAAGTCTGGGTTAAAACTTTGCTTTTCTAGGGAGCCTGGGTGGCTCAGTTGGTTAAGCATCTGACTCTTGGTTTCAGCTCAGCTCACAATCTCATGGTTCGTGGGTTCAAGCGCCCTGCGTTGGGTTCTGTGTTGACGGCGTGGAGCTTGCTTGGGATTCTCTCTCTCTGTCCCTCCCCTACTCATGCTATCTCTCTCTCTCTCTCTCAAAATAAATAAATAAACTTAAAAAAAATTGTATTCCAAAAAAGAATTTGCTTTTCTAACAGATTTCCAGATAATGTTGAGACCGCGAGGCCAGGCACCACACTCTGAGACACACTGTGAGATTTATTGCATATCTTGGTTTGAGGTTCATAAGAAGTAGATGCTGATCCAAGGACTCAAGTGTTAGTACTTAGTTTAATTGGGAAGCACAGAAAACAGCTGTCGGGGAGGTGGGACGTGAGTGCTCTGAGAGCATAGGGACGTCAGGACGCCCGTGAACAAATAAGGTGAGAAGTGAGCTTTCAGATGATTAGATCGTAGGTAGCTAGCCGGGGAAGGGCATGAGGGGGGAGGTGTCCTATGTTGAGGAAACAGCATGTGTGAAGACTGTGTTGGGGATGCATGTGGCAACTTCAGGGGATGGGAATCTGTGGCTCTCCCACCCTGCTCTCTAGTAAGGAGGGTGGTGTTAGATGAGGCTGGGAAGGTTAAAGAAGAAGCAAACCGGGGAAGTCTGCAGTCACGTTAAGAACTTTTTTTCTTTTTCTCATGAGAACACTGGATGATTTTAACCAGCAAATGATGACCACCTGGAGGATATGTATACTAAGGGGAGCAAAAGCAGATTCAGGAAGACTGATTGCGGTCCACAAGTAGGGATGATGTCTTTGGGTAGTGGGAGGAGAGTAGACAGGAAGAAAAGCAAAGAACTATTTAGGAGATAAAATAAACAGCATTTGATAATGAATTGGATATGTGACGTAAGGAAAAGACAAGTTCCAAGGATGACTCCCAGGCTTTTTCGGCTTAGGCAAGTGCTAGAAGGTACTATGATTCTGGGTTCTGGAACACGGAAACCTCAGTGTGAGGAGAAGATAGCTATCGTGAACTTAAGGTGCCCGCAAGACAATCAGAGATGCTAAGCAAATAGACATACAGGGCCGGTGCTCAGAGGAGAGACACAGAGGAAAATTTGAGATCGGTTAACATAAAGATGGTACCTGAAACCTGCACAAATATGATCACTGATGTGCAAAGATGAGATCTCTGATTAGGGACAAAGAATGCAGCGAGAAAAGAGGAGGGGATCGGACTGAGCCTTCCAGAACTCTAGCATGTAAGTAAGTGCCTGGTCGAAGACGGTGAGCCAGCAGGGAAGGAGTAGGAGGGGAATCTAAGGAAAACCAAGGAGAGTTGAGTGTCACATAGGCCAAGAGAAAGCAGTAATTCAACACAGTAAAATAAAACAAGTACTAACTAGCTCCGAGACCGCCATCTAGGAAATAAGGGACTTTTCAGAATTAAGATTCTCAGGATATAAACCCTGACTTCCATCTTTTCTACTAAGGAAAATAATACTTAATATACACTTAGTTACTAGAGAAATTGAAGCTCAAGATACATGAATACAAGTAAATAATATTTTATGTGTATTCATATCTCTAGTTCCAGATAACTGAGTCTCAGTATAAGAGGGACAACCCCATGACAATGGTGACAAGGACAGCTGTTGGCTGAGAGCCTCCCATGTGAAAGCTTCATATCCAATCATCAGGTGGCATGAAAACAATGAAAGGGATGCCCAAGCTCTGAGAATCCACTTCTGCTAAGGTTCACCTGAGCCAACCCCACAGCACCGCGTGCTCAGACCTCATTCCTTCTTTTCTTGCTCTGGGTCTGCTTCCGGGACTAACATGTCCGTCGCCGAACCACAGCACTGCAGTTCATCTCTTCCCTCTTGGCTCAGTGCTTTTGAACTGGTCATACATGAACTGACCTCTGGCTTCACCTCAAGATTTTGATTTTTGGACCTGGCTCCACAGACAACCCAAGATAGACAACGCCGAGGGCCCAGCCCTGTCATGTTCCCAAGGTGGGTTGAATATCAATCTATGACGATCGTGACAATAATCACTTTTAAATTTGTGATGTTATCAAGGAACTACCACAAATAATCCTTGAGCAATGATAAGGGCAAGACAAGAGACAAGCCTGTAAGTCCCAGGTTTCTTTTATTGTTTTTAAGTGATCTCTATGCCCAACCCATGGGGCTTAAATTTTATTTTAATGTTTTTATTTTATTTTTGAGAGAGAGAGAGAGTGTGAGTGGGGGAGGAGCAGAGAGAGAGAGAGGCAGGAGATCCGAAGGGAGCTCTGTGCTGACAGCAGAGAACCTAGGGGCTCAAACTCACAAACCATGAGATCATGACCTGCCAGACACTTAACCGACTGAGCCACCTAGGCGCCCCATGCCCAGCGTGGGGTTTGAACTCACGACCCAGAGATCAAAGGTCACGTGCTCCAACAACTGAGGCAGCCAGGTGCCCCCAGTAAGTCCCAGGTTTAGAATAACAAAGGGACAGGCCTTGATTTCATGTGTACATTTCCATCCCTGGATTAAATAATGCGATGTCTTAAACCCAACTCAAACTGTTATGAAATAAATATAGCCTTTCCTGTATTCTAGCTTTCATTAACCTCAGATCAACTTACCTCCTTAACATCATATTTGGCTACATCACATAGTAAGCTGCAGGGTCATTTATCAGAAATCTGAAAGGAATAAGCCTGACATTGAACTTCACTTCTGTTTAGACATGCTTGCACTGAAAAGTGTTGTACTCATGATATCATAGGCCCTCAATAAGCACCAACCACTCAGTACCTAAGAAACCCTATCTGGATCAAACTGCTGAATTTTGTGCAAGAAATACTTCTTCAGAACCAGAATGTCCTCCCTAATATTCTTTTTTTTTTTTTAATTTTTTTTTAACGTTTATTTATTTTTGAGACAGAGAGAGACAGAGCATGAATGGGGGAGGGTCAGAGAGAGGGAGACACAGAATTGAAACAGGCTCCGGGCTCTGAGCTGTCAGCACAGGGGCCTGATGCGGGGCTCAAACTCACGGACCGCGAGATCGTGACCTGAGCGCAGTCGGCGCTCAACCGACTGAGCCACCCAGGCGCCCCCTCCCTAATATTCAAGAATATAACAAACAGAAGAAATAAAAACCTCCAGCTCTATTGAAATCATACACCTATCACTAATGAAGAGCATACAACATCCCACATGCAGACACCTTTAAGTATTCTTAATAGAACCAACTTTCCAAAGACAGAGGCAGAGTTCTCTGGAAATTACCAGTGAGAATTATGTTGCTTGACAAAATTCTAGAGTAGCTGGCTTGTAAGCAATTAGAAAATGGTACAATAAAGGACCCACTGTATAGTCACTAAGTCAAATTGAACTGAATACGTTTCTTTTTTGAACACATTTACTGGACCAGTAGATTGAGAACTGTTAGGCTTGTGAACAATGTGCAAGAGCTGGAGACTAGACAATTTAAATGTATTCATAAGTGGTTTGATAACCATACTCTATTATTAATGGATGAAACCTGACTAAAGCCGTCTTTAATGGTTTGCTCCTGGGCTGGTTTTGTCCTGTGCAACAAGGTCAAGGCCTCATTTATCCAATTTGCAAATACATCTTGGAGTGATAGCTAATATGTTGAATGCCAAAATTAAAATTCAAAACATGTATGCAGCAACAAGGAGCCAAAACTGAAAAATAAAATTCACTAGTCATAAATGGAAGGTCCTAAATTATGAAAAACATTTTAGAGGTTATAACTGATATAAATTGCTATCAATGTTCGTATACCTGAGCAATTTGGTTTTCTTTAATTTATTCTTAAGTTGGCTAACATACAGTGTAGTCTTGGCTTCAGGAGTAGATTCCAGAGATTCATCACTTACATATAACACCCAGTTCTCATCCCAACAATTGCCCTCCTTAATGCTCATCACCCATTTTCCCCACCCCCATCAACCCTCAGTTTGTTCTCTGTATTTAAGAGTCTTTTATGGTTTGCCCCACTCTCTGGGTTTGTTTGTGTTTTTTTTTGACATTCATTTATTTTTGAGGAGAGAGAGAGAGAGAGATCTTATGGTTCACCCCCACTCTGGTTTTATTATTTTTGAGAGAGAGAGAGAGAAAGAGAACAGGGAGGGGCAGAGAGAGGGGGAGACACAGAATCCCAAGCAGATTCCAAGTTCTGAGCTGTCAGCACAGAGCTGGACACGGTGCCCCAACCCACAGACTGCGAGATCATGACCCGAGCCGAAGTCGAACACTTAACCAACTGAGTTACCCAGGCGCCCCTCCCCTCTGTTTTTATCTTATTTTTCCCTATGATCATCTGTTAAGTTTCTCAAATTCCACATATGAGTGAAATCATATGATATCTGTCTTTCTCTGACTTATTTTGCCTAGCATAATACCCTCCAGTTCCATCCATGCTGTTGCAAATGGCAAGATTTCATTCTTTTTCATCGCCAAGTAGTATTCCATTATATATATATATGAATAAAATAAAATATATAAAATGGAATACTAGGCGATGAAAAAGAATTCCATTATATAGTATTCCATTTTATATATATATATATATATATATATATATATGAATAAAATAAAATATATAAAATGGAATACTGCTTGGTGATGAAAAAGAATGTATATATATATAAATATATATATAATGGAATACTACTATATGTATACATATATACCACATCTTCATCAGTTGATGGACATTTGGGTTCTTTCCAATTTGGCTATTGTTGATACATTGAGCAATTCTGATTAAAATATGGTTTCTAATATAATCATACAACAGTACCAAATCGTTCTGCATTGGTCAGAAAAAAACTTAAGGGGCACCTAGGTGGCTCAGTCAGTTGGGCGGCCAACTCTTGGTTTCTGCTCAGGTCATGATTCCAAGGTCATGGGATCAAGCCCCACATCAGGCTCCTTGCTGAGTGTGGAGCCTGCTTGGGATTCTTTCTCTCCCTCTCCTTGTTCCCCTCCCCAGCTCATGCTCTCCCTCTCTCTTTCTCTCAAAATAAATAAATAAACTTAAAAAGAAAAGAAAAAAGAAAAAATTTAAAGCACTATATCCCAGTCATGGAGCCAATAATTCAGAGCATTAAAAAAACTGAACTGGGATCAGCTAATGAAGACCAAAAAGGTAAGTGACACTAAAACCAGGTCATGAGGAATGACTGAAGAAAACGATGAAGTTTAACTTGAGATGAAGTCAAAATCTTCCTGATATTGCAAGAGTTTCTTATTTTATGAATTCAAAAGCAGAGGCACCTACATACTCAATGCTATCCTTATTGAAATTCCAATGGCATTTTCCACAGAAATAGAAACAATCCTAAAATCTACATGGAATCACAAAAGAACCTGAACAGCCAAAACAATCTTAAGAAAGAACAAAGCTGGAGGCATCACACTCCAATTTCAAACTATATCACAAAACAATAGTAATCAAAATAATATAGTATTGGCATGGAAACAGAGACATAGAACAATGGAACAGAATAGAAAGCCCAGAAACAAACCCACATACATGGTCAGTTAATTTACAACGAAGGAGCCAAGAATATATCGTGGGGAAAGGACAGGCTCTTCAATAAATGGTGTTGGGGAGGGGCGCCTGGGTGGCTCAGTCGGTGGAGTGTCTGACTTCGTCTCAGGTCATGATTTCATGGTTCATGAGTTCCAGCCTCGCATCAGGCTCTGTGCTGACCAAGCTCAGAGCCTGGAGCTTGCTTCAAATTCTGTGTCTCCCTCTCTCTGCCCCTCTCCCACTCACATTCTGTCTCTCTCTCTCAAAAAATAAACACTAAAAAAATAAAAATAAAAAATACATAAATGGTGTTGGGGAAACCGGACCACTATCTTACACCATACACAAATATTAACTCAAAATTTAAAGCACTTGAACATAAGACCTGAAACCATAAATCTCCTGCAAGAAACCATAAATGGAAAGTTCCTTGATATTTGTCTTGGTGATAATTTCTTTTATTTGATACCAAATGCAAAGGTAACAAAAGCAAAAAGTAAGTGGGATTAAAACAAAACTCCCATACAGCAAAGGAAACTATTAATAAAATGAAAAGGCAACCTACTGGGAGAAAATATTTACAAACCATGTATCTGATAAAAATTTAACATCCAAAAGATATGAAGAACTCATAGAACTCAATAGCAAAAAAAAAAAAAAAAAAAAAAAAAAAAAAATCCAATTAAAAAATAAGCAGATCTGAATAGATGTTTTTCCAAAGACAAGAAAGTAGCCAATGGGTAGGTGAAAAGATGCTCTCTAATCATCAGGCAAATCAAAGCCACAATGAAACATCACCTCATATGTGTTAGAATGACTATTATATATATATAAAAAAAGTAACAAGTATATTGTGACCTATCATGATGAGCATTTCATAATGTATGTAATTATCAACTCCTGATGTTGTACACCTGAAACTAATATTGTAGTCAACTATACTTCAATTAAAAAAAATTAAAAAGGGGTGCCTGGATGGCTCAATCAGTGAAGCATCTAATTCTTGATCTTGGCTCAGGTCATGGTCTCACAGTTCGTGAGTTTGAGCCCCGCATCGGGCTCTGAGATGACAGTGTAGAGCCTGCTTGCAATTCTCTCTCTCTCTCTCTCTCTCTCTCACTCTCTCTCTCTCTGCTCCTACCTTACTCATGCTCTCTCTCTCTCTCAACATAAAAAAATAAACTTAAAAGATTTTTAAAAAATTAGACAGGTAGGTGTTGGTGAGATGTGCAGAAAAGGGAACTCTTGTGCACTGTTGGTGGGAATGTAAATCAGAGCAGCCACTGTGAAAAACAGTATGGAGTTTCCTCAAAAAATTAAAACAGAACTGCCATATGACCCAGCAACTCCACTTCTGGGTATATATCCAAAGAAAATAAAATCAGGATCCCAAAGATATATCTGCGCTCCCATGTCATTGCAACATTATTATAGTAGCCAAGACATGGGACAACTTAAGTGTTTACACACACACACACACACACACACACACACACAGGAATTATTCAGCCACAAAAAAGAAGAAAATCTTGCCATTTGTAACAGGGATGGAACTTGAGGGCATTATGCTAAGTGAAATAGGTCAGAGAGAGACAAATGCTACATAATCTCACTTCTAGGTGGAATCTAAACAAAAGCCAGGGGTGCCTGGGTGGCTCAGTTGGTTAAGCATCCAACTCTTGATTTTGCCTCAAGTCATGGTCTCATGGTTCGTGAGTTCCAGTGCTGGGTCAGGCTCTGTGCTGACAGTGTGGAGCCTGCTTGGATTCTCTCTTTCCCTCTCTCCCCGTTTCTTTCTCAAAATAAACATAAACAATCAAACGAACCAAAAACCAAACTTATAAATTGAGAACAGACTGGTGTTTGCCAGAAGAGGGGGAGATGGGCAAAACAGATGAAGGTGGTCAAACAGTACAAACTTCCAGTTATAAAATGAGTAAGTCAGGGCGCGCCTGGGTGGCCCAGTCGGCGAGGCGTCTGACTCCTGATTTCAGCTCAGGTCAAGACCTCACGGTTCATGGGATTGAGCCTCATGTTGGGCTCTGCACTGACAGTGTGGAGACTGCTTGGGATTCTCTCTCTCTCCCCCTCTGCCCCTCCCCCGCTCTCTCTCAAAATAAATAAATGCTAAAAATAAAATGGGTAATTCATGGGGATGTAATGTACAGTATGGTGACTATAGTTAATATTGTATTGTATGTTTGAACTTTGTTAAAAGAATTCATCTTAGAAGTTCTCATCATAAGAAAAAAACGCAACTGTGTGTGGTGACGGATGTTAACTAGACTTATTGTGGTGATCATTTCACAATATATACAAATATTTCATGACTACACCTGAAACTAATGTTATGTCAATTATATCTCAAAAACACATAATCACAGGTGGTGATCCTGTTACCTTTGATCAGACTAAAATATAGAATCATGATGTTGTCTTGTGGAGATTGCTTGGATGTGATATGCCATAGCCTGAAAACATTCTGGAAAATCTCAGTAGCTCAGAAAAGTGCTCTTCCACTCAGCCCCGCAGCACTACCTTCACAGACTTAATTCCTATTTTCTTTTTGCTAAATCATCATCTCTGTTCAGCTTAGTCTTCCCCATAAACTGCTGGAGTTCTGCAGGTTGCCAACTAAAGACATAGCTTAAGTTCCAAAAGGGAGGTTGGGAGGGAGGGAGGAAGAAAGGAAGGAAGGAAGGAAGGAAGGAAGGAAGGAAGGAAGGAAGGAAGGAAGGAAGAAAGGAAGGAAGGAAAGAAGGGATGGAGGGAGGAAGAAAGGAAGTTCTTGGGAACTTATATCTCCCTAATCTGGTATACAATACTTGTTTTTCTGCAGAATCCCTAAAGCACCTTCTTGAGGTATCTAAATTTCAAAAAGCTCCAGCTAGGAGACAGAAATGAAGTCCCCCACAACAAACAGGTAGAGAGTGGAAGCATGTGTGGATTGATAATCAAGACTTTAAGTACAAAGTTTTTAAAAGAAACTGCATACCAAGTTGCCTAAGGATGTTACCTTAGTAGGATGTTTGTTGGAAGCTTTTTTTTTTTAAAGGAATAAATTAATAAATACATAAATTTGTGTTAGGAAACCTCTTGCTTAGGTGGAGGAATAGATAACAGGTAGGAAGTGTGTCAGTTCTACAAAAACATTTTCTATGAATATTTTGTTCTAAATATAAGCAAACTGTTTTCTTATATTTAGGATCATAATTATGGCAGAATTTTTTTACACCAATAATTTGAGTGTAATGGGGTCCTGTGACCAAAAAGTTTGAGAATTGTTGGTCTAATGAACCTAAAATCACTTTATAAACATAAAAAAAAAAAAAGCTTCAAAAGTGTATTATATCAATTGTATCTAGAAACAGGAAAACAAAGTTAGATGAAGTAATATTCTCAATACTACTGAATAACCCAAACTTATATAAGTTATTCAAGTGATCTGTTAATATTTCAAAGTAAGTTTTCTCCTAGACAGTGGTTTCTTCAAGTTAATTGCTGGCTAAGAACCAGGTAGTTAAAAATAAAGTGGGTGATAATGCACATGAGGATTATAGTTAACACTGCAGTATGGTATCTTTGAAAGTGGGGAGAGTAAATCACAAGCATTCTCATCACAAGAGGGGAAAAAAACCCTGTTTTTTGTATCTACAGGAGATGACGGAGGTTAACTAAACTTACTGTGGTAATCATTTCACAATGTAGGTCATTTTGCTGTATACCTTAAACTTACACAGTGCTGTACATCAACTATATCTCAATAAAACCGGGGAGGAGTGTAGGGGGTTAAGTTTCTCATCAATAAAGAAATCCTGGACATATATCTGATTGCTCAGTAGGATTATAAGCTGATTATTCTTTATAAGGATTACACTTTAAAAAATATATATTTTTAAGTTTTATTTGAGAGACAGAGACAGCATGAGTGGGGGAGGGGTGGAGAGAGAGGGAAAGAGAGAATCCCAAGCAGGCTCTGAACTGTCAGCTAAGAGCCTGATGTGGGGCTCAAACACACGAAACCAGATCATGACCTGAGCCAAAACAGAGAGTGGGACGCTTCACCGACTGAGCCACCCACGTGCCCCCCCCTCCGCCCCCCCTTTTAAAGTAGGCTTCTGTCCAGCGTGAAGCCCAACACAGGACCAGAACTCACGACCCTGAGATCTGACCTGAGCTGAGATCGAGTCAGGTGCCCAACCAACTGAGCCACCCAGGCACCCCAAAGATATTTTTACTTAGAAGTCCTCATTACCTGGAGTATTTGTACTTCTTGGAGACAAACACAAGGTCTCAGATGTTCCTGCAAAAGTTGCAGATAACAAAGACTACTAACCTTTTAGAACCTGTATGCTAAAAGGAAAGAAACATTATGCCAGACTTTCCTAGTAGGATTT
The DNA here is from genome assembly GCF_018350195.1 of Panthera tigris. Taxonomy (NCBI): domain Eukaryota; kingdom Metazoa; phylum Chordata; class Mammalia; order Carnivora; family Felidae; genus Panthera; species Panthera tigris. The sequence continues at coordinate 53,526,055 of NC_056671.1, read as the reverse complement.
GAGAGAACCTGACAGATATAAACATAATTGGTAGAGGTGTACTGAATACACAGTAAGATAACAGGCTGTGTTCCAAGAATTTTGTGTATAAACTCACTCAATCCTCAGACCCACAAATGTGAGAGGCTAAGTAATTTGTCCAAAACCATGGATCAGCCTGCAGAATCATCAAAACCAGGCTAACCTGAGAAACTAGTCTTGGTTGTTTTAAACACTTTCAGTATCTCTTCTTGTGTATTCACAGTAACTCCCCTTTTTAGTTTCTGTTGGTAGCATTAGACTCAACTCCCAGGGAAAATAGTCCCTACACTTATTAAAATCCACTGCCTACAAAATGCCTTGGAAAAAAGAACATCCCACACATAGCTTATGAGAAAGGTCAGGCAAAAGCTGTGGAAGGTCATTGGTTACCCTGTCCACCTGTCTTTCCGCAGCTATCATGCGGGGAAGGCCAGCCAGTTTTCAGCTTTTACCTCGATCTGGCACCTACAAGTGCCAGCATACATGAAAGAACCACTTGCAATGCATCTAACATTCACACATATTAAAAAGTAGCTTGAGAAGCTACTTTTTAGCTTTTTTGTTCTGGACAAAAGACAAGTTACTGTAGGCTGCTTTTGACTAAATTAAAACCTACATCTAAAAATCTCAAAACAATGTTGAGCAAAAGTAGTCAGATTTTTACTGTGTGTCCTTTCCTATAAAGCATAAAAGCACGCAGAATCTGTGGTATTAGAAGTTAGTGGTGGTGGCCAGTTGTGACTGCAAGTAGAAATTAGGGGATTTCTGGGATTCTAGTCATGTTTTCTCTTGATCTAAGCTCCAATTACAACAGGCAATTGTTCACTTTGTGCACATTATCATGCGTTGTTTTGCATTTGACAGGAAATGTCTTCATTCACGTTTCAGGTGTTTCTTCTTCCCTTGCACAGAGTGGCTGTAACTCATCTGATTAGGTCTCCTCCACATTCACTCCCTTTCCCTGATCATCTTGAATTCTGTAATGGTAGATCCCTCACCATTGTACTCTCAAGGGTTCCTATTAATACAGGAAACTGTACAGTATAGTTTAATGCAAGTTTGTAAGTTAACGTACATAATGCAATATTTTTTTTTAATTTCAGGGATGTGAGTGCGTTGACTGTCCCTTCTCTCAGCCCCAGGATTGGACAACTGATGTTGGATTAGGAGGGAATCAGGTGGTAATACCCATTTTCTTGAGGCTCCTGTATTCTAATTGCTTAACTCCTCTCCATTCCACACCTTTTTTCAAAATTGTATTGCATAATAGAAAATTATATTGACACTAAGTGGTATCATGGAATGAGTACTTTATTCATATTTCTATTATGAGTTTTATACTACATGTATTTACATGTTTTCTGGGTCACACCTTCTACAAAGGCTAAAATGTCATCACCTCCTCAAAGGGTTTATTCTTTGAGTAGCAGCCCTATTGGATTTCTATAAAAGTTATGATTCAATGAAGATAACTGATACTTGTAACAGCAGCCCAAAAGATACCTGACATTGTACTTGGCAATATGTTCTTACAGCCCTGATATCTTACTTAAGGGTAATTTCTCCATATAAAAGTGTTTATTAACCAGTTAACTAGCTTTCTGCCTGGTTGCTAACAGGGCTTGGAAATCTTGCTGCATAAACACTTGACAGAATAGCCTTCTAAATTGACTTACCACTTGAAATAAAATGGGGTTATCAAGTTAAATCCAACATACTGCATCAGCATAGCCTTCTCCTAGCCACTTTTTTAAGTGCAAAATGGTGGGTTATCTCCTACATGTCTTCTAGGGTGAGTTATGAGAATTAAATGTTATCATGTTTGCCTCTAGACAAAATTTTAATTAGACACACAAGTAGGAGAAAACCACTTTTAATTGAAAAATAAAGTAATACATCTCAAATAAGACTCTGTTTAACAACATAAACTGTAATTTGCTGAGGGAAATATAAGTGGTATTGTGAAATTTAAGGTATCAGAGTATCAATAGTTTCCCTCCTTGAATTTTAGCTGTAAATCTGTAAAGCCTGTCCCTATTTCTAATCCACTGACAAAAGGTGAGATTTCAAACAAACATTTCCATACTGAGGAGTTCCCAGATAATAGCAGTCAATATTTTCCTTCTGAAAATGCTTATAGGAAAGACACACAAGACTATTATTGATATTTTAACTAATCCACAAACTTCAAAACACAATTTCATCAAGGTGATCTCTATTACAATTTTCCTTTAAAGAAGTTCTCAAATCTCAGAACGGTTTAACTTGATATACTGGAAGTATTAACTCTGAAAGAAAGTACTAAAGTTATTGCTTTAAACTGGAAAAACCTATGGTCAAAAATCTTTTTAAAAGAGTTCATTAAACAGCTATTCTTCCAATTACACTCTTGTAACTGCAGAGAAAATGTTCAAGCACATAGTAAACATCACTCTTTCGAATGACAGAACAAAGGCATATGTTATTAAGATGTATGGCTTTTTTTGGTGATTGTTATTACTACCCATAGTCATTACTGTTTGACTGAAAAAGGTTTTTACAAAACTCCACTTCCAAAATTAACATTTTTATTAAATCAAGTTTAAAAAAAATGTTCACTGTAGAAAAGTCAACAAGGGTTTTAACAAAACCAAAATATACCCTTTCATACAATATATGTATATATTAGCAGCAAACTACTTCTGAGATTTTCTTTTATGTTCTTTTAGTTATTTTAAAGAGAGCATAAACAATGCATGTTAGTATGGAATGTCAACTAATAACACTCTTTATCTTTCATTCTGTGATTTAGGCCTTCTAGTACAAGTTATTTTATGATTCTCATTAATAAATATGAAGAACAAACCCAGTTTTGACTAAAAAGTAGTGAAACAGAATAGCTGGTAGCATCCATCTCATTACTTCATAGTCATGCATTATCTTTGAGAATAACAAATGAGCACCATATAAACAAGGTAATTATGTACGTGTGTAAATTCAATTTTAAGGTGTAATAGTAGCCAACTAGACCACTTAGCATTTGACTGTTACCTTTTAAAAGTTGGGTGATATACAAAATTTTAATCAAATCAGATAAATACGTCAATCCCATATTGCTTGTATATTTAAAAAACCTTAATAGAAATTCTGCAGATAACCTGACAAACTGCATGCATATGTGTGTATATATACATACAAAAGCGTATGCATATATACATATACATCTTTAGCTTTGAATGAATTTCTAAACTGAGATGAAGCCAAACCTCATAGACGTAGAATATATCACCAACTGAAAGTTTCTCATGAAAGTTTCATCTTAGCTAAAGAGAAATACTGGCAATTGAAAACTCTGAGGCCAAAGAGCTGTACTTCAGCTTAATATACTTTAGGTTTACAAATTAGTCAGCCAAACAAACAGGATTTGAAATGACCAACTGCCCACCAAAGAAATTTTTCTCTTAATATTTCCTTCTAGAGCAAAAAGGAAATATCTTTACAATGAACTTTCACTTTTTAAAGAGTTATAATTATTAAAGAAATCTCACTAGTCTTCAAAAATACTAAACATTATATAAATACAATTTTCTTATAGTTGAATTCTTCAGCTAGAATCTGTATTAAAAAAGTTTCCTTTGGATTGTTTCATTTAGCACTTCAAGTCTCCATTCTGCAACTCTGATAACTGGCTCAGATTTGGTAGGTTTATATCAATCACATCTTTCAGGATGTGCTACTGGGTGTTACCTGTGTACAAGAACATCAATGGGAGAACTGCACCAAATTCCAAAAGCAACATAAGGAAAAAGTCAAGAATGTATAATATAAAAAAGTTAAGTACAACAGGGAATCCCTTTTTTCCATTAATGAAATATAATCCTTTCAATATTTTTAAAGAATATGTCCTAACTTTCACTTTTTAGATGGTTCACCTTTATTTTTTAATTGAAAAACTAAATCAAAAGACTGAATTACTTTTATTAATACACACATCAAGTTATTGAAACGGTGACTTCATGTAGTTTTCCCCTTAAAGATGGCACTTGCAGGCACAAAGATGCAGAGATGTCTACAGCCTTCAGATGTTTACTTGAAAAGATTCCTCAACAGCAGTTTGATATTGGGTTTCCTCATCTAGCTGAAGATTCTAAAAACAATGACATTAACATGTCAAAAGGAAAAACATACTCACTACTCAATACTTTGCCCAATACATTACACATACTTGAAATGGTTTATGTTTATACTATAATATATACTCTCCTTTAAAATATAAGATTTAAATACCTGAACTTTAATAAGTAATTAATTTCAGTTGTAATTATTTAAGAATAATTGGTAAATACATAGGATCAGCAGAGAATGAAATTTCAAAGTTATAATGACCTTATGATAAGGCCATTAATTAAAAGTACAGTTAAAGGTAACCCACAATCATAAGTGATAAATTCTGTCATCTCTAGAAAAGAATGCCAAATGTCTAAAAATAAATTCATTTTAAAGAAAATGAGCATTTACTGAATTAAGAGCACTGAATGGCAGTTTTTTTTGTTTGTTTGTTTGTTTTAAGTTTATTTATTTTGAGAGAGAGACAAAGTGTGAGTCCGGGAGGGGCAGAGAGAGAGAGAGAGCGAGAGCCAGAGAGAATCCCAAGCAGGCTCTGCACTGTCAGCACAGAGCCTGACATGAGGCATGAACCCACAAACCGTGAGATCATGACCTGAGCTGAAGTCAGATGTTTAACTGACTGAGCCACCCAGGCACCCCAAATAGCAGCTTCTTAATAATAACAAAGCTAAAAACTATTGCTCAATCTTAGTTATATCGCTACTTTCACTTAAACAATTCTGCTTACTATCAATTATGTCCTATTGGTTTGCTTTAATAGGCTTCCACTTGACAGTCCTAATAATTAAAATTACATACTCTTCTGTGGCAAAAAAAAAAAACCCAATCTGACAATTAGATCAAAAGTGGTTCACAAGATAGATTTTTGTTTTTTCAAATCATAGTTCTCCACAGTAAACATTTATTTAAAATGAGAATTTAAGAATCTATAATTATTTCATAAAAATGTTAAAATTATAAGTACATCTGAATTTTACATACATTTGAGTTATTTTAAAACAATATGACTAAATATGCAAATTCCACAAAATAAAGAAACATTTATCAAGAATGATATAACTGCAACATTGGAGAGCAAAGTGTAAATTCTGTTCATTCCATTGTCAGAACTGCACATACCTGTGCTTATTTCCTAAACTGGAAAACAAGTATCAGCCATTCTTTGTCAGGATCAATATTGAATTAGGTAAGGTTTTAATTCACTGAAGTTGAATAAGATGTAATTTCACAATACAACAAATCATCTAATTTTTTAAAAAAATTATGACACATTTAGAAGGTAGAAAGTAACCACATGTTTTGCTTTAGGGATGCATTTTTACATTATGTAACTTCCCTTGTGCACCCTGTTAAAAGCCATCAACTAAGACCAGAATCTACTCAACCTGGCTCCACTTAATAATTAAGCTCCCTCACTTTTAAAAAAGACTGTACCTCATGTGGATACAAGAAATCTATTATAATAAGCAACTTAGTATAAGTTGAGAAATACACTCTCCATCTGTTGAACCATTTTTACTTCTCTAAGCAGGTACAGTTATCCCTTAAATCTAGACAGTTTTCATATAAGTCATCATCTGGACAATCTGGGAGTCTGCTCTTCTTATATTATCTCTCTAGTATAGGATGTGAATAGTAAATTCACCTTTTATCACTCCCACAAACCAAAGTTCACCTAGATTACAAAAACAACAGAACCTGCTCTATAACCATCCAGTATGATACAACAGCTGGTCTCAAAACTCAAGTCTAGATTGAAAAAGTTAACTTAACTTGAATATTTAAGCAGTATTTTCTTAAGCTTAAAGAATTTCACTTACCACAAATTCTCCATAATCAAACTGATGTCTCTGATTTAGATGACTAACGAAATTTCTAGTAATCTGGCTAGGATCTCCCCAAGGAAGAGACACACAAATAGGACACGTCTATAAGAAACAGAATGTTTTAAATAAAAAATAATGAAAATAACCAAACATACAAATTATTGAAAGTATTAAAATAACATAGGCTTATGTTACCGAAAACATTTACATGAAAACCATTTCTAAGATCCAAATTTTAGGAAAAGATCACTTCTGGACCAAATTACCTCAGATAAATTATAGTAATATAATTCAACACAATAAAAAGATCTTATACATTCTATTACTTTAAACTCTGATTACACAACTGTTTGAATAGAAACAACACACCCAATCTTAATTGCTAATTAATAATACCAATCATAGTTGCTATCATTAACAAGTACGTAATCTCACTTGAGCCACAAAGAACTATAATTATTATGACTTTTTTATAAGTAAAATGAAAATGAAGTAAACTTTAAATTGTATCAAGGTTTTAATGAGGACATACTAAAAAGTGAATGTACTGAAATGAAATAAGAAGAAACTTTTGGTAATTGGACTCCAGCCAAAGTCTGTGCTGTGTTAAATACAATGCAGAAACAAAAATCTGCTAGTGTGATATAAAACAAATGAAATCTCTTAAATGTGAGATTTTTCCTGGAGATATCTTTGGCAATTGTATGTTTGTTTAACAGTAACTCACCCTCTCCTAATGAGCAAAGTAGGTGGTATCTCCCTTAGTGCTATGTGAGAGTTTAAGGGCGGCCTCAACAGTTACTGAGGTGTATTCTTTCACGCTTTTTTCTAGTACATCCACTAAAACTGCTTAGAAATATCTATAATCCTTAATTTATAAAATTTTCCTTCTACTCTTATTTCTGAAGAAAATATTTATGTATCAAAATGTACAGCTGAAAAGGAAGTATCTCTTCCAGTTCAGTTTCTCCTGTTCCATCCACAGGTGAAATCACTTACCTATGTAACTCATGTTCCAAAAGAGGACTTGTAGGACCATTACCACAATCTTGGAATCCCGCACTCCACTCTGTCTCCCTCATTCATCAAAAAGGTCTCACCCCTCTCTTACACAGCCTCAAAATGGCATCAAAAAGATATGTATGCATCAAAAAGAAAGTACAATTCTTTTCCTTCCTTACTTTATGCATTCATACACTAGATTCTGCAAGGATACAATTAAAAATACCTACTGACTTTATACTTATTTATAAGCGTTTTCACCTGCAGCAGATCCACCAGATCAGACCCAGTCGTTTGCATTCTCTAGACTAAGAAACCGAGAAGCCCCAATAAAGTTTGGTTCTGCCACTCCTCAAATGAATCCCCAGCTCACCTTTCATTATTTCACTCTCCTCCGGGCTATTCTCCTACATTACCCTTACAATAAGCATCTCCCTTTTTATAAGTGAGTTACTGGAATTTTAAATATCTCGTTTTGCTTCACAGTCATCAATTTTTTGTTGACCTAAACCTACCTTAATGATAATGCCCCATCCAAATTTAAATCAACTCCTTTCCCTTGTACACATGAAATGAAATAAATGAAACAGTGTATTTAAAAATGCAGAAGAACATCTTAAACATATGTACTTACCACAGGAACTATCTGAAATAAGTGATTACTGTTACAGTGATCCAGTAAACGCTGCCTGGTAAAATTTGATTCTTGACACAAGGGACACTTAAAGGTAGGATGCCCAGAAGAGCTATAAAACAATTTTAAATGAATTGTACTTAATTTGAAACTGTAACATAAAAATGATGCTTTCCTATTCTGACCAATTACTGTAAGTTTCTTTTTAAAAAAGTTATACTTATTAGACTATTTAAAATTTTGAAAAAACTATCTTCAATAAATCATCTACAACAGATGTTCCCAAACAATCTCAGTTTACGTACCCTTAACCCTTAAAATGTCTCAGTACATTTTTTTCATGGTGCCTCAAGGCCTAAAACAAAACAAATCAGCTGTCCCACTTATGAAACAGTTAGGTCCAAACAACTTAAATGTAATCGTTTGTGTAAGGCCAACAGATGTCACTATAACTCCCCTGAAAGTTGTACATATCCTGTGGTGTCCCAGTTTGGACACCCCCGTTATCTAAGAACTCAAAACTTTTAAAAGACTCCCATCAAGATCATATCTTTAGCTTATCCCAGTCTCTAGCAATCAAACATACAAAATTCATAAGAAAAGTGAAAAACAAAAGCATCAATCATCAGAATGATCAACATTTCAAAACATTTTGAGGATCACACATCAATGATGTTTAATACCCCAGAATTTCAACAAGAGACAGTTCAATATTGACAACTCTACCTAAATTATGCATGGAAGAAACCTGACCACAGTGAAAAAGGAGAGCTAAAAAGGAGAGCTATTCTAATTTAATGTGATCTGTAAAAGCATCTGCAGCATTTATTTCTAAATTCCCAACTTTTAGCATTGTCTGATGAATTCACTAAGAAAATTTAATTTAAAAAATCTATTTTTATAAAGTGATAGATATAATTTACTAAAGTAGCAGAATTTTCAAAAGCTTACCTTGTATTCTCTTGATAAGTTTCTGTGTTATCAGACGTAGATGTTTCACTCCTATTACTTAAGAAACATAGAGGGGGAATAGTTAATACTTCAAGTAATAAAGCACATTACAGATTCATTAACTTGAATTGCTAATGAAAATGACTAGTCTGAATTTGTTTTAAAGCCTGAACTTCAAATAGTCCTGAACTATGAAACAATTATGGCATCATTTACTTTTTAAATAAGTTTGAGTAAGACGACTGTTTATTAAGTCCTTATGTCCTTTAAAATTAATTTATGCAATTGCAAATAAATAATATAGAATTTTTCAGGATTATCTTAAATCCATAGCATGGTAATATTTCCCCAGGTCCTTCAGGCTTTCACAGTAAGAGACTCTTCTACCTAATCTACTAAGTTACTGAATGCTGGGGCTGAGGCAAGAATTTGTGAACTTTTTGACTTGTAACTAGGATATGGTTTAAAGCTATGGCCTCCAACGTGGAGTAGGCGTAAGAAAATATTTTTGAAAATATTTAAGAAAATCATTATGTTCATATTTTCCAAAAAGGAACTAGGCTTTCCAACATTTAATATACAGAACCATTTGACATCCTCACTTGGACCCTGTGCCAGAGCCAAATGTCATATGCAGCATTAGAGAAATCCAGAGGAAAGAGTGGGTATATTCTAAATGGGAACTGTCACTTAGGCATTACAGAACTTCATCAGTGTGGTCAATTTTATAGAAACAAGGCCTTTCAATAGCAGAAACATTAAAACAGAAATGAAACAAGAAGTGGGCAAGAAAACTGTACCCTACAGAGATTTTCTCTTATATCTCAACACCACAGTTAAGAGAGTTGTTAAACTTAGAAAACTGGTTATTCATATTTTTACAAAAACAAAAATAAAAAACAAGCAGTACTACTATACCATCTCAATAACAGATGTTATTTTCTTTTTGATTTTTTAAAATTTGTTTTTCATAATAAAGCTATATACAAGAAAGTTGTGTATATACTGTAGGCACCCTTCCAACGACAGCTCCTTCTATGAAGATAACCATGTTAGCTCTCCACACAGATCTTATGCTGAGCGAGCAAGCAAGCTTCCCAGTTTCTACACCCAAAGAGACTATTAAACCACTATTTTCTGCACCTTTCCAGCAGATCTCCTCTGTCTCTTCAGGTAAAGGTGGTATTTTAACAATGTGGATGGAGACTAAACACCTTTTTAAAATAACTCAGTCAGAGACTGCATTTATTAAAGAGATGTTATGATTTTGTCACCAAAAACAGTATGTATCACTTATCTTAAAAAATATCATATCAATATTTTTAAACTTTGTAACAGATTTTTCTAATTGCTTTAAAAATCTTCCAAATAAGGGCACCTAGCTGGCTCAGTCAGTACAGCATACATCTTGATCTCAGGGTTATGAGTTCAAGCCCCACAGTGGGCACTGAGTTTACTTTTTTAAAAATTTAAAAATTAAAAAGTAAACAAAATCTTCCAAATAAAGGGGCTCCTGCGTGGCTCAGTCAGGTGTGCATCTGACTTCAGCTCAGATCATGATGTCACGGTTCATGAGTTCAAACTCCACATGGGGCTCGCTGCTGTCAGCCTGTCAGCACAGAGCCCACTTCAGATCCTCTGTTTCCCTCCTCTCTCTGCCCCTCCCCAACTTGGGCTCTCTCTCACATAAAATTAAAAAATAAAATAAGAACATTAAAAATATCTTCCAAATCAGCACAATCACTGGGTTTTGAAGGTGCCCTTTAAAAACAGTTTAACAGGGGCGCCTGGGTGGCTCAGTCAGTTAAGTGTCCAACTCTTGGTTTCAGCTCAGGTCACGATCTCACAGTTTTGTGAGTTCAAGCCCTGTCTCGGGTTCTGTGCTGGCAGCACAGAGCCTGCTTGGGATCCTCTTTCTCTCCTCTCTCTTCCCCTCCCCTACTCGTATTGTCTCTATTTCTTTCTAAATAAATAAATAAACTTAAAAAAAATAAAAGCATTGTTACAACTTCTGATTGCTTTGTAATAACAACTATAACATCATTAAGGAAGATGAAAATTTCAACAAAAGCTCTTTTGACATTTAGTGAGTGAAACTGAAAATTTTAGTAATCTCAACCTATGACATACTCCTTCCATTCAGATCTGTATCTTTTTTGTATGGTAGGTATATTTTTCAGCTATGACAGTCATCAAAATCAAGTATCAACGTAAAGTGAACATAGTTCCAAATCTCTGATTATGTCACAGTGTTTAAGATTTAAAAAAAATTTTAGGAAGTACAGTCAACAACACTGGTTTTAGTGAAAGTATTAATAAAACTTTAACAATAAAATATTTTATACCATTAAATAAAGCAAAACTTATTTTAAAGTAACGATTTCGTCTTTATCTCACTTAAATTTTGCATGCTTTATAACATAAAGTATCAGTACTATAAAAATACATGCATAGTTTTTAAATAAACATACACACAGTAGGAATGCATGCCTGATTTTTTTCGCTGATGAGATATGAAACCACAAAAGTGATTTAAAACATTTTAATATCAAATTTAACGCTCTTTTAAAATGCTTTCTCTCTCTTCCATTGCCCATATAGTTCTGTTTTCCATTACAACTCTCATTATCATCATTCCAGCCCTTTCTAGTCATTTGTATCATGTCTATTACTGGTAGCCTACTCATTTACTCCAGAAATGCATCAATGGGTTCAATAACAGAAAATCTATCACAGTATATTAACAATTAAAATTAAAAAAGATAATTTCATTTGATGCAGAAAAATATCATCCAATAAAATTCAATCTCTATAATGTAAACAAAAACAAAAATAAACCCCTCTGATCATTCACAAAGCTTTTAAAAGTACAAACGCCTAGGGGAACCTGGCTCAATCAGTTAAGCATCCAACTCCTGATTTCAGCTCAGTTCATGATTTGATGGTTCATGGGTTGGAACTCCACGCAGGCCTCGGCCCTGGCAGCCTGGAGCCTACTTGGGATTCCTCTCTCTCTCCCTCTTTCCCCTCATACTCTCTCTGTCCTTTCTCCTGCTTGCACTCTCTCTCTCTCTCAAAATAAATAAACATTAAAAAATAAATACAAATGCCTAGACTCTAGATATCACAATATCTGGGAATGGAGCCAGATGTATATATATATATATGTGTATATATATATATATATATATATATATATATATGTGTGTGTATATATATATATATATATATTTTTTTTAATTCCATTAAAGATTCTGATTTGAATAGAACCATTTAAGGAGGAAATCTTAAGTTGAGAGTGATAGCATCGTGACACAGATAAAGAATAACTATGTTAGGTTAAAAAAAAAAACAACACTGTAAACATAATAGAAAATTCTAGATGCATTCCCACTTAAAATGAAGAACAAGAAAAAGGTGCCTCCTATTTAATATCAGATAGAGATCTTAGTTAATGCAATAAATTATGACATGAAGCACTAAGAGACAAAACTGTATAAAAAACAAAATAATTTTCCATTTAATAAATCTAAAAAAATCTACCATTATTTGGAACTCTTAGAACTAATAAATCAACAGTTGCAAAATACAACCTTAATGTATAAATCTGTACTAATCCTAATCACTAGGAATAACCACTTAGATTATGAAACAGGAAAAAACTCCATTTGTGTATTAACAAAAACTATACACTTTTCAGAAAAGATACAATAAAACATATTTACACATGCTCTAAGCAGATTTCTTTTAGCATATTTTTTAAATGTTTATTTATTTTTGAGAGAGCGCATACACAATGCGGGGAGGTGCAGAAAGAGAGACACAATGTGCAGCAGGCTCCAGGCTTAGAGCTATGGGCTCAAAGCCCAACCCAGGGCTGGAACCCAAGAACTGTGAGATCATGACCTGAGCCAAAGTCGGACGCACAACCAACTGAGCCACTCAGGCGCCCCTCTTCCAGCATATTTTTTTAAAAATGGGAGAGAGAGGTGGGAAAAATCAGTACCATATGATGTCAATTCTCTCCAAATTAATGTATTTTCAATAAATTCAACCTCTATATCGCCTCTGATCAAAATCTCTACAGAGATTTTCAGGAGACTCAAAAGTCTGATCCTAAAATTCATATGGAATAGCAAAGGATCAGTAACAGCAGAGAGTGTTTTGTAAGTAAAACAAGGTGGGAAACTTTCCTTACCTGACATTAAGACTCACTGTTAAAGTCATAGTAATTAAGATAGCCTGATACTAGACAATAAACAAATAGACCAATAGAACAGAATAGAGATGTGTAGGACTGAAATGGCATTGTAAATCAGTGAGAAAAAATGGACCCAATGAATGGTACTGGGACAAATGACTAATCATGTGGGGAAAATTTTTCCTGTCACATTATACATCCAAAATAAATGTGAAAAGCATAACTTTAAAATGTTAAAGAAAAAATATCTTATAACCTGATGTAGGAAAACATTTCTCAAGCATGACACAAAAAGCAAAAATCATAAAGAAAATAATTATATTTCTATATATACATACAGAAATATAATATATATTTTAGTATGTCAAAAGACACCATAACAAGACTAGCCAAAAACTGAACAAACACATTTGCAATCAGGAAACAAAAGCAAAAACAGACAAGCAGGACTGTCTCAAATTAAAAAGCTTCTGCACAGCAAAGGAAACAAGAAGTGAAAACATGACCTACAGAATGGAAGAAAATATCTGTAAACCATGTACCTGATAAACAGTGAATTTACAAAATATATAAGAAACTCCTACAACTCAACAGCAGACACTACCAACCCAATTACAAAATGGGCTAAAAACTTGAATAAATAATTCTCCAAAGATAATCTACAAATGGCCAACAGGTATATGGAAAGATGCTCAAGGTCACTAATCATCAGGGAAATGCAAATCAAAACCACAATGAGCTATCACTTCATACCTGTTATGATAGCCATTATCAAAAGAACAAAAGACAAGCGTTAGTGAGAGTGTGGAGAAACTGTATATTGTAGGTGGGAATGCAAAAATGGTGCAGCCACTATAGAAAACAGTACGGAGGTTCCCCCACAAAAAAAACAAGCAAAACTACCATATGATTCAGCAATCTCACCTGTGGGTCTTTATCCAAAACAACTGAAATCAGGACAGTAAAGAAATATTAGCATTCCCATGTTCACTGTAGTGCTATTCATAATAGCCAAAAGGCAGAAACAATCTTGTGAATGCATAAAGAAACAAAGATGTGAATGGATAAAGAAAATGTGGTATATACATACAATGGATTATTCACCCTTAAAAGGAAATCCTGCAAATGAATGAATCCTGCAGATGACAACATGAATGAACCTCATGTTATGCTAAGTTAAATAAGGCCAGTCACAGTACAATTTCAGTTGCATGATTTCAGTTACATGAAGTTAAGTAGACTAGCCAAACTCATAAAAGCAAAGAATAGAATGGTGGTTGCCAGAGGCTACAAGAGGATGAAATAGGGAGTTACTAATCAACATGTATAAAACATAAGTTACGCAAGGCAGGTTCTAGAGATTTGGGGTACAACATTGTGCCTACAGATAACAATACTATTTTATACACTTAAAAGTCAGTTAAGAGCATAGCTAGCTAGCTCATATTAAGTTTGTTTTCCAAATTTTAAAAAAAGGTAAGGGGGTGCCTGACTGGTTCAGTAAGAAGAGCGTGCGATTATTGATCTCAGGGTTGTGAGTTTGAGCCCCATGTTGGGAGTAGAGATTACTTAAATAAAACTTTTTTTAAAAAGGAAAAAAAAGAATTAAAATTATGTATAACTATGCCATTTAATGCTAAATTAAACTGTGATAGTCCTTAAAGCAAAGTTTTCAAAATACTACAGTATCCCATTTCTAGTCTTTTAAAAATATAAAGAAAAACCTCAAGTTCTATGTTTATGTGTTTTACAAAATGGCAAAAAAAAATTTAGTTCTGAGTAAAAATATATATATATATATATATATATATATATATTTGTAATGCATATAATAAAGGATTATCATCCATATTATATAAAGAAGGCTTATGAATAATGAAAACCCATTTCATATAATACTTGTACCAGATTCTTTAATAAAGATTTAGCCACTAAAAATGTTCAACATCTTGGAGAAAAGATGACAATGTAAGATTGCCTTCAACTTTAATTCAGTCTTTGTGAAGAGCTATATTTGGACTAAACTGTATGAATCCACTGATACCTACTTATTAATGTTTACAAGGAGTCAAAATTAGTAGGAAAAGCCTACAAACAGACCAAACAATTTCCAAGGAAGATAAAATGTGTCTGGTATCTTAATGATTACATTCATCTTCCTTCCCACTCCTCCTCATCCTCACTTCTAGAGGCTAAAGAAAACAGAAAGCATGCAGTCTTATACACTAAAATGAGAATTTTATTGTTGTGAGCTACAAATGGCCTTAACTAGCACTGCTATATAGTTATTATGATGAACTAGCCCATACTAATGCAATAATTTTGTTAAACATCCTCCAATATTTATTGCTCCATAGTACATAGTTTTACCCTGAATGATTTGACTGAAACTAGTGGGCTAGTTTATTTCGGATTACTCAACTGGAAGTTATACTACTACATACACAGAAAAGGGGACTGTGTCTGTTTTGCTCATCCCTGTACATTCTATAACATGTAGAGTATGCCCAGTAGTTCAGAAAGTATAATAAATCTATGTTGAATTAATAAAATGATCTATGGATTTATTTTGAAATTTTGTTACTACTGAGATAGGTACATGCAAACACCACTTTAAGAATTTCCACAGTCAAGGGGCACCTGGGTGGCTCAGTCAGTTAAGCGTCCGATTTCAGCTCAGCTCATGATCTCACGGTCTATGAGCTCGAGCCCCACATCGGGCTCTGTGCTGTCAGTTCAGAGCCTGGAGCTTGCATCGGATTCTATGTCTCCCTCTCTCTCTGCCCCTCCCCCACTCACACTCTGTCTTTCGAAAAATGAATAAATGCAAAAAAAAATATTAAAATTAAAAAAAAAAGAATTTCCACAGTCATGGAGTCAGAGTTTAAATCATCCATTTAAGTCCATTTAACTCATCCAGAGTTTAAATCACATGAAGGAATACTGTGAACTGTACCCTGAGAAAACATATGTGCTCTACTCTTAGGGAGTCCCTTGACTTTGCCATGGAGAGGTCTTTATTAATAAAGTAATGAATTTTCAGGGTGCCTGGTGGCCCAGTCGGTTAAATGTCTCTTTTTTTTTTTTAATGTTTACTTATTTATTTTGAGAGTGAGAGAGAGAGAGAGAGAGCATGCACATGCCCACACACACACACACACACACACACACACACACACACACACACACGTGGGGGAAGGGCAGAGAGAGAGAGGGAGAGAGAGAATTCCAAGCAGGCTCCAAGCTATCAGCACAGAGCCAGACGTAGGGCTCAAACTCACAAACCATGAGATCATGGCCTGAGCCAAAATCAAGAGTAGGATGCTTAACCAAGTGAGTCACCCAGGCACCCCACGCATCCGACTCTTGATTTTGGCTCAGGTCATGATGTCATGGTTTGTGAGATGGAGCCCTGCATTGAGCTCTGTGCTGAGCTCAGAGCCTGCTTGGGATTCTCTCTCTTTCTGTGTCCCTCCCTGCTCTCTCCCACAGGTGCATTTTCTCTCTCTCAAATAAACTTAAAAAAAAAAAAAAAAAGGCAATGAATTTTCATAAAATGCCACCAAATCCTCAGCTATTAATTACATGGCTCTGCTCTTTATCAGCAATATAAAATGTATCCATCCTCTCTCCAGACAGAGAGTACTTACTTGACAGAGAGTAAGACCTAAATTCTCCAAACTGAGATGTTTATTAAAAACTTAGCAGCTAGCAAACAATCTTCATGGAGAACTGCATGAATATATAGATCCTGTCCATTCGACCACCACCCCTAGATTAAGCCAGAATATCAGAAATTCAGAGAAAAGCCCCTGGAAGGAAAGTTTTAATACACTGCAATAAGGCATTATCATATGCTACCATGAAGGTCTTTAAATTAGAGTCCTATGTAACGTGTTTTGTATTTGCCACAGGAAAGATGGTATTTAACTGCATAGTTTCTTCTTTTGAGGATGCTATGGGCAAAATCATTTCAGTATCACTTTTTTAGTATCAGAAATAGCTGTGTTTCTTATTAGAAACTACTTTGTTTACAATATCATTGATAATGTCAATAACTTAATGGATGTTTTCTTCTTTGTCCTAGCTACTTGGAAGCTGAGAAATATAGTGTATAGGATATTACAATATATTTGGCTACCAACTGAAATCCTTATATACTGGGTATCTTTTGCCCCTCCAGATCTTCTCTCCATTGTGCACCATGCTTTGTGTACTGAGAGACTAACCTGCATCAACAGGCTCCCCTCTCTGCTTCCCAGTTGGGTTCAGCCCAGCAGGCAACTGGGAAGGTAAAACAGGAGAGCTAGGACACTTATTTCCCAGACTCCTTCCCAGCAAAACTGCCTCAGCTGGCTGCATCCCTCACTAACTGTCCTCTCCATATAGCTTTATAGCTTTCTGTCTCCGAGTTCTGGTATTTACTTCCTCCCCTCCCCTGACCCAGAGTACATCACTCACCACTCCTTGTGATTTAGCTGCTCACCCAACACCCTACTCTTTGAAAACAGTCCCTTTACTAAATTCTCCTCAAACTACCTAATTTGAACACACTGTTTCTTTCCTCCCAAGACCTTTACTATATCCTGGCATCATATCTTCTATTCCCTGCCATTAAAAACAAAAAAAAAAACCCCAAAACAAAAAAAACCTTCTTTTCCTTCCATCACCACTTTCCTTACTAACAATACACAAACCCAATTTTTCCATTGCAATTAGAATTTGCATAGGATATAAAAATGAATAATACCAAGAAGCCCATTCTAGATTTTAAAAAGACAGAATAAACAAATAAATAAAGTGTTAGAGGGTCTAGTTGGAGAACAAAGAAAGGAAGAAATTCTAGAGGTCAGAAAGATTCTACAGATCTAACACTTGGTCTAAATCTTCAAAGAGAAGAAAAAGTCCATTGACTGGCAAAGTGTGAGTTGGAGTGGTGGGAAAAGGGACTACTACTGGTAAAACTACATAGATGAGGGAATAATGAGGGTGATATTTAAAAACTAACATTTACCGAACAAGGTACTACTATTCAATATGCTTTGCCTTTATTGACCTATTTATTGGCTTCCAACCCAACGAGGTACTAATAGTGTCATTACCATCCACTTTTTTAAAACAGATGAGAAAACTGAAGTATAGTTTCCTGCCAAAATCATACAATTACTAAGTGACAGAGCCTGGGACCCAGGCAGTCTCTCCAAGGGTTCATTTTTTTTATATCACTAACTTATACTGCTTCTCAAGGATGACAAGGATATGGTACGAATAATTCAACATGGCTAAAGCATATGATGCAATGATGGGTAACCAAGAAAGAGAAAGGCCAAAAAGGGCAAGGCAAGTGCCAGATCAAAAAGGGCTTTAGAATAAAGAATTCTGTCTTATAAACCAGCTGTTGGATTTTAGATCATGGAACTTCTTGAGAATCTCAACATCCTTTCTCCAGAACAATGCACATACACAAAACATTTGGTAGTTTAGGTAGTTCACAGAGTCCTTGGTGGCCCTTGGAACCCAGGATGAGAAACAATGCTATCAGGTCATGCATGGTTAAGTTACTGACAAGGTACAAGGAGGCAGGTTTAAGGACAGGGAGAAAGAGATCAGAATTGCACTTCTGAAATAACAATTTGGCAATGTAAAACACATTCGAGGAGGACCACCCACAAAAAGACTGTTGCAATAGTTCAAGTGAGAGATGATGAGGGCTTGAGCTAGGGAAGTGACACTACTTTTAGAAGAAAGGCACAGAAGAGGAACACTGCTATCAGGAATCAAACTGGATCTGAGAAGTAAGACAGAAGAAGGCAAGACTCCTGAGAAGAAACTTTGGTTCTTTAACAAGCAGTGACTGCAAAAATCATACATACTAGGAACTTTGCTAAGCACTGGAGAGACAATGTTAAACAAGACAAACCACCTCACACTTAAGAATAATCTATTAGGTTAATAACAAATTGTTGAGTAATTTCAATATAGCAGAGGTACAATAACAAAGAAAGCACAGGGATGAAGGAACCTGAGATTTTTTTTAAAAAATTGTAAAATAGGAGTGACCCATCTCATCTAATGACACTAAGTCAAGTAAAATGAGAATCTAAAAAGAATCTTGCAAGGGCGCCTGGCTGGCTCAGTCAGTGGAGCTTTGAGCATGTGACTCTTGATCTCAGGGTCAAGAGTTCAAGGCCCACATTGGGCACGGAGCCTACTTAAAAAACGGGTGTGGGGGGGTGCCGCCTGGGTGGCTTAGTCTTTTAAGCATCTGACTCCCGATTTGGGCTCAGGTCATGATCTCACAGTTCATGGGATTGAGTCCCATGTCAGGCTCTGTCTGCACTGACAGTGGGGAGGTGTGGAGTCTGCTTGGTATTCTCTCTCACCCTCTCTTTCTCTGCCCCTCCTCCGCTTGCTCTCTCTCAAAATAAATAAGTAAACTTAAAAAAAAAATTAAAAAAATTGTCGACTAGGCAATCAGAAAATTACTAAACACTAGAACAGTTTCAAATAAGGAGTAGAGAAGGCTACATACAGTATGAGTGCTTAAGAGTAGTTAATCACTGAAAATTAGCAACACATGAAATGAAATGCTACTCAAATAAAATCTTGAGAGAGACTGCTTAACACATTGTCTCCTGGGAGCCTTTCTAGACTACTGCCAATACTGCCTTTCCTTACACAAGGATATGCATAGGTGGTAATATTATAAAGAAAAGCAAGGGAATAAATAACCTAAAAAAGAGGAGAGTGGTTACGTCGGGGAATATGCAGTTCAAAAGGACATGGGGTCCCAAGAAGATTCTAAGACCCTAAAGAATGTTCTATTTTTTAATTTGTGTTAGGAGTAACTGGATATTTGTCTTAATGCTATTAAAATCACACATGTACATTTCAGCCATTATTCTGTGTAAAATACATTTCATAAAAATGTTTAATATACACACATCAGAGACAATAAAACATAAAAACAAAATCTACTTTAAAAAAAGAGGGGAACTAAAATAGGGCTAAGAATTTAATAGTACCAAGTTTCACTTTTATATGACATTTTACTATGAAAATTAAAATTTCAAACAACTCTATTGCTCAATAGCAAATAAAAAAGATTTTAGTTGAAAGGGATTTTTAGTTTTCAAGTAATTTCAATTGCAAAAGAAAACAGCCTTCAACCCTCATGTTTGTTTTTTATTCAAAGAAATGTAGATTTTTTTTTTAAGAATTATTTTTGAATAACATAAGCTTAAGTATACCATGAAGTCACTCTCCCCGATGCAATCTTAGACATGAAGTCACTCTCCCCGATGCAAGCTTAGAGAAGTTAAACAAGCTTGAAGACAAATATATTTCTGTTACTTGGGAATTTAAACACACACCCCCCCCAAAACAAAAAACACCTTATCACACAGTTACCCCAAACAATCCCATTTTAACTATAAAAATTCTCTTTTTAAGAATAAATATTGCTTACCTGTTCCCTACTGAATCTTGAGAGATCTGAAAGTTTGGAATGATAGAGGAAACACCATATTCATCTTGATACTTCTTACAAGATTTGTAATGATGTCTCATGCGATAGAATTTAATCTGTAAATTATTGATCAAAATGTAATGTGACTTTTAATTTTAAATAGAAGTCATAAATTGGAGATATTATCAATAGCCAAAAACCAAAATATAACATTACCAACTTAGTATTCCATTTAAACAAGATTTTTTTAGTGAATGATTTAATTCTTAAGTAGAAGCTGAAAATAAGTAATAAGTTTGTTAGATGCAGATGTGAACTTACTGCAAAAAATGTTAGCAAATAAATTTACATTTGAAGCTCTACTACTAATAATAGACAAAAAAAATACATTAAAAGCAGTAATACACTGCCTGAAAGTATTGGGCATATCTTTATTCTTCACTGCAACTTGGCAGAGTTAGAAAGTGCTTTAAAAAAAAATTAGGTTCCCAGGTTAACACTTGGAACATTTTTCAGTTTCTCACTGAGGAGTAGAGCCAGAATCTCTCAAGTGTATTTTCCAGCTTCGCTTCATTGCCCTGTCAGTTAACACCTCCCTCAAAGAGATGGAAAAGCAGATCTGACTTGTGTGAATGCATGAAATAGCAACTGGTTTTGCTCACTGACTTTATTAGCTGTTTGAAAAAGTGGCTGCAATAAATCCATAGACACATGGATATACTCAAAGCCTAACCACCCCTATTTCACTCCCTCTCCAAGTGATAGAATAAAATCCAGACTGGGGAATTAATGCCAGTTATTTGCCAACACCTGATGTTCTCACCTGTTCCTTAAAAATTAATTAGTCTTTGCAAAATATTTTGTAATTTCTTACACACATAAATACACAAGTAAAGTGGGCAACCAGAGACTTCCTCTATTTGGCCCATTTCTATGTACAAAATTGTAATAACGATGCTACCATCACAATTTGTACCAGAATGGGGTTTAAATGAGTTAAATGCCAGTTTGTTCATTTAGTTTACTTAGTAGATAATCATTAAGCAATTACTTTGAGAAAGATGACATGCTAAAAATTATGACAAATTCACAGATTGTATCTCTCAGTCTCTGTTCTCAATACATTTATAATCTAGTAAAATCTATAATCAGGTGGTTTTTTCACCTTTCTACCTAATTTAAGTAACTTCTTTCTCTTCAAACCAGCACCTACCAAGAAAACTCAAACAGGAATTTCATTTTCAAAGTAGAGTAGAACCTTCATTTTCAAAGAGCTATGTCACAGTTACTCTACCTGTTTTGCACAGCATCTGCAGCTACCAGAAAACTTCCTCATGATATTTTCAAGGTCTAAGGCCCGTTCAGGACATGCTCTCTCTCTTCTAGTCACATTTCCACGACAGAGGGGACAATGTATTCCGCTTTCTCTCATTGCAGTCAGGAAACATTTTCTACAGAAACTAAACCAAACATTTGTGACATGTTAACTACAGAAAAAAGACTCTTTCCATTTCTATGATTAAACACAAGCAAGTGGTTATGGATATATATTCATGCTAAATGAGTTAGGTTATTCATATGTACATAAACTGCAGAATTTTAAAAACTGTACATGTATTTCTCAGAGTATAAGGCTAACAACTGAACTAGATGGAAATATAAAAGAAACTACACTCGATTATGCTTTAAACTTTTTAACATAATATATGAAAAATAAGTATTAACATTATATTAATTATTAAAGGAAGCATGGTACAAAGGAATGACTGGCTTATCCTAACGGTGTGATTTACTAGCAGTGTGATCTCAAGCAACATGTTTGGCCACAATGGATTCCATTTCCTCCCCTAATAAAATGAAAGAATAGACTACATCAACTTTTATCTCAAGTTGATGTATTTCAAGATATTCCATAAGACATGAATATGAATAGGTCTACCAGAAAACAGTGCACAAATTTGGGAAATTCTAGGATAAACAAAGTTAAAGTTTCTCTGCTTGGGAAAACGTATTACCCAAACTTGTGTTGTCAGGAAATAGGAAAACTTCCCACAGTAGTGAGCAATGAAACTTAGTTTGAGAAATATTTAAGGACCCATCCTGCTCTAACCATCTCAACATTCTAATTAGAACCAAACTCACTAAAATTTTTATTTCTCCTCTCCTAACCTAGCAAAATACCCTACTTGATCATTTTGCTTTTAAAAAAACTAGATAAATCATAGCCATCATATATGGGGTCCAAAGTCCATATACATTTAATCCAATCCCCTATAAGTACAAATATTCAATCTTCCTCATCTAACTAAAGTTGAGAGCGACTAGTGTAACAGATCATAGGAAATAAGTTTCCTAACTATGCAGCATTGAACAAGTCACTTTTCTCCCCCACGATCTGTTCCCTCACCCACAAAATGAGAAGTATCTACAGTTGATACAGTTATTCAGAGGATTAAAATAGATAATACAATAAAATGCTTATCACAGTATTTTTGACAGTTATGAAAGTACTCCATAAATAGTAGTTAATGTCACTAACATAGCATTTGATATGATTACCAATTAAGACCATAAATTATTAAAAATATTCATTATAACCTAGAGTCAAAAAATGCAAAGTAAACACGACCAAGATACCATCTTTCAGCCGTCAAACTAAAAACTAGTTTTAGAAATAATAACCAGTGTTAGAAGATAAAAGGAAATGAGTGCTCTACATTTCTGGGTAACAATTTGTCAATACTTATCAAAATCATTTTTAAAGAAAGGGCATCCCCAAAGCCTGAGTGCTGTCTCAAGCTTTAGTAGTTTCAGAAAGCATAAAAACTACAAAGTTACAAAACCATCACTTGTAAGTTCAATTGTTTAAAAACTAAAATTTAATGGTCTATATATTTTGTAAATTTTTAATAAACTTTTAACTTAAATTCTTTGTTTCAGTGTTTGCACTCTTTAATCAAAGGGACCATAAAAGAGAAAAAAAAGAAGGGAGGATGAATCAGAAACAAACCAACAAAGCAAGACTAAAAAGCAAAAAACAAAACAAAACAAAAAAACAAGACTAACTGGAGCCATAGTCTAGACCATGATAAGGTCTGCACTAAGGCAGGAATAGGAGAAATGGGATTTCTATTTTAGAGACACAGTTATCAGGGAGCTTCCTATGTTAACAAATAAAATCAACAGAATTTTTTGAGAATAACTTGTGGGAGAATGAGAAAAATAAGTATTTATAACCAGAAGACTTGAGTAAAAGGTGACTATATTAACCAAGTTAAAAAATATTGTAAGAGTTGGTTTGACAGAGGAAAGGTACAAAGTGCCTACAAAAATCTCAATGCATGATATCCAGTAAAGACCTGGAAATAAGGATCTGGAAATTAGGGAGAAAAATATGGAGAGCAGATAAAGTGCAAAAGAGCACTAAAGAAACAATCTAGAGAAATATAAACATTTAAAGGAGTGTTCAGAGAAAAAGAGAGAAAAAGAAGAGACTGATAAGTAATATTAGAGAAGCCAAGTCTAATAAGCTACCAAAGAGAAATAATAAAAAGATGAAAGCAAAACTGTCACCAAACTATTAAGCTAACTTTCTAAATAAAGAATTGAAAACTGTCAAAGTTCATACCAGCAAAATTCATTACAAGAGATAATCATGTATCATCATTGAATGATGATGCTTGAGTGAAAGAAATCAAGTAGAACAGTTAACAATTAAAGGTAAATTAGTCAATATGCTAATTTAACAATTATAAATAAAATATAAACACAGAACATTACAAGATCTTAACCAAGATGCAAAAATGCTATATTTAGAGGGAGGGGATAAAATAAAGTAAAATTTCAAAGCCCACTTATTAACTAAATAACTAAAATAATAAAAATGTGATAACATTATATACATAACAGAATAACTAAAATTTTAGGAGAAGATGAAAGATACCAAGTGTTGGGGAAGATGTGAGCCAACCTAAACTCCCATTCAATCTGTAAGAGTGTAAACTGATAGAATACAACCATTTGGAAAACTGACGGTACCCACTAGTAATTCCATTCCAAAGTTTATCCCCAACAGAACTTCAAATACGATCTGAAGAAATTTCCTAGAAAGTTCATAGCCACACTACTGGTAATAACCAAAAGCTGAAAATTACACAAATGTCCATCAACAGAAGAATGAATAAACAAATTATAGCATATTCACAAAATTAAAACTATAGGATACTGTAATAAGAATGAATATGGATGAACATAATGTTCAGCTCAAGAAGCCAGATGCAAGAGAGTACAACTGCATGATTCTATTTTTATAAAGTATAAAACATGTTTCAATGCTGAATGAAGTTTTACTAAAAAGTAGAAACAAATACAGTAATTACTACTTTCAAAAATATGGACATGGCTACAAATACAAGATTTAAAGGCATAAAATACAGAAAAGCAAGAAATAAAAATCACTTTGGATGACAAAATGTTTGGTTAGAAATCTTCGATTAACCTCCAAAATTACAACACATAACAACTGTACAATATAAACTCTCCAAATAGTAAGAACATTACTAAAGATTACTGATAGTGTCAAAAACAGTGAAAAATATTCATATAAAAAACTAAACAAAGTAATCAGGTTTCAAATTAACTTAGAACTTTATTCAAAATATAGACACAAATAAAGATTTTTAGTAGAAATGCACATTATAAAGTAATAAAAGCAAAACAGAGTTTTATTAAATAAATACTGAAACTTCTTAAAGACTGGCAAAAATAGATCTTAAAAAGCAAAAATGACTGGGGCTCCTGGCTGGCTCAGTAGGCAGAGCATGTGTCTCTTGATCTCGGGGTTGTGAGTACAAGGCCCATGTGTGTGTGGGTGGCATAGAGTTTATTTAAAATTAAAAAAAAAAAAAAAAAAAAAAAAAAAAAGCAAAAGTGTTTTAACAAAGGTGCAACAAGTGAATGATGTTAGAGCAACTGGACATCCATAGGCACAGAAATGAACCCCAATCTAAGTCTGCCACCTTATACAAAAATTAAAACAGATCCTGGATTGTAAACTGGGAAATTGCCATATAAAGATATATTCACTTTAGGGGTGCCTGGGTGGCTCAGTCAGCTAAACGTCCAACTTCGGCTCAGGTCATGATCTCACAGCTCGTGGGTTTGACCCCGTGTTAGGCTCTGTGCTGATAGGTCAGAGGCTCTGTGCTGACAGGCCTGGAGCCTGCTTCGGATTCTGTGTTTCCTTCTCTGCCCCTCACCCACTCACAATCTCTCTCTCTCTCTGTTTCTCTCTTAAAAATAAATAAAACATTAAGAAAAAAGAAACTTTTAAAGATATATTCACTTTCTAATGCCCAGAACAAGTGAATATTACCTTATATTACAACAGACCTGATTAAAGTTAAGGATTTGGGGATGGGGAAATTAGCTGGGCTTATCCAGGTGGGTCCTAAATGCCATTACAAGCATCTCTGTAAGAGAGGCAAAGAGAGATCTGGCACAGACATACATACAGAGTTCAGATGAGCAGAGACTGGAGCAGTGTCTCTGAAGGGCCTCAGGCCTTAGCCAGCACCTTGATTGTGGTCCACAGAAATTGGTGTCAGACTTCTAGCCTCCAAAACTACGTGAAAATAAATGTTATTATAAGCCACCAAGGTTGTGGAATGTGTTACAGCAGCCCTAGGAAACTAATATACAGAAGTAAATGTAAAATAGTAAACTACAAAACTCTTAGGGAAAAAAAGAGGAGAAAATATTCACAATACAGAGCTACACAGATTTGATGTTAAAAGCACATTCTAAATAGAAAAAAATGATATAGTGGACTTCATAAAAATTATAAAACATTTGCTATGCAAAAGACTCTAGAGTGGCCATCTTCCGTGAGTGACTGAGCTGACAAATTCCCTTGTATTTACACTTTGACTCAGCAATTTCATTTGTGAGAATTGATCTTACAGAAAAAACTTTCACATGTGAAATGGCATTTATACAAATTTAATCACTGCAGCATTATTTAAAACAGTAAAAGATTAGAAACAACCTAAATGTTCATCAATATGAAATTGGTTAAATAAGGATACATCAAACAATGGAATACTAGAACACTAAATATGTTCCATGAGGTCAGGGATTTTTATCTGGTTTGTTGAATATTACAGACCTAGTATCTATAATACTACTAGCACATAATGGATACTTCATGTTGGTTGAATAAATGAAGAAAACTCTACAACCATAATATGTACACATGTACTGATATAAAATGATCTCCAGGGGTGCCTGGGTGGCTCAGTCCGACTTTAGCACAGGTCACAATCTTATGGTTTGTGAGTTCGAGCCCTGCACGGGGCTTGCTGCTATCAGGGCAGAGCCTACTTAGGATCCTCTGTGCCCTTCCTCCCTGCTCATGTGCGCGCTCTCTCTCTCTCTCTCTCTCTCTCTCAAAAGAGAAGAGAAGAGAAGAGAAGAGAAGAGAAGAGAAGAGAAGAGAAGAGAAGAGAAGAGAAGAGAGAAGAGAAAGAAGAGAAGAGAAAAGAGAAAAGAAAGATCCTCAAAATAGTAACATGAAAATAGTACGACACAAAAGATTGCATATAGAATGCTCTGTGAACAACAAAAAATAATATTTGTAACCTTGTTTATATACGTATCTCTGAAAGAATGTATAAGGTAATAGTGATTTGGGAAGACATATTTCCTTTCGTACCTTTAGAATTGTGAATTAGGGGTGCCTGGGTGGCTCAATCCATTGGGCGTCTGACTTTGGCTCAGGTCTGATAGGACCGTTTGTGAGTTCAAGCCCCATATTGGGATCTGTGCTGACAGCTCAGAGCCTGGAGCCCATTCGTTCCTTTACTCAATACTGAATGTGTATAGTAGGCTTCAGTAAGTAAAAGGAGACTTAGGTAGCTGCCTTTAAAAGAGAGCTTACAGTGAGGACATTAGTCAAATCAGCTGATTCCAAAAATGTTATAAGTACAAAGTTATTCAAGTCTTTTATATCCAATTCTACTGTTCCTTCTTCTGTACCACCAAGCAACAAGCTTCCTCAGATACAAAACTTCCTTATTCTTGGGGCACCCGGGTGGCTCAGTCAGTTAAGCATCTAACTTCAGCTCAGATCACGATCTTGGGGTTCGTGAGTTCCAGCCCCGCGTCCAGCTCAGCATTGACAGTGAGGAGCCTGCTTGGGACTCTCTATCTGTTCTTTCCTCTCTCTCTCTCTCTCTCTCTCTCTCAAAATAAATAAATAAACAAACTAACTAAATAAGTTAATAGAACTTGTTTGCTTATTCCTCATCTCCCTTTGGCTGGACTATTTGAATTTGCTAAATAGAACTGGTTTCAAAACAAAGTAGAAGGGGGAGGGAAAAAGATGCAAATCTAAATTACTAAATCACTAAATCCCATTTAGTCAATCAAATACTAATAGATAGATGATAGAAAGATAAAGATACATAAATCAGTTAAAGCCATCAGTTAGCCAGCCACCCTTTGGAACAGATACAGCATACTGTTCTCAACTACAATCAGGGTGCTGGCACTGTGAGTTTCACTTCATTCCTTGTATCTTTTTGCACTATAAATTATGTCACTTTTATAAACAGAAAAATAAAACTATTTTAATTTTCAAAAGAAATAAAGCTGCAATTGTCAAAGTAAGTTTTCGGTATTCTCGAGAATGGATTTTTTATTTTTACTACTGAAATATAGCTGACGTACAATGCTATATTAATTTAAGGTGTACAATATCATGACTGGACAATTCTATACATTAGTCAATGCCTACCTCAGTAAGAAGAGTCACCATCAGTCACCATTGGATGTTATTACAATATTATTGACTTCCCTATACTGTACTTTTCATCCTCATGACTTGTATTGTAACTGGAAGTTTATTCCTCTTAAATCCCTCTTCGCTTTTTAGCCCATCCCCTAACCCTTCCCCTCTGGCAACAAGGAGTTTATTCTCTGTATTTATGAGTGTTTTGTATTTGTTCATCATTTATTTGTTCATTTGTTTCATTTTTTAGATTGTACATGTTAAGTAAAATCATATGGTATTTGTCTTTCTCTGACTTATTTCACTTAGCATAATACCCTCTAGATCCATCCATGTTGTAGCAAATGGCAAGATCTCATCCTTTTTTATGGCTGAGTAGTATTCCATGTATGTGTATGTACTTTTTATATACATATATATATATATACATAC
This sequence comes from Panthera tigris, assembly GCF_018350195.1. Lineage (NCBI taxonomy): Eukaryota > Metazoa > Chordata > Mammalia > Carnivora > Felidae > Panthera > Panthera tigris. Next base: position 53,497,624 of record NC_056671.1, on the reverse strand, counting down.
ATATACACACACATTCTAGTATTTATGCATATATACACCACATCTTATTTAAAAATCTAGTACCCTGTATCTTCCTAGTCTATAGTCAAAATCATTCCCCATAACAACTTAAACTAAAAAAAAACATCAGACATTTTAAGTTAGTCTTCAGGACTTTAAATTAAGTCAACCTTCTATTACATAATTAAATAGCATAGTTGTTTTCTAATTATGTCATTTTATAAATACAGTTGGTAGAGCATGTGACTATTGATCTTGGGGGTTGTAAATTCAAGCCCCATGCTGGGTAGAGAGATTACCTAAAAATAAAATCTTTAAAAAAATAAAGAAAAAAGATGGTTTACAGCAGCATTCATTAAGTCAGCAAAAACCTATACAAGTCTACCTTTCAGAATTATAATAAGTCTGGAGGAAAGAAGAAAAGTTTAAAGTATATATTTAGAGTATGACTGCTCAAACAAAATAAAGTTGTTAAAATTATGAGAAATATAAACTAAAAATTCAGGAACTGGACAATACAAAGCAGGTCAATAAGGAATCATACAAGTATGTGCTTAATGAGAAGTAAAAGCTGATTTACATTAACTCATTTTTTAAAAGTTTATTTATTTGAGGGAAAGAGAGCAGGGGAGCGGCAGGGAGTGGGAGAGAGAATCCCAAGCAGGCTCCTCACTGTCAGCACAGAGCCCAGCGTGGACTGGAGCCCACGAACCATGAGACAGTGACCTGAGCCAAAATCAAGAGTCAGACACTTAACCCACTAAACCACCAGGTGCCCCTATATTATCATTTTTTATAAGTTTATTTATTTTGAGAGAGAGCCTCTCTGATGCATGGCTCGAACCCACAAACTGCAAGATCATGACCTGAGCCAAAGTCAAATGCTTAACCAACTGAGCCATCTAAGCTCCCCTTATCTCAGTTTTAGAGATGCCTCCTTACAAAGATGCACAAAAACAAACATTAGATTTCCAACTTCAAGAGTATGGCAAGGCATCAACGTATTATATGTAATTTTCACCACAATGAAGCTTACTTTCTAACCATGCACAAACATTATTCCCTTGACCATTCAAAACAGGAAAGAAGAGAGGTTTGGTTCAAAGAGCCTTTGAAGATTACAAATGAAAACACCAAAAGAAATACCTTACTACTATGCCAGTCTGTGCCTTCTTAATTTTAGTATATGTGCGGCCGAAGCGAGCACGGTACCTTCTTCTTAAACCTTACTTTGAATACCTGCTCAACTTTAATATTCTTAATTTATGTTTACTTGCTTTTTAAAATATTACATCTGACCACTCTAAGGCAACTAACACTGCTGACTACTGTCTCCTTGTATTTCTTCTCAGTTTCCATGTCACACTCTATCCTGGTTTTCTTCCTATCCTGTCCATTCCTTCTCAAGCTGCACTTTTCTCTACTCCAGATGTAAATACATATTCTCTAGCACTTTGTCGTATCTAGGTCCTCTGCTATCTTCCAACTTACAGACCTCCCTCAGTGGCTACCATCCATACTCATAGCTTTAGTTCCATGTATTCCACATTCACATACATACACTTAACTATGGGACATCATGAAATCTTACATGGGTTTCCTTAAAATGTCAGGAATCTCTTCTGTCCACTCCTACTATCATTACCTTGGTTCAGGTTCTAACCATTTTTTTTCTCTGACACATCAGTGATTGACCTCTTCACTAGTCTCACCACCACACCAAAGCTGGATCCTGCTACTAAAGTAATCATGTGAAATGTGATCATGCTGTTCCTCTGCCAAAAATTATTGAACAGATCTCTTTGGCTTTCAGGAAAAAGTTCAAATTGGCTTATACAGAAAGTTCCTGCCAATACCTCTAAACTCTATCTCTACTACACTCATCCTTTGGCTCCAGCCAAAATTTGTAGTCTGGAAATAGTCATTCTCTAGAACTCCTCCTTGCCTCTGAATATACCATAAACCTAATCAGGGTATTCCCCAATAAGCCCTGAATAATCAATTCTGACCTAAAATACTGCATCATCGAGGAAATCTCCCATTTAGTCATAGGCTGATTTTGACACCTGCTCTCAATGCTCACATAAAATTTTCCTCTTAAATTGCTTCCAGATCATATTCATGCTTAGGTCTTCTCCACGAGTCTATTAACAGTCCCCAGGAAAAGAGCACTTTGTATTCTTTCTATCTGACATACAGAAAACATTCAACATCTCCTGTTTGAAGGAACTAAAGAGGATTATACAGGAATTTATATTTTGGTGCAATTATTCTAATGATAATGAACCTGCTCCTTTGATTAGAATAGGCAGTGTGCAAATCCTTTGCTGTCATTGAAATGGCAGTGACAATTTTTTACTTTCTAACAGATCCACAGCGATCCAAAATTCTTATCACTTATTTCTTACTATCAATGAATCAAAAACTGATTTTGTAGCTAAATATAATAAGCACTTTTAAAGGCATAGGTTTGCCTTTTGTGAAAAGGAAAGAGCAAATGACATGGTAAACTAGATTATTTAAAACAATTGCATTTCCCCACCAAACTCCTAGTCAATCAAGGCCCTGTTCCACCATTACCATCCTTTCCAAATAAAACTCCCCCCCCCGCCACCACCTACTTTAATTCATTGTTCAGGCAGAACCTTAGAGCATGTGTGTCTGTGGGCGGGGAGGGAGGAGATGGGGTGATAAAGCAGTAAACGTTCATTCTTCTTACCAATAAAATCTACCCTACATTTCATTTTTACATTTAGTCTAGTAAATGTAACATTTAGTCATCTCCAAGTTCAATGAGATGATTAGAAAAAGATCCTCAACAACCATCTCCGCTCTCTTTTCCATACCCTAGATGTCAAGCCAAATTAGTCTGATTTAAAATGTCCCACAAGGAGGGGCGCCTGGGTGTCTCAATCCGTTGGGCGTCCGACTTCAGCTCAGGTCATGATCTCACGGTTCCTGAGTTCGAGCCCCGCGTGGGGCTCTATGCTGACAGCTCAGAGCCTGGAGCCTGTTTCAGATTCTGTGTCTCCCTCTCTCTCTGCCCCCCCCCCCCCACTCATGCTCCGTCTCTGTCTCTGTCAAAACTAAATAAACATTAAAAAATATTTTTTTTAAATGTCCCACAAGGGAAGCAAACTAGAGCAAACTGCTTGGAATTTTGAGGAGAGCTGCAGATTACAATGAGTTCTATGAGGTCAATGACCCAAAGGGTAAGGATTCTGTCCAGAAACACTTCCTCTTTGACCTCCTACCTTCCCTTTTGTCCACCCACTGCCAGCACAAGCACAGGAAAGGCATCAAATTATAATAATGAGCACTGACAGATTAAAGGCAATAAAGCATACATTGTGCCCTTAACATAACATCTCAAAATATTTCTCCAACAATCTGCATTTGTTGCACCAAATAAAGCAATTTCAGATGGTCATTCATGTCCCATAACAACAAAACTTAACTGGCACAACTCCTATAAAGTCACGTACTCCTGGCTCACACAATGACCGCATAATAGGAGTAAGGTAGACAGTGCAGTCAAGGTTGAGGATCAGAGTGAGAAAAATGGGTATCAAATAACTGTAATAAAATCTCTGATTAAGAACCCAAAATTCATCCCATTCTTTATGCAATTACAAAACCTGTCTCTCAAAATTAAAAAAAAAAAAAAGGTTGAAGGAAAAAGAAATATATTTATAAATAAATGTGTCCCATTCTTTTCAGCTATTTGCAAGCACACAGAACTTTCAAATCTGAGTGTCTTTCTTCAAATAAAGATTTCCAAGCTTCACCTGCCAGAAATTCTTTTGCGAATTTGGAATGGAGCCTAGGTATTGGTATGTTTACTTACAAAGTTCCTCAAGGACTCTGATCAGCAGCCAGGTTTGTCAGATGTGCTACATATCTTTACAAGAAGGGCTTCTTCCAACTCTTACTGACACTCTACCAAAATTATCTCTAGGATGATCGAAGTTCTTCCTGTAAGTATGCCAAATCGAACAGCACCATGCCACCTCATCTAATCCCTTTGTGTTCTCCCTCACTCCTGGAGTTACTGCCTTATCTTCAGTTCATTCCACGAAACAGCAATCTTCCTTTCCTATCTCCACCTTCACAGTAACCAAGTAATAAGCAGAAGGGTAAAACAAAAGGAAACTATCACTTCAATACCCGGAAATCCTGTCAGTTCTAACGTGAGAGAAGAAACCCCGTTCTAGATCATTCTAACATGTACTGTATTTTAAAGGAGAGGGAACATTTTCAAGAGTGGTCTGTGAAGCAGGGTTGAAAGGTTAAGTTAGATAAGCGTTCTTGGATCTGGAAAGAATGGACCAAGGTTCCGAAAGAAGGAGAAACTTTAAAGCAAGGCAGGTCATAGAGTGGGGGGTAGTGGGGCGAGGAAGGCGAGCGCGCCGGTGCGGGCACCTTCGGCCGGTTTTGACACTCGACACCCCAGCCCTCACTCGGGTTGCTAGGAAACAAAAAGGCTCCACGTTCCCTGCAATTCCTCCCGGGCCTGGAGGAGAGGGGGCCTCCGGGGCCTGAAGACACGACGGAGACAAGCTTGGCCACTACCCCGGGGGCGCGAAAGCAAGCGATGGATACCCGGGGGCCGGGGGCTCGGGCACCGGGACCGGCACAGGAAGCTGGCCCGGAGCTCGGGAGGAGGGCGGGAGGCAAAAGGCCCTCCGCGCCGAGGGGAGCTCGGCCAGGTCGCAGTGGGCTCCGCTCCTGCCAGGCCGCAGCCGAGGGTCCGGGGCTGGATGCCGGGCCTAAACGACCACCCGGCTCCCCGCGGGGGAGGAGGCGTCTACTCACACGTGCTGACAGGCCGCGGTCCTCACGGGCGTTTTGAGCACCTCCTGACAGACAGGGCAGTAGAAATCATCTTCGGTGTAGGACGTGGCCGCAGAGAGCTCCTCGGCCATGGCGGGGGATGGGGGAATCAAGGCGATGGCGGCAGCGGCGGCGACAGCGGCCGAGCTGGCGGTGGCGGCCCGGGGCCCGACTCCCTACGCGAACCCGAAGGGGGAGGGGAATCGCGTCAGGAAGCGGCTCGCGCCAGGAAGGGGGCGGGGCAGGGCGGGACCGGGCGGGGCCGAACGCTAAGACGCTACGGCCGCACGCGCCGGGCGAGGGCCGGCCTTTAGGGCTGCTCCTCCCGGCGGAAAGGTGGGGCGAGGTGCTTGGCTGGAGGCCACGGTGGAGAAACCGGTCAGCGGCTTCACTTTCGCTTCCACCCTGGCTCGGAGTACGCGGGACGCCGCCCCTCCGCGCGAGAACGAAGGCCGCACCCAGGCAGCTGCCTCCCGCCCGAGGCCGCTCCCTTACCTGGCTCCACGAGGCGGCCGCGGTTCCGCGCCCGCCCTCTTCTCCGCCTCCTGACTCCTTTTCCCCCCACCCCCACCCCCTGGCCCCGCCCGCACAGCCGTCTAGCTGCGCGCCGCTACCTAGCCAGTTCCAAGGCTGCCTGCCCCGCCCACACCGCCCCCGCCCCGCTCCGCTCCGCCCCTCCACTCTGCTTGCGTAGCCGCTCACTTAGGAGCCCGGGAGACGCGCGCGGGTCGGTGGAGAAGTGGCCCTGCGCCGTCCTCGGTCTTCTAGTCCGGCCGCTGCTGCCTTGGCAGCCGAGGCCGGGAGGGGACTGGCGAGAAGCGTGCTTAGCATTTATCGGCCGGAAAGGGGGCCGGGCCCGAGGCTCATGGTGCACCGGGATCCCACCGCCCCCTCCAGCAGCCCTCCCGTGGCATTGCTCTGCCTGCAGCCAGCCTTGGCGGGTTGCCGAACACCAGGGGGCGGCGAACACCTGACCGAGGAGTGGGGAGAGGGCTGGGTGGGTAGAGCGGCCTCCCTAGCAACCAGCGCGTCGCGCCCGCAGCTGGTTGTGACATAAACAGCTGGGTGCCCACCTGTACACCGCCCCCCCCCCGTCTCCCCCTAGCGGGGACACCATTTCTCGCCGCTTCTATCAAATATATTGGGTTTTCCAGGAATTTTTCCTCAAAAAATATTCCCTAATGTTAAAGGTATGGACCTTACTATTTGTCCCTGACAAAATGTTTTGATCATGTCGAGATGTGTTATGAAACAAGTAAATATCCGTTCTGCAATTTCGATCCTTTGAGGAGGAAAAATTAAATAATAAGCTCCCCTGAGAGGGTTTGAACTTTCCCCCTTAACACAGCCTGACGGGTTACTCTCGCAGATGCATTCTTCCACCACCCAACACCTTGTTTTCTGATGGCTTTGAAGAAAAGTGAGGTAGAAACATGGATCTAAACATTTCATCATTATTCACTAGTTTAAATGTTTATATTTTTGTTTACGGGCCAGATACATCTGGATGGGATCACAACCGCATGAAAGGAGCTAAGGAAAATCTGGAACATTATAGAGCATCCTCAATTAGTTTCAGAAAAGAAAAGAAAATTATCCTTACCATGCTTTGTTAAGGCTTTCCACTACAGTCTAAGTGAATCATAAACTGAAGCCATTGTCCTTGGAACTGTTAGATGTTATTATGCTGGTGTCTTGAACTTTGCTCTTGACTAGTTTACACTCTTGGGTGTCTGATGAAATAAAAGGACCAAAAAAATGGTATTTGCCGAAGTATTGTTTTTCATAAACAGTGACTATAATGAGGATAGGAAGTGGGATGACTGGATGTGTATGGACTTAGAGAAAACCTTATGGAGGAAGTGGGTCTCACTATGCATCTTAAAATGACAATTCATAGAATAATATTTACTGAATTGTCCAATGAACAGCTAATTCCCTTTACCAGACTACAACATTTTCCTCCCTAGCAGGAACAGTGGAAGCAGAGCAGGAAAGCTAATTTTAGCTTCAGATTTCCTGGGAGGAGAAACACCAAACAGGTGTTGACAGGAGAGACACCAAATAGCATTAGTCCAGGTACTTTTCAAATTTACTTATAAAATGGTTCTTGGATTTCAAACTTCACGTTTTTGATGTATTTCCAATCATATTTTGCTGATTTTGACCACTTTAGGAAGTAAAGTGTATTTTCTTTTTCTTTTTTTTTTAATTTTTTAATGTTTGTTTATTTTAGAGAGAGAGAGACAGAGTGAGAGCAGGGAAGGGACAGAGAGAGGGAGACACAGATCCTGAAGCAGGCTCCAAGCTCTGAGCTGTCAGTTCAGAGCCCGATGCGGGGCCCAAACTCACAAACTGTGAGATCATGACCTGAGCCAAAGTCAGATGCTTAACTGACTGAGCCACCCAAGCACCCAGGAAAGCGTATTTTCTATTAAAAAGAATGTTTCCCTTTACTCACTGGGAATCTTTAACCAGAACATTAATTTTGTGAGTTTAATTTTATTTGCTTCATTCTTCCTCTACAATGTCAGCTTTACCCATGCCCTAATCCAAACGTGTTTGCATTGTTTCTCATATATTCTAAGAAGTCATTATATCCACATTTTTGGTGAATTTCTACATACTATTTGGTGGATTTCTACATGCATATAGTTGATAGTATGTAGAAATCCTCCACAAATGTGGGTATAAGGAAAATGTAGTTACCCTCTGAGTGTTAAGCTTAGACAAATAAACCATAATGGCCAAAAGACATAATTTTCTCTCTTGGCAGCATTTCACATGAAAAAGTACATGATATTTTTATGGCAGTGTCACAGATTTACTCAAAATACATTCAGCTGTGTAAATAAAATACAGCCTTTGGGCAGTAAGGGAAAAACTCTAAATGTTTTTTAGTTTAGTTTAAACTCTGTTGCCATAATTTAATCAGTTTCTTTACATTTAGGTTAAAACACTTAAGCTTTTAATATCCCATCTCTCTCAGTCTGCTCCCCTCGAAATGGCATCTGGGAGGATAAGACGGAGGACAAGGGGTAGCTGACATGAACTTGAGACACTATTGGAGAACCCCGGTCCTGACATCTGCAAGGTCTCCTTTGAATTCTTGCTGGACTATTCTGCAGGAAGGCTAATTTTGGCTCCACTCTGAGATGCGTTGTGTTCCGGACATTCTGCTGCTGGTAGCTGTTGGTAAAGACTACTTCTGCCTGACTCAGCTGGGCGAAGGCGCGGTCGGGTGTACCCTGGTTGACTCAGCCTCACCAACACCGTAGAGCCCTCTGTAGCTCTGTCACAATTCTCTTCTAATTCCTTGACCCTCAACACGGAAGGCCCCTCAGGCTCTGCTCTCAACATAGCTACCATCCGTGGCATCCCTTGGGGCCCTCTTCTCTCCCAGCCTGGGAGGGAGAATCATTTCATCTAGCCATTCTGTGTCCCTGACTTTGGATGTAGTGCTGACCCCTAGTTTGCTTCTGCACAACCTATAAGGTAATGTGCTTTCAGCTCCCAGGCCCTCAGCACTCCCCTCAACCTAACCTTTTCCCTACTCCTCCTTTCTTTTCCAACCACAATCCCTTGGACTGGATGTGGACCTTTCCCCCTTGCCACTTACTGCCTTCTGGGCCCTCCCATATGCAAAACTCTCCAACCAAGTCCACTAGGCCAGGCAATTAATGTACTAAAAGGAGGAGATAAGTGAATTCAGAAAATTAATTTCTGTCTTCACAAAGCCTCGCTTTGTCTTACCACAGAGCCTCAAAAGTCTGTTTTTCTGGTAAGAGTGGTTGCTTTTGGGGAAGTGAACTGGGAAGCTGGGGGATGGAATGGGAGTGAGGCTCACTTTTCACTGTCCACCCTTTGGTGTCTTTTTTAATTGTCGACCATGTCAACATTCAGCTGGTTTGCACCAGCACAGCTCTGGTGCCCATTCTCAGCTTGCCCATTCTGATTGGGCAATAAATAGTCTGTCCTGAATGGCCAATGCCCATTTGGTTCCAGTGGCTAAACATTTTTAACATTAGTCCTGATCATGTACATAAATAACCTATTTGCTGAAGGCATATCATTTCATTATTAAGCCTGTTTGGGAAATGTTCTTTAAAAAAAAAAAATTCTTTACATTCCTGATGCATTAATCCTAATTTGTTTCCCCACCTCATCCCACACTCAGGCTGAGTAAGAAGGAGGTCAAGTGAATAAAAACGTGGAAGGGAAACCATACAGGGCACCATGTTCCCATCAACAAACATTTATAAACCCTATTCCCATCCCTCATTCTAACAAATCATCAGTTTTGTTCGGGTACCTTTTCTTTTTCCTGGCTATGCCCTTCAGGAGGACATTTCCAGCTCAAGGAGATTCTAATAAAACCATAGTCACCATGATTGAGATGAGCCAGTCTGGATGGGCCCTTTCTTCTCACCAGTGGTTTAAGCCTGGGCATGTGATGCAGTTATGACCAAGGAGGTATGAGAGGGATTCTTCTGAGGGGCTTCAACAAGTGCCTTTCTTTGCTGACTGAAAAACAAACAAATAGGAATAAACAATACCCTGCTACATCTGAATGTTTTCTTGTCAACCTGTGCTGCCTGGGACTCTGCAACCATGATGAAACTGTGAAAAGGACAAGCCAAAGAATAAGCCAATATGCTGACCGATCGCAGAGCTGAAAGATGGAAGGGATGTAGGTCCTTAGGTAGTTGAGCCATTCTAATAATCTAATCAACCCTGAAACTGTCCTGCCTCCCGTTAAGACCTTCTAGTTTAAACCATTCTCAGTTGGCTGGTTCGTTACTTGTAGTAGAAAGCGTCTACGCCAGACATTAGTTTGTTGACTATCAGATCTGCCTCCCTACCTGTCACCCATTTTGGTCTATATTGCTAGAGCTGACCCTTGCAGACTTTCTCATTCTCCCTTGCCAGCTAAGTGACTTCTGTCTATATTCAACCAATGGGAGACACTGATGAGAGACTGGAAGGAAGAAGCCAAAACATTTCTCGTCTCTGCTTCTGGCTGTGGCTTTGTTTCTGCCATGGTTTTAACTTCTGGAAGACCACCCTTTGCTCTACGGTTCAGGAGCCTCGAGTCTGCTGGGCATTCCCTGCCTTTTCTCAGCAGCTTCTGTGTTTGCCTCACTGTCACACATGGTCTTTCAGCTCTCCTGACATCTTTGTAATTGTTTTCCATATTAAACATCCTCTTTTGAACTACTTATTGAGAGCTCTCTTTCCTGACTAGATTCCAACCCATTTTCCTAATTGAATCAACACTTTAGGAGGAAATAGGAAGGCAGAGGAGAATGAAACACTGCAAAAGTGGTTCCTCTTCCCTAAAGAGAAGGAACGGAGTTACTTGTCATTGTGAGTTTAGAGTCTCTCTTCATAACTCTGCAAATTAGTACAAATGGAAACACAAAAGTGAGATTAAATTAAGTATAGAAAATAAAGGAATTTACCCTTTTTTAGTCCACTCTAGTTTGGGACAGTTAAGTTTCAACTCTTTCGTAAATGTCACTATGAATATGCATTTTTCGTGCTATTTAATAATGTTTAATTTCCTATCAGCAGTATTTTATGTGCTATTGTACAGTTATCATTTTTACTAGTATTCCTACCAGTAGCCCTAGTGGCCCTATTTAGAATCCAGCTTTCATGTTAAAATTGATTAAAATAGAGGGTATATAGACCCAACTTGTGCCGGTTATACTCTCTCAAGAAGGTAGAATTGAGATCCCGATAGTTTAGTCAATTTCTATTAGTGCCTAACTTGCAAGGTATGTTAACATCATCTAAGGGACAGTAGCCTCTTCCTTTGCCCAGAAAGAGAAAGCCAATCAGTAGAGAGACCAAACCAAAAATGAAACAGACATTTTGAATGCAGATGAAATCATTTCAGGGAATCAAATATGCCATCCTAAGAAGCAGAACCATAAATTAGACCAGAAATGGCAATAGATCCCAACAAATTAACTCACATTTCAACTTTTCTTTGGTGTTTTTTTTTTAATCTTTGAGAGAAATATGTAAATTTAAAGCCAAAGCATCTAAACATCTTTCTTTTCTCCTCCACCTTTTTTTTCTTTTTCCTTCCCGGGCCCCCTTTACTTCACACATGTATCGACATTCTCTGGGCACATGGCTTAGATAAAGACAACCATAACAAGATTAGTTCCAGTATAACAATAGAGGCAAAAGCCTGACACCAGTTTTAAAAAGCAAACAAAGCCTAAATTTTAGAGAAGTAGAAGAAGCCTCCAGCAGAAATACACACCCTTCTTTCTATACATAAATTTCAGTTATTCCACCCATTCTCCCTCAATACATATTGCATATACTGCTTCTAAAGGAGACAATCCAAAGTACCTTCCAGCTGTGCTCCAAGAGGCAATGTCACAAGACTGCTATTTTTCCAGTCTCCAAATAATTTATCCCTTTAGTTGAATCTTAATCTGATCTACTTTTAATATCTCATGATCCTACAGCCTCAGACTAAATCATAAATGTAGTCCCTATCAACCACCTCTTGTGTACCACAATGTAGAACAAATACAACTATTATGAAAACTTAACATTTAAAACATGAAGAGAAGGGAAGAAATCACAGGATATGTACCATTTGCTGCTGGACAGAGTTAATGAAGCAAAGCAGAAAACCACTGAGTCTCATGGGTATCATTTGGTTGACTTGGCAGTGGTGAGAATTCTATTGTCAACTAATGTGGCAGTCTAGTGTTGCCTTCTGGAATCATTCCTATTGCCAAGGGAACACCAAAAAGGACATTAAAGTAAATAACCTTTTTTAGGGAGAGGGAAGGGGTATATTTCATTTGCAATTCACTTGTTAATGGTACCGGGTACAAGAATGGCCTGAGGCTGTCTAAAGAATTAGAACATTCTATCCTATCCCATTGATTTCAGTGAATCACAGGCCTGTTATACAGACGGGATTTTGCTGGTGCTACAATTTTAATAAAACCATAGTTACCTATCAGTTTCATTTTATGGCAATTTCCTAAGATTAAACACCAAAAACTTTATCAGGTCAGCATGGTTGCTAAGTTGAAGACCCAAGGCTGGGCTATCGTCATAGATTTTCTGTTTGTTAGCAGCAGCTCTGGGGTCAACATGTACCCAGTTTGACAAACTTTGTCTTAGGACAGTGTGGGTGAAGAAACTGGCAGAGCCGGCAGAGAAGTCTTCTTTCTCTTCTATAATAGCACCCTGCCCCCAGACTGAATTCCAGTCCAGTGTAGTTTGCAACGCCAATGTCATCCTGTTTGTCAGGAGGGGAGCCAGTGTGAGGTGCTGTGGTGTGGCCCAGGGTATCAGGGTAACTCACATCCTTCATTCGTTCCTCCCTGTTGTAGGTGACAGGATACTCACTTTCTCAATCAGCATTTTAATCTTACACAGAGAAAGTAAAGTGAGTCAGAGCACTTGACCTTTGTACTTTGGACTGTTTTGATTTGGACCTCAGAGGAGTTCCCAGCTCCTCTTTTTTTTCTGCTCACATCCAGGAAAACATTGCAAATTTGTTGTTATGCCTTACTGAAGGTACTCAGGAAAAATCAGTCTGATTTATCAGTCTGGGTGCAATCAGGGGAGGGAAATCACAGTAACTTGAACAGAGAAAGTTTAATATAAAAACCTTTTTAACTCTAATAGGGGATTGGTATAAGTACAGAGGACTGTAAAGAATATAGGCTTGAATGCTTGTTTTAGCAGCACATGTACTAAAATTGGAACCATACAGAGAGAAGATTCGCATGGCCCTTGCACAAGGATGACACACAAATTCATGAAGCATTCCATATGAAACATCAAAACGTTGAAACGGAGTACCCAGAGAAGGGCCCCACCCCTCTCCACAGCTGGGGAAGACCCAGCTGGGGTTCACTGGATGGCAGAGAAGTCTCTGTGGCATCATGCTGGTAGAAGCATGCGGGGTGCAAGGGAAAGCTGTTTACAGAGACGTGTCCCCTGGAGGCATTCTGTCACAAACCATCCAGGGGGTGTGGAGGCAGATGCTGTCTGCTGGGTGCTGCTGGCCACTGTGCACTGCAGAAGCTGGGGTTGGCTCTGTGCACTATGGGAAGCAAGGATCTACCAGAATGGGGAACAAAACGCCTTTCCTCCTGCAGCTTCTCTCTAGTGCCCTCTGTTGGAAAAAAGTATTATCGTGCCTGCTGGCAAAGGAAAAATATTTAAGGGCCCAGATCTGTTTTCACACAGCAAGCAAAAATAATAAATTTGGAACTTAGAATTAATAGACTGATAACTGGAATACTGACCCACTAATGATTTGCTACTAAGTTTTCTAAGGCTTTACCCTTCATGGCCATATGCTTTAGGCCCAATAAACTTAAGCATATAGTGTAGGCAATTGCTTTGTATCTACCTACAAAATCTTAAGTTTCTCACCCTACAGTGCAGCAATATTTACTACCCCAACCCTCAAGCTAGCCACAGCTCAGCTAGTTCTGCATTTTCTCTGATGATCTGAAACAGTAATCCCACTTCTGGTATTGATGTCTATATCACTTAGGACTCTAAGGTTGTACATTACCAATTTGAACTAGGTAATGGGGGAGATGCATTTTTAAATTTTTTTTAAGTGTTTATTTATTTTTGAGAGAGAGAGAGAGAGAACATGAGCGGGAGAGGGGCAGAGAGAGAGGGAGACACAGAATCCGAAGCAGGCTGCAGGCTCTAAGCGTCAGCACAGAGCACAATGTGGCCACGGACCCTGAGATCATGACCTGAGCCGAAGTCAGACACTTAACCGACTGAGCCACCCAGCACCTGTGGGAGAAATGCATTTTAAGAATGCAGAAATATTGGGGCAGCTGAGTGACTCAGTCGGCTAAGCATCCGACTTTGGCTCAGGTCACGATCTCACGGTGTGAGTTCGAGCCCTATGTCGGGCTCTGTGCTCAAAGCGTGGAGCCTGCTTCAGATTCTTCTCCTCTCTCTCTCTGCTCCTCCCCAGCTCGCTTGCTCTCTCCCTCTCAAAAATAAATAAACATTAAAAAATAATTAAAAAAAAAAGAATGCAGAAATATTGCATGGAATCCCTATTGGTCAAGTTTATTTGCCCTGCAAGTAATAGAAAACCAAGTATTAAAATGGCTTAAGCTGGGGCACGTGAGTGGCTCAGTCAGTGAAGCATCTGACTCTTGGTTTCAGCTCAGGTCATGACCTCATGGCTTATAAGTTCGAGCCCTGAGTTGGGCTCCACACTGACAGCATGGAGCCTGCTTGGGATTCTCTCCCTCTCTCTCTGTCCCTCCTCTGTTCTCTCTGTCTCTCTAAATAAATAAATAAATAAAATTTTCTTTTAATGGCTTAAGCAATAAATAGAATTCTCTAGTTCACATGATTCCATGGTAAAGCTGAGATGATGCATATTTGAAAGCAGAGGCTCAAAAGATACCTCATGATTTAGTTTTTTCACTTTCTCTTGGCTCTGCTTTCCTTGTATTCCTTTCGGTCTCAGGCAGATTCTTCCCTCATAGTGGTCCCCAAATGCTAAATTATTTGAGCTGAAGATACTCAGTGTGAGAAATAACAATAACAACAGCACCACAACAAAAACAAAAACTGTCTTCTTAAGAATTCCATCAAAAGTCTTATAATTAAGTGATACTAATGCAGATTGGTGGCTCAAAACAATAAATATCTAAGAGAATGTACAACCATTACTAATAGGGGAAAACAAGCAAGCAAATCTTCTTCTAAAAGCTTTCTAAAGCTTCTTAAAGCCTTAAACTTTATCCCAAGTCTGGAGAGAGACCAGTGGGTGGAAAAAAATAGCAACAGGGAGGAGAGTTGTTCAGTCTCTATATTTAAATACTTTATTTTTGAAATCTCAAGAACGTTACCAGTGAGATGATACCTCTTTCCTAAATTTCACTGACAATTATAATTTCCCAAACTGGCATAGAATTATATTTACACCATGGTATTTGGTTTACCCACATACCAATTTTGTTTGTTTGTTTGTTTGTTTGTTTGTTTGTTGTGATAAAAAATATATAAAATTTACCATTTTAACCATTTTTTTAAGATTTTATTTTTAAGTAATCTCTACACCCAACATGGGGCTCAAACTCATAACCCCAGGATCAAGAGTTGCATACTCCACCAACTGAGCCAGCCAGGGGCCCCTCATTTTAACCATCTGTAAGTGCATAGTCTAGTGTTAACTATATGCGCCTTGTTATGTAACAAGTGAACTTTTTCATCTTTTGAAACTGAAGTTCTATATTTGTTGACCAACAACTCCCCTTTTCCCCTTCCCTCTTGCCCTGACTACCACCATTCTATTTTCTGTTCCTAAGAGTTTGACTACATTATTGAAAACTTTTTATTAGAAAGTTATTATTTCTCTTTAAGATAGTTTTCCAACCAGTGTGCCTTAAGACTGAATGAATATTTGGAGAACACATTTTTGAAATACTGTCAAAGGACAGTATGATTTTACTTACAGAATTTTGACCTTCTTCCATACATTGTTTAAGAATGTGTCAAAGGAACAAGGTTAAATACACTTAGAGGTATAGTAAAATATATATATTATATGTCAAAACATATAATAGTCTTTTAAACATTTTCTTCATTTTATCTGATTACCTGGGCTAGGCAATTTTATTTGGTTGCCTAAGTGAACTCTAGCAAATTACTACACTGTGTAATGTGGAGCAAATTAAAATCAGCAACTGTAATATATAATGTACAATGGTCTCTCAGAATTAGCACCATACCTCCAATCGTACTGAATGAAGGCGAAATAATACTGCTTCTCCTATAAGAGCTATACCAGTGGCCTGAATTGCTGCTTTAGAATCCTGTCTATGAGAGAATCTGTATAGTAGATTGGCTCACTTGACCGGCAGTTGTACATCTAGAGAAAAGAGATGCATCTAGGTCAAAGGCTTTACTCATTAAAGGAATATCTTGCCTATACTCCTCAAACTAGAATTTATTTACCAATTTTTCCCCAGATATTTATTGAGTGCCTAAAGATGCGTGGCATTGTGCTAAGTTCTAGGGAAAAAATATTGAGCAAATTCAGAGATAATGCTGCTCTCTTTATTATAATTTTGCTCCCCATATATACTTTACTAGTAAGAAAAAAATATGCTAAGGAGCTAACATGAGTATTCTAATCAATTTATCAGCTATTCATTTTTCCATCCAACAAACATGTTACAATAAACTATCTTCCCCCCGAAATTCATGTACTGAAACCCTAACCTCCCATGTGATAGTATTTGGAGATAGGGCCTGGGGGAGGTAATTAGGGTCAGATGAGATCATGAAGGTGCCCTCATGATGGAATTAATGCCCTTACAAGAGAGAGTTTTCTTATGTTGTCTCTGTCATGTGAGGACACAGCAAGAAGGTGGCCATCTGAAAGCCAGAGAGCTCTCACTAGAAACCAAACCCTGATAGACCTTGATGTTGGACTTTTCAGCCTACAGAACTATGACAAAGTAAATTTCTGTTGTGTAACCCACCCAGTATGTGGTATTTTATTACGACAGCCCTAGCAGACTAAGACACATGTATTGAGTTTATAGTAAGCCTCTGTGAAGGTAAAGATAAATGCCATGCCTGGCCCTCAAGGAAATTCCAGTCTCATGAGTACCGGGTATATAAACAAAGAAATATGATAAATGTAGCAATGGAGGTGTGGCCGAGGGATAGTGATCATATAAAGGATGGTGCTGTTGACTCTACTTTGGATGGCTGACAAAAGTCTTTTCAGAGAAATCGTGAAACTTATTTTAGGCTAAGGAAGTATCCAAAATTGCAGAGGCATGAAACAATATGATTTATTGGGGGGGTAGGAGGACTAGAGCAACAATAAAATATTTCCTAAGAATTTGGAAACAGTGAGTAGGATTGCCCTCTGGGAGTTAAATTAAAACTAACCATAAATGCCAGAGTTTAAATGTGATAATTTAGAGATAAAATTATTTCCAGGCTGACCTGACAGTAAACTGAAAAATGTATTAACGTATTTAATGACAGTGTCAACCAAAAGGCCACATTTTACAAAGTATTGGACTTGGGATGTCTGGCTGGCTCAGTTGGTAGAGCCTGCAACTCTTGACATCTGGGTCATGAGTTTGAGCCCCATACTGGGCATAGAGATTACTTTAAAAAAAAATAGGGGCTCCTGTGTGGCTTAGTTGGTCAAGCATCTGACTTCAGCTCAGGTCGTGATCTCGCAGTTCATGAGTTCGAGCCCTGCGTCGGGCTCTGTGCTGACAGCTCAGAGCCTGGAGCCTGCTTTGGATTCTGTGTTTCCCCCTCTCTCTGCCCTCCCCTGCTCACGCTCTGTCTCTCTCTGTCTCAAATATAAATAAACATTTAAAAAAACAACAACAAAGAAAAAGAGGTCTTTAAAAAAATAAAAAAATATTGGACTCTAATTTATGTCCTCCCTTTTTTTGCTAATATGAATGGCAGTGCAATAAATATAATCCTGCACATAGGTTCCATTTTGGATTAGAGTGCCAGGAAATATTTCCAGAAGTAGAATATTGTGTCCAGAGGTAAAATGCCACCACCAAATTGCTTTGGAATGTGTAAATTATACCATTAATGCTTCTACAAAGTGCCAGTTCCACCACATCTTTGTGTGAAGAACTATTAATTGAGAAATTTTGCTGATAGACTGATTGAAAAAGATATCTATTGAGAGATCACACTATGCCAGACATTGCGTTAAGAGAGAAAAATGGTTATCATTATAATTTTTTTTGTTTAATATCTTTGATAAATAGTAATAGTTTCATGTTTTATATATATGTGCTTTACGATGTTTCTTCATTGTTAACTATATTTTTACATTCATTGCATATTTATTGTTATGGCTGAATGTTATCTCCCAAAATTCATGTTGAAGTCCTAACCCCCAATGTGATGGCATTTGGAGTTACTACTTTGAGAAGTAACTAGGTTTAGATGAGTTCATAAGGGTGGACCCCTCCCCATGATATGATTAATTATTTTACAGAAAGAGGAAGAGAACAGAGTTTGCTGTGCCTGTGCTATGTGAAGGTGGCCATCTACAGGGCAGGAATAGAGGTCTCCCCAAGAACTGAATCTGCTGACACCTTGATCTTGAACTTCCCAGCCTCCAGAACTGTAAGAAATAAATGTCTGTTGTGTAAGTCACCCAGTCTATGATATTTTGTTATAACAGCCTGAGCTAAGACACCTATTGAGGTATTCTTACTAATTCTAAGATCATGACCTGAGCTTACTAATTCCAGGGACCCCTGGGTGGCTTAGTCAGTTAAGCATCCAACTCTTGATTTCAGCTCAGGCCATGACCTCACAATTCATGAGTTCGAGTCCTGCATCCGGCTCTGCACAGACATCATGAAGCCTGCTTGGGACTTTCTGTCTTTCCCTCTCTGCCTCTCTCCTGTGTTCTCTCACTCATTCAAAATAAATAAATAATTTTTTCTAATGTTTATTTATTTTTGAGAGAGAGCACGCGAGAAAGAGAGAGAGAGGGAGACACAGAATCCAAAGCAGGTTCCAGGGTCTGAGCTGTCAGTACAGAGCCCAATACAGGGCTTGAATTCACGAATTGTGAGTTCATGACTTGAGCTGAAGTCAGACGCTTCACCAGCTGAGCCACCCAGGCGCCCCATCAAAATAAATAAATTAGTTAAAAAAAATTAAAAAATAAAATGCACATTAAGATGTTGGGTAGGGGAGCTTGGATGGATGGCTCAGTCAGTTAAGCATCCGACTCTTGATTTTGGCTCAGGACATGATCTCACAGATTATAAGACTGAGACCCATGTCAGGGGGAGCCTGCTTGAGATTTTCTCTCTCTCTGCCCCTCCCGCTCAAAACAAATAAATAAACATTAAAAAAAATTTAAAGATGTTGGGTAGTTTAGTGGTGCCTGCATTCAAGGGATTTATATTCTAAAGAGGACACAGAATAAAAATGAAAATAAACACGTAAGCTGATTTCAAATTCTAATAACAGTTAAGAAGAAACTATAGTAGGCAAATGACAAAATGGGGAAGAGTTTTTGGCTAGAATTATGAGGAAATATCTGGTGAGAAATGACATTTGAGCTGAGAGTTTGAGTGATTTAGAGGCAGACACACCAAACTCCAGAGAAAAAGCCTTCAAACAACAGGAATAGAAAGTACCATGGCACAGGGACCACCTTAACCTTGGTGTGTTTAGTGAACCTAGAGACCAGTGTGGCTGGGGTGTCAGGATCAAGGGGAAGAAGAGTGTAGTGAAGTGAAATTGGAGAGGTAGGTAGGGGCCAGATCATGAAAGTCTTTTGAGGAGAATGGGAAGGCATTTGGGTTTTATTCTAGTAATTAAGGGGAAGCCTTGGGAACAGTTTAAGCAGCAGAGAGGGAAAGGACATAATCAGACTTCTGCTTTTGAAGATCCTTCTCACTGCTGTATGGATAATGGACCATAATGTCGTAAGTGGAGACAGGAAGTCCTGTCTACTGCAGGAATCCAGGCACACGATGAAGATGATTTCGATTAAAATTGTAATCGATGGTGAGAAATGGATGGTTTTAAATACATTTTGATAAGTTGCTGATGAATTCATCAGAATTTCAGACATTCTAATTCTGTACACCTGAGAAGGGCCCAGAAAAATGCAGTAACAAGAAACACAAGTGGCTCTGATGAAGTATACTGAGAAAATATATTTGTAAGGAACTGAGAACACACCTGACATTTCTTTTAATGAAAAGGAAAAAGTGATCTAAAAAATGAAATTATTGTTTTTATGTTTGAGAAACTATAAGATCTTTCATGTGGTAAAATGATCCCAAACTTTGAGTAAAATTAAGCAAAAATGACCATAGCAAAATGAGTATCAGTTCATGTTTCTAAAAAGCTGGTCTCGTTTTAACTTTTTGCCTCTCTTTTCCATATGTATTTTTTTTTAAGTAAACTCTACCCCCAAGGTGGGTCTCAAACTCATGACCCTGAGATCAAGAGTGGCATACTCTACTGACTGAACCAACAAGGTGCCCCTCCACATGTTGTTTTGTTTTTGTTGTTTTTGGTTTTATTAATAAATTTATTTTTAAAGAGTGAGAGAGGGAGAACAAAGGAAGGGCAGAGAGAGAGGGATGGAGAGAAAATCCGAAGCAGGCTCTGCACTGTCAGCACAGAGCCTGATGTGGGACATGAACCTCTGAGATCATGACCTGAGCTGAAATGGAGAGTCAGAGGCTTCACCAGCTGAGCCACCCAGTGCCCCTTTCCACAAGTATTTTTAATACCTTTTCCCTGGGGACCTCCCAATGTCTGCCTCCCGGCTTGTGCTTCCATGGTTAGCATTCCAATATCCAGTTCTCTCTTACCTAAGGCAATTGCATTTCCCCAATGCCTTGATATCACATATGGCCATGACTTGCTTTGGCAAATGCAATGTGAGTGCAAATGACCTGTGTAATCAACTCTTTAGCCCACTGTGATGAAGGATGACTGGGGAAGCCCATGGTAATACACAAATGCCATGAGACCAAAACAGTCTGGGATTCTGAGACTGGAGAACAGCTGTCAAGAGAATAGGCAGGATCCACAGTTGACTGAGTGAGCTCTGGGGTCTGGGGTTGTTTGTAATTGCAGCATGACCTACTCTACCTTGATCAATCTCTTCCTGGGGGAGTTCCTGGGGGTTCACCTTCACTGGGCTCTCACACGGCTGCTCTGTGGCAATGATTAGCCTTAATCAAGACCCATCTGTGGCCTCCTCTGGAACCTCCAAGATTAAAATACCAGATGATTTTCCAGTAATAAGCTAGAAACTTAAATATATCTTAGCCTCAAAGATCTCAGACATAGGTGTCCCTCTGCCATATATTGTCATCTTCAGTAAAGATAATCTAGATGATAAAGGTAAGTCTTCTCAACCCATTCTGGACTGCTTCTATCTTTTAGGATGCACTCAGTAAACAGTCATCAGAGGTCACGTCAATAGCACCTGTGTTCTGTCCTGTACCTCTTGTGGAAAACCCAAAAAGCTTTCATCTGTTTGAATATATTCACATCTGAAGTACACATGATTGTTACCCAAAACATAGTATGTATTTAGCAAGGAGTAGGATTTATAGAGTTCATTTACATCTTACCTTTTAAATTTCAATGAGGCCCTTTGGAAACAGAACCAGTAATAACTCCATGATGCTCAGCATTACCTTGGCCTAAATCTGGGTTTCTAAACCTCAGCACTATGACCTTTTGGACAGGGTAATTCTTTGCTGTGGAGAGTTGACCTATACATTGCAGACGTTGAACAGCATCCCTGGCCTCTCTCTATGTAGCCACATCCCTGGCCAACAGCACACCTGAGCTATGACAACCAAAAATGTCCCTAGGCATTGCCAAATGTCTCCCGGGAGGCAAAATGACCTAACTACTGGCCTAAAGGAAGGTATATGTTTGCGATAGATATTCCTGAACAATGACAATTTAAAAAGCTAATCAAGTTTGTGTAAAAATTTATCAATATCCGTATTTAAGAACAGACACAGTAGGGGAGCCTGGGTGGCTCAGTCAGTTGACTGCCTTGATGTTGGCTCAGGTCACGATCTCGCAGTTCGTGAGATTGAGCCCCACATCGAGCCCTGCGTCAGCCTCCTCGTTGCAGGTACTGAGCCTTTTGGGATTCTCTCTCTCTGCCCCTTCCCTGCTCTCTCTCTCTCTCTCTCAAAATAAATAAGCATTAAAAAAAAAAGCAGACTCAGTAGATATTTTAATGAAAGCAATGGTCCTGCCATTCTTTATTTCTAACAATAATACATATTTACAGAAGGAAAAGAATTGTACATTTTAAATTCTGGTCACTATACAGATTTGTTGTTGTAGTTGAGTAATAAAGGAACGAATTTCTCAGTGACTTTTTAAAATCCCTAAAATCAATGTTTAAAGGTACAAATGATATGATAAACATTGAATAACTGGAGTACACTCACTTCGAAATGAAAGACACCTAACACCAGGTAAAGAAACAAAGCAGATCTCTCTTAGGAGATCTGATCTGAAACTCTCTTTATCCTAGATTCACAATCCAATTTTTCAAGCTACAATTTAGAAACTTGGGTTAAAAAGCCCACAAAGGAAAATCTCCGTAGGTTTGTGTTGGGTTAGAAGAATTTGATCTTTAAACAGTAACACGTGAACCAGTTTTTCCTTTATAAGGCCTTGAAAAAATTGCATCTTGAAGCACTATAGAGAAAGTAAAATATTTTGTTAATAGTCAACAGCTTCAAATACTGGTTCTCATCCCACCCCACCCCCCCAACCCCCTGGTTTGATTGAGAAATAACGGACATACATCACTGTATACTTATGTTTAAGATGTACAGTATGACAGTTTGATTTACAGTTTTCATTTTTTTGAAACAATGAATTGTCAATTCCTTTTTATAAAAGGTTAAAGGCACAGTGAAACAATGAGTATTTGCACTTCACCATGTTAGACCTCAAGATAATTAATTCAGAAGGCAAAATAATTCAGGCGGCCAGCACCTCGTTTGTCCTGTAGGTGGCAAAATTATCCTAAGAGGAATCCAGGGACAGGATGCAGAATTGCTGTGCTGAAGTTAATAGTGGTAAAGGATTTAAAGCTTGCCTTAAAATATGGTTTTCAACGTTTTGAAGTTTTTTTGTTTTACAGATTTAAAGATGCCCTTTGTGTTGCTCTGAATAAAGCTTTATTTTTCTGGATAATCAGTACTAATGCTCAGAAATAAATTATTACTATTATTATTATTATTTTTAGGGACTAGATTTTCAGTCTGGTTATCTTTGAAAAATGCCTCTCTTTTTGTACTTGTCGTCTAGCAGGTTTTGCTTTATTGGATGGTCCATCCAAATTGCAGGACAAGAGCTTGTGAAACTAAAAATCTCTTCCTACTTGTTTGCAGCTGTAAAAAGCAAGCTTGAAGCCAGTATCTAAAAGAGAGGAAATAAGGCCTTCTAGATTTCATCCGGTTTTATGTTTTTCTAATTACCTCACAGAGGATGGCAGAATAGTAAGCAAGACTTTAAAGAAGGAATGGATAATTATAAAACATTTGGGGCAGCGTGATTATGACTACATTTATGTGTAAGAAACAAAGTTTATAATGATTACAATTAAAAAGCTAAGTATAGCCAAATATTTTATCCTCAGTTGTTATCACTAGTCTTCATAGCTTCCTTTTCTTCCTTTCAATACAGAAACATCATTCTATGTCCTGGATTCATCATTAAAGATCCAGATATGAAAAAACAGAGTCATCAGTTAACCACCAGTGACAAGCACTATATATATAGTTATTCGAAGAAGTAAGACTAAATGGGGGATAGAAGGGAGACAGTACAGTATGTTATACCAATATGTTCTGGAAATGCTGACATAGTATGACTTTTAAAAATAGAGAATGGGTAGAGCAAATGAAAAAATTTTAATTGTTTCAGTTACCATATTGGTGATGGTGGTTTTAGCGTTGTTATTCTGAGGCTGCTGCATGTGTAAGGTAAATAAAGGAAGTGAATAATTGTGGGATAGTCTAACTCTATCATGCCCTGTGTCCTTGAAAACCAAAATTCTCGGTGTAGAAAATGGAGATATAGTAGTAACAGGAAGGATTAAGTAAAATCCCTGTAGTACTCAACTTGACTTGGAAGTCTTACAATAAACTCAGAAAGTGTCTTATCTTGTGAAAAAAAATAGGTATTTCCTAGCTCTCTCCTAGAAACCATGGCTAAGCTACTAGCAATGAGCATGCATAGAGTCCTGATTATGATTTTGAAATGCCATTTCTCACTGAAAGTAACCAAGCTTTTTAGAGAGATGGCTGATTCCAGGTCTGGGGCAAATAACACACAGGTTGAGCCTGAATCTTCTGAGATAGCAAGGAAACTATTAAAGATGGCTAGTGTAGTGTCAAAACGACTCAGCACCAACTTGGGGTGGCTCCCAATAGCCAGATATGGGACAATTTGAACTTCAATAAGGTAATATTTAAAAGGGGTTGAGGCCTATCAAACATGTTTGAATCCATGAGTTCATAACACTGAAAAAAAAAAAAAAAGAAAAAGTGATCTCTGGAAGAAATAGGAAACAAGTTTATTATCTTGAAAATTAGTAAATAAAGGGAAAATACAAACATTTACTTTCCCTTTCCTATACAAATCTGACCGTTGGTCAACCAAATAGTAGATGTGGGGAAACATCTCTTTATAAAAATGTTCCAACTAATAAATGAAAGAGAAATGATAGGGTTAGAATATCCTCCAACTCACAATAAATCAATGGATCAAGGCATTGAGTATCAATTTCAGCTGACATCACGAAAAGAGAGAACCAGACATTGTGTGCCCTCTGATGAAAGAACACACCATGACCTATAATCTTGCCAAAAAGGATTGAACCTGAGTCTATTATATTTGGATCCATGTGTCAATATTCAGAGGAAAGAGGAACATGCTGAATTGCACCATGAGTATGCAAACAGTAAAATACAGGCTGTGGATAACTCTATCCAGACCAAGTTCTTAACTAATAATACATTTTAAGGAAAAGAAAAAACCTACAGATTAAAAATACACACTTAGGTATTGATAGCACTGTAGTGGTTACTCCTGTGGAAGACAGCTAATAACTGTGAGTGGATACACAGAGGACATCCAGAGTGGCTGGCAGAGTTCTAAAACTGTTTCCTACATTTTCTGTTTGGTTTTCAGTATTTATATTTTATTTTATTTTTTCTAAAAGATAAAAGTAAAAAAAAAAAATCAAAGCCCTTAGGATTTTCCACTAAAAATTATGAATATGAACACTTCTATAAATATCAGCTAAAGGTCCTTAAGAAATTACCTATATTATAGAAATATTTCTAAATAATAAGCTACAAATATTTGAAAAATATAATACTAAATTCTTATTGTGCATAGTTATAAAAAGTCAAAGGATTAAGTATACATTGTTAACACAACATTTACTTTGTTTACAGTATTATGTTTTATAATTTGGTTAAGCGGACTTTGTTGACTTCCAAGATTTTCCTTTCCTACTTTGATACAAGGCTACCCATATTATTCTATTAGAGATTAGATAAGCACTAGAGCAGATTTCAGGTTTCCTTGAATGTCCATACTTGGTTTCATTCTCCATATTTTTACATAGAACAAATATAAGTTATCTTGCCCAACTATGATGATAGTTATTAATCTATAGCATTACACATAGTATCATCCAATTTGCAAGTAAAGATCGTTCACCCACATATCCTGCCTCATGTTCTCTTCTATACCTTGGTGGCTGATGGAGACTATTTTTTGTTAAGTGTCTAAGAAAGTCAAGAATGTAAAACAGATTTAAGCCATCCCAATGAAAGCAGTTTTAAAATGCAATATAACAATAAACATAGACAAACATATAACTGTGTTGTACATTTTTGCCCATCGAACATTGACAATTTCCCTCCAATTGTTCGAGCAGCATCTTAACAAATGGTGCAATTGAATGGTCTCCTCTCCTTTCCTTTGAATAAAATTATGTGGTGTTTGAGTGATTCACATATTCCAGAAGTGACCGGTCTAAAACCCTTCGGATAAGAGCTTCCTCAATTATATTAAAATCCTACAATAAAGAAAAATAATTAGAAACACAGAATCAGAGATGATAGTTTTCAGCAACTGGAGGATAAAGGTCAAGGCAATGCCTCATTTTGCAGGAAAGTAGAGCTCTGAATTTAGTGACCTGTCCCACGTTTCCACAGAAACTCTCATAAACTTATCCCAGAACTTTTGCTTTGGGGCTAGTACATTTTTCTAGTTCTTCTTAATGCATAACAATTAACTTGTTATTGTCATAGTAGAATAGCCTTGATTTGGAGTTTACACTAGTAATCTTTAGTCAACATTATAAATCATGGTCAGGGTGCTATGTTCCAAGTAAACTTCTAATATGGAGTAAAGTCAAGACATTCCCCTAGAATTAACCAATCCCAGGACTTCTACTGAATATCTATCTCTGAAAAATATATTGAACACAAAACTCTTTCTCCTTGCCTCCCGATGGTCAAAATGGCTTTCGAACCTTTAAGTTAGCACGTGCTGTAAATAAAACAAAAACTATTAAGAGCCCTATCCTGTTCAATTCATCTCCTCTTCTATAATAATAATAATAATAATAATAATAATAATAAGGTAAAGTCTCTATTGGAAATCTATTCTAAAACATAAAAGCATAAATGCAAATCAACAAAATCCAAAGGAAAGCCACAAGGCCTAGGTGAGAACAAGATTTGGACCAATCCTGGTTTTTTCTTACGCAACTTATTAACTTTTGAGCTTCAGATGTTTCATAGCTAGTGACGACAGTAACACAATACTCACTTCATAGAAGCTGCTGTAAGGAATAAAATGAGATAATATGCTTAAAGTGCTTAGTATAGTACTTGGTAGCTTGGGAAACCAAAAAGTCAAAACAAACAATACTGCTTGTACCTTATTTCCACATCCAAGAATATGGTTTTGAGTGGGTTGAAAGTACTCTCATCAAAGTCGCTTCCTCCTGACCAGCCCTGAATCATACTTTGAAAAATATCGAGAAGAATGGAGTGACTATGAATAGCCAGAACAGATATGAAATCAACCTAGTTTTTAAAACACCTAACAGAACTAAGGGAAAGAGGAAGCCCTATGTGTTGTAAAACACGAGAACATATAGACCGGAACCAGCCTCTGTTGAGGCCCTGTGAGCTTCAGCAGCCAGAAAAGACATTATTTGAGTGCTGGAGCTGAGAACATGAAGCCTCTGTTATGTAGCCTGTTCAATTCTTCAAGTGGTCCTAGTACCCCCATTTATCCTCTCCCCATCTCCAACTTGCCTAACGCCCTTGCCCAAACTGTGCATATCACTTTACATGCACTATCAAATTTAAGCCTCTCAAGAGCTTATGGGACAAAGTGGTTTTACTCTCCTCACTTATCAAGTGAACAGACAGGCTCAGTGGTTAAATACCTTGCCCAAGGTCACAGAGCTGTGACCGAGTTGTTACTTAAACCCAGGTCAGAACCCAAGCTCCTTGTGTTGTAACCATAGTGGGCAGATCAGAAAGCAGGGAGAAAATTTTCAAGTGACAATCTTCAACAATTATTGAATTCTATCTTGAAATTGCATTTAAAAAATTGCATAAAAAGAAAGCAGTAAAAAAAAATCATGTGAAAATTGTACGCAAAGTTAAATTTAGTTCTTAATATTTCATGTATTTAGATAGAGGAAACAATAAAATATACTATTTCAGAATATGGCTATGAGGGATTTCCTCCCATAATAGGCAATACTCCCTTTGCTGAAAGGGACTCAGAGGATAACACATTACCCTCACATGGCAACACATGGAGCAAAGTAGAACAAAGGCTACATTAACTTCTGGCTTGTTGTTCTCATTCCTGATCATGGGAAATACAGTCATAAGTTAGAACTATTCATACTACATCTAACTTTTCTTCCATCCTAAAAAAAAAAAAAAAAATTCTTGGGTGGGGGAGAGGGAATTGGATGAAGGTGGTTGAAAGGTACAAGCTTCCACTTATAAGATAAATAAATACTGGGGACGTAATGCACAACATGAAGGCTATAGTTACCACCAATGTATGGTATATTTGGAAGCTAAAAGTTCTCATCACAAAGAAAAATTCTTTATTTTGCATCTATATGAGATGATGGATGTTAAGTAAAATTATTGGTGGTAATCATTTCACAATACATAAACAAGTCATTATACTGTATACCTTAAACTTACACAGTGCTGTAAGTCAATTACTAATAATACTGAAAGAAAAAAATTCTTTTTAAATTTTTATTTTTTTGAGAGTATGCATGAGCACATGTGAGCAGGGAGGGGCAAAGGAAGAGTGAGAGTGACAATGTTAACAGGCCCCACACCCACCACAGACCCCGATACGGGACTTGATCCCACGACCATGAGATCATGACCTGAGACAAAATCAAGAGTCAGATGCTCAACTGACTGAGCCACCCAGGTGCCCCCCGAAAAATTCTTAATACAATGAGACTGGCCATGAGTTGGTAGTTACTGATGGGTAGTTATTGATGACCTGTGGGAGTTCATGGTGCTGTTTTGGCTACCTTTGTACATGTTTATAATTTTTCCTAATAAAAATTTTTCAGTTTTGTAAAAGTTCAATAAACATGACTTTTGTGTTTTATGGAATTTAAATAAAACATGACCTGTGTGTCTTACTACACTGATAACACCATATCTGTTATTAGCCATTCAATGTATTATCAACTGCATGCAGAATAAACTCTGAGCCATTTCATTACTCATGTGATTTAATTTCATCTCAGGTACCTACGTTTTCAACTTCATAAATATTAAAACTAGACACACAGAGGGACTAGAGTAAAAATTAAAATAATTTGAAAGTGAACTCTAGTACCTTATACAAGGAGCAATTATCTCAATCACAGAGAAAATAATTTTGTCTAAGGCAGATAACTCATATTAATAGTCAAGTTTATAAAACACTATATTTTATAATTTCCTACTTAATGCTATTACTTAACTTCAGGTCTATACACATTTTTTCCACCATAATTTTATTTGCTTGAATTTAAAAAGGTAAGGTTAACACACACCACACAGAAACAATGTAAAAGTAAGAAAATATACTTACTATGAAATCATCATAAAACAAAGTGTGATTGACTTGCAAATGTCTTATTAAACTGCCACTGAAGCTGCCTGGATTTTCATTAGGTAGTAATCGGCAGAGTGGACAGAACTGGAAATGAAGAAAACCAACAGTTCAAGAAAGAATTAAAAATAATCATTAGTGTCAGAATTTTTACAAAATTAAAAAAAACTATTCAGCAAAGTGAATTTTAACTTTATGAATCTATTGGCCATTCCTCACCATAATATTTTATTTTTTATCTATCTATCATCTATCTATCTATCTATCTATCTATCTATTTTTTGAGAGACAGTGAGCATGTGCATGTGCACGCAAGCAGGGGAGAGGCAAAGGGAGAGAGAGAGAGAGAGAGAGAGAATTTTAAGCAGGCTTCACTCCCAGTGCAGAGCCTGCCACAGGGCTCGATTCCACGATCATGAGTTCATTACCTAAGCTGAAATCATGGGTCGGACGCTTAACCCACTTAACCAACCGACTGAGCCTACCCAGGCGCCCCCTCAGCATAATATTTTAAAACTGCATAAATATTAATAATACTAAGCAAAATTGCATTTATTTCTTCATAGGCACTTCTGTACATATTTATCAACTTATTATTTAAACAATACTGCAGTTAGCAGATCAATTAATTGCTTCGCTCTTGAAATATATAAGATTTTTTTGGTATGCAGATATTTTGTTATTACAAATGATGTAATCTATAGTGTTCACCTTTTGGGAATTATTCTCATAGAACAACATAGAACAATTGTCATAGAACAATGGAGATTAGCAAGTCAACAACTATGAACATTTGTAGTTCCTAATATCTATTGCCCTAAAGTTTTTTATTTCCACCAGCAATATAGATTACAGCCCACTAGCATCAATTAGTATTTACACATATTTTCCTAATTTAATAGCCGTAATGGCTTTAAAAAATAACCTTCTTCATTTTCAAACATTTATAAACTCATGAGAAATTCCAAAGATAATGCCAGAGGTCCTATGACCCCATCACCTAGCTTCCCCAATGGCAACATCTTTTTTTTTTTTAATGTTTGTTTATTTTTGAGAGCGACAGAGTGCGAGTGGGGGACGGGCAGAGAGGGGGGGGACACAGAATCCCAAGCAGGCTCCAGGCTCTGAGCTGTCAACACAGAGGCCAATGCAGGGCTCAAACTCCTAAGTGGTGAGATCATGACCTGAGCCAAAGTTGGACACTTAACTGACTGAGCCACCCAGATACCCCCAAATCTTTTTTTTTTAATGCTTACTTATTTTTGAGAGAGAGCAAGCACGAGCAGGGTGGGGGCAGAGAGAGGGAGAGACAGAGGATCCGAAGCAGGCTCCATGCCAACAGCAGAGAGCCTGATGTGGGGCTCAAACCCACAAGCTATCAGATCATGACCTAAGCCAAAGTCGGTCACTTAACTGCTTAACTGATTTAGCCACCAAGCGCCCCGTCCCAATGGCAACATCTTACGTAACTGTAGTACATTATCAAAACCAGTAAATTGGCAATTAACAACAAACCTTACTTAGAGTCCACCAATTTTTGCATGAACTCAGTTTTTTCGGTGTGCCTGTGTAGTTGTATGAAATTTTATGACATGTATAGATTTATATAACCACAAACACAATCAAGATACAGAACTGCCATGTCATTACAAAGGAACTTCCTTGGGCTTCCTCTTTACTTTGTCTTTTCTCCCTAAACCCTGGTATCCACTGATCTGTTCTCTACGTCTAGAACTTCATCATTTTGAGAATGTTGTATAAATAGGATTAATCTTTTGAGATTGGCTTTTTTCACTGAGCATAATGGCCCTGAGATTCACCCAGGTTGCTGAATGCATCAAAAGTTCCTTCTTTTTTATGGCCGAGTAGATCTCCATGATGTGGATGTGCCAATTTATCCATTTACTTTCTGAAGGACATTTGTTGTTTTCAGTTCTTGGCTGTTATAAATGAAGCTGCGGTGAATATTGGTATACAGATGCTTGCATAAACATGTTTTCATTTCTCTAGAATAAGTTTCCAGGAGTGTGATAGCTGGGTCATATGGTGAGGTTTACGGTTAACTTTGTAAAACACTGCCAAACTACTTTCCAGAGTGCTTGTACCATTCTACATTCCTACTAGCAATGTTGAATTATCACCAGCATTTGGTACTGTCTATATTTTTAAAATTTAATTGTATTGTGTTGTAGTTTATTTATTTTGAGGGAGAAAGCACGAGTGGAGGAGGGGAAGAGAGAGGGAGAGACAGAATCCCAAGCAGGCTCCTCATTGCCAGCGCAGAGCCTAGTACAAGGCTTGAACTCACAAACGGTGAGATTATGACCTGAGCCGAAGTCGGATGCTTAACCTTACCCCGTGTGTGTGTGTGTGTGTGTGTGTGTGTGTGTGTGTATTTTTTTAAATTTTAATCATTTTGATAGGTGTGCAGTGGTATTTCATCATGATTTTAATTTGTATATCCCTAATGGCTAATTTAAATGACTTTCTTTAACAGACACTACTTTATTATGTTTTAACTTAGGTTTCTTTTTAAAAATTCCATTTCCTCATGCATTCATTTTAAAATATGAGATGCAGTGGTGCCTGGGTGGCTCATTTGTTTAAGCATCCAACTCTTGATTTTGGCTCAGGTCATGATCTTGCTGTTCATGAGTTTGAGCCCTGAGTTGGGCTCTGCATTGATGGTGTGGAGTCTGCTTGGAATTTTCTCTCTCTCTCTCCCTCTCTCTCTGTCCTTCTCCTGCTCTCACTCTCTAAAAAAATAAATAAATAAATAAATAAATAAATAAATAAATAAATAAATATGAGATGCAGAATCATTACTGAATGCAAGGTATGTGTTAGGCATTAAATTAGGTACTATTCTTATTTGATCCTCACAACCTAATTTTTTTTAAATTTTTTTCTATGTTTATTTATATTTTTGAGGGAGAGAGAGACAGATTGTGAGCGGGGCAGGGACAAAAAGAGAAAGAGACACAGAATTGAAGCAGTCTCCAGTCTCTGAGCCATCAGCACAGAGCCTGGTGTGGAGCTCGAGCTCGTGAACCTCGAGATCATGACCTGAGTCCAACCGACTGAGCCACCCAGGCGCCCCGATTAATTTATTATCCTATTCCCTTCAGGAACCCAATTTCAGAAAGGAAAAAAATTAACTTAAATTTATACCACTTGAAGTATCAGAATGGGAATCTAGGCCTCCTAATAGGCAATTCGACATTCTTTTCATATAACAGTGTTTAATTTATCTGCTTGGATGATAACATTTTTCTTTACATTTCAATGAGGGCTTTATGCAATTTTTTCTTATTGTTTTATGGAGGTCTTGGTTTCAGTATGCTCAATATCTAAACATATACTTCTGAATTTTGCGCTACTCCGTTAATATTTGTCTTATTTTTATTTATTTATTTTTTTTTAATGTTTATTTTTGAAAGCGAGAGACAGTGTGAGTGGGAGAAGGGCTGAGAGAGACAGAGACAGAATCTCAAGCAGGCTCCAGGTTCTGAGCTGTCAGCACAGAGTCCCGTACGGAGCTCGAACTCACAGAGTGGGAGATCATGACTTGAGCCAAAGTCGGATGCTTAACCAACTGAGAGACGCAGGCGCCCCAATATTTGCCTTATTTTTAATAAAATTACATCGTTTAAGTTACTATTGCTTTATAATCATTTCCGATTTTCTAATCACAAAATGCTATCCCAAGATAGCACTTAATCTACCCTGAGACCCCTATGTAGTAATGAGAACACAGCTGAGACCAAGAAATATTTTAAGGAAAAGCAACATTAATTTTTTGTGGTGTGAAGGAAGGGAGACTAGTTATAGAAGTATGTTCACTCAATACTCTTTCTTGTGCCTCTACTATGTGCTAAGCACCTGGAATACGGGAACCAGTAAAGATAGGGTTGTGTTGCATGGCCTGTGAAATCAGAGAGCCTTGGGTTCAAATCCCTGCAGATTCTTGCTCGTTATGTGACCTTCAGCACATGAGTTTCCCTCTTCTGTGAAGTGGAGATCCTACCACCTACCTTGTAGAGCAGTTATGATGTTTAGAGATAATGTCCTTAATGTGCCAGGTACACACTA
Organism: Panthera tigris; assembly: GCF_018350195.1. Lineage (NCBI taxonomy): Eukaryota > Metazoa > Chordata > Mammalia > Carnivora > Felidae > Panthera > Panthera tigris. The sequence continues at coordinate 53,464,954 of NC_056671.1, read as the reverse complement.
GGCACTCAGTAAACACCATATATTTACTACTATTTGATCCTTGTTCTTGAAGAGTTGGAGCTCCATGATGGAAGCAACTACATGTGTCCTGTTCACTCCTGCATTCCCAGTACCTGGAAAATTGTTTCCCATTTCATCTCTACCTCTCACTGACTTAACCTTGGCAAGTAACTAATCTTATCCTGCAAAATGAGAACTATCTCTGCTTTGCAGGGCTGTTTGTGTATTTAAAACACATCATTTAACATTCTGAAGCTCAGTCATTATATGAGCTCAGTCCTTGGCACAAATATTAAATGGCTGCTATTGTTATCATTGAAGCAAATACTTTTACTACTGCATAGCAAGTGCTATACCTGAGACGTTACACTATATGTTCAAATGTTATACTCAAAACAACAGTTCAAGACCTAAAAAGGGAATCATTAATTTTGCCCAGGAAATCAGCAAAAGCTTCAGCCAAGCTGCTGGTAACTGAAATGAGTCTGGAAGAACGAGCCAGCAATGCCACAGTGAGGAACATCAACAGGCAGAAAAATCAATGTGGGAAACGGCAGGAGATCTAAAAGGACAGGCCTGCTTAGGCAATGGGAAAAGCTGTAGGAGGCTGAAGACAGGGCATGTGGCAGGAAGTAGTAGGACATGAGTCTGGAAGGATACACTGGGACCAGTTCTGCTCAATAGATGGTTCATTTGAGCACCTATTCTGGTTTCTGGAGGCCCCATGTCAAGAGTCAGAGGTACAGAGATGCTAACCCCTGGCCCAATGATTAAGGAGCTTTGAGATCTAGCGAAGGAGAAAGATACAGAAAGCCTGGAACTTTAAGTAGCTTTTGTTTTTCGTCTGATTTTAATAGGAACTAGTGGAGATGAGACTTCAGTCTTCTGCTGTACATCTACCAGAAGGACATTGTAAAACAGGCCAACAGCTATAGTACTCTAAAGACTTTTTGTGTGTCTTACATTGAAGGATCTGACCTGAAGGAGGAGAGGGTAAGAATAGGAAGGGGAAAGAAATGGTACGAGAGTTACTAATCATTACCAAGTACCTAAGTGTTCACCTATACTCTCCCTACCGCTGCCAATGGCTAATATCAGCTCATCCTTTATTATTTGCCTCTACTCAGTGCTCCTGGGCCACGCTACTCAGATTAGGAATCAACCATTGTGCAGTGTGCATTCAACAGATGTTGGCCTCATCCCAGTATGGACTTTATCTGATGGTGAACGGCACAGGTGAAAAACAGCCTCCAGATTAGAAGCTACAACCAACTTCAATCCTTCGGAACATCTATTACAATGGACACCCAGATCTGTGGTTTAGGTTAACTTTTCCACAGCAACCATTTGATGCCAAGCGCCATTTGGGGAAGAAATTTAAAATTCCTGAGTCAAAAAAAAAAAAAAAAAGAGACATGCACCAAAAATAATTACAGACAAATATGTAACCAAAATTAAGGTACCAGACTGCACATCTAATTTAGTAAGAGTTTGAAAGCAAATTTAATACAGATTTTTCTTCCTTCCAAAACATATTCTCCCACTACCCAGTCAAGTCACAGATATTCTAAATATCCACAGAAATAAACCTCTGTGGGCAGGTGGCTCAGGCTCTAGTCACCACAATTTATGTTCCAAACCAATAAAAGTCCCGTCCCTTCCCTTAAGGAATGAATCTCAGGAGCAAGGCAGAAATTAAGAGACTATTGCATCCTTTGAATGAAATGATGTTTTCTTTAATATCTTATTTTTCGTAATCACTATATCCTTCTATGTGCTAGGTTGTCTTCCAACAGCTGGCCAAGCAGTGTTGAACCAAGAGGTTCCATGACTTCGTGAACCGAATAACTTACAGGGAAAGACAGACATGAAATGAATACACAATTACAAATTGTGATGAATAAGAAAAAAAGAGGAGAGAAAAGCAAGAGCTACAAGTAATTTGGGGGTCAAGGAGGGCTTCCCCGAGGAAGTGAGATTTAAGAGGAGTTCTAAAGGATAAATAAGAGCCAACCACTGAAAGAAAAAGAATAGCCAGAAAGTGTGGCTCTTGTTGAAACATCTTCCCTTTAGAGGACAAAATACCAAATTTCTCTCAAAAGCGGTCTCACAATTCAATCTGAAGCAAGCTGTTTATGTCATTGGCCTCCTTTGAGTTTAATATTCCAGAAATTTTTTTAAATAAAACATTGCAGATGGGGCACCTGGTGGCTCAGTCATGTAAGCATCTGACTTCGGCTCAGGTCATGATCTCACAGCTTGTGAGTTCGAGCCCCACGTCGGGCTCTGTGCTGACAGCTCAGAGCCTGGAGCCTGCTTCGGATTCTGTGTCTCCCTCTCTCCCTGCCCCTACCCTGCTTGTGCTGTCTCTCGTAAATGAATAAATGTTAAAAAAAATTTTAATAAAACATTGCAGAATATTACTACTGTGTGGCAAAAAGGAGCTGTTGGTTGTTGTTGTCGTTTCTAAGTTTATTTATTTTGAGAGACAGAGAACAAGTGTGGGAGGGGCAGAGAGGGAGAGAGCAAAAATCCCAAGCAGACTCCATGCTGTCAGTTCAGGGCCCAACCCGAGCTGAAACTAAGAGTCAGACGCTTGCCTGACTGAGCCATCCGGGCACCCCAAGGAGCTGTTGGTTCTTAAAGCTGCATGTGAGAAAATTCAAAATTCCCTGATGTTCTTAACCCACTACCCCAGTCTTACGAAAAGAAAGAAAAGATTAGTTGCTTGGGGTTCGATCTCTGAGTTATCTAATTTTATCTAGAAGGCAGAATCATTTGCTCAAATCTCTAACTGCCATGAAACTTCTTATGCCAGATAGGTCAGATGATGTCACTGATCTTATCTACAAGCAAACCCAGCAACCCTGCCCCTGAAAGCAATGATTCCTTGCTAACTTCCAAACCAGTCCAGAATCAGCCTTGGACATAGGACTTCTCCGAGAGGTGTTTCCCCGACTGAGGATCCCTAAGCATGTGAACCTCAACTATGCCACAGTACCTGCTTCCAGCCTTTTCATAATCAAAGCATATCTCCTGAATTCTAGTGGCTCTAGATCCTTCAGAGTGACACCTGTCTTGATTTCCTATTCAAGCATGGAACATTAACATAGGAAGCTGAAGGTCTTCTGTGCTAGAAGCCACCTAGACGGCCCTCGTGTTATTACTGAACCATGGATTTTGTGAACAATCTGCTCCTGCCTCAAGGCCACAATTGCATCCTGGTCTTGTGAAATTCATTACTTCACACCCCTTCCAGCTTGGGTTCCCCAACAGTGAGGGTACACGGCTTCCTTGAAATCTCCACTGGCCTTGGTTTTATGTAGTTGCAAAAGTGGTAGTAGCCCACCATTATCACCTGACTCACTTACTACCACCCGGTGAAAAGGGCATCATTATCATCATCATCCCCATTTTAGGAATGATGACACAGAGGTGAAGACATTAATGGGATTTGCACCAAAGATGATCTCCTCTAAAGCTAGGTTTCAGCTATTAATTCTATGGGCAATCTGATCCCACCATTTCTGGTTTATTTCTGCCCTTGGGTCGGCTTTCTTCAATGATGTCTGTGACCTCTAAATCAAGGAAGACCTAGCTTCCATGGGCACCTTTAATCTGATAGGCAAACTGAGGAGCACGAGGACTGGGCTTCTGTTGGAGCCACGTACACAGTACCAATGGACAGACCAGTACACGGCCTGCCCCAGATTACTCCTGTGATGCAGCCTAAGACCAAGGCCCAAGGCACCTGGTGTTCCTCCAGTCAGAGTAGCACTTGGGTACTAGTGGTTAGGACTCAGGCTGCGTGATAATACCTCCACAGGGTAGTCAGCAGACAAGGAAGCACTTAGAACTCAGTACATGGTAGCTATTATTATGCCATCCTAACTCTTTCTTCTAACTTCTTCTAGCTCCCCAGGGACCTATCATAACATAGCTCCTTAGCCCAGTTCCTCCCACAGAGCAACTTACAAGCCGTAAAAGCCCGTGACAGTCTCCCCTGCTCTCCCAACACATATCAAGCCATTCCAAGAACCAAAATGCCTAAGCCATTAGGATCAATAACAAATATCTTTGATCATATTGTGTGGCTTTTCTTGTGAACCTGTTAGTAGATCATAGGGGTCGACCATGCTCTGGAAATTAGACTACTGTGTTCAAGTTGTGGCTCTGCTACTTAACAGCTGTGTGACCTTGTAAGACTTAGTTAACTTCTCTGAGCCTCAACTTACCATTTGTAAAATGGAGGTAATCACACCTATCTTCTAGGATTGTTGAGAGAACTATCCTTGTATCTATCTATCTGTTTATCTATCTATCTATCTATCACCTATCTATCTAATATACCTATGTTTCAATCTCATCACTTTCCAAAAGGATTTTATGGAGCAAAATAACCTTAAAATTCAAATTAAAAAACAAAACAAAACTCATATCTATATAAATGATACACATACATATATGTCTGTGTGTGTATACACACACACACATATATATATAACATAAACTAAAATAAAACTCAAAATAATCTTCGAGGTATCATTTTATATCTGCTAGACCTTTAATTTTCTTTCCTTCTTTCTTTCTTTCTTTCTTTCTTTCTTTCTTTCTTTCTTTCTTTCTTTCTAAAAGTTTATTTATTTAGGGGTGTCTGGGTGGCTCGGTCAGTTGAGCGTCCCACTCTTGGTTTCTGCTCAGGTCACCATCCCACAGCTTTGTGCGTTAGAGCTCCCCCTGTGTCGGGCTGTGCACTGGCAGTGTGGAGCCTGCTTAGGATTTTCTCTCTCTCTTCTCTCTGCCTCTCCCCCACTCGTGCTGTCTCTGTCACTCTCAAGATAAATAAACTTAAAAAAAATAAAGTAAAGTTTATTTACTTATTTTGAGAGAGAGAGAGAGAGAGAGAGAGAGAGGGCGGGGAGGGGCAGAGAGAGAGGGAGAGAATCCCAAGCAGGCTCCACTCTGTCAGCTCAGAGCCCAACATGGGGCTGGATCTCACAACTGCGAGATCATGACCTCAGCCCAAATCAAGAGTCAGATGCTTAACCAACTGAGCCACCCAGGCGACCCTTTTATTTTAATTTTAAAGTAAATGTACCCACTGTTGGCCAGGTTAAGATGAAGGTGGTTTACTCATCAATCGCTTACACAAATATAAATTGACTCAACCTTTCTGGAATGCATTTTAGAAGTATATTTCAAGAACTATTATAAAGTTTGCTCTCTTGGTCCCAGAAAGATAAATCTAAGGATTTCCTCTCAGGAAAAAAAATCCAATAGAAGGAAGAGTTCAAATGTACAATATGAATTCACATCCTAAAATTGGTAACAAGGGTACAAAAATAGTAAAATGGCTAAGTAATGTACCCATCACCACCCTGCTTTCCCTCACAACTATACCAAAATGAAAATCATAAAAGTTACACTGCAAAGCAGAACTAAAATGCCAGGCTGAAAAGAAAAAAGGAAGCATTGCAGTGAACCTAGGAAATGATAAGCAATATGTATATTTATTGTGCACGCATATGGATAAATACTCAGACTGTGAAATAAAACAACAGATTGAAGATGAATAACTTCCTACTGCTCATTTCTAGTGAATTATTGTGATAACCTTATTTGCATTATTAAAAAATGTTTTTAACTTAGGACGTGACCACAGTTAGTATACTCAAGTTCGATTTTAGCTGTGTAGTTTTGATCGTCTTAGTTGATTATGCCCATAATTATCTGTAAGAGATAATGTCTAAGTTCATAAATGACCGAGTGATTGCACATTAGTAATTCTTACCACTCACATATTGTTAACAGTCACAGAATTGCCACAACCTTGACATAAACTATCTTTCATAATATATCTACAAGCAGAAGCCTATTGAATGGATTTCTAGTGTATACCGAACTTAGACTTTGCAGAAGTATATAGTAACAAAATTCCTTACCACAGATCTCCTTTCTGATCTGTGATGAGTGATACAGTGATCCAGCAAGCTGTCTTCATCCAGTTCCCTCTGACAAAATGGACATACACACCTGGAAATTGCACAGAATACAAAAACGACTAAAATTGATAGCATTTAACTAGAGCTAAGCAATAGAACGTAGGCGGATCTAGTTTCCAGCCCTTGTTCTGGAAACTTCCAGATTTGACATTATTTTTCTGATCCTGATAATGGTCAGATGCCTATGCCTTTTCTCATGGAGAAAAGTTAAGTATCCTCCCAGGGCCACCGTGGAGAAATGGCTAGAGCAGCACGTGAAGCACTTTATTCTCTTTGGAAGCGAAGTGCAGTCTGAGCACCCATTTACTGACAAACCGGGACCACGTCACCCAGCTGTCCCTGGGTTACTTTTTCTCTTTCTCTTCCTCCCTCTCCTAATTCAGGAAACATAACTGGGTGTTGTTTGTTCTTCAGCCCCACCAGCATATTGCTACAGGTGACTATAAGGAGTATTTGACCTTTACGTCCGTGCTGTCCAGTACAGTAGCTATTAGCCATATACGTCTGTTGTCACTTAAAGTGTGGCTATTGAAATTGAGTGATGCTGGAAGTACAAAATGCACTGTGAGTTTCAAACGCTTAATATAAAAAAAAGCAAAATATCTCAAAAATGTTTATATTGATTACATGTTCAAATGGTAACACTTAAGCTACCTTTGGTTAAATAAAATACACTAAAAATTAATTTCGCTGTTTCTTATTGCCTTTTTAGTGTGGTTATTAGAAAACATAAACTCACATATGTGTTCTATTGGACAGTGCTGCCTTAAACGCATAGGTACAATATGGAGGCTTGAAATTTTTTGCTTGCTATCATAGATATAACTTCCTGTTCCCTAAGACTTATACCCTTAAGAATTTTAAAAATTTGAATCATGAAGCAGTTAAGTTCTTCTATGAAGCAAAGATTTCTATCTTAAATGCAAATCTTACTCCATCCTAGAAGACTGATTAATCAACAACCCTCCTCATTTTCTATTATTTTGTTTATTACTTAATTCTAACTAGCAGAAGAAATTAGGATTTAAATTAGCCTGGATATATTTTTATATTTTTATAAAGGCTAACAACCTTACAATCAAACGCATACATTTTCCTAACCCATTTATTGTCCTTCCTTCCTACTGGTCCTTGCAACCAAGCTAATAGAATTCATACTCTTCTTTGAGCTAAAATACTCATTTAAAATTTATAACATCATGGTATAAAACTAACCCTACAATAAATGGATACATTTGCAAAGCAATCTCTAGTAAAACAAAGGAAGGGGGCAATCATCTAGACTTTCAGGTTAGGAAATTTGAGCTTTCAGTGCATTTTCTTAAAATAAGTAAAACTACATTTTCCTTCAGGAGAGGGAAAAAAAGTCACACTCCTACTGAATATCACTATTCATAACTGAGCTCATACTTAGATTAATGGTTTCAAAGCCATCAGCCCATGCAGGAAAACACAAATCATTTCCATATTTTTTTGGTAGGGAGAGACTCCAACCTTTGTAATTACTCTGGCCATCAAGAGAGTAATGGCTCAGATTCATTTCTCTTTTTTTAAAGGAAAAAATAATAATGATCACTATTCTTCATTGCCCCTACTAACCATTTCCATCCTTCCTCCAGCCCCATAAGATTACCCACAAAAAAGACGCCTGCCCCAGACCTGTTCTTCCTTGTTAGACTATATACTGAGGTGTCACTTCCTCCCTTCTAAAGACAAACCAGCAACACAAGAGGAAACGAGCTGGGGCACTGAGCAATGGCAGTGGAAGAGTGAAAAAGAATCCAGGATCTACGTCAATCTATTAGTCAGAAAATAGAGCCGTGAGGAACTTGAACAGTTCCATGTTTTAGTTTTGGATCTTCCTTAATACAAACTTGTCTGAGGAAGTTCTTCCAATCTCTGCAGCGCTTGGTTGGTACCCCCATGCAAAGTTTTTCAAGTACAGAAAGCAAAATTCTTTTGTAAAATGATTACCAATAGTAGGTGTTATGGTTCAGAGCCTAAACACAACTCCATACATATTTTCACAATAAAACAGTTAACTGTTCCAGTCTATTAACTTCTCTCCCAAGCATATCAAATTTAGCATTCAACTACGTTGTGCTGAAACAAACCTTGTTGCCGTCTCCCCAAGTTCTTGCAGTGGTCCATACTTATCTATATACTTCTGACAAGATCTTATGTGTGCCCTCATTTCGCTGAGGCAAACCTATATAAAAGCAAATTCAAAATAAATTGCCTGTTGCAAGGGGGCTCAATGAAGTCTTATGATCCAGCTTTATTACTTTCATTATTTCAAATAAGGTCATATATAGTGTGGGGTCAGTTGATTAAAAGGATGCATTCATGACAACAGCACAACAAAGTTAAGGGATTATCACAAATAACACTTTAGAAATTTCTCTAATACTTCGAAGACCCAAATGTTGAGTTCTTGAATTTGGTTCTTCCAGAAAGCATATGTTTTTTAAAGTGGAAAGACATTTATTAACTCAAATTTACTTTTTTTGGATGCCATTACCTAATCTGGTGATGGTTAAGAAGTAAGAAAGAAAAAGGGGAGAGGAAAAAGAGAGCAAGGTGGAGGAAAGAAAAAAGAAAACAGTAAAAAGAGACAGAGGGAAAGGAAAACAATGACAGATAAAAAGAGCCAATAGATGGATTTTAATTTTAAAGACGGTCATAGTAAGTAAAGGAAATCCTGTCCCTCAGGGAAAGATATAAATACCACGGTTTTATAATATATCCAATGGTATTACATGAATTCACAATACACAGTATACTTAATGGCCCCATTAAGAGCAAACATAAAAGACAGTTCTTACAGTCCATTTTTACCAAGGCAGAATAAAGAGCCCTTGTTCCTCCAGATATACATTCAGAGATCCTAACCATGAGGCTGTCTGTGGCTAAATAACACATATTCTACTAAATGTTTCATTAGAAACTGATAAGATCTTGTGCTAAAAGAAGCTTTGTACTGCTGTGGTAAGGTGGTCGACCCACCCTGCTTCGTTTCACTCAAACTACGGAAGTTAAACCTCAAACATGAAATCTAACGTGTAAGGAAACTGTTATAATTGCTTAACAAAAGACAAAAACAAAAGCAAGTGGAAAAGTGAAAACATATCCTTGTTTTACACATATCCACCTAAAAGATGTACAAAGTAGGACCGATTGAGGTAGCTGTCAAAACACTGTTTTCCAACTTTTAACAACCAACTTTATACGTCAATTCTCTCACATCTCGTTATTACTTTTGTTAAAAGTTCTTCCTTTGTATTTCTTGAACAACAAAGATAAACATTCTTCATACAAATTAGAAATTTGGGGACTGTATACTGACAAATGAATTGATAAATTCATGGAGTGTCTACTCTAGACACAAAATTGTAGAAGACATTGTAAGAGATGGCAAGCCACTGCGCTTGCTCTATAGGTGCTTATAATCTAATAGAGGGGGGCAAAACCACATGTAGACAAGTAGATAGGAAACTGTTTGATACTGGGAACTCCAATACTAAGGCCAGGCCTCTGAAATGGAAATCTGGCCGTGACTCTGAAGAATAGGTAGAGTCTAAAATGGCTCTAGAAGGTGGGGCGCCTGGGTGGCTCAGTCAGTTAAGTGTCTGACTTTGGCTCAGGTCAATCTGGTAGCTCGTGAGTTCAAGCTCAGCATTGAGATCTCTGCTTCGAATCCTCTGTCCCCCACCTCTTTCTGCCCCTCCCCAGCTGGTTTTCTCTCTCTCTCTCTCTGTCTCTCTCTCTCTTTCAAAGTAAAGAATAAACTTTAAAGAAGGAATGGCAATATTCCTGGCAAGAGGAATAACATAAAAAGGAAGAGACAGAGGGGCACTTGGGTGTCTCAGTTGGTTGAGTGTCTGACTTTGGCTCAAGTCATAATCTCATGGTTCATAAGTTCGAGTCCCGCATTGGGCTCTGTGCTGTCAGCATGGAGCCTGCTTCAGATTCTGTGTTTCCCACTCTCTCTGCCCCTCCCCTGCTTGTGCTCTGTCTCTCAAAAAAATGAAAACACATTAAAAAAAATTAAAAAAAAAAAAAGAAGTGACTGTTGTAAGAAATACCTCAAAGGAAAAATCAAAATACTTGTGAATAATCAGATATAAGGGGTGAAAAAAGGAAGGGGATTTCTATCCAGGATAATTGAGAGAATATTCTTGTTTCTGATAGACACCAAAGGTGGGATAAAAACTAGATGACAGAATACTACAGTGATTTGGATTTGTGCATGTTGAATTTTATATGATGACAAAACATATCAAAGTAAAAATAAGCAATAATCTATTATTATAAATATTAAAAGCTATTGATTTTGAGCATTTACCATGTTCCAGACAGTGTTAAAAGCCATACATGTTTTATCATTTTCCCTTACAACCATCCCATGGCATGAACACTATCTTTTTTTCTTTTTTAAAGTAGGATTCATACCCAGCACAGAGCCCAATGAGGGGCTCAAACTCATAACCCTGAGGTCAAGAAGACCTAAGCTGAGATCAAGAGTAGGACCCTTAACTGACTGAGCCACCTAGGCACCTCATGAACACTATCTTTTCCCTCATTTTACAAAAAGATGAACTAATACTTAGATGATAACGTCCCCAAATCACAATGAATGACAGAATTCGTGTTTGATCCCAGGATGTCTGACTCCAAAGACCATGCATACATTCTGTAGTCAGACAGCCATGAACAGATTATGGAGTCTTACATAAATATTCAAAAAAATATATTAAGCACTGTGCACCAGTCACTTTTCAAAGTGCTGGGTACGCAGTTGCCAATAAAATAGACAGTCCTTTACCCTCATGGAAATCAAATCTGGTGGGGATAACTGACATTATATTAAAAAATCCCAAAAGCATAATTCCAAATGGTGATGAATAGTACGAAGAGAAAGCATAGGGTACTAAGAAAACATAACATAGATTAACAATCAAGAAAGGTTCTCTAAAAAATTCAGATCCTCAGCACGTAATCTCTCTTTTGATCTCTAGACTTCATATAATAATTATCCCCCCCTTAGCAGTTCAAATGTAACATATTTAAAACTCTGTGGATTCTTCTCCAAATTTGCTCCCTATAACAGCACCTTCACCTACGCATGTCAGAAACCTGGGAGGATTCTTCTGACACTTTATATTCTCACTCACCCCCACATCCAGTCAGTTACCGATTTCCTTCCACTGCCTCTCCTAAATACCCCTCGAAACAATCCTTTATCCTTGTCTAACGCTCTCGCCCTAACCCACCTTTCTTACCTTAGCCATCCCAATAGCCACTGAACTGGCTTCATCAATCCTGATGTGCCCCCTCCAAATCATTCTGCGCTCACATGCCAGAGCAGTATCTTAAAAATATAAACCTGATCGAAAGCTTACACTCAGTGACTCACTACTGCATTTAGGATAAAATCTAGAATCTTCCCATGGTCTTTGACACCTCACATGATCTAACCAGGCTAGTAGGAAACCCGCAGAAAGATGTGATCAACGGAGAGAAACACTGCAAAGTCCAGAATACAGGAGGAAATATGCCACTGGAATTAGGCCAGTAGGCAACGTGATGGGGGCGGGGGAGGTCACAGGACCGACGGGAAGGGAGGAAATGGAAGCGGTGGGTGAAAGCATTTGTCTGAAAAATTAGGTGATGGTAGGAGTCAGGGGCCAATTGCACCACAGCCTACACATATGAGAACAGAGAGAAGGAAGGGGAGAGGCAGAGACAATAAACTTTAGAAAGTCAGGGTAGGATGAAGACAAAGGCATGGGTGAAATGATCAGCTGCATAACAATTTCCTCAGCAGTCCAAGCCGGGAACCGTGAGCACAGGCAGAGGGCCACTTACCAGGCTGTCACACTCAGCGCAGTTCTGGTACTCTGATTTCATTCTTCTGGCTACATCAGTTGCTGGAACTCCTTCTGAAGGAAGATATGCCCGGCAATAAGGGCAGGTCCATTTATTGTTCTTTAGACTGGTAGCGATACAGGAACGGCAGAATCTGCCCAGAAGAAACCAAGAATACATCACTCTCCTGAAAAGGTATAAAGGAGCCACCACTCTGTGTTTGTTTGTGCACACTGTATTTTCACGGCACCTTGCACGCTAGGAGCTGTACTACCAAATGCAATGTGCATTTGCATCCCCTGCTTGGCAGACAGTCTCTTGCTTTCACATGAGACTTCTTTGGAGTCACAACTCACTTCATGCACTGCATGCACTGAAACAAAAGAACACAAAGTAGTGGAATAGAATTCCCATAAACAGAATGAAAACCATAACCCAAAGGATACTTAATGTGTTCTTTCTTTTCTTTAATTCTGGGGGGAATTCGGGGAGAAAATAGGTCTTTGCTCTGTGGGATTTTGTATGTTAGAGAAGAAAGTAGCAAGAAGTCAAGGAGGCAAAATACCACACATGTTATTATTCTGATAAACTAATCGTAATGTCTGGGCACCTGGGTGGCTCAGTCGGTTGTGTGTCCAACTTTGGCTCAGGTCATGATATTGCAGGTCGCGAGTTTGAGCCCCGTGTCCAGCTCTCTGCTGACAACTCAGAGCCTGGAGCCTGCTTCGGACTCTGTGTCTCCCTTGCTCTCTGACCCTCTCTCTGCCGCTCGCTTTCTCTCTCTCTCTCTCAAAAATAAATAAACATTTAAAAATATTTTTTTAATTGTTATATGCGCACAAAGGATGCTGACATTTGCATTGTTCTTGAGGCATTTGCTTGATGTTTATGCCTGTCCAACATCCATTTCCTCTTTCTTGCAATAGCATCCTGATTTTGCTCTGCAGGAACTACACCTCTTATATGAGACACAATCTGGTGGGACCTCAGTCACGGTGCCCACAATCCCCTGCTGAAGACAAGAGCACCTGGAATGGGCCAGACTCAGTAAACCCTCTCTCTAGAAGATGAACACTAAACAGACTGACATAAAGACCGGTTCAGCAACAACTTGATGGGATTGTCCTGCTCTTTATTTGGAATCCCAGATCTGTCTAGATCCCTACCCTTTCTTTTTTCCTAGATGTTTTGCTTTTATTGTTGTTTAGTAACTTTTTATTTGAAGTAACTTTAAACTTCGTACACTGGTGTTTTTTTTTAATTTTTTAATGTTTTATTTATTTTTGAGACAGAGAGAGACAGAGCACGAGTGGGGAAGGGGCACAGAGAGAGGGAGACACAAAATCTGAAGCAGGTTGCAGGCTCTGAGCGGTCAGCACAGAGCCCGACACAGGGCTCGGACCTACGAACAGTGAGATCATGACCTGAGCCGAAGTCAAACACTTAACCAACTGAGCCACCCAGGCGCCCCTTTTGTTTTTTATTTTTAACAAACTTTAAAACACTTCCAAGTGCCTTAATTCATTTGACCTTAACAAACCCCTAGGAAAGATCACTATTGCCACTTCTAGAAGAGGAAATTGAGGTACATCAGGGTTAAATTACTTCTGCAAGGTCACAACTGTAGAAAGTACCTGAACTTGGTTGGTCTTAAGCTGGGTTTTCCGACTCAGAATTCAGTAACCGTTCTTTCAAGAGAAATTCCTACCAGAATCAAGAGATCGAAGTCCTCTGCTGTATTTTCCTTCTCTGTGCTTCAGGTGATTAACAGGTGATTAACTGCAAGTTGTAAGGCACATTCTGCCCTCGCACTTCTTTGAGTTCCTAACAAGTGGTTCTCAGAGTGTACTTTTGAAGGGTATTTATTTCAAGTGGTCCATATGCTCAAATTATACTTCTGACACAATACCTTCGGTTCGTTTAATTTAGGAACAAGCGGATGATACTTTGTTTTTGTTTTTAGTCAACTAAAAATCTTCCCCTTTCCTCACAACTTACTTGAGTTTTATACCAAGACAAACAGAAGACTAATATTGATGCCCTGCCCTGTGGTGGACCCTAATGGACCCAGGTAGTTTTGGTCGGGGCTCAAAAGTCTGTGTAGAAGGTCTTCAACTTACAGTGGTGCCACTTACGGTTGTTTGACTATAGTGATGCAAAGGCGATACTCATTCAGGAGAAACTATACTTCAGATTTCGAATTTTGATCTTTTGCTGGGCTAGGAATATGCAGTATGATGCTCTCTTACAATGCCGGGCCCTCCCAGTCAGTCACTCAGGGAAACAACCAATACACTTAAAACCATCCTACACCCATATGACCATTCTGTTTTGCACTTTTAGTACAGCAGTCAATAATCATAGGAAATATTCAACACTTATGAAACAGGCTTTGTATTAGATGATTTTGCCCAACTGTAGGCTAATGTAAGCGTTCTGATCATATTTGAGTAGGCTACAGGCTAGGCTAAGCTATGAGGTTTAGTACGTCAGGTGTATTAAATGCATTTTCGACTTACTTTAATTTAGGATGGCTTTACCAGAACAAACCCCATGTGAGTCAATAAAGAGCTGTAGTCCTTTTTAAGTCATCTCAGTTCCTCCCAGTGACCAGCAGAAGCAGCAACACTTTGAGACTGTGGGTGTACTCGTATAAACCAGTGGGCTTTACAGAGTACATTTCTATGGTCATTTTGTGGGTCTTGCAAGTGTTTTTGTAACTACAACTGATAACTACAATGGAAATGCCCAGGAGTTTTCATGAAAAGTAGCACACTTCAGGCATTAAAAGAAACCAAGTCCCTCAACTATAATTCCCCTACATTATTTACACAATGATAGACGTGGCAGGAAACTCTCAAATGAGCATACATCGACGTTATTGCATTATATGAGAGAATATTCGTTGCGATTCTGGTAGATCAGTCAATTAGTTGTCCTCAGCTTAACAAACGTGATTATTAAATGGAGAACACACATCAAGGCTAAAGTGTTTTGGAACAAACTGACCTTGCTGGTTTTGAGTACATAAAAACCACGAGTCTTTAAAGTGTTACCAATAAGGAAATGAACTTGATCCCACTGCAACTTAAGTCTCATGTTTTAGAGTGCAGAAATAAGATTGCAGAACTACTTAGTTCAAAAAAGTCTGAGGTTAGCGGTTAGTTAGTCATTGGGCTCTGCGCTGACAGCTTGGAGCCCGCTTCGGATTCTTTCTCTCCCTCTTTCTCTGCCCCTCCCCAGTCCATCCCCAGCTCCCCAGAAGCATTCTCATTCTCTCTCTAAGATAAATAAAAACTTAAAAAAAAAAATTTTTTTTTAATCTGAGGTTAAAATTCTCCCCTTAAAGGTACAGTTATCAAATTCAAATCTTGTGAACTGGAGAATTTAATATCCTTACTCTAGTACATTAGCATAAGAAGTATACAAGTGATCAAGCATTATATGAGTTATCTAATTAGAATCCATATGGGGGTATTCAGGTTTAGGTAATGTGTGTATATATATAAGCTATGTAACAAGGTACAAAAGCAAGGTAACTCAAAAATACAACCTCTTGGAAAGCAAAGTGTAGAACTATGTATATAGTATAAGCTATTTATAATTTGTAGATGTATAAAAGCATCTAGAAGGATTAAAAAAAAAAAAAAAAAAGAACATTTACCTACCCGTTGGAGAAATGGGAACGGAAAAGAAGAGGTGGGTATGTGGTAGAAGGAGGAGATTTTCATCGTCGAATTTCAAGTTTAACCCTATAACCGTATTACCTACACAATAAATGATTCTTTAAAAAAGTTAATCAATTATAATCATTCAGGATAAATGGTCTGGTAGTTTTTTATAAAACAAAATATATAGGCACCCTTTGGTCCTGCAATACCAAGCCCATGTTTTCACTCAAGAGAAGTGAAAACATATGCCTATTTGTACAAGAATATTAATAAGGAATGTTTTCCTAACAGCCCCAAACTTGAAATAACCCAGGTGTCAGCAACAAGAAAATGAATAAACAAACTGAGGCATATTCCCCCAATGGAGTACTACACAACAACAAATTACAATACACACAGCAATATGGATGAATCTCAAAGACATACCAAGTGAGGAGTGCCCGGGTGGCTCAGTGGGTTAAGCGTCTGACTCTTGATTTCAGCTCCGGTGATGATCTCACAGTTTGTGGGATCCAGTCCCGAGGTGGGCTCTGTGCCGACAGTATGGAGCTTACTTGGGATTCTCTGTCCCCCTCTCTCTCTGGCCCTCCCCGTGCGCATACTCACTCTCTCTCAAAATAAATAAACATTAAAAAAAAAAAAAAAGATATACTGAGCGAAAGAAGCCTGACACAACAGAGCACATCCTGTATAAACTCTTATATGAAGTCTTAAAACTGGCAAGACTGACCTATGGGATAGGAAAAAACTCACAACAATGGTTGCCCATGGGGGAGACATGGACAGGGATTGGCTGGCGATATGCGGACATGAGGGAACTATCTGGAGGTAACGAAAATTTCTGTACCTCAATAGGGGTTATATCTAGGAGGTATTCATTTCACTACAGGTGTAATTTACCCCGAAAAAACATAAACAAATACTGAAGTCTGGTTAGTACTATGTATGTTGAGAGAAGAAGGAATTGAGTGTGCTGATTATTGTAATCTACTCTGAAATGTATCCAAAAGTAAGGTGGATCAATGATGGATAGGTACGCGATAAAATGAGATAAAAGCAATATAGCAAAATTAACAATTGTAGAATCTAGTTGGTGAATATCTAGGTGTTCACTGCACAATTTCTTCCAATTTAGTTGTAGTGAAGTTCTTCATAATAAAACGTTAGGGGAAAAAACGTTAGGGAAAATTAACCATCTTACTATGACTTAAAGTTTGTTTACTCCTGAGAAAAAGTTAGCTGAAATTTAGGAAGGGAAATTTTTGGAGGATGAGAAACCTGAAATGTTTAATGGAACATGAAGAGAAAAACATTAAAAAAATTTTTTTTTAACATTTATTCTTTTTTTTTTTGACAGAGAGAGACAGAGCACGAGTGGGGAGGGGCAGAGAGAGAGGGAGACACAGAATCTGAAGCAGGCTCCAGGATCCGAACTGACAGCACAGAGCCTGATGCGGGGCTCGAACTCACAGACCATGAGATCACAACCTGAGCCGAAGTCAGATGCCCAACCGACTGAGCCACCCAGGCGCCCCGAAAAAAACATTTTTAAAAATATTTTTTTAAGGACATCCAAATTCCATCTGAAGAAAAGATTATGCTGCATTTATGCTTACTTAAATAAATTTCTTTAAGTTTATTTATTTATTTTGAGAGTACGTGTGTGCGTGCACAAATGCACATGAGCAGGGGAGGAGGAGCAGAGAGAGAGGGAGAGTGAATCCCAAGCAGGCTCACAGGCTCCTTGCTACTAGCTTAGAGCCTGATATGGGGCTCAGTCTCACGAACTGTGAGATCATGACCTGAGCCAAAATCAAGAGTTGGACGCTTAACCAACTGAGCCACCCAGGCGTCCTACTTAAATAAATTTAAAGAGCGCAAAACAATTTGGAATACAATAAAAGGTTGAAGAGAGAAAATTCCATAAGGAATTTTTATAACCATCGCTTTTAGCAAGAAAAGTTAATCCATGGTTATAGAGAAGACTTTACGAGAGAATGCATAAATCTGCACAAACCTCCTTAGACCCACCCATACAAACATTCATGCACTGGTGACATTTTTAGTAATTGCTTACTATTGTCAGTTAGTGTTCGAGATGAAATCGTGGCAGTGCCAAAGGTCCCTGCTCTCAGAGTTCTAGAAATGGCAGAGAGGCAATAAGCAGGTAAACAAATAGACCGGCAAATGATAAATGCTTCGAGAAGAAAACAGTTGACAATAAAAATTGAGTGGGGCAGAGAGAGCATTTAGATGGGTGGTCCCTGAGATGATACTTGAAGGCACCACTCTAAGGAAGATCTGGGAATGGTTTTCCAAGCTGAAAACAAAGAGTACAAAAGACAGGGACGACGTTGCTGAGGTATAGAAAGCCAGCATGCTTGAAAGGCAGGAGGTCCCAGGGAGAATACCTGGAGATATGGGAAAGGGGAGTAAAGGGTCAAGAGACAGACCATAAAGCCATAACTAAGGGTCATCGGAAGGCACTGGAGGGTTTTAAGAAGGAGGGTGATGCAATTTGACTTACATTATATAGATCACTTGGGGTCCCTGAAGAACAGATTACAGAGGTACAAGAGCCTCCTAAGAGTGAGGAGCTTAGGTTTAAGTCATTGGAAGAGTAAGTTCAAGAGAGGGGGATGGCTTAAGACCAGCAAAGAGGCAATAGACAGTGTAAGTGGACAGACAGATTTAGGATTTATTTTGGAAGTGAGGCAAAGGGACTTATGACATACCAAATGACAACAAACATATGCCCTATTATAATAAGTAAAATGAGTCAAACACAAAAGACTACCTATTGTAGGATCCCAAAACGTAGTTACAGAAAGCAGATGGGGTTGTTGGAGCCAGGGGTTTGGGAAGGGAGTTGTCTACAAACAAGGTGAAGGAGGGGGACGTGGGTGACTCAGTCAGCTAAGTATCCGACTTCAGCTCAAGTCATGATCTTACAGTTCATGAGTTCGAGCCCCACCTTGGGCTCTCTGCTGCCATCTTGGAGTCCTTCAGATCCTCTGTCTTCTTCTCTCTGCCCCTCCCCTGCTTGCTCTCTCTCTCCCTCTCTCTCTCAAAAATAAATAAAAATTTTAACAAAAATGTTTTAAAAAAAAGAATTTGAAGGAACTTTTTAGGGTAATGTAATTAACTGTACTAGGTCTTGTTTGTGGAGGTAGTTATAGGATTATAAATAACTACCAAAATCCATCAACTTGTACACTGTGTGAATTGTACTGTATCACCTCAATAAAACTGAAAAACAACACAACAAAACAAAAATGCCCCAGTGATGGCACGCCTGGGTGGCTCAGTCGGTTGGGCTTCTGACTTTGGCTTGGGTCATGATCTCGTGTTTCATGGGTTTGAGCCCCGCGTCGGACTCTGTGCCGACAGCTGGGAGCCTGGAGCCTGCTTCTGTGTCTCCCTCTCTCTGTCCCTCCCCTGCTCATGCTCTCTCTCTTTCTCAAAGAATAAATAAACATTAAAAAAAATTTTTTTTAAATGCCCCAGGGACAATAGACTGGAAACAACAACATTGCATGAAGAAGAGCACCGAAATACATACAGCTCAGAACCATTCAGAATCCTTTTTAAAAAAAAATTTTTTTTTACATTGATTTATTTTTGAGAAACAGAGTGAGACAAAGCGTGAGCGGGGAAGGGGCAGAGAGAGAAGGAGACACAGAATCTGAAGCAGGTTCCAGGCTCTGAGCAAGCGGTCAGCACAGAGCCTGATGCGGGGCTCGAATTCACAAACTGTGAGATCATGACCCGAGCCGAAGTTGGACGCTCAACCGACTGAGCCACCCAGGCGCCCCAGAACCATTCAGAATCTTGCAGGCCTCCTTCCTACCCCACCCCAGGCACATAGTAGCTACTCAGTAAACTGAAATAACTAAATCACTTATGAGGAATGGATCAAAGGAGAATTTTCTGGGCAGGGCCCAACATTCCCATCAATAACACTGTTGTATCCTTCTGAAAGAACCCAAGGGATAGAAATGAACACAATAAGCGATTCCTATTTGTCTGCCCCCTCCTCACCTTCATAAGGTGGTTGAGAATGATCAATCATAAAAGACATAATCAGAATGAAGAGAAATTGGATGAAAGACAGAAGCTAAGGATAGAAGGCATTGCATTTTTTTTAAAACTACTTCAATGTTTTCAAAAATTCTGAGTGAGGGGCGCCTGGGTGGCTCAGCCAGTTGAGCATCCGACTTGGGCTCAGTTCATGATCTCACAGTTTGTGAGTTCAAGCCCCACATAGGGCTCGCTGTTGTCAGCCTGTCAGTGCAGAGCCTGCTTGGGATCCTCTGTCCCCTTCCCTCTGACCCTCCCCATTTGCGCTCTCCTAAAAATAAATAAATATTTTTTAAAAATTCTGAGGGAGTTGCCATTGTTTTAAAATCAGATCTTACAACTAAACCCAAATTTCTGACTTTTCATGAAAAGCTAGTCTCCTCCAAGTCTGGACTCAATTCCCCTGTGGTCATGTGGGCTAATGCCCCCATCCTGTGGAGTACTCACCCTCCACATTCATTTACATCACTTGTTGTTTGCAGCTCCTGAAGAAATGAATTATGGATTCATTCATATGGAAATGACTCTAAGATCTTTGAAACCAGATGGAAACTTAAATACCCTGCTCCCAAGAGTTATTTTATTAACTCCTTGCTGTTTCCTGAAATTACGTGATTATCAATAAGACCCTTATAATGAAGAGGTCAGCAAAGCATTGTAGAAAACTAAGGAAAGTCTTGCTGAGGACACCGGGTACAATTATGTACCCAATCTCAAGAGATAAAACTGAACCCTATGTATAGTAAGGAGGGAAGGGATGCATTAGGGACTCCATGGGGTCTAAGGCTAAACAGGCAAAAGAAGTATCCAGACATTGTCCCAAATAGGACTCTGGAATAGCCACTGGCAACATGAGGTAGATCTAACATTTTATTTCTGTTCTCAAGAAGAAGCTGCCTCACTGTGGGCATGCTGACGGGAAGCTGAATGAAAATCTTGAGCGGGCTTGGTAAGCTTGAAAATATGAATAGAATAAGGGGAATTGCTATTGTTATTCAAGGTGATAAGAATCTTAGGCTAAAACATTCCAGTGTAGGGCAATAAACACGTACACACACCCACACACACCCCACTCCCTCTTCACCTACATGCATCAGCCTGGACAGGCCTGAGTACAGCTATTCTTAGAGCATAAACCCTCCAGCCACCCACTGCCCCTAAGATTTCCTTTGATGTATTTATGTATTCAATTAGGTTCCACTCAAAGTCCATCCCGGGAATGGTTCAGCTTCCAAAACCTGACTCTGCATATCTCTATACCACATTATGTGTTGATTTAAAATTTAATCCCCTAGGGGAGCCTGGGTGGCTTAGACGGTGAAGCAACTGACTTCTGATCAGGTTGTGATCTCACAGTTTGTGGGTTCAAGCCCCGCGTCGGGCTCTGTGCTTACTGCCTGGAGCCTGCTTTGGATTCTGCGTCTCCCTCTCTCTCGGCCCCTTCCCAACTTGTGCTCTGTCTCTCTCTCTAAAAAATAAATAAACATTAAAATATAAATAAATAAAATTTAACCCCCTAAAGAAAAATTCTATTTTTTTAACTTAAAATTTTAGAGGGGTGCCTCTCTTTAACCTTCAAATGCTGTCCTCAACTTGCTGTATTTTACTGTCAATTAAATAGGGTTGGCTAAAGCCATGCTTCAAACTTTAACATGGCTATCAATCACCTAAACATCCTATTAAAACAGTTCCCAATTCAGTAGATGTGAGATGGGACCCAAGATTCTGCAATGCTCCTGGTCCACGGGCCCGCAGCCAAGTTCTGAGGAAAATCTCGGCATAAAACTCAATCTGCTACATTATTTAGGTTTTGTTTGTTAAAGAATACATAATTTAACAGATCACTAATATTTAATTTGCCTATGACAATACTAATGTTGCTAAGTAAACACAGAGCAATCCAACCACCAGAGGAGGCATATTTCAGGCCAGCTTAATCACATCTTTCTGAAATTCTCAGTAATACAGGGACAGATGAGTAACCTCATAAAAATAATGGAGTTCCAAAACTATGATGGAACTGCTATCTGTTACTCAACTACATAGCATCCGTTGGCTGTCACTATAGAGTGGTTGTTCCTGCCTGAGGGACATTCACCAAAGTATTCAATCTGCATTTTATTTTAGACTCATTCATTAATTCAACTAATATTAAACATCTACTAAGTGCCAGACTTTTAAGGAACAGCAATGTAGGAAGTAGCATTCTCTTATTAGAGCAATGGCTCTCCAGAGTGTTTGGACCTTGATGGTACAAGAGATTCTAATCACCTGAATTTAAGTGATGCTTAACCCAAGCACACGGGGAAGAGGAGTCATTCTGTATACACTTGCTTTGGGGCGCCTGGGTGGCGCAGTCGGTTAAGCGTCCGACTTCAGCCAGGTCACGATCTCGCGGTCCGTGAGTTCGAGCCCCGCGTCAGGCTCTGGGCTGATGGCTCGGAGCCTGGAGCCTGTTTCCGATTCTGTGTCTCCCTCTCTCTCTGCCCCTCCCCCGTTCATGCTCTGTCTCTCTCTGTCCCAAAAATAAATAAAAAAAATAAATTAAAAAAAAAAAAACGTTGTATACACTTGCTTTAACATCAGGGGTCTGGATGCTCATATTTAAACTTCCAAGTTTCATCTTGAAGTCAAATCACAGGTCAAATAATATGTCAATGATAATCGGCAATCAGGAACTTCCACAATCTTCCACTTCTTCAATTCACCTGCATCTGCGCCCATTTAATGCTCTACATCCTGTGAAATGAATAAACTGTCCATTCTCCTAGCTAAGGCCAATCCTCCCTCCACTCCCCAATCCTGGCTTGTAAATTCCAGCACCTTCCTCCCACTCCAGGGCATTGCTTCTGAAATTCTCTCCTCTCCCATGAATGAGTTTCCCCCTCACTATTGATTCGTTTCCATAACCATGTGGCATACACCATTTTTCTTCTCTTATAAGAAAACTCTCTTGATCCCACTTCTCCTTCCTGTTATTGTCCCAATTTCTCTCTTTCGCTTGCCTCCCAACTACATCAAAGGAATTCCTATGCTTCTTTCCTCTAGCGCCTGTGATCATCACCAAACCACTCTAATGAGGCTTTGGCACCTACCATTCCACTGAAACTGTTCTTCTCAAGGTCACCAATAGCCTCCACATTACTAAATCCAGTGATCAATTCTCAATCTTCATCCACCAGACCTTCAAGCATCACTAGATTCAATGGATCCCTCTTCCCTCCAAAGTGCTTCTTGCACTCACTTGGCCTCCAGGACACCAGATGGTTCCCTTCCTACCCCTATGGCTACTTCTTTTACAAATTTTCTCTCTCTCTCTCTTTTTTAATGTTTATGTATTTATTTTGAGAGAGAGAGAGAGAGAGAGAGAGAGAGAGAACATGCACAAGCAAGGAAGGGGCAGAGAGGGAAGGAGAAAGAGAATCCCAAGCAGGCTCCTCCCTGTCAGTGCAGAGCCCAACGTGGGGCTCAATCCCATGAACCATGCGCTCGTGACCTGAGCTGAGACCAAGAGTTGGATGCTTAACCGACTGAGCCACCTATGTGCCCCTGATTTTCAGGTTTTCATGTCTCAGCTTCTAAATGTTGGTATGTACCACTGCTCAGTCCTTGGACCTCTATTCTTTTCTGACTACACTTACTCCTCAATAAATTCATCCAGTCCCATGGATTTATATCAAGGATATGTTTATGATTCCCAGTTTCATTTATCTACAGCTCAGATCTTCCTCTGAACTCTAGACTCGCGTATCCAATCGCCTATCCAACATCTCTTGGTTGTCCCAAACTTGGCCTGTCAGTTACGGAACGCCTGACCTGACCTTGTTCCTCATTCCACCTTCCCCGTCTTTCCCATCTCGCTTAGGGCAACCCCAACCTTTGCTCAAGCCAAGCCCCTTACACTCAGCCTTGACTCCTCACTCCCTCCCACACTCCACATTGAATCCACCTTGTTAGCTACACCTTCATACTGATCTAAAATTCTACCATTCACCACCTCCACTGTTCCCTTGCTGGTTGGTCCTGGTCTCTTTGCTGGATTGTTACAGTGGCCTCCTAACTCACTCCCCTGGTCCTGCTCTTCCCACTGCAGTCCATTCTCAACACAGCGGCCAGAGTCATCCTTTTAAATCAGCTCATGCCACGACTCTGTTCAAAATCCTCATTTAGGGGCGCCTGGGTGGCTCAATTGGTTGAGCATCAAACTTTAGCTCAGGTCATGATCTCACGGTTCAGGAGTTCAAGCCCGGCATTGGGCTGTCTGCTGTCGGCGCGGAGCCTGCTTTGGATCCTCTGTCCCCCCTTTTCTCTCTGCACCTCCCCTGTTTGCACTCTCTCTTTCTCAAAAATAAGTAAACATTTAAGAAATAAAATAAAATAAATGTCCCACACCCCATGCAACTGCCCCTTACATTTTTCTCGAGCTGAACTACCTTCCTCACCTTCTAACTTCCTCCAGAAAAAGGTTGTTGAGACCCTGTTTATTAATAGTTCATGCTGAATTAAGTACAGAAATTGAGGGAAGTATTTTCAGAAGCTTGTAGAGAAATCTGACAGAGTAATTTTATGTCTGTTGCGTATATTTAATAACTTTTAAAACGAGGGCTTGTGTTTTATGTATCTTTGGTATTTTTTAATTTCAGTTTCCCATAACACGTTTTTTATTTTATAAAAGTATTGGTCAGTGATGGGCTGAAAAACACAACAAAACAAACAAAACCTCAGTGGTTCTTTACAGCAGATAATTTGAGAAGCACTGCTCTAAATATCTTTAAAATTGCATCTCTCCCACATACTTCCCATCCCATTTCCTCGCCTATTTTTTTTATCCTTAACACCTATCTCTATATGACAAAGGATATACTTTAAAAAAAATTTTTTTTAATGCTTTTATTTATTTTTGAGAGAGACAGAGACAGAAACAGAGCACAAGTAAGGGGTAGCGGGCAGAGAGAGAGAGGGAGACCACAGAATCCGAAGCAGGCTCCAGGCTCTGAGCTGTCAGCACAGAGCCTGATGTGGGGCTCAAACCCACGAGCTGAGCTGTGAGATCATGACCTGAGCGGAAGAAGTCGGACACTTAACCAACTGAGCCACCCAGGAACCCCTCAACCTCTTGATTCTTTTAGATAACTAGCTCCCTTAGCTCCAGCTCTGACCCTTCCCCAAACCCATTGTCCCAGTGCCTTTGGGATATTTCTATTTGGATATTTCCCTCTCAGACCACTGTAGGCTCAACAAGCCCCATCACCTGTTCATTAACAACCTCCTGAGCTGAACTCTGTCCCCTTTTATCTGTTACTTGCTAAGGAGTTTCCTTCCACTCCTTTCTCCCCCCTTTATCACATCCAACTGGTCAACAAATTTCCTTGAATACTTACTTTAAATATAAATCAGACTCCCTTTCAGCTTCCTTTATACAGCTTCAACTTATCTGCCCCCTCCTCATCTGCCCCCTCCCCCTCACCCACTGATAGTATAAGATAAAGTAGAGGTAGGAAACCTTTCCCCCAAAATATGTTTTAACAACTGATACAGAGATATGAATAGAGTCAATTTGAAATGACAGAGCATTAAAATAGAACTTCTTAAATTCAAGGCCACCAAAGGAAAAAGAACTAAGCTAAAAGAAAGGCTATCTGGGACATCTTGAAAATGTCATAGATCAATCTTTTATGGCCCGGTTTTATTCCAAAAGAAATATAAAGATAAGAAATAATACTGTTTGTGGGTTCTTGCTTTGTGGAATGACTTTAAAGGAAATAGAAATCCTGTATTGAGAACTTATGATGAACTACTTTTACATTTCTTAAAAATTCATAAAAATTCCATTATTCACCCTATTTTACAAATGAAGAAACAGAGTCAAAGAGATTCAGCAACGTGGTGGTCAGACTGCTGGTCAGTGGCAGGGCTGAATTTCAAATCAAGCCCACTGTTTCTACTGCATCACAATACGATTTATAAAGTGCTATGTACATATTCATTCAATGTATTTTTGCCATTATTAATATCTTGCTTGACTTGAAATAGGTTTATTTTATTTCACTCATTATTATTTTTTTTTTTAAGTAGGCTTCCACACCCAGCACGGAGCCCCATGTGGGGCTTGAACTCACACCCTGAGATCAAGACCTGAGCTGAAATCAAGAGTGGCACCCTTCAAGGACTGAGCCACCCAGGCACCCTCTATGAAATCAGTTTAGAAACAGAAATCAGCATACACAAACAAGTTCAAAAAGTTTGGAAATTAGCTTCCATATGGGATAATATAGACAGGTTTCATCTGCATTTCTTCATTTCCCAAAGGTCAATGGAAGAGAGTAATTCATTTCAGAAATACAAATGGTGTTAACAGCGCTCACAGTCTCCAGTGCAGAGGGAATTGGAGTTAACATTTAGAAAGTGGAAGGGGCCCAAGTAAATTTGCCAAAGGGAGGAATATGGAAATTCTGCCCACAGCCAGAACAATGGACACAGATTTGTCAAAACAAAGAACAGTAAAAGTGAGGGAAGGCCATTCCTCCAGCCCTTGTTGTGCTACTTCATGACTATTTTTCCAGTTGCCGGTTTCCTATTCAAACTCTAACAAAGAAAAAGATTAAACAAAAGATTTAACTTTTTACACCTATGTATTATCCTTCAGCAGAACCAAAACCCTGCGAACAGTAAGTTACAGTATTCAAACTCCAAAAGGAGCGGGGGTGGATAGAAAACAATCCCCAATCAGATAACAATCTCCAATACCAAAGTCACCCAATTCCATTCAGTTCTACAAAAGACACCATCAAGACGTGACACCCGCTGTGTATCTTTGGGGCAACTTTAAAGTTCTAATGCTCATCCAGGCTAAATTTAAATGTAGTTACCACAAGGTTATTACTGCCCTGAGCTAATCAATATATTATACTGTCACACAACAATATCTTGGCTTCCATCTTGGCTTTGGGGTTTATGTCAATGAACTATATCTGGACAGCTGAGAAACAACATCAGTAATCAGACAGGAGGTCAATTAGACTTGAGTTTAAAGTACAAAGCTGAAACAACAGGCCCTGAAAATGCAGCCACAAAATAATGCCCAGGGCACTCTTTATTTAAAACACTGTGTGGGCTGCATTTTTCTTCCTTGGCTCACTACTGTGCTTTTCAGTGGTGAAAACTGCTTCTCAGTTACTGGTCTATAGGTGTCAAGGACCACCTCAGTCCTTTTAAAAACATTTTGTGCACGTGCATTTATAATATGGTAACTTTTTTCCTGGTAAGCCAAAAACACTTAACTAGCCATTGCGGTATTACTGCCTTGGAGCTTCATCAAACTATAAACGGCCGGCCAAAGACATTAAGCGGGCTTCCGCTCTCTATGCAACCACCCCCCATCCCCGCACCCCGATCCCAACAGGCACACACTCGGCCACACACCCAGGCAGCCACGGAAAGCAAGCTTCTATGTAAACTGAGTGAACGAATCCACAGATCCAACTCCTATTACTAGTTACTCAAGCACACGTTTTACATAGGGATTTTGTTTTTAAACTCGTAGAAACTAACAGCAAGTTTTAGTTCCATGGTACCTGGTTTTTAAGACAGTTATTTTTATCTATACTTTCCGGCGATTTAGGGAAGCGCTGCGTAAGGGAGGGTAGTCTGTAAGCTCCCGTCACTTTGTGGCTGGGTTTTTAAACGGCTACACTCCAGGGCTCCGTGCTAACGTTCAAATCCCAGCCCCGCCCTGACAGGTACTTAAATTGTTAGGACTACAGAGTCACTTGGGCGTTCCAGTTAGGGTTGATCTTTCAGGGGCCTGAATGTCCGTGTTAGGAAAGGGAGGTGGGGGTGGAACGACAGTTTGCTCAGATCTTTGTTTGCTCAAGAGGCTAGCCTCAGTGGGCGTTCTAGAACATGTGCACAAGCCAGCAAAACAAAACCGACCTGGGTTCTGCGGGGAGGGCGAGGGGGAAGCACGGCCCGATTAACTGAGTTCAGCGGGAGAAATGTTCTGCAGGAGCTCACTGCCTTGTGCCAAAGCGGGTGCTGGCTCTCCAGCCAACAGCACTTTCCCCACTTGGCAAGCCCCGGCTCCCGGAGGGTCCCGCTCCTGGGATCCCCATCCCTGGGGCTCTGCACTTGGGCTCCGGGAACAAGCAGCTGGGGTGATGGGGGGAGGCGCTGCAGAGCCCGCTTGTTAATGTTTTCGCCTCCTGAAATCCTGTGTCACCTTCCGACTGGTCATTTCTCCCGCGGCCCGCACTCGACGGGTCCAGGTGTCTCCCTGCGGTAGCTTCATTCGAGCGCTGGCTCCTGAAATCCCCATGCCTTCCCCCAACCTCTCCCTCCCCAGGGTGGGCGCGCGAGCCGAGCTCCCCCGGCACTTACACGTGGCCACAGCGGGTCCGGACGGGCTGGTGCAACACCTCGAGGCACACGGAGCAGTCGAAGGACGTGACGGGCAGCTCCGGGTCCCCCCTGCGCTCCAGGGCCCGCGGGGCGGCCGAGGCGGCGGCGGATTTGCCGCTATCGCTGCTAAGCACGGAGCCCATGGCTGCGCCTCTCGCCCAGACAGCTGCCAAGAGTTCAGTGCCTGCTGCCGGGTTGTTTTGTTGTCCTGCGGTAGAGGAAGGAAGTCCCGGCCCAGCTGTGCTCGCCGCCTCCCAGCGCGCCCAGCTACGGCAGCTTAGCAGCAGCCTCAGCCACGGCGCCCAACCTTCGTCTAGGGCAGAAGAGTGTGCGCGGCCGCGCCTGGAACTGGCTTTCGAGCGCAGCCTTAGCGGAGACGGGGAGGCGGAGG
The DNA here is from genome assembly GCF_018350195.1 of Panthera tigris. Taxonomy (NCBI): domain Eukaryota; kingdom Metazoa; phylum Chordata; class Mammalia; order Carnivora; family Felidae; genus Panthera; species Panthera tigris. Next base: position 53,436,545 of record NC_056671.1, on the reverse strand, counting down.
CGGCAGCCGCACCGTGCACGCTGCGACATCTCGTGCTCCTGGGAGAACTGAAACCTGAAACCTCAACTGCAGAGCTGAGGACCTGCGCTTCAGTGAGCCTTCCAGGCTATTGCACACAGCCTCCTTACCCAGTCCTGCAAGTTACAGAGAGTGCGGGCCTGGTCATGCTTTATGGGAACCAGACCCCACACGTAAGGTGCTGGTCCTATCTGCCCTGCACTGTGGGAATCACCATAGGCTACAAAGACGAAATTTGATCGAGTGTCGCCAGGACTTCAGTCATCTAATCAATACTCCACTAATGGAGAGGTAGTATGGGGCGGTGAAAGGGTTCTGGAAACCCGGATTCGAATTTCAACTGTAAGACAAGGATTCTAGTGCTAAATTCTACGACCCGGGTTTCCTTGGCTCAGGGTCTCCTGCTATTGTTGGTACTCTTCGCCCCATTCTCTTTTAGACATGACCAAATATATCATTTATTAAGTCACACATTTAATAAGACTTCTTTAGTGCCCACTGTATGCCAGACTTCATTCTGGTGATGGTGACACAGTTCCCAACAAGGAGACAAAATGCCAGTTTTCACAGAACTTACTTAAAAAAAACAAAACCGAAAACATTTATTTTGAGATAATCAGATTCACATGCTTATCATTTACGCATAACACATAGTAATATATAATACACACATATATCATGCAGTAATACATGTAATACATATTAATCTTATAAACCTTACCCAGTTTCCCCCAGACTTTAATTTTAATGAGAAGATATAATCAACAAATAAATGAACAAGATCATTTCAGATGATAAGAGCCATGAATAGGGTAAAACAGGACTGAGGATGGGGATGGGGAGGATAAGAAGGTCAGAGAAGACTATTTGGATGAGGCAAAAAAGTCATTTGAGCAATCATGAATAATGAAAGGGGGTCAGCCATTCAAAGATGTAGGAAGAAGCTTGCTAAGCACTGAGACCAGTGAGTGAGAAAGCAACAAAGAGCAGAAAGAAGCCCGTGGAGCCAGAACACAGGGGGACAGTGGGGTAGATGGCATGTAAGATAGGAGAAGAGTCTGATCATATATACTCAATCTCATAAGCCAAGACCAAGAGTTTGGATTGTATTTCAAAACCGTGATTTCATTTACCATGACTACCTTATGATTTCAAAAAGACAAGAACAAAATAAAAATGGAAGCAGAGAAACCAGTTGGAGACTACTGAATTAATCCAGGTGAGGATGATGGTGGCTGAAACCAGTGAGTTATCTGGGTTGAAGGTCAGAGATGGACAGACTTGGGATACATTTAAGAGAAAGACCTAAAGCGGCTTGCTAATGAATTGGATATAGAGGTAAAGGAAAGATAGCCATCCTTATCTTTAAAAGAAAAACAAAACCCTCCCTTGATTCCACTTGTCCCTCAGCTCCTGCCCTATGTCCTCTTAAAGGCCAAATTTCTTGACCTGCTTCTTTACCATCTGTCTCCATTTCCGAATTTTCCTCTCTTTATCCAGTCCAAACTGGGTTCTGAACTGAACCACTCCACTTCCATCTGTCTAAAAGTTGCTTCTTCACCAGTCACCTGTGGCCTTCATGTGGCTAAATCCAACAGAATCTTTTCAGTCTTTTTCTTCCTTGACTTCTCAACTGCACTTGTAGGTGTTGAGCACACCTTCTTTGTCGAGCACGCCTTCTTTGTAGAAACTCTTTGACTTTCCCTCTTTCTTTCTGACTGTTCTTCTCAGTCTCCTTCACTGGCTTCTTCTTTTCCATGGAAAAACTAAGTGCTGGAGGCCCTAGGATTCTGTTGTAGGGCCTTTTCTCATTCCTCACCCTCTCCCTAAGAATCTCAAAGATCACATAGATTCTGTTACCATCTGGGTTCCAAAGACTCTTAAGTCTTTATCTCTATTCTGAGCCACTCAGATGTCCAACTGCTTACTTGACGTAACCACCTCGTTGCTTCAGGCACCTTCAGTTCAACAAGTCCAATAATGAACTCATTATAGTAATCTCCCACCTGTTCTACTTCCAGTTGTTTATCCCTGTCTTAGTAAATGGCACTACAATCTAGCTGGTTGCTCAATCCAGATGCCTGGGAGCCATCTTGATTTCTTCCTCTTCCTCATTCACATCGAATCAATCACAATCCCAATTCATAATTCTGCCTCCAATGTATCTCTCAGTATCTCTTGAACAGGTTCATTTTTCTCTATTCCCATGGCAACCACATGTTTTAAATCATTGCATTCTCTTGTGTTACCTGTTGCAATAGTTTGTATCTCCTACACTTGCCTCCACTATTGCCACTGTTCAATCTATTATCCACATTGCAGCTAAAGTGATCTCTTGAAAAGCAAAATTCACCACATGCTTAAAAGCATTTAATGGCTCTCCATAACCCTTAGAATTAAATTCCAGATCTTTAATAGGATCTACAAAGCCCTGTGTGATCTTCCTCTTTCATTAAATATAATCAGTTAAGATGCCTTCAGTGGTCGGGATATTCAACTAAAATTGCCTTAATCAATAAGGATATTTATTATCTAATAAGATAAATTAGTCCAGAGGTGAGCACTTCCAGAGTTGGCTCAGTAGTTCAGTGATGTCTTCAAGTGTCCAGCCTCTTGCCATCCCAGTGTCTTTCTCAGGGCAGAAAGATGGCGAGAACAGCTCCAACAATCACGTCTACACAAAACACTCTCCAAAACCAGAAAGGAAAGACGGGAATTCAAAATAATTATTTTTGGCCCCATCTGCTATCACTCTCTCCCTTATTTTCCATGGTCCTAAATTTCTCTATTTCTTTCAGTTCCTTGAGTAACTAAGTTTTCTCTAACCTCAGGACCTCTACACATGCTTTTTTGGCTCTGCCTAAACGCTTCCTGCCAATACCCACCACTCTCAACTTCTTCCAACTCAAAGTTCAGGTCTTAGTTTGGTGATTTTCTACACCGCGTCCATCTCTTACTATCTCCTTGATTTTCTCATAGTCTGCTGCATTTGCCTTCCTATTAATCTTGCTTGTGACTACTTCAAGAGTTAGAGATAGTGCATGTAAAGTACCTGACATGTAGGGAATGACACATATATTTATATTTATATATGTAACTCAATACTAATCTCATAGGTAGACATTATTGTTCCCATTTTATAGGCTCAGAGAATTTAACTTAGCAAAGGCTACATAATGCAAATAAGTGACAAAACAGTGTTTTTATTCTAGATCTTTTGTTTTAAAAATCTATGTGCTCTTTACTAAGGGACTTGTGTAAAAATAAGAAGCACTTAGAATCTTAGAAAAAGAATAAGACAAAATTAAGTAATATAAAGCAAGAAAATGGAATAGGGAAGGCTAGGTAAAATGAAGTATCTAATATCATTTATAAGGTTCCTAATAAATTTATAAAGGTGACAATGACGACGACGATGATGATGATGACGATGATGGTATCAGCCAGAGAATAAATTTAGGATTCAGATTCTAGGTCCTGGCTAGCATCAGAAGTATAAATTAGTATAAAGGAAATTTAAAAGCCTTATAATCAACATCTCTGATATCACATGTAGTGGGAAGAAAGACTTTTACTATATGACCTTTTGCACATTTTGACATTTGTACTGTGGATATCCTTTGCAATAGATAAAAATTAGAACTTTTACATACAAATGTCCTTTAACTCAGCAGTTCTACTCCTTGAACCAATATGTGGACAAACATGTGCACAAGGAAGCACAACAGGAATGTTCTTTGTAGCATTGTCTATAATACCAAAACCTTGCGACCAACAAAATTTCTATTCATACAGGAATGATTACATATATTATAGTCCATACATACTGTGGAGGGCAATGCAATAGTTAAAAAAGAACAAGTAATGTTCTTTTGTTATAGCACTTAACTACATATCAGATATTAGTCTAAGTACTTTATACGTGTTCACTAATTTAATCCTCATATTAACCCTAGGACATAGGTAACTAATATCATCCTTGCTTCCAAGAAAGAGAGGTACAGATAGCTTAAAAACTTACCTTAGATCACATTTATGGTAAAAAACAGAGTTCAGAGTCCAACCCAGGAAATCTGGTTCCTATTTATTTATTTATTTATTTATGAGAGTGAGAGACAGAGAGCACAAGTCGGGGAGGAGCAGAGAGAGAGAGGGGGAGACACAGAATCCGAAGCAGGCTCCAGGCTCTGAGATGTCAGCACAGAGCCTGAAGCAGGGCTCAAACCCATGAACTGTGAGATCATGACCTGAGCCGAAGTCGGACACTCAACCAATTGGGCCATCCAGGTACCCCTCAAGAAATCTGGTTCTTAATGTCTATGAACTTCATGCAATACTGGTCGTCCTCTACTGTGGATAACATGGAGGTATCTCTAAGACACTGTTACCTAAAAAAGCATGCTATGGAAGAAAGGGATGTTATTAAATAAAACAAAACTCAACATAAGGTACGCTTCTCATGGAGAAAAGCATTATGTTTCTCACTGAAGGAAAGCAGTACAGTCTATTTTCAAGATCCTAGCTGTTTCTCTTGCTCGCTGAGTAACCTTGGCAAGCTACTTCTTTGGTCTTAGTTTCCTCATTTGAAAAACACAGATAACATGTACTTGTAGAATTGCGAGAGACTGACTGCAATAACATTGAAACGCTTGCTCACTGTCTGGCAGGTAGTGTTAGTTCTCTCTCTGACACCGTTCATTTCCCATTCAGGAAGAGCCTACTATGTGTCCAGGTCTGCACCAGACACGGGGGTGGGGGGGGGGCGCAACTGGGAGCAAGACCCAGTGAAGTGGACAGCTGTTGTTTTTGTTCCGCCAAGCATCTCCACTTCTTCCCTAACGACACCAGACACTCTTCATTTAGAGGAATTTTCTTTCCATCATCCCACAAGACTTCGTGGGGCTGCCTATCATAGGCTCTGCCTTTTACCTGTCATGGGCCTCCCTTGGCTTGGGTAGAAGTTCCTGTTGCTGTGGTCTGCAGCTTCTCTGGTGTCTGTCCTTCCTAAGCTGATGCACTTCCTTTTTTATCTTCTAACTATGTAGCATCTTACCAGTACTTCCTTTTTCTTCTTGATTAATTTCCTCAAAGTTGAGTTTTGTTGCTTGCAACCAAACTTACTGATGTTTTTGTCCTGTGTCCTCAAGGACTTTCATGACCTAGTAGGTAAGATGGACAAGAAAAGTGGCATTGCATTTATCACTTGATATAAGACCCATGTGTAGACAGAGAAACAGCAATGGTGCTAACTTATCCCAGAGGGATATAATGAAGAGGAGAGGAAACAAAGAACATTCCAGATAGAAGGAAACTGGAATGAAGGAAAGAAAGGCAGAGCATTCTAAAAAGAAGGGACCTGGTGAGTATAGAAAAGAAGAAAGTTTGGAGTATCTACAAACAGTTCCTTGGTGGTTGGAGTTTTCAGCACAGGGTGGGTGATGGGGAGAGAAAAAACTGGAGACTTGGGCAGAGACTGTATGTATGAAAGATGTATTGGCAGGTTAAAGATCTTCAACTTGCTTTGTGACATTGTGGAGCCAATTAAGAGTTTAGGTAGAAGAATGACATGGCGAAATCTGCAATTTTGACAAGTCACTCTGTCTATGTCAAGAGTCGTCTAACTTTATCTAGCATCAGAATCACCTGAGTAGCTTGTTAAAATGGTCCCATTCCAAGATATTTGAATTTATGGCCCAGGGTGAGCTAGAGAAGTTACATTTTTTTAAAAAGTAGTCTCCACGCCCAATGTGGGGCTGGAACTCACAACCCCCAGATCAAGAATTGCATGCTCTACCATCTGAGCCAGCCAGGCACCCCAGAAGCTGCATTTTTAACATTTGCCCAGCTGGTTCTGATGCAAGGTTCAATGGGCCATTCTTTGAGAAATAGGATTGTATACGATGGGCAAGCAGCAGACCCTTCCAGTTACTTTGACAACAGCAGGGATGTCAGGTGGGAAGAGACTTACATTCATTCCTAATGTAATCTGTCCATGACCATGAGCCTGCCTCCTCAACAATGGCAACACTACACTGGTTAATATCCTGGCACTGAAACATACATGCTTCTGAATTTATAAAGAGAATTAAAAAACTTCCTATCCATTAACCAATGGAACATAATAAAGATCCCTAGTGTTCTACAGAAATCTAAATATCCCAGAAATGATCTTGAATAGTGTTCAGCACACCTCCACCATCTGAAGTGTTGTTTGATAATAAAATGAAGGACTATTCTCTTCTTAAAGGGAGAAGGACATCATCACAAATGAAGCTCTATTGAATGAAAGACCCAGGAGATTGACCAGTCAAGGACCTGGATCTTTGGCCTTGGTTTCAGCATAACTGGTTTTTACAATCTGAATATTGTCCTCAGTTTCCCTGGTAGCCAATCTCGCTCCCAGATGTTGCTAGGTTTCCCAGGTAGCATGTTGGGGGCAGCTATTCCCATGCCACCCTGACAGTTGCACTTTACTGCAGTTGTGAACAGTCGTACTACAGCATATACTCAAAGCATGTGTTTACTCCAGGAATAGCTCAGTAAATACTTCTGTATTCTGTAACTTTTAGCCGGTAGCACAACTCCGTAATGATTGAACCAAATCCACATTTGGGTGTTTTACTTCAATGACCGTGAAGTCATGGCATGTTTAGAAGGGGAAAGGGTCACAGGAAGCATCTGACCTAATCCTCTCATTTTGCAGATAAGGAAGCATTCCCAACAAGGTGAAAGCGTTTGCATTTCACCCTTCACCATTTCAAATGGATACATTCGAATGAAAAATTAAGTCCCTATAGTACTTGGGAAGAACTGGCGTATTTATAAGAGATGTAATCTATTTGGGGAAGTAAGATCACAAATGGTGAAAAGGTAAGTAACGATAAATGATGTAAATAATAGTTTATTTTTTTATTACAGTTTTTAAAATCTCTACACCCAATGTATTTGTATACAAATATACAATCTTTTTGTGATTTTGCCCGACACCAACAATGATATAAATAGTTTGCCATTGGACATACATATCGGTATATACTGAGTATATGTAAATATGTTCCCAATCTGGAAGGCCTCTTTAACCTAGCAGATAATAATTAAAGGAACAACAGATACTGTTTTGATTCATTACTATGGATCATGCACAATGTTTATTGCTGTATACACACACACACACACACACACACAAACACATATATATGTATATAGACACATATGTATGTGTCAGTGTTATAATTAGGCCATTTATATATACATATGTATACATGCACATTTCTATACATATGTGTGTATATAGTTTAATGTTTATGACAACACTTCTTTCTCATCCCCTTTGCAAAATTTAAGCTCAGAGAGAAACTGGCCCAAAGCCAAACAATCTCTATATAGTAGAGCCAGAGTTTGAAACCATATTGTTTCAGCCTCCTAAAGGTCCATACTTCTGACACTATACAAACATTGGTCTACAGCACCAATTTTTTCCATCCTACCATCAGATATAGAGGTAGGACTGAGTCTGTTCTGTTTTTGCTGCTTGTTCTTTTTAATGTGTTAGAAGTTTAACTTCTAAATCCAGAAAATAACATAGGAATTGGTGAAAACAGGCAGACTTGATTTTTTTAAGGCACAATATAGGTAACTTAAAGTATCTTAAAATATTAAAGATGTCCCTGGAATAAAGCAGATGTACATTTTACTGTACTGATTTTACAAATGGAAAAGTCAAGCATATAAAGAGGGCTAACACACTGTTTACTTCTAGCTGATGCCCTCAGAATTGGAAACATAGGTCAGTTGAGAAATAAACACACAGAAATTATGGTAGAGGTTAAATTCCAATGATCTGGCGTGGCAACAACAACTAGAGTATAGATTTTATGCAGAAATTCCTGGGAAGCTTTAGTGGTAAGAGCTATTCCTCTGTGCCTCAAGCTAAAAGATCAATTTCTTCTCTTAAAAAATAGCATAGCAGTGGTGTGGGGTTTGGGGGGCGCCTTGGTGGCTCAGTTGATTAATTATCTGACTTCTGCTCAGGTCATGACCTCAAGGTTCATGAGTTCCAGCTCCACATTGGGTGAGCTCAAGCCTCGCTTCTCCCCCCGCCCCACTCTCTCTCTGTCTTTGCCCCTCGCTCACTTGTGCCTTCTCTCAAAAAAAACAAAAACAAAAACAAAAACAAAACCAAACAACTAGCATAGCGGTAAGAGTTGTGGGTGTCATTTTTTGACATTATATCAAAACTGGTATCAGTTGCACCATGTGAAAGAGCCACAGTGTCCTCAGATGTTGAAGTAAACAGCAAATTGCCTATAAGAAAGCGTTAGAACAAATGCATTTTGTGTGTTGTTTGTGCTCCTTAGTTTGTGGGTTCAAGCCCCGTATCGGACTCTATGCTGACAGCTCAGAACCTGGAGCCTGCTTTGGGTTCAGTGTCTCCCTCTCTCTCTGCCCTTCCCCCGCTCATGCTCTGTCTCTGTCTCTCTCTCTCTCAAAAATAAATAAACGTTAAAAAAAATTTAAGAGGGAGGCGCCTGAGTGTCTCAGTCTATTAAGTTGGCACAGGTCATGATCTCACAGTTGGTGAGTTCAAGCCCCATGTCGCGCTCTGGGCTGACAGCTCAGGGCCTGGAGCCTGCTTTGGGTTCTGTGTCTCCCTCTCTCTGCCCCTCCCTCACGCATGCTCCGTCTCTCTGTCTCTCAAAGATAAACATTAAACAATTTTTTAAATAAAAAAATTTTAAGAAAAAATAAATAAACAATTGGAAAAGTGGGACAGGGTGGAGAGACATGGTCCATGTAGGTATTAGGTGCACACCCATGGACCAGGTGGGATGATGATATGTGGTGAGGCAATTCTCCAGATGCCATGCTAGGTGCACAGAGCTTTCTCACAGCAGGTGCCCCGCCAGGTCAGGTGGGGTGATGGCTGGATGGGGTCACTCTCTGTCCCTGTACAATTAGCAAAATTGCTGAAGGAACAGATGTTATGAATCGGTGGATGCTGGATTAGCCTTATTAATTTCACACTTCAACTGGATTGCTAGAAGTGTAGGATTTCTCCAACTTCAGTGCGATATACCAAAACAACATATCATCGCTGGTAATCAAGAGTTTATTATAAGCACAATATCCAAGATTATAGAAAAGATCGTTCAAAGGGAATTAACTTAAATCCATAAGTCCTTCTTCAAGGCACTGGGCAATTGGATACAGTGTGTTAGGAATCTGCCACAATTGTTTTTTAGCGTATGTATGTTTATATTGGCCATTTCCTCCTTTTATTGATTCTAATATAAAACTGGCTACTCTTCCAACATGAAACCAGCTGTTATTAAAATGCTACCATGCATAGGGGCATATGGGTGGCTCAGGCAGTTAAGTGTCTGACTCTTGGTTTTGGTTCAGGTCATGATCCCATGGTTTGTGGGTCCAAGCCCCACATCAGGCTCTGAGCTGACAGTGCAGAGCCTGTTTTGGATTCTCTCTCTCTGCCCCTCTGGCTCTCTCTCCAAATAAATTGGTAAGTTTTTAAATGCCAATATGCATATAGTGAGGAATTTTGTGATCAAAAACACATCAATACAGTCTGTCAGATTTGAAGCTATTAATTTTTTAGTTTACATATGAGTCTAATCAAAGATCATTCCACTTAAAGAAAAATAAGCAGCTCTAAGTTTGCCCTCTAGTTAACCTTTATGTGCAATTGCTAACCATAATACATAAACTAACAAACTCAGTAGACTTAATGACAGTATTGTTGTGTTAGGTTTGCTTTAGAGAATTATCTGGAACTCCATTGCCAAATGAGAATGGAGAGACAAAAGACTGGTCAAAAACTGAAGTTATTAATGGTGATCTGTAGACTAGCAATAATATAAAAGACAAGAAGACTTCACACGGAATGAAGTTCATGTTAGAGTAATATAAAATTGACGTTAATCAAAGATTAATTCTGCCATAAACAAGAACTGTAGGAGTAAAACCTAAACAAAAAATCTAAACTGAACCCCCATGCCCCTGGCACATATAAGGCCTGACTCAGAAATAATGGCCTTTTCCATGGCATAGCGGGACCCTCCATCTAGCTTGTCTCCGTAGTATTAAAGTGAATACAGAAAACTCAGGTGATTCTAGGTCAGCAGTTGCAGAGGTAAGGGAAAAATCATTGTTTTCTTCACTGTAAGGCTCTGGAGAATCCTCTTTCAGGAGACAGTGGAAAAATCGATGCTAGATGGCTCTCAAGGAGATGCTACTAATGGTTCTGCTATTGTCAACTCATCTGTGAAAAAAAAATTCCTTTGCAGTTAATCGATAGAGCAATGCAGCTCTGGAAACCTCATATCCTGTGAACTGCTGATCTCCCCAGGAGAGGAAGGCACCCTGCTCGGTCTCATTCCTCTGCAGGCCCTAGCGAAGACCATTGCTCACAGTGCCAATGATTCATGACTTGGTTCAGACAAAGCAGCAGAAAATTTCCCCTTTTCCCTTTTTACTTGTTGTTGAAATGGTATTTTAAGCAATTAAAGAAACTTTGTAAATGATATTAGATACTACTTATAAGGCACTAATATTGCCAGTGCATTACTTTTTCTATTGAGGCATAATCAACATACAACAATTTATTAGTTTCATATGTATAATATAATGATTCAACATTTGTATACATTATGGAACAATCACCCCAGTAAGTTGATTTTCTGTCACTACACAAAGTTACAAAAAATGTTTTTCTTGAGATGAGAACTTTTAGGATTTGCTTTCCTAGCAACTTTTTTTTTTTTTTTTAATGTAAGCTCTCTGCCCAATGTGGGGTTTGAATTCATGACCCCAACAAGAACTGTATGCTCTAGGACTGGATCAGCCAGGCTCCCCTCTTAGCAACTTCCAAATCTGCAATACAATATTATTGATTATAGTCCCCATGCTGTACATTACTTATTTATTTTATAACTGGAAGTTTATACCTCTTGACTTCCTTCACCCATTTCCCATCTACTCCCATCTATTCTCTGTATCTATGGGCTTCGTTTTGTCTGTTCATTTGGTTTGTTTATTTTAGATTCCACATATTAGTGAAATCACACAGGCGTTGTCTTGCTCTGACTTATGCCACTTAGCATAATACCCTCTAAGTCCATGTTGTTGCAAATGGCAAGATTACTTTCCTTTTTATGGCTGACTAGTACTCCATTGTGTATGTATACACCATGTTTTCTTTATCCATTCATCCCTCAGTGGACCCTTAGGTTGTTTCCATATCTTGGCTATCGTGAATAATGCTGCGATGAACACAGGGGTGCATGTATCTTTTCAAATTAGTGTTTTCATTTTCTTCGGATAAATACCCAGAAGTGGAGTTGCTGGCTTTTATAGTAGTTCTATTTTAAATTTTTTCAGGAACTTCCACCCCATTTTCCATAGCGGCTGCACCGGTTTACATTCCTACCCACAGGGGACAAAGGTTCCTTTTTCTCCACATCCTCAGCAACACTTGTAATGTCTTTGTCTCTTTGATAATAGCCATTCTGACAGGTGTGAGGTGATCTCTCCCTGTGGTTTTGATTTGCATTTCCCTGATGGTGAGTGATGTTGAGCGTCTTCTCATGTGTCCATTGGCCGTCTGCACAGCTTCTTTGGGAAAATGTCTATTCAGATCCTCTGCCCCTTTTAAAAATTGGATTGTTTTCTTGTTATTGTAACTCATTCATCCTTCACTCTTGGATGGCATTTTCACCATTTTAAGTGGAAGAAGTGGCATGAGGCCAGGCAGCCTGTAAGTGGTAGAGCTGGAGTGTAGACACAGCTTGTGTGGCTGAAGTTTCTGAACTGAAACTCAAGTCTCTGTTGTTTTTTAAAAATTTTTTTAAAATATTTATTTTTGAGAGAGACAGAGGGAGAGACAGAGTGTGAGCAGGGGAGGTCAAAGAGAGAGGGATACACAGAATCCAAAGCAGGCTCCAGGCTCTGAGCTGTCAGCAAAGAGCCTGACATGGGGCTCAAACTCCCAAACTGTGAGATCATGACCTGAGCTGAAGTTGGAGGCTGAACCAACTGAGCCGCTGGTAAAACTGCTTTCATTTCCTTGTATTGTCGCTCATATGAATATTGCTGCAAACTTCTTTTCGGTTTATTGTTGCCCCACTGTCTCTCTCCTTTTGGGTCAGCAGGAGTAACTGTTTTCCTAGAAATGACCTTGCACCCAACACGCCTTCCCCAGCCACCAGTCACTGTTTATTAGTTCAAAGATGGCTGCCTGACCCAAGCTGGGTTGAGAAGTTTGTTCTGTAGGAATTTTGAAATTTAGGCAGAAAGATTTCAAAAGCTAGGGAAGGAGAGAGCAATGGAGGGAGGAGAGAAAATGAATCCATTTCTCTCTGCTTTAGCTAGAACATGTAAAATTCAGAAGCTACATGTAGTCATATTCCACTTTTTGGACTGCAGGATAGAGAAGAAAGCCTTTGGGGAGTGACAAAAAGGCAGAAGCACCAGAGAGAGACAGAGAATGAGGACTCTTGGGTTCTCTACAGCATTTCAGGCTTTCTCTCTTCCTGAGGCCCAGCTGTGACTCTGTCCTTGGATTCTGTGAAATGTGTCAGTTTTCCAAAAAGTTCTCTTTTGCTTAAGATAGCTACAGTTGGCTGTTGTCATTTGCCACAGAAGAGTCTGAATGAATATTTTACAAAAAAAAAAAAAATTCTCTAGGCATTTCCCCAGTTGTCTGTCTCATAAACATATCGATAGGTCTGGAAGGAAGACAGTGTGAGTCAGGTCTGCAGATGTCCCTGCCATCAGCTGCGAGCAAAGACAATCTGAGTCACGCTGACTTAACCAGTCAGGAGACTCACTGGCTCATGTGGCTACAAGCCCAGAGCAAGTGCAGGCTGTGGGGTGACTTAATCCGGAGGTAGCAGCACCATTTCCTTTTGCCTTGCCTCCTCCTCCACGACCTCTCCCTCTCAGGCGGGTGGTGAGATAACTACCACGTACGACTTCAAGGAAACTCTCCTACTGTCCCCAGTGCGTTTTCACGGCCCTTAATTCTTGCTACCATTCCTGTGGCCAGGGCAGTGTCGTGTGCTGAGGTGGGGCCCGAGGTCCTGAACCAGCATCTGGAATGTTGGATGCAGGACAAAGATTCATCCCTAAGATTATGGCTGCTCTTGTAGGGCAGGGGTGGGACAGATGATGGAGTTTCTTCCACAATCTGCTCAACGTCCCTTGGGCTCGCTGGCATCCTTAAATGCACTCCTTCCTCTTCCTTGTTGAGAAGCAAGAGTTATGAACAGCACTGGCTGTAAAGGCAGACTGCCTGAGATTTTTCAGATTTCTGGCTTTCCTCTGAGTCCTGTTCCTGTCTTCAGCAGCAGCTGCCCCTGTCATGATTCTTGCTTAAAGAAAACGCTGAGGTCTTTGGTCTGCACTGAGGAGCCTTTGCTCCCCACTGACCCTGATATGGCTGCTGACTGCCCCTTCTGAGATAGCCGGGGAGGCCAAGGATGAGCCAGGGAGCTCCCAGAGTCAGGGATCCTCTTGGCCATGTGCAAGCTGAGCCCGCTGCCAAGCTTTATCTGGGCTGATCTGCTTCTTGTAGTAACTTGATGTTTTTCTTGGCCCTGAATTTCTCAGCAGTGATACTGGGTATGAAGGTAGTTGGCATGAAATGAGTACTACCCTAGTGGTTGAGAGGCAGAACAGAACTCTCAAAACGGAATGCCTAGGCTTGGATCCCAGCTTGGAAGCTTACCAGCTGTATGACCTTGGACAGGCTACTTGATCTCTCTGCCCCCCATTCTCTTCATCTGTAGAACGGGGTTAATGATGGGTTGTGAGAATTAAGTGAGTTAATATATGCGAATCCTTTTGAAGAGTGTCTGGTACATAATAAGCCTGAAATATTTCCTGACAATATTGTTATTGTCATTTATTATCTGAGGTTGAATTCCCAGGAAGTAGGTTCTGGGATAGGAATTTAGGTACAGTAAAGTTATCGGGCAGTACTTTGGGATCGACCACTGTGAGTGAGATTGGGATTGGGCAGAGGGAGGAATTTACCTGTGATGCAGTTGTAACGGAGCCCATAGGGAGAGGTGGGCAGGGAGTTGTCCTTCTTTGAAGCCTTTGTACCACCTCTCACTTCGCCTGCCTCCCTACCCCGCTATGAATAATGTTGGCTGCCGGCTTCCCCTGAGGACAGACGTAATAAGGAGGTGGGGCAATTTCCAGGGTGAGACCTGGCTGTGAGCCCCTAACAGACATCACGCTTGGAATGAGTGCTTTGGTCATGGAGGGGTGATCTGGGTAGTGCACTGCAGCATCCACAACATACATCATCCTACATGACCCACTTCTGAGATGCATTCACCCAGGAGTCAACACAAAGACGTGCAGTTGTGGGATCAGCAGCAGCTTCCACCATCTGGGCACTGTGTTGTCATCTTTATCAATCCCAGCTATAGCTCCTCAGGGGGCCTGTGTCTGAATGATAAATCACCCCCAGCTCCCCAGTATACAAAGAACCAGACAACTGATTAAAAAATGGTAAAACAGAAGGCTGGACAACAACACACCGTTCCAAAAACATATTCTATCCTGTTAGACAGGAATAACAAGAGCTCCCTGTCATGCAGAGAGGTGAGGTTCTTGGTTAACCACATTGCCAGCCTAAGCCTGTGCCCCCAAGAGGGTTGCCCTTTCTATTGCCTTTGTTGTGCCCTAGTTCTGTCCTCTGGGAAGATCTAGTCTGTCCAGTGTCCTCTTTGGCTATATCCAGGGTGAGCATCAACTCAGAAGCCTCTCCTAAGGACTACATCTGTTAAGCAACCTATTTCCTAATGGTAGGCTTTCCAGGTCATGGAACTGCTTGGAGATTGAATGGGCATAAGATATTTAAAAACACTTGCAAAAAAGCCACAACAGACTTTTCTTATTGGCTTGAATTAAGTCATATCCAAATTTAAAGTAAGAAAGGTCTAAATGACTTAGGCCTGGGATCCTGAATTAATAATTGGGGAAGGGGATGGGTTTATCCCATAGAGGTTGGGCATACCTCTATAGAGGCCATCAGTTTCTCAACCCTTTGGCTGCTATCCGATGGGAAAGAGAAATAATAGATGTTGGTGAGCGATCCACATATTGCCCCATTAGCAATTTAACTGGACCAGCTGGTGGAAGAGGCAAGATACATAAAGCAGTAATGAATTCAAAAAAATTTGCAGGCTAATCTCCTTCAGTCACACTCAAGAATCCCCAATTGTACTTCTAGCCTAAAGAATTGCTTAAGGGAGACCATCTATTCCAGAATAAGGTTGAGGTAAAGGCTTAACAAGGGATTATGTCAGCAGCAGAGAGGAACAATTAGCATATCAATTATTTGGCCTTACTTATATCACTGTATTGTTCATTTCAGGAATTCTGATTTTGACCTATGACCCAGGACTCGTACTACCAGGTATTTATCCAAAGGATACAAAAATGCTGATTTGAAGGGGCACATGCACCCCAATGTTTATAGCAGCACTACCAAAACAATAGCCAAATTATGGAAAGATCCCAAATGTGCATCAACTGATGAATGGATAAGAATGATAAAGATAAGGAATGTATACACACACACACACACACACACACACACAAAATGGAGTACTAATGGAGTACTACCCAGTGATCAAAAAGAATGAAATCTTGCCATTTGCAACAATGTGGATGGAACTAGAGTGTATTATGCTAAGTAAACTAAGTCAGTCAGAGAAAGACATATATATGATTTCACTCATATGTGGAATTAAAGAAACACAACAGATGAACATAAGGGAAAGGAAGGTAAAATAATATAAAAGCAGAGAGGGAGACAAACCCTAAGGGACTCTTAAATACAGAGAACAAACTGAGGGTTGCTGGAGGGGAGGTGGGGGGGGGGGATGGGCTAAATAGGTGATAGGCATTAAGGAGGGCAGTTGTTGGGATGACCACTGGGTGTTATATGTAAGTGATGAATCACTGGGTTCTATTCGTGAAACCGAAGTACACTGTATGTTAACTAACTTGAATCTAAATAAATAAAATTTTAAAATAAAGTAAAATAAAATAAAGAGTTTTGAAGATTTTTTAAAAATTCTAAAAAAAAAGAAGTTAAAAAAAAGAAATTCTGATTCTGACTAAAATGTAATTTGTGATCGACTTGTCTGTCTCCCAGTTAGGGACCCAATCTCATTCAACCTTATAGACCTAACATCTAGCAGAAGGTCTTAAACATGGTAAGAACATGACGAATGTTTGTTAAATGGCAAGTGGAAGTTCCTTGTAACTAGTCATGTACTCCACATTTACTGGCATTTTTATTTTTTAGAGAGAGAGAGCACGCAGAAATGGGGAGGAAGGGCAGAGGGCAAGAGAGACAATCTTAAGCAGGCTCCATGCTCGGTGCTGAGCCTGACATGGGGCTGGATCCCATGATCCTGGGATCATGACCCGAGCTGAAATTAAAGAGTTGGACGTTCAACTGATTGAGCCACCCAGGTGCTCAACACCCATACTGTTACTTTTAAAATGAGCTCTACTTGGAATGGAACTTTTTCTTCTCTCACCTCTCTATATACTTAGCACAAAATGCAGGAATATAGTACATT
Source organism: Panthera tigris (assembly GCF_018350195.1). Lineage (NCBI taxonomy): Eukaryota > Metazoa > Chordata > Mammalia > Carnivora > Felidae > Panthera > Panthera tigris. The sequence goes on along the minus strand of NC_056671.1, from coordinate 53,419,905 downwards.
TTCGAGAAACGGAATCATTATTATTAATGTCAATATACCTTTATAAGCAAATGAAGTCTTCTAAATTATTTGAAAGTGGTTGAAAACAATTTGCTTTTGAGAGCGTATAAATATGTCAGCTATGTCCTGCAGGGAAAACTGTTCCTTATGGGAAAAGTGGAAATGTGTCTGGTTTTCCAAAGCCACATCTGTTTATAGAACACATGGAAACATACTAACAATTTCACAGATTCTCAGTGATGCAGGAGCTCTTCCACCCCAGTCCTCCGTGAGCATCAGTACTTCTGGGATTTATCACATGTTTCCCACATATGCAGCAGGGCCTGTTCCCATTGGGCACTCTCACTGCTTCACAGTACCTTCTTGGTCAGATCACACCACCCCTGGCTGGCTGCTGCTTTGTACCTTTGCAGGGCTGCCCCAATTCTCTGCCTAACACAGGTTTTTTTGCCTGGTATCCTTACCTGTTTTTTTTTTTTTTTTTTGAAGTTTTTTTATTTTGAGAGAGAGAGAGAGACAGCAAGTATGAGCAGGGAGGGGCAGACAGAGAGAGAGAGAGAGAGAGAGAGAGAATCCCAAGCAGGCTTTGAGCTGTGAGTATACAGCCTAATGTGGGGCTCAAACTCATGAACCGTGAGAACGTAACCTGAGCCAAAATCAAGAGTTGGAGGGGCATCTGGGTGGCTCAGACCGTTAAAGGGCTGACTTCAGCTCAAGTTGACCTCACGGTTTGTGAGTTCAAGCCCTGCATTGGGCTCTGTGCTGACAGCTCAGAGCCTGGAGCCTGCTTCAGATTCTGAGTGCGTAGGTCTCTCTCTCTCTCTCTGCCCTTCCCCTGCTTACTCTCTCTCTGTCTATCAAAAAAATGAATAAATGTTAAAATAAAAATAAATAAGAAAAAGAGTTGGACCCTCAACCAACAGAGCCACCCAGGTGCCCCTTTACCTATGCTTTTTTTATTGTTTAATTTTTTTTAAATGTTTATTCATTTTTGAGAGAGAGAGAGTGTAAGCAGGGGAGGGAAAGAGAGATGGGGGGACAGAGGATCCAAAGCAAGCTCTGTGCCGAAAGCAGAGAGCCCAATGAGGGGCTCAAACCCATGGACCACAAGATCGTGACCTGAGCTGAAGTCAGACAATTAACCAACTAAGCCACCCAGGCGCCCCTACCTAGGTTTTTAATAGGCACCCCTGTCTCTGTTGGCTCTTATCACTGATTCTATATTAATATAGAAGATGTGAAATATATAAAATATTTTCATTTGCTTATATTGTCATTTATGGACACATGATAATTTATATAGTTTTACTGCATATTTTCGTGGCATTTATCCATGTACCCTAATTGATTGAACTAATCCCCTAGTATTGGACATTTGGTTAGTTTCTTTTTTGCTATTATAAATAATGCTGCAGTGACCGTCCTTGCAGTCATACCTGTACATTTCCATAATTTTTGCTTTAGGATCACAATAGCGAATTTAATCTGTTTTACATGCTTCTTAAAAACGAGGCAATGATTTCGTAAGTAGTTCAAGGACCGAATAGTTTTCAGAATTTAGAGGAGCAGCTGATAAAAATAGAAAACACTAACAAACGTACTGTGTCTACCAGCTTAATTACCAGCTACAACAATTCAAGGAAGAGCTGTCCAGTGGCCTAGAGCTAGTATCTTCCTGGCTACTTTGGTTTTGTGTAAATGCTGCTTACCATCAAGTAAACAATGTGGTTTTGAAAGAATTTTCAGACGTTTTATTGCTTTTGCTTTAAACATGTAATGAAGGCATTTGAAGCTAAAGAAAAGTACAACAGAATAAGAACTAAATGAGCTCCTTTAACTTGACCGTTTTTTACCTGTTTGAGTCGTATAAACATTGAAACAGGAGAAGTAGAGTTTTAGAACAGTACATTCGGGAGAAGCTAATAAGGGGAACTCTAGTGAGGGCAAAGAAAGGGCTTCAGGAAATTTCTAAAGCAGACCTGGCTGTTTGATTTGCCAGGAAGCATAGGAAAACTAGCTGAAAAATGGAGATTAGGAAGGAGACAGCAGGTCTCACCATTTATGTTAGTTCTGCTTTGTTCCTTCTGCTGGCTTCTTCGCTGTCAACCAGCATCTGAATCTGGTTTGCCAGGGGCAAATCCCAGGTCAATCATGTACCTCTTATTCCAGTCTTCTTCCTTTTTCCAGAGTGGTTCTGTTCACCATAACCTTTACTCACCGAGAGGAAATTTCTCTATATCCACATAGATCTCCCAGTTGTGACACTACATGGGGTGACTTACAAAGTAGTCGCTTGCCTAAAATAATAGTAGCTATTATTTATATGTACCATGCACTTCCCCATTATTTGATTTTACCCTCACAATAAACCTAGGTTGCTGTAGTCTAACAGATATCTGGCTCACGCTTGCTGAAACAGTAGGAAATTGTATGGGTTCATATTAAAAAAAAAAAAGTGCAATATTGGCTTCAGGCAAAGTTTGATCAGGGTTCTGTTTCCATTTCCCTGCAATTCTGTTCAATTTTATATATCTGCTGTGTTCTGAAGCTAAACTCCCTGGTTAAATGGAATGGGTGCTGGTGGTAGTGGGCACTACATTTTTGCTTTTTGAAACACTGTTGAGGTAGGGCTCCGACATATGAATTTTGTGGGGACACCATTCAGTCCACAGTCTTTCATAATAGCTCCTTAGCCATCCCAGGTTCAATCATTAGCAAGGAGAATGAGATTCTTGTGATTGTCTTAGGTGGATCAGCTGAAGTAAAAGGAATTTGGGGAAGTCAACTACAAAGTGTATGGAAAAGTAGGTACAAATGAGGAAACTGAATTTAAGAGATGTTAAATGACCAGCGAAGGTCGTGTATATAACTAGTGGGAGAGTCAAGATTTAAACTCAGCTGACTGTGAAGCCCTTGTTCTTTGCACCCCATGACACTAGTGTCTCGTTTGCTCTTCTAGTTTGCAGTTTATCTGTTCCTTCTGGTTTTATTTTTTTAATGTTTTTTAATGTTTATTTATTTTCGAGACAGAGAGAGAGACAGAATGTTGCGGGGGGGCGGCGCAGAGAGAAAGGGAGACAGAATCCAAAGCAGGCTGCAGGCTCTGAGCTGTCAGCACAGAGCCTGACGCGGGGCTGGACCCCACAAACCATGAGATCGTGACCTAAGCCGAAGTTGGATGCCTAACCAGCTGAGCCACCCAGGCGCCCCAGTTCTTTCTCACTTGAGGCTGTTTTCTCTTTCCCTAGCAGATACCTTGCCCTGGCCTTGCAACCGGAGTGGATAACCCAGGACCCTGAGCTCCATGTCCCCACCTCGGGCTGCAGGCACGGAGGGCCAGACCCAAATGGGAAGGTTCCTGATGCTCTTTGGACCGCTATTTAAAAACTTTTTACAGGGGCACCTGGGTGGCTCCAGTCGGTTGAGCGTCCGACTTCGGATCAGTCCATGATCTCATGGTTTGTGGGTTCGAGCCCTGCGTTGGGCTCTGTGTTGACCGCTTGCTCAGAGCCTGGAGCCTGCTTCTGATTCTGTGTCTCCTCTCTTTGCCCCTCCCCCGCTCATGCTTTGTCTCACTCTGTTTCTCAAAAATAAATAAATGTAAAAAAGAAAATTAAAAAAAATTTTTTTTTTTTTTTTTTTTTTTTACAAAGTCCTTGCTTCCTAAGGGCCTTTTAAGTGCTCCTTCTTACCTTCTTTGGTGGGATGCCACCCCTGTACTTTCCTGAAATGCCCCCTCTTGTCCAACCCGCTGCTTGCAGAACTCCAAACAGGCCTTCCATTGTCTGATCTCCTCATACTTGTGCACACTGCTCAACCTGACTGGAGGCCCCTGATTATGCTGTGTGCCCCCCCAATGGAAAAAATAGAAATATTGAAGTAAGATACCATGATACTGTGATTTATAGTGGGAAATATAGATTTGGTCTTCATCCTTGTTTCTGTTTCACAGACCTCCAAAAACTCTTGGAATTTCTTGAGTGATAGGAGCACCGGCAGCAACTTTTGCTATAGCATTTGGTCTCTTATTCTTGGCTCCTGAAATAGCTTCAGAGCCGTAAAGCTGAAAGGATTGTCTTGTTATTTAGAACAAGCCCCTTTCAACTACACACGAGTTTATCTTACCGAGGTGACATAAACACAGACAGGTTCCTCTAAGGATGGGAGCTGGTTGCCAGGGGAACCAACCATGATCACAGGATGGCACTTTCAGTCCCACCCTCCAACCTCCAGGAAGGGAAGAGGGGCTGAAGGTTGAATCAGTTGCCAGCGGCCAGTGACTTAATCAACTTTGTCTATGTCATGAACTCTCCGTAAAAGCTTAAAAGGACAGGGTTTGGAGAGCTTTGGGGCGGGTAAACGTGTGGAGGTTGAGGGTAGGGGTGTGTTCAGAGAGGGCAAGGAAGCTCCACACCCCTTCCCAGATGCCCTGTCCTATGCATCTCTTCCATCTGGCTTTTACTGAGTTATATCTTTTTGAAATAAGCCGGGAATCTAGTAAATAAATTGTTTTCCTGAGTTCTGTGAGCCGCTCTGGCAAACTAATCAAAGCTGAGGAGGGGTTATGGGAACTTCCAATTTATACTTGGTCAGTCAGAAGCAAAGGTGGCAACCCAGACCTGTGACGGGCAGGTAAAGTGGTGGCGGTGGGCAGTCATGTGGGACTGAGTCCTGTTGAAATACATTTCTAGGCCCAAGATGGAGCTGCTTAGGGTTCCACATCAGCAAACTAAAACTTAGATAATGTCGGCATCCCTGTAAATGCTCACTTGACTAGAATCTCAGTATATCCAGCCAGCCAGTCCCCAACTGCCAAGAATCTGTAATTATTTCCCTGTTCTAAATAAGGTCAGATATGGGGTGCCTGGGGGGCTCAGTTGGTTAAGAGCCCGACTCTGGATTGGGTCATGATCTTGTGCTTCATGGGTTCGAGCCCCATGTTGGGCTCTGTGCTGACAGCTCAGAGCCTGGAGTCTGCTTCGTGGATTCTGTCTGTCTCCCTCTCTCTCTGCCCCTCCTCAGCTCATACTCTGTCTCTCTCTCTCAAAAATAAATAAAACATTAAATAAATAAATAAATAAATAAATAAATAAATAAGGTCCGATATGCAACCTCAGCCAATCAACTGAAAAATACTTTTTCCTTATTCTGATTGACCTGCCCCCCTTATAAGGAAATCCTCGACCTCCTAGCCAATCACGTCCTGTTTCCATATTGTCTCTTCTAACATTTTATAAACCTCGCTCTTTCCCAAACAGCCCTTTGGAAGAATGCTCCACTGCCTGTGAGGCACTGGACTCCCCCAACCATGGATTGCTTTCCAATGCATAAAGGACATCGAACTTCTTATTAAATTGCTTTATTTTTGTCAATTGAGAGCGCCTAACCTGTGGGATCTGACACTATTCCCAGGTCGATACTGTCAAAATTGAGTAAAATTGTGGGGCGCCCATCTGGGATCCCAGAATTGCTTGGTGTGTCAGAAGTGAGGTATTATTGTCATTGAGTATTGAGAGTAGGGGAGACACAGATGGGGTATACTTTTTGTCCTTTACAGACACGTGGGCTCAAGCCCTCTCTTCTGTTCCCTGGCTGAGTGACTAAGGAGAAGTTGCTTAAACCTTTGGAGCCTCAGTTTCTTCCTTTGTAGATTATGGATACTAATACCCATTTCATGAGGTTAATCTGAGGAATCGGAATTTGTCTGTGAAAATACCGTAACGAGTAATAAGTAAATAAGTAATAAATTACTTAATAAATGGAAAGTCTCACTTCCTTCATAAGTTGTCTTTCATCTTCTTGATCTGAAGTGGCTACTCTCTCTCTGAACTGTCATAAAAACCACAGCTAACACAACTGGTTTGACTATTAACCAGGTGCTATATTGTGATAATTCTCCTGTTGCGGTCTTAGACTTCATTTGAAAACTCATAACTATTTAACTTTCCAGTTGGATTATAAACATGTTGCCATCTCTGTATTATGCAGCATAGTGTTTTGCCCATATCTGGAAAGAATACCCAGTGCAAAACTTTCTCTTCTTCAGGCATGGTTAACACTACTTCAATATGCTAAACTAATACCAGTCATTCTTAACTATGAAGCTGACAGTAGAGACCTGACCTAGGAAGACTATGTCCCCCTGCATTTTGAAAGATTGCAGGGGTCATTGTGAATAAGGACACAGACTCTTATTGGTACTATTTTTTCTTTCTTTCTTTTTTTTCTTTCTTTCTTTCTTGCTTTCTTTCTTTCTTTTTTTTTTTTTTTTTTTTTTGAGAGTGGGGAGGAGAGAGTGGGTGTGAGCAGAGGAGGGCAGAGAGAGGGAGCGAGAGAATCCCAAGCAGGCTCCACCCTCAGTGCAGAGACTGATGCCATGATTGATCTCACTAACCATGAGATCACAACCTGAGCCAAAATCAAGAGTAGGACGTTGGGGTGCCTGGGGGGCTCAGTCGGTTGAGCGTCCGACTTTAGCTCAGGTCATGATCTCACAGCTCATGAGTTTGAGACCTGTGTCGGGCTCTGTGCTGACAGCTCAGAGCCTGGAGTCTGCTTCGGATTCTGTGTCTCCCTTTCTCTCTGCCCCTCACCCATTTGCATTCTCTCTCTCTCTCTCTCTCTCTCTCTTTCAAAAATAAAAATATTAAAAAAAAATTTAAGAGTAGGACGCTTAACCAACTGAGCCATGCAGGTGCCCCCACATTGTGTTCTGATGTGGATGTGGTTAGTACCGACTTTGAGATTCCCAGTCACTCCAAGGGTAGTTCACTCAAGCCCCCACATGTGGTCCTAGACCACAGTTCCCATTTTAATACCCTTTATCCCAATTTATAAAGATGGCTTCTGCCTTGGTTCCTGTTGCAAAAGTTGTTTTCCTGGTATCCTTCTGAGCACCCCCCCCCCCAAGAATGACAGGATGTATTGTCCTAAGTAGGAATCTCTTGAGGATGAAAAGGAATGTTATTCATACTTCTATTAAGACTCACTTATATTAAGGCATCACACAGTACTATTCTAGGCCAACTATCCATCCTTCTCCTGGTACTGGAGCTTTGCGTTACATTTGCTTCTTCTTCCTTTGAAGACTAAGAGCCTGTCCCTGAAATCCAGTTTGGTTGATGAGTGGATATCCCACACACAGACTGCCCTGAGGACAGTGTCTTTTGCCCTTGTGGATGAACTCCTGCTCTCAGCTGAGACAAAGTCTCCCATCCCCTTCCTAGGGGAATGAGTTGGGCCAAGTCCCAAGATGAGTGCCTGCTTTACTCTGAGAAAATAGCCATGTTTCCGTGTGATTGGGCAAGTGCTGCTGTTAGCCAATTATCTGGTTAAAGTACAAGCAGTGCTCAAATAAGGGCACATAGACACAAGGTGCTTTGCACGTAGAGCACTCTGCCAGTACCACGTGTGCTGTAATCTATCGCACTCCCAGCCCTGCACCAAGTAGGTCAATGGGTCAGAGTGCTTTTGGAAGTTCCAGCAAACGTATGTCACCTTGGCTGTGACTCCCAAGCAGCTTCTCTCTCACCCCCAGCTTTTCTCCTGGGGGCTCTCTCCGACTTTCTGCCAAGTCATGAACTTGGGTTTTAGGCACCACTTGACACCAAACTTCTCAAGTCATCTCTGCCTGTCATTACAATTCCTCCTTAAGTAAAAAGCACTTTCCCTAGAAGGCCATATCAAAAGTGTACATTCGTGGTGCCTGAGTGGTTCAGTTGGTGGAGCGGGACGACTTTGGCTCAGGTCAGGATCTCACGGTTCCCGGGTTTGAGCCCCGTGTCCGGCTTGCACTGACAGTGCCCAGCCTGCTTCAGATCCTGTCTCCCTCTCTCTCTGCCCCTCCCCCACCTAAAAAAAATTGCAAGTTTTTTCAAAAAATAAATAAAAATGCACATTCCCTTGAAGGGAAAGAATGCTAATTATGACATATAAGATGTCATTGCTTTTGGGTTATCAGAATAATGATAATTCAGAAGGCAGAGCTTTTAAAGGTGGGGAGGGTGTCCTAGACGTATTTGCCAAAGGCTTTATCAGTATAGTTTCATCTCCTTGAAGGTATTTCCGTTAAATAGGAAGACAAGATCGGAAGAGTCCAGTTAAAAGATCTTCCTTCAAGTAAGCTCAGTCCCCTTTTCCTGGTCTGTATCTCCCTTTGGTGATCTCTCCAATTCTGGAAATTCAGGTCAACTCAATTCAATGAGCATTTATTGAGGCCAACTTTGTGCATGGTATTGTACTAGGCACTGGTGACACCAAGGAGAATAAGACAGGGGCCTGGCCTTGAAGAAACTCAAAACTTGGTGGGCCATTCAAAAGAGAATTATATATCCCATAAAACTTACTATCTGCCTTCATTTAGTCAAAAATTCAGCCCCAACATGTTGTTTTACTTCATTTAAAAATTACACGTGCGCGCACACACACACACACACACACACACACACAATTATTAGAAAAACAAAACAATTGCGCTAAAAATGATCCACCACTCATGTATACCTGCTGAAAAAGAATACATTAGACATGTCTCTTTTAAGGAAAATTTCCCATTAGATTGCAAATGTATTCTAATTCTCTATGACTTCTAAAGGTTTGTTTTTTTAATTGTTGAGTCTGTATGTCTAAAGTAGATTAAATACAACTAGATTCACATTTACAGTAAATCCCAGTGCATGGTGCCTTCCCACCTGTAGGAGCCAGAGGAAAGACAAAGATGGTGGAATGGAGTATGATGGCTGTCTTCATAAAACTGAAAAGCTGCAACCTGCACGGGAGATGTGCTCACTCTGGTTTTCTTCAAAAGACACATGGGTCCGGGTAAGCATCTCTGGGCACATTTAGGAGGAACATTAGCAAAAGTCTTCTAATTACTAAATTTCCTAAAAATACAAAGAGTTTCCTAGAGATAGTGAGTTCTTTTTCACTAGCTTTAAATAAAGTTGAAGCTAGAGACCCTTGGGTAGCTCAGTGGGTTAAGTATCTGACTTCGGCTCAGGTCATGATCTTGCTGTTGGTGAGTTCGAGTCCCACGTTGGGCTTTGTGCTGACAGCTCAGAGCCTGGAGCCTGCTTCGGATTCTGTGTCTTCCTCTCTCTCTGCCCCTCCCATGCTCATGCTCTGTTTCTCTCTGTCTCTCAATAATAAATAAACGTTAAAAAAATTTTTTTAAATAAAGTTGAAGCTAGACAACCTGTTGAAAGGGATGCTATAAACATGAAGATGCCTTTATTTTTTACTGAGGCCTCTATGGGCTATACTCAAGGGAGGGAAGGAGGGACCCCCGAAGGATGCTGGGCCGGTTTGAATGGCACTGAACATTTTGAAGGCCACCTTTTTTCTAAAATATGAGTAGGGCATATTTATTGAATGAACCTCTTTTCTTGGGAATGGAAGGAGCTTGATAAAACACAATATTATCTTACGCAGATTTGGAAACTCTCAAGGAAACTAGGAGTGATGATTGGGTCCCCAGGTTTTGTCAACTTATAAACTCACCTCTGTTTGAGGAGTGACCCACTTGAAGCTGAAAGGCTATTGCTTTAAAAAAGAGACAGAATCTGGGACATTGTTCAAGAATTTAGAACAAAGTTTAAACCCAAACTGGGATCAGTGCCTGAGTATTCATCAACTTTGCAAATAAAAACAAAATAAAATTGAAAACAATCTGTTGATATTAAGTAAGGAAGGAAAAGAGTCATAGGTACATTTGCCTGTTTGTGAAGATGTACTTTTAATGTTGCTCCTTGTAATGTGCCATCGATGACAATTTAGATACAAGTTTTAAACCAATTGCACAATTCCTTCATAACTGTTTTAGAAAGGGCTGTATCATTAATTTGAAAAAACTGGTCACAATGAAACTGTGATTTATAGTAAGAAATGCGTATTTGGTCTTTATCCCCCTTGTTCACACAGAGCTCCTAAAATGCTTGGAATGTTCTAGGTGATGAGAGTAATAAAAGTATCTTTGGTTATGTTAATGAAACGACTTTGGAAAGCACCTAAGGAAACTGGAGCCAATCTCACTGTATGAAGGTTTGAGTTTTTAATCCCACCCCTCAACCTTGAGGGAGGAGAGAGAAGCTAGGGTGGAATCAATCACCAATGGCCACTGAGTTAATCACTAATATCTGTGTAATGAAGCCTCCATAAAAAACGAAAAGGACAGGATTCAGAGAGCCTCTGGGTTGGTGAACACATGGAAATTCAGGAAGAATGGCGTGCCTGTAAAGGGCTTGGAAGCTCCATGTCCTTGTCCTGTGCATCTCTTCTATCTGGCTATTCCTGAATTAGATCCTTGTATAGTAAACCAGTGATCTAGTAAGTAAGATGTCTCTCTGAGTTCTGTGAGCCACTCTGGCAAATTAGTCAAATCTGAGGAGGGTCTTGGGACCCTCTGATTTACAGCCAGTCAGAAGTACAGGAAAAAACCAGGACTTGTGACTGGCATCTGAAGTCCAAGGAGGAGGTCATGGGAACCTCCAGTCTGTAGTTGGTTGGTCAGAAGGATGGGTGACACCCTGGACTTGTGATTGGTGTCTAAAGTGGGTGAAGGGGAGAGACAGTCTATAGGACTAAGCCTCTACCCTGTGGGATCTGATGCTATCTCTGTAGATGTGCCAGAATTGAGTTGAATTGAGTTGACATCTAACTGGTGTCCCATGAATTGCTCGTTGGTGTGGAGAAACACCCCAGTCCAACACTGGAATTAGTATCAGAAGCTTTTTATTCATTTTATTTTATTTTTTATTTTTTTAATTTACATTCAATAGACCTTTTTCTTTTATAAGCAGTACATGTGTCAGTGATACACATAGCAGAAATCTTCTTTGGATTTTTGTTTTTGTTTTGTCTTAGGTTTTTCGTGTGTGTTTCTCAAGGGGATTGTCATGCTTCCCTTTATTTGAGCCTGTCTCAGAAGCTTCAGAAAAGGCAATTGATTCCAAGACTCTTAAGACTCACTTGTATCAGAATCTCTGGAGGCAGAGTGCTTTAGCAGTGTCCCCAATGATTTGCATGGATATTGAAGTTTTGAAACCCTCTGCTGTTATCGCTATTGAATTTCTCAAAACACAGGTAGCCCCTCTCCTTTTGGAGTCCTACCCTCTCAGGGTATTCCTCTTCTTCAGTTTCTTGCTTTTTCTCTGTCACTGGTGCTTCTACTGTTGCAGGCAAAATGGAAAACTTGCCTCATCCTGAGAAAATATAGTTGGAGCCCTCTTCCTGTATTTTTTTTTTCTTAATGCCGAATGTTGGGGAAGAGGTAGAATAGAGAACACACACCCTAGGCAGAGATGGTTTTGTTAATAAGATCAATCACTATAGTACACACATACACCATCAAGATTTGAAACTAGAGCTATCTTTGTGTTTTCTTTTTTTATAAATTTTTCTTAAATGTTTTATTTATTTTTGAGAGAGAGAGCGAGCAGGGGAGGGGCAGAGAGAGAGGGAGACACAGAATCTGAAGACAGGCTCCAGGCTCTGAGCTGTCAGCACAGAGCCCGACGCGGGGCTCAAACTCACAAACCGTGAGATCATGACCTGAGCTGAAGTTGGACGCTTAATCGACTGAGCCACCCAGGCGCCCCAAACCTAGAGCTATCCTTAAAAGTAATACATGCTTATGGCAAAAAATTAAAACAATGCAAAAGGATACACAGTGAAAAATAAGTACCCCCACCCCCCCCAGTAACACCCACCAATGACATACTCCTGTGGCCAGTTTATGAGGTATTCTCCAAGGATGCTTTATGCACATCAAGCATACAGATATACATATAAACCCCTTTTTGTACACAAATGGGAGCATACTATACACAACATTCTATGGCTTCCTTTTTTCATTGAATAGATCCTCTTTTGTCACTTCATGGGTCAAAAGATGATACCGAGATCTCTTCAATGCTATGCTCATTCTGTTTCTAGGCTTTCCAAATTATGCTTCCTTCAAGGCATCCTTCAGTATAACTGTAATGAGGTGGCTGTGGATTATTCAATTGCACTCTGTTATTTGGGTTCATCCTAGGCTGATCTTAGATTCAGTCAACAATATCGCACAGCTTACAGATAAGAGGAAGTTAAAAAGGATGCAGAATAGGAGAAATTGCTGAATCACACACTATGTATTTGCTAGGGCAGTAGTTTTCAACTGTCGATTGTGACCCACAGATAGGTTGTGAAATCCACTTATTGGGTTTTAAAATCCAGGATACATTAGAATGTAATAAACGTAGAATAGAAAATAGATACAGCACGTATAGAAGAGGTAAGTAGTATTTGATAAAACATTTGTTTCAGTTTTACATTCACAAGCATGTATGTGTACTGGTTTCTGACATGAAATATATCCCTAACTGAAGTCACAGGAAAAAAGAAAAAACAACAGAAAAAAAACATTGTCCCCACATGCGCTCCTTGGGAAAGTAAGTCCATTAAAACTTAAGAAAAAGTTAGAGGTGTGCGGTCAAATAAGTTTGAAATATGTCTGAGAACCAATTTGCCTTTTGGAGATTCAAAACTCAGGTTAGTATATGAAAAGCCCTTTATAGTCTTACAGTGAAGAAGCTTGTTTAACCAAACATTTCCCAAAGATTGGCTGCAGAACTTTTCTCGGTATTCCAGAGATAGCATTAACATCCTCCATCAGGGGTGTGAGAAGAAGCACAATTTCATCTGTGCTGTCATGACCTTCAATTTCTACTGGCAGGCTGTTTTCTTTGAGAGTGCTAAGTCCTGTCCCCAAATCCGATCTACTTCTGTCTCACCCAGAATGTTACAAAGAGGGCTAAGACCTCTTCTCAAGCTTCCTCCAATCCGGGCATGCTAAGGCAACTAGTCTGGGGCCAGAGTGTGAGAACCCAGGGCCTTCTCTTAATAATTCCTTTTGCAGCTCCGATGGTATAACAAGGAGCACTGGCTTAAGCGCCAAGAGTCCTAACATCTAGGAGTGATGCAGTAACTAACCAGATTAAGATACTATCACCTTGGACAAGTTACATACGTCCTTTATGTTGCCAGTTATCATATCTAAAATAAGGAGGTTGCACATTGATTTTGGAGGTCCCATTTTGCACCAATATTTGGGTCTTTATCTGGTGTTCTTCTTTTTTTTTTTTTAAGTTTATTTATTTTTGAGAGACAGAGTGTGAGTGGGAGAGGGACAAAGAGAGAGGGAGGCATAGAATCTGAAGCAGGCTCCAGGCTCTGAGCTTTCAGCACAGAGCCTGATATGGGGATTGAACCCATCAACCATGAGATCATGACCTGAGCTGAAGTTGGACACTTAACCTACTGAACCACCCAGGTGCCCCTGGGTCTTTAACTGGTGTTCTTAAATCTTTACAGTAATTCTGAAACTTCTTCCCTCCAGCCTTTGCTTCCTTCTTTATTTTTTTCTTAAAGTTTACTTATTTATTTTGAGGGGGGGAGAGAGAGAAATAGAGAGAGAGAGAGAGGGGCAGAGAGAGAGGGAGAGGGAGAATCCTAAGCAGGCCCCACCCTGTCAGCACAGAGCCTGACCCGGGGCTCAATCTCCTGAATCGTGAGATCATGACCTGAGCCTAAATCACGAGTTGGATGCTTAACCGACTGAGCTACTCAGGTGCCCCTCCTTTCCTTCTTTCTTGACTTACTTTCAAAAGTTGTTTTGAGAGCCTGCTCTTTGTCAAGCATTGTATCAACTGTTGGAGATATGGTGAACAAATTTTTACATCCCGTACCCAGCAATTACCTGCTTGGACAAAATGATAATTCCTAACTCTCTCTAACTTTGGCCCAAGTGAATTTTGAGAAGGATAGTCTTGTGTCTGATCATTATCATTACTACAGAAAACATTTCTTCATTTTACTGAAACATCTATTCTGCTCAAAGTAAATAAATATATGACTCATATTTACATTAGAAAATTGATCATGCCAGTTTTCTATTTGGGATGCTTCCCCAATACTATCCTCCTTGTTCCCTTGGAGAAGGGCCATAATATCTATAAGTGCTGCCACCATACAACAGCTGGTCTCAGTTCTTATATTCATGTTCTAAACAAGCCCTATCCAGTGGAAATTAGTTCAGGCAAGAATCATTTCTGAGCAGCTGACAGACTGACTTAAACCTAAGCATCAAGGTGGACACAAAATTAAATGTCCCATAACCTTTATCTTCTGCAAGTTTTCTTTAAAACACACATATATATGGGGAACCTGGGTGGCTCAGTCAGCTAAGTGTCAGACCCTTGATTTTAGCTCAGGTCATGATCTCACAGTTCATGAGTTTGAGCCCCGCATCTGGCTCTGTGTTGGAAGTTTGGAGTCTGCTTGAGAGTCCCTCTCCCTCTCTCTCTGCTCCTCCCTGCTCTCTCTCTCTCTCTCTCAAAGTAAATAAATAAACTTAAAAAAATAATAAAACATACATAAACAAAATAAGCAAAATATGAGGGCTATTCCGTTAACGGCCCTCAGAAATACCTGCTACATACATGACAGTCACCGTAAACTTTATTTTTAGAAAACTTCCTACTTGTTAGTTGACATTTAAAAATTTTTCTAATGTTTATTTAGTTTTGAAGGAGACAGAAACAGAGTGTGAGCAGGGAAGGGGCACAAGAGAGGGAGACACAGAATCCGAAGCAGGCTTCAGGCTCTGAGCTGTCAGCACAGAGCCCCACGCGGGACTTCAACTCACGAGCTATAAGATCACAACATGAGCCTAAGTCAGACACTTAACTGACTGAGCTATCCCAGCGCCCCTGTTAGTTGACATTTAAAAGGTATATTTTCCAAGGGTGCTTGTCTGACTCAGTCATAGGAGCATGAAACTCTTGATCTCAGAGTTGTGAGGTAGAGCCCCATATTGGATGTAGAGATTACTAAAAAAAATTAATAAAGTTAAAAAATAAATAAACTTTAAAAATAAATAACTAAAAAGTAAAAAAAAATAAGGTGTACTCTCCACATGATGGAAGATAATCATCGCATTTTACTTTGTACTCATCAGATCATATCTGGAACACTGTTTGATTCTAATTACTGCATTTTTATTTTTATTTTTTTATTGTTTAATATAACTTATTGTCAGGTTAGCTAACATACAGTGTATACGATGTGCTCTTGGTTTCGGAGGCAGATTCCTGTGATTCATCGCTTATGTACAACATCCAGTACTCATCCCAACAAGTGCCCTCCTCAATGCCCATCACCCATTTTCCCCTCTTCCTCCACCCCCCAATCAACCCTCAGTTTGTTCTCTGTATTCAAAAGTCTCTTATGGGTTTGCCTCCCTCTCTCTTTGAAACTATTTTTCCCCTTCCCCTTCCCCATGGTCTTCTGTTAAGTTTCTAAAGTTCCACATATGAGTGAAAACATATGATAGCTGTCTTTCTCTGACTTAATTCACTTAGCATAATACCCTCCAGTTCCATCCATGTTGTTGCAAATGGCAGGATTTCTCATTGCCAAGTAGTATTCCATTGTATATATAAACCACATCTTCTTTATCTCTTCATCATTCGATGGATATTTTGAAAATCTCTTTCCATGATTTGGCTATTGTTGAAAGTGCTGCTATAAACATTGGGGTGCATGTGCCCCTATGCATCAGCACTCCTGTATCCTTTGGATAAATTCCTAGTAGTGCTATTGCTGGGTCATAGGGTAGTTCTATTTTTAATTTTTTGAGGAACCTCCACACTGTTTTCCAGAGTGGCTGTACCTGTTTGCCTTCCCACCAACAGTGCAAGAGGGTTCCCGTTTCTGCACATCCTCGCTAGCATCTGTTGTTTCCTGATTGTTAATTTTAGCCACTCTGACTAGTGTGAGGTGGTATCTCAGTGTGGCTTTGATTTGTATTTCCCTGATGAGTGATGTTGAGCATTTTTTTCATGTGTCTGTTGGCCATCTGGATGTCTTCTTTGGAAAAATGTCTATTAATGTCTTCTGCCCATTTCTTCACTGGATTATTTGTTTTTTGGGTGTTGAATTTGGTAACTTCTTTATAGATTTTAGAGAAACACAGACAAATGAAAGTATTCTCAGAGAAGTGAAGGGAAAATGGAAAAGGAACTAAAAACCATGCCTGAATGGAACTGTTAAAGATGTGTATATTTTTAGTCTAGAGAAGAGCAGATTATAAAGGCACATGGTACTTAGCTGGCTCTCTTCATATATGTAAAAGGAGATAGTATTTTTGTTATATAATGCTCTAGAGAGCAAAATCCAGACAAAGGGTAAAAGTCATGAGGAAGCATGTTTCAGTTCAGGCTAAGATGTGGCTTAGACATTGGCTTTGGTATTCAGTCATCAGAAGCAACCAAGTAGAGGCTAGACTATCACCTGACTGGAATATTATAGCTTTTAATTCTAGTTTGAATATTAGATTTTATGTCCCTTCTTGTCCTTTGATCACTCGGTGTGAAACCCAGAATCTGATGAAGGAACTAAGCCACACTGCACAATTCTACAATATATTTGAAAAGCTTTAGCTGGTACAAGTTGATACAGAACCTAGGTGGGTTTTTTTGGAACTGTGTTACTCACAGCTCTAAACTGACTGCAATGTAGTGCGTGATCTCATTCATATTTTTGATGTGTATTTTCCAAGCATAAGTAGTATAAAATATCTCATACAATGACTTCATGGACACAATTTCAAGATATGTATAACTTGCAGGGCCAGAAATGTAGTCTTCTGGCTTTTTAAAAATTGAAACTTTAAGAGAATTTTCTTAAAATAGAATGAGTTGAACTTGCCCTGCAATTTTGTGGAAGAAAACCTGTTATCAATTTTCAGAGAACCATCCTGGAAAGTGCTCTCTGACTTTCAGAAGTAGGATGAAAATCATATCCCATGGGTATCACATCCTGTGTGTGGGTAAAGTGGCTCTATAAAGTGTCACTCATAGAGGCGTGCCCTGAGTGAGGGGTTGGGAAATGGGTGACAGAACAAAGCCGAGGAATGCATGTGGCCTGAGGTGGGAGAGGGGGCGGCCATGACATAAGAACGAGGCTCTGCAGGAGAAAACGGGAAGGACTGGTAGGGCCACTGCAGTCAGGGGTTTCAGCATTTAGCAAAGCAGATGAGATTAAGCACAGATCCATTCAAGGCTGCTGGAAAGAGTAAGAGTCCCCTTTCCTTTCCAGAAGGTCACTCAGATGGATGAAAGGAGAATTGTATACTCTCAGATTTCAATGCATTGGTGTTGAAGAATAGAGAAGCCTACAGATTCTGATGGTAAAAGTACTACTTTATATTTGCATACTATCTTTGAAATACTATTTTGAATAGTATAGGATTTTGAAGAGTATTTGAAATATTATTTTCCAAAGTTCTTTTCATTTAATGGAACCAGATATAACACTGTAGAAACTTTAAAATATGCTTGATATTTTTGGAGTTCCAAACCGGCTTAATGACTGCAAAATTCAGGCTATCGAATGTCTCTGTAAGGCCAGTGAATTTTGTGGGTATCAATAATAACTTCTGCATTTTATTTTTGTAGTAACTAATACAAAGATCATGTCTTCAACTTCACATTCTGGTCCATTGTATATTTCGGAAGGTTAGAATTATTTTTGTGATGCAAAATACTGTCCAGAGGGAAACTGGGCCAGGACATTGACTCGATTGCTTAAAAGCATGGACAACAGATCCAAGATGCATTTTATAAGTTTATTCTGGTTTATTCTAATAAACCTTATGTTCATATGTTTTTAAGGCTTGTGCCAGTGATTCCTCAAACTAAAGCAGAAATGTTGAGTATTATTTTCACATCAATATTCTTCATACTTTGTGGTCTTTTTTAAGAAAATGCCAACTCTATTATTTCTCAAGTACAATATTAAGAATTCTACTCACATCCATTTATTGAGTATTTTTTGAGGAGAAACTTGAAATACAAGTTATGACATTATAAAGAGTCAGGGCAATAGAAGGGGTACAGCATATAATAGATAAGAATGTGGAGTCAGAGTCTGTCAGAGTTTAGATTCTAACCCTACCACTTACTACATGGGACTTCCTGGGTGAGTCAATTTCTCTGTGACTTGGTTTCCTCAGTTGTGAAGTGAGGCTAATAATAGGATTCACTTCTTAGAATTGCTGAAAGTTTTCAATGGACTAATATATATAGAATACTCTGAACAGTGTCTAGCCTTTGGCAAATGCTCTGTAAGTGGTAGCTACCATTAGTCAGAGATTTCTACTTGAAGTTCTAAGAATTCAAGCAAAAGTTTCCTTAATCTTACCATGTATTTAGAAGTATTGGGAAAGAATTTTATATCTTAGAGCTTTGGGAGTGCCCAGCTGGCTCAGTCGATATAGCATGTTTCTCTTGATCTCAGGGTTGTAAGTTTGAGCCCTACATCAGATATAGAGATTACTTACAAAATAAAATCTTAAAAAAAAAAAAAAAAGATCTTAGACCTTTGAAGAAATTATACATCTTACTGTTTCGGGATTCCAAATCAATGAATAAATGTAAATATAGTATTGTTTAGATATTTAAAATGAAAGAATTTCATTTAAAAAAGTGAGAGAATTTAGATATATGTAGATTAAGGGACTTGCCCAAGATGTGAAAGGCAAAGATTATATTAGGAATTCAGTCTTCTTATAATCTTTAGAGCATTGCAAGCAAAAGTAAATGAATACCCAGAGCCAACTCTGGTTCACAGATACTATTAACACTTGTACCCTTCGGTGTTTTATGTACACAGCTTTAAATGCAAGGTGACTTATTCCAAGGGTGAGTTGAAATGAGTGAGTTGAGTCATCTTACCTTCTGGAAAATGTACTCATTTGTTTTTCCATGCTAGCAACCTTAAGACAATTATCTATACATAGGCAAGGTAGAAAGATTAACTGGGAAAGCAAACCGTATAATTCAAACCAAATGACCCCTTTGGTCTGAACTATCCAAATAACTATGACTATAAACAATGTGGTTATTTTTTTGTTTTTTTATTTACTTCATTTTGGAAACTGGAGGATCAGCAAAAAAGTAGATGTAGAAAGAACTGAATTATCCAAACAATTGTCTCAATTTTCTACTCAGGGACAGTCACTGTGGACCCTTAAAATAGATAACAGGACGTGCTATGAAAGTGTTTTGCCCTAAAATAAGAACCCTAGATCCTGTCATTTCACTATTATGCATAATTTCTATTTAAATTTTATGTTTAAAAAGCATTGCTGTTATTAAGATGTTTACTCTAAGCTGCTCTCAGCCAAAACCTGATAGTGCAGTGTCGCCACTGCCCATCAGCAGAAAGCAAGGTTAGCACATTGGTTTCTAAATATTTGTCTTGGAGAAGAAAAGGTCTTAGACATGAGGACTCAGTTTTCCAATATGCATGACTTGGATTTAGTCTAAAATGTAAACCCCGGAATCACCTGTCAGTATGAATTGAGTTATTACACATAGAAACGAAAAAGCAGGGCACCTGGGTGGCTCAGTTGGTTAAGTGTTCGGCTCTTGATCTCAGCTCAGGTCATGATCTCAAATGGGGTCCAGTCCCATGCCAGGCTCTGCAATGACAGAGCAGAGGCTGCTTGGGATTCTCTCTCTCCTTCTCTCTCTGCCCTTCCCCCACTCACACACATGCACTCTCTCTCTCAAAATAAATAAATTTTAAAAAATAGTTAAAAAATAGAAATGAAAGGGGAGCCTGGGTGGCTCAGTTGGTTAAGCGTGCAACTTCAACTCAGGTCATGATCTCACAGTTTGTGGGTTTGAGCCCCGCGTCAGGCTCTGTGCTGACAACTCAGAGCCTGGAGCCTGCTTCAGATTCTGTCTCCCTCTCTCTGCCCCTCCCTTGCTTGCACTCTGTCTCTATCAAAAATAAATAAACATTAAAAAAATTTAAAAAATAGAAATGAAAAAGCTAGAGCAAAATCAATTATCAGTTGCTACTATCTAAAAATATTAGAAACCTCTAAAAGTATTTGTCATCATAGTTGATGTGAATTAAACTATCAACTACCTTAACTGATATTGACAGAACTCTACACTTAACAACTATAGAGTTGTCCCCTTTGATTGCACCTTCCAAATTTTCAAATTTCTTTTCAAATTCATGCTTACTCATGAATTTTGACTCAAAGATGTTGACTCATTAAAAATATCTAATGAAAAAAATCATAATCATGTAGAATATGTTGCCTGACTATAGCAGTATTAAATTAGAAGTTACAAACAAGATATCTTGATATATTAGGCTCCTCAGGCTGCTACAACAAAGTACCACAGACTAGGTGGCTTAAAGATTTAAGGTGCCAGTGAATTTCTGGTGAGTGCTTTCTTCTTGTCTAGTACATAGCCAACTTCTTGCTATGTCTTCACATGGGTACATGAAGAAAGAGAGATGTGAAAGGGCTCTCTGATGTCTCTTATAAGGACATGCTAATCCTATCGGCTCAGTGCCCCACCCTTATGACCTTATTTAATTTTAATTAATTTCCTAGAGTCCCATCTTCAAATGTAACTACACTGGAGTTTAGGGCTTCAACATACGAATTTTGGAAGGACACAAACATTCAATCCATAACACGTGGAAAAGTTCAAATATTTAGAAGTTAAGCAACAAACTTCTAAGCGATCCATAGATCAATAAGAAATGACAGGAGAAATTGGAAACTATTTCAAACTGAATAACAATGAAAATACTAGATATCCATTTTGGGGAGGATGCAACTAAGGCAGTGCTCAGAGAAAACTTTATAGCTTTAAATTCTTATATTAAATAGAAGCAAGGCCTAGGGCACCTGGTTGGCTCAGTCAGTAGAGCATGCAACTCTTGATCTCTAGATGGTAAGTTCAAGCCCCATGTTAGGGGTAGAGTTTACTTTAAAAAAATAAATAAATAAATAAAAGAAAGGTCTTACATCAATTATCTAAGATTCTACCTTAAAAAACTTAAAAACAGAAGAGCAAAGCAAACTCAAATGTAGAAGGCAGGAAATAAAGCAAAGAGCAGAAATCAGTGTAATAGGAAACAGCAAACAATAGAGAAAATTAGTAAATATAAGAGCTGATTTTACATTATTCACTAGTAATGCTAAAAAGATTAGCATATGGGGCACCTGGGTGGCTCAGTTGGTTAAGTGTCCAACTTTGGCTCAGGTCGTGATCTCATGGACTCTGTGCTGACAGTGTGGATCGTGCTTCGGATAATCCATCTCCCTCTCTCTCTGCCCCTCCCCTGCACTCTCTCTCTCTCAAAAATAAATAAACATTAAAGAAAAAGACAAGACATTAGAAAAAAATACAAAAATATTAGCATAAATAGTCAAGCCTTAGAAAAGGAATCAAGGGAAAAAAATAATACATATCGCCAGTTAACAAGAATGATACAGGAATTATTACCATAGATCCTAGTGGATGCCTGAAACTGATCATAGTACCAAGCTCTACGTATCCTGTTTTTTCCTATACACACACACCTATGATAAAGTTTAATTTATAAATTAGGCACAGTAAGATATTAATAACAATGCTAATAATAAAGTAGAACAATTACAATGATATAATAAGTTTTATGAATGTGGTCTCTCCCAAAATATCTTATTGTATTTACCCTTTTTTCTTATTATTTATTTATGTGTTTTTAAAAAAAATTTTAGAGATAGAGCATGCATGAGCAGGGGAGAGGGGGAGAGAGAGAGAGGGAGAGAGAGAGAGAGAGAGAGAGAGAGAGAGAGAGAGAGAGAATCTCAAGTAGGCTCCATGCTAGGCATAGACACAGGGCTCAATTCCATGACTCTGGGATCTTGACCTGAGCCAAAATCAAGAGTGAGATGCTCAACCGACTGGGCCACCTAGGCGCCCCTGAAACAAAGTAATTTCAAAGCAAAAACACCAAAAATTGAAGGACTTAAGCAACCTGATTTCAAGACTTACTATAAAGTTATAGTAATCAAGAGGTGTAGTATGAAGGAGAAAAAACCACAAACAAACAAAACAAAACAAAACAAGGGGTGCCTGGGTGGCTCAGTCAGTTGAGCATCTGACTTCGGCTCAGGTCATGATCTCATGGTCCATGAGTCTGAGCCCTGCATCAGGCTCTGTGCTGACAGCTGAGCCTGGAACCTGTTTCAGATTCTGTGTCTCCCTCTCTCTCTGCCCCTCCCCTGCTCATGTTTTGTCTCTGTCTCTGTCTCTCTCTCTCAAAAATAAACATTAAAAATAAGTAAATAAATAAAAATAAATAAACAGAGCAAAGCAAAACAAAACAAAAAGATGATGTATTACTGGTATAAGGATAGATGTAGAGGGGCGCCTGGGTGGCTTGGTCAGTTAAGCATCCGACTTCGGCTCAGGTCATGATCTCACAGTCCGTGAGTTCGAGCCCCGCGTCGGGCTCTGTGCTGACAGCTCAGAGCCCGGAGCCTGTTTCAGATTCTGTGTCTCCCTCTCTCTCTGCCCCTCCCCTGTTCATGCTCTGTCTCTCTCTGTCTCAAAAATAAATAAACGTTAAAAAAAAAAAAAAAAGGATAGATGTAGAATAAAGAATCCAGAATTAGGACTTCAGATACATGGTAAATTGGTTTTCTACAAAGGTGTCAAGGCAATTCAATAGGAATGAAAATACTTTTAACAAATGATGCTGTAATAACTTGATATCCTTATGAAAAAAAGTTAGTGTTGACTCTTTCTCAAACCATTTACAAAATTAACTTGAAATGGATCATAAATGTAAACATAAAAGCTAAAAACTATAAAACTTGAAGGGAAAACCTTGGAAAAAACTTATGTCACCTTGGTATGTTTGAGGGGTGGTAAATTAAAAAAATCAAAATTATAAAGTATCAAGGAAAATATACAAATTTAAGTTTATAGATCACTAAATTCCTATAAGCGAATATATCTATGCAACCACTCCCTATATCAGGATCAAGAACATTACCAACACCCCAGAAACCTATCTCATGCCCCTTTCTAGTCAATATTTCTCCACCAAAGTTTACCACTTTTCTGACATCTGTCATTATAGTTAATTTTACTTATTTTTTATTCCATAAATGTGGACTCATATAGGATGTCTTTGTACATGTAGTATTGGTTCATCACTTTTGTATATATTCTATCATAGGAATATGCCCCAATTTATCCACTCTACTGTCAATAGTCATTTTGAGTTTGTCGAATTTAGAGCTATTATCAACAAACTCCTATGAACTTTCTTATACAAATCTTTTGGAGCATATATGCCTATGTGTTAAATATCTGAATGGAATTACTGGGTCTGTTAAAGTATGCTTGGCTTTATTAGATAAATGAGATATAATTTGTGTTTCTCAGAGGGATCTGGTCCAGATAAGCAGGACAGTAGTGGATTTATTTAGTTTCCACAATTCTAAATGTAAAGAGCAGCTGAAGCCAATGGGACTGAATCAACTTAAACTCCCATAGCAGAATATGAGAGTTCCAGTTACTCTACGCTATTGTGAACACTGAGTATTGGCCATGCCATAACTTTCGCCATTATGGTGTGTGACAAATGATATGGAGCACCCTTTCATTTGCTTATCAGGCATTTGGATGTCCTCTTTTGTCAAGTACCAGTTCAAATCATTTGCCTATTTAAAAATTGCAGTGTCTGTCTTTCTTACTGATTTGTAGAATCTGGATACAAATTTTTTCTTGTCAAATATGTATATTGTGAATATCATCTCCTATTCTGTAGCTTGCATTTTCATTCTCTTAATAGTACATTTGTTGTACAGAAATTTTAATTTTAGTCAAGTCCAATTTAGCAATCTCTTTCATTATGTGTCTTGTGTTATGTTTAGGAAATCTTTGCATATCCTAAAGTCATGGGCATATTCTCCTATGTTATATCTAAAAAAGTTTTTGGGGCACTGGAGTGGCTCAGTTGGTTAAGCATCTGACTTGATTTCGGCGCTGGTCATGATCTCCCAGTTCACAAGATCAAGCCCCACGTTGGGTTCTGTGCTGACAGCACGGAGCCTGTTTGGGATTCTCTCCATCTTTCGCTGCCCCTCCCCTGCTCATGCTTCAGCTCTCTCTCTCTCTCTGTCTCTAAAAGATAAAGAAACTGAAAACAAAAGTTTTTTTTTTCTTAGACACTTAAGTGTATGAGCATCTGGCATAGATTTTTGATGTCTGTTTTTGAAATTTGTTTTCTGATCCACTGATCCATTTGCTACATTTGAATCAATACCATGCTGTTTTTATACCTGTATTTAAAAATAATTTTTGATATTTGATAGTGTAAATTCTCAATTTTGTCCTTTTTCTTCAATATGGAATTTGTTATCCTTTAGATTTTGATACAAATTTTAGAATCAGTTTTACTAAATTTTCTATTCCTTTCCCCCCAAAAATATTCTTTGATATGGAAAGAATTGTCATCTTTAAAATATGGACTTCTCAAATCCGTGAAGATAACACAACTTTGATTTATTTGGGTCTTCTTTAATTTTTCTCTGTGATGTTTTGTTGTTTTCTGAATATAGGTCTTGGATATTTTTTATTAATTTTTTCCCTTAGGTATTTGATGTCTTTTGATGCAATGTTAAGTTACACTGTTTTAATATTTTATTATCTAATTTTTTAGATTTTGTTATGTAGTTTTTTTCCTAGCTTATAGAAATACAACTGATTTTTATATATACTGACCTTATATCCAGTGACCTTGCTAAAATTACTTATTAATTCTACTGGCTGATGCAAAGTTCTTCCTGATTTTCATGTGTGCAATTGTATCATCTGTGAATAATGACTGTTTTATCTCTTTCTTTCCATTCTTTGTAGATTTACTTTTTTTTTTTTTTTTTTTTGCTTAATTGCATAGTTTATATCAAATAAAATGTTGAATAAAAGTGGTGATAGTGGATATCCTTTTTTTTTCCCCAGGAAGGCTTTGGAGATTTCATCATCAAAGGTATTTTCTGTATGAGTTTTGTAGATACCTCTTTTCAGATAGACTGTATTATTTTTCTTTATTTGCTGAGAATTTTTAGATCAGTAGGTATTTTCATATGAAGGGATATTAAATTTTACCAAATGCTTTTTGGCATCAATTGAAATTATTAAATGATTTCTCTCCTTTGTTTTGTTATTGTGGTAGGTTACAATGATTGGTTTTTCAAATGTTTAAATGAATTTTATATTCCCTGGAATAAAAGCATCTTGGTCATTATGTAACACGTATATCTGTATGAATTTAATTTATTAATATTTTATTTATAATATTTGTACCTATGTTTATGAGTAAACCTATAACTTGTTTTTGTAATTTACTGTTAAGTTTTGATATCAATGTTATGGTGGTTAGGTAAAATGAGTTGGGAAGTATTCCCTTGCCTATCTGGAAGAGTTTAGGATACTTTTTTTTTTTTTTTTTTTTTTTACATGTTTGATAGAATTTACTAATGACACCCCTTGGGACTGGAGTTTGCTCTGTGAGAATTTTTTTTTTTAATTATAGATGCAATTTCTTTAATAGTATAGTATTATTCACCTATCCTATTTCTTTTGGTTTCCTTTTTGTGAGGGATTTGTCGGCTTCATCTAAATATTCAAATGTATTGACATAAATAGTTCATTCTCTTATTATCCTTTTAATGTCTTTGGCATCTTTTTGTCTTCTTTTTCATGCCTGTCTTTGAAACTTCTACCTTTTTCCTGTTAAGCCTTACAAAGGGTTTAATAAAAACTTCAAAGAAAAAGTATTTTGCCTTGTTGAATTATCTCAATTTGTTTTCTATTTCTTTGATTTCTGATCTTATCTGTATTATTTCCTTCTTATTTTCTTTAGATTTAATTTGCTAATTTTCTCTTATTGCATAAACAGTTAACTGATACCATTTCTTTTTATTCATAAATATTTAAGTCTTAGATTTTCCTCTATGCACTACTTTCACTGAGTTCCATGACTTTAAATGATATGTTTTCATTAGCATTTAGTTCAGAATTTTTCTAATTTCATTCTGATTTCTTATTTAGCCAAGAGTTATTTAGAAGTATGAAATTTCCATGCATTTGTGGATTTACTAGTTATGTGTTATTTATTTCTAGCTTAATTTCTTTATAGTTAGAGAACATACTCTCTCTGTAATCTTGGATATTTGATTAGTCTTGATTTATGACTTAGCATATGATTTATTTGAATAATTGTTCCATGTGTATTTGAAAATTATGTGTTTTCTACACTTGTTGAACTATATTTTATATAATGATTAGGTCAATTTTGTTAAGTGTGTTATTCAAATAACCTTATGGACTCTTTTCTGCTTGTTTATCAATTATTAAAAAGATTTGTCTGCTTTTGCCCCTAATCCTTTAAATATTAGCTTTGTATATTCTGAGATTATATTATTAGGCAAACTACATTTTTATTTTATTTTTAAATTGAATTTTATATTAAGAGCATTTAACATGAGATCTATCCTCTTAACCTATTTTTAAATGTGCAATATACAATTGATGACCATATGTGCAGATCTCTAGAGCGTATTCATCCTGCTTGACTGAAACGATAAGCCCATTTATTTGTAACTTTCCATTTCCTCCTCCCTTCAGCCCGTGTCAACCACCACTTCACTCTGTGCTTGTATGAACATTTAGATATTTCTTGTAAGAGAGATCATCCAGTTTTTATCTTTCTGTGTTGGGCTTATTTCATTGACCAAAATGTCCTCAAGATTCATCCATGTTGTTGCAGATTGCAGAATTTTCTTCTTTTTAAGACTGAATTATAGGGGCGCCTGGGTGGCTCAGTCGGTTAAGTGGCCGACTTCGGCTCAGGTCATGATCTCGCGGTCCGTGAGTTCGAGCCCCACGTCAGGCTCTGTGCTGACAGCTCAGAGCCTGGAGCCTGTTTCAGATTCTGTGTCTCCCTCTCTCTGCCCCTCCCCTGTTCATGCTCTGTCTCTCTCTGTCTCAAAAATAAATAAACGTTAAAAAAAATTAAAAAAAAAAAGGACTGAATTATATTCTGCTGCATGTATGTATATACCACATTTTCTTTATTCATTCATCAGTCAACGGACATTTAGTTTGTTTCTACATCTTGGCTATTATGAATAGTGCTGTGTGGGACATTAGTGTCCTAACATTTCTTCAAGATTCCAATTTTAATTTTTTTGTAGAATTTTTCAGAAGTGGGATTGTTGGATCATATTGTAATTGTTTTTAATTTTCTGAGGAACATCATACTGTCTTCCATAGTGGCTGCACCATTTTGCATTCCCACCAACAATGTACAGAGCTCCAACTTCTTCATATCCTTGCCAACAGTTATCTTTTATTTTTTTGATAATTGCCATCCTGACAAGTGTGAGATGTTACCTCATTTCGGTTTCGATTTGCATTTCCCTGATGATTTGTAACAGTCAGCATTTTTTTTCATATGCCTGTTGATCATTTATATATTTTTTTGAGAAATGTCTATCACGTCCTCGGCCCATTTTATTGGTTATTAGTTTCTTTGCTATTGAGTTGTAGGATATATTAGATATATGATTTGCAAATATGTTCTCCCATCTTGTATGTTGCCTTTTCATTCTATTGATTCCTTTGCTGTGGAATTTTGCAGCTGAAACCACCTGAAAATAATCTCAAAATGAATCTCCTTTTCCACCTGAAACTCTAACCTTTGGAATAATCTCTCTTCCTCTTTTACATTTCTTTC
Source organism: Panthera tigris (assembly GCF_018350195.1). Lineage (NCBI taxonomy): Eukaryota > Metazoa > Chordata > Mammalia > Carnivora > Felidae > Panthera > Panthera tigris. The sequence continues at coordinate 53,392,254 of NC_056671.1, read as the reverse complement.
TAATAACCCTCTCTTCCCTACTCTGCTTCACATATCTGGGGGAAAAATTACACAGGAGATATTAGTGAACTAAATTAGTGTCTTGATTGTCAAGTATAGTTCAGAACCATGGAGAGCAGCCCATATGGTTTAAACTTTTAGCAGTTAAGATATTATTATAGAAGGATTGTATGCCTTGTTGTAAACCAATTGGGGCAGGGCTATGAACACTTCCATAGCCCTTGATACATGCCACCAAATTGCTTTTGAAAAGCGAGACATTAATTTACAGAGCTGCCAAGTAAAACTTCTATGATCTCTCTCTTTATATCTTTCTTTCATTTATCTTACACGGGTGATGAAATGAGTGCCTACTGTGTACTTGCTCTCAAAAAACTCAAAATTTATATGTGAGAACAAATAAGAAAGCAAATGATTATATTACAATGGGACAGTCTATATTAAGTTTTGCTATGAGACACGTAGAAGTACACGACATTGCTAAACTTGAAAGAGAATTCTATCTCACGAGAAGATGAAATTTGAGCAGAATGCATTTGTGGAGGAAGAGGCTGGGGAGAGGACAATGGCTGGGTAAAAATATATCCTAACATGTCATGTTAGGGATTTGGGCTATGGAGAGTCACTGAAAATTTTTACAGAAGTGAATAACATGTTTAGATATGCATTTTAGAGAGTTCACTCTAGAGAATGGCATTGAAGCTGAACAAGATTGGAGGCTGAAAGAGCAATTAATGGGCTATTGAAAAATTGAGGTGAGGTATAATAAAACAGTAAAGGCAGGAAATACCTGAGGATAGAAAGAAGTGGGACTAATTTGAGAGATGCATAAGAACAAAAAGATATGAGGAAAGATTTATCATAAATATAACAAAAAGCAAATATGTTTCTCCTAGAAAGGAAACTCTGTATATGAAAAACATTTTATTTTTGTTATATTTACGATATACCTTTCCTCCTGTTTGGTTATTTTCTGATTATCCCTTTTTTTGTAAATAATAGTTTTAAATTTTGAAGTAGTAAAATTTACTTATTTCTGCTTTTGTAATTCCTCATATTCTTTTTTTTTTTTAAGTTTATTTATTTATCTTGAGAGAGATAGCATAGAGCCCAGTGCAGAGGTCAAACTCATGAACCAGAAGATCATGACCTAAGCCAAAATCAAGAGTCGGATGCTTAATCAACTGAGCCAACCAGGCGCCCCTGATTCCTCATATTATTAAATTTAGAATTGAATTTACAGATTAATTTGAGAAGAACTGCCATCCTTACAGTGTTGAGTCCATAAACAAAGTGTATCTATTTACTTAAGTATTATTTTAAATTTTTTAGTTTTTAAAAAAAATTACTTTTTCAATAAAGTTTTAAGGTTTTCTCCACAAAATAATTTCATGTTTAAAATTTACATGTAATAAATTTCATATTAAAAAATAATACAAAAAATAAAATTTCAAAAAGCTAAAAAAAATTTACATGTATATCATACATATAAAAATACATTATATATATTCCAATCAGGTCAAATATTTAATTGCTGTTGAAGAATTATCTTTTTAAATGTCTATTTTCTGGGTATCTGTTGCTGATATGTAATAGCACAATTGGTTTTTTGATCTTTTATCTAGCAATTCTCTAGAACTCTCTGTTGTAAATAACTTTTCTATGACAATAAAGTAAATTTTCTCCTTAAGTAATATCATCTGTCAAATAATGAGAGACTTACTTATTTTTCTTTCTGATCCATAGACCATATATTTCTTTCTTGCCATATTATGCAAACTAAGACCTTCAGTATTATGCTGCATGGGAGAATGATAGTGTTCATTCTTCACTAAAAAAGCCAATTCTTCAAGAAGACTTAGCAATACTAAACATTATTGCACCAAATTGAGAGCTTCAGATTATATGAAGCAAAAATTCATCGAACTGAAATGAGAAATAGGCCAATCTACAATTATAGACAGAGATTTCCATACTTCTCTCTCAACGAATAGATGTACATCAAAAAATCCACTGTAAGTCTAAAGATACAGAATGACATATCCTTCTATGAGGATAGATATAGGGATATAAGAATAGATATAAGAATAGTGTTGTGGGTTCAACTGCATCTACGAAAGAGGTGTACTGAATTCCTAACCCCCATATGTATAAATATGACTTTATTTGAAAAAGGATTTTGCAGATGTAATCAAGTTAGATGAGGGTGGGACCTAAATCCAATCACTGGTGTCTTTATAAAGAGGGGGAAATTTGGAGACAGAGACATAGGAAAGCAATCCAAGTGACAACAAAGTCAGAGATTAGATTTGCCACAAGCCAAGGAATGCCAAGGATTGTCAATATTCACCATAAGCTAGAAGAGGGAAAAGGAAGAGGATTCTTCTTTAGAGTCTTCTAAGGGAGCACGGCCCTGCTGACACCATGACTTTGGACTTCTAGATTCCAAAGCTGTGAATAAATAATTTTCTGTTATTTTAAGCCACTCAGTTTGTGGCAATTTTTGCTACAGCAGCCCTAAGAATAAACAGATAATAGAGGCGCCTGGGTGGCTCAGTAGGTTAAGTGTCTGACTCTTGATTTAGGCTTAGGTCAGGATCTCATCATCATGAGATTGAGCCCCACGTGAGGCTCTGCACTGACAGTGCTAAGCCTGCTTGGGATTCTATCTCTCCCTCTCTCTCTGCCCCTCGCTCTTGAGTGCTCTCTCTCTCAAAATAAATAAATCAACATTAAAAAAATTTTTAAAAAGATATTAATAAGGTAAAAGATAAATATAATAGATAGATGTAAGAGTACAAGGCAATTGAAGATCATGACCAATCAATGTTACCTAATTAACATTTAGAGAACAACCTTCCAACAAGAGCAGAATGCATAATTTTTTTTCAAGTATGCACAGAACATTTACCAAGATAGACCATATTCTGAGCCTTAAACCAACTCTCACTAATTTAAAATTATTCAGTCATACAAAGTATGTTTGATCACAAAGGCATTAAATTATGAATCAATAATAGAAACATATCTGGAAAGTCCTCAATATTTGAAAAATAACTGAAATTTTCATTGATTGAGATAACCTTCCAATTCAGGAGTATAGATTTGAATGTGACATCTTTTTTTAAAAAAATTGTATTTTCCAATTAGGTTATTCTTGTTCATTTCTATTGATTTTTATGAATTTAGGACACTTTGTTGAATAATTTTTATTAGTTCTCATGATTTTTTTTCTAAATTTGTCTGGGTTTTCTGAATATATAACAGCCTGTTTTTCCTTTTTCAATATTTATACCAGTTATTTTTATTTCATTTGTCCAAAATTTCAAAACAATATTAAACATTAATAATAATTAACAGTGCCTTATGATTTATACCAGAATGCCCCTGATGTTTATCAACTTCTCAAAGAGATCTGTGATCCTAAAAATTAAGAACCATTGTTTAGAATCATAAGTTCTTTAAAAAAAAAATTTTTTTTAACGTGTACTTATTTTTGAGAGAGAGAGGCAGAGCATGGCGGGGGTGAGGGGGGGAAGGGCAGAGAGAGAGGGAGACACAGAATCTGAAGGAGGCTCCAGGCTCCAGGTTCTGAGCTGTCAGCACAGAGCCCAACGCAGGGCTTGAACCCAAGAACCGCAAGATCATGATCTGAGCCAAAGTCAAACGCTTAATTGACTGAGCCACCCAGGCTCCCCTAGAATCCTAAGTTCTTAGCATTTGTACAATCCTTAATCTACAGATGATGATTCTTGAGATCACAAAGGTTAAGTGACTAGTGTTCCAAGGTCTTACAACTAGGCAGTGGAAAAACCATGACTAGAATTTCTTTCCATTTATGGTTTTGTTGTTACCAAACATTACAACACAAATTGTAATGCTTTTCCTCATCTCTGATCTTTTTTAATTGCAAATTATTGCAATTGCACTTTTTGAGTAACAAGTTTATTGAGATATAATTCACATACCATACAATTTCACCCACTTAAATTACACAATTCAGTGGCTTTTTAGCACATTCACAGAGTTGGGCATCATCATCATAATTATTTTAGAATATTTTTATCACCCCAAAAGAAGCCTGGCAGCCCTTAGCCATAAGCTTCCAACTCTGCCACTCCTCCTCCTCACTCCCCCCAACCCTAACCTATTTTGTATCTCTATGAATGTATTCTGGATATTTCATATAAATGGAATTATATGTGGTCCTTTGTGACTGACTTCTTTCACTCAGCATGTTTTCAAGGTTCATCCATGTTGTAACATGTATCAGTAATACTAACAGTAATAATATTCTGTCGCATGGTATATACTTACTTATTCGTTCATTAGTTGATGAACATTTGGACTGTTTCCACTTTTGGGCTATTATGAATAATATCATTATGAAGGTTCACATACCACTTTTTGTGTGGACATACATTTTCACCTCTCCTAAGGGTAAAAGTGCTGAATCATATGGTAACTCCATGGTTTTTTTGTTTTTTGTTTTTTTACTTTTTAAAAAAATGTTTATTTCTTTTTGAGAGAGAGAGAAAACACAAGCTGGAGAGGGGCAGAGGACCTGAAACGGGCTTGGTGCGAACAACAGAGAGCCCAATGTGGGGCTCAAACTTGTGAACTGCAAGATCATGACCCGAGCCAAAGTCTGACACCTAACCTACTGAGCCACCCAGGCATCCTGGCAACTCCATGTTTAATAGTTGAGAAACTCTGTTTAACAAGCTGTTTTCCAAACTGCTGCACCCCTTTAACCTTCCCACCAGCAGGAGAGGAAGGCTCAAATTTCTCCACATCCTTGTCTCGTTTGTTATTCTTTGTTCTTTTGATTACAGCCATCCTAGTGGGTGTGATGTCGTATTTCATTATGGTTTTGATTTTCATTTCCGTGATGGTTAATGATGTTGAACATCTTTTTATGTGCTTATTGCCTATTTATTATCTTTCTTTGGAGAATCATCTATTTGTATCCTTTGCCCATTTTTTTTTTAACTTTGAGAATATTTAAATGTTTATTGACAGTTCAAGTTTCCTTTTCTGTGAAATGACTTTCTGTCATTAGTCCATTTTTCCATTGTATTGTTTCCCCTTTTCCTTATTAAACATAATTCCTTAGTGTAGATACATGTCTTTTCACATCTGTAGCTTGTATTTCTGCTATCTTTGTGGTCTTCTAATGAAAAGAAGATCTTAAATTTTATTTATTTATTTATTTTGGTTTTTTGTTAAAAATTTTTTTTTAATGTTTATTTATTTCTGAGACAGAGAGAGACAGAGCACAGAGCAGGAGTGGGGGGGGGGGGCAGAGAGAGAGGGAGACACAGAATCCGAAGCAGGCTCTAGGCTCTGAGCTGTCAGCACAGAGCCTGATGTGGGGCTCAAACTCACAAACTGTGAGATCACGACCTGAGCCAAAGTCGGTCGCTCAACCGACTGAGCCACCCAGGCGCCCCTAGAAGATCTTAAATTTAATTATCAATATTTTCTGTCAGGATATGCACTTTTGGAATTTTAAGAAATCTGTCCCTCCTCTGTCCGAAAGGGAGACAATATAATGCATTAACATATGGCATATTAAAATGGTCTCAAGAGGCAGATTACCTAAGTTCAAATCACAGTTCTTCTACTTAGTGGCTTTGAGACAATTTAATTAACTTCTTTTGCCTCAGTTTCCTCATTTATAAAATGAGATGATATTAACAGTACCTATTTGATAGGGTTCTTATGAGGAATAAATAAGTGGCATATGTAAAAGGCTTAAAATACCAGGCTTTTAATAGGCATCAAGTAAGTGTTTGCTATTGTTATTTGCATCTTTATTCTATCTAAACTGTTTTTTTTAAATCTTTTTTAACATTTATTCATTTTTGAGAGACAGAGTGTGAGTGGGGGAGGGGAAGAGAGCACAGAATCTCAAGCAGGCTCCAGGCTCTGAACTGTCAGTACAGAGCCTGATGTGGGGCTCAAACTCACGGACCACGAGGTTATGACCTGAGCTAAAGTCGGAAGCTTAACGGACTGAGCCACCCAGGTGCCCCTACCTAAACTGGCTTTTTTAATGAATTGGATTTTTGTTTCAAAGAGATAACTGATTATTAAAGCGCCATTTATTGAATACTCCATCCTTTCTATATTGCTTTGTTTCAAGTTGGTCTATCCTGCAGCTCTCTATTCTATTCCATTGGCCTATTTGTCTACAGCTGTCTTTTGACAACTGTATTATGACCTTGGTATGGCTGGCTTTCTGGTAGAGTAAATACCTTGGAATTTGTCTTCAAAATTATCTATTCTTAGACCTTTGTTCTTAAATGTTGATTTCTGAATTAGTTTGTCAAATTCCATAAAATCTCTGTGGGTATTTTGATGGAAATTGCATTGAACCTGTAGATTAATTTCAGTAGAATTGACATCTTTGTGGTGCCTCTGCCACTACCAGGGAGAGCAGAAGTTAAAGTTCTCCAAAAGCATATCTTCTCATGTAATTCACTTTCAGATAGGATTTTTGCAAGTATACGCCTAGCTGACCAAAGCCAAGTCAAATGATGATGCCTTAACTCTAAGAGCTGAAAATATGAGTTCTGCCTTCCACTTGTGAGAGAGCAACTGAAGAGAAGATGAACAGCCACATGAATATGATGAAGGGGCACTGGATATTTACTCCACTATATCATCTCCAACCAAGTACAGCTTTGTTTCTTCCTTTTGAAAGCCTATAAATTTTGCTTATTTTTCTTTTCTAGCTGCTTTTGTAGGAAGCTAGAAAAGTATTGAATAGCAACAGTGATAATCCTGTTTTATTCTGACTTTAAAGTAAATGCTTCTTATATTTCACCATTGGGCATAATATTATGGATTTTTGCTACATTTTTATCCAGTTTGGGGAAGTATTTATATATAACTGAAAAGCAAGCATTTAAATTATTATTATTTTTAATGTTTGTTTTTGAGAGAGAGAGTATGCGTAAGTGGGGGAGGGGCAGAGAGAGAGGGAGACACAGAATCCGAAGCAGCATCCAGGCTCTGAGCTGTCAACACAGAGCCTGACGTGGGGCTCGAACCCATGAACTGCAAGATCATGACCTGAGCCAAAGTTGGACACTTAACGAACTGAGCCAAACAGGTGCCCCTTACTATATTTTTTAAATTTTAGTGAGAGAGAATACACAAGCAGGGGTGAGGGGCAGAGGGAGGGAGGCAGAGAGAGAGAGAGAGAGAGAGAGAGAGAGAGAATCCCAAGCAAGCTCCACGCTCAATGTGGAGCCTGATTCAGGGCTTGATCCCATGACTCTGGGATCATGACCTGAGCCAAAATGAAGAATTAGATGGTCAACTGACTGAGCCACCCAGGTGCTCCTAAAACCAAGCATTAAAAAAAAATTAAATCAAGCATTGATACAATCTCTTATTTTAGAAGCATAAAGGAGAAAAATATTTACAAAAGATTTTTACCTGCAGATTTAATTAGAGAAGATTTATATGGAGTGTAAATACCTGTAATAAGTATAAAATAGAATTATGAGCTTTGGAGTACAAAACTGTGGTTATGATTCATCCTTAAAATAATTAGAAAATGGATGTCATGTGTTTTAGAATGTTAATAAATAATCTTAAAACATCCAGTGCAGTAAATAAAATAGAAAATATGGGCCAACATGTGGGTTATATATTTAAGTCTTTTTTCCCCCCTAGCGTTTCAAAGCAACATAATGTAAAATCTTTGAGCTTAAGAAACTTTTCGTGTATGAATTTTCTGGTCATCCCCTGATCTCCAATGCTCTGATATACAGGTAAGTGTCTCCTAATGAAAACTATGTATCCAGGAATTTGAACGGCCTTTACTGGGTTTTAAAAGCCAATACTCAATAGCACCATCTACTGTTTACACAATGAAATTTAATAATAGTGGAAAGAATAGATTCTCAGATCTTCACCTTCGGATGAATGCAGCAAATCTTCTAGTCTCAACTTTCTAAGCTCACAGATAAAGAATGTGAGGCTCAGGAAAGATAAGTGACTTGTCAAAAGCCACAGATTTCTTGCTAAAACTATGCATACGAAACTATGCAAATGAAAATTTCTATAGGTGCTTTCAAAGCAAGGAAACGTGGAAAAGCAATTTACCCTAGTGATCAAGTCTCTAGGTTAAACTGTGCTGGTCCTGTTCCACGCTCCATTGCTGATTATCTTTGGGCAAGTTAATTAACTGTTCTGTGTTTCAGTTTCTACATCTAAAAATTGGCGATGCAAATACTTCTAAGGGTTTGTTGACAAGCAAAAGTAGTAGAGAATGTAAAGCATGATGCCTGGTGGATAGTGACCAATAATCGTGATATTATTTCTATTCACAAGTGGTAGAACCGCTTTTTCACCCAGGCCTCTCTGACTCCAGTGTCTCTGTTCTTTAAACTTGACTTCACCAGCCATCAGAAGAGATCAGCAATACCATACACACCAAATAAAATAATCAATGAACGTTTGATAGCACAGTATACCAAAATATAAGCCCATTGGCTTAGCAGAAGTTTTATGTCATTCTTTGATTTTGGGGAGGGAAGGAAGATAGTCCTCATATTTAATACTGGAAAAGAGGTTCTTAGTTGTTTGTGTTATTGTTACTATTTTGTCCAGCAAGTTTCCTCTTTTAGTGATAGACCCTATCCTCTTGACTTTGAGGTTGGGCACATGACCAAAGCCTGCCAATCATAGCACCTCATTTTTCCTGGACACAGTGAATAGTCTCAAGGACATGAGATACAAAAAGCTCCGGTGTCCAGAGGAATCAGAGAAATGAGAGATGTGTGATATCTTGGACCCTATATAATACATTCAGTTACATACAAATACATTCTGCAGGGTATCTCATTAATAATAAATAATGAAATGTAGTGGACACCTTGACTTCCATCCCATATTCCCTCTCCTCCTCTTCATTTAACAACAGAAGACTATGTTTTTCAGTCTCTTTTGGAGAGATACATGAGATTGTGAGACTCATTAAAGCCAGTAGTATGTGAGTGAGATTATTGAGTGCCATTAATACAATTTGAACTTAAACTATTAATCATGTACTTTTCCATTCTTTTGTCTACTCTTGTAGCCTGGAAAGCAGTGACTCAGCTTTAACCTTTAGATGAGGACACCTTAGAAGATCAGGATAGACGAAGAAAGAAATAGATTTTTACAGTGAATTACTCACCCACTCTGTGGATGTGGTGTTAGATTGTAAAGTCAGTGCATAAGACACAAATCCATTGAGGTTCAGCCATAAAGAGGAATTAAGTACTGATAATATGCTATAACATGAATAAACCTTGAAAACACGCTAAGTGAAGGAAGCCAAACACAGAAAGTCACATCTTCTATGATTCCATTCATATGTAATGTTCAGAATAAGTAAATCTTATCGAGACAGAAAGTAGATTAGTGATTGCCAGGGGCTGGAGAAGGTATAGGGGTAGAGAGTGTCTGCTAATGTGTACCAAGCTTCTTTTTAGGGTGATGAAAATGTCCTGGAATTAGATAGTAGTAATGGTTGTACCACTTTGAATACACTAAAAGCCACAGAAATGTATACTTTAAAGGGGTGAATTTTATGGAATGTGAGTATCTCAAAAAATTCATTTAGGCTAAAATATTTGAAAGTCCTCCTCAGGGGTGCCTGGGTGGCTCAGTTGCTTAAGTGTCTGACTCGTCATTTCAGCTCAGGTCATGATCTTGAGGTTCATGGGTTCAAGCCCTGTGTAAGGCTTTGGGTTGGTGTTGGCAAGCCTGCTTGTCTTGGGATTCTCTCTCTCTCCCTCTCTCTCTCTGCCCCTCCCCTACTCATTCTCTCTCTCAAAATAAATAAATAAATAAATAAATAAATAAACTTTTTAAAAAAGTGAAAAAAATAAGAGTCCTCAGAGAGGTTAATGCAAATAGTTTTAATTTTAGTGTAAAAAATATGTTGCCTTTTTAATTACTTTGAGTACTAAATAAAGTTGTATGCTTGCATTGAGGCGCCCTGTTACCAAAAAAAAAAAAAAAAAAATGTATAACTTGAGTCATACTCACTTTTATAGGATTCTCACATAAGGGATTGAGGTCCAAGGTATTCAAAAGGGGATGTGTGGATACAAGAAGAATTTCCAAGAGATGCTCAGGCACAGTTTTAAGGAAATGAATTCCCAGATCCTCAACTTGCACGTTATGTGTTCTAAATTGATTTGTGGCTAAAATGTCATGTCATTAGGTCCTGTCGTCCTTTCCTACCTTCCATCAATTTACAGGAGAAAGGCATACCTCTTGCCTGTCATAAATTTTTACCAAGGTAAAAACCTCAGGGTGCCAAAGAATCCGACAATTTGAGATACTGGTGTTGGTGATGCCTCCTTTAAATTAAGGTACCATAAAAGCATAATAGAGCATTGTAGTTTTCCTTGCCTTGTATCTTTGGCTTATAATTCAGAAGGAATTCAAACAATTGAGTGACACTGTAATAGAATCCCTTTCATTCACCTCTACTTACATAACCGAACAATCTCTAAAAAGGCAAACTAAGAACGGAAGCCAGTTTAGGACTTCATTTGGTAAGGAATTACTGGCTTCCCGCAACTCCATCACTGTGAAGAAAACATCCAAGCATAGTGGAGAAACGAACGTGGCGGCGGACGACTCAGATGTTTGCAAGCACACCACTTCCCTGCGACCAACAAACATACAGTAGTGCCAGGAGTTTCCCCTTACACGCGTGTTAATTCCAGTACCCACGAGACCACACATTTCTGCTCACTGGTTGGGTCCACGTTTGTGGTAGTCCATTTCTAAAAGCATGGCTATTTAAACGATACAAGGTCTGCTTAGGCCCGCGCCACGAGAAACAAGCACACATCGCCCGGGCAGCACACTTTTCCTTGAGCAGGTGTCCCTTGCTGCTCTACGGGGAGCGTGGGAAACAGCGCGAACAGCCACATTATTTTGCCTACTGTTTCCAGGGAGAGGCTTTGGGGCTCCAAATAGGCCCGACCCGCGTGGAAAGCGAGCGAGTTCCCGCACCACTGTGACAGCACGGATCTCGCACACGCTCGGCGCCTGCACCCCGCTCTGCTTGCCAAAGGCTTGTGTGAGAATCAGGCCTAAAGTCGCGCGTCTCCTGTTTGGCTCCGCCCACCGCGCTTGTAGCCCCGCCTCACTCCGTAGGGGCCCACCCATCGCACCACTTCCGGCGCCAGCCTCCCAACCGGCCTCCGTCGCTCTTCATTTCCCTCTCCTCTGCTCTTTCCCCGCCCCATCGCCTCCTTTAATACCGTCACGTGAGGGGCGAGCGCGGGGCCTGCTGGGACGGGTACTGCCGGTGGGTCAGGGTTCGGCCTCAACATGGCGGTTCCGGTCGAGCAGTGACCAAGGTTTTACCGTCTGGAGGGTTAACTGGCGATTGTCGGCGTCTCCACCCACCACGGTGGAATGCGAGGACGCCGGGGCGAGCCCTGAGGAGCGGCGGTGCAGGGGAGGGGTCCGTGGTGTGTGCCTGGGAGCCGAGGCAGCGGCGTCTGTTCCTTCTGTTGGTCTCAAGGCTTCAGTGTGGGGCCCCGCCCGGCCGGGCTAGGCCGGCGGGCGGCGGCAGTAGCTGCTGCAGCCGCAGGATCAGTCTCTGAGAGCGGGCCGGAGGGCGGGCGCCGCCGCTGCTTGTGCCGCGGCGATGGCCCAGTGTGTACAATCAGTGCAGGAGCTAATCCCGGACTCCTTCGTCCCCTGTGTCGCCGCGCTGTGCAGCGACGAAGCCGAGCGGCTCACTCGCCTCAATCACCTTAGCTTCGCGGAGTTGCTTAAGCCCTTCTCTCGCCTCACTTCGGAGGGTATGTGGTCTCCTCCCTTTTTCACTGTGCTTCCTCAAAGCCGGGCCGGGAAGGGAAGAAAAGGGCGATGTTTACATCTCGGAGCCGGTAGAGTGGCGTCCGCGGCTGGGGCCCCGGGGTGTCTCCACTGGCGGCTGGGGGAGGGGCCATGAGTGAGGTTGTCAAGACAGCGCGGTCCTAACCTCTAGTTTCTCTAGGCACTTTCCTTCTTCCCCGGACCAGCCGGGCTGCTGGGTAATTGGGGGGGGGGGGGGGAGAGCCCCAGAGAAGGGCGTTGAGACTGTTTTCAACGACCATAGGGAGGGAATTAGGAAGTTGCAAGGCAGGTAAGGGTAGGAAGATGCTGAAGTCTTAATGAAGAAGGCGAATCATCTTCTCCTGGGTGTTAAACTGGACTTTCAAAGTTGTTTTGAGTAGTATTCTTCTGGTAGTGGGGCCTAGCTCTGTCTCTTTTTAAGTTTATTTATTTTGAGAGTGAGAGAGCAGGGGCGGGGCAGAGAGAGAGAGAGAGAGAGAGAGAGAGAGAGAGAGAGAAAATCCCAAGGAGGCTCTGCACTGTCAGCACAGAGCCTGCTGCTGGACTTGATCTCATGAACCTGAGCGGAAATCTAGAGTTGGATGCTCAAATCAAATGAGCCACCCGGGTGCCCTCCTGGGGCCTATCTCTTTCTAAGCTTCTATTTAGTTATGTTTTTTCTTTGACAATGTAAACATTTTCTTAGGCATATAGTATTTTATTTAACCTCTTGTGAAAAAAAAATTATAAAAATAATAAAACTTGCAACAGCCTTTTGCCTGATGGATGAAGAAGTAAGGACAAGTTGTAATTTGGATGGTTGGAATTAAATAGATTTATAGGAATGGAAAAGTCGTAAGATTCAGTTTTTCAGATAAAAGTTTAATCAACAGGAGAAATGTGTCTTTAATTGAAGAGCCGCCTGTTTTCATCACCTTTACATTCTTTATTAGTGAAAAATAAGCATAATAAAACTCCCGAGTATTTAACCAATATATTTACCTTTGCAAATAGAACATAGCAAAGTATAAATAAAGTTCTTTCTTCTTAAGGTCTGAATAAAATGAAGGGTTCTATGATGAGGTTGTATCAAGCAAATGACTATGATGTTTATTTGGTTATGATGATTTCTTCACAGAAAGTGCTGTGCCATACATGTATGTATTTACGTGCCACAGGTGTGTATTCTTTGAGAGAATAGCTCCATAAGTTCACTTTATTATTTAAAGGAGAGTGGGAGCTGTCCAAAAAAACAAAGTTTGGGAACCTTTGGATTTTCTTCAGCTTGTACTTTAGCCATCAAGCTCAGCTCCTCCAATGTTCTACTAAATCAAGAACAGCAAAGTGCCCTACATTCTGTTTTTGTTTTGTTTTTAAAATGTTTATTTATTTTGAAAGAGAGAGTAGGGGAGGGGCAGAGAGGAAGAGACAGAGAGAGAGAGAGAGAGAGAGAGAGAGAGAGAGAGAGAATATCCCAAGTAGGCTCCATGCTGTGGGTGCAGAGTCCTGCGCGGGGCTTGAACTCACGAACCAAACTGTGATCATGACCTGAGTGGAAATCCAGTGTCTGATACTTAACTGACTGAGCCACCCAGGTGCCCTTAAAGTGCCCTACATTCTTAAGTTCTTAAAAAAAAAGTGTGAGAATCAGTTTGACTTTGATGTGTATGCTCTTTCCTGCTTTGTTGATGAGGAATAATAACGCTACTACTTGATACCTGCTTTATTTAGCTCTTCTCTTCTAGTTCTCGTTGAATCCTATAGAGTAGATAACTCTTCTCACCATTTTAAATTTGAGAACATTGAGTCATAAAGATGTTAACTTGTCTACAGTCCTATATGTGGGAAAGATTTAAAAACAGGCAATGTGACTCAAAGTATTCTTAAGTCATCTTATCTCTTGGCAGTAGGATTGTTATTCACACCAGAGAGCAGTGCTGTCCAGCAGAAATATGATGTGAGTTACATATATAATTTAAAATTATTTAGAAGTCACACTATAAAAAAAGTAAAAAGCAGGTGAAATTAGTTTTAGTATTGTAGTTAACCCAATATTTCCAAAATGTTACTATTTCAACATGTAATCAGTATAAAACATCTTAGTATTTTATGTTCTTATGGCTAAGTCTTTGAACTTTGGTATGCATTTAGACATTTATAAGGTTTACATTTTAGTTTGGATTAGACATTTCAAGTGCCCAACCCAATAGCTTCATCTGGCTGGTGCTTTCTGTATTGAATAGTGCAGTGAATAGGGGCCCACCTCAGGATTTTTCTGATTTCCTTCTGTAAACTGCGAAAGATTTAGGAAGAAACAAAATGAATTGGACTTTCATGGTTAGGTAGAGAGTTGATGGAAAGGAAGAGTGCCAGCATTTCCCGTTGAGGATGGGGATGAGGTGAGAATGGCAAAAGCTAGAAGTTAAGATTGAGTGCTTCCTGAGCAGTGAGGAAACTGCCCCATCAGAGTACAGTATAGTAAGGGAAGATGATTCCTAGGTAAGGAAGGATCTTGAATTCTGGGAATGGGATTTTGGATTTCATATCTAATGGTAAAAATGCGTGGTAGTCATAGATTCTTGAGCAAGGGTATCAAGTTGGGGAGATTAGAATTGTATGGTTTATAATGATAAATAAGAGTTGATAAACATTTCAAAGTTTAAGGTGATTAGGACATTGGACTTTGGTGGTGGCATTAGAAATTTGGTGAAAAGGACATAATTTTCTGTAGTTTAATTTTTTGCTGATAAATAAATTTTGGGGTTCTTAGCCATCCAGAAAAGGCTACTGTTTTTGTTTTTGTTTTTGTTTTTTGTCTCAAGTGTGGGGATTCCTCAAAGATAGCGTATCTTTAGGCACTGAGGCATGAGAATATAACTTCAGGCACATAGTTTAAGAACACAACTAACTAAAACAGCTAAAATTTCCTTAAAAGGAGAAAGGAGTGTTAAAAAAAAATAATTGGACTCCATTCTGGCCTGTGGGTATATTGTTATTTGAGGTCAAAACTTGCTTTGACTATTGAGATACCAATGTACAGTGCACTTTTTTTTCAATTTCAGTAGAAAAACCCATGGTTTAAAGCTATAGTGAGGGGCGCCTGGGTGGCTCAGTCGGTTAAGCGTCCGACTTCAGCTCAGGTCACGATCTCGCAGTCCGCGAGTTCGAGCCCCGCGTCGGGCTCTGGGCTGATGGCTCAGAGCCTGGAGCCTGCTTCCGATTCTGTGTCTCCTTCTCTCTCTGCCCCTCCCCCGTTCATGCTGTGTCTCTCTCTGTCTCAAAATAAATAAAACGTTAAAAAAAAAAATTAAAAAAAAAAAAAAAAAAAAAAAAAGCTATAGTGAATAGTGAGGGAGGGTTGATAAAACAAATTTGAATACCATGCATGTGTAGGGCCTTAAAAATAGAGTTTAAATAAAAATAATAAAAAAAAAGTTTAGACTTGATGTGTTAGTCAGTGGAGAGCCATTCTAGATTTCTTGGATACATGTTTTAAAATCCAACAAGTATTTCTTTATATTAAGTAATGATGAGTATATATATTTTTCTTATCGTTATGCTAGATAGATGTTTGAGACCTAAAAGAATATATATTCGTCATTTCAACACAAAGTTTGTAATCTTAATATTGCTTGAGAAATTTCTACTGGCCATTTATTTCAAAGAATAGTGGTGGTAGTATTACTTAATCAGACTTCACTGTTTTTGCTGTCATAGTGATAGTTCTTCAGTAATTTTAAATAGTATTTCAACATATCATTTAGACATTTATAAGACTTAAGAAAATTTCACTTAAACATCAACTTTTGAAAGTACTTGACTGTCACTTTCAAAAAGTATTATTTTTAACTGGAGTAAATTAAGGGTTTAAAAAGAACAGAATGTAAATCTTCAGTGTAAATCTTGAGTATTTTCTAAAGGACCTTTGAAGGAAACTTATTGCCTCTAGTTTTCTTTAAAAGGAAATATTTTATTAATTTTAACTACCATGTTAGTGTGACTAGATAATTAACCTACAAATTTTTCAAGTACCAAACTTTGGATGAATTCAAGTCAAGTTTCAAAATTAAAATTTGTTTTTAGTGTTTTTATTTTTGAGAGACAGAGTGTGAGCGGGGGAGGGGCAGAGAGAGAGGGAGACACAGAATCCGAAGCAAGTTCCAGGCTCCACGCTGTTAGCATAGAGCCTGATGCAGGCCTCGAACTCACAAACTGTGAGATCATGACCTGAGCCGAAGTCAGATGGCCTAACCAACTGCGCCACCGAGGCACCCCTTAAAATTTAGATACATATGTTGTTTGTGTCATTTTTGTACAAGTTATGATTATTTTTCCAGCAATTCAGGTTTCCTGTATATAGTAAAGTCTCGTGTGCTAGGTAAAAACATAGAAGATATTATCATTTTTAAAAATATATTCCATAGGACACCCAATGTGTTATACATGCCCTGCAAATGAGTTTTATGATCAAATAAGTTTGCTTCAAATAGCATGTGTTTGGGAGAATTACACATTAAAGCACATTAAAGGCTCTGGGAAGACCTGGTATAAAGAGACTTTTTAAAAACTTAATCCTATGTTTCTCAAATTTATTTGAACATGAAATTGATTTTTCTGAAACAACTCTTAATTAGCTTGAGGAAACAGTAGTCTGTGGACCTGCACATACTGGGAAATTTTACTTCATAATACAATATTCAAGAAATTATATTTATGAGGCTACCTGGCTGGTTCAGTTGGAAAAGCATGCAAGTCTTCATCTCTGGGTCGTGAGTTCGAGCCCCATGTTGGGGGTAGAGGTTACTTATATAAAACAACAAAAAAATTATATTTATATGGTAACTTGTAAAAGTAAGACAATGGTAGAGCTGAATTTCATTTTGAAATTGAGATGTCATGTGATTATGATGTCACCTTTTGTGATATACTCTTAATGAAGCCAAGCTTTAGAACTGTGTGAGTTTTTTCAGAGTATTTTTTTAAATCATTCTTAGCTCTTATCTTCCTCTTTATTAGGTTAGTTTTGGGATATTCCAGTGTTTTACTTCTCTGTTGTTGTATAACAAATTACTCCAAAATTAAGCACTTTAGGGGGGACAAAAGCATTATCTTGTCTCTCAGTTTGTCAGGAATCTGGGAGTAGCTCAGCTGGGTAGTTCTGTCCCAGGGTCTCTCTTGGACAGGGTCTCTCTTGAGGTTGCAGTGGTACTGTCAGCCTAGACCGTAGTCATCAGGGCTGGAGGATCTGCTTCCAAGCTCACTCATGTGGTTGTTGGCAAGTCTCACTTCCTCACTAGATGTTTTCCTGAGATCTCTGTTGTGTGCAGTGTAGGCTTTTCCATAGGCTCCTTGAGTATCCCCATGGCACGGCAGTTAGTTTCGCTAAGAGGGAGTGATGAAAGTGCACCCAAGATAGACCCTGTACTCTTTCATAACCTTATTTCAGAAGTGATGTACTCTTGCTTTTTCTGTGTTCTGTTGGGCACATATAACAACCCTGGGTGGGAAGGGATTACACAAGTGTGTGCATAACTCAAAATACAGGATTATTGGGGACTGTTTCAGAGGCTGGCTGTCACATCTGTTAACTCATTTCTGGATGTATTAGTAGGATTACCTAATAAATGATAAACTCATTCTGAATATGGGCAAAACTAGAATGTCTTTTTTTTTTTTTTTTTTAAAGTAACCTCTACCCCAAACGTGTGGCTTAAACTCATGACCTCTGAGACCAGGAGTCATGTGCTTTACAGACTAAGCCAGTCAGGCGACCCTAGAATGTCTTTTTTGTGTTGACACTTTTTTGTGTTGATACTAACAGTAATTAGCCAGTTTAAAATTTTGAGAGACACTTTTATGTTTTTTGACAATTAGAGACCAACTTTAGGGAGAATACTTGTACAGTATTTTCTAAAAGATATCAGAAATGCAGCATAGTATTTTCATGCTTTTCATTTTCTCTATTTCATAGTTAGACCAGCTGGGAAATTTAATTAGGGCAAAAGGCTTGTGTGTGTTTATTTAAATTAGAAAACAAACAATTATTGAAGAATTCAGAGAATTTCCTACTAAGCTTCCCACTACCCAGAACCAACTAATATTAATCTTATTACATTTACATTGTATTTCTTCCTTTTCTTTAAAAAGAAATCAAATATTATACATTTGAGGTTCCCTTTCCTTTCTTCCTTTTTTAATCATAGCCAGTCATAATGGAACTTATATGTATACTTTCTTTTTTTTTAATTAAAATTTTTTTTTTATTTTAATTTTTTTAATGTTTATTTTTGAGAGAGCTAGAGAGACAGAGCGTGAGCAGGGGAGGGGCAGAGAGAGAGGGAGACAGATTCCAAAGCAGGCTTCAGGCTTTGAGCTGTTAGCATAGAGCCTGACGTGGGTCTCGAACTCATGAACCGCAAGATCGTGACCTGAGCCAAAGTCGAGCGCTTAACTGACTGAGCCACCCAGGTGCCCCTGCATGTATGCTTTCTATACATATATTTATTTTTATAATACAAGTGTACATATTTATGCCATATATAGTATTTTTAAAAGATTATCGTCTTATGTTTGTTAATTAAAACTTGAGAAGTCAACAGAGAGGACACATAGGAAATTTTAGGAAGACATTTGATGTAACTTTATTTTAAAATATGGGCTTCATATAGAGGCTCAGTCAGTGAAGTGTCTGAATCTTGATTTTGGCTCAGATCATGATCTCACGGTTGGTGGGTTTGAGTCCCACGTCTGGCTCCATGCTAACAGTGCGGAACCTGCTTGGGATTCTCTGTCTCCCTGTCTCTGCGCTTTTCCTGCTCTCTCTCTCACACACACACACACACACACACACACACACACTCTCAAAATAAATAAGTAAACTTAAAAAAAAAAAAGTTTGATGTAAAGATTCTCGTCTGAGGAAAAAAAGTGTTTGTTTTTTTTTTTTAATGGGTAGGTATCCAAAGCCAGTTTTCCAGTTTGCCTCTTATTTAAAAATGATGATCCATGCTGTACTTGAATGTGTGTGATACCTGCTGCTTTCATTTTTTCTTAAGCACCTAACTATATAGTTATGTATATGTCAGGTTTGGTGCTCAGTGCTTTTCACTTAATTGTCTCATCTAACGATATCTCATCTAAATTCTTAAAGTAACCCTTTGAAGAAGGCATTAATTACATGTTATAGATGAGGAAATTGAAGCATAGAAAAGTTGAAAAGTTTTTAGGATAACATGTGGTGGGCTAGGATTTAAAGTAAAGTCTGACTTTAAAAGTTGAGTCCAGGGGCGCCTGGGTGGCCCAGTTGGTTAAGCGTCTGACTTCAGCTCAGGTCATGATCTCGCGGTTCATGAGTTCAAGCCCCGCGTCAGGCATCTGTGCTGATGGCTCAGAGCCTGGAGCCTGTTTCAGATTCTGTGTCTCCCTCTCTCTCTGACCCTCCCCCGTTCATACTCTGTCTCTCTCTGTCTCAAAAATAAATAAACGTTAAAAAAAAATTAAAAAAAAATAAAAATAAAAGTTGAGTCCTTAATATAATGGACTGCTTTTAATACTGTTATGGAAACTAATGATCTTCTTTGATTATATTTATGTGAAAAGAATATGTTCACATTTCCTGCTGTGCACTGTGGACACCGTCTTGTTACAGTCCCCTGCAAACCTATCCCCTGACCTAAAGTTCTGAAACACTGGTTATAAATCCTGTCGCCTTGGCAAGGCCTATAGCAGGGTGGAGTCAGGGTTTTGGGGTGGGGGAAGGGATCTGGGCATTTTCTTCTTGTTTTTTTTTAAAGTAGACTTTCTTTTTTAGAGCAGACTTTCTTTTTTAGGTTCATAGTGAAGTTGAGCAGAGAATACAGAGTTTTCATATACCTTATGTTCCAGAACATAGCCTTACTACTATCAACATCTTTCTCCGGGGTGGGCACTGAATTTTGTGATGGTAGAATAGGGCTGAGAATGCAGGCAGTATACTAGGAGAAGCAGAGGAAACCCACATGCAGCACTTAATTCCCCTTTCTTCCCCTTTACTATTTTCAGCATTGCTACTACAGATCTCACAGGTCACACTGCCTGGGGATTGCCCTTAGGGTGAGTGAGAATTAGGGATTTGATATAGATGGGGATTGGTTCCTGGCAACTCCAGAAAATAGGGGGAAGGAAAGGACCTACAAATAACAAAGTTGTGAGTAGTAGCATTGAGGGAGAAGGTTAGACTCTACCTAGCCCTCTTGGTATATAAGTAAGTCAGTTGTGTTGTACTTCTGGAAGACTTCCACTTGGAATTCCTGGTTTTTGATTTGTGCATTCTTTTTGTAAACTATTAACCCAATTGTTTATTGTTGGATTGTTATTGTGTAGGATTAATTTCAAGTTTTTTTCCTTTTTTTTTTAAAGTACATATGAGAGATCCTAATAATCAACTTCACATAATCAAAAATCTGAAGATAGCAGTAAGCAACATTATCACCCAACCACCTCAACCCGGAGCCATTCGGAAGCTTTTGAATGATGTTGTTTCTGGCAGTCAGCCTGCGGAAGGATTAGTAGCTAATGTGATTACAGCAGGAGATTATGACCTCAACATCAGTGGTATGTAGTAAGTTTTATTACTACTATTTAAATGAAATTTTCTTTTGTTAGAAAAAGTAATTCTGTATCTTGGAAATCATTCAATATTTAAATGCCTACTGGGTGCTAGAGCCTGGGAATACAGTATTGTAAAAAACCAATCCTTGCTTTTACAGAGATTATAGTCAAGTAGGTAGCCAACTATGAATTACATCATTTCATTTTATTTTTTTATAATGAAAATGTTTTTATAGTTCTAATTGTAAAGTTAATAGAAGGCTCCATGAGGACAGGAACTTTGGCTCTTTATTTTCTTTCCAGTACTTAAAGTAATGCCTAAAACTTATGCATGATAAATCTAGAGTGAAAGAACTAGCAGTAGATAAAAAGCAATATATTCTTTTGTGACATAAGTGATACTAAAATAAAAAGAATTAAGTTTATTTTACTTTTTATCCTACTTGGTGTTAAGTTGAAGACATTTTTCTAATATATGAGTAAATATTTAATTTTTTGTAAGAGCTTATTTTTTAATTTTTTATTAAAAAGATTGTTTTTAATGTTTATTTTATTTTTGAGAGAGAGAGACAGAGCATGAGCGGGGAGGAGCAGAGAGAGAGGGAGACACAGAATCTGAAGCAGGCTCCAGGCTCTGAGCTGTCAGCAAAGAGCCCAACGCGGGGCTCGAACTCACAGACTGCAAGATCATGACCTGAGCCGAAGTTGGATGCATAACTGAGCCACCTAGGAGGCGCTCCCCCAATTGCCTTTTTAAAAAGCAAACTTGCTTAGAGTTCTTTGTATCTCTTCCTAGTCTTTTAAACTTCCAATAGCCTCTTGATAAGATTTCATGATTGACATTAATTTATCAGATAATCTGTTTATCAGGATCTCCTTCCTGAAGTTTTCTCTCTGCATTCTTAGTGAGGAATGATATCATCTGTCAGTGGGGGAGAAAATTTGGTTCTCAGTGGTGCAAAAATCCTAGATATTACAATGGTTTGTGACTCTCCAAAGGACCATGGTACATAAATAGGTGCACGGTACATGTATGTATCTGTGAAGACTAATTAGAAATGTCTAAAAGGCTCATAGGGGAGATTACAAAATAAAAGTTGCAAAACACTGTTCTGCTGCACGTTGGACTAGTTACTTTTCAAGGTCTGTTCCACAGCTGTCAGCCTGGGGATTTCCTTCCTTTCTCTTCTCTGTAGACTCTCAGTTTTATCTTTTTTGGTATATTTTCTTAATTTGGTGAAGGACATCTCCAGTAGCTTCCTGAGAAAGGTCACTTGGAAGGTAAAGTTTTTGAGCCAATTAATGTCTGAAAATGCTTTTAGCTTTTATATTTGATAGTTTGGCTATATATATTGTTAGAAATAATTTCCTTCAGATTTATTCCACTTTCAGTTTCTGGTATTGCTGTAAAGAAGCTGGATGACATTAGGATACCTATCCTCTCATTCCCTCCAGCCTTCAGAAGCTTTTAGAGCCTCTTTATCTCTGTTTTGAAGTTTCATTTTGGGCCTAATTTAACTTTTTTTTTTCACTTGTATCAGCAGCCCCTTTTGATAATTTGGGCATACATACTCTTTTATTAAAAAAATTTTTTTTTAATGATTTATTATTTTTGAGAGAGAGAGAGAGAAACAGAAACAGAGCATGAGCAGGGGAGGGGTGGAGAGAGAGAGGGAGACACAGAATCCGAAGCAGGGTCCAGGCTGTCAGCTGTCAGCGCAGCCCTATGCAAGCGGGGCTCGAACCAGCAGTGAGATCATGACCTGAGCCGAAGTTGGCCGCCCAACTGACTGAGACACCCAGGTGCCCTGGGCATACATACTCTTAAACTTGACAAATTTTTTTATACTGTTTCTTGGTTAATTTCTTCCTCATTGTTTTTCCCTGTTCTTTCTGGAACTACTTGTTAATTGGATGTAGAACTTCTCAGTTGCTCCTTTAGTGTTCTTTCCTTTTTTTATAAATATTGTTCATTTACAGCTCTGTGTCTTTTTGTTTTACTTTCTGGGTGATATCTTTATCTCTGGCTTTATTTTCCTAACCTTCCATTGAAATTTTAATGTTTATTGTGTGTGTATGTGGTTTGTTTTTTTTTTTTTGAAACTTTGCCTTGCTCTCTTTGTTTTCCTATTTGTACTGGGCAGTTCTTGTGTCATGTGGTATTTTAATTCAGGAAATTAATAAATTGTTGTTGGCTTCTTTTAGTATTTAAGTTTTCTTTTATCCTGTGTTTTCCTCTCATTTGTATTACTTTTTTCAGTTTGTTTTGGTCACTTTTTCACATTGGAAACTTTTCTCACATATCTGCTGAGCCCGTGGCATTATTTTCTATTTCAAACTGAGAATTAAAAGCCCCGCTGGGCATAATAAACTCTTGTTATCTAGTGGACTTCTGTACTGGGTGGTGAGGCTGTGAATAGGCTTTAGAGTTGCCCAATACTTATGGTTCTTTTATTTGGGGCCATTTCATTTCTCCAGAGAAAGATGCTCAAGTCTGATGTCTGACTATCTGTAAAATGGGAGGGGGGGGGCTGTTTTATGACTGTTTGTTTTTTAACAGTCTATTAAAGTAGTTTGGTAGATAGAGAACATCATTTCCCCAAGTCTGTGAAGATTCCTTCCTATTTAACCAAATTTTCATTATCTTTTATTTTCTTGTCCTTGGTGCTGAGTGAAAATACATATTAATTTTCTAGCTAGACTAATTTTGACTGATTTTGGGGGAAGATATAGGTTATTGGTTGGTTAGAAAGAAAATGGGTTATAACATTGGCTAGTATTGTCATTTATTCTCCAATTTTTGTCACTTTTCATATAGATTATGGTATTTCTAAGAAAGCTTTTCCTCTCATATAGCAATGAACATGAAATTGTTACATTGATAGCCCTCCTAAACAATATATGGGTTATTCTCATAAGGTATTTGTTGGAATTAAAATTTTATATATTTATATATGGCACCAGGTTAGATACTACTATTTGGCCAAGATTGAATGGTTTTTTTTCCCCTTTACCTTCCAGTTGGTTAATGTAGTATTATAATGTGAACAAAGTATATTAGGTTTTTCAGTGATTGAGGTGAAAGGTTTGGTAGTCGGCATAAATAGCTAGGAATAGAATGTCCTTTAGTAAAACTGTGATTTATATAATCTGTTTAAACCTTGTGAAATGACCTGTCTAATGACTTAACTGTAAGTTAGTTTAAAAACAAATAAAGAATAGTTGTAAAATGCTTAGCATGGAGCAAGAGAGGTTTGACATTTTAAGAATTACATTATATACATTTATAAAAATGTGAAAACACACCTCCTTATATTTGATTACAAGGTAAATATACTTTGAAATTTCATTTAAAGAAGTTTTGTTATTGTCATACTCAAGTAATCAAATTATAAAGTAGATGTTGTCAACCTTACCACTATTGACATTCTGAGCTACATAAATCTTTTTTGTGGGGAACTGTCTTCTGTTCATTGTAGGATGTTTTGCACTGTTCTGGACGTATTTGCCTAGAAGTCAGTAGCACACAACCCCATCCCTACTGTGACAACCCAAAGTATCTCCAGACATTGCCAAATATTTCCTGGAGGTCAAAATCACTGTTGGTTAAGAAACCATTGTTTTGAAATGATGTTTATGAAGAGGAGAGGGGCACAAAACTTTAGTTTCAGAATCTTTTTACTCATGTAGGTAATATTTAAAGGATTAATAGGTAAGTAGGTTGTGGATCATTGTGTAGGTTTAGGAATAAGTCAGTTTTATTTTTGCAAATGTATATTCCTATATTTGAATATATTTGTGTGTATGGCACAGACACTAATTTTAAAGCAGAGGTAGAAAATGCTTGTTTATATCTTTAAGTACAAGTGAAAAATGCTTATTTACTGTTGGGAATCTTTCACACCTTTTAGGAGTATGGACTTGACATTTTTTTTGTTGTAAATTGATTCTGTTGAGGAATTTTAACTGTTGTATATCTTGTTTATTTTAGCTACCACTCCATGGTTTGAGTCTTACAGAGAGACCTTTCTTCAGTCGATGCCAGCATCAGATCATGAATTTCTGAACCACTATTTAGCATGTATCCTTTGACCTTTGTGTTTTCTTTTTTCTTTAATTTATTTTTATTTTTTGACAGAGAGCGCACTAGTACACAAGTAGGGAAGGGACAGAGGGAGAAGGAGGGAGAGAATCTTAAGCAGGTTCCTCCCTTAGTGCAGAGCCTGAAGCAGGGCTTGATCTAATGACGGTGAGATCTTGACCCAAACTGAAATCATGAGTTAGATACTTAGCTGACTGAGCCACCCGGTGCCTGACCTTTGTGTTTTCTTTCCTTTCCTTTTTTTTTTTTTTTTTTTTTTAATTTTTTAACGTTTATTTATTATTGAGAGATAGAGAGAGCATGAATGTGGGAGGGGCAGAGAGAGGGGGAGACACAGAATCCAAAGCAGGCTCCAGGCTCTGAGCTGTCAGCACAGAGCCTGATACAGGGCTTGAACTCACAAACCATGAGGTCGTGACCTGAGCCGAAGTCGGACACTTAACTGACTGAGCCACCTGGGCGCCCCCTGACCTTTGTGTTTTCTTAAAATCAAATGTTTTGGAAATTAGTAATCTCAGAAATAGTTCTATGAAGGCAAATTTTTAATTTTTTTTTTTAATGTATATTTCTGAGAAAGAGAGTGCAAGCGGGAGAAGGGCAGAGAGAGAGAGAGGGAGACACAGAATCTGAAGCAGGCTCCAAGCTCTGGGCTGTCAGCACAGAGCCCAACGCGGGGCTCAAAGTCACAGACTGCGAGGTCATGACCTGAGCTGAAGTCAGACCCTTAACCAACTGAGCTACCCAGGTGTCCCCTATGAAGGCAAATTTTTTGAGAGGACATGGGAGAATAGAAAAATTATTTTTCATTGATGATGCTTCAAGTTTTTGTAACTGTTGTTTTTGTTAAATGACATCCTAGACAAGACTGGTTTTAATAAATTAATTTTTATTACAGAGTAAGAATACTGATGGCTTACTTACTGTTTTTCTTTTTTCTCCAGCTCAAATATTTCATGTTTAGTAAGTTTCTGAACCAAAGAGTAAATGTGAACTGTCATTGTTAACTGCTTTTGCTGATTGCCTCAAGATTAGTTTCTTATGCAAGATCTCATATATAAAAGCAGTTTTCCATTATTTTAGTAACCTGTTTTATAGCTGTTAACCTCTTTTGATGCTTATGACTTTTTAGTTTTCTTAATGAGGTTGCAGAGAAAGTTAAGAGGTAGGATAGAGTATGAAGCCGCAGTGAGATGGAATGGAGAGGAGCAAGATTCAGCAGAATTGTTCATTGTGTTGATGTGTAACTTTGATATTGTCCATTTTTATGTTCATGGATTTCCTTATATATGTAAATGACCTAAAAGCCATTGTCAAAAAAGTATTTGAGATTTAAAACCTTGAGTTATTTGGAAATGCTGGAGAAATTATTTTGTGTTTGCAGTGAAAATCTATGAAATCAGATTTTTTAGCTTAGAAAATTTCCTCAAAGTTTATTTTAATAGGATAATATGTATCATTTAGTGATAAGTGATAATTACCTTAATATGGTTTACAAGGTATGTTGGTAGCATCATCTAGTGAAGCTGAACCTGTGGAACAGTTTTCAAAGTTATCACAAGAACAGCATCGAATTCAGCACAACAGTGACTATTCCTACCCCAAGTGGTTTATACCAAATACACTTAAATATTATGTACTTTTACATGATGTAAGTGCAGGAGATGAACAGAGGTAAGCTTTATTTTTTTAACTAAAAATGTTTCCCTGTTATATGATTAGATATTAGTTTGCATGTTTTATTTAAATTTTAGATGTATTTTTTTATCTAAGAAAGTAAAAATACTAATAAAACATTTAACTATATCTTTGTTATGTTCAACAGCTAAGTTATTTTATGTTAGATTTCATATGCTTATCCAAACTTTGCTTTCAATATATATCTGTTACTACAATCTTTGTACCAAAGTGCCTGCCATTTTACACTTGTAGGTCTTAGCTGTTATTTCTTACTTTGTCATTTTTTTTCTTTTCTCAGTTTTCCTTTTAACTTTTCACTTCTTGACTTTTTTTAAGGGCATTTCTGTTTCCACTCTTTACCCTATTGTCACTTTGTATTTTTAGCCTTGATGTTTTCATAGTCTCAAAAACATGCAGACATTTCTTTATTTTCTCTACTCTTCTCTTTCTTTCTTTCTTTCTTTCTTTCTTTCTTTCTTTCTTTCTTTCTTTCTTTCTCTCTCACTCTCTCTCTCTCTTTCTGTCTTCCTTCCTTCCTTCCTTCCTTTCTTTCTGTCTGTCTTTCTTTCTGTCTTTCCTTCTGAGAATGGGCACAGCGTGAGCGAAGGGCAGAGAGAGCGAGAAGCGGGCCTCACTTGGGGCTCGAACTCACCTTGAAGCAGGGTTTTGTGCTCCCCTTATGCTCACCTGAAGTGGTGCTCGAGCTCACCCAAAGCGGGACTTGAACTCAGAAACTATGAGATCATGACTTGAGCTGAAGTCAGATGCTTAGTGACTGAGCCACCCAGGTGTCCCCAGACATTTCTTACATGTCCTTTAATATTCATTATTAGTGATTTGCCGTAGTCCTTTTATCTTTGGAACAAATGATTAACTTATCTTTAAAAATATAGTAAGTTCTTAAAAAATAAGATAACATAAAAAGCAATTTTATTTTTATGATTTTGGAGTTTATTTTGACTTTTGATTTGGGATGTGGATCAAATTAATTTTTTGTTTAAAATTGTCAGTCTGATAAATCAGTGCCATTTAGGATATACAAATAATCATTTCTTGCCATTGTTTTGAGCACATATCATTATCTTTTAAATAAATTTTCCTTTTATGTATTTATTATTTTAATTAATTTATTTGAAAGATTTTATTTTTAAGTAGTCTCTACACCCAACGTGGGGCTTGAACTTACAACCCCAATGTCAAGAGTCGTATGCTCCACTGACTGAACTAGCTAGGCACCCCATAAATTTTCCTTTATAACCAAAGAACTTTTCTGAGGAATAATTAATATTTAGGATTTTTTCTGAAATCATAAACAGTCTGTAGCCTGTGGATGAAGTATACTATGTAAATAGAAATAATTTGAACTGGCTATTAAAATTAGTTTCTATCTATAGAATATGATATGTATCTTTCATATTGAAGGGTTGTAACTAGGATATTTAAGTGGTAATTCAGGTATTAGATCAGTGGTTCATATCTTTAGCAGTATCACTGGTAAAGTGAGCAGTATATTTTATTGTACTTGAGTGTATATACACATACATATACTTATATCTGCTTGTATACATTTATAACTTTTATTAATCCAGCCTTAATTTTATAGTGTGTAAATATGATTTGGTAGTCTGGCAGGCATGTTACTTGTATAGTATTATCTTGCATTTAAATATAATAAAAAATTTTTTGTTCCCCCCCCCACCCCCCCAGATGGCTGATTGACTTAAAAAGATACCATTTAAATTAGGTTAGCCCTATGTACTAAAATTTCAGTTTTCATTAGAATATGCTGTTTGCTTCCTAGGCTGTGTTATCACTTGAATTATTTTTTCACCTACCAGCTAGCATAGCTTAGTTAACTTAAACTATGGCAATAAAACTACTTTTTATTGCATCTAAGATGTAACTCATGGATTCAGCTATTATAAATTTTGCAAGAAAAAAGGGTGGATTTCATGTAATAAATAAGTCAGCTGCTCTTCTTGAGTTTTCTTTCCTTTTCTGTCTTTGAACTGTGTCCCTTTGAAAACAGCTAAGGGAAGGATAAACTGTAGCAGTGAAAGATGTTTTGTAAGTTTTGGGGTGCTATACTTTTCTGTTTCGGCGCTTACGTTTTTTGATAAATGTTTGTTTTCTCAGATGGAATTTCCAAAACCTTCTTCCCTAAAGCCTGGTACTTACAGTTGAAAGAGTTCTTGATCTAGAAGTTTGAAGCCATTCTTTGGAAATTTACAGTGCACATGAGTAAATGGAAGGCTTGGAGGTGGTCTGCTGGTTTTGTTTACTGTAGTTCAACTAGTTTGACCACCAGAATGGTCTCTTTGACCGTTGAAGCACATTTTGTTAACTCTGCTTTAAGGTGATATCCAAGCTAGCTAAATTTCAGTTAGGATCATGATCTTTGTTTTAATTTTTTTACTATTTTATATCTGATTTTCTGTTCTGCCTTTTTTGGGGATTATTTTTGCATTATTTTAATATCTGTTATTGCCTAAGGTATGCTCTCCATTTACTACAAACTTTTTTCCATTTTTTATTTTAGAGCTGAATCAATTTATGAAGAAATGAAACAGAAATATGGAACTCAGGGTTGCTATTTACTTAAAATTAATTCTCGAACATCTAATCGAGCATCAGATGAACAGATACCAGATCCTTGGAGTCAGTATCTTCAGAAAAATAGTATTCAAAACCAGGTATATGTAAAAAACAACCATGAAGCAAACCACAAAAGCTGTATTTCAGTTTTATGACATAATGGCATCATTGTAGAATTTTTTAAGTCTTCATTTAACTAGTAGAATTGTTTATTTATTTTGTGGAATCTAGCTAGTTCTGATCTATCAGCATGTGAGCTCTTAATTCAGTGGTTTAAAACTGTTTTTAATTAACACATAATCCCTTATATGTATTCCATTCAGGTATATAATATCCGTATTAATTGATCTTTTCTTAAAAAAATGAAAAGTGAATTACATAAGAATTGAATGAGATTGGCTAGACATGTAGAGAATAGAAGTTTTTACTTGTACATATAATTCCTTATGAATGCTTACAGTCAATTCTTTATTATCCACATGCTCTGGGGTTGCCTTCCTTCATTTTCAACATGCTGTTCTTATGGCCACCTTTTGGAGCTCATACTTTTTAGGTGGGTGGGCTTTTTTCCCTAACTTTCCTTTGATTTCCTTTCCTTCTGAATTTTCAGGAAGTGTTATTTCTTCCTAATTTTCTCCTTTCTTAATCTAGAGTCCTAGTCTAATGTTAATTGCCTATTAGTTGAAGTGGGTAGGTATAAGGTTTCATGGTCTGTTGAACTTCTAAGATAGAATTGTATGCCACTTGGTAGTAGTCAGATGTGAAGTTCCCATGTTTAGTTCAGATAATCAGGAGTTGACTTTTCTGTGTGTGTGTATAGAAGGGGGATTTTGTAAGTAAATGAAAATATAGTTGTGTTCTGTACATTTGAATTACATTGGGTACTCTGTGATATTCTTTTTAAAATAACAATTATAAAGTTTGTAATTTTTGATGTCTTAATATAAATATTGTTTAATAATCTGTTTGCCTTATTTTTCTATCTAATATATGGAATTTTTGGTCCAAATATAGTGTTATACTGATATTTACTCACTTTAAGAAAATGCTGGGAAAAAGTGAGAAAAAAGAAAAACCAGTTGCATATGAAGGAGTTTTATTAAAAAAAAATGGTCTTTCAGGGCCACACTCAGAATAGGGACAATATTGAAAAATGGAATTTATTATTATTTTTAGTGTTTATTTGAGAAAGGGTGTGTGAGCAAGCAGGGGACGGGCAGTGAAAGAGAGAGGGAGAGAGAGAATCCCAAGCAGGCTCCATACTGTCAGTGCAGAGCCCGATGTGGGGCTGAATCTTACAAACTGTGACATCATGACCTGAGCTGAAATTAAGAGTCAGATGTTTAACTAAGTGAGCCACCCAGGTGCCCCCCAAAAATGGAATTTAGAGTCCAATCATTCTAAGGAAGGGAAACATAAGTCAAATTGACCAGTTTGAGAACTTTTAAAGAAGACAGAGGTATCAGAAATTCTATAGCTAGATAGCCAGGATTGGAGGATAGCTTTTTTATTTTTTATTATTGTTTTTATTTTTTATTTTGAGAGAGCAAGCAGGGGAGAGGGGCAGAGAGCAAGAGAGAGAGAGAGAGACATTCTCAAGCAGGTTCTACATGGAGCCTGATGCAGGGCTCAATCCCATGACTGTGAGATTTTGACCTGAACCAAAATCAGTAGTCGGATGCTTAACAGATTGAGTCATCCAGGCACTCCTGGAGGATAGTTTTAAAGCTTATCAAACCTAACCCCTAATCTATTTTAATTTCCTTTACCTGTGAATAACCTCATCTAGTACTCTCTTCATGTCTGAACAGCTGGAGGATCAACCAAAAATTATGTCCCTTAGCTTATACTCCTTGGTCCTTTGGGACCAGTTTTTCATTAAGTCACCTTTCAAAATATAGAAGGATAGTTTTTGTGTCCCCTTCTGTATTTACCAGGCTAAATATAACCACTTTTTTCAACTCTTTCTTGAGTGGCAGTTTCTTGTCCTGATCGCTTTTATCTTATAAAGTACTAGTTTGTAATTTCCCTCAAAGCATGACACTCAGAATAATACCTCAAATTATTGCTCTCGCAGAGTAGTCTGGGTATTTTTAAGTTTGTTTTGTGACTGAGAAACCAGAGCCTTTGTACAAATAAACACTGCATTGGATATATTTCTAATGCACTGTGATATATTCAGAATTTACTCCAACCTGTTAACACATGTCCATAACCCAGGAGATTTCATACCATCCTCTTATTTTCCCCTGCCTGACTCTAGTAGTCCTTCTCTCTTGGCATTTATTTCTTACTTCAGACAACTCTGCAGGTATTCATGTACTTATTACATATAAACAGGTAAACTGAGGTAGAGATCATTTGAATTCAGAAGAATTAGGATAGTAGATTGAACGTGAAAGGGCGTTTAGGAATATAGTAGATGTGGATTAGAATGGTAAAATATATGAAAGAAATTAAGAATTTGGAGGACTAAAAAGAAAGTGTCTTGCTAAAACAAATAAATGAGGCTTATAGTCAGCAGAAAAACCACAGTTGTTGATGGATTTGGTGATATCTTAAACATGATTAATTAACTAACTGCTAATGCTTTTTTTATTTTATTTTGATAGGAATCATATGAAGATGGCCCTTGTACTATAACTTCAAATAAGAATTCTGATAGTAACTTGCTTTCATTGGATGGATTAGATAACGAAGTCAAAGGTCTTGATATACTTTCTCTAAGTTTCTCTTTTAGTTGAAAATCTGCACTGTTGTCAAAGCATGCTAATCTTCATAGATAAAAGATGGGGGAAATTTTCATAATAAAAATAAAATGGGCTTCTCCTTTGAAGAGTTTTTTGAGTCATTTGAGTTTGACGTTTTTTGACATTTAAAAATTTGTTTACCGAGAGTAATATATACTATTTCTTTTAAAAATTTTTTAGGAGGCAAGGGGAAAGATACTGTGTGCAGCATTAATTATTCCCAAAGTTGACATGATTTTGAGAGCTTTATTTCTGTATTTTAAATTACAGTTGTTTTCTTTTAATTTTTTTTTTTTTTAACTTTTATTTATTTTTGAGACAGAGAGAGACAGAGCATGAATGGGGGGAGGGTCAGAGTGAGAGGGAGACACAGAATCTGAAACAGGCTCCAGGCTCTGAGCGGTCAGCACAGAGCTTGATGCGGGGCTCGAACTCACGGACTGCGAGATCATGACCTGAGCTGAAGTCAGGCGCTTAACTGACTGAGCCACCCAGGCGCCCCTAAATTACAGTTTTTGATGGTGATAGTTCTACAAATGTTTTTTAAAATTTTTTAATGTTTAATTTTGAGAGAGAGAGTGCACGAGCAGAGGCGGGTGGAGAGAGAGGGAGACACAGAATCCAAAGTAGGCTCTAGGCTCTGAGCTGTCTGCACAGAGCTTGACAACGGGACTCAAACTTACAAACCTTGAGATTATGACCTGAGCCGAAGTCAGATGCTCGACAGACTGAGCTACCCAGGCGTCCCTCTAAAATTGTTTCGTTAACATTTTTGTTATTGCTTAGTTGTGTTATTTAAATTTATTCGTTATATTATTTTAACACTGTAATTTTCTTCATTTATTTATATGAATCTAATTTTTTTTAAGTTTGAGAGGAAGAGCATATGCATTCACATGCCAGCCAGGGGTGGGGAGAGGGAGGCGCAGAGAGAGAGGTGGGAGAGAATCCCAAGCAGGCTCTGTGCTGTCCAAACCCTGAGATCACGCCCTGAGTCGAAATGAAGAATTGGATGCTTAACTGACTGGGCCACCCAGGCTCCCCTATTTAAAATCTTTAAATTGCTATTACATGTAACAAATATTAACTCAAGTCCTGTAGTTTTAGGAGGGAAAATGTTAATGTTATTGTATCTTAGACTTCTGAGATATACAGAAAGATGAAGGGTTCCAACATTCTTTTTTTTTTTCTTTAGCAGTATGGTAGTAATATCACAATTTTCTGTTGCATTCTGAAAGTAAAAGAAAGATCTGTTTTTCAGTAGATGGCTTACCAAATAACTTTAGAGCTCACCCACTTCAGTTGGACTCATCCAGTGACGCTTCTAACAGCATTGATGGCCCAGATCATGTAAAATCTGCTTCATCATTACATGAAACAAAGAAAGCAAATACTGGAATTATTCATGGTGCATGTTTAACCCTTACTGATCATGATAGAATTCGACAGTTTATACAAGAGTTCACTTTTCGGGGCCTTTTGCCACATATAGAGAAAACAATTCGGCAATTAAATGATCAGGTAAGATTTAATTGTTCGGATTAGTACTTTTAAATTTTCAGTAAAGAGTAAATTTGGGAATATAGTAGTATAAGTTATTTAAAGTACTTGAAGTTGTTTTGTTTTTTTTTTTAAGATAGACTAATGCCAGTATTTATTGGCATCACTGTCAGTGATGAAATTCTCTTAAATCCTAGAAGATACTTATTTACATTAGCGATTTTGCCAGCATATTGGACAATTTTCTTTAAATCAGTGTTGTTAAAATGAATATTTGCTCACTGTTAAAGCTTTTTAGTTATTTAGAATATATTGTATGTAAAAGTAAAATACTAAATCTCATATGTGTAACGTATACTCTTTTTTTTGGTAGCTAATATCAAGAAAAGGTTTAAGTCGATCTCTATTTTCTGCAACTAAAAAATGGTTTAGTGGCAGTAAAGTTCCAGAAAAAAGCATTAATGAGCTGAAAAATACATCTGGATTGCTGTGAGTAAAATATTATTGTTTTTGTTTTTCCTCTGTTTAACTCTGATTGGTGTGTGACTGTGTGATGTCCTGCAAAAAATGATCTCTTTAGTTTTTTAGTTTCATGTTGGTTAAAACTTCAGTAGATAAGAACAGTGACTATAAGTTAATTATATTAAAAAATGTTTTTAAACCATTAGGGAATTGGGTATCTAAAAATAAATAACAATGGAGAAAGTCCCTTACTTTGGGTTTCTTTCCCTATTTGTAAAAAGATGGAATTAGAACAAATATTCATTAATAACTCATCTAAATAAAATATTGTGGTCTAGTGGTTCTGAGCCATGGCATATATCTAGAAAATTTTGTTTCAAGGGAAAATAAAGTTCATTTTGGGTTTTTATGTTTTTTGTGGTTGTATGTATAGTGAGTTACCTAGTATTGACCATTTGCCTCATAATTTGACCATGGAAAAATTTCTTGCCTCTTGTTGAGAAGTTCTCAGTATAGGGCTATAAATTATATAAATATAAATGCTTCCAAATGTCTTTGAGAAATGACAGTCTCCCACTGGAGACAGAATTCTTGTTGAATCAGATTAGTTTTCCTAATATTTTAGACTCAGTTGTCTAGCTTGTTAGACATTTTATAATATTTGATGGTTCAGGGGTTATAAATTACAAATTCCTTTCTTAATTCATTTTATATTTATAGGTATCCGCCGGAAGCACCAGAGCTTCAAATCCGAAAAATGGCTGACTTATGCTTTTTGGTGCAGCATTATGATTTGGCTTATAGTTGCTATCATACTGCAAAGAAAGATTTTCTTAATGATCAAGCAATGCTTTATGCAGCTGGTGCATTGGTTGGTATTCTGTAATATTACAATTTCTTATTTCTACTGTCATAAATGATTTAGAAATCTCTCTTTATGAAATGGAAAACAAAAAACCTAGAGATAAAGTTGTACTCAAAGAGGACATAATGCTTTATGGGTTTTGAATTAGTTTATGCTGAATTGATGGATTTTCCTCAAACTGGTTTAAACGTGGTCAGATATAATGGTTGATGTCTTAGCTTTGTCTAGTACCTTCTAATTTTTGTGCATGCTTTCAAAATTTAATTTGAGTTTCTGTTATTATATTGAGTAAATTTTTTTTAGCAGATGCTTTTAGATCTACTGAAAAATATTTTAAAATTGCTTAAATGTTTTTTTCTGATGTAAGACTATACATTGGTTAAGAACATGTACTTTGGTGTGAGACAAACTGTCATCTTAGGCATGTGTTGAACATCTCTAAGCCTCAGTTTTTTCGCCTGTATAGTGTGAACCCTTACGGCATAGGGTTGGATGAAGAGGTATAAGGGCATGTGATGTGCCTAGCACACTGCCTTGTATGTTATAAGCTGTCAGTAAGCATCAGCTATGTTAGTTTTTATAATTGATATGTAAACCTTGGTGTGTCAGAGATTTATTTTGAAAGGGAGAGAGAGTGAGCATGAGCAGGGGAGGGGCAGAGAGAGAGAGAATCCCAAGCAGGCTGTCAGTGCAGAACCAGAGGCGGGGCTCAGACCCACAAATTGCGAGATCATGACCTGAGCCGAAACCCAGAGTCGGACGCTTAACTGACTGAGCCACCCAGGCATCCCCAGAGAGAATTTAATATACTTGTTGCCTTATAACATTTTCATGTTCTTTTAAAGTTGTCGTATGTATATGCGTAATTTGCTTTCTGTGTGTAGAAAAGAGTAAAATCAGCACTGTTGCATTCTACATAATCACTTTAAAAGTATGTAAGCTTGTAAACAAAGTGCGAAGAACAAAAAAGTATGAGAATAAATATTTCATTGGGAATTATCATGTAGGCGCTTGTTAGTAATTGCCACTTATTTTGCATTTATTTTAATATTATGTGTGTATAAAACTAAAATAGGCAAGTTAAAAATGTAAAGCTAAAATTGCAAAATTATATTACTTTTCCTTTTCACTTCTGTAATTTTAAATGTTTACTTTTGAGAGAGAGAGCATGAGCAGAGAGGTGCAGAGAGAGAGAGGGACAGAGGATCTGCAGCGGGTTCTGCATTGACAGCAGAGAGCCTGATGTGGGGCTCAAACTCATGAACTCTGAGATCATGACCTGAGTGAAGTTGGATGCTAAACCGACTGAGCTACCCAGGTGCCCTTGTAATGTTAAAAAAAACATTTTTTTTTAAGTTTCTTTATTTCTGAGAGAGAGAGAGAGAGAGTGCGAGCATGAGCGGGAGAGGAGCAGAGAGAGGGAGACACAGAATCCAAAGCAGGCTCCAGGCTCTGAGCTGTCAGCACAGAGCCTGATGCAGGGCTCGAATTAGCAAACTGCGAGATCATGACCTGAGCCAAAGTCGGACGCTTAACCGATGGAGCCACCCAGGCACCCCTTTTTAAAAAAAAAAAAAAAAAAAAAATTTAAAGTTTCTTTATTTCTGAGAGAGCGAAAAAAATATTTATTTATTTTGAGAGAGAGAGAGAGAGAGAGGGAAAGAGAGAGAGAGAGAGAGAGAGAGAGAGAGAGAGAGAATTCCAACCAGGCTCTGTGCTCAATTCCATGAACTGTGCAGGCTCAATTCCATGAACTGTGAGATCATGACCTGAGCCAAAATCATGAGTCAGATGCTTAATTGACTGATCCACCCAGGTGCCCCTTCCTGTAATATTTTTAATGAAAAACATCTAACTTTTGAAAACCTTGTTCAGGAACTTAAAATATGCTATCTTTATAAATTGAAGTGTTTGAAAACTTACATGAATTGTCCTTGGCCAGACATTCTGTAATCTTTTATTATAGTCATCTAAAATGACGACTATATGGATATGAAATAATAAATAATGTTATTTCAT
Source organism: Panthera tigris (assembly GCF_018350195.1). Lineage (NCBI taxonomy): Eukaryota > Metazoa > Chordata > Mammalia > Carnivora > Felidae > Panthera > Panthera tigris. The sequence continues at coordinate 53,355,845 of NC_056671.1, read as the reverse complement.
AAATATAACATATTTATGAATTGATAAAATTTTACATTATGTACTTGCTAATGCATTGCTTGTATTTAGGTAGGTCTTTATAAAGGTATGGCAAAAAAATGTCAGTGGTTTTATGGTGTGTAAGCTTTTTCATTTTTATCTATAATCTGATAAATACTGTATTTAAGCCATTTAGGTGGTGGTATTAATAGCAACTATATGAGAAAAAACAGTTTAGCAATGGAAAATAAAGGTATATCTGCTATAACATAATATATGTATACCTGAAAATCCTTGTAGTCTATAAAACTGTCCTAAAAATAATAGGCCATGGAGAAAAATAGGGTCGGGAAGTCTTCTCAAAACCTATGTATGTATCTTTGAAAACAAAGTACAAATAAGAACACAAAATTTGTACCTTGAGAGATGATATATGTAATCTAGTGAGGCTGCTCCATCATGCCTAGAAGTTACTTAAAGGCATTAAAAAACACACACACACAAAACCAGTATTTCAGTACTGGCTGGGAGAAGAAGAGCTCCTAATCCGTTATGGTGCCATGATGGGGAGCACGGAGGGAAGTGAAGCTGTCTTGAGCCAAGAACTGTGCATTTACACTGGGCATGTACTTCTCTAGAGAGAGAGTCAGTGAGCACCAAAACTCAGGCATTCGTTTTCTGTAAAATACAGATAAAGGGAGCTCCTGCTTGTGCAACAGCTGAGCTTAGGGCTTGCTCCTTTCGTGCTGAAGGTTATAATTTTATATTTGCTATTTTTGATCCCCTTGCCCAAGAAAAATTGTTTATAAATGAATACAAATTTTATTTGTGTTGATACCACTTTCCTATTTACCATTCACATATTTAGCTAATTGATAAGGTCAAAATATGTTGTAGTAGAACAGACTATATTGCTTGCCTTTTTAGCTGAAAATTGTAGAAGGTATTTAGTTATGCTATCTTTAAAATTAAGTATCATAGCAAAACCAGTAATAGGAATTCTTAATACTGTTTTTTTGTAGTTCAGTTATATAACTACCTTAACTAACTGAAGGGTAAGTAGATCACTGTGGTTCTTGATGAAAATTTTTGTAAAAAGTATTGATCTGTTATTGATGACTATAAGAAATGATTTAATGGTTTGATATAATAGCTGGGGGTGATCATTCTGAATGTTCTCACCAGATCTGTAAAAATTATGTCGGTTTTGTTTGAATGTATATTGATTTAATACTTGCAGAATTAGAAAATAACTTAGAATTTGGGGGCATATTTTTCTCACAGGATTTTTTCTTAGTACCCTTTAATATATTTAATATATATTGTTTGTATGTAGTAAATAGGTATTTTGTACAATATAGTATTATACCATATGTTCAATGCATATTTGCTTTTTTGTATAATATAGAAGCATATGTGTATTCATTACATTAGTTAAAATATAAAGTAGTTAAGAAACCATGTTTCAGAGCTGTAGTATACTTTGTCACATGGGTATAATGCTTTTTCTTTAAGTTTATTTATATTTAGAGAGAGGGAGGGAGAGAGAGAGAGACAGAGAGAGAGAGACAGAGAAAGAGAGAGAACAGGGGAGGGGCAGAGAAAGAAGAGGGAGAATCCCAAGCAGGCTCTGCACTGTCAGTGCAAAGCCCTACGTGGGGCTCAAACTCACAAACCGAGATCATGACCTGAGCTAAAATCAAGAGTCAGACACTTAACCTAATTGACTGAGCCACCCAGGTGCCCCTGGATATAATGTATTTTCATTCAGCTTTTTCAGTAAATTTTGGAGCAAACACTGCTGGGTACTGAGGATGGAAAGACATTCTGAAACAGATACATTTTATATTGTCATGAAACCTATAGTCTGTCACGTTAAAGGTTTTAGTTATTCTCTGGTTTTTAGGTAATTATTTGTATTTTTTTCTATTTTAAAAGTTGCAGATAAATACATATGTTCATCCTAAAAGTGTTGGCATTAACAGTTTTCCTTCCCAATTTATGAAGGTTTCATTTATTTTTAGTTTTTATTAAAACTTGGTCTATAAAAGGACATAGGATATTTTACTAAGAAAGCCAAAACCCATATTTGGATCATCATTTCTAAATTCATTAGGACTATTGTATATTTTTTGCATTATTAACTGAAAGCATACACATTGACAATAGATTGGCTTTTAAAAATGAAATACAAAGATCTAGAAAACTGACAGTAATTTAAGTCTAAGAAATAAGGTCTTTGTGCCTTTTGTATGGTATAGGATATACATTAGAGTGTGTAAATAGCTGAAAATATATATAGTTCAAGTTGTTGAGAGCTCTCTTCGCCTGTTCTGATGCCAGTAATTAGAAAGAGACGTGCTTTATTTTGTCTTGCTTTATATGGTCTTATCATTGGTCTGTTTCCTCATTGAGGAATAGGGAAAAACAGAGAGGAAGTGGTAGCAGAATCTTAAGCTAGGTGTACTTGGTAGTTGTATATATACACCATAATTCAAAATGCTTCTCAGGTCTTCTTGAAAATCTCATTTAAATTCTGAATGACAGACTTTGGTATTTGACTGTAGAATTGAAAAACAAAAAGCATATAAATATATTTTTCAAGCCTGCATTAACCCATGAAATTTCTATATCATACATAAAAAGCCCCAGCAAACTTCAGTCCAATTTTTAGGTTTCCAAATGCTAAACTATAAGAATATTCCTCTTTTTGAAATAGTATAAATATCTTTTTCTTTAGGAAATGGCAGCAGTGTCAGCTTTCCTTCAGCCAGGAGCGCCTAGGCCATACCCTGCGCATTACATGGATACAGCAATCCAGACATACAGGGATATCTGCAAGTAGGTGACTAGAATGTTTATGTTCTGTCCATTTAGAGGTAAATTTAACACTTACATCATTATTAGATGTAAATGGTTCTTTGTTTTTCAGGCTTTAAACTTAAACAAGCTCCCAAATCAACTCAGTATACTCAGATAAGATGAGGTGATTTTTTTAAAAGTCCGTGTTTTCTTACATCCCTTATTTTCCTCTTTTGTTTGGATTTGTGGTTAAGAATTTGTTACATGTAAAATTGGGGTTATATGTTACATTGGATGATTTTATTGTGAGGATAGCTCTAACCTAAACTATTGTTAAGCCAGGGGTTAGCCATTTTGAATTTTTCTTGTTAAATAGGCAGAACACAGAGAATTAAATAGTAGTCCAGGGAAGAAAACGAGAAGTGTTTTCTTCACACATAATGAGTTCTCTTGGAACTCTATAGTAGTTAGAACTCACCACCTGTAAGGAGACCATGAACCGGTGCAGAAAGTGTTCAGAGGAGGTTTCGTAGTATTTTTAAGGAATGAATCTAGAAGAAAGGTAGTGGGGATTTGACAGCCATGAATATATTTCAGGAATTGTGATTGGCAGGAATAATGTTTTGGTTGAACATCACTGGTGAAAGGAAATGGAGCCTTGGCTAGGTTAGAAGGTGTACATGAAAAGGTGTTTTGAGAGACATTGGTGTGGGGGGGCCTTCACTCTCACTTACTATTGTTATTCTTAAGCTGTAGTTAAGATTTATGTATTAGCAATGGAGAGTTCCTGAATATTCACATAGAACCTTGACATAATAAAAGTGATTTTTCAGGAAGATTGATCTGACTGTTCTATGTAGAATGAATGGGTTGGAAGACAGATAAAGAGGCAGTCTTGTCTCTTATAATGTTGTTTAAGGATTAGTAATAGCAGTGTGTTTTTTAGTGTTTTAACAGCACTAATAAGCATTAACTTTTTTGTGTGTGCCCAGCATTTGCCACTATGCCAAAGTAATTTACATGCTCATTGAATCTTTACAACAAATCTGTGAAATGGTGGTTACTATCATTATCCTCACTTATAGATTAGAAGAATGAAACTTAGAGTTTAACTTGCTCTAGGGCCGCGCTAATAAGTGGTGGAGCCAATTTTGGATCCCACCTCTTACCTTTTACAGTCTGTTCGAAACTATATTTAAAAAAAAAACAAACAACATATATATGTATATGTTTGGAGAGTCTGGCAGGAGATATGCCCTGTGTGAAGGAGGACACATTGAAGGATTGTGAAAAGGTGAGGTTCAGAAGGTAGAAGAACTAGGAGAGTGAGGTGTCATAGAAACTAGAGTAGTAAAAAACTTTCAAGAAGTTTGAATATTCTTTCTCTGAGAAGATTTTCTTGTTTTCACAAGGTACATAGCTTTCGGTGAGAGGCACATGGAATGATGCAAAAGAGAAGGCATAATACCTAGTGACTCAGATAGCCAGATATGTCTGGCAATCCAATTTTGTCCTCCTGTTTGCAATAGACTATCATCTTTTTCTAAGTCTACACTTAATTGTTTTGCAAAAAATTTACTTTATAATCTTCATTTTAAGTTATCATAATTGATAAGATTTATCATCAATTTAATATATATTTTGGGATAAATGAGAAACACTACATTCATTATACATGTGCATTTTAAGAAGCTCCCTGATCTCAGAAATATTAAAATGTAAATAAATTTTCTTAAAGTACAGGAAATGCAATATTACTTTTACAATGCTCTCCTCTTAGAATACCATGCTTCACCTTTTAACTGATGAGATCCTGTTTATCCTTAAAAGATTTTCTTAAATATTCTTTTATGATGCCATCCATTCCCTTTCTCTCCCCAAATCATAGTAAATATCAAGTATTCCCTGTTGGTTATCTATGACTGTGAGATCATGATGTGAGCTGAAATCAAGAGCTGGATGCTTAACTGACTAAGCCACCCAGGTGTCCATTACCTGTTTTATACCACTTTCCTTTTTTAGTTAAGGATTGTGTCATGGAAATACTTGAGTTCGTAGCACTTCCAATGCCTGAACCAAATGATTTTTTAAAAAATTATTTATTTAAAAAATGTAGATATTTTTGTTAAAAATTCAAAATTTTGGCTATTCTGACAGGTGTGAGGAGATATCTCATTGCGATTTTGATTTGCATTTCCCTGGTGATGAGTGATGTTGAGCATCTTTTCATGTGTCTTTTGGCCATCTGGATGTCTTCTTTGGAGAAATGTTCATGTCTCCTGCCCATTTTTTAATTGGATTGATGCTTAATTGTATTTGGTGTTGAGTTATATATGTTCTTTATATATTTTAGGTACTAATCCTTTATCAGGTCATTTGCAAATATCTTCTTCCATTCAGTAGATTGTTTTTTAGTGTGGTTGGTTTCCTTTGCTGTACAGAAGCTTTTTATTTTGATGTAGTCTCAATATTGTATTTTTGCTTTTGTTTCCCTTGCCTTGGGAGATATCTACAAAGATGTTCCTGTGGCCAGTGTCAGAGAAGTTACTGCCTATGCTCTCTTCTTGGATTTTTATAGTTTCAGGACTTACATTTAGGTCCTTAATCCATTTTGAGTTTATTTTTGTGTGTGGTATAAGAAAGTGGTCCAGTTTCAATCTTTTGCAGGTAGTTGTTCAATTTTCCCAATACCATTTGTTGAAGAGACTTTTTCCCATTGCATATTCGTGCCTCGTTTATCAAAGATTCGTTGACCATGTAATTGTGAGTTTATTTCTGGGCTTTCTGTTGTGTTCCAGTGATCCATGTGTCTGTTTTTGTGCCAGTGCCATACTGTTTTGATTACTACAGCTTTATTTTTTTTCAGTCTTTCTTATTTATTTATTTATTTATTTATTTATTTATTTATTTATTTATTTATTTAGAGAGGGAGTGAGTGTGAGTTGGGGAGGGACAGAGAGAGGGAGAGAGTGAATCCCAAACAGGCTCTGCGCTGACAGTGCGTAGTGCAACATGGGACTTGAACACATGAACCGTGAGATCATGACCTGAGCCGAGATCAAGAGTCAGACACTTAACCGACTGAGTCACCCAGGCTGCAGCCACCCTGATTACTGCAGCTTTATAATAAAACTTGAACTCTGGAATTGTGATATCTCCAGTTTTATTCCTCTTTATTCAAGCTTGCTTTGGCTATTCAGGTTCTGTTCCATATAAATTTTAGGATTATTTATTCTAGTTCTATGAAAAATGCTGTGGGTATTTTGAAAGGGATTGCATTAAATCTGTAGATTGATTTGGATAGTATAGACATTTTAACAGTATTTGTTCTTTCAATCCATGAGTATGGATTGTCTTTTCGTTTGTTTGTGTTGTCTTCACTTTCTTTCATCAGTGTTTTACAGTTTTTAGAATACAGGTCTTTTATCTCTCTGGGTAAGTTTATTCCTAGGTATTTTATTATTTTTGCGACAGTTGTAAATGGATTTTTTTTCTTATTTGTCTTTCTGCTATTTCATTATTGGTGTATAGAAATGCAGTGGATTTATATCCTGCAACTGTACTGAATTCATTCATCGTTCTAGTAGTTTTTTGGTGGAGTCTTTCAGGTTTTCTATGTATAGTATCATGTCATCTGCAAATAGTGAAAGTTTTACTTCTTCCTTGCCTATTTGGATGCCCTTTATTCCTTTTTGTTGTGTGAGTGCTGAGGTTAGGACTTCCACTGCTGTGTTGAATAAAGGTGGTGAGAGTGGACATCCTTGTATTGTTCCTGACCTTAGGAAAAAAACTCATACACTGAGTGTGATGTTTGCTGTTGGTTTTCATATAAGGACTTTATTATGTTGAGGTATGTTCCTCTAAACTTACTTTGTTTGAGGGTTTTTATCGTGACTGGATGTTGTACTTTGTCAGATGCTTGTTCTGCATCTATTGAAATGATCACATGGTTTTTATACCTTTTGTTGATGTGATGTATCACATTGATTGATTTGCAAATATGAACACAAATGATTTAAGAAAAAAATTTTTTTGTGACGTTTATTTATTATCGAGAGACAGAGAGACACAGAGCATGAGCAGGGGAGGGGCCAAGAGATGGAGAGACACAGAATCTGAAGCAGGCTCAAGACTCTGAGCTGTCAGCACAGAGCCTGACGTGGGGCTCGAACTCACAAGCTGCGAGATCATGACCTGAGCCGAACTCAGACGCTCAACTGACTGAGCCACTCAGGCACCCCCAAAATGATTTTTTTAAATGTTGCTTGAATAAACAAATTAATCAAATCTTGGACTTGGTAGCGTTGTAACCTAATAACTGACCACATGGAGAACATAGGTGAGGAATCAAACAAAAATAAGTAAAACAATAGTGTAAGATGTAAGAGTGTTTATAAAGTTTACTTAAAACTCGTTAAGAAATGAGCATATTTAAGGGGTGCCTGGGTGGCTCAGTAGGTTAAGCATTGGACTTCGGCTCAGGTCATGATGTCATGGTTTGTGAGTTCTGGCCCCACATGGGGCTGTGTGCTGATGGTGTGTAGCCTGCTTGGAATTCTCTGTCTTCCTCTCTCTCTCTCTGCCCCCCTCCCACTCTCTTTCTCTCTCTCTCAAAATCAATATACTTAAAAAAAAAGAAGAGAGCATATTATATATGAGTAGATGTTACTAATTAGGAGTTAGTCTTTTGTGTTCATTAAAATAACCTTAGATGTTTATAAATACTAACCTAAGAAAACATGATTTGTAGTAAGCTTAAGGCAGATAACTTTTGGAAGTAGAAAATTGTATTTTTAAAATATCACTGTTCAGAATGACCTTCAAGTTAGTAATCTGTGCAATTTTAAGGCCAATTTTGATATAAGGATTAGAAAATTAAAATAAAAAACTTTGCTATTTCCCAGCAGAAGCATTCCATCTTATAATTTCATAGTAAGAATATTTTAATTTATTATTATTATTTTTTTTTAGAGACAGAGAAGGAGGGGCAGAGTGTGAGGGATAGAGAGAATCTTAAAAGCAGGCTCCACGCCTGCCGCAGAGGCCAACACAGGGCTCAATTTCATGACTGTGAGATTATAACCTGAGCCGAAATCAAGGGTCAGACGCCTAACCAACGGAGCCACTCATACGCCTCTATTTTATTATTTTTAATAATGATATTTTATTATTTTTAATTATTGATGATAGTAGTCCATGACGAAAAATCAGCTGATTGTGTGTTTTTACAAAGATTTTGCTTAAGAATCAATTAGGCATCACTGCCCCTCGTGTTATCTCCAATTGAAATATCTCAATGCTACTACTAGATGGAAAACAAGTATTCCCAGAAGTAGCCGTAAATTAAAACACACATAACCACAGTTTGCAATGAGGAAAGAGAAAGAAATATGGTGAAATGTATGTATTCTTTTGTGTTCATAGCAAGTTTTATTTGTTAACCAGCAGCTGGTTCAAATATACCATTTAGGTTCTAGTGTTTTGTGTATAGAAAATGTGACTTTGCACTGTATTCTTACCATGAAATTATATGATGATCAAAAGTTTTGAATACTTATGAGAATTCTTTGAATTTTCTTTTTAACCTTTTGGTAAGTGGAAAACAAGAACATGGATTTCTTTTTACTCAAAAACTAGAATTGGAACTTTTATTTAACACATGGTTACTATGATGTATTAAGATATTATTGTAGTGCTAATTATATTTTTCTTGTCTTTTTTTCTTTAGGAATATGGTATTGGCTGAAAGATGTGTATTGCTTAGTGCTGAAATCTTAAAAAGCCAAAGCAAATATTCAGAGGCCGCAGCTCTCCTAATACGGTTGACCAGTGAGGTACTGAAAATGTATTTACTTTAATAACACTTTATAAATTTTAAAAAGTGTGTCTTTTTTCTTGAAAGGGTGTGCAAAACATAAAAGTAGAGGGGAATTTCCTTTTGGGAATTTACACTATGCTACTTTAGCTATTTGTTGAATTAATTTTAAATGTGATATTTCATAAATATTTTGAGAATTTATTTTATTTCTAAATTTTAAGTCTATGCTATTATTAACCACAAACATATATTGTACATCTTCTGTGAATTAGATTCTGACTTATGTATTACTATTTATTTATTTAGATTATTTTTCTTTTAAAATTTTTTACTTTGAGTATAGTTGACATACAATGTTACATTAATTTCAGATATACAACACAGGATTCAACTTCTCTATACATTATACTGTGCTCACCACAAGTGTAGTTACCATCTGTCACATACAGCACTATTACAGTATCATTGACTATTCCCTATGATATGACTTATTCCATAACTGGAAGCCTGTATCGCCCATTCCTTTTGATCCATTTTTGCCCATTTCCCCAACCCTTTCCCTCTGGCAACCATCAATTTGTTCTCTGTATTTATAGCTCTGATTCTGCTTTTTATTCATTTGTTTTAAGTTTCTACATATGAATGAAGTTATATGGTATTTGATTTTCTCAGTCTTTTTTCACTTCACATAATATCCTCTAGGTCCATCTATATGTTGTTGCAGATGGCAAGAGTTCATTCTTTTTTATGGCTGTGTAATATTCCCTTTTGTATATAGGTATCCATTTGTCTACTAGTGGACGCTTGGGTTGCTTCCGTACCTTAGCTGTTGTAAAGCTGCAATAAACAAGGGGTGCATATGTCCTTTCAAATTAGTGTTTTTGTATTCTTTGGGAAAATAAATACCCAGTAGTGTGATTAGTGGATCATAGGGTAGTTCCATTTTTAACTTTCTGAGGAACTCCATATTATTTTCCGCAGTGGCTGTACCAGTTTGCATTCTCAACAGTGCACAAGGTTTCCCTTTTTTCCACATCCTCACCAACACTTGTTGTTTCTTGTGTTATTGAGTTTAGCCATTCTGACAGGTGATGTCTCGTTGTAATTGTGATTTGCATTTCCTTAATGATGAGTGATGTTGAGTATCATTTCAAGTGTCTGTTGACCATCTGTATGTCTTCTTTGGATAAATGTCTGTTCAGGTCCTCTACACCACTTTCAATGGGATTGTTTATTTTTTGATGTTGAGTTAGTGTAAGTTCTTTATATATTTTGGCTATTATCCTCTTATTGGTTATATTATTTGCAGATATCTTCTCCCATTCAGTAGCTTGCCTTTTTGTTGACAGTTTTTTCACTGTGCAAAACTTTTTATTTTGATAACAGTCCCAATAGTTTATTTTTGCTTTTGTTTCCCTTGCCCTATACAAAAAAAGAGACATATCTAGAAAAACCTTGTCATGGTCGATGACAGAGAAATTACTGCATTCTCTTCTAGGATTTTTATGGTTTCAGATCTCACATTTAGGTCTTTAATCTATTTTGAGTTTATTTTTGAGTGGTGTAAAGAAAGTGGTCCAGTTTCATTCTTTTTGCATGTAGCTGTCCAGTTTTCCCAGCAGCATTTATTTAAGAGACTTTTCCCCATTGTATTTTATTGCCTCCTTTATCATAGATTAAATAGATAGATCATTGATCATATAAGGATGGCTTTTATTTTGGAGATGTCTATTCTATTCCATTGGTCTGTATATCTCATTTTTGTGCCAGTACCGTGCTGTTTTGATTTTTAAAGCTTTGTAGTGTATCTTGAAATCTGGGATTGTGATACCTCCAGCTTTGTTCTTTTTTCTCAAGATTGCTTTGGCTATTCAGGGTCTTCTGTGGTTCCACAAATTTTAGTATTGTTTGTTCTATTTCTGTGAAAAATGCTATTGGTGTTTTGATGGGAATTGCATTGAATCTGTAGATTGCTTTTGGAAGTATGGTAATTTTAACAACAGTAATTCTTCCAGTATATGAGCATGGATTAACTTTCCATTCGTTTGTGTCATCTTCAGTTTCTTTCATCAGTATTTTACAGTTTTCAGAGTACAGGTCTTTCACCTCTTTGGTTAAGTTTATTCCTAGGTATTTTATTCTTTTTGGTGCAGTTGTAAATGGAATTGTTTTCTTATGTATAACAATATTTAAAGCAACATACATGTGCATCATTCTCATATACAGTTGATACTTAAAATGAGTAATCACTGAGGACTTTTTAATCTTGTTTTCACTAGTATGAACTTTTAAAAACAATAATCTTAAGCACTGAAAATAATCTATATTATGAATATTTCAAAAGACAGAAAAAGTAATCCATTTATAGTTGCTGGTGAAGGTTTACAACAGATATTATTAAGTTGCATTGACTCCTGGCTTGTAAAGTACAATGGTAGTGATTTTGTGAGTATGGTTAAAGATAGGCTTTTTTTTTAGATGAATGCTTAAGAGCAAAAGAACAAAATCAAGCGCCTCCTTTGTTTGCCTTTTAAATGTTAATATACCCTATGGTTTTAATCCTTGGACTGCTGTACTTTTTACTCTACACATTTTTGGGTGTGGTCAGTTCTTAGTGATGATTTTTACTCTTAAATCTGTCTTCAACACTGATCTCTTTGAGGTTTATAGATTTGTAATGCCAGCTGCCTTTTAGACTTACCTACTTGGATGTTTCTAAAACACCTTAAGTTAACATATCTAAACACAGAAACTTTCTTACCTTGTTGATCATGATTTAAAATTATGGTATAACCATCTAGCTCCTTGTTTGCTCAGCACAGAAACTGAGAGGTGCCTGTATTCTCCTGTCCTATCACTAATCCAGTTGGGTGTTTTTTGTTTTTGTTACTTTCTTTCCGTATCTCCAAATAATATACTCCCTCCACTTTAAGTCCTTCCTACTGCTGTCTTGGTTCATGTCCTTGATGTCCTTCTGGACTGTGGCCCTTTTCCTCTTTGTTCACCTTGTCTACAAGTCCTTATATCAGTCTTGTCCTAAAGATAGTTATCTGCAGTGCCCCAGGTTATCCTGTGTCTCTATCCTCCCCTCTCATATAATGCTGGAAGACCTGACTTGTCATGTAATACTGGAAATCATATTTAAGTTCCTGAGGGTAGGGAACTGTGTTGTCTTCTACATTTTTGTCTTTTGTGCCTAGCACTGGCCTTGGCACATGGTATATAATTTACCTGTATTTGTTGAGCTGAACCATTAATTACTCTAAAAAGGTTAACTAATTAGGTTAAGGGATGATATTAACGATGTTGAGTAATTGATATTGCATTGACAACTGATCAATATGAATAGTTGCTAGACATAAATTATTTGGTAGAGCTGAACATGTAGACGCTTGAGGGCGATGATGTTCTGTATTGTAATAAATAATCTTAATGTGGGTTTGAATATGTTGCTGTTTTTCAGTCTAGGAATTATCAGTGAATATAAAGGGAATTTATGCTTTAGGAGCTTGAATAAAAATTATCTAGCGAAAATTCTTCTGGCTTTATTTTTTGGACTGCAAATTTATGGGCAAGTGGATCTTACTATTGTTACGCCCTGGGATTCTCAGGATGACAGAGCAAACCCAGCTAATGATATAATATGCCACATTTACCACCACACAGGACAGCGTGTCTGAATTTGGTGCTTAAGATATGATGCTTTTCTTCTACTTATGTCTTTGTTTCTGTGCTGAACATTTATTCTGGTCTTAATAGCCCCTTTGTCTGTTACTGCATTTAAACACAGTAAATCAGTTTTTTGTTTTTTTGTTTTTTTTTTTTTTTTACTATCTGGGATAGTTAATAGTTTTTACAAGGTTCTTCACCTTGGCAGGAACTCTTCCTGTGGTAAACTCATCAGCTCATAGCACCTTTCCTACTAACTTCATAGTTACCCAAAGAAAAAATCTGAAAGCCATCCTTGAGATTTGATTCCTTTAAGTTTGTGCCACCAGTACCTGTATCAGTTCTGTAGTATCAGATATTTTTTTCTTAGTTCCTTATGGAGCGTATGTAATAGACTTACTTGTTCATATCATAGATGTGAACTACCACTAAAATAAAATTTTATTCAATTCATTCAAAGCCTCTGCTTTCTAGATAAAACTGTCACTCTGTGAAATCCTTTCATTTTTCTTCCATCAACACTGATGGCAGTTGTGATTCTTTGCGGGGCTATTTTTTTGGTTTCAGGGGAATGTTTTTTCTCCTTTAGGTGTCACTGTAAGCGATAGGGACTACTAAAGAACAAAGTTGCAGTGAGTCATGAGTGTAGGGCATTCAGCACAGCAGATTGATTCTTTTTCAGACAACTGCCATACTGGATTCAAGAGTCAAATTTTGCTTCAACTAAATTAATAATATGCCATGGACTTCCAGGTCTCTTCTAAATTGGTCAGCCCTTGAGTATTAATTTTGACTGTGCTGAGGGTTTACTGTCCTGGTCTCAATTGGGTTATACATTAGAATCATTTACATACCATCAAAGATTCTAAGGCGTGTTCCTTATCTTAATTAAAATGTCCAGGATTGCTGCCCTTCCAAGTTTTTGAGTTTAATGAAGCCTCATAGGCAATTAAAAAACATATATATGTATTTATGCTGTATGTTTGTATGTGCCAGCGTGTGTTCACTTGCACATTACTAGGTATAGACTTAATTTATAGCGCTTAAAAAAACCTGTGAAATACTATTGAGAAGCCTAAATAAAATTCTGAAATAGAAGAAGTAATTAGAGGGAATTGCTCTTCCAGATATTAAAATGTTACAAAGCTACAGAAACTGAAACTTTTTACAGTGATAAAAAGAGACAGAGTAATGGAATAGAATGAGAATTTAAATACAACATATGATTAGGTATCATTAAAACTAGTGGGGAATGTTAGGTTATTCACCAAATAGTATTGTGACATCTAACTGTTTGAGGTTGGATTCCTGTCTTACTTGTTACATGATAATATAATTATAGCTTGATTAAGTTATAATATAGAAAAACAACCTAACAGAATATGTAGGAAAACATTTTTTTTTTAATCTAGGAATGATACCATCCTTTCTTAGTTTGATGCAGTATTTTGAAGCTATAAAGGCAAAAGATAGTATGCTTGACTACTAAATAAACTCTTTCATGTAAAAACTGGGAAATATTAATGCAAATGTATGACAAAGACCTAATATTGATTAAGCATACAAAGGGCTTTTAGAAACCCCATAATCACAAAAACCCATTCACAAAAAGAGTATAAATGGGTAATTCACAGAAAAAATACAAAGATCCTTAAACGTATGAAAAGATTACCAGCCTTACTAGTCAATGTATGTTGAGCAAAGTGGTTTTTTTTTTTTTTTTAAATTAAAGAGGTAAAAAAAAACTTAAATGATTTTTGGCTGAGTGGAATAGAAAACATACACTCATTCTCTGTTGAGATGACTATATGTTGGTATTACTTTTTTTGTAGTAGTTTGGCTCTGTTGGCTAGAATTTGAACTATATACATAGCTTTCATTAACTAACCAGTTCTACTTCCGGAAATGTGTCTAATAAAAATGTATAATTACTCAAAAATGATTTTGTAAAGATGTTTATCAAAGTATTTTTTTGTAGTAACAAAATTCTGAAGCAATATTAAATCAGTTGGACACTGTATTAATAAAATTATGGTGTATTTATATAACAGGATACAATGTAGCTTTAAAAGAAATAAGAGATGTAGGTGTCTTGGAAAAATGTCCGTGATATTATTGTAAGTCAAAAAACGAGATAAAGAATATTCTGTATAATACCATTTTTGTATAAAAAAGTATGTGTATTTTTAGAAAACTATGTGTTACATAAAAACTAATATGGAGCGAGAGAAATGACAAACACCAACACCAAGCTGGTAACTGTGTAGGTACCTCTGGAAAGTCAGATGAGGCATGGGGTAGGAAAGAAAGATGTTCACTTTTTTTTTTTCTGAACATTTATTCTTTTAGAAAAAAGTATTTTTAAAGAAAACATTTTCCTAAAAAATAAAAAAAGTATACTCCCTAGCTGCCTTAAGTAATTCTGATGTAAACCCTTGGATAAGAACTGCTTGTTAATTGTACGTTCCTGATTTTCCCACTTACTAGCTTTGGGATCTTACTTAGAAAAAAACACCTGATCAGATACTTAGTTTTTGTCACAAGGGGGTTGAAATAATATCTGCCATTTACTGGATGCTTTCTAGATTTTTCCCTCAGATCTGTTTCCACTCTAATTTTGTGATTGCTGCAGAGATAGTTATAATCACTGATTACACTGATTATGAGCACTATTTGATGTAACTATAATTTGTTGACATTATTGCATTTAAAGTAAATGTTTTCTGTTTTCAACTTTCCCTGGGGAAAATAATGGCAGCAGAACACATGGAAGGGCATGGTAAGTTCAGCTTGAGAACAGCTGAAAACCTAGAGAAAGTTTTGGTGAAAATGTTGTTGATGCTTGATCAGCAACCTTCACTACTTTCTCAGTTATTTGTAAAGTGATGATGGCTCTTTCATTTGAAAGGTTGTCCTTATGGGTGAGGATGTAAATGCGGTATGTGGTTTTTGTAGACACTGTTGTAAGAGTCTGTTGAAGCGGAAACTAATTTGAGTTGTACCATTTACTAATAATACTAATAGTAGGTGATAATCTTCGAAGGGAAAAGCCTTCTAAATTTTTTAATGAAAAGCAGTCATTTTGACATTCTTGAATTAAGCAAAAATTGAGAATTGCTTTTAAATCCAGTAAAGTTAATAGAGGATAAAGTAGTAGATTGGATTATTTCATAATCTATACACATTCTCTTTTTATCTTTCCTTTTTTCTTGGATGGAAATAGGCTATTGGATGTCACAGATCAGTTTCCGGAAGAAATTAGATAATTGTGAATCTATTGTTTTCTGCATTCTCTTTTCTGGTTTATCTTTATTCAGTATACCTGTATTAAATTCTCAGTTTATATACTTTTTTCTTTGCCATTTGAAAAAGGATTACATTTCTTTTGTATATTTTTGAGACAGAGAGAGAGCATGAGCAGGGGAGGGGCAGAGGGGGAGGGAGACACAGAATCCAAAGCAGGCTCCAGGCTCTGAGCTGTCAGCACAGAGCCTGACGTGGGGCTCCAACTCACGGAGTGTGAGATCATGACCTGAGCTGAAGTCGGACGCTTAACTGACTGAGCCACCCAGGCGCCCCGAAAAGGGATTACATTTCTTCAGAGATTTATTACAGGGTACATATCATAACCACACATTTGGCTTTATGAAAAACAAAAGAAAATATTTCATGGTAGAGAATGTTTTGAACGATTTTAAGAAAAGTTCATGCTTATTGGAAGAAAGAATCATCAAGATTAGATTGCCCCTTGATCTCTACCCTCAGATACTCTTAAGTTAAAGTGCATATGCTTATATTGTTTTTAGAAAGTAAATATTTTTTTACCAGTTATCTTTTTACTTTTAATTTTGTGAAACTAACCTTATTTTCTCTTAAACATTCAATAGGATTCTGATCTTCGAAGTGCACTTCTTTTGGAACAGGCGGCACATTGCTTTATAAACATGAAGAGCCCCATGGTTAGAAAATACGCATTTCATATGATACTGGCAGGACATCGGTTTAGTAAAGCAGGGCAAGTGAGTGCATTTTATTTAACAAATAAATTATTTTAATTTTTGTTACAGTTTGTTATGTATTTTATAAATATATGTCATTTGTCAATTTTTTATGATTTAAAATTAATCCTAAAAATGGAAGTAAATTTTGTTATATTGGTAAGGGCATGAGATTTGGATTTAGGTAAATGTGGGCTTCAGTCTTGATCTTCTACTCACAACATGACCTGGGTTACTTCTCTGAGCCTCAGGTTTTGTATTTATAAAATTTGAAAATTCTCCCAAAGTTTTGTGAGCTTAAATCAAAGTATATATGTGAAAGTTCCAATATACTGAATGTATTCAACCAGTTTTAATTATCCTTCACAGTGGTTGGACTGTCCCTACTTCAGCTCTAGTCTTCTGTTACCTCTCAAAGTGCCTTATAATGATATTTACTAAATATTTAATGAGTAGAAATCATCTCTCTCTCATACCTGGAAGCAGTTGGGTTGGAGAGATCTTTAATTTAGATCGATTAATTTAGAGCAGTTTCTCCAGCCCCAGTTGCCTCTTTAAGCATTAGTTGGAGGGACTTTGCTGGAGGCAGAGTGGTAGCAGTAGTAAATGGTGGATAGAAATGTGGATTGAAGAATCCTCCCTGTGTTCCTGTCTGTCTCTGTCTCTGTCTCTCTCTTTCAAAATAAAAAAGTTAAAAGTGTTCTGTTAAAAAATTTACAAAATGTATAAAGTATGTGGTTCCCTTTGCTTGGGAGGAAAATTATATACCTCATTGGGAATGGTCCATTGTCTCTTATTAAAAACAAGTCATTCTTTTTCCACATCTTTGTCCACTTTTGTGAATGGTTTCATTTGTGAACATGATGATGTCATTGGAACTGGAAATAGCCACACATATTTCATCTTCTGAAATTGTAGGGCATGTTGCTTCTAGGAAATGCATAGCAAATTAAAAATGGCTACATTTGTGGTAGGTTGACATACATTTACTATTTGGCTCAGTAATCTAACTATAGTTATATCGTGGAGTTAATGATTCCAGGGTACCCGGTTTTGTATTTTGAGAACATTCTATATAGACCCTGAACCTCTTTCTCAGACAGTATGTAGCAGCTGAAAGCATGACTAGAAATGCTTTTCTGTTGGAAAAGCAAATACATATCCTATTGAAGTTGGTCAAGAACAGTATCTTCCTGGGAAGGTAGGACGTAGAACACAAACAGTTGTGACTGAGGCCAAATTGTTTCTGAGAAGCACCAACTTTTCATGACATTTCCATTAAAATGTGTGTTGTTGGCAAGGATGAGAGGACAGTAGAGGAGATACGTGTGTATAGTAATGCCATTTCTCAGTCCTCCCTGAGAATTTGTGCTGGATTGCTTATCTTGTCCCTAGAAATTTTTCCTTTTTCCTTTTTTTTTTATTTTTTAAGAGAGAGAGAGCCTATGCATGAGAGCGCAAGCTGGGGAGAGGTAGAAAGGGAGGGAGGGAGAGAATCTCAAGCAGGCTCCATGCCCATTGCAGAGCCTGACGTGGGGCTTGATCTCACAACTGCAAGAACATGAACTGAGCTGAAATCAAGAGTTGTATACTCAACTGACTGAGCCACCCAGGCGCCCCTAGAAATTTTTTATAGGTTTTTTTTCCCATTAGATTTCCATTATGATTATCAACTAGTGAAAGGCATTTAAAAAAAAGGAACTGGCATTACCAAAGATTAAAATTAGTAAATTTTTTTTATGATAATTAGTAAAAAAAAAATTTTTAAGGAAGTGCTGGGGAGAGGGTGCCTGGGTGGCTCAATCAGTTGTGTCCGACTCTTGATTTCATCTCAGGTCATGATCTCATGGGTTTGTGAGTTCGAGCCTTGGCTTCAGGCTTCACGCTGACAGTGTGGAACCTGCTTGAGACTCTCTCTCTCCAGTTCTCTCTCTGCCCCTCCTGCTCTCACTCTCTCAGAATAATAAATACACTTAAAAAAAATTGCTGGGGAGGGTATATGTATATGTGTCCAAGTATACCCCTAGACAGTCTTTCAATTCTTACTTTAAAAAGCAGACTTTAAATCCTTTTTACCTTTTAAATCTCGTTGGGTGTTTTTCCAAGAAATCCTAAAAATGTACTTGAACTCAGCATTTTGACATATTCAATTTTTTCTCTGTATCTCTTAGTTTGTAAGACTTGTTTGTATTCCTTTTTACTAAATGCAGTATGGAGATTAGGGGTGTTTTCAAGAAACATCACTTTAAAATTATTTTGAAATAGTCTCAAACTTATAAAAATGTTACAAGTACAGTTCAGAAACTTTACCTGAGTGTTTGATAGTTGTCTGCCTGGTACCTCATTACCTCCAAATACTTTAGGACATTATTTCCTGTTTCCTAGAAACAAGACTTTTTCTACTATATAACCATAATACAACCATCAAATCAAGAACTTAGTACTAATACAGTACCACCCATCCTTAGACCCCATGTGGGTTTTGACAGTTGTCCCATAAAAATGGTCCTTTATAGCATAAGGATCCTGTTCAGAAAGATACTTTGACTTGATCACCTTGATAGTTTTGAAGATTACAGTCCAGTTATTTTAGTGGAGTATCCCTCAATTTAGGTTTGTTTGGTGTTTCCTCATGATGAGATTCAAATTGGGTATCTCTGTAGGAATATCACAAAAGAGATACTGAGTTCTTAAATTCTATGGTATTAAGTGGCAGATGATTTTGATTTGTTTTAATTATTTACAAGGAAACATTTCTTTTAAAAAATGAGCAGTCTTGGATATACATACTAAAAGTTTGTAATCCACCCTGGAGAGGAGAGGAGGTATAAGAGTATACTCTGAAGCAAAAGGTTGAGTGGGGAGAAGCCTCTTCCTTGGTACCAAATCCAGGTTTTAAGATAAAGGTTGTCTGAGTTCAGAGTGTGGCAGTGATAGGTAATTAATGCCAAATAATTGCTCACGGGTGTGGCAGGATGCAGCAGTGGGCAAAAAAAAAAAAAAAAAAAAAAAAAGAATATATCATACTCTTACTCCCAAGTGAAACAGTAGTTAAAAAATGTGTATACACATATAAATACATAATATACACACATATGGGGTATCCATTCAGCCCAATGCAGTGGTATAGAGATGATCATAACAAAATTAGTAAGATAGTTCTCAGTTATAAAATAACAACCGGGGCGCCTGGGTGGCTCAGTCAGTTGAGTGGCCGACTTCAGCTCAGGTGATGATCTCACAGCTTGTGAGTTCAAGCCCCGCTTCGGGCTGTGTGCTGACAGCTGGAGCCTGGAGCCTGCTTTGGATTCTGTGTCTCCCTCTCTCTCTGCCCCTAACCCACTCTCATTCTGTCTCTGTCTCTCTCAAAAATAAATAAACATTAAAAAAAAAAACATTAAAATAACAACCAAGCCTCTGATTCATGACTGCATATACTGCCGTTCTGAGAACTCCCAGATGGTTTTTTATAAAGTCCTTATTATTTCTGACTTCTTAGACTTCCTGCCCTTGGACAAAGCAATTAACTTGCCTGCTTCAGGATCTCTTGGTTTTTAGTAATAATTGCAACGGGGTTTTCATAAATGTTAGTTTCATTTTCCTCATCATTCCAGTCTCTGTTAGAGGAAGTACCAATTAACAGTTACGTGGTTATGTGTGTGTGTATTTGTTTTTTCTAGTCCAAGAGAAATTCAGATTGTAATACTTTGTTTATTTTTTTTACAGAAAAAGCATGCTTTACGCTGTTATTGTCAAGCCATGCAGGTTTACAAAGGAAAAGGCTGGTCTCTGGCAGAGGATCACATTAACTTCACTATTGGGCGCCAGTCCTATACCCTTAGGCAACTGGACAATGCTGTGTCTGCTTTTAGGCATATTTTAATCAATGAAAGTAAACAATCTGCTGCTCAACAAGGGGCCTTCCTCAGAGAGTATCTTTATGTTTACAAGGTGAATACTTATTTTCAGGACTAGATATTAAAATTATATTTAAGTTATTACTTTCAGCAAAAAGCATATTCAGTGGTGTCTAGTAGGAGTTTAATAAAATGGCTTTCTTAGAATTTATGTACTTATCTGCCATAATAAAGTGTGGCAGGCTATGCTCTTGGGTCATAGAACTGAGTTGCATTGCTCTTCTACACTTCTTTAAAAGAGGATTTTAATATTTCATTAAGCATTTGATTTATATTGGAATTAAAAACATTCTGGACTATTTCTTCATTATTTCTTTTTTTTGAATCATGCAAATTTTTTTATATTGGGTCCTCATACCATCCCTTGGTGAGAAAATACTTCACTGAGACAAGAGGGTAGAAAATACAAAACATTGTTTTACGGAAAAAGTGGAAAGTTGTGAATTTTTTTCTCAAGACCTATGGATAATGAATATTTTATCTGTCCTGCAGAAAAATACCTCTTTCTAAGAAACTTTATTAATTTGAGATCATATGGGTTAGAATTTTGGCAGATAGGATGCTGTAATGAGTCACAGGAAGTAAAGTGCACCAAAATAATATTTGGAAGTTTTAACTTCCAAAGAGAGCTAATAGCTAGCTGAGTAACTTTAGGAAGATTCTCTTGGGCCAGAATAAATGAGACCTAAAATTTTATGACTGATGTATTAAGTAAAACTATTAATTGTTAACCTTAATATTCTTGCTTAACATGTTTTTAATACCTTGCATATTAAAAAATGAGGAGGCAAATATGAAGGAAATGGAATTTTCTCAAAAAAACTTTTTTCTTTTGTATTTCTCCTAGAACGTAAGTCAGCTGTCACCAGATGGCCCTTTACCGCAGCTACCTTTACCGTATATTAACAGTTCAGCCACACGGGTTTTCTTTGGCCACGACAGACGACCAGCAGATGGTTCGTAAAATTTTATTTTGCCTTTTTACCTAGTGACTATTTTTTTAAGTGCTTTTTTCTTTATTTAAGAAATGATGTTGTAATTGTTAAAGAATGTTTGAAGATAAATAACTCTGTACCATGTCACCATCCTGCCACCTTGAAGATAACCACTACTTCAGTGGTTTTTCTTCCGGCTCTAAAAGCTAAAAATAACAAAATAGCTATAATTATAATGGGTTTTCTCACATAATAGGAAAAATGCCCATGTTATTACATACCTTAAAAAAATTTTTTTTTTTAATGTTTTTTTATTTTTGAGAGAGCGAGGGAGCACAAGCAGTAGAGGGGCAGAAAGAGAAAGACACAGAATCCGAAGGAGGCTCCAGGCTCAGAGCTCTGAGTACAGAGCCTGACGTGGGTCTCGAATCCACAAACCATGAGATCATGAGATCGTGACCTGAGCCGAAATCAGATATTTAACCAACTGAGCCACCCAGGCATTCCCATGTTATTATGTAATCTTAATGAACAATGTTAATGGCTGTAAGATACTTTATTCAGTACTTACAAAGTACTGTAATGTTCGCGTCTTATATAGTTGGACTATTTTCTTCTTTTTCTTATATAAACATTGTGATGGATGTTCTTGTGGATAAAACTTGTTAACTTTTTATTATGGAAATTTATTATTTATTAATTTATAATTTATTAATAAATTTACTAAATTTATTATGGAAATTTCAAATGTACACAGAAGCAGAGAACAATTGCCAATATTCTGCTGTCCTTGTTGTAAGACTTTTTAAAATATAGGCTTATTTTCGTAGGATTGAACCTTAGAATGGTATACTGGGCCAAGAGTATAAATATACTGATGTATGTTAGAGTAAACTTTGTGATTCTGTGTATTCTTATATTTAAGCTTACTATATTTCTCCTTGAGATTTAATTTAGTATTTTATTTAAAAATATTTATCAAGATGTTTATGGCAACATTGATGTTAACAGCAAAAAAAAAAGTGAAACAGTAGCAGGAAATGAATTGATAAATTTTGGCATATTTATACAATGGATTCATGCTGTAGAAATAGTTCTGTATGTTTCTGCATGGATAATACACCATAATGTTGAGTGAAAACAGTTACAGAACAGTCAGTCAAATGTAATTCCATTTCTATAAATTTCAAACATATAAGCCAATTCTATGCATTGTTTATGTATACATTCATGTGATCAACTAAAAAACAAATATGGATGAAAACATTATATTTCAGCTTTGGAATAGCCCTGGGAAGAAGGGCTAGTGGACATGAAGGAGAGCAGTAGGATTTGGGAGGGTTACACAGAGGGCAATAATTCTATCTGTAACATTTATTTTATGAAGAGTATTTGGGATCTTACAACAAACATTGGCATTTGTTAAATTTTAATACATAAATATTTGTATTCCCCATGTGTTTCTGTATGTTTGAAGTATTTCATATAAAATTATTTGGAATATTAGGAAAAATATATTCTTTCAGAGTCAAGAGGAAAAGAACATCAATGTTATAAGCCAAGTTCCAGTTAGACTAGGGTTAATAAGAGGATATTCTTCTCTCAGATAATTATAGGCAAGAGTGTATATGTATATGTATTTATTCGGATACCTCATATTTTTATTTAAAATAAGTTTCGGGGGTGCCTGGGTGGTTCAGTCGATTGAGTGTCCGACTCAATTTTGGCTCAGGTCATGATCCCGGGGTTGTGGGATTGAGCTCGGTGTCGGGCTCTGTGCTGAACGTGGAGCCTGCTTAAGACTGACTCTCTCTCTCTGTCTCTCTCTCTCTGTCTCTCTCTCACTCTCTCTCACTCTCACTCTCTCTCTCTCTCTCTTTCTCTTTCGCCCCACACCCCCACCTCTTCTCCCTCTGCCCTTGTCCCCTGCTTGCGTGCACATTCTGTTTCTCTCTCAAATACAATAATTAATAATAATAATAATAATAATAATATGTCTCATTGAAGGCAGGTGTTAATAAACGTGTTTAATTGTGACACTTTTTTTTTTTAGGTGAAAAGCAAGCAGCTACTCATGTAAGTCTCGATCAGGAATATGACTCTGAATCCTCTCAGCAGTGGCGAGAACTTGAGGAACAAGTTGTAGCTGTGGTTAACAGAGGAGTAGTTCCATCCAATTTCTACCCCACACAATATTGTTTGAATAGTTATTCAGATAACTCAAGATTTCCACTGGCAGTTGTAGAAGGTGATATACTTGAATTTTTATTCATGGTTTTTTGTTTACCTACAGTAGATGCAAGATAATTTTCTATGTGCCAAAAATTACTGGAAGCCAGGCATGCAAAAAATAAATTAGGAATCATAACTTAGTGAGCTGTATGTATAAAACCAGGCACTATGTATGAGATGTAATACTAGTATATAAGTGTGCTATTGGAATATAGAAGAGAGAGTGACATTCGTTAGCACATAGGAATTGGGGAAATCTTCTAGAGGAAGTAGTTTTAAAACTGAATCCTGAATAAATGGACATTTATAAGCTGGTAAAGGACAGTCTAGGCAGAAATGCAGAGCTGTGAAAGTAAGGTGTGTTCAGAGAATTGAAGCATAGGATGATAGGTGGGGTTTATTGAAGTTACTAATTTAGGCCTTTCTTTTTGTAGAACCAATAACAGTGGAAGTGGCTTTTAGAAATCCTTTGAAGGTTCCACTTTTGTTGACTGATTTGTCATTGCTATGGAAGTTTCAACCTAAAGATACTAGTGGAAAGGATAATGAAGAAGTTAAAGAACTAGTAAGTTATTAAAAGGTATTTGTAATAAGCATGTTTCAGTAATAGCCTAGCAGATACATAACATTTCAATATTTTCTGTTCAGTGAACTACACTTATTCTTTTTTATGCCTGTTTTCCCTAGTTATAAAAAGTATGATATATGCATATTGTTGAAAATAGAGAATACAAAGAACATACAGAATAAAGATAAATCTGTCTTCTCAGTATTTAGAAATAACCACTTTAACACTTTTCTATATATCTTTCCAGTAATTTCTATTTGTATGTTTTCTCTCATATATGGGATTTTAAAAATATTGTGTGTGTTGTTTTTTTTTCATTCTGTTGATTTGTATGTGTATCTTGATATTAACATGTCTTAATATTTCATTTCTGTGTAATATTCCATCATGGATGATCTATAAGCTCTTCTGTGTCTCCATTGATAGTTGTTTTAGAAGTTTCCATTTGTTTACTATCCTCATAATTCAATGGTTAAATTTGGGTGTATACTTTTTTCATCCTGATAATTTCTGTAGTAATGATTCCTAGGCATGAAGTTAAAAAATTTTAGGGAATAAGTATGTTAGTGCTCTTTTGGTTTCCCAAGAGGTCATACCAAAGCTTTTTACCAGCAACACATGGGATTGGATATCTCATCTTTGCAACATTAAGCATTCTTATTTATAAAAAAGCATCTTAATTGATTTACTAGGTATGAAAAATGCTGTTTTACTTTATTATTTTCCATCTCATTCATTAATTTCTGGTGAAGTTGAAGATCTTGGATTTCCTTTTTTTGGATTATCTTTATATGTATTTTATCTTTTTCTTACTCGTGTCTGTAATAAGCTCTTTATCTAAGATAGTTTTTTTTTTATTTTTTTTATTTTGAGAGAGCACACACACACGTGTCAAGGAGGAGCGGAGATAGAATCCCAAGCAGGCTCTGTGCTCACGAACCATGAGATCATGACCTGAGCTAAAATCAAGAGTTGAACACTTAACTGACTGAGCCACCCAGGCACCCACCCCTAAGATAGTTATTATTGAAGTTGGAATGACTTGGACAAATAATCTTTATTACCAAGCTGATTGTAACAGAAATAACTGGGAAATAATATTTTTTTCCACTTACTGGGCTATTCACCACTACCTACTATATAACTTTTACTTCTTTGTACTACCTTGATATATGCTTTAATCATTATTTTGGAACTGGGAAATATCCCAACATTTTGGCATTGATTTATGAAGGGAGAACTGGAAAGAGATGTATGTTGTACTAAACTTTACTATTAAATTATTTCTCTTGGAGTGTTTTGATTTTTAAAGATTTCCTTCTGTAAAGTCTTGTTGGTTAAATTCATTGAAGACGTGTTGTGATTAAACTCATTGTGGATAGTTCCAAAGATTGAGATTTTGTAGGCTCTATTCTGACTTGAATTTTAGCAACTCCATGAATTTTTCTAATTTTTTTTTTCTGATGCCTGGAATACAAATAAGAAGCTTATGAATGGTTCACTCTTGGTAGAGTTTTTTAAAAGATCCATTAGCTTTTTAGTATATTAGTCTGTTTAATATATTAAATTTTAAAGGAGGTTTATTAAAGTGAGATTTTTCATTGTGTATAATTAAGTTATACTTTATCCTGTAAATTTCAAACTCTTTGGATTTCTTCATAACTTTCTGCTGCTGATGGATTAAGATACTGAACTGAAATTTAGGGAAATGTAATTTTAATTTATTGTATGAAATAACTAACTTCATGGTAAAAGTAAAACAGTGTTTATGAGGACCAGCTTTACCCCAAGTGTGAGCCAGTTAACTGTGCTTTGTTACATGACCAAAGATTATAGTCTCTTACAGAAGTCATTGATTTGGAGGAGGCCTTTTTTTTTTTTGTTCTCTCCTACTGCCCATATTGTCCACCAGTCTTTTATGCATGTTGCTTAGGCTGCCATTACTCGATACAATTGGACAATGTGGAAAAAGAGACCAGTCAGAGTAAAAGATGGAGAAATTTGCTCTTACTGCAAAATTAAACTAAGCGGCCATTTTGGCCATTGTTGACAATTAGTAGCTGAACTTTATGTCTTGAAGTTTTAACCTCTTGGTGGCTGCAACTTTGAGTAGATCACTTATCCTCCTCACTTGAATTGGACTGAATGAAATAGAAAAATATATCACATGTTAGATCACTCCAGGTGTGAAAGTAAAAAAAAAAAACAAAAACAACTTTGTATATTGATTAGCACATAGTAAGAACCTGGTAAATGCTAACTGTAATTATTGTTATTGTTCTTAAATATTGATGTATAGGAATGTTAATATTCTTCTGATACTTTTCATTAGAATATGTATTTTACAAAATATTTTTCAGGTAACAGGTGAACCTAAAATGATTGGAACTGAAGTTATTTCAGAATTTTTAATTAATAGTGAAGAATCTAAAGTGGTAATTATTTTCTTATTTTTATGTCTTAAGCCTTTCAAAAAAGTAAGTTGGAAACAAATTTAAAAAACCAGTTTGTTAGGTTTATTTTATATTTTAATTTTCTTAAAAGCTAAAATTTGGAAGATTCGGAAACAGGAATTGCACAAGAGGAAATTGGTGGGAGAAGAGTAGTCTGGTTTGTTAATTTGGCTTGTTAATTTTCAAAGAAGCCTGGTGCAATGTTTTTGGTTTTTTGTGTTTTTTGTGTTTTTTTTTTTTTTTTTTTTTTTTTTTTTTGTGGGGTGGTCAGTATGGTAATTTCATATGACATTTGGTTGACCAGAATATTTTGGTTTTTGTTGACTTTGAAGTATTAGTTAAGATCTGTGCCTGTAATTGTAGAATTTACAGAATTTACAGATTTTTCTTTTGAAGCAAATGCTTTCCAGTCTAATAAATTAATTCATTATTCAAAAGCTTAGGTCATGACTTTCAATTTCTGCAATATTGCAGAATTTAGGTATTGCACTATTTAAGATATTATGAAAACAGATAATAAGAGTGACTTAAATATCTCCACAGGCAAGACTAAAGCTCTTTCCCCATCACATAGGGGAGCTGCATATTCTCGGAGTTGTTTATAATCTTGGCACTATTCAGGGCTGCATGACAGTAGATGGCATTGGTTCTCTTCCTGGATGTCACACAGGTAAAACCATAGCATTGCTAAACAGATACAAAACTAGTAATTAAATCTTTATAAAATAAAATGAATGAAAATAGCATGTTTGAAAAATAGGTCTAATGTACCTTTAACAAAGGCAGTTAGTCAGATTATTTGGATTATTTTAAACTCTGCCATTGCTTCAAAAATAAACAACTGTATTCCTTTCTAATGTATTTTGTATTTGCAAAGTAAGTAAGTCTCATTTCTCCTAAATGAGAAATTGAGCAGCATACAGTAGGTATGGTTAAACATAAAAGTAAAACATGCCTAATTCTTTGATTAATCATGCTACTCAGTAATTGTCTAGAATTTTTCTAGAAATAATATGAAAGTTACAGTATTCAAGCTAAATTTATGTCACTTAACATATCAAATTATTTTAGGGCGTTGATTATTTTTTGTTTCAGGAAAACATTCCTTGAGTATGTCAGTCAGAGGGAGACAAGATTTAGAAATTCAAGGTCCTCGACTTAACAATACAAAAGAAGAGAAAACATCTATCAAATATGGTCCTGATCGACGTTTAGATCCCATTATCACGGAGGAAATGCCACTGTTGGAGGTATTTCACTTTTTAAAATTTCATGGACTTAATAAATTATAAGGTCAGATAATATTTTCAGTAAATTAATTGTAGACTTTGAAGGTACTGATGTTACATTGAACCATACTTTTTAATTATTGCTAAGCTAGGGTTAAATAGGTCTAATTTACAAAGATAAGTCACAGCCAGGTTATAAAATATAAACCTCAAAATATTGATGGAAATTGAGAAAATGCATTTAAAGAACACTTTATTAAAATCAGTGGCTCTTTTTTGATAAGGTACACAAATAATATAGGAATTAATGGTTGTAAAAAGTTTACACAAAATAGATAAATATATTCGTAAGAAACAATATTCCCTTTATTCTCTCTGTTTTCCTACCCCACCCTACTTTTATGCCATATAAGTTCCAGCTTTTTTAGTTGCAGAAGATAGAAACTGATGCTAGGGAGCATAAGCCAAAAAAGAGAAAATGTATTATTTAGTTAAAGGATATTGGAACATCTCTTGGAAACTGAAGTATTCTAGAACAGTAAGTCTCAGAAAAATAAGGACTTGGCACCTCCAGGAAATTTAGCAGCAAATGTTTGTGAGCCTTTAGAAAGCATTGCTTTTGGTATGACCTTAGTTTAACAACTTTTCCAGTCTTTGTGCCACTTTATTACTAGTTTCAAGTTTCTAGGAGAGAAGTCTGGCCTACCTTGGATCAGTTGTCTACCTGAGAGGCAGACCAGTGGCAGGGTTGTATAGTATTACAGACACTGGCAGAAGGTCTTTCCTCCTGCATCCTCAAGTTTTCTTAGTAGGGGAGTTAGAAGCTTAGCCACTTACCTTCTACAAGTGCTCGTGATACTAAATTGGTGTTTTCTCCTTTCAGACCTTTCACTGAACACTTATGTATAGTTTTAGTAATTATAAATGGAATCATACTGCACATTTTATCCTTACTTTTTGTCTATAACAACATAACTTGGTCTTTGTTTTCATTCAGTAAAAATTCCTTATTTTACAGCTGTATATGGTATTCCTTTATTTAGATACCATAATGTATTTTAACCATTTGTCTGTTGTTGAGTGTGGTTCTGGTTTTTCATCATTACTGATAGTTCTGCAGTAAATCACATTATGTATATACTCTGTGTTCTAGTTTAGACTAAAGTGGAATTGCTGGGTCAAAGGATATGTAAATAAAATGTTTTGTAACATACTACAGAATTACCTTCAGCAAGGCTATAGCAATTTGCACTTACCTTGAGTATGAGAATATCCATTGTCTCACATTTATGACATACTGGGTATTATCGCTTTTTTTTTTTTTTTTTTTTTTACTTTTGCAAATCAGGTTGGTGAAAAATGACATTCTTTTTATTTACATTTCTCTGATGTCTGATAAGATTGATCAATCTTCATACGTTTTTTTGTTCATATGATTTTTTTTGTTCTATATGTTTATATGATTACCTGTTGATACCCTTTGAATTGGGTACCATTTCCCTTTTCTCATTGGATGGTTTTTATGGGCACTAATCCTTTGCCTGTATGGGGAGGGGGAGTTATACTCATTAAAAAAGTGAAGGGGAGGGTTGTGTTTGAGGGAGGGTATTGCTGAGCCACATGTATTCTGCCCAAGTTTTACACTTGGTTAATTATGGTTCACTTAAAGAGTTATGTAGGGCAAAAAAAAAAAAGACTTAGGGACTGACTTCAGTGCTAGCTTCTGCTTGATAAATATTTTATATATTTTAACTTTGATTTGGTGTCTTTCACCATGTTAAGGCTTTTAACATATATGAAGGCCTGATTGTCCTTTGTTGCGTCTGAGTTTTACAAACACTTTTAAGAGACTTCTATAGTCAAAACTTTTACTGTTTTATTTTTTAATGTCTGTGTTCTGTTTTAAATCCAAGGGAATAATACTCTTCCGAATGTCAAGGGGTAGCGAGTCAAACTTTATTTTTACCGTTAATTGAATATTGGCAACTCATTATACCATCTTTCTAATATACTAATATCCTTAACGTGTGTATACCTATTTTTATTTTTTTCTGTGGTTACCTATTCTTGCCGATAATAATTCCTCATCTTTCTTTGTCAATACTATATTCTTGCTTTATAATTTTTTGAATCTGACAAACCAGATTAAAAATTAGTCTTTAATTTTTTTCTTTTTTCTTATACTTGTGCCATTTTTGTGTAAGCCTGTCAAGTTCCCGTAGTAATGCATTGGATTTTTATTAGGATTTGCATTGCTACACCTAGGCTGAATCTAAGGCTGAAGATGGATTGAAATGAGTTGGGATCCAAATTTTATTTTAGGGCTATTCATCATTATAGCTAGCTAGCTAGCTAGTTATTTATTTATTTATTTATTTATCTATTTATTTATTTATTTATTTATTTATTTATTTATTTATTTATTGTTTTTCAGTTTATATGTATTGAGAGAGAGAGTGCATGTGTGAGCAGGGAAAGAAAGGTCAGAGAGAGAGAGAGGGAGGGAGAGAATCCCAAGCAGGCTGTGCACTGTCCACACAGAGGCACACAGGACTCAATCTCACAAGTGTGAGATCATGACCTGAGCTGAAATCAGGAGTTGGATGCATAATCGACTAAGCCATCCAGGTGCCCCCCATCATTATAGTTTAGAAGTCACTAATTTATACAGTTTGCTTGGAATTCTATACATAAGAATTTCCTAGAGCTTACTTTTGAAAGGGAAGATTCTGACCCCTCTGGTTAATTGAAATCAGTCCATTGAGGACACCAGAATACTCAGTTTTTATAGCTTACCCCTTTTTTGTTTTAAGCTTATTTATTTATTTTGAGAGTGTGAGAGAGCATGAGTAGGAGAGGGGCAGAGAGAATGAGAGAGAGGAGAGAGAGAGGGAGAGAGAATGAATCCCAAGCAGGCCCTGCACTGTTAGTGCAGAGCCTGACTCAGGGCTTGATCTCAGGAACTGAACCATGAGATCACGACCTTAACCAAGATCAAGAGTTGGATGCTTAACTGACTGAGCCACCCAGCTTATACTTTTCATTGTATCTGATGATTAAGATGTTCTTTGTTACTAAGATTGGTAAAAGTACAAATGGTTTTTAAGTGCGGTACTTCTCAGATGATAGATTATTACGTATAGAGCCTTTCTTTTAGACTTTTTTCTAAGCTCCATCTCTAATTATCTGAACTTGGACAGTTTCTTCTCTTATGAAATGAGGAAAATTGAACCAGATGATGTTTAATTTTAAATGTTAAACTGAGTAGTCTTTAAAATTATTTTGTTTTTGATATTGCTCATTCTGTATTTAAGTTTTCTTCTTGCATACCATGGTGGTTTAAAAAAAAACTTTATTGTTATAGATGTAATTTTCCTTGCAGAAGGTAGAATATGTAGAGGACCTCTTATTCTACATAGTAACAACTGGTGTTTGGTTGATTAAACAAAAAAGCTTGTAGTGAATAACAAAAAAACCCCACAATAGATCCATATCATAAATATTTTGCCTTAAGAAAATACACAAATGTACATTTATTCACTGTCTTGCCATCCTCTTACCTTGGGTGGGGGGAGGATTTAGGTCAGAGGCCTTTTCTTTTCTTTAAATTTTTTTAAATGTTTGTTTATTTTGAGAGAGAGAAAGAGAGAGAACATGCATGAGCAGGGGAGGGGCAGAGAGAGAGGGAGACATAGAATCTGGAGCAGGCTCCAGGCTCGAGCTGTCAGCACAGAGCCCACTGTGGGGCTCAAACTCGTGAACTGTGAGATCATGACCTGAGCTGAAGTTGAACACTTAATTAACCAACTGAGCCATCCACGCACCCCATTTTCATACCCACTTTTAAAGCTTCTGACATCCACAGAATTTATCTGCTTTCCTTAAGACTATGGCCATAGTGAAATTCCTTTCAAACTTAGATTAAGAAACAGGTTTTTCCACTGGATTTTTATAACTCCTCTGGGACTACTAGTCATAACTTCACTAGAACATTTTTTCTTACACTTTTACCTTTATGTTCCTCTTTTCTTGGATACTTTCAGTGTACCTCTGATATTTACACTTAAGGATCTTTTATTTATTTTCTTAAATTTTATTTAACTTTATCTATTTTGAGAGAGAGTGCGCATATGCACGGAGGACGGGTAGAGAGAGGGGGAGAGAGAATCCCAAGCAGGCTCTGCACTGCCAGTACAGAGCCTGATATGGGGCTCAAACTAACAAACCATGATACCATGACCTGAGGAGAAAGCAAGAGTCAAATGCCCAGCCACCCAGGCGCCTGACTTAAGGGGAAATGCAGATAACTTACTAGATGGTTGATAGCCCATATTTCTACCTCTGTAATACAGGTTCACATTCCCTTATCTGAAATCCTGAGGCCAGATGTGTGTTGGAAATCTGTTTCTCCTTTAATTTTTAGAAATTGTGTGTGTGTGTGTGTGTGTGTGTGTGTGTGTGTGGTTTTTTATATAAAGTGTTATGTAACCCCTGTTGGGTTTGTGGTAGCATCTGGAAATCAAGCAAATTAATATTGTGTGACTGAACCATGGGACTATCACACTAAATGGGAAAGGGTATAAAAAGCCTCTGTTAGATCGGGTTTTGTTCCCATGTGAGTTACTAAACGTTTGAGGTCATTTGGAGCTTTTTGGTTTTAAAATTATGGATATGGAATCATGGATCTGTACATTCCTCCCATTTAAGACTTATGGGGTATCTTTTCATCTTGATGTGTAAATAAATAGTTGAGCTACTTTTCAAGTTGACATTGATAAGGGCTTTTCAACTGACAATTATTTAATTCACATAGTCATGTTAAATTTCTTATAACTTCTCTTACCCATAGTCTACACAGTCGTCAGAGTTTTGCTGATACTCACTTGTCACTGATGTTTTGTCTTTAATTCATACCTCTGACATCTGCTGTTGAATAACATTTTCTAAAATGGTATTGTTAATTGCCACATATTCAGGGAGATATCAAAGAGAATTAATGAAATTCTCTTTATAAAGAAATATAACATCTTAACTTATTATTCATTAGAGGTTCGGAATTTTTAACAGACAATAAAATAATATTTTTTCCCTCCAATGCAGGTATTCTTTATACATTTCCCTACAGGGCTCCTCTGTGGAGAAATCCGAAAAGCATATGTAGAGTTTGTCAATGTCAGCAAAAGTCCTCTTACTGGATTGAAGGTTGTTTCTAAACGTCCAGAGTTCTTTACTTTTGGTGGTAACACAGCTGTTCTAACACCACTAAGTCCTTCAGCTTCTGAGAACTGTAGTGCTTACAAGACTGTTGCGACAGACTCTACCGCTGTGTGTACAGCACTCATATCATCGGCTTCCTCTGTAGACTTTGGCATTGGCATAGGGAGTCAGCCAGAGGTGATTCCTGTTCCCCTTCCTGACACTGTTCTTCTACCTGGAGCTTCAGTCCAGCTACCAATGTGGTTACGTGGGCCAGATGAAGAAGGTGTCCATGAAATTAACTTTTTGTTTTACTATGAAAGTGTTAAAAAGCAGCCTAAGATCCGGTGAGTATTATAAAACTTTCTTGATTTAAGCTCTGTGTTTAATGTATGTGCACAAATTCAAATAAACATTTTGATATTTGTTAACATCTGTCATTGTTTATTTAAAAAATTACCCCCTTCTATATTATGCATGATGTTTATAATTGAGTTTGTCCCTAATCTAAGTTCTAAGTAGCCAAAAGTGAAAAAAAATTAGGCTACTATAATCTTCTTAGTGGCTTCTGTCTGTTAACTTCATGATTCTCTGATTCGACCAAGTACCAGGGCCAAAGTTACCACATAATAATGAAGTTCACAGGTACCATTTGTATGTGAAAACAACCTGTCGATAGTCATCCTGTTTCAAGAAAATTACTTTGTTTTACCTTTCCTTTTCCCTGTGCCCTCTCCTGACTCCTGGGAATGTATGGGGGGAAGATATATATTTGCAGAACAGATGATTAGAGTGGTGTTATAATAAGGGTCACTGAAGAAATTTACCTTGGCACTCACAAGGGTCTGTGGCCTATAAATCATTAAACAACAGGTTATTTTATTTGTGATAATGCTGCTGTCATTTTTATAAAATTAACTAGGAATAATTGTATTACTCCATTTATTAATGGAATATCTAAAATATCTAAGACTTCTGAGGACAAAGTGATACAGTATTTATAACGGGGACATATTAGATACTCAATAATATTCTCCTTCAGAGTACAATAGAGCATACTCTGGCCAAGGCAGTCAGAGAAGGCTTTGTAGAATATAGTAGTGGTGAAATGACCTTCCAAGGAAAGTAAAGATTTCAAAATTTGGATATCAAGGGGGATAGGCAAGAGAGTAGTGGGTGTTCCAGGGAGTGGCTGTATATATGAATGAAGATTTGCAAATTAGAAAATATAAACTGAATATAGTTAGTTTGGTCGCAGTGTAAAATATGTGTAAAAGAAGGGAAAATTGTTAGAAGTAATGAATTCAGTAAAGTCGTAGGATCCAAAATTAACATACAGAGATTGATTGCATTTCTAGATGCTAATAATGAACTATCAGAAAAAGAAGTTAAGAAACCAGTCCTATTTACAATTGCGTAAAACAGAATAAAATACCTAGGAATAAATTTAACCAAGGAGATAAAAGACCTGTACTCTGAAAACTGTTAAGACATTGATGAAAGAAATTGAAGATGACATAAATAAATGGAAAGATACACTGTGTTCATGGATTGGAAGAATTAATATTGTTAATATGTTCATACTTCCCAAAGCAATCGACAGATTCAGTTCAAGCCCCATCAGAATACGATTGGCATTTTTTACAGAATGAGAACAAAGAATCCTAAAATTTGTGTTGAACCACAAAAGACCCCAAATAGCCAAAGCATTCTGGAGAAAGAAGAATAAAGCTGGAACTGTCATGCTACCTGATTTCAAACTATACTACAAAGCTATAGTAATCAATACAGTATGATACTGGGACGAAAATAGACACACATCAGTGGAACACAATAGAAAACCCAGAAATAAATGCATGCATATGTGGTCAATTAATCTTGACCAGGGAGGCAAGAATATACAATGGAGAAGATAGTTTCTTCAATAAATGACGTTGGGAAAATGGGACAACTGCATATAAAAGAATGAACCTGGACCATTACCTTACACCATAAACAAAGATAATTCACAACGGAGTAAAGGCTAGAATGCAAGATTTTAAACCATAAAACTCCTAGAAGAAAACATAGGCAGTGAGCTCTTTGACACTGATCTTAGCAATATTCTTTTGGACCAGTGTTTTCAGGCAAGGGCAGCAAAAGTGAATACAAATGGATCACATCAAACTTGAAAGCTTTTGCACAAAGAAACCATCAGCAAAACAAAAAGGCATCCTACTGAATGGGACAAAGTATTTGCAGATCATGTACCCAACAAGGGGTTAATATCCAAAAATATAAATAACTTACACAATTAATATTAAGAACACCCCAATTTAGGGGCGCCTGGTTGGCTCAGTCGGTTAAGTGTCAACTCTTGGTTTTGGCTCAGGTCATGAATTTGCAGTTTGTGAGTTCGAGCCCCACGTTGGGCTCCTCACTGATGGTACAGAGCCCGCTTGGGATTCTCTCTCCCTTTCTCTCTGCCCCTTCCCCACTTACTCAAAATAAATAAACTTTAAAAAAAATTTTAAAAATAAAAAAAATCCCAATTTAAAAATGGGCAGGGGATCTAAGTAGACATTTTTCCGAAGACCTACCGATGGCCAACAGGCACAAGAGAAGATGCTCAGCATCACTAATCAAGGAAATGCACATCAAAACCACAATGAGATATTACTTCACACTTGTCAGATTGGCTGTTATCAAAGACACAAAGTAATATATATTGGTGAGGATGTGAAGAAAAAGGAACCCACATATACACTGTTAGTGGATATGTGAATTGGTACAGCCACTTAGAAAAACAGTATGGAAGTTTCTCAAAAAATTAAAATGGAACTACCATATAAAGCAATTTCAATTCTGGTATTCATCTGGAGAAAACAAAATCACCAATCCAAAGAGATACATACATTCCTTTGTTCACTGCTGTATTATTTATAATATTAGCCAAGTTGTGGAGGCAACCTAGGTGTCCTGTTGATAAGGATAAAGAAGATGTGCAATGCGCATGTGTACACAAACACACTCAGAGGAACGTTACTCAGCCATAAAAAGGAATGAATCTTGCCATTTGTGATTACATGGGTGGAGACCTGGATGGGTATTATGCTATGTAAAATAAGACCACATTATTTCACCTATATGTGGAATCCCAAAAAAACAGAAACAGACTCATAGAAGAAAGAAGCTGTTGGTTACCAGAGTAGGGAGGAGTTGGTGGAGTAGGCGAAATAGGTGAAGGGGATTAAGAGGTACAAATTTTCAATTATAAAAGAAGTCATGAGGATGCAATGTACAGTGTAGGGAATATAGTCAGTAATATTACAATAGCTTTGTATGATAGGTGGTCACTAGATTTATGAAAGGGATCATTTCATAATATATAAAAATACTGAATCACTATGATTTATCCCTGAAACTAATAGGATATTGTATTTCAATTGCACTTAAAAAAAAAAAAATTATGGGGTGCCTGGGTGGCTCAGTCAGTTAAGCGTCTGACTTCGGCTCAGGCCATGATCTCACAGTTCGTGAGTTCTAACCCCGCGTTGGGCTATGTGCTAACAGCTCAGAACCTGGATCCTGCTTTGGATTCTGTGTCTCCCTCTCTCTCTGCCCCTCCCCCACTCACACTCTGTCTCTCTCTGTCTCTCAAAAATAAGTAAATGTGGGGGCGCCTGGGTGGCTTGGTCGGTTAAGCGTCTGACTTTGGCTCAGGTCATGATCTCACAGTCCGTGAGTTCGAGCCCCGCATTGGGCTCTGTGCTGACAGCTCAGAGCCTGGAGCCTGTTTCAGATTCTGTGTCTCCCTCTCTCTCTGCCCCTCCCCTGTTCATGCTCTGTCTCTCTCTGTCTCAAAAATAAATAAATGTTGAAAAAAAAAATTAAAAAAAAAAAAAAAGTAAATGTGAAAACATTTAAAAAAAATTTAGGAGGTAATGTTAAAAAAAAAGTAAAGGGGAATTAACATGGAAATGTAAATAGCTGTATTGTGGAGGGCTTTAAATGCCAAGTTAAAGTTTGAAGTTTACTTGATAGGGGATCAGTTACTTTGGAACCACTGTCAGAGAAGAAGCATAATTAGGACATTGCTGCATGAAAATTATTTTCCTGTGCTAGACTGATGAGTTTGGTAAGCAGACATGCCTAGAGTCAAGGTGACTATTAGTTTCCTTCTGAACTGAGAAGAATTGAACTGAAGTTACACTACATAATTTTACTTTATTATTCTGTTTTTGTTTTGTTTTCTGAGTATAAATGGTCCTGAGAGCAATTAGGTTTTAAAAGCTTTATTTGGAATTAGAGAATCATAACACATGGAGAGGTTCTTACATTAAACTTGCTATTTTTTATTTCTTTAGTCACAGAATATTAAGACACACTGCAGTCATTTGTACCAGCCGATCTTTGAATGTACGGGCCACTGTCTGCAGAAGTAATTCTCTTGAAGATGAGGAGGGCAGAGGGGGCAATATGTTAGTCTTTGTGGATGTGGAAAATACCAATACTGTAAGTTGGTTTAAAACTAAATTTTATTTTTAATTATAGTGGAAGTGTTTCCTTTGTTTTTAGTAAAGGATTCTTTTTTCACAAGATAGCATAAGCTAGGAATTTAGGAATATTCATATACAACAGTGTGAAAACATCTTAATTTTCTATCAGCTTTGTGATTTTAAGTCTCTTCAAATAAAATGACCTGGTGGCATTAATATGGTACATATCATATGAAAGGGTAGCCCTATACGTGAGTAATTAAACCCAAAAGAGATCTGATAGAGTGCTTTCTAGTCTCACCATTCAGAATCTGTTGATGTAATTAAATTTACAAAGTTCTGTATTAGGATTTCCCATTCAGTATTATTAACTTGATAATTGTCACTTACATATTTCTGAGAGTACCATTTTCCTTATATAAAGCATTTCAAACATTTTATCATTCCTGTTTATTTATATACTCTAAATATATAAAAATGAGTATTAAAGAAGGAAATGTGATCTCATTATTAAAATAACATCTTAGTGGGGCACCTGGGGGGCTCAGTTGGTAAGGCATCTGACCATTGATCTCAGCTCAGGTCTTGGTCTCAGGGTTGTGAGTTCGAGCCCTGCATTGCACTCCACTCTGGGCGTGAAGCCTACTTAATAATAATAAGATAGCATCTTAGCATCAGATTGATTCAGTTCAGATACTTACATGAAGTGTTGCTTATTCTGTAATGAATTCTGTAATGTCCTTTTTTTTAGCTTCATAAATTTGTAAGGTTGCCTTTTAGGATATTTAGGATTTATGTGCTTAATACTTTGGTGATCTTTAAAGAAAATAACATTTGTAAAAGTAAGAAAATTGTAATAATTTCAAATTAGCTCTTTTCCAGGTAAATAAAAAATTGTGTACAGATTAACTTTATGTACATTGGCTGTGTATGGAGATTCTGATTTGTTCAATTTTTGTTTATTTCTGCCTTAATGACAATGAGATATCTCAGAAAGATGAGAAGGAATAAAAAAAATGCTACAGTTTTGATTCAAAATTGACAACAAATACTGTTTGATTAAATACTATCAGTAACTCATTATGATAGGTTCTAATGACTGAATACTCCAGTGGGAGTACATCATAGTTAAATACAGTTCTCATATAAAATGTTGACTTCTCTAAGTTTAAGGAGGGATTTAAATAACGTAAGCATTCCGAAATGTATATTATTTATTTCAAAATAAAAATTTAATCTTATGTTAATTAATACTTACTTTGGTAGAAGAGTCAGAATATTATTTACATTAGAATATTCTAAGTTCATGCCCCTAAATCTTAAATGACTCTTTTATTTCTTTTTGATAGAGTGAAGCAGGTGTTAAGGAATTCCATATAGTACAAGTATCGAGTAGTAGCAAACACTGGAAATTCCAGAAATCTGTAAATCTCTCTGAAAACAAAGGTTTGTGCTTTATTTTCCTTTTCATAGTAAATTTTCAAATCTTCATTGCTTGATATTTTTCAGAATAGTACTATAATATCAGAAGATTGTTGGTACCTTTTTTATAATTAAGTTTTTTAAGCATTAAGTTGTGTTTTCATTAGTGCAAGTGACTGAATCAGATTACCTATCTTAATCCGTTCTTTCCCATCTTTTTATTCCCTTCCACATATTTCTATTTGCATTTTCTTTATTCAATTGGAAAATCAGTGCCTGAGTAGATGATCACTTTCAAAATTTCAAACAGTACAGAAACATATAGACTAGAATGTGGAAGGTTCTTTTTGTGTCCTTTGCCATTGGTAGGCTGTTTTTTCTGTGTATAACCATACCTCTGTAGTGACTGACTTTATACCCATATACACTTAAAAGAATATACATACTTGTGATATATATTGACAGATTGTTTTCCAGAATATTTCTGTCAGTTATCCTGGTAGTAATATGAGAATGCCAGTGCTTTTAAGAGTGGAGGGAAGCCGACAAAATATTTGCTCTTTCTGGAGAAAAATTGTACAGTATTATTTCAGAAGCTATAAAAATATTTAAACTCATACTTAGCCTTTCAGTAATCCTTATTTTTGGAATTTGTACAAAGGAATTAATTCAAAACATAGGAAAATCTGTATACTGAGAGCAGGGCAGTTAATTGCAAAGTTGTGTTTAATAGGGAGAAATTCAGTGTAGCTTTAATGTAAATTATAACAGACTATTTTTTAGTCACTAAAAAATAGTGGGCTCCCTGGTTGTGGGCTCCCTGGTTCCCAGGTTCGGATCTTTTAAACTTTTATCTGTAATTTGACACACACACACACACACACACACACACACACACACACATATAAATATAAATATAAAATGAGTATTATTTATTCACACACACACACACACACACACACACACAAGCACATGTGTGACCATGTATTTCAAGAAAATTGAATTTCATCCTTTTTATGGGCTGAGTGAAATTTGCTTTATTGAGATGAAAACAAAGATGTTTTTCATTAAACATTATTTATAATTATGAATTATTTTCCAGTATTGTTAAGGAAGTCTGAAGAATAAATTAGGTTTTACCATGTCAGAAGCTGAGAAAGATCTTTGAAATTTTTTCTTTCTTTTCTTTCTAGATGCCAAACTTGCCAGCAGGGAGAAGGGAAAATTTTGTTTTAAGGCAATACGATGTAAGGAAAAAGAAGGTAAATTCATTTTATTTTCAGACTTTCTTAATGGTATTTTATATTTCATTCCAACGATATGATTAGTTTGTTTTCCCCTGTTTTTTAGTTGCCACACAGTCCTCAGAAAAATACACCTTTGCAGATATCATCTTTGGAAATGAACAGGTATGAAAGTAAGCACAATAGCATTTGATCTTCTGGATCAAAGTCACAGTTCTTGAATATCTATTTTGGCAAAACTATTGCTTTAGTAATCCTCAAAATCTTTAGTGGGTGAATATGTCAATATTGTTGGGTTTTGCTGCTTCCCTTCATGCTCTAAAACAGACCAGAAATACTATGTGGATTATGCCATTTTAGTTAGTTATTCAAAACTAACTTTCTTTTGAGGGTATCACAGGAAAAAAGTATAAACCTTGGTATTAAAGAAAGAAGCCAGATTATACAAGGGAACCAATTTATTAGGGAAAGTGGTTACAGTGGAACATAAAGATGATAATTCTCTGGATTTTGGTGTATCATATGGTTCTGAGACCAAAATAACAAGCTCTTTTGTAGTTTTAAATGTATTTTCCAAAACAGTGGTATTTCAAGTTAATTATTTGTAAGAATCACTTAGAGTAGGTTTTCAAACTTTCACAACATGTGGGGCTCTTGTTAAATGCAAATTCTATTTCAGTAGGACTAGGGTGGGACCTGAGATTCTAAATTGCTATAAGCTGGAGCATCTGGTTGGCACATTTGGTAGAATATGTGACTCTTGATTTGGGGGTTGTGAATTCATGCCCTGCATGGGGCATAGTTTACTTAATAAAAAATATGTATACTAAATTACTGTAAGCTCCTAGATGATGTTAAGGTTATTAGTCTCTTTTTTTTTTTTTTCAGACCCGCTTTTTGATCTGAGAATTTTGTAAAAATGAAAATTTTGCTTTCCCGCCTCCAAAACTTTGATTTGTTATGTCTTGGGGGGAGTTTGGGAGTATGCATTTGTTTGGGAATATGCATTTTTTCCTTCCCTCCCTCCCTCCCTCCCTTCCTATTTATTTATTTTGAGAGAGACACAGAGACAGGGACAACGTGAGAGACACAGAGAGGGAGAGAGAGAGAATCCTAAGCAGGTTCCACACTGTCAGCACAGAGTCCGATGTGGGGCTAGAACTCACAAACTGTGAGATCATGACCCAAGCTGAAATCAGAGAGTTGGAAGCTTAACCCCAGGAATGTGCATTTTCAACCAGCTCTGCATATAATCTGACGAGGCGATGTGGTGATTTGCTTTGAGAAATGCTGGACCAAGGGTGTAAACTTCCACGTAGGCATGCCCTGGTACTGTTAACAATGTTACTGTTTGTGTTATTGTTTCTTCTTTGTGTTTTTTGATTTGATAATTCCAGACATTCTTATGCTTTTGTATTTCTCTTATCGTTGGCCTTCATCTGACTCACTCTTTGTGGCTATCTTTTGACTATTTGAAGAAGCAGTTATTTAGAAATATCTCAGAGTACCAAAAGCCCAGTAATTCCAAAACAAGTATACTTTTAGCAATGCCATGCCTCCTGAATGACTGAATTTAGGTTTCATGATTT
Source organism: Panthera tigris (assembly GCF_018350195.1). Taxonomy (NCBI): domain Eukaryota; kingdom Metazoa; phylum Chordata; class Mammalia; order Carnivora; family Felidae; genus Panthera; species Panthera tigris. Next base: position 53,314,316 of record NC_056671.1, on the reverse strand, counting down.
CAGTTGTTTGTCCTTTTCACTTCTTTTTTAAATTTAAAATCCCTAGAGACATAATCAAGACCCTTAAATCGTATTAAGTGTATAATTTTTATTGTATTTATTAGCAAATAATTTTGTATAGGAGTACTGAAGAAAGTAAAAACAAAAAAGGACATTTTCCCTTTTGATGAATCTGGTTGAGTAAATAGAACTCCCCAAGCACTACAGATTAATGAGAAAACTATGGGGACAGTTGCTTACCAGAAAATAGTTTATTCTTAAAGGGAAAATGTGTGTATTTATTAATATTTAATAATTAACTTGAAACTTAGCATCTATATAATATAGCCTATAATGAAGGGAATCCTAAGTGTAGACAGTTTACTGTGAAAATAATATCCCATTAAAGGAAATCCTGTACTTCTGATTCCATTAAGAAGTTTTTAAAAAATTCTTTTCTCATGTTCTCTTCCTTCAAGTAGAAGAGCCACATTAAGACCAATTACTCAGTTTGCATTCTGTTTCACTAGATGTTGTCTAGTATTCTAAGTATTCGAATGAGAACTATTTCTGTTATTTTAATAGCACAAAAAATATTACTTTTCAATAATTTATTTTTTATTCATTTTCTTAGAGCTACCCATCATCTTCCCTGGATACTTGACCAGAAATTTTTTAATAAGCATTTTGGTTATACAGAAATATATAGAGAAATATAAATTTTGGTAGGGTGCATTTAATTGAAAACATTTATGTAGATAAGTGATTTTCTTTTGACAGATAATCAGTTCAGCAAGTCCATGTGCAGACTTCTTTTATCGAAGCTTATCTTCTGAATTAAAGAAACCACAAGCCCAGCCGTCCGTGCATACTGAAAAACAGTCATTAGAGGATGCTGTGAGATTGATTCAGAAGTGCAGTGAGGTGGATTTGAATATTGTCGTATTATGGAAGGTATGTGTTACTAAATTATTTCAGCAAGCCTTGCTTACGGATACTTGAGCCTCAAGCTAAAGAACAAATGTAAGCTGGTATTTGCATTTTTTCTGCTTAAGTTTTTCAGTTTCAATATTAAAGTTGTTTTATAATTTTATTTAATAGTTCTATAATGACTTTTTTACTTAATTCAAATTAGATAGCTTTCTTCTTTGTTATTGTTACTTCTAAGTGGTACTGAGAATATTAGATTTGTTAACCTCCATGAAAACAACTGTTATTATTAAATTCTTTATTATTGGCATTTTCAGAAACTGAAAATGGAAAAAAATAGCACTGTGAACCTTCAGGTACCCATTACTCAGACTCCACAGTCACTAATTTGTTGCTATTCATCTTTCATCTATTCCATTAGCCCCTCTCCTTTGTTTTCTTTTATTTTTACTTTCCTTTATTATTTGCTATAGTATTTTTTTTTAGTGACATAATATTTTACGTGTAAATGCTCTGTATTCTAGCAGATGAAGACTTTCTTTAACATCTCCAAAATATTGTTATCTCATCCAACCAAATTAACAGTACTTCTTAATTATGATCTATTTGTTGGTCTGTTTTTGTTTTTCCAGATTATTTTAAAATATTTTAATTTTTTAAAAATCATATCCAAATAAGATCCACACACGACAGAGCAAAATGAGATTGCTTAGGCATTAGTCTTCCTTAGAGTTACCTGTTATACAGAGCAGGCTTGTTTCGCACAGTGTACCCTCTGTATCTTAGAAATTTATAATTGCATATAAATTGTATACATTACATAGAATATATGATACAATTATATATTACTTTTTAAAAAACAATTCTACAGTGAAATTAAGGATCTTGCCTAAGGATATTCACCTGCACTGTGTGGAAAGGTTTCATTTTGTGTTGTCTGATACAAGAGCTCTCTCACATAGAGGTATTTTCATAGTAGATGATCAATATATGTATTTTTAAATTGGTTCAGATATTCTAGACTATTATTTTTACTAAATCACACATTTTTAAATAAACTTTCTTGAAACTAAGCTGGCATGAGTTTTTTATTTTTTTGCATGAGTTTTAATAAAACTGCTTAAACAAATTGGTACTTTTGTTGACTATAGATGTTTAATATTTAAAAGGTCAGTTACACATTTTTAGCTTGAAATCAGATGTTCTTGGGGCTTAGAATCAAGAGGATTCTATTTTCAGGCTTAGCAGTATTTTCCTCTTAATGTAAACCAACCAGTCATTAAATATATACTATAACCGTGGCGTATGTGGCTGTCACTCCACAGATTCCTGCCGTGTAACACTTTGTAATATTACTGAGACAAGATTTTGAGTAATCTGTACTCTGTATTCATTGTTAAGTCCACAGTAACTTTGGCTGGGGGTGAAAGTGTTACCTTTTAAAAAACAGCCCGGAATAAAATCCCACTACTAGTAGTACTGCTGATCACATGAAGAAGAAAACTAAGATTGTGATGCTCCGTGGCTAGAAAATGGAAATTGGAATAGAATGAAGAATGGGATATGAAGTTGGTAGTGGCTCGTATTTGTGTTTATCACATACTCATTTGAGAAAGTGGTAGAGTTCCTTTAGTGAGGTCTCTAGATAATGCAGAAATGACACACTGAATGAAATGAAATTTGAAAAGTCATTTAAGCTGTGGAGGAGGAAACACAGGATGCCTAGGACTCTTTTAATAAAATATAATTCAGGAGAAAAACCGAGCTCAGACATCATCTTTGTGAAAAATAATTGGAAAAGAGGCACAGAACAACTCAGCAGTTTTAACCAAGTATAAATGTTTGTTTTAAAAAGCGAAGCCTTTGTGCAGAAAGGAGAATGTTATTTATAGAATTAGACATGGCTAGGGGTGATTTTTGTTCGATCCCATGAGACCATTGGAAAAAACGTGACATGTCTCAGAACCTTGTATTCAACCTCTCAAAGGTCCACCCCGTCAGGTGTTTAAGTCCAGCATTTTGGGTTATGTATTGGTTCACACGAGCAGGTCCTGGGCTGTCCAATGCCTTAGTGCACTACTCCCAAGTTGGTCTGCAGATGACATGCTGTCACTGGTCATGATAAAATGAGTACAAAAATTGAACATAAACATTTAGAAACTTCTATAGCATTTTGGCTGAGAAATTTTGTGTCTGTTGAATCTAATAGTAAAAAAATTGGGCTTGTTAAAAAATTTTTAAACCTTTGTATTTGCATAATGTGGCAATAACAGCATATCAGAGCCATTTACGTATTATATTTTCTCTGGGACAGAAGCGGTTCAAGAGGGAGATGAGTTATATGCTGGAACCAGTGTTTTGATATAGATGAAATTGGCCTTTTTTTTTTTTTTAAGTATATGTACTTATGTTTAAGATATCTCCAAGGGTGTGACATTTCCACTTATAAGATTTATGATTGTTTTCACGATTATGTTCTTCTAGGTGATAAACCCTGTGGCATTTCAGAAGCATGTACGTTTTGCCTGTATTTTGGTAGTTCAATCACAAAAAGACTTGTGTTATAGCACTAGTTTCTTAAGAGCTCTAGAGAAAACTGAAGAAAGATTTTAAGATGTATCCTTCAAATATCCAGGCCCAACTGTATTATACTGAGGCAAACAGATTTTGACAGATTCTTTATTGATTGAATGAGTAAATAAAAGTAGAAATGCTGACATAGCCATCGTGTTGATAATTGATAAACAGCCATGATATTTCTACCTTCCATCAAATAATTGCATTCATTACTTTTGAGGTATTGCCAAGCAAGGTAACATTTTTGTGCTTTGTATGTCTTAGGCTTATGTAGTGGAAGATAGTAAGCAACTAATTTTGGAAGGTCAGCATCATGTTATTCTTCACACTATAGGAAAAGAAGCATTTTCATGTCCTCAGAAACAGGTAATAGTAATGTTTGCTTTGGGTCTTCTTGTGAACTTGGGGTTTTTTGTTTGGTTGGTTTTTGGGTTTTTAAAGGGATCTGCTGGTATATGCAGGCTTTTATATTGAGATTTGAGTGGGGGGTTGGTGGCAGACGACTAATTAGAATGAGAAATGAACATAAATAAAATTCATTAGCATCTTGTAAGAGTATTAGATACACTTGTGATCTTGAGGTTTCCTAATATTCTGTATTGAATCTAGAATTCATAGTTACAAAAAGAATTGATTTGCTTGAGAGGAAGGAAAACATGCCCTTGCCACTGCAGAACTCCAGAGGAGGCATATCGTGAAATGTAAAGATGGCCCCTGGAGTTGTGCAGCAGCTGGGAATAGTATTTAATATTTTTTCTCATTTCTCATAAAATACTATTTCATCTTACCAAAAAGTTCTCGTATATATGAACAAAATTTCCAGTAATTTGAACCATGACTTTGTATTGCATTTCTAAATAATGAATCTTAATTTCAAGCTTTCTTACATTATTTTTGAAAACTTATTTTGAAACAATTTTCAAACTTGTAGAAAAGCTGCAAGAATTGTGTAAAGAGTGACTCTCTTACACCTTTTACCAAGGTTCACCAGTGGTTAGCATTTTACCTTCTTTGCTTTATCATTCTTCCTCTGTTTATGTACACATTGATTTTTTTCTTAATTATTCTTAAGTAATTACTCTCAAGTAAATTTGCAGACATCCTTCTCCTCTGCCCCTATTTACTTCATTGAGTATTGCAATGAATAAGAATAATCTCTTAAATAGGGGTGCCTGGGTGACTCAGTCAGTTAAGTGTCCGACTTCAGCTCAGGTCATGATCTCACGGATCGGATGGTGGGTTTGAGCCCCGCATCAGGCTCTGTGCCGACAGCTCAGAGGCTGGAGCCTGCTTCGGATTCTGTGTCTCCTTCTCTCTCTGCCCTCCCCTGCTTGCACTCTGTCTCTCTCTGTCTCTCAAAAATAAACATTTAAAAAAAAAATCCTCTCCCAAATCATAAAAAAAAAAAAAAGAATAATCTCTCAAATAATCACAAAAACCATTATTAAATTCACGAAGTTTCACATTGATGCAGTACTCCTGTATAGTCCATATTCAAATGCCATCAGAGTTCTCCATTTTATCCTTGTAACAGTTTGTGTTTTCTTACCAGGATCCAGTCCAAGATCATACATTGCATTTACTTGTCCTGTTTCTCTAGTCTCCTTTAATTTGGGACAGTTTCTGAGCCTTCATTTGTCCTGTGTCATATGATATCTTTGAAGAGCATGGGCAAGTTATTTTAATGTAAAATAATACCTCTTTGGTTTTTTCTTGTTTCCTCAGGACTAGATTAAGGTTATACATTTTTGGCAGGGATACTACAGAAGTGATGTTATGTCCCTGCCAGTGAATTACATCAGAAAGCTCTTGATATTAATTTGTTTCATTATCAGTGATGGGTCACACTGATAAGGTCCACCTTATTTCTCTACAGTAAAGTTACTGTTGTTTCTAATAAATAATTTGTGGAGAAATAATTTGGGCCTATGTAAATGTCTGATTTCTTGTTAAACCTAGTTCCACTAGTTTTAGCATTCACTGGTTGTTCTACAACTTGAATCAGTTTTTACTTTGATGATTACTAATGGTAATATTCCATTAGGTTTAATGAAGATATCAAATTTAACCCTGGATCTATTTCTTAATATAAGAAAATTGTTTTTTCCCCTTTGAAGTCCCAAGTTTTGGTTGTCTATGTTACAAACTTTTGATAATTTAGAATATCTCAAACATAGGCAGAATAAGTATTTAGAAAAGGAAGAAGTGATTAAAAAATTTTTTTTTGAATGTTTGTTTATTTTTGACAGAGAGAGAGAGAGAGAGAGAGAGAAAGAGAGACAGAGCATGAGTGGGGGAGGGGCAGAGAGAGAGGGAGACACAAATCTAAAGCAGGCTCCAGGCTCTGAGCTGTCAGCACAGAGCCCAACGCGGGGCTTGAACTCACAGACCGTGAGATCATGACCTGAGCTGAAGTCAGATGCTCAACTGACTGAGCTACCCAGGTACCCCAGAAATGATTTATATAAAATATATTTGTATTCTTGGGGCACCTGGGTGGTTCAGTCAGTTAAACATCAGACTTTGTCTCAGGTCATGATCTCTCAGTTCCTGAGTTTGAGCCCCACATCAGACTCTGTGCTGTTAATGCAGAGCCCATTTCAGATCCTCTGTCCCCCTCTCTTTCTGCCCCTCCCCTGCTCTCTCTCTCTCTCTCTCTCTCAAAAATAAATAAACATTTAAAAAAAAAGTGATATTTTCATTTTATGTACCATGAATAGCATATCCTTTTTATTTCTCTGTATTTCACTTTTGAAATATTTTATATTCTCTTTATATGGTTAACTGAGCTTGGGACATAAAGCGGTTTCATCATACTGTGAATGATAGATTTGGAGCCCCAAAACTTTCAGATTGATGACCTAGTATAAATTACTTGCATAACTTAATGAACTTTAGCTTACTACTCACTTGTAAAACCAGGATGATAATTCTTTACACCTTGTCTGTCTTGTGGTAGAAATGTCATAAGGTAGAATCAAATCCTTATTACCAAACTGCTGCACAAATATTTAGTGCTGATTGTGAAAATACTTTTTGCTACTCTAAAGCTGCGAGAGGGGGAAACTCTTTTAAGTATTCTCTTAGTAAATTAGCTTGGGCCTTTGGTATCCTTTTCATGGCTGTTGTTCATGTATTTTCCTCCTAATAAGTGGCATATAGAAATTTATTTAGTATAACTTAGAAGTCTCAAATAATAGCTTATTTTTCGATGATTGGAATATATTAAAAAATACATTTTTTGAACTTTCAATTGAAGTGTAAGATAAATACAGAACAGTTGAATAGCTCATTGAATTTCACAAATTGAATACTCCAGTATAACCAGGACCCAGATAAAGAAATAGAACATAACCAGCACCCCAGAAATTCTGCTTCCGTTCTCTTCTTTCTTCCAGCGTAAACCTCTAGTCACTTTTCTCTGACTTATAAATCAAAAGCAAATTTAGGTCTTACTTTTACAGCTATATAGATCAGGGATCAGCAAACTTTTTCTAAGAATAAGCAGATGGTAGGTAATATTTTAGGCTTTACTGGCCAGAAGGTCTTTGTCTTAATTACTCATCTCTGTTGGTGAAGTCCAGAAGTAACCGTATGACAGTATGTAAACAAATGGATATGGCTATGGGTCAATAAAACTTTCTTTCCAAAAAACAAACAAACAAACAAAAAACCCAGGAGGCAGGCTGAATTTGGTCCATGGGCTGTAGTTTGCCAATCCCTGGTGTAGATCAATGTCCAGCTAGGCTAGCAAGAAATTAAAAATCAAAATTTTCCTGGATGGTAAAGGGAAATGGAGAAAAAATGGCTAAGAAAAAAATACCACTAGAAAGGGGACAATACTCTCTGTTTTCATTTAGATGATAATGATATTGAAATGTTTACAGTATGCCTGACATTGGCTATATTGAGACTTTTACATGTGTGTTAACCTTCAGTTAATACAGATGAAGGATTACAATCTATAAAACACAGCAGTCTATTTTCAAAATGAAATTTTAAGGCAACTTTAGTTTTTTATTAAAACAGATGCTATACAATTGAATGTCTGTAGCTTAAGTACTAAGTAATAAGGAATTTTACTAGATGAGACCCACAACAGATTTTGAAATTATTATGAGACTTTTTTATAAATGAGGAAATTAAGTCTTAAGACATTAAATGCCTTATCCAAGATCACAGAGCTAATATGTGAAGTTGTTGGAATTCAAGTCTAACTCCACATAATAAATAAGGAATGAATAAATGATTCTGATCCTAGATTCTTTTTTTTTTTTTTTAAGTTTATTTATTTATTTTGAGAGAGAAAGGGAGAGAGCATGAGCAGGGGAGGGACAGAGAGAGGGAGAGACAGAATCCCAGGCAGGCTCTACACTGTCCGTGCAGAGCCTGACATGGGGCTCCAACTCACAAACTGCGAGATCATGACCTGAGCTGAGATCAAGAATCACACACTTAACCAACCGAGCCACCCAGGCGCCCCTGAGTGTAAATTCTTTATCCTAGATTATATCGCAGATGATTCTATTGGTTTAAATAACAGCAGAAAGTATTGTTCATGCTTTCCGTTATCTCAGCTGTTTTTTACTACTTTTGTTTATGCTATATTTTAACAAGACAGTGTTTTTATTGTCATATGTATATTTTTTTCTTTTCTCAGGAACCACCAGAAATGGAACTATTAAAATTTTTCAGGCCAGAAAACACTACAGTTCCTTTAAGACCGTCAGTAGAGCAGCTTTCTAATCTCATTAAAACGAGTCTTCACTATCCAGAATCATTTAATCATCCATTTCATCAAAAAAGGTCTGAGGCTTATTTTTGTTAAAATTTTTCTACATGCGCACACCCACGCAGAGACTCTTATTTATTTAAACTATAGCATTAACCCAAATATTGATGAAGAAATTTAGAATAATATTGAGTATCTGTAAAGTGCTCTTAAATATTTTACCCTTTACTCTGATTACTGTATGTTGCACCTGTGGTTAGAGATGGCTATTTGCCTTAGACACCTCAATTGCCAAAAGTTTCTGGTGGGCAAGTTTATCACTAAGTCAAAAACAAGGAAAAAATATGTTATTTGTTTTTGTGTTGGACACAAATTAATTGTAAGAAATGACTATAGTATAGACTCATCAAACAGTTCAAGTTTTAATAGCATCATTTACTTAAGATTTACTAAGTGCCAAACTTCTTGGGGAATGATGTTCAGTTCAGTTGAACGATGAAGTTCAAACTGTGTGGGTCTACTTATACATGATCTTTTTTATTGTAAATGTGTTTTCTCTTAAGGGTTTTCTTAATATTTTCTTTTCTTCAGCTTCTTTTATTATAAGAATATAGTATATAACTCATATACCATACAAAATATGCATTAATAGACAGTTTATGTTATTGGTAAGGCTTTGGGTCAACAGTAGGCTATTAGTAGTTAAGTGTTAAGGTAGTCAGAAGGTGTATATGATTTCCGATCGTGTAGGCGTTGGTACCCCTAACCCCTGTATTGTTCAAGGGGCATCTGTATTTGCAATTTTGGTAAGTAGGTTGATTATATAAACTTAAGGTTCTGTAAATAAAAAGTCCTAAATCAGATGACACTTCAAAAAGTTGCTGGTTTGCAGGTATAAAAACATGGAGAGAAGTCTATTAGAATCAGTCTATAAGTGAAAATTGAAGGTATGAATTTTGGTGAAGTCACCCTGGGTAGGGTGGGGATGAGGTGGGATAGAACAAAAAGAGAACAGTGACCTACAGAACAGTGACATCTGAGAGAAAAGCTAAGGAAAAAGAAATCCGTGAAAAAGACTTGTTGAGAAGTAATTAGGAAGAAAAGATCAATGAGAAAGTGATATCTCAAAAGTTCAGTGAGAGAGAAATGGGTTAACTGTTTAAAATGCTGCAAAAATGTCAAATAGTAAAAGGATGAAAAGGTTACTTATTGGATCTGACAATGAGTGACTACAGTCATTTCCTCCCCACCCCCCACAAAATTAACACCCAAATAACCAAACTACCTGTATTCAGGAAATAAAATATTGCTAGCATCACAGAAGCCCGCTGGTACTCCCTCACAGTCACTACCCTGCCCCCCCCCCCCATATTGGTAGTCATTTCTTTGCTGCTTTTTATAATTTTCCCAACTAAGTTTATATGCATCTCTAATTTTGATTTTCATGGGGCATTTTTTGAACTTTATTATATAAGTGGAATTATACAGAGTATCTTCTTTTTATGTCCAGCTGCTTTCATTTAATATTATGTTAGTAATTGTCAGCCACTGCATGAAGCTATAGCATTTTCATTGCCATATGAATATGTTTGAATGCACTGGAATAATTTACTCTCTTGATGGACTTTGGGATTATTTTCATATTTGAGCTATTTTGAATTCTGCTGTGAATAATCTTGTGTATAATCTCTTGGTTTATGTGAACTTGCCCAGCCCCCCTTATTTTTGCATGCTTATCTAGGAATTTTTCCAAATAGTTTGACCATCTTGTACAACTCACCAGCAGTTCCCTTTGCTTCATATCTTTACCACCACTGTTGTCAGATTTTTAAAAATTTTAACCATTTAAATTATTTATAAAATTCTTTTTGCCCAGGTCTTAATGTTGCTCTAATATGCAGCTGTAGTTGAGGGGGAAGATGGTATGTTTTATCCCTATCAAGTCTGTCATGACTTCATGTACTTTCATGGGAAATTTGGATTCCCTGATGTTTCTTTTTTTTTTTTTTTTAATGTTTATTTACTTATTTTTGAGAGAGTGGAGGAGGGACAAAAAGGGAGAGGGAGAGAGGGAGAGAATCCCAAGCAGGCTCCACGCTGTCAGTGCAAAGCCTGATGCAGGGCCTGAACTCATGAACTGTGAGATCATGACCTGAGTCAAAACCAAGAGTCAGACACTTAATGACTGAGCCACCCAGGGCCCCCCCCCCACCCCACCCCGATGTTTCATTGTAACCCATTGTTCTACTTTATCAGACCTATCCTGCTTCATATCTTAGATTCCATGGGGTTTCTTTTTAACCGTAGCAGTTAAAACCTTGGCTGTACTTTAGAGGTAAGGATATTTAGGAATTGTCCACATGATTCAATTGGAGTTAAAAAGCATCACAGAATCTGGGAATCTAGCATGGAATTATGTGAAGCAGGGCAGGTTTGATCAAACTAGAGTAGAGTGGTGGGTTAAAAATAAAACATCACAGAATTAAAACTGTACACAAAGTATGTGAAAACAAGGCAGGCTAGATAAGGATGAAATGTGGCAGTTTTTTTCCAGCCCTTGCTGCCCATTAGAATTACCTGGGGAATTTTTAAAGATTCTAGTGCCAGTTAAATCAGAATCTCTTGGGAGTAGGACCCAGGCATCTGTATAATTTAAATGTCCTCAGATGATACCAGCATGCACCTGTATCCATCACTGTTGCCACAGAAATGCTTCACAACAAACCACTCCAGAATTTAGTTGCTTATAAGGCATTCTTATACTCATGGATCCGCAGATCAGTTTACCGTTTGGCTGCAGCTCACCTTCAAGCTGTGGTTGGTTGGGTTCATGTCTGTACCACGTATATTTTGGGCTCAGTGCAATGGGCAGCAGCTACTTGGATATGTTCTTCTTATGGCATATCTCTGGAGTACAAAGGTGAGTTATACTGAGATAGCACATTTAAGGCTTTTGTTTGCGTCAAAGACATTAATATTCCATTGGCCAATTAGCCTCACCTTCACATCAACAAGAATGACTCCTAGTCCCACAGTGGGAAGTAAATAATGGCTAGGGGAGTAAATAATGAAGTGAGGGGAGTAAATAATGGCTAAACAGTAATTATAGTTACACCGCAGCCACCAAGATGGAGAAGCACTGATGTAGAGGGCCAGAGTGGTTGGTCATCCTTACAAAACTAAGAATAGAAGTGTACTTGAGTGAGAGAGCTGGAGAAATGGGAGATGGTTGTCAGAGAGTGGAGTGACAGTATTATTTCAGAGGTAGCTATTTTAGGTGACTAAAAAAAAATTACAATATGGTTAAGGAAGGTAGATGGATGAGTTTTGAATAGTACTGATGGTTATGAGGTGGTAAGAATTTGGGAAGGTGTCGAATGAGTTATCTACTTAGTAAAGTTGTCAGGATTGAAAAGAAGAAAGCAAATTCCTGCTGAAGCTTTTAACTGAAGCCAGTAGATGATCTGGAAGAGAAGCCTTCGGGCAGTGTCTCTCACGTAGGTGGTATGCCTCTGCTTCCCAGACGTGTAAGATGAATGGGAGGTGGGAGGTCAAGCAGATGGTTCCCTCATCTTTACCTCAGATATTTCAAAATACTCATCCTTTCTCCCTCCCCCAAAGAATCTGCTGTACTGAGTTACTATTTTTGGTTTTAGTATTTTAGTATGAGGACATAAAAAAAGATTAAAAACCATGGAGTAATATGACCCAAAAATGGATGTTTTGACAGAAGGGGTAGGAGGAAGAAATCATCAAGAAGTGGCATTGAGAACTACATTAATGATACATTCTGACCCGAGATATGGAAGCTGTTGGAAGAAACACAGCATCTAATGTTGAGAGGACTGTAGAGGAAGCCGTGTATTCAGCCAAATTTCAGTTAAAGCAAGATATAGAAACATAGAGATTAAGGGTCTAGGGGAGTGTTCTTAATGTAACATAGAAATGTGGGAGGGAATGCGACAGCAGGAGGTTTGGTTATGGCAGTAGCACACGGATCATACAGGAACAAGTATATGAGGAAGAATATTTGACCAGAGATAACAGAGGTGAAACACTGGGTTTAGCTGCCATAGTTTTCAAAATAAGAAGTCACATTAGACATTGTTTATGGAGCTTTTGAGCATTATTCTCAGCACTTAGCATATTTGATCTCACCTAATCATCATAACAAACCCAAGAGGTAGGTACAATTATTGTTCCTAGTTTGCAGTTGAGAAAACTGAGTACAGAATTATTGAGTAGATATTTGAACCTTAGTCAAACTGTAGTATGCTTTTATTAATGCTAAATTTGGTGGTGGGGGGATAGTTGTCAGCAGTTTGGTCTCTAGGGACTGTTTGTGCCTCATCAGATTAGCATTTTTCAAAGACTATTAGTATAAAGTGTTTTTTTTTTTTTTAATTAATTAATTTTGAGAGAAAGGGAGCAGGGAGAGGGGCAGAGAGAGAGAGGAGAGAGAGAATTCGAAGCAGGCTCTGCATGAGAGAGACCATGAGATCATGACCTGAGCCGAACTCAAGAGTTGGACACTTGGGGCGCCTGGGTGGCTCAGTCAGTTGAGTGCCGACTTCAACTCAGGTCATGATCTCACAGCTCATGAGTTCGAGCCCCACGTCAGGCTCCGTGCTGACAGCTCGAAGCCTGGAGCCTGCTTCGGATTCTGTGCCTCCCTCTCTCTCTGCCCCAACCCCAGCCCACTTGCATTCTGCATTTGTCTCTCTAAAAAATAAATAAACATTAAAAAAAAAAAAAAAAAGAGTTGGACACTTAACCAACTGAGCCACCCAGGCACACCTAGTTTTTACTATCTCTTTATTCTTTGTGTTTATAGAATAAAATATTAATACTAGTATGTAAGCAGGCTTCATTTGTGCCCAGGTTATGTCCATTTATTATATTCTTGATTTGAACATAACACCAGTCTATTCATATATCCTCTTCTGTCACTGCCTGTCCTTTCTGTGCTTAGTAATACTTTAGTAATTTATTAATTCTAAAGTGATAGGAGAAACTAGGTTACCTGAGAAAATGTGTCCACTTAAAAAGGCTTTCCTCATAATTTGTTCTATAGAAAGAATTTTCATATTCTCTGTAACACAATGGCTTTTATGCAAATTTGGTAGAAAAGCAAATGTCAATCTAGTCCAAGTTCCCAAAATAAAGTAACTTTCAAGAAACGTAAAGAGAACAGGATTAGTTGTTGGCATTTTCATGATTTATTTTTTTCTTCATTGATCTGAGTTTTACTTTTGTTTTTCATTTTGAGAAATAACCACTTAGAAACACTTGGGTGTTTTTTTTTGTTGTTGTTGTTGTGGGGTTTTTTTTTGGTTTTTTTTTTTTTTAGTAGTAGCTATAATAAATGGAAATAAGATGGTTTTGTGGATGTATATATTCTGGGATTTAGTATGCAAGTATTGTAGTAACAGGTTTTTCTTATATACACAAATAATTTGTCTTGAGTGATTTTGGAACTCAGTTTTTTTCCCTACTTGAATCTAATTAGTTTTAAGGAGACTGTTAGGTATTCTTAAGTGTTATTTTCAAGATAGCTGATTTAAAAAAGAAAATACACAGCTTAACCTTTTCATTTTTCTTCCACAGCCTTTGTTTAGTACCAGTCACCCTTTTACTTTCCAATTGTTCTAAGGCTGATGTTGATGTAATAGTTGATCTTCGGCATAAAACAACAAGGTAAAGATGTATTTAGTGCAAGATTGTTTTGTGGCTTAAGATTGATTTGAGAACAATTTATGGATATAATTACCTAATGTGGATAGAGAAAGTTTATTCAGGTGTGCCCTGGGTGTTTGGTTTTACAGAAATGTTACAGAAGACTTACAGAGGGTTGTCTCAGCATTACAATAGTGATAAAATAACAAGCAGTTTCCAAAAGCAGCAAATTGTTTTGATTGGAGACAGAATTTTTCAGAAAAGTTTGTTGGTGATAAAAAACTCTAAAATTGAATATCAGCAAGTTTGTGATAGAAGTTTTTTTCAGGTTTTTTTTTTGTGCGTGTATGATTGTAAAATAATACCCCAAAAATACAGGTACATACTTCCATATCTGATACCTCAAGGCTAGATGCTTTTTGGAATTCAGAAATTTTTGGATTTTTGGAAAAGTAATATGAAACGTGAATGGATTACTACTGTATAAACTAACTCCAAATAGGATCTGGGGCAGCTGTATGGAATCCAGACACGTCCTATGTATGATTATGTGTGTCATAAATTGATGCCTTATTGGTAGATACTGGGTTCCATTTTTCAGCATTATAAATGGTTTCAGTATTATAAGCATTCCTGTATATGAATTTTTTTTAGGTACAGATAACCAATTGGTTAAAAGCTGAGGTTTGAAATCAGGTTCCATTATTTCCCACCTGCTGTTGTGAGCATTAAATGCAATAATGCTTGTGCCTACAACATAGTAACTATTAATAAATGTTGACTATTAGAGCAATAGTAATACTAGCTGTTGTCATTGTTGTTATTAAGAAACAGTTGGCTTCATGAAAAAGTTTCTAGAAGTAGAATTGCTAGATGAAAGGGATGTGTTACTGAGACTTGGGGAAAATTTTTATAAAACCCTTCAACTTACCATTTTCCTTCTCCCACATAGTCCAGAAGCATTGGAAATCCATGGATCATTTACATGGCTTGGACAAACACAATATAAACTTCAGCTTAAAAGCCAGGAGATTCACAGTTTGCAGCTGAAGGCATGCTTTGTCCATACAGGTGTTTATAACCTTGGAACACCTAGGGTATTTGCCAAGTTATCGGACCAAGTTACAGTGTTTGAAACGAGTCAGCAGAACTCCATGCCTGCTCTGATCATCATCAATAATGTGTGATGACTTGCAAATTTGTACTGAAATCCACAAGAATCAGTTTTATTTTACTGAATGGGTTTTAACAGCAGTATTTGTTATACCTAACTTGTTATGGAGGTTGGTGTCGGGTCACTGCAAAATACTTTCGACTTGTCAATCTGTTGATGATGCAAAGCACGTTGGACTGAGAATACTCATATTCTTTTTTTGTATTTCTTTAAACCCTGGTAATAATTTACATGCTCATAATACGGAATTTCAACATAGCCACGCACCTTATTAAGCCCTGTCTTAAAAACCAGTGTCTAAGTCTGCTGTTACAACATATTGATGGTATATGAATATTACCAGATGATTTTGAGGAAGGAAAGGCCTTGTTGGTGATACTCCTGTTAAGCCATTAGTCTATAAATTCCAGCTTTACTGTGAAGTTCTATAGAGTGTTAAATACGGATTTTCCTGTCTTGCTTCACACAATTCTCTAAAATACATTTTGAACTTTGGTTATAGAGTCTTCATACTTCAGTATCTGGTGGTTCCTATGGCTTATACATAACTTTGTAAAAAGAAAAAAATTTTTTCTGATGCTTTGAATATAGTTTTGAAAGGAGTTTGACTTTTTTTTCCTCATTCATCTCAGTATAGGGTGCACTATTTCACAATATGAGATTTTTTGTCATTTAAATTATCATATTCTTTATTATGTAACTTTAACATTTGAGTTGATCTGTTTAAAATATGAATCTCAAGTTAATTAAAAATAAGCTTTTCAAAAATGTATTATATTTATAACAAATGTAAATAGAATAAAGACATGCTATTCACTGTATAGATTTATTAGATGCCTTTTTTTAATTCTGAGGACATAATATATTCTTTATTTAAAATGAATGCTAACCATATTAATTATAGCAGGAGAAACTAGTTTCCTGAGAAAGCCTTGTTTCCAAACATGAAGTACAAGGCTTTGTTCCAGTAGTCCTTGGTGGCCATGTTTACATGAGCAAACAAATTTTGTCTTTAAATATGTCATGTCTGACACCCAGTTACAAATTTGGAGAATTCTTTAATATCCTGGGAGAAAGGAAGATCATGCCTACTGAACTATTGAAAATAACCACATTGCAGACTCTGATGCTGGGTATGGTAGACGAGGTGATTAGCCTTCCTGCTGAAGAAAAGTAGACTCTAGACAAAAGAGATGAAAACCTCTTACAAAAAACAAAGTGTTAACAGTATAGTCAGTTATTAGTGGACCAAAATCTAGAAGAAAGTCTAGAGGGGAGAGACCAACATTTGAGGCTACTTTGCCTTGGGAGTGTTTATCTACTTAGGAAGAAGCAGCCGATGCACAGAGCCTTATGTTTGACATATTTTGAATCAAATACAGGTCAGGAGAAATCATCAGAACTTCTGAAGCAAGGAGACAGTATTTGGAAAATAGGCACAAGAAACTAAGGGACCTACTGGGTTCAGTGAGAAAATTTTATGTTTATCTGGAGTCCCAGAAGGAGGAGAGAGAGGGTAGGGCAGAAGTGGTATTTGAAGAGAATCTCTGAGAATTTTCCAAGATGAACACCAAATTACAGATTCAAGTGGTTTAGTAAATCCCAAACAACAGAAATATAAAGAAGCCTATATCTGGATGCCACGTAGTGAAAATGCTGGGAATTAAAGAAAAGGGGAATACAATCTTGAATACAGAAGACAATTGGTAGCATAACTGATAGCATACCTCGGAATAAAAATAATGGAAATCAGAGAAGGGGGGGGGGTATCTTCAAAGGGCTGAAAGGAACTAACTGCTAAGCCAGAATTTAAACTCAGCAAGAATACTTTCAAGAATGGAAATGAAACATATTTTAAGACAAAACCAGAGAGTTTATTTCCAGGTGGCCCTAGGATAATGATGTCTACCTAAATCTTCACCTTTCCCTTCATTCTGCAATTAAGTATACAAATCAAGGAGAGCAAGTGAAGCCGCACCCAACTCCTACTTTTAGCATAACTAGACAGAGAATACTACTAACTTGAAATTATCTGTACATGGAGAATCTAGCACTGAATTGCAGCAAACTGTCTCAAGCATCTACTACAAGCCTTTGTAGAGAGGAGGTGGGGAAGACAGGAATCCAGAAGGAACTGTGGAAAGGAGCCAAGAGAACACAGGGGTTAAGGGCCAGCGGAAGTCACTTTCAAACAATGTCTACCCTCACTGCAAAAGTACTCAGCAAGAGGGGCACCTGGGTGGCTCAGGCGGTTAAGTGTCCTGACTTCGGCTCAGGTCGTGATCTCACAGTTCTTGAGTTTGAGCCACGCGTCAGGCTCTGTGCAGACAGCCTGGAGCCTGCTTGAGGTTCTGTATCTCCCTCTTTCTCTGCCACTCCCCTGCTCACGCACTGTCTCTCTCAAAAATAAACGTTAAAAAAAATTTTTTTTAACAGGAGATCTGGCAGATGGAGCTCTGATGACAGGCTTTGCAGTGGGGCCTCTTAGGAGCAGCAAGAAACGGTCCATTCATCAGGCAGCTAAGGAAACGGGAATAACCTTATCAGTTGGCTACTTAGGAGAGTATTGAGTATTATGAGGCTTGTGCAGCTCAAAGAACTTTCAATCTCAACAAATTTTTTCATTAAGTTTCACACCCTTAGGCCTGATTTCCAGAAGACTCCATTAAAATGCAAATAACCTGTGAGTGCCGTAATAACCAAATCGATAAGATTCGTCAGGCTGCTTGTAAGAGCAGGTCTCGGCTCCCGGTGGCAGGGGACACAGGAACAGTGCCTAGAAGGAAGGTGAGGAGTGCTGGTGGGAGGTGCAGGGGTGGGGGCAGGGATTGGAGGAGCCAAAGAGAAACTTGATCCATCTGATGCTTTTGCTAGTGTCAGCGCTGTTTGATAATATCCCATTGCTTGTTTCCAGGGTTATTGGGCTGTAGTTTTGGGCCTCAGAAGAGTTTGCATTCCCTGTGTTTCCCCCCTCCTCCCCAGGTTTCTGTTTTGATCTTTAAGCTGTGATAGAAGTCAGCTTTACTAACCAACAGTTTGCACTTCCTTAGCTGTTGAATTAATTATGCTGTACTTGGTGGGAGGAAGGGACACATCTGAGAATTAGATGCTTTTGTGAAAGGCACCCCCCTCCCCAGTTCGTTTTTTGCATTTGAATGGTATGTGTTAGTTCAGCAAACATTCCAGGAGGATTATTTCAAGGCTATTATCTGTTGATTAGAAAGTCTGGTTTCAAAATAACTTACTAACCAGAGGAGAGGCTTATTTGACTGGGACCGGCAACTCCCAGAATTTTACCACAAAACCCTGATACATGCAGTAAAGGAAGAGGAGGAGCTCTTTCCAAGGCTGGCCTCTGTAATTGAAGGAGGACGGGCTGTGGTGTGGGCCAGAGGGAGCCAGGCTCAGCCAAGTCTGAAACAGGTGGAACCTCAGCCCCTGTGCTTTCGGCGGTTGCCACAGTTTATTCTAGTATGTATCCCGGCAACCTTCTAGGGGAACTGCACAAAAGTGAGGAGAGATCAAAATACCTCATTTTCCAGATTCAATAACTTTGAAGATTCAAAATCTGGCCACAGAGCAATTTCTGTTAGGGTTGCAGGGGGGCGCCTGGGTGGCTTAGTCAGTCGAGCACCTGACTCTTGATTTAGGCTCAGGTCAAGATCCCAGGGTTGTAGGATCAAGCCACATGTTGGGTTCCGCACGGAATGTGAAGCCTGCTTGAGATTCTCGCTCTCCTGCCCCTCTCCAGTCGAGCACATGCTCCCTCTCCCAAAACAAAACAAAACAAAGCACTTCTGGGTCTTAGGCTACTGCTCATCTGTTCCTGACTCTGCATTCAATGTTGTCTTGCTCTGGTGAAGTTTGAAATTATCCATAGTGGGAATATTTACCCCAGAGGCATCAGATGCTACACATTAGGACTTGATGTATTGATTTTTGCTGTTTAGTTCTCAGAGAACAATGGGGAATATAATAATGTAGGTTAAAAGTGTTGCATTCAGGTAGCTGTTACATTATGAATAGCACAAATATTTGAGGAAATATCCCTCCAGAATCTGAAAACTATTATCCAGATCAGCAAAGAAGTTGCTCATGTCATTGATGAACAGCATCAGGTGAGGACCCGGCATGGCATGTCTTCTCACTTTCCTCTTCCTCAACGTAAACAAAAATATCAACCAACACTCATTGGAATTATTCTCATTTGTTGATTGCAACATAAGTTGGTTGTGTAAGAGTTTGGCAAAACTCAACAAAAGCCTTCTGTGAGGATCAGTGAGCTATATAGAATTTATAATACAGAATATTACATATTTTATTATTTGTAAATTGTGCTGCAAAGACTTAATATCTGCTTAGAAACTTTTTTCCTGTAAGTTGATAAACATTTACCAGCAGACCTCTGGGTATGGGCATAGACATAAAGAAGTTCTATATTGTAGTTAGCCAAGAGCTAAGGTGTCTTATGGACTATTCCAGACTTTAGGACTCAATAGGGCAACAGTTCTCAAAGTGTATGGGCATATTGGTCACTACTAAAAATGGAATTCCATACACTACTTCCCCAGAAATCGATGGTCTACCTGCCTAGACCAATTTTGTTGGTTTGGTTTGAGTGTGGAATCTTGTTTTTGTTGTTGAGGTTTGTTTGTTTATTGTTTTTAAATCTTGTGGTTTTGGGCATGTGGGTGGCTCATTCAGTTAAGCATCTGCTCAGGTCATGATCTCACAGTTTATGAGTTTGAACCCCACATTGGGCTCTGTGCTGACAGCTCAGAGCCTGGAGCCTGCTTCAGATTCTGTGTCTCCCTCTCTCTCCGCCCCTCCCCTGTTCGTTCTCTCTCTCTCTCTCTCTCTCTCTCAAAAATAAATAAACATTAAAAAATTTTTTTTTAATCTTGTGGTTTTTAACAAGTCCTGAAGCTAATGAGGGGGCCTGTCCACCACACTTTAGGAAACATTGCCGTAGGGAGCCTGCAAAGCACTGTTTTTTTATCAAGTTTGTTTCTATCTAATTTTTAGTCACATCATAGAAATATTATTCTTTAAAAGTTCTAGGTGGCTAGGCCAGTTTTTTTAACCATAAGCCCCTAAAATATGGCAAATTGTTCAAAGATTAGTTTTCTACTTAAGGATATTGAAATAAAAATTCAGTTTACAATAGCTCTTATGCTCAATTAGTTAAAGTAAACAATTAGGCTGTGGTTGATGTTCAATCCCAGCTTGCCTGTCAACTTCACTATTTCTTGGCCATTGATCATCCATAACTATTAACTCTTAGTAGCTTTTGACGTTGTCAGTTTTGCCATTCACAAATACTAGGCATAGGTAGATGAGAGCTATAAATAGGATAGCCACATGGGTTTTCACTGAAAATGAGGTATTTTGAGAGTGAAAGGGGGCGCTGTTAATTTCAGTGGGACAAACAGGCATAAACTGGGTCTGTTCCAGGCTCACCGGGATGTGTGTTCATATCAGCCTCAGCTTTCCTTCCTCTCGGGTTATTTGCTGGTTGACATGTTACAGTGAATTCTGCTACACATAAGTACTGCAATTCACAAAGCAGCCATAAAGACTCCTTCCTAGATGCTGGAGAAGTTCTAGCTCCCTGCATTTTGGCAGAAATGTTTACTCAATTCTTGGGGTACCTGGGTGGCTCAGTCAGTTGGGCGTCTGACTTCAGCTCAGGTCATGATCTCTTTGGTCAGTAAGTTCGAGCCCCACGTTGGGCTCTGTGCTGACAGCTCAGAGCCTGGAGCCTGCAGATTCTGTGTCTCCCTCACTCTGCCCCTCCCCCACTCACGCCTAGTCTCTTGAAAATTAATAAATGTTAAAAAAAAAAAATTAAGATGTTTACTCAATTCAGATGTGATGGTGAGTGGCAAAGATTCAGCTAATCTTCAGATTGGAATCAAGTGACAGAATTTCTTGATACTTAGTGGCCAGAACCAGGACTGAATTTTAGCCCTCCAAGGGGAATAGGCTACTGGCCTATCTAGTTCCTTAAACCGTCTTCATGTAAGCATGGAGGACCTTGTAGAATATCTCTGGCCAATATGCATATCTTGAACACCACTTATATCAGTCACCTTACGTTGATTAAACTCACTACTGCTAAGTGAGATAACTGATATTTGAAAGGTTTTGGGGGGCGCCTGGGTGGCTTGGTCGGTTAAGCGTCCGACTTCGGCTCAGGTCATGATCTCACGATCTGTGAGTTCGAGCCCCGCGTCGGGCTCTGTGCTGACAGCTCAGAGCCTGGAGCCTGTTTCAGATTCTGTGTCTCCCTCTCTCTCTGCCCCTCCCCTGTTCATGCTCTGTCTCTCTCTGTCTCAAAAATAAATAAACGTTAAAAAAAAAAAAAAATTGAAAGGTTTTGGTAGACATTTTTGGATTATGGACTGAGGAGATATTTTCAATGGCTAAATAACCATTCCTGGGTTAGGTACTTCAAGTGTTTTTTAACTACTCCTAGGTGGTTAAAACGAACTTAATTTATATATCCCCTATGTTGGTGAACTATTTTTTTTTAATTTTTTAAATGTTTTTATTTATTTTTGAGGCAGAGACAGAGCATGAGCAGGGGAGGGGCAGAGAGAGAGGGAGACACCGAATCGGAAGCAGGCTCCAGGCTCCGACCTGTCAGCACAGAGCCCGACGTGGGGCTTGAACCCATGGACCGGGAGATCATGACCTGAGCCGAAGTCGGACGCTTAACCAACTGAGCCACCCAGGCGCCCCGTTGGTGAACTATTTTAAAGTAAATTACACTCAATATAACATTTAATTATAACTTAAGAAATGAGTACAGATGCACCAAGATGGAATATTTCCTCTTAGACTGATAAGAACTGTAATAAGACTTAATGCTTTAAGCACAATATTATAAAATAGTATTTCCCAAAATGTTTTCCACTGAATAGGATGTAAATAGGTATTAGATGAAAAAAAGAGTTCCCTGACTGAACAAATTAGGGAATGAGGGAATTAAAATTAGAGGTTTCTTTACTGCTCATGTGCATTCATGGGGGTTTCCCAGACATTTTCGACGAGGGACCAGCCCTTCCTCGCCAAGCGTTTTTCAGAGCTAGTGATAACGCTTACAGACCAGAGATCAGCAAACTTTTTCTGTTCAGTAGCAGACAGTAAGCCTTTCATGTGTTCGGGATCATACAGTCTCTGGCTGCCAAACATGGGATGTAAATGAAAAGGTGTGGCTATTTTTGTAAACACCTGTTTCTGTAAGTAAAGTTTTATTAGTTTTGACACTGAGTGATATCATCAGTATATTTTGGGAACCCGGACAAGACCAGAGAATAAAGGAGGAGAAAGGGGAGAGGACAAAGCATAGTGAGAAGAAATGCCTCATTCCTCTTTGGCAGGTTTCGCTAGAATTTAGCAAGTGATTCCTGAAACCAACCATGTCCACTAGAGGGCACCAGGACTGCAATTTTACATTGGTGTCATCCTTCCCATTTGCTTTTACAATGTTGAAATTTATCATTTTATGAGGTAGCACTTAGTGGAGTTTAGGTTAGCATTTTCCTTCTTCCTTCTGCTACAGAGAATTAGAATCAGGCAAATTAATAATTTACCAACCTAACATTAACGATATTAAGCCAGTATATACTTCATAATTAAAACTTAATTGACTTTCTAGTAGCCTTTACCTCATCCAGAGAATCAAGATGGATGGATTTTCTTGAAACTTTTAATAACTTAAGGCACTGAAAGTTGCCTTAAGGCACTGAAAATAAAACTAAAGTTTTACTGATCAGAAAGTCATTTTAATTTGTCATAGTGCAATCTAAAATGGAGGCTACATTGGGAAATTGTTAAATCAACAAAACCTCTGATAAAAGATGACGGTAAGAATTCCTCCATCTTGGGGCACCTGGCTGGCTCAGTCACGGAGTGTGTGATTCTTGATCTTAAAGTTGTGAGTTCAAGCCCCATGTTGGGTGTAGAGATTACTTAAAAAATAAAATTTTAGAAAAAAAATTCCTCCACCCCCACTTGTTGGTCATGGACAAATCTCTTAACCTCTTTATTTCCTTGTAACGTGGTATTCTTTTATGGTATATTTAAGTGAGATAATGAGTTTTAAAGCATTTGAAATGGGGCACCTGAGTGGCTCAGTCAGTTAAGCATCCAACTTCTGGTTTCCGCTCAGGTCGTGATCTCATGGATGTGAGTTCGAGCCCTACATTGGACTCCTTGCTGACAGTGGGGAGCCTGCTTCAGATTCTCTCTCTCCCTCTCTCTATGCCCCCTCCCCCAACTGCTCTCTCTGTCTCTCAAAATTAATAAATAAACAAACCAAAAAATAAGGTGTTTGAAACATGGTTGGTGTCCAATACATAATTTGCTAAGTCATATTTGGGTAGGCTATGTGTTGGAGTTTCAGTGTACCTGTAGAAGTCCTCCCAGTGGGATATGATACCATAGGGTGAGATGACTGAAACTGGAAGTCCCCCCAGGCTGTTGGGGAGAACAGGAAAACTTACGAGCTGGATTCAGTCATTGGGGCAGCTTTCTGAGTTACCTCACGGTTGCCCAAAAGTACATGTTTGGGAAAATGTTTGCTTATTGGGGTTGTATTTCTGGAAGGTAACAGAAGAACCTGGTAATAATGATGGTTGTCTCTGGACTGGAAAGTGGATGCTTGTGGGACAGGAGCAGGGGGCAGCCTTCCTTTTACTTGATATTCTTTGTTACCATTTATACATCTAACCATGGAAATACCTTTACTTAAAAATTACAATAGTTAAAAACAAAATTATTTTTTTAATGTTTATTTTTGAGAGAGAGAGCATGTGCAAGTGGGAAAGTAGCAGAGAGAGAGAGAGAGAGAGAGAGAGAGAGAATCCCAAGTGGGCTCTGTGCTGACACCAGGGAGCCCGATGCAGGGCTCAAATCCACGGACCATGAGATCACGACCCAAGCCAAAGCTAGAGGCTTAACCGACCGACTCACCAAGGCACCCCAAAACAAATAACTTTAAAAACTAATTTCCAACCCCTATGCCTAGACAGATCTGAATAGGAACCATGAATGTACGTATTTAACAGCAAAAATGTTCATGTCTTAGGTTTCTCGGGAATGTGACATTTTTATGAGTATAATGATAGAATTTAGAATTATCTCCTGAATGAATGTATAGTATCAGTATTTACCATTTGTTGCTGGTAAGTACCATATTCTTCACATTATAAGTGACATTTTGGATCCATTCCCCTTGATAACAAGGAACTAGAGTATTCTCACAGAGATTCTCAGGAATTATTTATTGAGGTATAATTAACATGTAACATTATGTTTCAGGTATACAACTTACTGATTCAATATTTGTATAGGTGTGGGAGTGGGACCTACAGGCTTCCAGTTAAGGAATGAATAAGTCACAGGGATAAAAGGTACAACAAAAGGAATATAGTCAATGGTTATCGAGATAGTGTTTTATGGTGACAGATGGTAGCTACACTTGTGGTGAGCACAGGTCAATGTATAAACTTGTCTGTCAAATCATTATGTTGTACATGTGAGACTAATGTAACATCGTAACATCGTGTGCCAACTATACTTCAATAAAAAAATCTATATACATTGCAAAATGATCACAGTAAGTCTAGTTACTATCTGTCACCATACAAAATTATACAAATGTTTTTCTTGTGATGAGAACTTTTGCAGTGTATTCTTTTAGCAACTTTCAAATATGCAATACGATATTACTGACTACTCACCATGATGTATATTACATCCCCATGACTTATTTATTCAGCAACTGAAACTTTGTACCTCCTGATCCCCTTCACTCATTTCACCCACCCCAACCCCCTCCTTTCTGGCAACCACCAAGCTGTTCTCTGTATCTATGTGAGTTTTGTTTTGTTTTGTTTTTCAGGAATTATTTTACATCACTCATATATGACTTATGGACAAAACATGTGCCATTTGCTCATGCAATGCCAATCGTTTCACTTTCTTTTCTTTTTTAATTTTATTTTTTATTTTTTAAAATTTACATCCAAATTAGCATATAGTGAAACAATGATTTCAGGAGTAGATTCCTTAGTGCCTGTTACCCATTTAGCCCATCCCCCCTCCCACAACCCCTCCCATAACCCTCAGTTTGTTCTCCATATTTATGAGTCTCTTCTGTTTTGTCCCCCTCCCTGTTTTTATATTATTTTTGTTTCCCTTCCCTTATGTTCATCTGTTCTGTCTCTTAAAGTTCTCATATGAGTGAAGTCATAGGATTTTCATCTTTCTCTGACTAATTTCACTTAGCATAATACCTTCCAGTTCCATCCACGTAGTTGCAAATGGCAAGATTTCATTCTTTTTGATTGCCGAGGTATACTCCATTGTTTATATATATACCATATCTTCTTTATCCATTCATCCATCGATGGACATTTGGGTTCTTTCCATACTTTGGCTATTGTTGATAGTGCTGCCATTAACATGGGGGTGCATGGGTCCCTTCGAAACAGCACACTCATATCCCATGGATAAATGCCCAGTAATGCAACTGCTGGGTCATAGGGTAGTTCTATTTTTAGTTTTCTGAGGAACCTCCATACTGTTTTCCAGAGTGGCAGCACCAGCTTGCATTGCCACCAACAATGCAAAAGAGATCCTTGTTCTCTCTGCATCCTCACCAACATCTGTTGTTGCCTGAGTTGTTAATGTTAGCCATTCTGACAGGTGTGAGGTGGTATCTCATTGTGGTTTTGATTTGTATTCCCCTGATGATGAGTAATGTTGAGCATTTTTTCATGTGTCGGTTGGCCATCTGGATGTCTAGGAGAAGTGTCTGTTCATGTCTTTTGCCCATTTCTTCACTGGATTATTTGTTTTTTGGGTGTTGAGTTTGAGAAGTTCTTTATAGATTTTGGATCCTAACCCTTTATCTGATATGTCGTTGACAAATATCTTCTCCCATTCTGTTGGTTGCCTTTTAGTTTTGCTGATTGTTTCCTTCACTGTGCAGAAGCTTTTTATTTTGATGAGGTCCCAATAGTTCATTTTTGCTTTTGTTTTCCTTGCCTCCAGAGACGTGTTGAGTGAG
Source organism: Panthera tigris (assembly GCF_018350195.1). Lineage (NCBI taxonomy): Eukaryota > Metazoa > Chordata > Mammalia > Carnivora > Felidae > Panthera > Panthera tigris. Next base: position 53,288,168 of record NC_056671.1, on the reverse strand, counting down.
AAGTTGCTGCAGCCAAGATCAAAGAGGTTTTGCCTGCTCTCTCCTCGAGGATTTTGATGGCTTCCTGTCTTACATTTAGGTCTTTCATCCATTTTGGGTTTATTTTTGTGTATGGTGTAAGAAAGTGGTCCAGCATCATTTTTCTGCATGTCGCTGTCCAGTTTTCCCAACACCACTTGCTGAAGAGACTGTATTTATTCCATTGGATATTCTTTCCTGCTTTGTCAAAGATTAGTTGGCCATATGTTTGTGGGGTCATTTCTGGGTTCTCTATTCTGTTCCATTGATCTGAGTGTCTGTTCTTGTGCCAGTACCATACTGTCTTGATGATTACAGCTTTGTAATACAGTTTGTAGTCTGGGATTGCGATGCCTCCTGCTTTGGTTTTCTTTGGTTTTCAAGATCGCTTTGGATATTCGGGGTCTTTTCTGGTTCCATAAAATTTTAGGATTATTTGTTCTAGCTCTGTGAAGAATGCTGGTGTTATGTTGATAGGGATTGTATTGAATATGTAGATTGCTTCAGGTAGTATTGACATTTTAACAATATTTGTTCTTACTATCCAGGAGCATGGAATCTTTTTCCATTTCTTTGTGTCTTTTTCAAGTTCCCTCATAAGCTTTCTATAGTTTTCAGTGTATAGATTTTTCACCTGTTTGGTTAGATTTATTCCTAGGTATTTTATGGTTTTTTGTGCAACTGTAAAGGCAATCGATTCCTTGATTTCTCTTTCTGTCGCTTCATTGTTGGTGTATAGGAATGCAACCAATTTCTGTGCATTGATTTTATATCCTGCAACTTTGCTGAATTCATGAGTCAATTCTAGCAGTTTTTTTGTGGGCTCTTTTGGGTTTTCCATATAGAGTATCATGTTATCTGCGAAGAGTGAAAGTTTGACCTCCTCCTGGCCGATGTGGATGCCTTTTATTTCTTTGTGTTGTCTGATTCCAGAGGCTAACACTTCCAATACTATGTTGAATAACAGTGGTGAGAGTGGACATCCCTGTCTTGTTCCTGACCTTAGGGGGAAAGCTCTCAGTTTTTCCCCATTGAGGATGATCTTAGCATTGGGTCGTTCATATATGGCTTTTATGATCTCGAGGTATGCTCCTTCTATCCCTACTTTCTTGAGGACTTTTATCAAGAAAGGATGCTGTATTTTGTCAAATGCTTTCTCTGCATCTATTGAGAGGATCATATGGTTCTTGTCCTTTTACTGATATAATGAATCATGTTAATTGTTTTGCGGATATTGAACCAGCCCTGCATCCCAGGTATAAATCCTGCTTGGTCGTGGTGAATAATTTTTTTAATGTATTGTTGGATCCGGTTGGCTAATATCTTGTTGAAGATTTTTGCATCCATGTTCATCAGGGAAATTGGTCTGTAGTTCTCCTTTTTATTTTTTATTTTTTATTTTATTTATTTTTTTATTTTTCTTTTTTTTCAACGTTTTTTTATTTATTTTTGGGACAGAGAGAGACAGAGCATGAACGGGGGAGGGGCAGAGAGAGAGGGAGACACAGAATCGGAAACAGGCTCCAGGCTCCGAGCCATCAGCCCAGAGCCTGACGCGGGGCTTGAACTCACGGACCGCGAGATCGAGACCTGGCTGAAGTCGGACGCTTAACCTGCGCCACCCAGGCGCCCCTGTAGTTCTCCTTTTTAGTGGGGTCTCTGTCTGGTTTTGGAATCAAGGTAATGCTGGCTTCATAGAAAGAGTTTGGAAGTTTTCCTTCCATTTCTATTTTTTGGAACAGTTTCAAGAGAATAGGTGTTAACTCTTCCTTAAGTGTTTGATAGAATTCCCCTAGAAAGCCATCTGGCCCTGGACTCTTGTGTTTTGGCAGATTTTTGATTACTAATTCGATTTCCTTACTGGGTATGGGTCTGTTCAAATTTTCTATTTCTTCCTGTTTCAGTTTTGGTAGTGTATGTGTTTCTAGGAATTTGTCCATTTCTTCCAGATTGCCCAATTTATTGGCATATAATTGCTCATAATATTCTCTTATTATTGGTTTTATTTCTGCCGTGTTGGTTGTGATCTCTCCTCTTTCATTCTTGATTTTATTTGTTTGGGTCCTTTCCTTTTTCTTTTTGATCAAACTTGCTAGTGGTTTATCAATTTTGTTAATTGTTTCAAAAAACCAGCTTCTGGTTTCATTGGTCTGTTCTGTTTTGTTGGTTTCAATAGCATTAATTTCTGCTCTAATCTTGATTATTTCCTGTCTTCTGCTGGTTTGGGGTTTTATTTGCTGTTCTTTTTTCAGCTCCTTAAGGCGTAAGGTTAGGATGTGTATCTGAGATTTTTCTTCCTTCTTTAGGAAGGCCTGGATTGCTGTATACTTTCCTCTTATGACTGCCTTTGCTGTGTCCCAGAGGTTTTGGGTTGTGGTGTTATCATTTTCATTGACTTCCATATACTTTTTAATTTCCTCTTTAACTTCTTGGTTAGCCCATTCATTCTTTATAGGATGTTCTTCAGTCTCCAAGTATTTGTTACCTTTCCAAATTTTTTCTTGTGGTTAATTTCGAGTTTCATAGCTTTGTGGTCTGAAAATATGCACAGTATGATCTCAATCTTTTTGTATTTACTTAGGGCTGATTTGTGTCCCAGTATGTGGTCTATTCTGGAGAACATTCCATGTGCACTGGAGAAGAATGTATATTCTGCTGCTTTAGTATTAAATGTTCTGATATATCTGTTAAGTCCACCTGGTCCAGTGTGTCATTCAAAGCCATTGTTTCCTTGTTGATTTTTTGATTAGATCTGTCCATTGTTGTGAGTGGGGTGTTGAAGTCTCCTACTATTATGGTATTACTATCGATGAGTTTCTTTATGTTTGTGATTAATTGATTGATATATTTGGGTGCTCCCACCTTTGGCACATAAATGTTTACAATTAGGTCTTCTTGGTGGATAGACCCCTTGATTATGATATAATGCCCTTCTGCATCTCTTGATACAGTCGTTATTTTAAAATCTAGATTGTCTGATATGAGTATGGCTACTCCGGCTTTCTTTTGTTGACCATTAACATGATAGATGGTTCTCCATCCCCTTATTTTAAATATGAAGGTGTCTCTTGTAAACAACATATAGATGGGTCTTGTTTTCTTATCCATTCTGTTACCCTATGTCTTTTGATTGGAGCATTGAGTCCATTGATGTTTAGAGTGATTACTGAAAGATATGAATTGATTGCCATTATGATGCTTGTAGAGTTGGCGTTTCTGGTGGTGTTCTCTGGTCCTTTCTAATCTTTGTTGCTTTTGGTATTTATTTATTTATATATATAAATATATATATATATATATATTTTTCATCTTTTCTCCCCTCAGAAAGTCCCCCTTAAAATTTCTTACAGGGCTGGTTTAGTGGTCATAAACTCCTTTAATTTTTGTTGGTCTGGGAAACTTTTTATCTCTCCTTCTATTTTGAATGACAGCCTTGCTGGACAAAGAATTCTTGGCTACATATTTTTCTGATTCAGCACACTGAATATGTCCCACCACTCCTTTCTGGCCTGCCACGTTTCTGTGGATAGGTCTGCTGCAAACCTGATCTGTCTTCCCTTGTAGGGTAAGGACTTTTTTTCCCTTGCTGCTTTCATGATTCTCTCCTTGCCTGAGTATTTTGTGCATTTGACTGTGATGTGCCTTGTTGATGGTTGGGTTTTTTTTAACCTAATGGGGGTCCTCTGTGCTTCCTGGATTTTGATGTCTGTGTCTTTCCCCAGGTTAGGAAAGTTTTCCGCTATGATTTGCTCACATAACCCTTCTACCCCTATTTCTCTCTCTTCCTCTTCTGGGACTCCTATGATTCTGATGTTTCTTTTTAATGAATCATTGATTTCTCTAATGCTTAAATCGTGCCCTTTTGCCTTACTCTCCCTCTTTTTTTCTGCTTCGTTATTCTCTGTACATTTGTCCTCTATATCGCTGATTCTCTGTTTTGCCTCGTCCATCCTTGCCGCCGTTGCATCCATCCGTGATTGTGGCTCAGTTATAGCATTTTTAATTTCATTCTGGCTATTTTTTACTTCTTTTATCTCTGCAGAAAGGGATTCTTACCTATTTTAAATTCCACCAATCGTTTCACTTTCTGAAGTGCCAGTGACCCAAACTCTATGTTTCACGGAAGCTCAAAGGTCTGTGGCAATGGAGCGTTGTTACACTGGAGCACACCCCAACACAACAGAAACTGGAAACTCAACACCAGACATCCAGGCAGCAGTCCTTTGATGACCTTTACCCCAGGCATCATTTTCTGCTGACCTGTTTTCCCAGTTTCCCATCATCTGGCCACCAAACCTCGCTCTCTCCCTTTTCCCATCTGCCTCCTGGAATGCAGTATTCATGTCTTATGTACTTATGGACTCCATAGGATGCAGCAGAAAACAATTCTTCTTCTTTTCCTTCCCTTCCCCAATACATGCACCAAAACCGGAGAATGGAATGAAATTCGGGCACCATACTGCTTTCAGTCAATGCCTGCCATTCACCTTAAATCTCAAGAACAGATTTAATTCCAACAATTAAAATTTCCAGGGTGCTTGGCTGGCTCAGTCAGTAGAGAATGTGGCTCTTGATCTCTGGGTTGGGAGTTCAAGCCCTACTTTGGATGCAGAGCTTACTTAAAATTAAAACAAAACAAAAGCTGTCTTGGTGAACATGGCCTTAAAAAAAATAATTAAAATTTCCAAGAACCTTATTTATTTAAGTTAAATTTTTTATTTTAATTCAAGTACAGTTAACATTCAGTGTTATATTAGTTCCAGGTGTACAATATATTGACTCAACAATGCTATTCCAAGCACTTTGATAACTAGCAGGCTGAATTTCACAAAGTTAAACCTTTGTTTCTCTACTAAGAAGCCTTAAAATGGGGAGGAACATGGCCAACTTGCCCTGTTTTCTATTGAGTCTTCCCTTCTGTCTTGGTATACCTGGCTGCCTCCGAGTCTTCCAGGATTTGGTGAGAGGTAGGAGACACAAGGGTTAAGGAAGGTCTCCCCTCACTGGTACTGTGGTCATTTGGCATTGATGTCCTCCCGGCTCTCTGCTCTCGGTAGCTGTTTAACACAGACCCTATCAGGGAATGTTTGTGTTTTTGGGAGAACTGCCATTGCTGGAGATCTCTCATCTAAAGTTCCTCGAATGTGGGCATACCTCCATGGGTGGTTGTTTATGGCTTGCTTCCTCCCTTGGGCTCCCACTTCCCTCTCTTGAACCCCTTTAATTACAGCTGCAGGTGGTCTGTCTCTTGACCATGGCCCACATCTGGTACTTCATGCCAACAAACTGCAAAGACGGACTGTTCCTAATGCAGCCACCTCTCTTGGCTCTTCTACCGGAGGAACAAGCCACAGTTTCTTGCATTTAGGCTTTTCCGTCCATGGGCCCGACACTCACTTCTCATCCCCACCGTCTCCATGAGACCCAGGTCAAACTGTCTGAGAAGTTCCACCAAGGCCCTCTAGACTTACCTCTTTTTACACTTTTGAGGTGGATGTCGAGTCAACTGGACTGTGAACCCTGCACAGGCTGTTTTGGTGCCTTACTTAGGAATATGGGAGTACTTTACACCTTTTGTGCTATTCTCAGAATTTGGGATACCAGTGAAAACGAAAACAGAAGGAGTCCCATTTAAAAATCCATTTCAGGGGCGCCTGGGTGGCTCAGTCGGTTGAGCGTCCGACTTCAGCTCAGGTCACGATCTCGCGGTCCGTGAGTTCGAGCCCTGCGTCGGGCTCTGGGCTGATGGCTCAGAGCCTGGAGCCTGCTTCCGATTCTGTGTCTCCCTCTCTCTCTGCCCCTCCCCCGTTCATGCTCTGTCTCTCTCTGTCTCAAAAATAAATAAACGTTAAAAAAAAAATTTTTTTTTTAAATAAAAAAATAAAAACCCATTTCATTCATCGTATGGGACAATTTAGGTTTCTGTGTGTCATTATTCTTGTATATTGGCCATTTCCAAAAGGTGATACAACCAAAATGACCTGGCAAAGTTTTTGACGTTGTTGTTCATAAAGAGTTTGGCTCTATTCATTTCTATTTCATTTCTCTTGACTTTTTTCAATTTTGTTCTCAATAACCTTGTATTTTCAGCAGTGTCTCATTTTTGTGCTGCTTCCAAAATAGACTTCACTTATATATTTTTATATACGTAAAAGTATATACATTTTTCTTCTTTCATGTCATTCTCATCTTGTTCTTGTGATCTTATATCTCTTGGCCTTGTGCTCATGTCGATCCTCGAGGGGATTGCTTCATTAAGTATTTATTTTCTAATTTGATGAGTAGATCTCTGGTCACCTTTTCTGTCTTCTCTATGGCAACCTTATTCAATACTTTTTATTGTTTTTCCTTTTTCCATATAGTATTTTTTATATATATTCTGGTCTGGTTTCTAAAGTCACCCTCAAAAGAAATGAGTTCCTTAACCAACCAGGTTGCAAGAGGTTTGTGTTTGTTTGATAATGCTGGCTTGCAATAATTTGGTGTGTGTGTTCCAATAATTTTCCTTATAATCGAGGGTTATATATATGAGTAATTTTAGCCTTTGCTAGTTTTTTGCCAACCACAATGAATAGCTGTAGAAGTTCCTTGTGAATATTTGCTTCACTCTGCCTCATTGAAAGATTTTTTTCTTACAAAAAAGGCTTATCCATGTATTTCTAGTCCCACCCTGCCTTCTCTGTTTTTCTCATGTTCAAACTCAAACTAGAGAGACTCTCATCTTGACTTTCACGGCAGAATACACTTCTGGTTGTTCTCCAATACCTTCCATGCTCCCTTTGATACTCCTTTTTAAGCTCCTTTGTCTTTATTCAACCATCAACAGTTGGGTCTAATTGTTTGTTGAAGGGTGGACTAGTTTTGGCAAAGCATGAGGTTTCAACTAAAAGGAGAGACTTGGGGCTCCTCGTGGCTCAGTCAGTTAAGCATCGACTTTGGCTCAGGTCATGATTTCACAGTTTGTGAGTTCAAGCCCCATGTCAGGCTCTGTGCTGACATCTCAGAGCCTGGAGCCTGCTTTGGATCCTCTGTCTCCCTCTCTCTCCCGCCCCCACTTGCTCTCTCTCTCTCTCAAAATAAGTAAATAAATATTAAAAAATTAACAAAAAAAAAGAGAGAGGCTTGATTCTACTCCTATTTTTATTTTCTGCACTTCCATGGAATCTTGGGTTAGTAATCATAAACAATTACAGGGAAAGTGACTTTTCTCCTGAATTTTTGGGATGCATAATTAAGCATTTAAAAATTAACAGTGCTCAGGACTAGATGAATTAATAAAGAGGACAACACAGAAATGGCTTTATGATAAAAAAAAATTCCAGAGTAACAAGGTGAAATAAATTTTTAAAATATTCTTACATAATAAATGAAAGGTAAGCCTGATGCCATTCTTTAGAAAGCTATTCCTCTGTTATAAAAAATAGAATTGTCAACTCAAGGAAAAGTAATTAAAATCTGGAACTGTTAGCCTAAAATGAATTGTAGTTTGGGGAGATGCAAAACTCCTTGATAAGTTTAATATTTTAAAAATTAGGACTGTCTTTCTAGTAAATTTTTTACACTTCATATTTCACATTAATGTATTGAATCAATCAGAAAATTGGATAATTGCAAGTCACTTATTATATGTAAAATAAATGATTACTGCTGATGTAATAATGTAATATAACTAATGTAACAATTCTTATGTTCTTATATATAGGAACTTGGGAGTGGCTATTTTATACAAACACTCAAGTGCCTATTATAGTTATTTTAAAATGTAAATTTAGATCTACCATATAGGAATTTGGAATTGGATACTTTTCACAAACACATTTGTCAGTTATAATTATTTTTATTTTTATTTATTAAAATTTTTTTAACGTTTATTCATTTTTGAGAGACAGAGAGACAGAGCACGAGCAGGGAAGGGGCAGAGAGAGGGAGACACAGAATCCGAAGCAGGGTCCAGGCTCTAGCTGTCAGCACAGAGCCCGATGTGGGGCTCAAACTCATGAACTGCGAGATCATGACCTGAGTCGAAGTCAGAGGCTCAACCGACTGAGCCACCCAGGTGCCCCAGTTATAATTATTTTTACATGTAAGCTTAGATACACCATTTGAACATGATGATTGATCATTTACAAATTTATATCTCCAACCAAAATTTCTCTCTGAACTTTAGCCCTGGACATTTAAACTCCGCATGTTCTAAGCTATCCCACCTTCCCCTGCCTTGATGCTGCTACCAACTTCCTTATCTCAGTTGACTGAAGTTCAGCCACACACCAAAGCCAAGACACAAGAGATTTGTCCCTAACTTCTTCCTCTCCCTCATCCTCCACAGCCAATAAATTGTCATGTCTTGTTAATACTATCACCAATCACATGAATTCGTCTACTTTTCTCCTTTTCTATTGCTACTTCCAGAGTCTGGGCTTCTGTGAGACTAGTCTGGTTTACTACAAGAGTTACCTAATGGGTTTAATCCTCATGTCATCCTTCATGCAATCTAGTTTCCAAATTACATCCAGAGTTTCCTTCTAAAGTGCAAATCTGATCAAGTTACTGGAAGTGTTATGTATAATGTCTGAGAAGTGTCCTTAAAGGGAGGGGATATGCCTTCCTTCTCTCATTATTCTGGTGGAAGGCCAGGATGTATGACTGGATGGCTGGGGCCGGAGAAGCCATCTTCAGCCATGAGGTAGAAGCCACGTATTGAGAATGGATCAACAAGTTAGAGAAGTCCATAGTTCTAATGACTGCAGCATCTACATAGTAGTCTACAAAAGAGTTTTGTGAAAAAGAAATAAACTTTATTTTTATTTAAGCCATTGGTATTTTTACTGAACATAACCCTAATAAAACTGTATAGCCATTGCCAGTCAGGCTGGTTTGGCATGCCATATTTTATTGTTTATGCCCAATTTCTAATACAGCAGTTAATTTGGTTGGGGTTAGCATTGTTCTTATTGACCAATTATTCCTCCAAATTCTCCATCTCCCATACTTATTTATTTACTTAAGTATTTTTTAAAAGATTTTCTAAATGTTTATTTATTTTGAGAGAGAGAGAGACAGAGAGTGAGCAGGGTAGGGGCAGAGAGAGAGGGAGACACAGAATCCAGAGCAGGCTCCAGGCTCTGAGCTGTCACCGCAGAGCCCGACGTGGGGTTAGAACCCACGAGTGAGACCATGTTGGACGCTCAACCGAGTGAGTCACCCAGGCACCCCTAAATGTGTTTTATTTATTTTGAGAGAGAGAGAGGGAGGGGCAGAGAGAGAGAGAGAGAGAGACAGAGAGAAACAGAGAGAGAATCCCAAGCAGGCTCCTCATTAACAGCACAGAGCCTGACTTGGGGGTCAATCTCACAAACTGCAAGATCATTACCTGAGCCAACATCAACAGTTGGACACTTAACCGACTGAGCCACCCAGGCGCCATCCCCATATTCAGTTTTTTAAAGTCTAGTCTTTGAGCAGGTTCATTCCACTATTAAGTCCATCCTGGCTTTGCTTGTCTGGATAGCTGCTGCTCTCACTTCTGGGGACACCTCTGGCCATTGGGCAAGTAACACACTTCTCTGGCTGCAGCTTCTTCCATGCTACTTGGCCCTTAGCTATACTAAGCTATAGCACTGGAACAAGAATTAACTGAAGGTTTGCTGGTAACAAGAACACCAATTAGGGGCATCTGGGTGGCTCAGTCGGTTAAGCATCTGACTTCAGCTCAGGTCACGATCACACAGTTGGTGGGTTCGAGCCTGGCATCAGGCTCTGTGCTGACAGCTCAGAGCCTGGAGCCTGATTCAGATTCTGTGTCTCCCTCTCTCTCTGCACCTCCCCTGCTTGTCCTCTCTTTCTCAAAAATAAATAAACATTAAAAAAAATTAAAATTAAAGCAAAACAAGACCACCAACTAGAATCTGTTTTCTAAACAGAGTAAAATTGCCCAGATGCTGAACAAAGTCCAGCCTTTACCAATGGATTTGTCTCAGTGGGTTTTTAACTGACTGTGGGGTAACTTAGATTCAAACTTCCGTTCATAAAATATTTATATCTTTTGTAACGGGCTTTAAGCAAACCCACCTGACCTTCACTGCAGACAGGGACATTAGCTTTGTTATCCTGAATGCAGGCTTCAAAGGCTGTTCACTATACAACTATTCTGGAGAAGATGGTCTGAAACAAAAGGCCCCTAATGCACATAAGACCTGCAGAAATACGAGACCCATGGAAAACTGTCTCCCAACAGAAGGCCGTTATGTCCCTTGGAGATACCACTGAACATGTAAGAAGCTTTCTTAAGTAACGTTAAGAGTAGTAAAACACTTCTAAAATGTACTCCACCTGGAAAATAATCCATAGCATATAATCTTAAAGAAAAAAGGAAGTGTTATATCAAGGAATTATTAGGATTGCTAGCCAAGATACTAGGAATATGGATAGCCTTGGAAACGATATTTGTAGCCTCTCACGTTACATCATAAAATATGTGTTAGCCATTTATTTCTTGGTATCACAGCTCGATTGATGATAATCAGAAATCCGTTGCAGATGAAGGCCATTGTTCTGTAGACTGTATGTTCTCAAATGACAGATAATGCAATTCCGGGGTTCCCAATGCTCACACAAACTTTTCCATTTGGGGAAGTTGACAGCTTACTATTTCCTTTTTCTTATTTCCTATTTTGGCTTTGTATGCATTCAAAATGTTCTATATTTAGGGGCGCCTGGGTGGCTCAGTCGGTTAAGCTTCCGACTTCAGCTCAGGTCACGATCTCACGGTCCGTGAGTTCGAGCCCCGCATCGGGCTCTGGGCTGATGGCTCAGAGCCTGGAGCCTGCTTCCGTTTCTGTGTCTCCCTCTCTCTCTGCCCCTCCCCCATTCGTGCTCTGTCTCTCTCAGTCTCAAAAATAAATAAACATTAAAAAAAAATTAAAAAAAAAATAAAAAACAAACAAAATGTTCTATATTTAGGTGACTCTTCCCCCATGTGAGATGGTGTGATATTATAGAGAATTTAAATTCTTGCAGCTAAAGTAGCTTTACCTTTAGTCGCTTATTTATAATGGAAATATCACAACTCTCATATTTTATAGTATTTTTAGTTCTTTCATTTTTTTCTGGAATGGAATAATATGATAGAAAAGATACAATTTTTTTCCTGTCGGTTCCTGAGACAAGCCCCAGTTCCACCTAATGGGGAAATTGACTGGTCATGGAATAGCACCAACCCAGTCTATGTGGGGTTTAGGGCTCTGTGCACACACTGCTCCAGGGACAGAGCAAAATGGCAAATGGAAAAGACCATGATTAGTCCAGAATTTGAATTTTCTTGTAGTTATCAAAACCTTTCCTCCCAGTAGTCTGGGACAGCTGTCAGGGTTACCTGGACATGTTTGAGACCATTGTGGCATGCAGATTTTTAGCTTCTATCTATAGAAAGATGCTTCTAGCACCAGGGAACAAAACTATGTTCGAAAGCTCATCCCAGAGATGTACAGAGGGCATAGAAACTCAGAATGTTTTTTATGACTATGTGTCTTTTCTGGATTGTTCCCTTCTTTCTGGTAGAACATCACATATGTCCCCAGGCAAATCATGGGAATTCTGGATGTTTCCTAAAACCCCATGTTTCAAAATTTATTTAAGTCATGTGGATTTGGCTGAGATTGAGGATTTTGATCCTATTAGGAAGCGGTAAAACCCAACAGATGTAGCAGAAATATTCTAAAGCAATTAGCTGGGACAGCAGAAGCTACAAAAGGGTAGTCATTATGCAAATACAGAGCCATCAAATGCCGGTCTTCCTCGCATAAATAATGTCAAAACCTGTTTCAGACCCAAAAGAAGGGAAGATGAATGCGTCATGTTTTCTTTCAGCACAATTCACCAGATTAAGACCCAGGCTGTCCTTGTTCCACCAGGCTGACAAATTTTGCTGAACAGCAAAGACCAGCAGCTGATTTCTGATGGAAATGATGTCCATTTCACATGCTGGTTTGCTCTCCTCCTCTCAGTATCTTTCTTCTTCTTCTTCTTCTTCTTTTTTTTTTTTATGAAATTTATTGTCAAATTGGTTTCCATACAACACCCAGTGCTCATCCCAACAGGTGCCCACCTCAATACCCATCACCCACCCACCCCTCCCTCCCACCCCCCATCAACCCTCAGTTTATTCTCAGTTTTTAAGAGTCTCTTATGGTTTGGCTCCCTCCCTCTCTAACTTTTTTTTTCCTTCCCTTCCCCCATGGTCTTCTGTTAAGTTTCTCAGGATCCAGTATCTTTCTTCTGAACTTTGATGGTTTTTTTCCCCCTTAAGTTACATGGTCAAGGAGACCCAAGAAAAAAGCAAGGAAAATCATCTTTGAAAAGCATAGTCCATTTCCTACCTATTTTACATCTTATGAACTACAATGCGTGTTTGCCGAGAAAGTGGATCCATTGTCTCCTCATTGCTCAATGGATCATGACCAATGGCTGTGATTCCTCTTTCTCCTTCTTCTCTCCCTAAGACCTGGACTGGTTTAGTGTTGAAAGAGAACTTTGGTTGCCTCCATTTTGACCTCAAGCTTTCCAGTGGGGTTCTTCTTTCCAGCTTGTCTCTTGGCTCAGGTGAAAGACGCTGAGGGGAAAGCATCCCCTGGTGGGAACTGAGACAGCCCCCTCAGCAGTCAGGACTGCCGGGAGCCCAGGACCCCGCTATGATTGAATCCAAGACCAGGATCGATTTGACCTTCACTTCCCACCTGCACGTACCCACCTACCTTTGCCCCACATTTTCCTTATAGAACCCTGGAAGTATTTTTGGCACTTTGGAGTGAGTCTTTGAGGTGCTAGTCTGCTGTCTTCCTGGTATTGGCCTCACTGAAATGAGTTCCTTTCTTATTTTCCAAAATTCCTTTCTCTGCTTTTGGCTTTTGTCAGAGGTGAGTGGCCGAATCTGGTCTATTTGGGACCCCCGGGGTCAGGGGCTCAGGCACTCCTGCGCCCCAGCTTACAGTGTTATCTCTCCTGAAGACTCTTTGGCTAAAAGAGGAAAGAAACGTGTTGTACACCTGAAACTAACATGACACTGTGCATCAACTACACTTCAATTAATAAAATAAAGTGGAAACAGGGACAATCATGTACTTCATATTATTTTGAAATGTTATATTGTTACCTAAACTATTTTATACAATCGTTTATAACAACAACAACAACCAAAGAGGCAAGAAACAGGTGCTGTAATTCTGTAGTTCAGTTATTGCCTGAAATGAAAAAGCCCCAAGACCAAGAGTGCTTGTATCACAAAGGGTGAAGGGAGAGAACAACATTGTGAGGTTGCTGTGTATTCCCCACAATGATCCAGGCACAGCACCAGGAAGAACTGAGCCCAACTGGAAGGAATGCAAGGGGAAGGATCCAGAAGCAAGCAGGAAAGAGAGACGACAAGCCGAAGCTTGAGAAGAAAGGGCAGATCTGGTGAGACAAGCATCGATTTTGGACCAAAGGTCCTAGAAGGGAAGTTTCTGTGACTTGGAATCTGAAGATGGGTTTTCCCACCAGTTCTGGCACTAGGGGCCCCAAGAAGGGTCCAGGGCCGTCTCTGCCGCCCTCACAGGGAATGGCAACAGAGAAGCCGCAAATGAAATCCTCTGTGAGCTGTAAAGCAGAAGGCAAATAAGTATGAGGTCTCAAGAACGTTACAGATAAATTGAGGCACATTAAACATTTTAAGAACTTAAATTTGAGCAAAACTGATTGGAATCAGGTAGTGCTGCACTGGGAGTGGTAGGAGCGGTCCACTGACAGGAGCCAAGGGAAAGGAAGCAAAGGGACGGGATTATTTGAATGCTACTGCTCAGAGCTCACATTGGGATTGGCTGTCCCTAGTGATCTGATTTTGTAACTCTGAGGCATTCACAGGGTTCCATTTTGGTTTGCTCACAGGCGGTCGGCCATCAGAGCCACCTCAGTCCAGGGGCCTCCTTGTCTAACTTAACAGGAGTCACAGGCGGAAGAGGGCGTCCCACCTAGAATTGGGGAGACTGCTTTCCTCTGCAATCCCTTCTTGTTTTTTCCAGCCTGCATCCCGGATATTCTGTAAGCCGTAGCTTCCAGAAAAGTACTTTCTGATGACTGAGTCCCTCAGAGCCAATGTTTCTTCTTCCCGCCTGAGCCCTGAAGCAACCCTTCTCATCACCGATCCCCATTTCTTCCTTTCCACGCAGACAGCATCGTCTGCTCACCTGTTCTGCCTTCCGTGCATCCACGGTAGTGAGAACGTTGGTTTCCTTTTGTTTCCAGCCAATTGTCAGTTGCCTCCTGCTTGTCTTCCAGCCTGGGAGGAAGCACAACCTCTAACAGAACTCTTGAATGAATCACGTCTGCTATGTTGTGGTTTACTGGTTTAACACTCAGAGGGCAATATGTATCTCCTTAAAATGCATTAGGGGCTGTTTCACAGTCACGGCCATATATATGGCATTGTCAGAGGCGGGACTTCGGGAAGAAAGGTGGGTTTTGGACTTTGTCAAACTTGTCTGTTTGATTGCTGTTCTGAGTCATGGAGCCCACACCACATTGTAGTGCGCGGGGCTTTCCCTACAAAGACGGTACATGTTTCTTCTGTCAGTCATCCTGAGGTAGGACGGGATGGATTCGGGGACATCCTCTGGGGCGGTTGGGTCTGGACTCGTGAGGTGCCTAGGGGTGCCCGGGGTCCCCACCGGGGGGTGGAGCGCGTCCCTCTGCATGGCGGTGTGTTGCAGTCTGCTCAGGACTTCTCGGGGTAGGTTAATAGCAGTTGCACAGTAGTTGTCCCATTTTCTGACTCCTACCTTACTAAAAAGGAATAAAAGCCACCGTCTGGTCTCAGCTGTCCTCTGGGCAATTAGTGGCCTCAGCACACTCCAGGTGAGGACAAGGCAGGAGCATCAGAGTGGTCATCATGGGGACAGCTGACCCCAACAGAGGGCTAGGTTGCAAGGCTCACTGGAAGAAACAGGGACCTGTGCTACACTTCTCCTGAGGCAGGTCCTCGGAAAGGCTGGAAAGAGGCGGAAGGCCCTTGGAAGGAAATAGGCCCGTGGGTGATAGCGTCCCAGTAAGTCGAATGGACAAAGGGGATGTAAGCTCGCTGTGGGGCGTGTGCCACTGGCGACGTGAATTACAGCAATTCTTTAAATATTCCCCACTTCCCTTTCTTCTAAAACTATGCTCGCCAAGTGGCCTTCAAATAAGGATTCAGCTTCCCAAACAGTTGCCAGCAGGAGAGAATATACTGGCAGCGGCCAGTCGTTCAGTGGTTCAGCAAGCTTTGTTTTGCTTCGTTAATCAGTATGACTCTTCCTGTCCACAAAGCAACCTTCTGGGAGTTTGGCACATGTCCGTTAGTCCTTAAATGATTACCTAGTGCTCCCAAGAACAACATCAGATTCGGGGGCCTGCAGAGCTGAGGGTGAGGTCTTAGGCTATAGTCTCTGCAGTAGTTTGCTAGAGCTGCGGTAGAGTCCCACAGACGGGGTGGAGTCAACGATAGGAATGTGTTTTCTCACAATAAACAGAAATTTATATTCTAAAAGAAAAATTTTAAGTTTATTTATTTTTGAGAGAGAGCGAGTGGGAGGGGGGACGGGAAGAGCAGGAGAGAAGGAATCTCAAGCAGGCTCCATGCTCTTAGCACAGAGCCCGATGTGGGGCTCAAACTCATGACCCGAGCCGAAATCAAGAGTCAGACACTTAATTCTGGTGCCACCAGAAATTTATCTTCTAAAGGGGAGTCTAAGGTCAAGGTTTTATCAAGTTTGGTTTTTCCTGAGGCTGCGTTCCTTGGCTTGCGGAGGGCGCTCTTCTTGCTGTGTCCTCATGTGGACTTTTCTCTGTCCACCCATCACTGGCATCTCTTCCTCTTCTCGTAAGGATGCAAGTCATTTTGGGTTAGGGCCCCATCCGTATAACCTCATTTAACCTTAATTACCTTTTTAAAAGCCCTATCTCCAGAGGTCACCTTGGGTGTTAGGGCTTCAATGCAAATTTGGGGGGACAGAGTTCAGTCCACAATATCCTCCCTCCTTTCTCCCCTGATCCCAACACTACCGCTCTGTGAGGCCCAAAGATCCAACTGCTCTCCCCAGGTGACTTTTCTATTGACCCCTCTCCACCAACCTCATCACCTCCCCATACTTTCCTTATTGTTGCTATTGACTATCATGAATGGCCCTCCACAGGTTGACTCTCACCCCTGGATTCCTCTCCCTCTTCTTCCTGCTGTCACCCTGGGTGACTTCAGTGGGTGTGCGGCTCAGCACCCTGAACTCACATCTTTACAAGCTCCCCCATTCGACCTGTGTGCTCACGCCAACCCACTGAACTATTCTCTTCCCAGAATTCTCAGCTTGTAGACCTACACTGGTTCCACCCGACTCACTTTGTAGGCCCTCAACCTTAAAAATGTTCTACTAAAGTCCAGTTTTCTTCTCCAACACCAGGAGGCTTCTAGGAAACAATTTAAAAGTCTTTAGTACAACAATCAATCCTTAGTCGGCCAGCTCATTTGGGCATCAGTGGAAATCTATCTGACCTTCCTCTCTGTCTGGTTTCTTGCAGCAGCTCTGACAAACTACCTTGTTCTTCTTAGGCCTCCAAATATGAACGCACATTCCCCATTCCCCACACATCTCATGTATTAGTTCACTTAAATCTAATTCTCCTAACACCCCTGTGAGGTAGATACTATTATTCATCTCTGCCCTCCATTGAATAGATGGAGATTAAGGCACAGAGAAGTTATAGAACCTGCTTATGGTTTCCACAGCTACTAAGTACTAGACCTAGATACTAGACAGAAGGCAAGCATCCTGTCTGCAGAACCTCTGAGCCACTCTGTGATATTGCTTCCAGGATGCTTAGGCTTTCACCAAGGTCCTTACCCTTTCAGAGAGAAAGTGAAGGAATAAATGGCATTGTGTTCTTGTCTTCCACATACTTAATCCTAATCTTTCTCTCTAGGCTCAGAGAGAGAAATGCTTTTTTCTTTTATTTTTTTTTCAAGTTTATTTATTTATTTTTGAGAGACAGAGAGTGACAGAGCATGAGTAGGGGAGGGACACAGAGAGAGAGAGAGAGAGAGAGAGAGAATCTGAAGCAGGCTCCAGGCTCTGAGCTATCAGCATAGAGCCCCATGTGGGGTTCGAACTCACCAAGTGCAAGATCATGACCTGAGCCGAGGTCGGACACTTAACCAACTGAGCCACCCAGGTGCCCCGAGAGATGCTTTTTCTCTTGTCCCAGGTAAATTCTTCCACCTGAGCTGTAAGTCATATGCCTTCCTCTGAGACCTGCTTCTCTCAGTTTTTCCCTGCCTTCAAATTCTTCCTCTCATTGGCTCTTTCCAGCTTTGGAAGTCCCCAGAGCCCAATTGTGTCAGCACCCGTCCAGTTGAGTAAGCTCACGATAGCTGATGTATCACCCAGCCCTGAAAAGTGGCATCCCAATGTATCCATATACAGTGACAAGCACCACTTCCAAGGGAGCCAAGTAGTCATTACTGTTCCTTTGAGACAAAGCTCAAATCTCATCTCTTCCATGAGGCTTTTTCTGCTTTGTTGTTTAGCTCTCCTTGGCACTTACCATATGCTACTATGCATTGTTATTGTCTTATGTATTACTGTCCTGTGAC
The DNA here is from genome assembly GCF_018350195.1 of Panthera tigris. Taxonomy (NCBI): domain Eukaryota; kingdom Metazoa; phylum Chordata; class Mammalia; order Carnivora; family Felidae; genus Panthera; species Panthera tigris. Next base: position 53,270,500 of record NC_056671.1, on the reverse strand, counting down.
AACTAAAGTAGACACAAGGTCCCTTGAGAACAGAGATTATATCCAAGCTTACTTTATTTGCCTGGCCTAGCACTTTGCACATAAGGAATTCACTTGATTCTTGAGGCACTTTTTTCATCCAACACAAATTTATTAGCTGCTACTATGTGCCAGACATTGTTCTGGGAGTGAGTAGTGTATAAAACAATGAATCCGATCAAATAGAGCCTACGTTCTAGTGGAAGGAGATGAACAATTAGGAAATGTATGTCAGGTTATAATATGAACTATAAAGAAAAATAATGCAGAAGACAGTGTTAGGGACTTGAGAGGGGGTGCATTATTTTACAGGAAGGGGTCAGAGACAGCTCTGATAAGGTGATATTTGATGGAGACCCAGGTGAGGTGAGGGAACAGAGGCCTGGCTTTATCAGCACGAATGTTTATGAAGCTGTTGGCTCTGGATATGACACCACTAACCAGCCACGTAATTTTTCCCCTAATATCTTACTACAAAAAAAAAAAATAAACACTTGGAAAAGCTGAAAGAATTTTACAATGAGCACCAAATACCACCACCTACACTCTACCGTAAGCATTTTCCTTTACGGCGCATCTCTCTGCACATCCTCTATTCGTCCATCAAGTCATTTAATTAATTTATTTATTTTTGAGCATTTCAGAGTACATTGAAGACTTTAGAATACTTTGCCCTAAATACTTCCGTATACATACGTTCAATTTTTTTTTAGTTTATTTTTCCTGAAAGTAAAATGAAATGCACAAATGTTATGTGTACATTTGCTGATTTTTGACAAATGCATATATTCACAGAACCCAAATTTTGATCAAGATATAGAATATTACCACCACCCCATGTGGCGTCCCATCAACCCCTGTACCCCCTCCCTAGGTGACCACTGTTGCGCCCCTCCCCCCAAATAGACTACTTTGGCCTGTTCTAGAATGTCATATAAATGGAATCACACAGTATGTGCTCTTTCATGCAAGGCTTTTGTCATAATGTTTTTGAGATATGTCCATGTTGTTGCACGTGTTAGTGGCTTTACTATAAATGAAACTGTAGTCCAGTGGGCCTCAGGAGACATTTAACAATGTCTGGAGACATTTCTAGTTGTCACAGCTGGTTTTGGGGGGACGGGTGGGATTGCTGCAAGCATTTAGTGGTTAGAGGCCAGGTATGCTTTTAAACATTTTATCGTGCAGAGGACAGCTCGCTCCCCACTCCTTACTAAAAAGAATCATCCAACTCCAATGTCAATAGTTGGGACGTTGAGAAACCCTGCTTTGGCCAGATATAAAATATCATTTGTCCTTCCATCCAATCAATGTCTTCTGTCAGCCATCAATGATCAACTAAGGCATTAAATACGGATCTTCGTTTAGTTAATCTTCTTGGGTGTTTTGTTTTACATTTTAAAAAGGGCATTTTTTTTTTTAATTTTTTAAAATGTTTTTATTTTTGAGACAGAGACAGAGCATGAGCAGGGGAGGGGTAGAGAGAGAGGGAGACACAGAATCCGAAGATGGCTCCAGGCTCTGAGCTGGCAGCACAGAGCCTGACAGAGGGCTCGAACTCACGGACTGTGAGATCATGACCTGAGCTGAAGTTGGACACCCAACCGACTGAGCCACCCAGGCGCCCCAAAAAGGGCATTGTTTTAGCCAAAATAGTTTTTCTTTAGTAGTGGAAAATTAATTCATCAATAGCAGACCCATGTAGGAGAAAATTTGGGTATGACTCTTTCCTGGGATTCATCAAATCTTAATGCATTCAGACTTCTTGAAAAACCTAGCCTGTGTCCAAACCACACTAGCTTCTGGGAATGACCAGAGAAAACGCAAGATTAGAAAATTTCACTTTCTTTTATTTTTGAATATCCTTATGAGTGTGGGGAGTGACTAAGTGGCCACCTGATTAGAGAAGGGTTTGGATGTTTCCGGGTTTTATTTGTTCCCTTTCAGAGCCATAATTCAAGAACAGATATAAGCCAGGGGTGCGAGGAAGTGGCAGGTACTTTGAGATATTCTGTTTTATTTTCCAAACAAAAGTCATTGACTGAAACAAAGAAGATGAGATTCACAGAAGTGTATTGTAAAGATGTTACATTAAGTGTCTCATAAATTTAATGGCTATTGTTTTGAACTACCTGATAGATTTTCTGGTGTTGAGACTGCCATGAGGCTGAATTTCTCGTGTCAAAGAGAGCCGTGCTTAGCATTCAGATAGCTCCCTGGTACCACTGAAAGTGGAATAAACACGCAGAGAACATTTGTCTCAAAAGCCAGCTGCCAGGGGCACCTGGGTGGCTCATGCGGTTAAGGTTCCAGCTCTTGATTTCAGCTCAGGTCATGATCTCAGGGTTGTAGGATGGAGCCCTGTGCTGAGAGCACGGAGCCTGCTTGGGCTTCCTTCTCTCACTCCCTCTCTCTCTCTGCCCCTCCCCTCCTCTCAAAATAAATAAAATAAACTTAAAAAAAAAAAGCCAGCAGTCATGAAGCTCTCCATTTATGATTTACTATTGTCATCTGTGTTGAGTTTTTTTATTTTAATAATTTTATCTATTTGGGCTAATTATTTTAAATATTAAAGAGTAATACTAATGGATAGAAAAGCCTTTTTTGTAAGTTAAAATTTTTGTTTTTATTTCTTTGACTGTTCTTGTGTTAGAAATACAATGCAATTTGGCCTTTGCTAATCAGTAATTTTTAATTAGTTGTAATTTTAATTTCAATTTACTTTACACTTTTTTACATTAATATACATTACAGTATTTATAAACAAGTAATATAATGTTATATGAGATACAGAGAACAAATCAAATTAAAACTTAGCTATCAGGGGTGCCTGGGTGGCTCAGTCAGTTAAGTGTCCAACTTCGGCTCAGATCATGATCTCACAGTTTGTGAGTTTGAGCCCCGCGTTGGGCTCTGTGCTGACAGTATAGAGCCGGCTTCAGATCCCCTGTCTCCCTCTCTCTCTGCGCCTCCCCCACTCACACTCTATGTCTCTCTCTCTCTCTCTCAAAACTAAATAAACATTAAAAAAATACTTAGCTAATACTGGGGATCCTGGCTGGCTCATTTGAAAGAACATACGATTCTTGCTCTCAGGATCTTGAGTTTGAGCCCCACACTGGGTGTGGAGATTACTAAAATAAACAGACTTAAAAAAAAATAACCCCCTGAAAAAAACTTCACTAGCATTATCTATCTAACGCACTCACATTGTTAAAAAATAACTTTTTAAAAAACGTTTCTTTATAAGTCAAAGTTCTGTCCGCTGGTGCTCTTCCTTCTCTCTTTTCCAGTGCCTCTTTCCCTGGTAGTGTCTTGAGAAACTACCAACAAGACCCAGAGGATCAGCTACTCTTCGCTGACCTTTGCCTTATGACTTAGTTGAGGTGCTGTTAATCTCCGTAGGCCAAATATATTCTTTTTTGTTACAATTAGTTGGTCCAAGTGATATTTTCCTCACAGATTCTTTAAAAAACGCCGTTACTGGTCATAAGTTCCAGGTGAGAATGTTGTCTCTCTATCACACAATAGTGTTGTACTTGTATGCTAGGGCTGCTGGAATAAAGGATCACGAACAATGTGGCTCAAAAACTAAAATCTGTTGTCTCACAATTCTGGAGGCTAGTAATCTGAAATCGAGGCGTTGGCAAGGTTAGTTCTTTCTGAGGGCTGTGAGAAGAATCTGTTTTTGGCTTTCCTCCTTGGTTTGTAGATGGCTGTCTTCATGTCACATGGCCTCTCCGTGTGTGTGTGTGTGTGTGTGTGTGTGTGTGTGTGTGTGTGTGTGTGTATCTAGCTGACTTCAAATTTCTCCCTTTAAAAAAAATTTTTTTTAACGTTTATTTTTGAGACAGAGAGAGACAGAGCATGAACGGGGGAGGGGCAGAGAGAGAGGGAGACACAGAATCGGAAGCAGGCTCCAGACTCTGAGCCATCAGCCCAGGGCCCAACGCGGGGCTCGAACTCACGGTCCGTGAGATTGTGACCTGAGCTGAAGTCGGACGCTTAACCGACTGAGCCACTCAGCCGCCCCCAAATTTCTCCTTTTTATAAAGACACTAGCCGTACTGAATTAGAGGCCAACCTAATGACATCATTTTAACTTGATTACCTCTGTAAAGACCCTATCTACAAAGCTGACTTTCTGAGTTACTGGGGTTAAGATTTCAACATATGAATGGAGCAGACACAATTCAACTGATAACAAGTGTTAGTTTCTAAACTTCCTGAGAACTCTTACAGAGCCCAACACCTGTTCATACCTGAAAAGTTTATGTTTAGAGGCACCTGGGTGACTCAGTCAGTTGAGCTTCGGACTCTTGATTTCAGCTCAGGCCATGATTCCACAGTTTGTGAGAGTGAGCCCTTCTGTTGGGCTCAGTGCTGACAGCACAGAGTCTGATTGGGATTCTCTCTCTCCCTGCCCCTTCCCTGCTCTCTGTCTTTCTCAAAATAAACTTAAAAAGAAGTTTATGTTTAAAGTGTACAATTGATAAATTTTTGACTCTGACATATGTCTACAGAAGCCATGAAACTATCACCAGAATCAAGATAATGAACATATCTTTTCCCCCTTCCACCAAGATTTCCCCAGGCCCCTTTGTCAATTCTCCTTTCTGTTCCTCCTCAACCCATCCATCCCCAAGACAACCACTGATCTGCTTTCTGTCATCATAACTAGTTTGCATTTCCTATAATTTTTTAAAACTTTATTATTTTTTTAAACGTTTATTTATTTTTGAAAGAGAGACAGAGCATGAGCAGGGAAGGGGCAGAGAGAGATGGAGACACAGAATCCGAAGCAGGCTCCAGGCTCTGAGCCGGCAGGACAGAGCCTGACACAGGGTTTGAACTCACGGGCCCCTGAGATCATGGCCTGAACTGACTGAGTCACTCAGGCACCCCTGCATTCTTATACTTTTATACACATGGAATCATAAGTATGTGTTCTTTTTTGTCCGGCTTCTTTCACTCAGCAGAATTATATTGAGATTCATCCATGTTGTCGTCTGTATCAATAGTGCATTTCTTCTTATTGCTGAATAGTATTCTGATTTTTGGATATACTATAGTTTACCCATTTACCTGTAGATGGACATTTAAGTCCTTTCCGGATTTTGGCTATTATAATGCACATATCTAATTAGCTATGAACTTTTGTGTATAAGTCTTTCTATGGGCATATGTTTTCATTTCTTTCGGTAAAATGCCTAGGAGGAGAGTGGCTGGATCACATAATAGTATAAGTTTAACCACTTAAGAAACTACCAAAGGGTCTTCCAAAGTATCTGCACCATTTTATATTGCCACCAGCAGTGGATGAAAGGTCCAGTTTCTCCACATCCTCACCAACACTTAGTATGGTCAGTTTTTTAAATTTAGCCATTCTGATTGGTGTGGTGTAGTGACTCATCATGGATTTCAGTTGTATCTCCTTCATAAATAATGACATCCAGCATCTTTTCTGGTGCCTTTTGGTCATTCATTTAGAAAAAACTGGTGATGAAACAAAATTTCCTAGACAAATCTAATCCTGAGTTTATGTCAAAATTCATAAACTTGCTAGGGGCAAAGGAGCCAGTAAAGTTCAAAAGAGAGAGAGCGAGAGAGAGAGAAAATGGAAATAGAGGTATTAAATAGATGGGAAAGAGAATGAATACACAAGGAGCTAATGTTTTTTCAAGTGAAAAATAGTTTGCAGTTTTATTTCACATCATGACCCTGTCAGTGGTTCCCCAAAATGTCTGTGACAATGTGTTTCCAGATGCCAGATATGCTGCCTGCCAGACAAGAAAGAAAAGCCATCTCCAAGCAAATGAGGAAGATACATCTGTGCTGCTAATCCCTGGAATAACAAAATGTCACCCCCACCAGAGGTGCTGGTTAGTCCAATCCACCTGAAAAGGTGAACTGGGGTCAGCCAGAGAGCAGACGGATGTGGGGCACTGAGGAATGCAGTTGAATGTTAAACAGGCTATTGCCCGTAATGATTTTCTTCATCCAGGAGCCAAACAAAGATGCAGAATACACAGTTCTTCCATTTCCTAGTTTGGGGACTATTTTCTTCCCTTTGATGCCATCAAAGAGCATGGGAGAGTTTACTTGTTTTAAATAAAGTGTGGATTATCTGAGGAAGGATGCCTCCTCTGAAGAGAGAATGGCGGAAGAATGAGGCAGGTGAACAACAGGTCAAGGTAGCAAAAGGATTTAAAAAAAATTTTTTTTAATGTTTATTTACTTTTGAGAGAGAGAGAGAGAGAGAGAGCACAAGTGGGAGAGGGGTGGAAAGAGAGAGAGAGAGAGAGAGAGAGAGAGAGAGAGAGAGAGAGAGAGACAGAATCTGTAGCAGGCTCCAGACTCTGAGCTGTCAGCACAGAGCCTGACGTGGGGCTCAAATTCATGAACTGTGAGATCATGACCTGAGCTGAAGTCAGACACTTAACCGACTGAGCCACCCAGGTGCCTGGGTAGTGAGAGGAATTTTAAGAACAAGTTTTGTTTAATTGTTAGGTTTTGGAATTACTGTCTTGTCAATACCTCTGTCGACTCCAAATGTCAGTAAACTCTTAGACATACGAATGCCCTGTTTGTTTGTGTGTGTGTGTGTGTGTGTGTGTGTGTGTGTGTGTGTCTAAACCAGGGGCAAGAAGCTGAATTTGACATGTAGACTGGCACACAGGAGATATCTTTGAGATTCACAAGTCCTGAAAGAACAGGAACCATGAGCCAGAATTGCCCATGAGAATATATGCCCTGGAGAATTTGCAGGAACACATGGAGACCATTAGACCTCTCACAATTGTGGGAAAGCAGATTTCAGCTAATTTTGTCTAAATCTTTGAAAGTAGAGTGACATTTGGATTTTATGATTGTTGTGCTATGATAGTTTTATATTAGTGTCAATTCTTAGTGTAATAAGAATTTTTTAATATATTTTTTTTTGAGAGAGAGAGAGATTGCACCTGTGCATTTGTACATGAGAGAGCAGGGAGAGGGCAGAGAGAGAGGGGGACAGAGGATCTGAAGCAGCTGTCAGCACAGAGCCCGATGCAGAGCTTGAACTCACGAACCATGAGATCATGAGCTGAAGCTGGACACTTAATCAACTGAGCCACCAAGGTGTCTTATAAGTATTTTTTTTAATGTAAACTCTAATCCAATGCGGGGCTTGAACTCATGATCCTGAGATCAAGAATTGCATGCTCTACTGACTGGGCCAGCCAGGCACCCTAATTGACCCTCGCCTTGCCCTCCAGAGCATACTGCAGGATGTGATAATCCTGATTATCAGCAGATTTCTCAAGTCAACCTATTCACTCTTCAGGGGCACCGGTGATGGGATGGAGTGGAGGAATTGGAATTTGAGCAACACAAGCCGAGGCATACTCTGCAACCCTCAGCCCTGCAGAACTGTCAGTTGTGGGTTTTGTCACCTCAGATCAGGTCCCCTCTGTGGTCTCTATGCTAGGTAGACACTGATATAGCTCTCATCCTTCCAGACCTTCCAGTGGGTAACTAGGAAATATATTTCTTTCACGCACACACCATGCTCCCAAGGACAAACAGATTCTCACAGATATGTCAGTATGAATCCATACACCTTCTCCTATCTGCAAAATACCCAGAATGTTGGCTCCAGCCCACAATAGAGTCATGAAAGAGTAAGCAATGGAGGTTATGTCCCTTTGTTCTACTTGCTATTTTCAGACTCTGCCTTGGACTATATTCAAGAGAAAAGCATCTAGTTATGCTCACTCGTAAGCTCATCAAACGCCCAGGAGATGTTCTAAAATGAAAGGGTGTTTTTGTTTTTCTATTTTGGGGGGTTTTGTCAAATGCTCATGCAATTTTTAGGGTAAGCTCTGTAAAAGCAAGAAAGCTGGGGTGGACGTCTATTAACGTCAGGCCCCCACATGTGTGAGAGAGGGCTTGATTTTCATCTTCATGTTGCAAAGTAATTTTAAGGAAATGCAGTTGTTTCTGAAACCAATTTTCTTTTCTTTTCTTTTTTAGTTTGTTTTTAGAGGGAGAGAGAGAGTGGGGGGGGGGTGGGTAGAGAGACAGAGGGAGAGAGAAAATCCTAAGCAGGCTCAACACCGTCAGTGCAGAGCCCAGCTCGGGGCTCAAACTCACCAGCCGTGAAATCATGACCTGAGTCATAATCAAGAGTCAGACGCTTAAACCACTGAGCCACCCAGGCACCCCTGAAACCAACTTTCAGTTCCACATCATGAAAACTCAGCCACTGTGGCTAAGAAAATGGTCAGGTTTTCATTCTGGTCTGCATTCCTCTTTTTGACTCTACTAATATTTTTCTGTTTCTCACATCATCCTTCCCTACTCTCAGCTACACTAATTTATCACTTTCTTGTATTAGGTCTCTCCATGACAGAGGTAAACAGTCCACTATCCATAACTCCAAAGTCCAAAACACTCTTAAAACAAAACCCATCTGGCAACAAAACTGCCCTATCCTGACCTAACGTGACTGCACAACCGTGCTTGAGCACAGGGGAGGGTCTGTACATGCCTTGCCAGTTAGTGCAAAGAGCAATAATAATTCACGGTGCAAGTTTTAATGTGTTTTAATATGAGACATTGCTATGGATCCTGCTAGGAATGTTCTATATTAGTTGGGTTTTCACTGTATTCCTTTGTAAAATCTGAAAAATTCTGAATCCTGAAACTCAACTACCCCCAGGGTTTCAAATAAGAGATTATGGATTTGTATTTGCAGTCAGTTCTTAGCCTTGACATCTGCAAACACTAATATTTACTTTAGGAGTTGAATCTTTATCTTATTTTTACCTAGAAGTCTTTGCTTCTTTCCAATACGCTTTTCAAAATTCTAGTTATCCGCTTTCTTAACTACTCAAGGAGGCTCAAGGTCACAGTCTTCTTGTGCCTGTGCTAACTTTTTCTTCTATTTCTAAGTCTCATTATGTCTTTGTGGGAAAGAATAACTTTCATCAGGATCTGAAGTGTGAACAGGGTTTCCCATTCTACAGATCTAAATGTGTCCCTGTAACACCGTCAACCCATTCTCCTAGAGGAGGGGCTGAGAGGTTCACCCTTTCACATTCACAAAGATGTCATTTTCCCAAATTGGGATTCTATTAAAAATGCAAATATTTCTGAGCAGCTGCGTGGTCCATTTGGTTGAGTGAGCACTGACTCTTAATTTTGGCTCAGGTCATGATCTCACTGTTCATGAGATTGAGCCCTGCATCAAGCTCCGTGCTAACAGTGCAGAGTCTGCTTGGGATTCTCTCTCTCTCCCTCTCTGTGCCCCAACCCTGCTCATGTGCTCTCTCTCTCTTTCTCTGAAAATAAATAAATAAACATTTTTTTAAAAAATGTAAATATTTTCAAGTGTCCATTGGCTGATGAATGGCTAAAGATGATGTGGTATATATACACAATGGAATATTATTCAGCCATAAAAAGAATGAAATTTTGCCATTTGCAGCAACGTGAATGGAGCTAGAGAGTATAATGCTAATCAAAACAAGTCGGTTGGAAAGACAAACACCAGGTGATTTCACTCACGTAGAATTTAAGAAAGAAAGAACCAAACAAATGTCAAAGGAGGAAAAAAGAGAGAGAGAAATCAAGAAACAGACTCCCAGTTGTAGAGAACAAACTGGTTACCAGAGGGGGGGTAGGTGGGAGGACGGGTGAAATAGGTGATGGGGATTAAGGAGTGCACTTGTGATGAGCACTGGGTGATGTGTGGAATTATACTGAAATTTAAAATTCAAAAAATTTAAATATTGACAATCCTAAGGATGGATGACCAGGAAATCCAGTTTGAGAGAGATTATTAGTGCTTCAAATAAAATATTGCACCATTGGTGACTTTGTTTAGCTTTGAAATTAATTAAAAACATGTTTTCTAAAAGTTTATTTTTGAGAGAGAGCAGGGGAGGGGCAGAGAGCGCAGGAGAGAGAGAATCCCAAGCAGGCTCTGCACCAGCAGCACTGAGCCTGATGTGGGGCTCAAACTCATGTACCGTGAGATCATTGCCTGAGCTGAAACCAAGAGTTGGACGCTTAACTGACTGACCCACCCAGGAATCCCCAAAAAACATGGTTTTAATTAAATAAATGCCAAGCTGAAGCTATGCTGATGAAGGGGAGTAGAAAATGCCACCCCAAAATTTGCCACTTTGGCATATTAATTATTTTAAATTAAAGTTCCCTGAGAAACAACTTATGTAAGAAGGACAGTCTGACTCTCCTCTGTCCCCCTGAAAGCAGGAAATAAATCTCCCATGTGAAGGCATTCTTTACCTCTTTACCAAGAGGGTAAAGGCATCCTTATCACCAGAGATAGGGACTTCAAGGCTGAGAAGGCTGTATAAACAAACCTTGTTACTTCCTCATTAATTTGCTACCACAAGTCCAAACTTCTTTGTCTTGTCAGTTCTTCATAAATGTATTGTTTCGTTGTCCAAAAGGTGTAAAGCTGCTGTCTTGTGTCACATTAAAAAAGATAGCACAGGGGCGCCTGGGTGGCTCAGTCGGTTAAGTGGCCGACTTCGGCTCAGGTCATGATCTCGCGGTCCGTGGGTTTGAGCCCCGCGTCGGGCTCTGTGCTGACAGCTCAGAGCCTGGAGCCTGTTTCGGATTCTGTGTCTCCCTCTCTCTGACCCTCCCCCGTTCATGCTCTGTCTCTCTCTGTCTCAAAAATAAACGTTAAAAAAAATTTTTTTTTAAAAAGATAGTACAATGAGAAAGCATAATGCTTCTAGAAGTCATGAAGTGTATTCATCAGTTTGTCAATGTAAAGAATGCTAATAGAATGGGGCATCTGCGTGGCTTAGTCAGTTGAGCGTCTGACTCTCGGTTTTGGCTCAAATCATGATCTCATGGTTCATGGGTTTGAGCCCTATGTCAGGCTCTGTGCCAACAGCATGAAGTCTGCTTGGGATTCTCTCTCTCTCTCTCTCTCTGCTCTCCCCCTTCACGTGTTCTCATTCTCTCTCTCAAAATTAAAATACAGAAAGTTTATTAGAAAAAAAAAGAATGCTAGTATAATAATTCACAAAGGTGATTTTATTAAGGCACAGGGACAGGACCCGTGGGCAGGAAGAGCTGCACTGGGGTTGTGCAGAGTGACTGCTTACATACTGTGGAGTTTGGGGAGGTAAAGTCAAGAGGAAGTTTCTTAAAGGGATTTCCATATGCTAAGGAGGATTTATAGATTACTAGAGGCCTAGCTATTGTCAAGCTAAGGTGGTTTTTCCCTCTAGCGAAGCATTATCATTAAGATACTAGGGAGTTCCTGATTAGACTGTTGAGATATTTGTAAACTGATGGTGACTATCAGTTTAACCATTTGTTTCCTGTCCTTTCCTTTGTCCTTGGGCAGCCAGGAATGCCTGCAAAATATCACACCCCCCCCTTAGAGGGGGATGGTTGTGCTAGCGTGTGCTTGGCCCTCAGCTTGCCTTATGGTCCATTATCAGTTTTCACTAGAAAGTAAGATTTCTAAGGTTTAAGAATTTTAATTAATATATATAATTAAAGCTACTAGGAATAATAAGGGAAACAACTCTGTATGCAAAGAAATAAAAGGTATTTTTCACTAATAAAAGGCTTGAGGTATGGAAATGCATTTTTGTTAAGGGAAAAGAAAGTAATTTTGTCCCATCCTTCAGGAAGGGAAGGATAAAAATAAAGGACAAATTATGGAAACAGAAAGTTGGGAGAAGAGACAGAGGGAGAAAATTTCACCTTGTATAATTGAGCTGGCTAGAGTTGACCGGTTACCATCAAGGTTTTAGAAATAAGCTTTAAGATCAGTAGTGGTACTTGTGTAAAACCAGAACTTAATTCCCTTTCATTTGTTGAAAGGACAAAGTTTTCTTGGACTATTCATGTGCTCCTGATAAGAGATTATGAAAGGTTTTTCTTTGCCTTTTATGTAATCTGCCTAGAAAATGAAGATTCTATGTTTCAGCAAAATAATTTTCTGTGCTTGCTCTTTATCAGGTCTTTGATTACTTAGGAAGACCGAGTCTTCTCTATTTAAAGAGCTAAGGTGTTTTGGGCCCCCCCTCCCAACTATGTAACTTTCTGTATTTTCCTGGAAGTCTTTGTCACTTTGGTTAAATGGATAACTAAGTATTGTTTCACAGTGACCTATGATCCTATCGAATCGAATGGTTTCAAACCTTGTTGATATTTTTGACAAACTTCCCCAAATCAAAGTCTAATATTTTTGACCTGGAAGTATCCTTAATTGTGCAGACCACAGGTAGTTTCATGTGGCTGGGGCAGGGAGTGCCTTTGGAGAAGAGTTGGCAGGTAGGCCCAAGGGTAATAAGATGTCAGATCATGAGGGACCTTTATCCTTCAGGTGGAAAATCATTTAAACATTTAAATAGGGGTGAGGCGCCTGGATGGCTCAGTCCAACTTCGGCTCAGGTCATGATTTCACAGTTCGAGGGTTTGAGCCCTGCATCAGGCTCTGTGCTGACTGCTTGCTCAGAGCCTGGAGCCTGCTTCAGATTCTGTGTCTCCTTCTCTCTCTGCCCCTCCCCCGCTCACTCTTTGTCTCACTCTGTTTCTCAAAAATAAATAAATGCAAAAAAAAAATTAAAATTTTAAATAGGGGGAAAATGTGGTCAGATTCCTTAATAAGATGATTGCTTTGGCTCCAGTGAGGAGGATAGATTGAGAAGGGGCAATGTTATCACACTCATGGGGCTGTGAGAATTTCTCTTTAATAAATGCTAGAGGGGCAGCTGGTTGCTCAGTCATGTAAACATCTGACTTCCGCTCAGGTCATGATCTCACAGCTTGTGAGTTTGAGCCCCGCAGACAGCTCTGTGCTGACAGCTCAGAGCCTGGAGCCTGCTTCAGATTCTGTGTCTCCCTCTGCCTTTGTCCCTCTGCTCGTGCCTGTCCCTCTGTCTCTCTCAAAAAAATAAACATTAAAAAAAATTTTTTTAAGAAAATAAATGCTAGAAAAGTCATTTTGTTTTTCACAACATTCCAATTGCCAAATACTTCAACAGAGGGTTATGGTAAGGAGCGCCTGGGTGGCTCAGTCGGTTAAGCGTCCGACTTCAGCTCAGATCTTGACCTCACAGTCTGTGAGTTCAAGCCCCGTGTCAGGCTCTGTGCTGACAGCTCAGAGCCTGGAGCCTGCTTCGGATTCTGTGTCTCCCTCCCTCTCTCCCTTCCCTGCTCACGCTCTGTCGCTCTGTCTCGAAAATAAATAAAAACATTAAAAAAAAAAAAAAAAGAAGGGTTACAGTAAAAGCGAGAAATCCCTATTAACATTAGGGAACAATCAAAGCAAAACAAAAGAAAACAAAATATATTCTTCTAGCCCAAACAGTGCTACTATTTGTACACAGAAATTTAATTTCTAATGAAAGTCAATGCTACAAAAATCACACATTTTCATTGAAGGATGACTTAGGGTGACTTGCAAGCTTTATTGCTTTTATTTTTAATTTTAAAATAGTTTTCTGTAAATGCTTTATTTAAGTTTTTTTTTTGTCCCTCATATTCAATATGATGGTTTTTCTCATGTGTTACATTTCCCACCAGGCTTATTGAGGTAAAATGACAAGTAAAACTGTCAGATATTTAAAGCAGACAATGTGGTGGTTTGATACACAGATACGCTGTGAGAAGATTTCTCCCATGAAATTAATGAACACATCCTTCACCTCACATATTTATTTTTTGGTGAGTACATTTAAGTTCTACTGTCATCACATTTCAATTAAGCAATGCAATGTTATTTATACATTAGATCCTCAGACTTTATCCATCTTGTAACTGAAAGCTTGTGCTCTTTTATGAACCTCTACCTATCCTCCCCCCCTGCCCCTAGCCCCTGGCAACCACTGTCTTACTCTCTTTTTCTATGATTTCCCATTGCCTGTATTTCTCTGTCCTTGAAGAGTTAGGTTTTAGTCCCAGAAAGAGGTGAGGCTCATGTGACTATTCTAGGGACAATGGCATGACCCTAAGGCAAGCATCAAGCTTCAACACATTGTGTGATAAATAATTATTAAGTGTACTGGGCACCAACAATGGAAGATGGTTCATTCTTTTTTCTCTAAGTTCATTAAGAGATGAACATTGTTAGGGATCATTATATTTTTCAAGAAACCTGCAGTGTCATTTCAACTGCATGTCAATTTAAGTTGTTAGGGTCCGAAATTACAGCAGTGTACCCAAGAAAGAATTAACATCTAACACTCTGGCTCCATATTCTCCTCCTCTGTGCCCCTGAATGATAAAATGCCAGAGGGCAATTATTGTGGGATCTAATAATGAACTTCATTTGTAATGGAGAAATTTCTCAATGACAGATATGTTGCGGTCGATCTTGATGATGATTTTGGAGGTTTATAAGCCGTGAAAAGTACTTTGGAAATAGTATCGACTTACTTTAGATAAAAATATACTTCTCTTCCTGCCTGTGCATACAGAATATATGCTATATTTGCAAAATTGAACTATGGTATGAAATGCTGTATAATATGTTTTTATTATAAGAGAACAGACTGTTTGCTCTTCTCAGTCACTTACTGACAGAATTTGTATCTTGTCAGCAGATGAAGTGAAATTGATAAAATGTGCTTCAATCATACAATCCAAATCAGTGTAGGAGAGACTACTAGGTTCCATCCGTCTTATTATACAGATAACTCTGCCAAGACTAAGCAAAGCAGTGAAGAAATTTGGGGGAGAATGCAGATCAGAAAATATTAATTCAAGGACATAGTGGGAAGGCTTTTGCAGAAGGAAATGTTGGGGGGATAGGTGCACACGAGGGCAGAAAATATAGCAATCTTGCAACTGGGCAATTTCTGTGTGCTAAAAGAAATAAGCGGAGAAGAAGCAGAGAAGGCCACTCACTACTCAAGGGAAATAAGACATCACGTCCTACAGGGAGTTTGCATGGAATGGGGGTGCAAGTCTGAAAAGTAAAGGGGCAGCCAGGGTGATGGAGACATTGGATCAGCACCCGGAAGCTGCTGGACCAGAGTGGGAGGCCCACAAGAGCACAGGGCTCCCCACGGTGACAACGCCCAAGCCAAGTCCTTTGCAATGAGCTATCAGTGACACAGCCTTCTGTAGCAAGGGCCAGCTTGAATTCCCATGCTCCACCAGCCTTTTCTCCCTTGAAAATGTCCCTTTCAACTCCTGCAACCAGATATACCCAATCCCATGGCTCAATTTGTGCCCCAAAGAGTGGCAGAAATGCCATCTGGAATTATTCCTTGAGCTACAGATGGTTTTGATAGAGCAGTGGAGTCCAAACCTCGTGGGTGAAGAGATTTTAGTGTGATCCAGGGAAGAAAAAGTCAGTAAAATCCCAACCTTTTAGGTCACCAGGTAATCTGCAGACTATCAATCCTCACCCTAGCCCCGAGCCCCAAACCAGTGCTGATTTGTATCTCTGGGGCGGGCTGGGGGGGATCAGTGATGAAGTGAGGAATGAGGTGCCTCCTGATGGAATTAGGGAAGGAGCTACAGATACTAATGGGTCAGAAAAGGGAATAGGGGCCACAGCTGGGATAGGACTGATCCTACTTTGTTGAAGATTAGGTATGGACTGGGGCCAGGAATGCTTGGTAAAGTTCTGTACTTAGCACAGAGCAATGTTTTTAAAATGATTTTATGTTTTATGACCCTTGATTTGGCAAAATGGCAAAATGTATCCTTTGTCAAAATATCTGCAGCCAAGTCACATTTTGGGAGCAAACCATGTGGTGATTTCAAGAAGAACTGAAAGAGGGAAAAGGCAGACTCACTAGAAATCTCTAGATGTGGGGGTGCCTGGGTGGTTCAGTTGGTGTCCAACTGAGTGTTGGACAAAGTGTCCAGCGAAGCGTCCAACTTTGGCTCAGGTCATGATCTCTCAGTTCATGGGCTTAAGCCCTGCATGGAGCTCTGCACTGAGAGCATGGAGTTACTTGGGATTCTCTCCCTCTCTCTCTGCCCCTCCCCCACTTGCACATTTGCTCTGTTTCTCAAAATAAATAAACATTTATATGTATAATATATATATACATATATATTATATATATAAGAGACATGGAAACCAAATCTGATGACTCCCAGTGTGGGTCCAGGGCTCAGTTGGATCATTTAACAATACAGAAATTCTGATTCAGATGCCTTGGAAGAGCCTTGCTGGTGGTCCTGATAGATACTCAAGTTTAGGAGCCATTTACCAGCAGCTCAGAGGTCTACACCCTAGCTTCATGTTAAAATCACCAGATGAACTTAAGATGAATGCGGCTGTCCAAACTCCACCTTATAACAGTTCAATCAGAATTTGCGGGAGAGGCTCAGGCATGGGTATTTAAGAAAATCTCCCAGGTAATTTTCATATGTAAGCAAGATTGAGAACAATTGCTCTAGACCTTACCATGGTTGTTCTATTTCAGACTTGATGCTCTCAGAGCCTAGGCAAGAAGGAAGGAGAGGCATCCTCCAAAACAATCATCTGGCTAATGATAATCTAGAGTAAAATATCTGGCATTTATTACTATTATTTTTGGGAAGAACATGAAACAGATTGGAAAAAAAAAAGTGGCCGAATACCTAATTCAAAATATCAGGGTTGTGACATCTAGTGTTGGATTTAAATGCTTACTCAGAATTTCAATGATCTCCCCTCCCCACCTTGGCTAATATTATTTAAGGTAAAGTACAAAGAAATAATTTCCAGTGGTCTTTTAATCCAGAGTCTTCAGGGCTATAAAGTAGATGATTTGGTGATTGGGAAGGGGAGGCAGGGGGTTGGTGAGAGGGGGTGTGCCGACTCAAGAAATACAATTAATTCTTCTAGTAAATTTGAAAAACAAAACCAAAAACCAAAACAGAAACAGAAATAGTTAACTGAGGCTTACAGAACAACATCAACAAATAATCCCCAAATAATTATCTGGTGTGCTGAGTTGGAGTGGGTCTTCCTATATTCCTGTCTGATGCTAAATCTAGAGCTTTCTCACCTACTGCCCTGATGGGAGGTGTAAGCACTCATCTCTGCAAAAGGACAGCATCCCAGCCTGCCTCATAGGCCAGGCGCGGCAGACCAGAGCTTTTTGGCCTGTAGGCCTGCCTCCACAGCGGGCTCAGGCCTCTCCCTGATACAGTCATGGCTGACTGTTCGTGGCTCACCAGTGAACTGAAGGAGAAATGGAGAACCTTCAGGAAGACTGAGAAAGAACCACACATGATCCCATTCTTTGCCTCCACCAATTCCAAACAGGTAAGTCCCTCCTAAGCAGGGGGTTAGAGGCAGGAGCAGAGGCTGGAAATCTTCAGTACCTTTCTTTCCTCTTTAAGGAAAGGAGAGCAGCATGAAAACACATTTCCTTTCCCCCAACTGCATTTTGATATATTTCTGAGCAAAAAGTGTCATTTCTGCAAATTAATCTCCTTTAAATTTAAATGATGAGAAAAAATAAATAAACTCACACTCTTTTTGTGCTTTCCTGGACTCTCAAAAAGCTGCTGCAAATAGTAGAAATGGGTATAGAAAGTATACAATATGAGGCCTTAATGAGAATGTATTTTATTAAATTTAAGATTCCTATAATGGTGGAGAAGGCAATTTGAGAATAAAAGTGCAGGAGGGATCAGCACCATGTCAAGTAGGATGTGGGTTCCCTATTACAGAGAAAGAGTGAGGGTTGCATGGAGGTCACAACCTGCAGTTAGAAGTTTCAAACTTCCAGTGGTCTTTATTTTTAATGATGATTGTTTGACTTTATGATCAGTAGATACTCCATTTGACTTAATTTGTAAGAGAGATAAGCCATAATGAAATAATTTGGATCTTAATTTTTTTATGCTGAGGAACAGAACATTTTGCTAATTCTATAATCATATCAACAAACAAATGAGTGTTTATTCAATTTGTTACAAAATTTGGGATCTCACTCGAGCAGCTGGCTGTCTTCGTTTGCCAAATTAATTGTAACGAATGATCTAGGTTCCTAGGTAAATGAATTTGAAAAAATCTGGGATTCAAAAGGCTTGTGACTAAGATTATTATTATACTAAGATAATTATTAGGTTACCCTGTTTCAGGTACCCGGGAAACCCCATTTGGGTCCCAGAGCTCTTTTAACAGATGCCACTTTATAAGGAGACCTCTTTTTGGTCATTATTCACCTCCTAAAATTAGCCGGATGAAGCAATTTGAGTATATGATAGCAGTTTGAATTTGAGGGCCAATGCCACATTTGACAAGCAAACATGGGACTGAATTTTCAGTTCCTAGTTTTAAAGGTGTGGAAGGTCTGGCATGTCCTGGCAGCTCAGGTCCCGAATGCCTGGCCCGTCCACTTCTGATCATATTCAGCAGTTCCCATAAATAAAGAAAGCCTAAAATCTTCCTTTTGGGACCAAACTTACTACCAATTTCAAATCTGCCTGTTCCACGGCCTTTCACTAGGATGTGCTGAGACAGTCTGCCCTCAGGAGCTCATCCATCTGAGTTCCAGGTTTGAGGATATAAACCTTTCCCAGGTGGTCTGCAGCAGGCCTTCGAACCCAAGGCCTCACGATGCCTTCCAGATAGCAGCCACTCCTTCCAGAAATTCTCAAGGTGTATGAACAATGGCACGTCAAGATTTCTTTCCTGTTCTGGTCAGTAATTAGTTCTCTGAGATGAGAACAAATCACTAGCAATGAAACTATTCCATCAGGAGACTTCTAAAAACTGCTGTCTGGGGGGAAATGGCAGTGTTAATAAATGATGAAATAAACATCTTCCCCATGACTACTGAAAATCCTCTGAAGAAGCAATAACAGAGCAGAAAATTATACCATGGTTAAAGCTAACGAAGTCCTCAACGGCAGACAATAAACCACAAAGAAGATCTAGATGAAGCACAATCTGAACTAAAATGAAAGAAAACTCCAGACAGTAAAGGGAGGTAATACTGAAGTCCCAGCTAATTCCTTGAAGCTTAGGGGGCAAGGCTGGATGCCTGGATAAGTTTTGGCAAAGAGAGACAGGAAATCCCCTGAAGTTTTGTTTTTCTCCCTTCTCTTTCCCTTTCCTCCCTCCCTTCCTCCCTCCCTCTCTCTCTTTCTCTCTTTTTCTTTTTCTTCCTTCCTTCCTTCCTTTCTTTCTTTCTTTCTTTCTTTCTTTCTTTCTTTCTTTCTTTCTTTCTTTCTTTTCTTTCTTTCTTTCTTTCTTTCTTTCTTTCTTTCTTTCTTTTTCTTTCTCTCTCTCTCTTTCTTTCTTTCTTCCTTTCTCTCTCTCTCTCTCTTTCTTTCTTTCTTCCTTCATTCCTTCCACACTAGCGTTTATTAAGATGTGCCTCAATACAGGCACTGGGGCTTGCCCATGGTGCTCTTGATATATCATATTTAAAAAAAACCTTTTTTCCTCTGAAATTTTCTTCATGACAGAATGCCAAGAGTAGCGGAGCTAGAAGATAAACATTTTTTTCCCAGTTTTATTGCGGTATAATTGACAAGTAAAATTGTAATAGATTTAATTAATGTATACAACATGATTTGATCTATGTATATACCGTGAAAGGATTTAGAGAGTAAATTTGTCCAGCAGACGATGTTGGAAGTAAAAAGGGCTTCTCAGGCCAGGCCAATTTTTTCTTTTCCTTTAAACCAATGAAGCAGTCAGAAACAAATGCCCAAAGACTTCAGGAATGCCAATCCTTGTCAATAGCCCACAGAGAACCCTTGGGGCGGCCCTCTGCAGGGGACAGCTGGTGTGAGAAGAGAAGGGAACAGGGAAATACTGATCTATATAACATCTGAGCAAGCCCCCACTGGTTGCCAACACCCCTGGACCTCTTTCGGTGGTTCTCAAAATCTGTGGCACATGGGAATCATCTGGAGAAATTGTTTAAAATACACGTTCCTGGGGCGCCTGGGTGGCTCAGTCGGTTAAGCGGCCGACTTCGGCTCAGGTCATGATCTCACGGTCCGTGAGTTCGAGCCCCGCGTTGGGCTCTGTGCTGACCGCTCAGAGCCTGGAGCCTGTTTCAGATTCTGTGTCTCCCTCTCTCTGACCCTCCCCCGTTCATGCTCTGTCTCTCTCTGTCTCAAAAATAAATAAACGTTAAAAAAAAAATTAAAAAATAAATAAATGAATAAATAAATAAAATACACGTTCCTGGTCCCATCCCAAGAGGATCTTGACCCATAGTGAAGCCTTAGCTTTTTTTTTTTTTTTAACCTAGGATCTGATGTTCACCAGCCACATTTGGGAAACACTTGGCTGTTTATTCATTAAAATGGAAATCCCTGGAAAACAATGAGATATTTGAGGAGGACTAGCAATCAGAGGAGATGAAACTAGACAATTAGAGCCAATGGCCACCAAAGAACCAGTTGAGTCTAGAAAATGAACAACCTCAAAACATGAGAAAGTATGTTGTAAAAGACAGGGAATGGAGAATGAGAGGTGAACGAATTTGTTCAAGGTCATAATGCTTGTGAGTGCTGCAAGCAGAATTCCAACCAGACTTAGGAGTCTGTTCTAACCACTGCTGTGTTCTTTGTGCTCCACTGTACTTGGAAGAGGTCAGTTAGAGTCTAACAAGCCTGACCAAGAAGAGAGAAGATGTGGTATTACGAATAGCAAATGTATCTGTTAATTCCTTAAAATATTTATTGTGTGTCTCCTATGTGCCATGTTGGGCACTTGGGTTTCAGCGGCGAAAACAGGGAAAAATTCCTCACCCTTCTGAGTCTCATGTTCTAGGTGGAGAAGCAAAAAATAAGCAAAGGAACAAATAAATATATATTTCAGGCAGATACGTGTTTCAGAGAAAAATAAAGCAGAGTGAGGGGGTTACATGGGAGGCTATTTTAATTTTTTTTTTTTTTTTTGAGAGAGAGAGAGAGAGAGAGAGAGAGAGAGAGAGAGAATGCACACAAGCAGGGGAGGGGCAGAGAGAGGGAGAGAGACAGAATCCCAAGCAGGCTCCATGCTGTCAGCGGAGAGCCCGATGCAGGGTTTGAACCCACGAACTGTGAGATCATGACCTGAGCTGAAATCAAGAGACAGACACTTAACTGACTGAGCCACCCAGGCACCCCATGTACTATTATTAGTGGGGCTCCGTGATGAGTATGGAGCCTGTTTGGAATTCTGTCTCTCCCTCTTTCTCTGCCCTTCCCTCACTCACGTGTTTGCTCTCTCTCTTCTCTCTCAAAATAAATAAACTTAAAAGATAATAGTACATAACCGGGGCAACAGCATTATGATGATGATGATGATGATGATAATGATTATTTCTGATGAGGAAGTTGTTTCAGGGTTCCGTATCTCCTCACTCTCCTCTGTGGGAATACAGTCCATTCTGGTGCTGCCACTTTGTAGGGTCTTAGCAGCAGCAGCAGCAGTGAGGTTTCTTGGGTTCTTGTGACATCAGAGGGAGTCCTGAGTGGTTAAAGAGGGCTCTAGTGATCCAAGGGGTAGTAGGGAATCTCAGAAGAGTCCCAAGAATGATCAGGAGGGGGCACAGATTCCAGTTGCCCTCCGCAGTGAAAGAAACGGAAAGTATAAGTGATGAGAATGCTAGAAGCAGAGAAGCTGGAATCACCAAAATCCAGCAGAGACGGGAGGAGACATCCAGTCAGTACTGCTCTGTTGTCGACGCTAGGGGACACCATTGTCATGGGAGATGTGCTCCTCACACAGAATTCACTACACACGGGGTGGCGGGGACCTGTTTTCAGTAGGAAATTGGAGCAGGTGAACTCCCAAATGGGACACTGATGTCCAGGTAAGAGATGCTTATATGTCAGGCATTTGTAAGTCAAAAACTGCCTTGCAAACTTTTATTTATATATTTCAAAATTCTCCATATATTCCTATATATGCACACACACACACATATATGTACTAGGGGATATAGTAGGATTATTTGGCCTCATGCTTTTTCATAGACCAGGTTATGTCATGTCAAGTAATAGTTTCTCTCCAAAAGTACATTTTGGAGCCATCATTCTGGTTACATTGCAGACGAATGCAGAGGAAGGCAAGACTGGAGACAGGAAGAATAATTAGGAAGGGACTGAAACAATGACATTCAGGCCTGATACAGGGCAGGAGAATCTGACAATATTTAGGTAATAAAATTGAACAGACTTGAGACATTTGATATGAAGGCAAGGAGGGAGAAGAGCATAAGATGTTTATGGGCTCCTGGTTAAGCAGGTGATACTGAACACTGATGAAGGAACAGTTTCGGAGGAACAATGGTGGGCTCACTCTTAGGCA
The DNA here is from genome assembly GCF_018350195.1 of Panthera tigris. Classification (NCBI taxonomy): domain Eukaryota; kingdom Metazoa; phylum Chordata; class Mammalia; order Carnivora; family Felidae; genus Panthera; species Panthera tigris. The sequence continues at coordinate 53,248,227 of NC_056671.1, read as the reverse complement.
ATCTGAATTCAATGCAACGAGGGATTATCCATATGGAAAGATCTAGCAAGCCTGGAGCTTAGTGCAAAGTGCAGAGTTGGAGACAGTCATCCAGTAGAGTGCAAGGAACCAGTGCTAAGAGTATATGGAGGACACGGTGTGTAGGAAAGAACCTTGAAGATCAGCAGATTTAATGGTCGGATAGAGGAGAAGACCCAGTGACAGTTTATGTTTTGGAAAATCAAAGGATTTGTCTTTCACCGGATTTACAAAGTACCTAAACCAATCTATCTGCTCCTGGCTACTTAATACTGTTCAATGATGGTTGTACAATGAACATAAAATAAGTTGCTTCTTTTCTTTTAAACCCTTACCGCAATATGTCCTTATGTAATAATTAGTGAGGAGTTTGACATTAATCAAAACAAGACTAAATAAACAGTACTTGGTGACCTCTTAGGGAAGACTTTTAAAAGTTGTGAATATTTGCATTGACATAAAACTTTTTATTGCACAACAACAAACTTATTCGAGCCAATTTCATGGTTTCAGTTGACCTTATTAACATTGTCAAACTTTTTGTATTTTGAAATTGTCAATAATGAGAATGCCATCATTGTCTAATCAGAAAAAAAACATTTTAGTTTTTTTAAAAAATTAGTTGGAAGCAAATATGAAAACTATTGACAGGAACTGTGTGGTGGCAGAAATATGTGTTTGTCATATTGTTAGATTACATATTTAAATTTCAAAAAAAAAAAGTTTAAAATTGGTTTATTTTTCCAAATTTAATTATTCAATTACAGTCTGCAGTGAGAATATGGGGTGTGCCAGAATTTCAAATCCAACACCATGGGTATTATGCAATTCATTTATATGTCAAAGGCTACCCTTATGAATATAAATGAATAATGATTCTACAATTTTATTTTCTAGTTTTATATCTTTGACCAAAATCGAATAATAAAGAAGTATCAGTGTTTCATTAGTGACTGAAGACCTTCCCTCCATTCTGTTTTAATACGTATGAGTCGTTCCTAAGAGATTTCAGGAGAGCTGTGGTTCATTCAAGTCCTGACTCTTCCTACTGAAATAGCCACTGAATTCCAGTGTTGTGGAAATCACTGCTGCCAGCTGAAATGGAGGCTTATAGCCAGGGGAAAACCATCCTGGGAGCACCCTTCCCTGTGCTGATGATGGAGGCTGGCTGATGAGGGGTTCACCACTGTCATGGCAAGTTCTCAAAATAGCCTCTAGAGGGCAGAGAAATCACAAGCCCGCGAGAAATTCTGTGTTGCTAGTTACCCAGGATTCTGCATCCTTTCTTTAAAAATATTATGTGCTGTGCCCTTTTGTTTCAAATTGATTTGTTTTCATGATACATGGTACCAAATTTCAGAGTTATAGAAGGGGTATTGTTATTCCCCAGAAACAGCCAATAGAACTCAATATTATCAATTCCTTATACACTAAAACCTTGGATTGTGAGTAACTTGTTCTGCGAGTGTTCCACAAGACGAGCAAACATTTCTAATAAATTTTAACTTGATAAACAAGTGGTGTCTTGCAATATTCATAGTTCGTGATGCTGAACATCACATGATCACAACTGAGCCAATGGTTCTTGAAATTTGCTTTGATATACAAATGCTTTGGATTACAAGCATGTTTCCAGAATGAATTATGCTCGCAAACCCAGGTTTTACTGTATATCCTTCCAGAGACCACGTGTGTGAATATTACCCTCCTTCTTCCCTCCTTTTATATAAATGGTGGCATCCGCACATCCTATTCTGTGCCTTCACTTTTTTCAATTAATATTATCTTGGACAAAAATTCAATGCAAGAATGCAGAGAGCTTTCTTGTTTATGACTGCAAATTATTCTAGCTATGGGTGTGCCATAATCTTTCAAGTGATACTTTGGTAAAGGGCATTTAGTTGTTTCTGCAGTAGTACAGAAACTTGTACATGCATAATTTCACTTGTGCGTTGATTACATCTGTAGGTTAAAAACGGCATTGCCTCATGCAGTTATGGGGACTGGCAAGTTTGAAGTCTTACGGCAGGCCGGCAGGAACTCAGGTGATAGGTGGTGGTAGTTTTGAGTTTGAAATCTGTAGAGCATCTAGCAGGCTGGGAAGTCAGGAAGGATTAAAAAAATTATATGCTTAATTTATCCATATATTCACTTTTTTTAAGTTTATTGTGTGAGAGAGAGAGTGCTGAAGGGCAGAGAGAGAGAGGGAGAGAGAGAGAGAGAGAGAGAGAGAGAGAGAGAATCTCAAGCAGGCTCTGCACCATCAGTGCAGAATCTGATGTGTGGCTCAAACTCACGAACCACGAGATCATGACCTGAGCCAAAATCAAGAGTCAGCCGCTTAACTGACAGAGCCACCCAGGAGCCCCTAGACATTCACTTTGAATTCAGTCCACAAATCTTTAACATGTTCCAGGCTCTGTGCTAGGTGCAGCATATACAATGTGAACAAACACAGACCAGATTCAGGCCTGTTCTTAAGGTGCTTTCATATGCTTTTCACAAATCTGTCATTTCTGGTAGTTGCTGTATTTTCCCTTTCTGAACCAATGAGACACTTGCTTCCTCTCTCCCAACCCTTACTGACTCCAAATTATTTCCCACTGCTCTAGTCCGGCCTGCAATCCTGTTTAGAATGGCTTAGGTGTGTCCCCCACCCCCACCTGCCCCTTCTTACTCCCTCTCAGCAGCTTTCATCAATGGACAGGGCTGCTGGCTGGGTTCTCCGCTCAGCGGCCTCTGCAAACAGGAATGCAGTCAGCCAAGATTTAACTACTGGTTCCTATAAGCTCCGCCCCTTCCTCTGTCTCTGACACCCAGTGGTCCAGCCCTGCAGATTTCCTCCTCCAGTGATTCTGTGAAATGAGACCCAAGTGTGTCTCCCAGGAAGGGTCTTGAAATGTTGGAGAAGTTAGATGTCCACCTTGGGCTCCCTTTTTCCCACTGGAGAAACCATACACTGAAGGGGCCTTCTTGCTGTGGCCCTATGCTGGCCTAGGGGAAGGGCCATCTGGTCAAAGTGAAATTGTACCTCTTGCCCTTCCATTGTGGTTTTTCTCAGTCTCTGTGGCCCACAGGGGGGCTTCAGCCTTCCCCTTGGGTTCTGGGATTTTCACAGTGGCATTTTGCTTATGGGTAGTTGCTAGGTGGTCTTTTTGTGAGGGGGACTAAAATCAAGAATGACCTATATTGGCATCTTGATGACATCACTCTCCAGGAAGGATTTCTGCTACAGTCTTGAAGCAGAATTCCTTCTACTCTGGGAAACCTGTTTTTTTGCTCTTAAGGTCTCAAGGGACTGGGTGAATTCCATCCACAATATCAAGGGCAATCTCTTTTACTTTAAGTCAACTGATTGCAGATGTTAATCATGTCTACAAAATACCTTCAGCAACATCAAATGTTTGACCAGATAACGGGGTACTCTAGCCTAGCCAAGTTAACACCTAAAATCATATCAAGTTACTCTCTGCAGACACTGTACCGATTTTCTCTCTTACCTAGAATGTTTAAGAGTGGCACGCCCAAGGATCAAACCCCACGTCAGGCTTGGTGCTGAGCATGGAACCTGCTTGGGACTCTCTCTCCTCCCTTTCTCTTTGCCTCTCCCCTGCTCGTTCTCTCTCTCTCTCTCTCTCTCTCTCTCTCTCTCAAAATAAATAAATAAACATTAAAAGAAAAAAAAGAGTAGCATGCCCAAGGTAGCATTAGAAGATTATCAAAGCATTTTGAAAGAGGTTCTGGTTTGCTTCTTAAACCACCCTGTGCCGTTAGATTAGTAGCAGCAATAGCTCCGCCTGGGTCATCACTTACAAAGTTCTAAAGGCTGTTCTTAATTTTGCTGGTGAAGGTGGGGAAAACGATATTGTACTGCATTTCTTGTTCCCTTTAAATTCCCTCTGAAAACAATGTCTCTCCTAAAGAAATCTTTCCCACTCGGACATTTCTTCCTCTGCCAGCTTCTCAAGGAGAATTCTAAGTATCTTCTTTGCCCTTGTTTGTCTCTTCCAGATCATTTTACCTCCTCCTTAAACACCCACTCTTGAATCTCATGTCACTAGGCTTTCAACCACTTCTCTTCAGTGTTGGTGTTCGTTACCAACCCCCAGATCACATTCCCTGATTTCTCTGTGTTTTCTAGTGCCTGGACCACTGTTTGTCTCTTCTGTCTCATTCAACTATATTTCTGTCTCCATATCTACATTTTGATATCTGCATAGGTGAAGCTTTCACATTTTGCTCTGCTCGAACTGGGATTTTAAGGGTAAGGATCCAGGCAAACAAGGTGGCAAAGGTCATTTTAGCTAGATAAGGGCGTTTATATAAAAGCAAGAATGTGAAATTAAGGTTTGTGGATAGGGAACTACAGAGTGAGATTCTAATTAAGTAGGGACAAGATTAGGACCAATCATTATTATCATAATTTATTTAGACTATTGAGTAGATAATGAGAGTTCTGAAAGATTCTAAGGGTAGGAGTAACAAGCTAAAATTTGTGATTATAAATGTAAATCAGGTAACTCTGATTGTAGAAGGTAGATGGGAGAAAAGTATTGCTAAGAAGGAATATCTCTTGGTGACACATTATTTCTTAGACTGTTTATTTGTTCAGTGTGGCACATCCTGGATTTGGGAGGCCAAGATAAATATCTCCTGACTGGCATGGTCACCGATGTCTCCTCAGTATGCCCACTGGTAAAATGTCTCCAGGGTACCCAAAAGAAGTTAGATAGTTGGAGCAAAGTAGGCCTGTGGGTCCTCTCCCTTAAACTGAGTAGGACTATGGGAGAATGTCACTTTAATTTCTCTGAAGACAGGGGCTGAGAAATGTAATGTGTGCAGTGCTGGGGCTGGAAAGCCTGGGTTTGAATCTGAGGTTTATTTTCTGTTGGCTGTTTGATCTTAAGCAGCTGCCAAATCTCTATATGCCCTCTTCCTCATATAAAATACAAAAATGGGAATAAAAATCGTACCTTTGCTACAGGGTTATCACCCAAAGTACCCTTAAAGCAGTGCCTAGCATATCTTAAATAAATACCTTTACCTCTATTTATATCACTTTGTAGTAAGACTAACGCTTTGGGAAAAATCCTTTTTTAGTATTTCAAACTCCTATTTGAAAGTATAAGTGAAAAAAATCATTTTAGTATATTGCCACAAAAATTAAAGAAGAGGCAGAATATAATGTTGCAATAAAATAATAAAATCACATTTATATAAGCTTTTTTTTTAGCTTTATCATATAAAGTAAAATGTTTGTTTCATTTATGTGAGTGTGTGTGTGTGTGTGTGTGTGTGTGTGTGTGAGAACTGGATCATCAGGTAAAATGCATTTTTACTCTAACTCCCATCAAGAAAAAATGTAAAACACTATTTCAAAAGAAGCAATGAGGCTAAAAACCCTTAGACACTGTCAAAACAGGAGACTCCCAAATGTTGTTAACTCATTCTACCTTAGGAAGAAGAGGAAAATTCTTAATACCTACATCTCTACCATTTTGCTGGAGGACCTTCCTGGGATCCTTGACTGATCAGCAGAATGTAAAGGGGAGATCTTTCTCTTTCTTCTGTATTGGCTCACTAGGCATGCCTGAATTCCCAGGACTTGTACCAACAGAAAGGCCAGTGTTTATCTCCAGCAGATACTGGGGCCTCTATACTCAGAGGTTTCTAAAAGCCCTCCCTCCTTTCCCTTCTGTCCCCATTCCTGAATGTACTATTTTGCACCAGTCCTGGAGGTCTGACTCTCGCTCTCCTGTGCACATGCTCTTTGTTACCTAGCAACTTTGACTGCCAAGCCTGAGACCATTATTATTATTATTATTGTTACAATACCAGAATAAATCCAGTGGGAAATATTTCTCAAAAGAGAAAACATACTTGCTATTTTGTTTCAGTACCATTTTATGCTGATTGAGGGGTAAGAACACGTTGTTTAAATGTTTTATTTTGGTAAGTATACATTTGCTACTATAATATGAATCTGGAAAAGAGTCTGGAAATAACTCGTGAGGCCATCTGATCTTTAACCCTATTGTTTCTATGTAAATAAGCCAAGACATAAATCATAGACTCTATTTTTATCAACTCTGATGTCTTCTTAAATGCAAGAGCCTGATGTTTTAAGCCTGCCTACTCCAAAGAATTCTTTGGGGTGCCTGGTTGGCTCAGTCAGAAAGAGAGTAAGACCCCTGATCTTGAGTTTGTGAGTTCGAGCTCTATGTTGTGTGCAGAGATTACTAAATTAAAAAAAAATAGTTAATTAAAAAAACCAGAAAATAATTTTTTAGGTTGCTTTCCCTGGTCAAAAGGAAAATAATACTTTAGGCTTATTGTGCCTGAAATTATTGGTACGCTTACAAATTCTCAATCTCATTACCATGAAAGGGTAATGAGGAAAGATGATACCAAATCTAAGGATTTGGTGCATTTTCCCATGCAATATAATGCTATTATATATTATTCAGGAGTTCTGTTCAAGTGTTTTTGAGGTGAATAGAGAAAATTACTTCCAAGATGACTTTGTATCTGAGCTTTTCTAATGGGGGTCAAATGTCTATAACAATAATTCATTCGCTCTGCTACAACTTAAGAAGGATGAATTGTTTAGTTATAGGAATATTAATTGCATTACAACATGATGGTGAGCATATGCGCTCATCCCATGCATCATATACTGATTGAACATGATATCCAGCCTTCAGTGTCTGGAGTGGGTACCTTTCAATCAACTGTCAGGATTCAGGGATATTATAATGTTCAGTATATTAATAGCTCATAGAAAAGATTAAACTTGTACTAAAATGGACATGTACCAAAATGGGCAGATGGGGCTATAACTCCTCTACTTGTTTTGGAAATTCACTTTACTGGGTGTATTTTTTAGAGTTGAATGAGTTTTTTTCTGGTAGCATGCTGATGTTCTGTGTAGTTGTGGATATATGATGACTTGGGGCACTTTCAGGGAATTGCTCTCAACAGCAAAGGGCTTAAGGAGATGGGCTCAGAGGCTGCTCAGTGTCTGCCATCGCCCCTGGCAATCAGTTGGGGAAGGGTGGTCATCTCTCCTCAGGAGTCTAAGAGCCTGGATATGTGGTTTTTCTCCACTTCCTCTCTTTCTCTACCAGTGACCCGTCTCTGACCCTGTTCACTGCAGCGCCGTCTGTGGGATCAGATCAGGTGCTGAGCTACTGTGAAGAAATTCCAGAGTATGTACTTGGCGGTTGAGGTAAATTACTGGTATAGTATCTCATTACTCAGTTTAACAACAGTTTTGAGCATAAAACATTCTTCCCGGCATTCTCTGTCATCACTCTCATTACCAGCCCCAAAGCCAATTTCTGCACTATTTTGGTTCTATCACCCAGTTCTGACCTCTCTCTCAGACCCCTAAGTACCTAAGTTCAGGTACATTCTTTACCCGAAACTGAAATTTAACTGAGAATTTTGTATTTTTACTTGTTAATCTCATGAGCAACCAGCTTTTGAAACTACTGACCCAGATCCTGAGTGGGGCCTGCCATTAAATGAGGGAAATGAGCTGAGTGCCTGTAAGACAGGATTTTAGGTGCTCCAGGGAGGTGATCATGGTCTTTTCCTATAAGAAATCCTGGGGCACCTGGGTGGCTCAGTCGGTTAAGTGTCCCACTCTTGATTTCAACTCAGGTCATGACCTCACAGTTCGTGAGTTTGAGCCCTGAATCAGGATCCGCACTGACAGTGCAGAGTCTGCTTAGAGTTCTGCCTCTCCCTCTCTCTCGGATCCTCCCCAATTCTCTCTCTCTTTCAAAATAAATCAATAAACATTAAAAAAAAAAAAAAGGGAATAAGAAATCCTGCCTTACCATCTTCTCGGGGCTGACATTTGACTCTTAGAATTTTATATATTGTAAATATCCTAGGGAAGGGTAGAAACTTCAAGTAAGTATCCATTATTTACACTTAATTGTAGTTGAACAACATAAAAAATAAGTTTTTGAGAGTGAATAAAGAGCATATGAGGCCCTAATCTCTGTGGAAAGGGGAAGATAGTGGCCTGACTTGTAATTCCAGAGCTGGGATGTGGAAGAGGCTAAGGACACACTTTGCCTAGTCCCTAGGCCTGTCCTGGATCTGACCTGTTCTCAGTTACAGTGATGCCCAGCCAGATGGGTGGACTTTGCAGCCTCTCTCTACTCAGGTGTAAGAGAAATGGTAGGAAGGGGCTGGCGGAAGAGTTAACTTTAGCACTACAGTACCAGTTGGCAATCAGTTGGGGATCATGACAGATGATAGAAAAGCAGCCCAGATTTTCTTGTTTTCTACTTCAGTGCTGTCCAACAGAACTTTCTACAATCATGGAAATGCTCTGCACTGTCCATTACATGAGCCACAAGCTACATGTTGCCACTCAACACTAAAATGTTATTAGTGCAGCTAAAGAGCTGAAGTGTAGGGGCACCCGGGTGGCTCAGTCAGTTGAGTGTCTGACTTCAGCTCAGGTCATGACCTCATGGTTCTGTGAGTTCGAGCCCCACATCGGGCTCACTGCTGTCAGGGCAGAGCCTGCTTCACATCTTCTGTCCTCCTCTTTCTCTGCTCCTCCCCCCCTCTCTCTGGCCCTCCCCCGCTCACGCTCTCTCAAAAATAAATAAAAGATTTAAAAAAAAAAAAGAACTAAGTGCAAATTTTATTTTAATTGATATTAAAATTAAAATAGCTGCCTCTGGCTAGTGGCTACCATATTGGACATGTGGTTTACAGACCAACATGAGCCTACAGTAGAGTCTTTCACCAGCCAGCAGCTCGTGGGCCATGTAGACACATTTTAGTTTGCACAGTGAGAGAAACAAAAAGACCTGATTTAGTTGCTAACATTTAATAACAGGCAGATTTTAAGTGAAAACCTGAATTCCTGGCTTCCTTGGAAAATGACAAGATATCTGGCAAACAAGTCAACAGTCCTAAAGTCACCAATTAACTTGAGCTTATCAGTGGCTATTTTGCTTTTGTTTTATTTTATACCCCACCTGCTTTCTTCATCTATTTAAACTACCTAGTTGCCACAGGCATTTGATTTTAGGATCCCTGTTTGAAAAACATTCAAGTTTCACCTTTCTGAAAATAAATTAACTAAACACCTAACTTTGAGATGCCTTTTACAAATATTAATTAGAAGGTGCTTCTGACTAACAAAGAAGCCCAGGAACAGGAAAGTGGGAACCTCACACTCTGTCAGAGCAGGACATGCTGGAATCATCATGTTCTAAGCAGACAACTTTGGCCTCATCCTTTTGTCTCTGAGAAACTCTATCTATCCACCTGGAACTTAAGCCAATTATAGTACGTTCCTTGTAGTATCCTTATGGGGCTTTACAATAATGAAGTGTATAAAGCACTTAAGATCTATGCTTAATAATAAACTTAAAATTTTAAAAGTAACATTTTCCGAGCACCTGGATGGCTCAGTAGGTTAAGTGTCCGACTTCAGCTCAAGTCATTATTTCGAGGTTCATGAGTTTGAGCCCTACATCAAGCTCTCTGCTGTCAGCACAGAGCCTGCTTTGGATCCTCTGTCTCCTTCTCTCTCTGCCCCTACCCTGCTTATTCTATCTTTCTCTCTCTCTCTTAAACATAAATTTTTAAAAAATTTAAATAAAAGTAACATTTTCATCTGAATTAACATTTTTATATTCAAAAAATTTTTTTAATGTTTATTTATTTTTGAGAGAGAGAAAAACAGTGTGTGAATGGGGAAGGGGCAGAGAGAAAGGGAGACACAGAATCCAAAGCAGGCTCTAGGTTCTGAGCTGTCAGCACAGAGCACGATGTGGGGCTTGTACTCACGGACTGTGAGATTGTGACCTGAACCAAAGTCGGACACTTAACTGAGCCACCCAGGCACCCCTCATTTTTATGTTTAGATAAGAATGTCAATTTTGAAAGAATCCGGGGAGAACAAAATAGTGCATGGAAAAAATGCACTCTTTTGTTAATAAATAAAAAATAAAGTGCTACAGCCTACATAGAGGAAATAAAAGAAAAGTTTCTTTTTATATGTTTTTGGGCTTAAACTCATTGATAATAATCTAATATATCCTACAAAATAATAACTGCATTTTGAGCCTATCAAGATGAAATTGGCTTATTAACATGCTTTTCCCTGCATAGTGGCAAAGTTAATTTGGAATGGAAAGGAGCCAAAAATAGAAAAAGAAATCAAATTCAGATGAAACATAACATCACCAAAAGCCCTTAAAAATAGGGCAGTGAATGCAAATGTGAGCATAACAAAGGGAATTAGGAACGGGAAAGTGAAAGTGATTTTCCTGAAAGATGGTATGTCAGGAAAGTAAAAGGAAAGAGGATGTATCATAGAGGTACAAAAATAATGGCAACCACACACTATTGCAGAAATCCAATGGTAGATATGAAAAAGACTTCATGATATAGCCTATGTCTACATCATCAGTAGAAGTAATGATCAGCAGAACTTGTTTTTTTTTTAAATAAACATTATTTTATTTTATTTTATTTTATTTTATTTTATTTTATTTTATTTGAGAGAGAGAGAGAGAGAGAGAGAGAGAGAGAGAGAGAGAGAGAGAATCCCAAGTGGGATCCATGCTCAGCATGGAACCTGACACAGGACTTGATCTCACAATCCTGGGATCATGACCTGAGCCGAAATCGAGTCCAATGCCCAACAGACTGAGCCACCTAGGCACCCCCATGAGCAGAGCTTATAAGTCTTTTAATGTTACTGATTTTGGAAAATGGCAAGTGTTTAAACTTAAGTGATTATAATCCTCATAGGGTATTTGGTTATGAGAAAAAATGCTTAGGAAACAAACATTTGAGCATGAGCTAAATTCAGGACAATGGGAACAACCAATCAGGGTTCTCCTGTCAAAGAGCTATTATCAAGCTGGGGAGATATAGGTGAGAAAAGAGGCTAATGTGGGAGATAGATGATGACTGGTAAATTTTGGAGGGGCATTATATAGTCTTTACTTTTTGATAATCCCATTTATTTCATTTTGAAATGTGTTTTGAAAGATAAACAGATGAATAATAGTTTACCTGGTGGACAAGAAGAGAAAGTGATTCTAAGCACAAGGTCCTGCATGTTCAAAGGCTCAGAAATTTAAAATAGTGAAAAAAGATGGAAACAATCTTATTCCCCAGGATATGGTACACAGAGAGTGTTGGTGGGATGACATATCAGTAGCAGAGTTGTGTATAAGTATTTGGAATTTCGGAAAGGAGAGGGTAACATGAGGGAAAAATTGAACATGATGGTGAAGTCGCGGGTTATGTGTATGACATAATCTTTCCTCTGTGCTACTCCCAAACTTCAGAAATCTTCCTAGGCTTAAGAAATGCTTGATATTTGGGAATTATTTGTGGATACCAGTCTTGGAGAAGAGTTGAGACTATGGGACCAGGGGAAAGAGGACAGACAAAAAGAACCACCAAGACCACTGCTGATGTTATGTCATTTTTGTACAAATTTTACAAAGATTATCTCTTTGGGACTGGGTCGCTGATTTGTGCAAAAAAGGAGCCTTGCACGACCAAGGCAATTGGGGATATCCTTTTAATCTTCCCACAGCAGGGTGCACAGCTTTGAGGGCAGAGCGCTGGTGGACTGCAGCCCTCATGCACCTCCCTGGCTAGATGACCTGCAATACACAGCCTGCACAACGTGACATGGCAGCGCCGACCATGAGGAACTAAGCATGGAAGGGAATTCACAGGATGCCAGGGGGATGGTTTTTGCCTGTTACAGGTCATGGAAGTGGGCTTAGGCCAACATCACCTAATCTGTAAAGGATTTGGGAACTATATTATGTGTACATGTGTACAGTGTGTTCAGAGAACTCTGAGAAGATCAGTATTTTTGGAAACTACAGTTGACCCTTGAACAAGAGGGGTTTCAACCACACAGGTCCACTCATACGCGGACGTGTTTGATAAATACAGGACCATAAAATATTTTCTCTTCCCAATGATTTTCTCAACAACAGTTTCTTTTCTTTAGCTTACTTTATTGTAAGAATATAGTATATAATACATAAGACATAGAAAATATGTGTTAATTGGCTATTATGTTATTGTAATTCTTCCAGTCAATGTTGACATAGGCTATTAGCAGTTAAGTTTTTGATTTTTCTTATGTTTATTTATTTTTGAGAGAGTGAAAGAGAGACAGAGTGCGAGCGGGGGAAAGGCGGAGAGAGAGGGAGACACAGAATCTGAAGCAGGCTCCAGGCTCTGAGCTGTCAGCACAGAGCCCCATGCGGGGCTAAAACTCATGAACCGCAAGATCAAGACCTGAGCCGAAGTCGGATGCTTGACTGACTGAGCCACCCAGAGCCCTAAAGTTTTGGGGGAGTCAAAGCTATATGCAGATTTTCAACTGCATGGGGGGTCAGCACTCCTAACCCCTGTGCTGTTCAAGGGACACTTGTGTATTTTTAAAGGGGTGTATTTGTTTCCTAAGGCTGCTGTCACACCTTGTCATAAACTAGATGGCTTAAAACAACAAAAATTTATTTTCTCACAGTTCTGGAGGCCATAAATGCAGAAGTCTGAAATCAAGCTGTCAGCTGGGGTGGCTCCCCCCTCCCGTGGCTTGGAGGAAGTATCCATTCAATGGATGCTCATTTCCTTCCTGGTGACTGCTAACAATCCTTGCATTATAGACACCACTCCATCTCTGCCCCTGTCTTCACATCATCTTTTCTTCTGTGATAAGCACACTTCATTGGATTTAGAACAATGCACGTTACATTTCCAAAAATGTTTTTTGCAAATAGGGTCACATTCACGGGTTCTGGGAGGGCATATCTTTGGGGGGCCACCATTCAACCCACTAGAAGGGGAGTTGTGGTAAGACATTAAGCAGGTGAGTAGGCAGGACTTCCCATCTGATATTGTGAGATCACAGCATTGCTTGTTTAAAACAGTTTATGGTTCACTGATATTCAAATATTTGTCACTTACTTGATGTTTATTTCAGTCTATGCAGTCTTTCCTCATTTTATACTTGTGTGGTTTGGTTTTGTCCTGACAAGACAAGTCAATTGTTTTATTTTATTATTATTTTTTAATGTTTATTATTTATTTAGTTAGTTAGTTTTTAATTTTAATGTTTATTTTTGAGAGAGACAGAGCATGAGCAGGGGAGGGGCAGAGAGGGAGACACAGAATCTGAAGCAGGCTCCAGGCTCTGAGCTGTCAGCACAGAGCCCAACGTGGGGCTTGAACTTGAGAACAGCAAGACCATGACCTGGGCTGAAGTCTGATGCTCTATGGACTAAGCCACCAAGGCGCCCCAAGGCAATTGTTTTAATCAGAAAAGCACACTTTCCTTTACACATTTCTTTCTTTTTTTTTTAAAAAAAGTTTAGTTACTTATTTTGAGAGAGAGAAAGGGCAAGCAAGGAAGGGGCAGAGAGTGAAGGGGGAGAGAGAGAATCCCAAGCAGATCCCACACCGTCAGCACAGAGCCCTCTGCAAGGCTTGAACTCACGAACTATGAGATCGTGACCTTGAGCCAAAACCAAGAGTCAGCTACTTAACCAACTGAGCCACCCAGGTGCCCCAAACACTTCTTACCTCTTAAAGATGAAAAGTCCCTGAGTTGCTGTTGGTAGTCTTTGAGTTTGAACCTAAATTTTTCTACTTGCCTAGAACTTGTTTTAAATTGTTGATATCCTAGAGACATCATTTTCCTACTAATGTCTTTGTGGATTGATTTTCATTGAAGTATTAAAACCCTTCTATAATTAATGAATTCTCTTTGGCCCTCTGTGTTTCAGAATGACAAATAGTATCTAATGTACCTTAGATGAGAAAGATTCCAGTGGGATGTATATTTACAGGCTGTTAATGCTCATTGTCACATATCCCAGTGCCCATGGGTTTTTAAATTAGAATAAAGAAAAGGCTCTTTTTCTGAAATGAGGTTAATGACGAAATGAAATAAATTGCTCTCTCATGGAATTAAAGAATATTAGAGGTGAAGGTTTCTGTTGATTAATCTAATCTAGCTCATACATTTTACAAGCTAGGAAGCTGATGCAAGAGAGACTGACTTGTCAGAGACCACCCAGCCAGAGAGTAAAGCGAGAGCACTAGATCTAGGGATCATCCCATTCACCTTTACTGCTTAAAGGTAAATTTGCAACAGTTTTTCAGATTACGTACATAGGTAGAAACCCTGATGAAATGAAAATTGTATTTAAAATAGGAGTTCCTATTTCATAATGATGCATCTAGAATGACAAACCTGATCTTATCCTTCTTCAGTTGCTTATTCCCAAACCAGAGGATGGTTTCTCTTCCACCACCATTTTGCATCTTTCTAATTAAATATATTAATTGAATAAATGCATCCTTTGCTTTCTGATATTATTTTGTATTTCCTTCTGCCAATATCTCCCAATATCTGCTACTGAACTCCTTTCTTGTCATAGTTTCTCTTAACTTTTTATTTTTTCCCCAAAACTCTATTTAATATGTTTTACTATTTTCCTTCCATGGAATAAGTGGGAAGGTCAGAGGTTGGGGTGAAATGAAGAAGAAATGTGGAAAAGAATAAAGAGAGAGAGAGAGAGAGAGAGAGAGAGAGATTTCTTTCTAACTTTCTATTTCTTTTGTTTTCAGGTATCATTTTTTCCCAATGTTTTGCATAAACAAATAGAACTACATGTGCATCAAAAAGAAACTTATGAACTAAGTGTTTCTCAAAATTTGGCTTGTATCAGAATCTCTTCTGAACACTCTTAAAAATATGGTGAGTCCCATGCTGGGCCTTATGAATCTAAACATGTATAAGCTGGACATTGGCAGCAGGGTAATTACTAAATTTACATGAGCGTAAGTAATGTAAACTGAAATTTGCTTAGTGCATTAAAGCACTTTATGATAAATCTGTGTGAAGGAGTACTATATAGCCATCAAAATGTAGAGTGATATTAACTGACATTGACAAATGCCCATAATCTGGGGCATGAAGGTTACGGACAAGCTGGTGCCACTGGTGAAGGTCTCTCCGCTCATCAAGGTTACCTGAAACCTTGGGCAGAAGAGGAAAGGAGGATAGCAGCTGAGGAGAAAAAGAAGCAGGACGAATGGAAATGGAATGAGAGAAAACTGGCAGACGCCCAAGATGACAGCATGCTAAAGTGAGCCTGCCTTTGTCTGGAACAGTGTGCATGAATAAAGTTTTCCGTGTTATGTGATGCTTTCCAAAAAAAAAAAAAAAAAAAATCCCATCATCTGTTGAGTGAAAGGTCAAGTTAAAGCATGATCAGGTTTAATATGATCTCATTTATTTTAATGCATATCATATATGTAATATAATATATAGCATATATGCTATGTAGAATATTATATTACATGTATGCATATAAGTATAATGTCTGATAAACTACAGAGCCAGTATACTGTTGTATTGGAGACTCAATACAGTTCTGTTTTCAAATTTTCATAATGAGTCTATTATGAACCATGCATAATTGGGGGAAAATATTAAAATAAGAAGCTGCCTAAAGCTCCTGTCCTTAAATGACAATGTCAAGGAAACTTCTGAGGAGGCTTAAATTAATTAATACCATTTAAATAATTTACTACTGTGAAAAATGTTTTATTCATTTCTTTCCCGAGCTTACTCTTTTCAAACATTCTAAATTACAGATGGAACATGTTTAACTTAGCTCATAAATTAACCTCTTCATCTAGAACAGGGAGGAATACAAATTTCTGTGCCCACATTTTTTATTGTGGTCAAAGCTGTAACTCTTAATGAGGCCAGTTGATCAACATCTATGAGTGAGAAATTAATAAAATGATCATCGTTCAAGCCAGAAACCTTGTTTGGGTTATAGGTACTAGTGAAATATTTTACTAAGTTCTAACACTATGGTGTCTTGGAACATCAGTGAATATTTTATTAAAGAGGAAAAACACTGGTTTCCTCAGTGGCATTAACTATTTAAAAACAAGAAATGTAAAAATAAATCAATTAACTATTTCTCACAGATAAGGGTCTGGTTAATCATTTTGGGTCTCTGAGTAAAAAGTTCAGAAAAAAATGGACTTTCAGATTCTTATTGGCAAGGAAAGTGGTTTCCTAGATACTGTGCTATGCAGCCACTCTTACGAAGAGAAAAAAAACACAGACAAGCAGTGACTGTTTATGTTTCTCTGTGTTTTCCTTCTTCCTTTCATCCACCTCCCCGGTATATACCAAGGTGCACGAGGAAGTGTCCACTCAACATAGATGTTAATCGATAGGCAACTCTTGCAATTTAAGCATGTGAACATGGTTAATGTTTTAGAGTTCTCACGGAACACCCAGAAAGCTTCTCCTCCCGCATTAGTAGAGTCCTCAGATTTATCTTAATGATGCTGCTATTGTTTCTCACTAGGTCTGTTTATGTACTTTCAGCTAAGGGATACTAAGCCTAAAACAGGCGTGAGCATATTGTTATTGGTTATTACCATTAAAGTTTCTAGAAGACATTAATGTGAGTAATAGGAAATATGGAAATATACAGAGATTCTTTTGAAGTTGCATAAGGTTCTTGATAGTAAATGTGTTATGTATATGATATATACATTAATTTTATACATATAATTCATGTACATATGTGTGTATATATACATCTAATACATTTATACAGACATCTGTGTGTGTTTCCCCTGTGAACAGCATTATATATATATTTTTTAATGTTTATTTATTTTTGAGACAGAGAGAGACAGAGCATGAATGGGGGAGGGTCAGAGAGAGGGAGACACAGAATCTGAAACAGGCTCCAGGCTCTGAGCTGTCAGCACAGAGCCCGACGCGGGGCTCGAACTCACGGACCGCGAGATCATGACCCGAGCCGAAGTCGGCCGCTTAACCGACTGAGCCACCCAGGCGCCCCCAGCATTATATTTTTTATAAGGTTGGAGGAATTAGGATGTGAAACTTCATGAAATCTAATGTTTATGAGCATTTACTGTGTTCTATACTTGTCTTATTTAATCATTGTTACTACCTGTCTCTGTAAATTTCAAGGAACTAAAAACATGATTCTCATTCCAATATAGAATCAATATATACTAAAGATTTATTAACTCATTAATGAGCAAATCAACAACATAATAAAGCTGTTCAAAAAGCATTTTGAGGAACTGGGTATTTACAGACACATAAGACAACAGAATAAGACTGATCTTGAGGGCAGTAAAAAAATATCTTTTCTTTGGAGCTATCTTTTCCACCTGACAGAAATTACTTGCAGTTCCATTGTGTCTACCTTCAAATTAACATACCACTTCACAGAGTCTAAGATCTTAATTTATGTACAAGTCAAACACAAAGGTCTGTATGAAAATCAAACAAAGAAATGTTACCTTAGCTCACGAAATAATCCGTGGATAGGCTGGCTAAACAATGCCCAGTAGGATACTGAAAGTGTACCTTCACTTTCCCTGCCTTAGAGCCAAGTTTTAGATAATAACTTTTAATGTACTCTAACGTGTAAGTACTTTCATTATCCTCATTAATTTGTTAGGAGTTAAGAAAAAATATCAGACTCAAATATGCTAAGTCACATATATTTTACAAGGTAGTAAAAAGATTGGAGTTTGAAGTCAGCTCAACTTTATATTCCCATCTATAAACTGAGAAAAGCTATATTCATATAGGACCATATTTATTACTTGACTTTTGTCTTATTTATCTTATTTGACTGATTTGGTATTGTGTTGTATCATGAATTTTAAATGACAGTCTATGGCCAATTCTTTTGGTAGGGGAATAGAATATTAATATAGTGTTATAACTATAAAGATTTGACTTTGTATGCCTACGTACATTTCTCTATACATCTCTTATACCTCTTTCAAATGGCAAATTAATTACTAATCATGTGACTCTTTTCATGTCCCCAAAACTCTGGGCCAGTCAGCCCAGTTGATTATTGTATGTGACAAATGAGGTCATTAGGGGTTGCTTAGCTTTAATATGGAAAACACAAACAAACAAACAAACAAACAAACAAACAGAAAAAAACCCTCTTCAATGGCCACGGCCTGCGTCCCTAAACCAACTGGTTAAGTCACAAATATGTTGGTCAGGAGAGAGCAAAAGCCTACACATTATGTCTTCTAAAGATGCTATCTGTCATCAATCTTAGAAAAATAAATCCAGTTTTGTTAATCATATGTTTTGTTAGTTTTTGTAAATATCCTACATCCACTTGAAAAAATGTTTCACTTTTTTTTGGCACTTATGTGGCGTATATATTTCAATAATGCAATTTATTAAAAAAAAAGAAGGCCATATCCAAATACCTATTTATGAGTACAAATATTTGGAAAAGGCATAACAACGACTGTACTGAGAATATATACAGGACTTCTTTTGAAATAAAAAAAGACGTTCTGTGCTGTTTTATGAAAGATCTTGGGTTTGCTTAACTGATTCTATTATTTGTCTATATCTTGAAGCCCTTTAAATTCTTCAGATTAGTAATTAATTGTAAAATTATCATGAATTATTATTATTATGTGTACTTGATAGTCTATGTATCATTTACCCCAAGAATTTTCTAGGGCCAGCTTTCTACATTCAGTTTTTGTTGCTGTCATTAATGTTGTTTTTGCAGAAAACAGAAACAACAAAGAAGGATTAAAATTCCAGGCCTGGCTATATGATTTATTATGATGGAAAAAGTCTGATAGCCTCTTCTGAATCACAACACACTGGCTATCAATTCCCAGAATATTGAAACCTCTTAACCCTGCTGATATGAAAAAGAGCCAATGCAAAGCAGTTGAGCTCAGAGCTTTACATATTCCTCCATATGAATTCTTAGACATTTGCGGAATACCTGAGTCAGACCTGTCCTTGAATACATTTATTTGCCTCTCCTCGAGTTCTATATATATCACACAGCTCCCCAGGCATCCTAGAGCTCTAGCTGTTTAGGCTCACTCTTTTCTTAACATTGGCTTGGTCTCTGACCTCAAATATGGCAAAAATCAGCATCCCTCCTACATTGCTGAAGACTTTCTAGGGGCTTATGCTTTTCCAAGTCAGATTCTGTCCCAATTTCCGGCTTTGGATGAAATGCATTTTTTGTGTGTCTGTCCAACTGTAATTCTTCTTTATTCTCGGTCCTAAAACAGCCCAAACAGGAAACAGAGTCCTATCCCTTTAATCTCTCCCACCCATTCTAACCACATACCATGAGTACAAGCAGTGAATATGGCTTGTTTTTCTGAAGAATTGGGGTAATACAAAACTGGGTATTGGAGAGCATGTTCTTAGAGTTCTGTGTCATTCTGGTCCTTTTTTCTCCTTAGGTCTTAGCTATCCAGCATTTCCTGTGTCCCTTGTATCTTTCCTCAAATTTTTCACTTGTTTGGGGCACCTGGCTGGCTCACTCAGTCAACCATGTACTCTTGATCTCAGGATTGTGAGTTTGAGCGCTATGTTAGGGGTAGAGCATATTTAAAAAAAAAAAAATCCTCACTTCCTGCTTTCTACTCATTGCTGGGTTCCCTCACTCTCTTCAAATTATTCTTCAAATTCTTTCTCTCTCTTTCGCTTCTCAGACCTCTTTTTCTTCAGCTAGAATGACTTCCCAAGATGTTTGCTAAACAAGCGTATTCTCCCTAAAAGAATTTCTGCCACCAGCTGCTTTTTAAATCAAAAAAATAATACACGCATAAGGTTATAAAAATTTCAACAGTTAAATAAACAATCCAGAGAAAATCTGATTTCTTTCCACCTCATATTTCAAAGATCCCCATTCCCATGGCTCTCTTTCTCAAAGGCCCCTCATGCCAGATTCTTGGGTATGTAAGTATGAGTATACTCTCTTTCCAAAACATAGAGTGCTATATCTCACCCATTTCCCAGATACACTCTCTACCTCTCTTTCCCTGCTCAGAGCTCCATTAGGGATTAATCCACAGACTTGCTCACCTCTGGCTTCATGTTGGAAGATCTAAGGGGGAGAAGAGAGAGGTGGGGCCTCAGTCTGCCTTCCTAAGGTCCCATTGGTGACTCTCCAACTACTCTATCATTCCAATTCTGGTAACTGTGCCTTTCTTTCATCTTTCCAAGTCTATGGTTACCATGCCTTGCATTATCTCTAGAGGTTTCTCCACCCCACCCACATGAATTTATAAACAGTGTCCTTTGAAAACTCAGATGATCCAGTATGAATGTGGCCTGGTGGAATCCTAAAGATATAAATGGGGGCAGCATTTATGCAATTTTCTGGAGGTTAGATGTCAGGATCTCAGCTCACATGAAATCTACCTTAGGTCTTTATAAATGTAATTTTCAATCACACCTGCTGTAATTTATTTACCTGTTCCTTAATGTTGGCAGTTAGGTTTTTTCCTGTTTATGACACTGATGCAAACATATACCTTGTGTTTATATCTTTGCACGTATTTGTAAGTAAAAGCGTGGAATAAGTTTTAAAAAATAGTAATTGCCAGGGGTGCCTGGGTGGCTCAGTTGGCTGGGCGTCCGACTTAGGCCCAGGTCATCATATCACTGTCCACTCTGTGAGTTGGAGCCCCATGTCTGGCTCTGTGCTGACAGCTCGGAGCCTGGAGCCTGCTTCTGATTCTGTCTCCCTCTTTCCCTACCTTTCCCGACTCATGCTCTGTCTCTGTCTCTCTCAAAAATAAATAAACATTAAAAAAAAATAGTAACTGCTATACCAAAGACTATAAACACTTAAAATATTAGCCAATTGTATTAATTTATACTGCCTGTGATAGTATCTTGCCAATACAGTTAATTCCTTACCAAACCCATAAGTGAAAGATGGTATTTCATTGTCATTTTAACTCGCATCTTAAAAATTGTGAGTAAAAGCTTAACAACTTTCTATTTTTTTAAACTATTTTTTCCCAGAAAGTTCCTTTTTTCCATCTCTTATTAATATGTGAGCACTTATATATTAAAGAAATTAATCCTTTGTCTCTTTCATGCATTTCAGATACTTGTTTTCAGATTGCCATTGATTTTTAACTTTGCTTATGGAATATTTCCAATGAAGAAAATGTATATTTGCTTGGTAACAGTTCTCAATCATTTCTTTTAACGTCTTTGTTAGGAATACCCTCCCCATTCTGAGACAGTCAAGAGATTTGTCTTGTTTTCTTCTAGTAGTTTTGCAATGTCAGTTCTTATATTTTCATGTTTAAAGCTTCGAACCCTGGGCATTTTTAGTGTAAAAAATTAAGCAGATCTAGTTCCTTCCAGATGTTAGTATTGTTCCTTCACCATTTAATGACTAATCTTGCCCATTCTTATGACTTCAAAAGAGCACTTTAATATATATATTGAATTCCTATATTCATTTAGTTCTGAATTTATATTCTGTTCTATTGTTTTGGTAATGGAGTTTATTAGTTGATGGTAGTCTGCATTGACTCAATGATTACATCATTCCTTTACTGTCATTTCTTTATTCAGTTCTTTGCTAGCTGACATTCTCTGTACAGAAGGTTTTTCAAGAAGGGGTTCATGGGAAGCATACTATTTGACTTCTTCCATGTTTGAAAGTATCTGTTGCCTTTATGCTAAGCAATAATTTCTTTGGATATAAAATTATTGCATGACATTTTTTCTCCCTGGTGACTTCTGGAAATTAATGTAGAATTCAACACCCCTGTGGAGAAGTCTGGATCCAGTTAATTGTTTTCCTTGCTGTAATGATTTGATCTTTTTTGCTTGGATGTCCAGAAGAGACTCTTTCTTTTTTGCTGTGTACTGAGTATACTGATCAGTGTTGATTAGTCTGTATTTATTTGCCTTCTGGGACATGGCATGCACTTTGAACATGTTGACTTAAGCCTTCAACCTCCTGTACGATGGTCTCTGAGTTCACAAGACAGGGGCATCCCTTCCATTGTAAACACATTGAAAAGATCAATAAGAAGAACAGAGAAGCAATGCAATAACTGAATTGAGTACTGCTGAGGCTCTAACTCAGAGATGAAGAGATGGAAAACCACAGGAGAAATTAAAAGACAGGCAGGGGGAATGGGAAGATTCAACATATGCCAAACAGAATTCCTGAAGAAGCACATAGGGAGGATGGGGAATAAGCAATATTCAGAGAACTGATGACTGCAAATTTTTCATAATTTAAGAAAGGCATTACACACTGATTCCCTAGCAGTCTAAGTAAAAACATATTTCAAACACATAATAATGAAACCACAGAACATCCCCAAAGAGAGAAAATTGTAACGGTGATGGAGGGAAAATTATCTAGTAAAGAATGATAATCAGTCAAATAGCAACCATAGGTACCATAAGACAATGACACAATTCCTTCAAAGGCTGAAGGAAGAATAATTGTCAACCTATAATTCTATGCCAGGCTAGTAATCATTTAGTACTGAGGGCAAAGTAAAGTCGTATTTATACACACAATGATTGAGGGTTTAAGACCACAGACTCTTGCTGTAAGAACTATAAAGGATGTATTTGAGCAAGAAGGAAAATGAACTTAGATGAAACAGCTGATGTAAGAAGCCATGGTAAGAAGAGAAATGGATAAAACATCTTAGAAAAAAATACAGAAGTATTAATCCTAAAAGCTGCAGCAACTATAATTTAAAAAAAAAAGAATTTGGATACCATATGATTTCACTCATATGTGGAATTTAGGAAACAAAACAGATGAACATAAGGAAAGGGAAAAGAGAGAGAGAGAGGGAGAGAGAGAGAGAGAAACAAACCATAAGAGACTCTTAATGATAGAGAACAAACTGAGGGTTGCTGGAGGGGAGGTGGGTGATGGGATGGGCTAAATGGGTGATGGGTACTAAGAAGGGCACTTCTTGGGAGGAGCACTGGCTGCTGTATGTAAGCAATGAATCACTAAATTCTACACCTGAAACCAATATCACACTATATGTTAACTAGCTAGGATTTAAATGAGAATTTGAAAAAAAAAAACAAAATAAAGAAATTTGATGGGGTTTAAAGCAATAAAGATAAAATGGTAGGCATGGCATATTATATGGAATGTAGGCTGTTTGGAGAAAAGTTAAATTGCTTTGGATCTTTGAGGAGACACTGATAATTTTAGAATTACTTAAGAATAATAAAAATTTGGGGGCGCCTGGGTAGCTTAGTCATTCGAGTGTTCGACTCTTGATTTAGGCTCAGGTGATGATCCCAGGGTGGTGGGATTGAGCCCCATGTTGGGATCCGTGCTGAGTGCGGAGCCTGATTGGAATTCTCTGTCTTTCCCTCTGCCACTTCTCTGCTCTCTCTCTCTTTCCCTCTCCCTCTCAAAATAAATATTTAAAACAATAATTAAAATTTTAATATGCATGTTAAAAATTTGAGGATAATCAATAAAGTAATAGAAATAGAATGTAGGAAACAGTAAAGGAGAAAAGGCAATGAAATCAAACTTGATTAATCAAATGCAAGACTTGATAGGAATAAACAAAGCCAAAAAAATCTATAATGAATAGAGATATTCTTTGTTTTTAGTTTGTTCAACTATATTTTTGAATTTTTTTTCTGTTGCATTTATTCTGTTTTCTTCTTCAGCAATACCAAATCCCTGATGAATTCTGCTGGCATCTTTTTTTAATATTAGCTTTATTGAGGTTTAATTAACAGAATTATAGTATCTTTAACGTGTACATCATGGTGGTTTGATATATGCATACATGAAAGGAATCCCCCATCTAAACTAACACATCTATCACCTGTCTTTCACATCTACTTTTTCATTTACTATTTCACTTTGCTCAGTTTTCTCAAGCCTGTTACCTCACACCTCTGATTGTATTTTCACCAATATCTGTTATTCATTTATTTCTGCTCTCCATATGGATATTTTTGTGATGGTATTATTCTTCTCTTTCATTTTTCTCCTGAGCTCTGCCGGTTTATTTTGCACCTGCTTCCTTGAGCTCTTGTAAAACTCTCTACACTTATCCCAGGTAAGTGTGTATGTGTGTATAAAAATTCTTTGGAATTAAAAAAAATCTATATTGATCTCATTTATGGTATAATTTTTCTGGTGTGTGGTTATCTGCCTACCTTACATCATGTCCTTTTTCCTCTTGTTTTTCTTGTGTTTTATGGCGGCCCCTTCTTGACTATTTCTGTTTGGAATGGAGTTATTCCCAGTGGAGTAGCAGGTAAGGGCCAGGGAGCGCCCCCGCGGAACGGCTGCATTACAAGATGCTGCCTGAGAAAGTGTTTACCACTTTGCCCTGTGGCGTAATTCTTATCCAGCTTAGCAGTTGCACTGGTTTTTCACGAATCTCTATATGATACAATTTTCCAGGATGTTTCCCTTTGCCTTAGCTTTCACAACTGTGCAGTTTCTAGAAGCTGGCAGCTCAGGGTTGCAGGTCATCCAGGGTTTTGCCTCCCCATGATACACTGCTTCTTATGGACATAGTGCGTCTGTACTTTGCTGGTTGGACACTTCCCCTGCCACACGACAGAAGAGGTGAGAGAAGCCCCTCAGGCAGCCCAGCTATCACCTCTCCTTCCAACGGCTCCAAGAGCTCTGTCCCAAACGGTCTGAGTAGGGATCCTCTTCCAGCATTCTCCATGACAATATTCCCAGGCTTCCTTCATATGTAACTGTTCAGAATCTTAGGTGTTTTCTTGCATCATTGAAGATTTTTCTTGTATTACTCTTATTTACAGTTGATTTCAGGAGGAAGAGGTGACAGAGCTATTTTTTCTTAATGTTTATTTATTTTTGAGAGAGAGAGAGAGAGAGAGAGAGAGAGAGGCAGAGAGAGGAAGAGAATCCCAAGCAGGGTCCTTGTGCTGTGAGTGCAGAGCCTGATGTGGGGCTTGAACTCACCAACCATGAGATCATGACCTGAGTGGAAACCAGGAGTCTGACACTTAACCCTGACTGAGCTGCCCAGGCGCCCCTGAAGAACTATTTTTATTTCATTCGGTTAAACTGGAAATCACCTTTTGCCAGCCTAGCCTTTTTATAACAAGTTACCTCCTGCTACATGTCTCCTTTTACTGTTTTAGCCCCTCTCTCTGTGGGAGTGGAGAAGGGCTTACCAGAAAGGTTTTTCTTAGAAGTAGGAAAAAAGTCATTCCCACCTTATTTTAATGAGACTTCTATTTCATCAGATCAGTATTCCCTCTCCACTGCATAGCATGGTTCTTCAGAACTGCCATACATGATAAAGGCTCCCAAGAGATTTTAAGGTTATTTTACAAGCAGACCCAGAACTCAATCAGGAATGTTTAAAATTAAATGTCTTTATTAATCACAACGCAATTCACATTGCTAAGATTATTCTACCATTAACCGTTTAAAGACTTATGGGGTCTGGGGATGACCGGTATGTCAAATGTGGTGGAGTAAAATTTATTTGTTGTTTTGTACTATCAGTTTCACAGTTAATGCATATTGTTTTGGTAAGGTGGGATTTTAAGCTATCTTTATCATACAGCAAAAATAAGGACTTTTTACAATGGAAGTTATTTGAAGAAAATTCACAGCAGGACCAGAGGCAAAACCAATTATAACTCAGTAATAATTGCCAGTTGCTGCAAATTATGTGAACAAAAGCCCAACAGATGCTTTTCATTTGACCAGGGGTGAAGATCGTATAGCCAAGGACTCTACCTGAAGTCACTTCATATCCTCTCCTTAGTACACTGGCTCTCCCAAGTCGCTGTGGAGCCTGGAGAGACACTGAACAATCATTCCCTATCTAGTACACGTAGTCCTGAGGAGGTTAGTGTGTTCAAAGGTGTCTAGTATTGTCTGTACACATCTGTGCTCTGGGTAAGCAAAGGGGTATCACGCCGAGTGCAAGCATTTCCACCTAGGAAGGCAAGTCTTGCTTATGAGAGCTGACCTTCTCCACCTCAGACGCTTTAGCTGACTAGTCTGGAAATACTTCCTGTTTACCTTACCTCTTCCTGAAGAAAGACTTCATTTATTTAAGGATAGATTAATCTTTTTTCTCACCTTGACAATAACCATATTTTTCATGCTTGTCAGATGAAGAATGCTAGGAACATAATTGGTTATATGTATAGATATATACAGATAGGGAGTTGTCCTTTGCTTTGGAAGCACGTTTACTGCTGTGTGTCCTGTCTCAAACCATTTATTTTTGGGATAAGTGACTGTAACTCTTTAACTTGGTCATTCTCCAGCATTCACGGTCACCTTTGGGGAGAGTCCACATCATTGTAATACTGAATTCATCCATCCTTCCCATTTATATATATATATATATATAAATATATATATACATATATACATATATATATGTATATATATATACACACACACATATATACATATATGTGCATATATACACATATATACATACACATATGTATATATATATATACACATATGCACACACATGTGTGCACACACACACATTTATTTATTTAAGTTTATTTATTTATTTTGAGAGAGAAAGAAAGCATGAGTAGGAGAGGAACAAGTGAAAAGAGAGTGAGAATCCCAAGCTGGCCCCCGCTACAACATGGGGCTCAAACCCACAATCTATGAGAACATGACCTGAACTGAAGTTGGCCGCTTAACTGACTGAGCCACCTAGGCGCCACCATCCATTCCACTTCTCATTTCTTTTGGGTCTCCATTTTTTCTGGAAGCAAATTATTTATTTATTTATTTATTTATTTATTTATTTATTTAATGTTTATTTTTGAGAGAGAGAGAGAGAGAGACAGATTGAGAGTGGGGACTGGTCAGAGAGAGAGAGGGAGACACAGAATCTGAAGTGGGCTCCAGGCTCTGAGCTTGTCAGCACAGAGCCCGATGCGGGGCTTGAACTTGAGAACAGCAAGATCATGACCTGGGCTGAAGTCTGATGCTCAACGGACTAAGCCACCAAGGCGCCCCAAGGCAATTGTTTTAATCAGAAAAGCACACTTTCCTTTATACATTTCTTACTTTTTTTTTTTTTTAAAGTTTATTTACTTATTTTGAGACAGAGGTATACTCTTCATATACGGTTTATAATCAGTGTGTAGATATCCATAAAACAACCTGCTAGGATTTTTATTGGGATTGCACTGAATCTATAGATCAATTTGGGAACTTGATAGATCAACTGATGTCTTAGGCTGGAACTGGATATTCTCTTAGGCCACATGGAAGGCTAGAGCTGACTGGAATTTGGTATTCCCTCTCCCCTAGGTCAATTAGGCTCTGATAATGCCCCAGCTAGTTGGGCTGTGGTTAACTCACAGGTTAATATTTGGGATGAGTTGATTGAATTTTATCCATTTTGTAATATAGTTAGGTACATTACATTTCCCATTTGCTATTTGTCCTTATGATATTTTCAAAGATAGAATATGCTATATGAATAACAGTACATTTACATATTTAATAATACATCATATTGCCCTGTTAATAGGCTTTTTCTCTATGCTCCGAGTGCCATCACATGCTCAGCCCATGAGGTTCTAGAGGACTACCTGCTACCAAACATAACCAGTGAGTGATGTCCCAGCCTTCCTGAGATGAGTGTTTCTACAATGGGTGTTGTTTTCTCTGCTTTAACCTCTCCTGCATTTTGAGCTCTAGTAAATAATTTTGACATAAACCGACTAACAAAGTTATGGTGCTACACAGTGCTTTATCTACTACAAAGGAAAAAGGAGGACCAGAAGCTAGGTTAGAAGACAGATTTTCTGGAAACTTGTGATACTTTCAAGGAACTGCTTGAGGAAGCAGAAAATTAGAGGATTGGTAGGAGTTTTTTCTTTTGACATTTTGAGGGACATCTTAAATATTGCTAAAAGCTGCGAGGATTGAAAAATTGCTTCAGTACAATACTTAAAATACTTCTCCATAGGAACTATAGAACCTCATATAACTAACTGTTACAGCTCTGATTCCTAGGAATTAATCTCCATGCTGAACTGGGTAAGTGTGCATATATTGTTTTCATTGGCTCTTTACTGATCTATCCTATTAGAAGAAACAGGTTTTCCAGTTAGTACTTTCTGGTAGTCACAAACCTATGAATAACAATAATTTTTCTCACTTTCTTTCCACTACTTTTACCTCTTCATATTCTCATCCAAGTGCATTGCTTAATTCTTGCCAGTCCATGTCTTTTTCATGATTTGAATGAGGATAATTCTATATTAATCATACTGATGCTTCTTGGTCTTTTAAAAATAAGAACATTTCTGTTTATCCCTATTTTATGAAGAGTTTTAACATCAGAAATTGCTTAATTGTATCAAATGTTTTTCTAGCCTCTATACAAGATATTGTATGCCAATAAATTTATGACAAATTGCTCAATCTTTTTGGTAGTCCTTAGGAAAGTGCAAATTAAAACCAAGATGAGGCACCACTACATTCTATCTGGAATGCTAATATTTATAGGGTTGATTACACCAAGTGTTGGTGAGAACATAAGGAACTTGAGCTCTCAAACCCTACTAGTGGGAATGTAAATTGATAGAACCATTTTGGGGAAATAGTTGCCATTATTTGTGAAATCTGAGCACACTCATATCATGAAGCAAGAATTCTGACTAGTAGGAATATAGCCAACAGAAATGCACAAATATGTGTGCGTTATAATAGTTTATAATGTGTGCATTATACTAGTTTTATTTGTAATTGGATCCAATTGCAAAGCAATGTTCATTCACAAATAATAGGATAGGTAATCAAATTGTAGTATATTTATACAATCACCTACTTAAAAATATACTAAATTTCTTTTCTTTGGTCTAATATGTTGGGTTATGCTAATAACTTGCCTAGGTTTTTGCATTTCTGGGGCATTCCTTATTGGTTATGGTGAATTGGTGTTATTCATACTTTTTAACCTGAAAAGACTGGCTTCTTTGTTTGTTTGTTTTAAGTTTTTAATTTATTTTGAGAGAGAGAGAGCAAGCACAAGCAGGGGAGGGACAGAGAGAGAGAGAGAGAGAGAGAGAGAGAGAGAGATTGAGAGAGAGAATTCCAAGCAGGCACTACACTGTCAGTGCAGAGCCCAAGCACAGATGGAACTCACAAACCACGAGATCATGACCTGAGCCTAGCCGAAGTCAGACTCTCAACAGATTGAGTCATCCTGGTGCCCCAAGACTGGCTTCTTTCTTTTGGTTAGCTCTGATATATTTAAACTTAGGTTTTTACATCCCTTGGGTTTTTTTTTTTTTTTTAGTGTTTTACCATGATTATTTTATTTATTTTTTTACATCCCTTGTATGGTAACTTAAATCCTTCCTGTGACTATGAACGTGTGAATTTTAATTTAAGTCAGGACCTCAGTATTCCAAAATTCTCTTCTCAGGCACAGAAGCACTGAAATCCTTTATCAAATTTACTTGAATCCTCTTTCTCACTTCAACATTTATCCATTTAAACTCTAAAATTATGTTAGTCACTAAAAGAATAGATGAGTTAGTCACTAAAAGAATAGATGGAGAAAATCCTGTGAGCCCTATGATGTCACATAGGATAAAAAAAATGGATAAAAAATTGCCTATGAATGTCCTTCATTAAAAGTTTATTCTGTATTTTAAATTCTATATTTTTGATTGCTTTTGGCTGCCACAGGTTATAGGATTCTTGATATGATAGAAGAACATTTTAATAATATCCTAGCTTTTATCTATGCATTTTATCTTCTACTTTTATGATTCATTCACCTATGAAGATGGCTCTTTTGATAAAATGCTCCTGGTAAATTAAAGTGAACTAACTTGTACTCCTTGTTACACTACTCAAAGGAATATATATAATCACGTAAAAGGTTAAAAGTAATGTTGATTGACTCATTCAATAATTATTTATTGCCTTGTTTTTGTACAAGGTTTTGGGGTACTACTGTATGTCATCAAAATAGAATCATGTACAGGAAATGATTTTTTAAAAAATTCAATGAACTGTGTCAAGTAATGAGTGTTTTTTTCTTCCTTCTTTTTAACGTGTGTGTATGTGTGTATCGATAAGAAAGATATCTCTCAAAGTTACCCAGGACTAACTGCTGTTTAGAATTCAAGGCGGTTCTGGGAATGTGGTTATTGCTTTGTGTGTTTAGTAGCCAGGTTTATGGACCCTCTCTCTAGGGTGGGATTGATCAGCTGGTATGTATAATGCCCACTTGTCCTCTGCATCTGTTTCTATGTGTGCTGATACTGTGATTTCCCTTAGCTTTCTGGGAACCTGGGTGGTGGAAGCCTCAAACAGGAAGAGGAAACCTACATTTCACCCTGGTGGGTGCTTAAATAACACCCTTTCCCATGGAAGGCACAAGGCACTACCTTTTATGTGACCCAGCTGCTCTCTGTCTCCCGTGTCTTTGCTTTTCATTGTCTGTTCCTCCACCTCCAACCTCAAGTTTTCTGAACATATTCTTATTTCATCTGCCATGGGGAGGTTTTTTTTTTTTTTTCTAGGCAGCCTAGAGGCTAGTTAGGGGCATTGGCTGGCAGCTCAGATTCTCTTTAAAGCAAAACTAGCAATCTGTTGAATAAACCAACATTATGCTGAGGAAAAAAAAATGGATAAAGCAAACACAATCTATTAATTTTTCATTTTGACCTATCAATTGCTTTAACTAGACAGATGGGCCTTAACTTTATGCTTTATGCTATAAACTATAAACATAATTTATATGCTTTGTGACACAGATATGAGACAAAATTAGTAAAGATAGTTTGAAAGATTTCTAGAAAAAAATTTTTAAAAATACACTAAATAAAACATTTGCCCCCATAGACAACATAATCCCTGTGAAAACTGGAGCAGGTGTGGTTTGTGGAAAGGGCACTGAATGAGGCTGATAACATCTTGGCTCTCTGCCCAGCTCTGCTACCTTATTACCATGTGACCTCAGGCCAGATATTGTACCTTACTGAGCTTTAGTGACATAATAATACTTGCCAAACGTACCCCAAAGGGATGTTGTGAAAATGATAGAAAGGTGGTTTGAATACTTGAAAACGCTATAGGGCATTCTTATGATGGGAAAGAATGATTTTGGATTTAGGATGAAAGGGTTAAGGAAATTTGGGTCAACTGCTGAAGTAGAGATTGTTATTACTACGATGGTTTTCCTTTTAAATGTTAACCACAATACAGTATCACCTTACAGCTTGTATTTTTTCATATATATAAGATTATTAAAATCTGCCTTTAAAGTGATTGTTTGCTTTCAAATGTAAGACACTTATTTTAATATTTATTTAATACAACCTAAATAAGATATAGAAAAATCTGCTGATTTTTCTCAGCAGAACTCTGACTGTATTTATAATGAAAATCAGTGGGGAAAATGGGCTTTATTTAAGAGAAGTGTCTGTGCCACAACAATATCTTAGAATATATATTCCATTTCATAAATCACACCAAAGTCTAATTCTTATACAATCTACACCCCAATAATGTAAGTAAAAAATTCAAGTATCTAAGCATAATTCATCAACCCAACAATTTTCTTTAACTGAATATCAGATGCTGAGACCATGTGTTTAAATATATAAAATTACCATATTTAATCAGTGATTGTAATATAGAGGTCTGAACCTTAACCAACCATAAAAGTAAGATTCTATGTGCTTTCATGCATTCCTCCACCTCCACCCCCACCCAGTTTAGAGGAAAAAAACAAAAAACAAAAAACCTTACAGATTTTTATGCTACCAAGGTTGTGAGCAAATCCCAAACCCTTAATGGATATTGTTTATCCTCACTCAGCACAGACCAAGTAAAATGTCACCCACCTCATCAAACAAGTACATTTTTCTATTCTGTTGTAATCACAATCTCAGTAATATATTTCTGATTAATATAAATAGAAAACCATTAGTTTTAACTTATTCAGTTTGACACGCAGATATTTAAGAGCAGGGGGCTCTCATAAACAGAAAATAATAGAAGGAATACTTGGTAGTAATAAATGTAAAACAAAGCAGTTAAATGAAATTTACTTATGTCTTACTATTGTTAAGTTTTGTCTTATTATAAGTTTAAAGTCTTACTGATGTTATAAAATTAAACCTTGATATTATAAAATTAAACTTTCTGCAAGGTCATTCCTCTGCTGTGGGCTTTACCTGGCTCCTGAAGAAGTGTCAGTTGATAATCTGGGCTTGAAAAGGTTTGGTTAGCATTTCTTCAGTTCTAAGTATTTCATCGATTATTGCTTTACAAATGAGCTGAGACCCTGAGGCATCCTTCAGACTACTGGAAACTTAATGGATGACTCAGTAGGAAATTTGGTATTTAAACAGGAAGAGACCGGCATCACTCTTTACTGTTGGCAGAGTGTGATCTAAAAGAGATAAAAAAAACAACAACAACCAAATTTAACAAATATTCTTGTTGTGCTTAGTAGGTACCAGGCTCCCCAAAGCTCTTTAGAGGCATTACCTCATTTAATTTAATCCTTACAACAACCCTAATAGGCAGTATGATTATCTTCTTTAGCTGATGAGGAAATGAAGGCACAGGGAGCTTACGTAAACTTCAAGGTCACTTGATCAGTGATTGGGATTCGACCCCTGGCTCCCTGGCTCCAGAGGCTTGGCTGCTGACGCTCTTTGTGAGTGGTGATAAAAGAGGTAACAGGCACACCAACTAAGCTGGTTTTCTGGTACGCTGCTTTACTCCAGAGGAGAATCAACCAGTCTTTTTCTTTTTAGAACTAGTCTTTTTTTTTTTTTTTTTTAATTTTTCTATAATGGACTTTTTTTCTTATTGATGTACAGTTCACATACAATCTTATATTACTTTCAGGTACAAAGAATGATTCGATATATGTATACTCTACAAAATGATCGCCACAATAAGTCTGGTTACCATCTGTCACCATGCATAAATACAAATTTTCTTTTTCTTGTGATGTGAGCCTTTTAAGATTTACTCTCTTAGCAACCAGTTTTAACAAGTACTGTAGTGAACCTGAAAGAGATACCAGTGGCAGTAATCTATGCCAGCCAGGCACATCTATACATAGACGTCAGATTTCTTAAAATAAGATTCATAATCAATTTCTAAGATGTTAATACTTCCCTCTTCGTTTTA
Source organism: Panthera tigris (assembly GCF_018350195.1). Taxonomy (NCBI): domain Eukaryota; kingdom Metazoa; phylum Chordata; class Mammalia; order Carnivora; family Felidae; genus Panthera; species Panthera tigris. The sequence goes on along the minus strand of NC_056671.1, from coordinate 53,215,129 downwards.
TGATAAAGTTTCCTAATAAAAAGCCAACCTCACCTGAGACCTGGCCGTTGCTAAGCCAGCAGTTGAACTGGTGCAAATAAGATGAAAAGTCAGCAGGATCTGAGAAACTACAACTTTGCTTCCTCAACATTCATGGATTTCTTTCGTTTGCAAAGGTATTTTTTTAAGCGAGTTTTATCTTGTATTTAATGGGGCGCCATTTGTATTTCACATTTCCCTTAAGCATCTAAAAATGTTACAGAATCGTGTCATTTCCTTTCACATTAAATATCCAATCAACCAGAGAAGTTGAGTAACTTGTAAGTATCCCAAAAAACAAAATGTTAAAAAATGAATTTGAACTTGGCGATTTCATTCAGTCATGCGTCCAATGGGATGTGAGGGAATCTCTTATGTGCCAGACATCGTGTTTGGCATTTTACAGTTATCCGGTTTAACCCCACAGCCTTACAAGGTCACACCCATCATCTGGGGGCCGAGAAAAGAGGCTTGCAGAGGGTAGTAGCTTGCTATGAATTTCACAGTTAATAAAAGGCCTTAGTGAATTATAAACTCAGATGTTTCAGGCTCCACGGAGCATAGTACTATTTAAGAGACGATCCAAGGCCTGGGTATCTTGCTAAGAAGGTACCAAATTTGCTGGCAATCAAATGATGGTTCAATACCACCGCATCTGGAAATAGTGAGCAAATCATGGCGGTAGGGTGCATCCAACCACTTCCTAACATGATTGGTTGAAATAGAAACACCTTCACATACGTTGGAAAATGTGACATAGCTAAGGATCCGGACTTCTTCACTTAGCTAGCAGGAAGAAGCAGCTTTTGAACAAAAGGGAGACCACGGCCTAGGAGGGGGGATTAAAACAATTTGCCTACTGAAGCTGGTTGGTGCTGCAGTACTCAAGGGCCAGTTGACTGCACGGAAGTCTTTTCCGCCACGCCTGAATGGGTATAGCTACCGTGGGACCACCCAGTGCTCACCTTCAGATGAGAGGGCAAGTCCCATTACAAGGGATATATACACAGATCCATAACACATCCTGACAATATGTTTCTATAAGAAGTGCGAGATGGAAGGTTTCATTAATCTGGGACTGGAAAAACCCTTGTTCCCGGAGCGTGGTATTTTGGGAGGAAATTACACCATTGAAGTCCCCTCCTTGAGATACCCTTTTTCCTCCAGGTACATCATACTTCTTTATCGATCTCCAGGGGGAGGCGTACCCGAAGCTCAAGACCAGTCCCTCAACGCCGAGGGGCGCGGGGTCCCCGGGCTCGCGGGGGCGGCAGTGACGCAGGAGGCAGCGGCGGCCCAGGTCGCGGCGCGAGGTGGGGGCAGGTTGCTCCGCGCGGTGCGGCGCCAGCCAATCAGGAGGCGCGGTGTTTCGGGCGAAGGGAGGAGAGTGGGTGGGTGGGGGCCTCCAGGTTTCCTCCGGTGCCCGGGCAGCGCCGCCTGCAGTTTCGAGCCCGAGCGCGGAGCCCCGCGGGGGTCTCCGGGTGCGCCCGCCGGTCCCGGTTTTCCGCCTCTTCCCCGCCCTTTCGGGCCCGCCCCCTCCTGCGATCCAGACGCGGCTCAGACGGCGCCCGGCCTCCTCCTCTTCGGGCCCCCGGCTCTGCCCGCAGCGCGAGTCTCCCGGTCGCTCTACGCCTGGTGTCCGGGGGCGGAGTGGGGGGGGGCGGCGCCGGCGGGGGCGCCTGACCCCGGGCGGGCGGCGGTAATGTTGCTGCGGTTGCCGCCCTTGCGGCCGGGCGGGCAGCTGGCGGTGGCAGGAGCCGGGGTCGGAGCGCGCTCGCCGCTAGCCGGGACGCCGCCCTCGCCTGCGCTCGGCTCCCGCGGCCGCCGCGGGGCGCCGGGGCCCGGCGCGGCATGAGGAGGTGGCTGCGCGTCCGCGAGCGCTCAGCTCCTCGGCCCCCAGGGCCCCCGCGGGCCCCCGCGCGTCGCGCGCGCCGGCTGCGGCCCCGGCGCCCACGCTAGCCCCGCGCAGGCACGAGACGCCGCGGCCCGGACGAGGCGGCGGCGCAGGCCTGCCGAGCGCAGGCGGGCAGCCTCCGGAGCGCGGGGGCTTCGCGTCCCGCACCCCGGTGAACGCGGGTAGCCCGGGCGTGCTGCATTTTGCTGCCCCTCTCCGCAGGGGCGCCGCGGCGTGCAGCCCGCGCTTCTCCCCACCTGCAGCCCCTCCTCCCGCCGCTGCCGGTGGGGGGGGATAAAGCGCACGTCCTTGCCCTTCCTCGGCCTCTTCAGGTCCTGCTGTCCCCCCCCACCCCACCTTGCCAACCCCCCCCCCCCGCTCCTCCCCTCCCCCGACTCTCCGGCCTCCCATTCATTCCGTGCGCTGCCTCCCTCCCCTTTCCTCTTTCCCGCCCCGGCCCTCCCCCGGAGCCTCCCCACGCGGACCCCGTTGCAGTCTCGCTATTCTTGGCACATTCGTGGAAGTTTAGGGCCTGGATGGTGCCCCCAAGTCCGGCCTGAGAACGCAGCCCGAGCTGCTGGCCGGGAACAGGAAGATGTCTGTGCTCAAGCGGATGATGCGGGTCTCCAATCGCTCCCTCCTTGCCTTCATCTTCTTCTTCTCCCTCTCCTCGTCCTGCCTCTACTTCGTCTATGTGGCTCCAGGCATCGGTAAGCACCGAGACACACCCTCACTTCTCTCGGTCACGCCGAAGGAAACGGAGGATGTGCACTTACGGGATTTGGAAGGCGTGCGAACAGGGGCCCCGGCAGAAAGCGTTTTATTTGAAATGTTATTTCAGGAGTGTCAGATAAACTGCTTGGGGGGCATCGCTTTGGTACGTGAGTGAGTTTCGTTTGTGCACGTTTGAATAACTTGAAGACTGCATTAAACGGACACAGCAAAATTAGGTGTGGTGACCCCGGATGCCCTGGTTGCTTTCTTGAGTATTCATGACAGCGTTATTCACTTAATATCGGGTCCTTTAAGCTTAAACTCAGTGCTTAATCTTAGTTTTATTCACACACTCTCAGATATAATAGCTGATTGTAAAAATATGATGGAGAAACCAACACCAGCGAATGTGATTGAGTTCAAGAATGTATGTTTTCAAGTGTTCTAGGTCACTTTTTTAGAATGGGGTCAGTGAACCTTTGTGCCACATACTTCAGGAATTTTTAGGCGATGAGTTTTCTTATGAAAACAATGCTCCATTATTTTGTCTGCTTTTCAAGGGTAGGTAGAGTCTGCTACCTGTTAGGATGACTTCTGAGATAAAATAACGATTAAAACAACAATTTTGTGGGATAGTTTGTAGTTTAACTTTATCCTACTTATCATTTTTTGGGCCTTTGGCCTAAATACCCTTCTTAATAATCTACTTGAATTGGCTTATTATATATTCTAATTACTCAGCCCCCTTTGGTTGAAAAGGTGTCAATGTGGCATTCTAGCGACTAAAACCTAGGAACCTCATATGGGATTAAAACACATCGTGTCTCCCAAACTTTTTCTGGGTTTTTCCTGGTTATTATGTAGTTAATGTTAAATATTTATGGTATGTATTTAATGTTAGTGTATTTAGTGTAAAATATGAGTTTAATGTTAACTTAGTATTAATGTGGATCTCCTATTATTTCTTTTTAGACACTGGTAGGCTTTTGAGCCAGTGCCATTTCTCCCTGGTTCAGGCAAAAATGAATGGCCTCTTATACAGTGAAAACAACTGCAAAATTTTGAGATGGAATTGTTATCAGGATATTGTCTTGTGCAATAGTAGATTATATTAATGACTTTCAGGGGAGAGGGAAGAAGCAAACCTTATTGAGACGGTTTTATTTCCTAAAACAGGATCACTGTATGATTTTTTTCTTGATTAAATTTTTGGATTCAAGTAAGATGTTTAAACTCAGATAATGATGCTTGAGAAGACATAAATTGTTGAAACCTTGATGTATCCCAAAATAGAAGTTTAGGTTAAAGTTTGAAGAGGTGTGAATATTTTAAAATATTATTTTCCTTTGATGCAGTTTTTTCCTTAGGCTGAATAAAATCCCCTGGAAACCTGTAGAAGAAATGACAGCGATAGCTCGGTGGATTTGAGTAGTTAACCAAAATATTTGGTGGCTGTTCTTAAAATCTTCTGCCATTTTGGAAGTCTTATAAGTTAACTCTTACCGGGGCACCTGATGGCTCAGTAGGTGAAGTGTCTGAATCTTGATTTCAGCTCAGGTCATGATCTCACAGTTTGTAGGATCGAGCCCTGCGTCAAGCTCTGCACTGACAGCACAGAGTCTGCTTGGGATTCTCTCTCTCCCTCTCTGTCTGCTCCTCCCCCGTGCATGCATGCTCTCAAAATAAATTTAAAAAATAATAAACTCTTCATTCTGTAGCAATTTTTACTTTGTCATGTAGCTCTCTCTTTAAAGGTTGGAAATCTTTGGGTGATGTTATTTTATCAGATATTTAACTTTGAGAGGTTTTGGAGAAAAAAGTTTTTTTTGCACTTAGGCAACAGTTTTGTTTCTTGGTATTTTGAGTAACTTGTTGAACTTAGGTTACTCAAAAATCTAACCAAAGGAAATAAATTCCAGCTGTTGCTTCTTAGTCATCCCTTTTTCTTGGTGCACTGAATCTGTAGATTCCTAGAATTCAGTTGATGTGATATACTAATACATTTTTCTCACTTATATACTTAATGTTTGCCATAACATTATGGTATGTCATAAAAAATTTGGCAATTTTCATACAGACAATTAGGCTGACACAGTTTAAACTACTGTTTTTGTGGGTCTTATAATTTATAACTTAAAAAAGTTGATTAAAGCCAGTTAAGAATGAAAATCAAAACTTACAAAGTACTTAAGAATGAAAATCAAAACTTACAAAGTACTATCAATTTATTATATCGTCTGTTTCCCAAACCAAGTATTATTTAGCAAGAAAAAAAAAGTCTTATTTTTCTTTTAAGTGTTGGGAAGCAGTTTTCCAAAATTCACATTTTTGCCTGAAAGCTCAAATTTTACCATTGGCAACAAATACTGTCAGTTTTGTTTTGTTTGTTTTTTTTTTTTTTGAAGTGTCCGGCTCACTTTGTTCATTTTTGGGAAAATGTAGGTCAAACACAGGAATCTAACCATAGTTTGTCAGTTCTCTAAAATAAAAATGATAGTTTATGTAAAATGTGGCTAGTTCAGCTCACAATGCAACAGTCAGTGCACAAGTTGATTTTTAAGATAACCATGGTACTTTGGTATGCTACAGAGATGCTTATGAATACTTCCCATTTCATGACACGTTTCTTATTAATGAGATGTACCCCAAACTAATTAGGTTCTTATAACTAACTAATTTGCATGAGGTGTACAGAGAATCTTCTTGAAATAATTCATATTTAATTATTTTTAAGTTTTTTAAATTCATTTTGAGAGACAGAGAAAAAGAAGGGACAGGAGGACCAGAGGGAGAGGGAGGGAAAATCCCAAGCAGGCTCTGCACTGTCAGCGGGGAGCTGGATGCGGGACTCGAACCCACAAACCGTGAGATCATGACCTGAGCCGAAATCAAGAGTCGGACGGACGCTCACGTAACCGACTGAGCCACCCAGATGCCCCGAAAGAATTAATCTTTTAGCCTGAATTACATCTTGGGGCAAAATTTTCATGTGACTAAAATACATGTTGTGTAAGAGGGTACTTTTTGTTGATCTTAAATAAATGTTTCAAATCTCTTCTGTTAAAAAGCCCATATTATTCCTATCCACACCAACTTATTGAGTAGACATTAATTATATTTTCCTGCCTTTTATGTCCAGAGACCTATTTTTGTCATGCGCCTTCCTCCAGGCAATCGGTCTGTCGTTTTTAGTTCCTCTTCCTCAGTCTTCTTTACCTGTGTTTCTCCCTCCCTCTCTCTCTTCCCTCTGTGTAGTACCACACAGTTGTAGACAGCCTGATCTATTTCGTTTCCAGTGTTTTCTGATGTTCAACAGTTTTTTTGGCTAATGGGTGTCAAGCTACAATGAGTTCCATCAAACTCTATGCTCATTATTCTTAAGAATATTTTGAAACGTTTTCCTTGAAATTTCTAATTCATGCTGGAAATACAGGGATAGTCTTTATATCATGAACTTTAGTAGAAGGGAAATTGGTCTGCAGACTACCCCCCCAGGAAGTCCATAGACCGCTTCCCCTAGCCCACCTGGTAGAGTCAGGAGCCATTAATTGTTTCTCATTCTCTTTCTGCTTTTGTGCAGGATTGCAAAAAGATGAGTGCAGTTTCCCCCCAAGGTCTTGACCTGGCTGGATTGCCAGTGAAATTCCATTTAGCATGAAACAGTTTCCATTGTAACTTCCAACACAACGTACTTCTATTTTCCTGCTATAGTATCAAAGGAGAAGATGAGCTGACTTCCAAGTTCATTCAGTAAACACAAGTGGAGTATCTCACATAGGCTGGACATTGTTTGAGGCACAGAAGATAGATGACTAAGACGCAGTTACTTCCCTCATGCTACAATGGGATGAACATCAGGAAAGAGCTATAGCCAGTCCTTGGAAAGCATGCTTTGTGGAGTGTGGGCTAGTTACGGGTATCCAGAAGGAGCTGGTGGTTGGAGCAGGCCATTGAGAGTTTTCCGGACTAAGCAATGGGACAGCATGGGCAAAGGTACTTAAAAACAGAAGTATTTCCACCCGGCTACCACTTAGGATGTGGAGTGGCAGGTCAGCCAGTATTTTGGTGTCGAGGACCCAAAAATTCCTGGCAGAGAGAAGCTGGACTTGACTCGCACAGGTTTATCAAAGTGTCTATGATTAAGAAAAAGAGTTGATGTACCTATAATTAGTGGGGTAGTATGGCGGAGAAGATTGCATAACTCCTTTGGGAATGGGGTTTCACTGTCTATTTGACTCACCAGAGCTTCCGACCTTTCCTAGACATGCTGACAGGCTGTTTTATTCTTTGAGTAGAGAGGTGGAATCTGGTTGGGGCACTTTGGTCTGAATTCCTATGGTACCTTTAAGGAATTACCCGCAAGTGCTTTGTTAGCGGGCCTCTGGGCGGTTTGTGAGCTCTGCTACTTCTGGTGTAGCTGATGGGTGGTCAGAGTGTGGGGGTCTGTGTGCACGGGTATGCGTTATGGGAGACGGTGGCTTAGTTAGGTCATTGCTGAGAGCCCCCTGACATTTTTTTTCTAAATTTTTATAGATTACTTTCATAGTTTTTTTTTTTCCATATGAAATCGTCTCAGTTGTTTCTTACAATGGTATCCATTTTCAAAGCTTTTATACATTTATCCTGTAGTTGTATTTCTACTGATTTTTCCTGAATGTTTAACATTGATGCCCATTTAATTTTTTTTTTTTTTTTCCTTGCCTGAGTTCCTCTTGGCTAGCTCAGAAGGTGGCAAGTTGCCCTGCAGCTTTCTTATCATAGCCCTTTAGCCTCCTGGCCCTGGCTGTGTGAGCCTGGTTGTGTTCTTTTTGAGCTGTTGAAGTTTGCTTTGTGTGTCAAAGGTCCACTGGTGTTTTCCTCACCAAGTTCTCTGACCTACATGGCTCCTTTTAGGGTTTCTTTTGATTTGGGTCTTGGTGTCAGTGGTTTCTTCCCTCCGGGCCTTTCTTTGCTGGTCACTGATCCCAGGCTCAAATTTTTGTCCTGGGAGTAGCAGGAAACATCAAAAGTTTTGAAAAGGAGAATGATGCAATCCTTTGTTTTAGAGCATTTCTTTTAGCATGGAGCATGATTGATAAAGGGCAGAACCAGTGGCAGGGAGACCAGGTAGGAAGTTATGTCAGTAGCTCAGAAAGTAGAATATGAGAACCTGATCAAGGTCATAGTTGGATCCAGACAGAGTTGAGAGGATGTGAGTAGTGACATTGAAGGCAAGAGAGAGGCTTTAGGAGGATGCTGGTATTCCAGCTTAGACAGCTAGGTGGCTGGTAGGAGGTATAGACAGGCATGTGCTTTGAGGGAGCTATTTTGGTTTTAGAGAGAGTGAGTTAGGATATCCTAACTCTTTAGAGAGAGTGTGGGATATCCAGGAAGAACATGTCAGTAGGTAGGAAGACGCAAATAAGAACTTAGAGCCTAGGAGAGACGTCTAACAAGAGAGAGATTTGGCTGTCTTCAGCATATACGTAAATGGTACTTACCTATTTCTCCCCCAACACACCTGAGTGATAAAACTAACTCCTGCAAGTAGAAGTAACTCGTCATGTCAGTTACTGGTAAACATGGGGCGCTAAGGATTAAGTCGAAATATGGAGGAGGCCTAAGTGTAGTTTGAAAAGTTTCCCAAAAGGCTCTGTTACCCTATTCATTCCCCAGTCTCACATAGGCAGTCAATGTGGTTGACATCATGGGAAGTTTGGATGGCCACTCAAGGAGAGCTTGTGGAAGCTGAAGAGAAGATAGCCATGGATGAAATCTCACAACTTAGGGCAAGTGGAGAAATAGGAACAGGAAAATGAAGGGAGAGAGAGATCATAGGAATGAAGTGAGGCCTTTGTGAGTGAGTGAATGAATGAATGAAAAATGATGATTAGCAAGACAAGTGTTGCAATGGATTAATGCTTAGAAGAATTCCCAATTTGGTAAGTAGGAGGTAAGTAGAGAACGGATTATAACATGTGGTCTAGGAAGACTTCATACTGCAAATGTTTGTCTCTACAGGACACTGTGGTTCAGCATTGAACAGGATCCACAGGTCCTTGTCTTCATAGACCATATAACCCGTGAGAAATCCTCACAACTGAAGAATAACTATTCTAGAGTACAGTGAAATGCCATTTGTTGTGGATGCACTGGTTGTGGGGTGGCACTAAACTAATTTAGGCATTATGCAGAAGACAAAGATGAAGCTGCGGCCAGAAGCTTAAATTAGGTACTTAAACAATTGGCTTGGGGGAAAAATATTTCGTGCTAGATTGGAATATTTGAAAGCTAAGAGGTGAGGGGGAAATGGAAAGTTAAAAAAAAAAAAAAAGTTAGGGGCTAGAGCATAGAGTACAGAGAGGAGTGTGGGCTGGAGCCAGAGAGATACACATGGGTCCAGTCGGAGTGATCCTTGTAAACTGGGTAAGAGAACTTGGACGTTAGCCTGAGGACAATGTCAAACCATTGAGCTTAAATTTTAAGTAGGAGAGTGACGCAATCAGATTTGCATTTCAGAAATATTTAGGCGGTACCACTATGAATGGATTAAAGGGAGCAGGATTGGAATTAGAGCAGGTAGAGTGGGATAAAGCATATAGGTACATTAGTTTTGGAGATGGGAGAAGAGAGGACATAAAGATGTTTGCTGTAGCAAAAAATTAGATAATTAGATGAATATGGAGAAGGAGGTTGAGGGAGTTCGTACTAGATTAGGTAGGTGTCTGAGTTATCTGTTTAGAGTGAGGGGCTCAGTTTATTTGATCAAATCTAAGTATAGAGTGAACTGTTTCCTAAACTAAGTTAAGAGATTTGGTTTCTGCCTTGGTGCATGCTAGAGGCTTACTAAAGAATTGTTGAGTGGCTGAATGTTTCTAATTCAGTCCCTTCTGTTGGTAGGGCGGCTTCTTTGTTCTCTTACCAGCTGACTAATCAATACCATTGGGATGTTGGATGTTAGACACCTTGGGAGTTTATGGAGGGTTGGACTGAGAATTAGGAACAGTAGAGAAAATTGGATTGGTCAGCATATTAGTTATCTATAACTTTGTGAATTACCCCAAAATGTAGGGGCTTAAAAGAACACATATGTATTATCTCATAGTTGCTATGGGCCAGGAATGTGGATATGGTGTGGCTGCATGCCTGTGGTTCAAGTTCTCTCACGAGTCTACAGAGTATTGAGGGTTGATCAGGGTTGTGGGTGAAGGCTCCACTGGGGAGCCTTCCAAGTTCACCCATGTAGGTTTGGGCAGGATTCAGTTCTTTGAGGGCTGTTGGAGTGAGGGCCTCAGTTCTCTGCAGGTTGTTAGTTGGAGGCCTCCCTCACTTCTTGCCACATGGACCTCTCCATAGGGCAGTTCACAACCTCATCACTTTTGCCGTGTTTTCTCAGAAAAGAGCCACTCAGTTTGGTCTACAATCAAGGGAATAGGAGGCATTCTTAGAGACTGCCTACCACAGTCAGATTGCCATCCTTGAACAGCATATGTAACTCCACTATGTTGTTTCAGTATATGTGAATCTAAATCCTAGGGGCCTGTGGGAATTAGGTATTTTTTTTTTTTAATTTTTAAATGTTTATTATTGAAAGAGAGAGAGAGACAGAGATAGAGACAGAGACAGAGTGTGAATGGGGGAGGGGCAGAGAGAGAGAGGGAGATACAGAATCTGAAGCAGGCTCCAGGCTCTGAGCTGTCAGCACAGAGCCCAATGTGGGGCTCTAACCCACAAACCACAAGATCATGACCTGAGCCAGAGTCGGACACAAGCAACTGAGCCACCCAGGCACCCCGAAATTAGGTATTTTTGAAGAGAAAATTTGTTCGTTGAAATCTGACAATGCTGGGGCGCCTGGGTGGCTTGGTCGGTTAAGTGTCCGACTTCGGCTCAGGTCATGATCTCACGGTCCGTGGGTTCGAGCCCCGCGTCGGGCTCTGTGCTGACGGCTCAGAGCCTGGAGCCTGTTTCAGATTCTGTGTCTCCCTCCCTCTCTGCTCCTCCCCTGTTCATGCTCTGTCTCTCTCTGTCTCAAAAATAAATAAATGTTAAAAAAAAATCTGACAATGCTAAATACCATTCTTCATGTTATTCTTCCATGAATACATTTGAGGTCTGTTAATGTGGCAGAACGAGGTAAATGATGTATTTATTCTGCAGCAGTGTTTACCATTACTGCCTTTTAATGTTTATTGAAGGTAAAAGTAGCCACGTCTGTGGATACTTTTAAAAGGGAACTCCTAATCTAGGTTTGTAGTCTCTGTGTGGCAGGTATTCCAAATACCAGTTGGAATTTAGCTGGGAACAGGATGGATTTTTCTCTTGAGGCAGTGTTATTATATACAGTGGGTAGTTTCCTAGCCCATCGTGTGGCCAGCCTGTTTATCAGAGGATATACTACAAGGCTTATCAGGACACTTGGCTTTGTAGGCCTTAGGCTCTCTGGCGGTCAGAGCTATGGCTGCCTGTTTCCCCACTGGAGCCTCTAGGTTTGCTCCTCTGTTCAAGGGCCGGGGCCATGGGAACCTTGGACCCAGAGGCCTTCGTGTCTCTGGAACCAAATCTTTGTGCAAAGAAAGAAGTTACAGGAGAAAGATCCCAAATGTAGCCCACTGCTTCACTGTTGGAGCTTCATAGAGTTGTCCTTGCCACACCCCCAGCCCCATGCTAATGGAATAGTCTTGTAAAGAAAGAGAAGGCAAGACTGGCTCCCAAAGGTTGTCACCTGTCCGAAGTCTCACACGTTGTTGTTGGAAGAGCTGAAATAGTTTTCTGGCAGAGCTGAAATGTACAGCTTGGGGTATCTGACTCTTCCACTGTGCGTGAGTTGAAGGACCTGATCATTGTTGCCCTGGAAGATGGTTTGGGGGAAGTATGAGCTCTGTCTTCTTCAGCTTAAAGGAAGACCACGTAGAAGAGAGATGAAACTTTTTTGGATAGCGTCAGATAGCCATAAAGGTAGTTTAGTTACAAAGAAGCAGATTAAAAAAAAAATTTTAATGTTTATTTTTGAGGCACAGAGCATGAGTGGGGGAGAGGGGACACAGGGTCTGAAGCAGGCTCCAGGCTCTGAGCCATCAGCACGAGCCCAATGCAGGGCTTGAACGCACGAACCGGGAGATCATGATCTGAGCCGAAGTTGGACACTTAACCGACTCAGCCACCCAGGTGCCCCATGAAGCAGATTTTAAGAAACCACAGCATTCTGAGTTGTCAGTAAACAATGAAATAAGTGCTTCATAAGCATGTTTTTAATCCGGGGGTAGATGACCACCTTTTAAGGCTGGAGAAGGTGCTTTGCTTGGGAGACTGGTCAGACTTCTAATAGCCTCTTACACTCAGTTATGCTATGTTAACCTCCACAGCACCCTTGCTCACCCAGCTTAGGGGCAGACCTGTTCCTCCACCTGTCCCCCCACCCCCACATTGCCTTTTATGACTTCCTTTCCCTTTCAAGCCTGCGTTTCATGTTTGTCTTAAGTAAGTGTGGGGGTGGATGGGGAGACTGCAGGGAGACAGTAGAAAGAGGTACATTGCAGTGATTTTTCTAGAGCTTGGATTTCCTAGGTCACTTTTGGGAATTCCCAAGAGCATTGATTTGTGCACTATTCTCCTGGTCAGTTTTCCTGGCTGCTTTAGACCGAGCTGGCTGTTGTTACCACTGCCTCAGACTGCAGTTTACCAGTTTAATCAGAACAGCCTGTCCCTGTCATCTCTGTCATCCTTTTTTCCCCTTTTCCCTCTGTATCTGTTTTTCTTTTCTTTTCTTTTCTTTTTTCTTTTCTTTTCTTTTCTTTTCTCTTCTCTTTCCTCTTTTTAATTCATGGAGGACACAGTGATTTAATATTTAAAAGACTATTTTTTTCCATTTTTGCCTTTTGTCAGCATAGTAGCAAAGAGAGTACTATACAGGTAATATTGTGATTTATGGTGAAGATCAGGCTGATTCAACGTTGAAAGTAGGTTTTCCGAGGATACCTACACCACCATTAACACGCCTTTGCAAAATTAAGACTTTACTCCAGTTAGTACTGGACATTTTTATCCCATGTCTTGGATTCACTGGGGAATTTCAGGTAACACCCCAATTTTATTTTTCTCTAGTATATAAATCCTGCAGTGAGCCAACTTGATTTGTTATGTTTCATCAGCATACTTGTTTTTAGTCATATCAAAACTTGGCAAAGTTTAGTTTAAAGCCACAGCAAAAACCCTCAGTTAAAATAGGAAAGATAGCTTAAAGGGTGTTCGTCAGCAGTTATATTTTTGGCTGCGTGGCGTGGCGAAATGTTTAGGAAAACATACTTAGTAATTTTAAATCTGAAATTTGTAATTAACTTGTTTTTTTCTCCAGAGGCATAATAAATATGGCTTTTTGCTTGCATCTATGTTTTCATGATTAATTACTCGAGTGTGTGAAAGTCTTTGATTCGACCAAATCATCGTGTGATACCATTATACTAGGAGGTAAACTTAGATTCTTCCATGTCTGAATGAACTGTGCATGAATTAGAAAGCTGTGTAAAGAGGATTTATTTAATATAATTAAACTGATGTAAAAGGACGTTCTAATTTTTTGCTTGTTACAAATGTTATTTTTAAAGAGTTACTACAAGCAGTGGTTTTCAAACAGGAATGTGCTTAAGGTGGTTTGCCTAAACAAACTTATTTCCTACGTTTCATCACCTGAGATTCTGATTCTGATTCTGGTTCATTTTAAATATACATCTTAGGTAATTCTGGACCCTGGGAACTTTATTTCTGACAAATACCGCAACTGGTGGGTGAAAAAAAGTTAAGTGCTTGACAGGTTTACCTCTCTAAATTAATCATCTTATATCATTTGATCTTTCATAGAAGAAATCTTACTTTTTAAAAACTAGATTAACTTGTTTATAGCATCATGTTTTACTGGAGTGGAGATGGCTGTCATGGTGAAGAATTTTTTTCCTCCAGAATAGAAATGGACAGAATGGACAAATACATCCTTTAAGACAACCAGGATCATGTGTTTCTTTGTGAATCTGCACTGACTATGTGACTGAGTTATAGGTTGATCTGAAATTTGTTAGTGTTTTTAATTATTAGAAAGATACATTGTAATTTACTTAATCAGATCAGTAAAAGGGATTAAAGCAGATAACCTTGCATGTTAGCCGATGATTTAAAAACATTTTATATAGCATTTTTCTAGAAAAGTCTCTTTGTAATATTGTTACACTTAAGTAGGTATATGAAACTTGGTGCTATAATCTCGATTGAAATATTGGGTCTTGTTTTATTTTTAAATATTTGAGGTTTGCTAGTGTTAATGTGACCTTATTGAAACCATGTTATATATATTGTTTTCCTGATAATTACGCTAATACCTCAGAAATTATGATTTATGCAATTTCTAGTTTGACTCAGAGGAAGAGAAATTGGACTTTATTTTTATTTGAATCAAGAGACCTAAGGTAGAGAATTATAAGGTGCCTTGTTTATTGATTTGAAAATATGCTCTAGCTTTGGAAATCTTTGAAATTCATTTCCCACAGTGTCTCCTTCTCTCCTGCTTGTTACAGAATCATTTTCCTTTCATAAATAAGTTGAAATTTCAAAAGGTATTTTAATTGTGAAAACATAAGGAAATTGGGGATAATTATAAAACATATAGTTCAAATACTTTTCACCTTTTTTCCTCATGAGAGAATTAAAAAAAAAAATTACTTATTTTGAGCGAGAGAGTGCATGAGCAGAAGAGGGGCAGTGAGAGGGAGAGAGAGAATCCCAAGCACGCTCCGTGCTGTCAGTGCGGAGCCGTAAGATCACGACTGGAACTGAAATCAAAAGTTGGACACCTAACCAACTGAGTCACCCGGGCGCCCCACATGATAGAATTCTTCAGTAAAGATTCATTTCACATTCACCTTATGTATTCTGAAATCATTAATTTTCAGAAATTTAATGTTGCCTGGCTGTTTATTTATGGTTTGATCTTTTAGTCTGTAATTTCATTAGATAAGTTTCCTTACCGATTAGGTTAAAAAATCTATTTAATTGGCTACATTCTTCCTTCCCTGATTCCCTCATTTCCTCCTAATTTTCCTTTCCTACAATGTGGTGCATAATGCTTAACTTTTGTTTGTGCTTTAAAGAAACGTGTGTCTATTTTAAGTGAACAACAGTCAACTAAGAAATGTCAGTGCAGATTGATATCTTGTGTTAGTGTTTTCATATTGCTAGGTTCAGAGTCTATTTTTAGAATTATCAGCTGAGTTTAAACGAGGCTTCACTGATGATCTGCAAAAGTACTTCTGATGTTTTAGGTAGTTTATGCTGCTTTAGGATTTTGGTTTTTACAAAGGAACCTCCCTGACCCCTTAATTTCTGGTACTGCTTGGCAAATGGTAAGCGTTCAGTAAATATGTGTTGAACAAACACATGTCTCCACCCTGAACGTCTTTAAGACTGTTGGAAAAGTCCAATTTTATTTAAAAATATTTAATTTTGATCAGTATTCAAACAGAAATAATCCCCAGAAATAACTTAAGACTGCTAAATTGCAGAGTGGAAGTGGTAAAAGCACCAGTTGTAAAGAATTTCTTGTTAATTTTTAGTGTCTACATCAGCAAAGCTGTAGCTGTTGGCTAAGATCTGAAATAGATCTGTACCGTGTCTAACCACCGAATTCATTATTCCTTGATAAAATGGGATTCTGAATGCAGAAGAAGTCTTTCATTCTCTTTATTCGTTAGTCAGCCCATGACTCACTTGAAAGATGGGGAGGAAGTTATTGTAGGTTGGTAATTATTTGCACTACAGATTTCCTTGAGCCCATACCTGGCTTTGAATTATCATCACCATGGTGAGGTACTCTGCTTAAATAGTACCTTGACATAAAGTGAATTGTTTGTCTTACAGCCTGGCACAGCCTAGAAATTTGTTACTTTTTTGTTTTTAACCCAGGCAGTACTTTGGTCCTAGACAAAGTATGAACAATATTTCACATATTATCTGGCCTAATTCTGGGGTTTACAACATGATTAACAGAGATAATATGTTTAGCTTTACCATCTTGGATGAGTAATTTCTGGGAATTTGTTGAACAAGGGCTAGATGTGGGAAGAAGAAAACCTTTAAGCATCTGAAATAGATACTTAGAAGATTATTGTGAGTTCTTAGAAATTCAGAGCTATCTGATTCAGATATCTGTACTAATATCAAGGGGTGTAATGGAAGCAGTATTTTTCTTTTTTCCACATTGTTCAATTCTTTATGTGTTCTGTAGATAATATGGGAAACTATAAGTGCCCCTTCTGATTTCCTCCTCTTCTTCCTTGCACTAGTTGGAATCTGGTTGATCCCTTCTCACTCCCCTCAGAACTTCTTACATTGAAGATTTTTCTTTTTCTTTTTTCTTTTTTGTCCCTCCCTCTGCTCTATGACTTTCAACCATTGCTTCTAACACATTGCTGCCCCTCAGAGTCCTTCAGACCTGTCCTTGAATCCCAGTTTTTAATACCTACCTATGCAGCTTCTGAGTTTGTTTTTGGATCTTACGATGGGGAAAATTGTACCCATGCCATGTGGTAGTGTATTAGTTTCCTATGGCCGTTATACACATTACCACACACTGAGTGGCTTGAAGCAACAGAAATTTATTATCTCACAGTCCTAGGGACCAAAAGTCTGAAATCAAGTGTCAGGGCTGTGCTCCCTCTGGAGGCTCTCAAGGAGAATCCTTCCTTCCTTCTTCCAGCCTCAGGTGCCTCTTGGCATTCTTTGTCTTCCTAGGCTTGTGGCCACATCACTCCAGTCTCTGCTTCCATCTTTACATTTCTTTCTTCTCTCTCTCTCTCTCTCTCTGTGTGTGTGTGTGTGTGTGTGTGTGTGTGTGTGTGTGTGTAAATGATCCCTTGCCCTTTTCTTGTCCGTGCATTTGTCATTGGATTTTATGCCCACCCGGATAATCCAGGATGATCTCCTCATCTCAGGATCCTTAATTACATCTGCAAAGACTCCTTTTCCAAATAAGATAACATTTTCACCGCTTCTGGGAATTAGGATGTGCACATATCTTTTGGGGGGGGGGTCTCCATTCAACCTGATACATACAGGCAGTTTAAGAATTAAATACAATCATGGGCACATGGGTGGCTCAGTTGATTAGGCGTCCGACTTTGGCTCAGGTCATGGTCTCGCGGTTCATGGGTTCGAACCCTGCACTGGGCTCTGTGCTGGCAGTTTGGAGCCTGGAGCCTGCTTTGGATTCTGTCTCTTTATCTTTCTCTCTCTCTCTCTCTCTCTCCCCCCCCCCCCCCCCCGCACTCATGCTCTGTGTCTCTTTCACGAATAAACATTAAAAAAACTAAAAAAAGAATTAAATATAATTATATGTATATATATTTACATATATTTGTATACAGCAGGTAGCTCGACCAATGTAGGTACTCAATAAATGTTCATTCATTTCTCTTCTCTTTAGAAGCCTGTGCCCCCAACATTCTGCATCCTGGGATGATTTTGGCAGTTAGTACAGGCGTACCTCATTTTATTATGCTTCACTTTATTGTGCTTTGCAGATAATGCATTTTTTACAAATTGAATGTTTGTGGCAATCTTGCGTCGGGAAAGTCTGTTGACACCATTTTTCCAACAGCTTCTGCTCCATGTCTTTATGTCACATTTGGTTATTGTCACTATATTTCAAACGTTTTCATTATTATTATATCTGTTATGGTGATTTGTGTTCTTTGATGTTACTATTGTAATTGTTTTGGGTGTCATGAACCCAAATTTAAGACAGCAAACTTAATAATCAATAAATGTGCGTGTTCTGACACTTTGCTGACTGACCCTTCCCTGTCAGTCTCCCTCTCCTTGGGCCTCCTTATATTTCCTGAGACAAAACAATATTGAAATTAGGCTAATTAATAATCCTACAGTGGCTTCTAGGTGCTCAAGTGAAAGGAAGAGTTGCACGTCTCACTTTAGATCAAAAGCTAGAAATGAATAAGCTTAGTGAGGAAGGGATGTCGAAAGCCAAGACAGGTGGAAAGCTCTCTTGCACCAAACAGCCAAGATATGAATGCAGAGAAAAGGTTTTTTTCTTTTATTTTTTTATTTTTTAATGTTTTGTTTATTTTTTGAGGGAGACAGAGAGTACGAGGAGGGAAGGGGCAGAGAGAGAAGGAGACACAGAATACAAAGCAGGCTCCATGCTCAGCACAGAGCCCAATGTGGGACTTGAACTCATGAACCGTGAGATCATGACCTGAGCCAAAGTTGGACACTTAACTGACTGAGCCACCCAGGCACCCCATAAAGTTTGTTTATTTTTGAAAGAGAGCATGTGTGTGCATGCGAGGACAAGTGGGGAGAGGCAAAGAGAGGAGACACAGAATCCTAAGCAGGCTCCATGCTGTCAGCACAGAGCCCAACATGGGGCTTGAACTCATAAACTGCGAGATCATGACCTGAGCTGAAATCAATGAGTTGGATGCTTCACTGACTAAGCCACCCAGGTGCCCCCAGAAGAATGGTTCTTGAAGGAAATTAAAAGCGCTACTCTGGTGAACACATGAATGAAAAGAAAGTGACACAATCTTATTGCTGAAATGGAAAAAGTTTTAGTGGTCTGGATAGAAGATCAGACCAGCCACAACATTTCCTGAAGCCAGAGCCTAGTCCAGAGCAAGGCCCTAACTCTCTTCAATTCTGGGAAGGCTGAGAGAGGTGAGGAAGCTGCAGAAGAAAAGTCTGAAGCTAGCAGAGGTTGGTTCATGAGGTTTAAGGAAAGAAGCTGTCTCTATAACATGGCAGTGCAAGGAGAAGCAGCAAGTGCTGGTGTAGAAGCCATAGCAACTTATCTAGAAGGTCTAGCTAATTAGTTAGGTGGTTCCACTAAACAACAGATACCCAGTATAGACAAAACAGCTTTCTATTGGAAGAAGACACCGTCTAGGACTTTTATAGCTAGAGAAGAGAAGTCAATGCCTGATTTCGAAGCTTCAAAGGACAGGCAGACTTTTGTTAGGTAGGGGCTAATGTAGCAGGTGACTTTAAATTGAAACCATCTCTCATTTGCCATTCCCAAAATTCTAGGACCCTAAGAATGATGCTAAGTCTACTCTGCCTGTGCTCTAGAAATGGAACAACAAAACCTAGATGAGAGCACATTTGTTTACAGCATGGTTTACTACTGAATATTTAAAGTCCACTGTTGAGACCTACTCAGAAAAAAAGGTTTCTTACAAAATATTTCTGCTCATTGACAAGGCACCTTTACTCAAGAGCTCTGACGGAGATACACAATGAAGTTAGTATTTTCATGCCTGCTGACACAGCATCCATTCGGTAGCCCATGGGTCAAGGAGCCATTTTGACTTTCAAGTATTATTTAAGAAATACATTTCATAAAGCTTTACCTGCCATACATAGTGATTCCTCTGATGGATCTGGGCAAGGTAAGTTGAAAACCTGGAAAAGATTCATCGTTCTAAATGCTATTAAGAACATTTATGGAGGGGAAGAGGTCCAAATATCAGTATTACCAGGAGTTTGGAAGAAAGTGATTCTAACCCTCATGGATGACTTTGAGGGGTTCAGGACTTCAGTGGAGGAAGTCACTGCAGATGTGGTGGAAATAGCAAGAGAACTAGAGTTACAAGTGGAGTCTGATCATGTGACTGATTTGCTGCAATCTCATGATAAAACTCGAGCGGGTGAGGAGTTGCTTTTTATGGATGAACAAAGAAAGTGGTTTCTTGAGATGGAATCTGCTGGGGAAGATGCCGTGAAGATTGCTGAAATGACAACAGAGGATTTAGAATATTACATAAACTTAGTTCATTAAGCATTGGCAGGGTCTGAGAGGATTGACTCCAGGTTTGCAGTTCTACTATGGATAAAATGCTAGCAAACAGCATCACATTCTCCAGAGAAATCATTTGTGGAGGGAAGAATCATTTGATGTGGCAAACTTGGTTGTTGTTTTATTTTCAGAAATTGCCACAGCCATCCCAGCCTTCAGCACCAACACCCTGATCAGTCAGCAGCCATCAACTTTGAGGCAAGACCCTCCATCAGCGAAAAGGTTATTACTTGCTGAAAACTCAGATGATGATTAACATTTTTTAGCAATAAAGTATTTTTTAGTTAAGGTATTACATTGCTTTGGGGCACCTGGGTGGCTCAGTCGGTTGAGCATCCGACTTCAGCTCAGGTCATGATCTCGTGCTTCGTGGGTTTGAGCCCCACTTCGGGCTCTGAGCCTGGAGCCTGCTTCGGATTCTGTGTCTCCCTCTCTCTCTCTGCCCCTCCCCTGCTCGTGCTCTGTCTGTCTGTCTCAAAAATAAATAAACATTTAAAAAAAAAGCTATGTACATTGCTTTTTAAGACATAAAGCTGTTGCATGCTTAGAGTACAGTGTAAGTGTAGTTTTTAGATGCACTGGGAAGTGACAACGTTTGTTTGACTTGATTTATTATAGTAAAATAAATAAAATAAATAAATTAATTAATTAAAAAAATCTATTGTGGTGGTCTGCAGCAGACCACTGCAGCAGTGTCTCTGAGATATGCCTGCATCAGTTCAGAACCTTCCAGCTCCACCTCCTATCCCACTGACGTCTCTCTCGGTGGCCATCAGGCAGTCCGGTCCTTGTCTTCCATCCTCCCATGTGCCAAGTCCCCATAGCTGTGACCTGTTCTCCCTGGCACCTCCCAGTCCACAGTCTTCCTAACCTTATACTTCTGGCACTTTCTCACCATTGTTAACATTACTTCTCATCTTCACAAAGACCTCAAGTCCGCTCCCCTTTTTTCTTCTGTGTTTTTTTTTTTTCCCCCCACACCATCCATCCATGTGGACCTTTACAAATCATTTTCCATTGCTTCCAAACTCTACTCAAGTTGGGTTGTTTACTCCCGGATATGCTCAGCACCTGTGTACCCCACAGCCTCTATGTACACTGTCCCATCAGTGGAAATGTGCTTTCCTGTCCTTCCTTTTACTTCTTTTTGTGCCTTAAATTTAAATGTACTTTTTCTTCCCTCTACTTAGGCCACAGCCATGCTCAGGTTTCTCCTATTCTAAAAGACAAAACGCACTTTCCCTTGACTTTGCTCTCACAATTTTCTCTGAAAATTGTTTTCACTTTGCCACTACCCACTTTACTCTTTCCTGTTTGCCTTTTGTTTCCATTGCTTCCCAGAAACTCTTCTCTTAAAAGATTGACAGTGATCTCCTAATAGCATTTTTAAGAGGCTAAATAGTATGGTGGTAAAGAGCTAAACTGCTGGGATTTGAATTCTGCCTCCACCACCACCTGATAACTGTGTGACCTTGAGCAAATTACTTAACCATGCCTCTTTTTTTTTTTTTTTTTTTTTTTTTACTCTGTAAAATGGGAATGATATTAGTACCTATCTTGTACGGTTGCTTGTAAGGATTAATTCGGTTAGTGTATGTGAAGCTTTTCTAAGGATGCCTGGTAAGGAGTATGTACTGAATATTAGTGTTTTACTTTTTTAAGCTGTTATTTTTTTTTAAGTTTATTTATTTTGATGGGGGGAGAGGCAGAGAGTGAGAGAGAGAGAATTCCATGTAGGCTCCATGTGGACAGATGCAGGGTGCAATCTCACGAACTGCGAGATCATGACCTGAGCTGAAATCAAGAGCAGGATGCCTAACTGACTGAGCCACCCAGGCACCCCAAGCTATTCTTTTTAGTTTTTCTTCTTAGCCTTCCTGGCATTTGATATAGTTGACCATTTCCTCTTTCTCCTGCACTGTGTTCAAGCTCAGACTAATTCATCTTGGGATCTTTTATCTATGTGACCCTATTTGCGGTCTCTCTCCATGCATCTGAATTTATCTCTTCTGTGGATCATTTTTCTACAGTAATTCACTGCCATATTTCCCACTCTTTTTTTTTTTCAATTTTTTTTTAACATTTATTTATTTTTGAGACAGAGAGAGACAGAGCATGAACGGGGGAGGGTCAGAGAGAGGGAGACACAGAATCTGAAACAGGTTCCAGGCTCTGAGCTGTCAGCACAGAGCCTGACGCGGGGCTCGAACTCACGGGCCGTGAAATCATGACCTGAGCTGAAGTCGGCCGCTTAACCGACTGAGCCACCCAGGTGCCCCAATTCCCACTCTTAAATACATGTCACCCCAAGTTGTATTTCTTGCACCTCTTTCTTAGCTCCAGTGCTACACTTAAAATGTACCTAACTCACATAATCTCCTTCACTGGGTTACTTTCTGTTAAAGGATCTGTGCTAGCGTGTCGTAAGGTTAGGAACGTGGTATTGGGACCAAGGGGATATTGTGTTTGAGGCCTTTGAAGCTCGGGAAACATTTCCAGGTCAGTGCAGACTGGCACATACTCCTTGTCTTTTTTCACTGAATACTGAATACTTTTTTCACTGAACAAAGCTAGATGTGGAAAGAGATGGGGAGACACAGTACATTCCTTAGTTTTCTGCTGTTGAGAATGAGGCAAGTTCATAAATTTCTTGCCTCGCAAACCCAGGGTGAGATGTCTGGAAGTTGTAAACTGTTGATTTTTGAAGTTTTTTTGTTTTTGTTAAGTTATAGGTACCCCCTCCCCACCCCAAAAACAGAACAATGTAAATAAATTTGTCTCATAAAGCAGAGGCAAATAGCAAATTAACTAGAGAACAGGGCATGATTTTAATTAAACAGTGGTAGTTTTTAGTGTATTTCTGAGTTGTCTCAAGACCAAAGGGCAAAGCTGAGAAAGTTTTTCCTATTTGTTTTCTGAAATGCAGTTTCTTACCCTTGGAATAGAAATTTTAGAAGAGGATTTTGTCGAATTTGTTGGTTTGCCAGTAAGATACTCCATTTTATATTTGTGATAATTAGCAGTCATATGGTTATTTGTGGTTAATAATGTAGGGTGTTTGGAAATCAGGTAGTTGGAACCATTCTCATGTTGGTTTAGTGTGCCTTGCAATACTTTGACACCTTGCATTCTTCCCATTAATGACAACTCTAAACAAAACAGCTTCATTCCCTAATGGATTTTGATCTTTGGGGATTAAACCCACGAGGACCATTAACCTAAGGAATGTAACTCAATTAGCTGTAAATGATTTAAGACAAACTAATAGATTTTCCATTTGGAGGGCTTGGTGTCTTGCTTTCCTGAATTTTTTTCTCTATCCATCTAACGAGTAATAAATGCATTCTTTCAGTAAATGGTTCACCTTTGTCACAGTTGCCGGCAGGCTTTTTTTTTTTAATTTTTTTTTTATTTTTTAATGTTCCTTAGCAGTTTTGTTACCTGATGTTTTGAAGTTTTTAGGACCATTTGACTTTGATGTTTCTTTTCTATACCCGATGTTTTCCTTGCTGCTTAAATCTGACTTGGATTCAAGATGTCAGACAATTTTCTGTATATGAGTTGGTGTGTTAAAAGGAAAAGCAATGTAGTTAAAAAAAATTCCATTTCTAGGACACATGGTAGTGCATCTACATTCTTACTCGCACATCCTTGCTTAGGCTCAGTACTGTTTCCTGGAGGCTAAGACTTTGACAGGGGCCTCAGTCCTGCTGCTTCATGACAGGTCTTTTCCCCAATTTGGTATGGAACAAGTCTTACAAGGTATTTACATCACCGACAATAAATTTCCTACGTAAGTTCAAGTTTAAATGATCCAGGGTATTGAAAACCAGTTGGCATTAGTTTTCTATTTGATGGTTTTTCCCTGTATCAATTCAGTTGAAGTTTTGTTTTCCTACATTTGTTTTGGTTGGCTATTCTTTTGTTTTCATTTTGCACTTTGTTTTCTTCTTTCTTTTAAAGTCCACTGAAGGGCAAAAATGTAATAAAAACTTGTGTTTGTAAACCCACGGGTGTAATAAATTCAAGCCTAAATGAGTTATATATAATTATAGGACTGCTTTCTAGAGAGGATGTAGACATGCTCTTAAAATGATTGAGGTAGAACTTATGTGAAGCTTGGATTTCTGTTTCTGTCTCTGTTACAGATTGAAGGTAAGAGGAGAGTGTTATTTTACTCTGTTCTCTACTAGTTTTATTTACTTTGCTCCTTTGTATTTCGAGCAAATTAACATTGACATAAAAAATGGGAAAGGAGGTAGTAAACATTACATTTTGCTCATCTCTTTGTATCATCTCAAGGAAGTAGAATAAGAAAATTAGTTGGCATTTAAGATTTTTTAACTTGGCATTCATTTTTTGAGAGTGTCATTACAGTGTTCAGGGTCAGATTATTTTAAAATCCTAAGAGTCATTAGGTGAACCTTGCAGTTTTTTGGTTTTGCCATGAAAATGATCCTCCTCCCTTTGACTGTGTGGAGTTCATGATGTTTTGGTCGTATGCTTGGAGAATTTAGAGAAGAAGGGGCTTTAGAGAACAGCCAGGGCAGTACTGCCTTTTTTAGGGGAGGAAGCCAAGATTCGGTGAGCTGTCCAAAGTTATGCCTGCATTGTGCTTGTAGAATCATGACTGAGAAAGAAAGGATCTTTTGATTACTTCTGTGCCTCTCTGAAGAGGCCTGGCATCTCTTAAAGGCAGAGATTTTTGTAATCTTGGTCAATTTACCAGTTTCTCCCAAAGGAAGACATTTGGGGCCTAGTTCGAAGCACTTAACCACTAAGAATTAAATGTACCAACTTGAAAATGCACATTGATTTTGATTGTGTCTGCTTTTACAATCCTGGTAGGTAGATTTGTGATTGAAAGGGAGTGTAAAAGTTCCAAGAAATTAACTCACTAGAGAGAAATTACCAAAATAGGTATTGATTCTAGGTCATTCTGCCCCCTAACTCTCCTTCCCCAAAGACACTGAGAATTTGCAAGATCTATTGTGAGATTCGTATTCATACTAGATGTGGTGATTTATGATATATTTATGATTAGATAAGGAATGCTTGCCTTTGTTGGAGTTTTGATTTGAGGGAATTCATATAGAATTAGAGAAAGTATATTATGTGATTGTATATTTGTAGTAAAATGCCTTTTTTGAAATTTCTAAGTATATTTTATGGTAGAAAATAATTTATGAATAAAGGAATTATGATATTCAGTTAGTCTCATTCTATTTGATGGACATCACTACTTAAATCTTTCATTTTTATTGTTTTAAAAAAGCAGTTTGTTTTATGTTTTTGTTTGTTGTTGTTGTTGTTTTTTATATTTTTTTTTTTTTTTAAGAAATCTCTACTCCTAACTTGGGGCTCCAACTTAAAACCCTGAGATCAAGAATCCCATGCTCTCCCCACTGAGCCAGCCAAGCACCCCTGTTTTTATAAGTTTTTGATAATGGGCAGTAATCATTTTATATTTCTGTTTTCTCTTTGGACATGCTGATTAAGTCAGTTGGGGTCTGTTGGACAGTTCCTCATTCTGACTATTATTTTATTAAATTAAAAACAAAAGCATACTGAGTCATGATACTTCATCTTTTTTCTTTTGTAGCCAACACGTATCTCTTCATGGTACAAGCTCGAGGAATAATGTTGAGAGAAAATGTGAAAACCATAGGACATATGATCAGGCTGTACACAAACAAGAACACCACACTCAACGGTACAGGTGAGATGGCTAGCTGCTTCCTCCTTCTCTGCTTCTGTTTCTTAACGTTTGTAGCGAAAAGAGGTAAACCAAGTCTCGCAGCCTCTGGTTTTGTCTCTAAGTAACTCTGTTAATGATGAAGGTGTCTCCTACTGTCTGTGCGGGGAGGTTCTTGTACTGCGTGAGCCAGGGCTGTCCCATGTTTTAGGATATGTAAAAGTGTTCTCACAGAGAGGACGGGGGTTTTGTCCAAAGATACTTAATTCTTGCAAGCATACAATGCAAAAAGCTTTTCCAATTCACCTATTGTCAAGAGGAATTAACCACAGAGAGAGTAGTTTATCCATATTAGTCCTTTTGCTGTCTCTCTTTATGCCCATTCTGACTCCTAAAATGTTTTTCAACTATGTCTAGAAAATACTTACTGTTTTTAATTGCAGAAGATTCTTAATAATTGTATGGCTTTTTAAGGGGGCTTCAGGAGAAATTATTGAAGATTGGAAATCCGTAGCTAGCTGCTCTTCTTTAAAAATATTATCTGGAAGTAGACTCTCCATCACAATCACATTTGGTTAAAACTTAAGTAATATGCCCAAGTAGTGCTTTAATGAAGGTAGACTTGATGTAAATAGCTTTAACTACTGTGGAAGAATGCTCATGCCCCCATGTGGCAGAGTTTCTGCGGTGTCTCCTGAAGTGTTATTAGAGGTTACTTAAAGGTTTTAGTGATTCATTGTCACTTGTTGCATCCTCTATATTCTCATTTTAAGCAGTTAAAATTAAAGATTTGGAGTGCCTGGGTGACTCAGTCGGTTGAGTGTCCGACTTCAGCTCAGGCCATGATCTCACAGCTTGTGAGTTTGAGCCCCGTGTCAGGCTCTGTGCTGATAGCTCGGAGCCTGGAACCTGCTTCAGATTCTGTGCCTCCTTCTCTCTCTGCCCCAACCCACTCGCATTCTGTCTCTGTCTCTCCCAAAAATAAATAAACATTAAAAAAAAAAGATTTAATTTATGTCAATAGTTCTCCAATGTGCCATTGTAAACAAGAGGGAGACACACACACACACTCTATTAATAGGAAGTCCCTATCTTCCAACCATAGATCTTCTTAAAATGTCTGTTAAGGTGGGTAATAGTTTTACCCTTCTAAAAAATTCAAGACTGTATCATATTGATTCTTAATTTAATTTCACACGTGCTTCTACGAAATCCATTCTAGCCATTTGCCTGATTTGTTTGATGATGTCACAAATCAAAACACTCTTGTTTTCTCCCTTTTAATTTTAAAGAAATTTCTTTTAGAAAGACTGTCATTGTACTTGGAATTTTAATAGTATAGTAAAAATCTTGTTAACTGGTCTTCTGCTTTAATTGGTCTTCTGAGTAGTAGGTCAGTGTTAGGAGCAGTTTAAACATTATAAAAGCTTCTTTAGGACTTGTTCTGGTTGAATAAGTTGATTGTGAAAGTGTTCACTAAAAGTTCACTCCACTGAACAGAAATACTCAGCATCTTTAGGTTACTGTATTCGTATAAGGGAATGCTGGACTTCTGTGCATGATCAGGTTCTTTTCCTGGGGCATGAATAAGTTTTATGTGAGAACATTGAGCTTGATTAAGAGAATTTATTACTGAGTCAAGACCCCACAACTGGAAGACAAGAAAGAAATGGGGAAATCCTCTTTCCCCCTTTACCATCTCATATTTTCTTTCTTTTTAAAAAAAATTTTTTTTTAATTTTACTTCTTCTGAGAGAGAGAGAGAGAGAGTCAGAGTATGAGTGGGGGAGGGGCAGAGAGAGAGGGAGACACAGAACCTGAAGCAGGCTCCAGGCTCTGAGCTGTCAGCACAGAGCCCGACGCAGGGCTCGAACTCACAAACTGTGAGATCATGACCCGGGCCGAAGTTGGACGCTCAACCGATTGAGCCACGCAGGTGCCCCTTCCATCTCGTATTTTCAATAGTGACCCAACAACTAATGCCAGCTTTGGTAAGAGTTGGCTTACTTTTGTTAACCTTTGAAAACTTTTCACATGGTTCCTTCACTGGTGGTAACACTGTTCTCTGGGGACAGTCATTGTATCAGCTACAGATCGGGATTGGTCATAAGAAAGACCCGGCTGCAGTGGCTTAAGCACATGAGGCTTTATATTCTTATGTCTGGAAGTTGGCTATCTGTGGCTGTGGTGGAGAGTGTCCTCACACGCCTTCCATCTTCTGCTCTGTCACAGAGTTTTACAGTCTGAGGTTGTTATAGGGCCCCGGTCCTTATATTTGTACTTGGGTCACTAAGAAGGAAGAAAGGAAGAGGGAAGAACAGAGGGACCCTTTTAAGGAGACTTCCCAGAAGTTTCACATGGTATCTTTGTTTAAATCTCGTTGGCCAGGACTTTGTTATAACAGGCTATAAATTACAGTTTTTGAGCTGGGTACACTGGTGCTTTGAATGAAATTGGGGTTCTGTTACCTAAGGAGAAAGAGAACATGGAGTTTGAGAAGGCAACTATGAGGCTTTTGCCATGTTCACTGATATTGAACAATTGGTATGGTTAGTGTACTTTACCAGATACTGGAGATACAACATTAAGAACAATATCCTCCCTTTGTATGAGGATCTCTAGGCTTTTGGGAGAGATGGAAGCATACATGGTTATTTATAATACTGTTATTTCTTTTCTTTTAAGTTTATTCATTTTGGGAGAGAGAGAGAGAGAGAGAGTGTGTGCATGTGTGTGCGTGCAAGCACGGGCGTGTGTGAGTGGGTGAGGGGCAGAGAGAGAGAGAATCCCAAGCAGGCTCCATGCTCAGCACAGAGTCTGACCCAGGGCTCAATCCCATGACCTTGAGACTATGACCTGAGTGGAAATCAAGAGTCAGATGCTTAACCGGCTGAGCCATCCAGGTGCACCAATATAATGCAGTTTATTTCTGCACAGACATACAGATATAATCTGCAAAAAGGAGATAATGGCCAATAGGTGTACAAAGAGCTAACTGAACTCTAGGGGAAAATCGATTAACATGTACTGGCTCATTTAAAATTTAACACTTGATGGCAAATAGATTGTGATATTTCTAAGCACACATTTGATTTCAGAAAAGGGTTTTTAACCTCTTACCTGGCTTTCTGAAGCACCAAATGTAAATACATACTGTATGTAATACTTTTGTAAAGAAATTACACACTCTCATGATCAAATGATGCTTTGCCTTATAGCTACAGAGTTAGTCAAGTTTAGAAAACAAGATGTAATCAGTGAATAATTACCGAAGCAGAGGATAGTTGTCATGCAGCGTTAGAAGTGGTAGGTTTGTTAGAAATAACCCAGCACACTTCCTCGTTTGATAGATGCAGGGTCTGAGACGCCACAGGCAACACACCATAAACAGCGGTAAACAGGCTAGAACTCTCACTGAGTTTCTGTACCTGTTTTAAGCTGCCGTTTGTGGGAAAAACTACGCCCTTGAGGGTCCTTTTTCCATTAGTCATAAGGTCCTATGAGAGCTGAGGAGGGGACCTGCCCAGCAGTTTTCATTCTGTGTCTCTCTTTCCTTCAGGTGTGGTGCTAGAAGAGAGGAAGAAGGCTGGGGGCCCAGAACTCATTGTGTTTTCATCCATCCATTCATTAGATGAAATAATGTCTATATTTTACAGCAGTTGTGGTAGATCAGTCTCAACTGCATCTATCATGCATAACCTTTTAAAACTGCTCCTGATTTTGAAAGCAGTGGTTTTACTTGATGGACCTAAACACTTTTGTGGGAATAATGATTTTGTGGGTTTATTACAGTATAGCCTCCAAAAGCTTAAATTGTTGGCTGTATTATCAGTTGTGAGGTGTTCATTTACAGTAAATTTTTTACCATGTTGTAGATACTTTATTAGATACTGGAAATCAAAGGCAATTTGGTATCAAAAAAAAGATATTCAGACTAGTGGCATGGGTTGAGTGGATGGATTTATACATAATACATTGGGATGACATAAGTCCCACTGGACGCAGTACTCAAGGGGTGCGGAGACTTTTCTGTAAGTCTGGCAATGAGTTGAGACCCTTATGATCATTTGTGATGATGTGGCCAAGAATAACATGTTTAGCTCCAAAACTTTGTGTTTAAAGGAAGTGAATATATTCCTGTTGTGTGTCTTTGAGGTTTGTTTTATTTTTAATGGTTCTTTAAAAACTGATGCAAGGGTACTTTGCGAAAGACTCAGTCATTCTAGCACTAAAATAAAAAGTGAAACAATCCTCCAGACCTCCCGTTGCCACCAGGCTTCCCAGGGGGAGCTATCGTTAACAGTTTGTTTTACAGAAATGTCTAGAGAGCTTATTACTTCTGTGAGTTGGATGTAGATTTATAGAATCATAGCAAGTGGCTAAAAGAAGGAGCCAGACATTAATAACAAGAAATAATAAATTATGCACAATAAGAAAATACTCTTATTTAAAGTTAACTACATGACATGAAGAAATTGCTTGGGAATTTTGAGAATGTTAATATTTATCTGCCTCAGGATTATAAGAAAATGAATCTTCTGAACACATAAAGTCCAGGGACAACCTTATTTATCTGCTGTTTTTAGCTCCTACAAATGCATAGTGTATAGTAAATGCCTACTATAGTACGAGTCCCCATAAATGAAGAAAAGTTTTTTGAATATAACTTGAAATTTGATCTATATCTGGATATATTTTTTAAAAAGCATCTTAAGGAGGAGCGCCTGGGTGGCTCAGTCGGTTAAGCGTCTGACTTCGGCTCAGGTCATGATATCGCGGTTCGTGAGTTCAAGCCCTGCATCGGGCTCTGTGCTGACAGCTCAGAGCCTGGAGCCTGTTTCAGATTCTGTGTCTCCCTCTCTCTCTCTGACCCTCCCCCATTCATGCTCTGTCTCTCTCTGTCTCAAAAATAAATAAAAACGTTAAAAAAAAATTAAAAAAAAAATCTTAAGGAAAGAATCAGAACTTTAATGGACTTACACTTCTTTTATGTTCAGTATCTTAAATCATTCAGATATATATGGGGGACATATAGGGTGTGGACTGCTAGAGGGGTCTCAATGCTCTTGGTGTGTCCCTGGTTACAAAACAATTAATGTCCACTAAACGCCCCCTCCCCTTTGGGTTGGAGGATTTTCTTTGTTGAGTGCTTTCCAGGGCTCTTCTGGAGAGGGGCATTGGGAGGATTCTGTCGCTGGGGCTTTCCAGCTTCCTGGTGGAATAGGCCTTAGCAGTTGTACATCTTATCGTGGGGTTTCCTGGCAGTAAATGCACTTCCCTTAAAACCTTCCCCGTGCCCTGCCAAATTCATAACTGGGATTTCCATGTAGTCCTTTAGAATTGGACCTTCTCCTCCAGCTTCTGTCTTCTCCTTGGTACCAGATCCCCTTATACCTCCTCTTGCAGCCTCTGCAGGGTCCCGTTCAGCATGTGTGCCTGGGGGTGGGGAGAGTCTCTTTCCTCGGAAGTGCCATCCTGGAGCCCGGGCTGCATCCCTTGTCAAATTCATTTTGATGATGAGTGAATATCTATGTTAGGCAAAAAGTATGCAGGTGTTTGGTATTTGATTATTCTAATATAATTCATATTCAATTGCCAGGATTCTACCATTTTTCCACAGTGAGAGGGTTTAGTTTTTCCAGTTTAGTGAGGTATGTGATTTTTACCTTTCGCCTTTTGCTTGCTGGTCACTGACAGACAGGCCTCTTTTTGCAGTCACATGCCTCTTCTCCTCTTTCTTCTCTCTTTTCATGCAGACCAGTTCAGATAGGAATAACTGTTTCAACAGAGCAGATTACTGGAGATTGAGAGAATATCTTTGCATTTTCCTAAAGTGTCTGCTAGAGCTTCATTTCCTGTGGGGACACGGTTTATGACCTAGGAGACAGACAGTAGTTTAATCAGCTGTTTCCGAGTCTTGTCTCTTACTGCGTGTTGGTCTCATTCTCTTAGACTGGCCTCATTTTACATAGAGGTTATGGTTCTCAGGCCTGAATCTCAGAACCTTGTTACAGAAAGGGCCGAAACATGATCTCTTTGGTTCCAAGTTCAAAATTCCTAAGGTTCTACTGTCCCAGGTTAAGTCACATGCACGTCTCTGAACCAGTCACTCATAGCTCTAGTCAGTGAGTATATATATGGGCTCCAGATTGTTCTGAGCATTTCTCTAACTGAAACCTGAAAATGGCTACATGAGGTAGGCACAGGTGGGAAACTACATTGTCTTGCCCTGTGCCACAAAGCTAGGGCATTTTGGAGCAAGGATTTGAACTCCCCATTTGACTGTGGCACCCTAACTAGTGCCCTCCCTGTATGCTGTATAACTTGCAGTATCTAAAAATAATGGACCTAACATGAGATAGAGCTTCACAGCTCCCCAGGGACTGCAACCTGCTATTGCTATTGGGAATGAGTAATTTAAAGATTTAAAATGGGGGCGCCTGTGGGTGGCTCAGTCGGTGAAGCGTCTGACTTCAGCTCAGGTCATGATCTCGTGGTCTGTGAGTTCGAGCCCCGCGTCGGGCTCTGGGCTGATGGCTCAGAGCCTGGAGCCTGCTTCCGATTCGGTGTCTCCCTCTCTCTCTGCCCCTCCCCCGTTCATGCTCTGTCTCTCTCTGTCTCAAAAATAAATAAATGTTAAAAAAAATTAAAAAAAAAAGATTTAAAATGGACCGTATTACAGAAGTAACTTGAGTGGTAAATCTCAGTTTCTTAAGTGTGGGGTGGTGAGAAAACAGTACTCCCACCCCTCTGCTCCGTGGTTACTAGAAGCATTGTGCTGTGACGGTGTGGTTGTCCAGGATACCCTTGGCCATTTGACGGTGGAGAGGATTCCCTGGTATACTTTCACATTCCCTTTTGATCTTGCTCAGCCGGGGGAGGGATGGGAGCAGGTGTTCTCCTATGGTTACAGATAAGCCTGCTCTGTATGTATGCACAGATCTGGCCAGGCTGCTCTCTAGACTTTTCCCCAGTTCCCTTGGGAAATCATGCTGAGAGGTCTTTTCTAGCAGCAGTGAAGGGTGAATGGGAGAGTAGCCACAGCAGCTGCATTTGCTTTTCTCTGGTTCTTTGTAGATAATTGCTTTTAAGTACTTCTGTAGATTGCATACTGTAGGCCTTCTCACAGTGGTAGTGACATATTTCGTACTAGGAGCAAAGAAAGCAAAAGGGAGTTTTTTGGTTGTAACTTTTTTCTCTCTCTCCAAGATTATCCTGAAGGCAATAATTCAAGTGATTATCTTGTTCAAACAACAACATATCTTCCGGAAAACTTCACATATTCACCATATCTCCCCTGCCCAGAAAAACTGCCTTATATGCGTAAGTGTCATCTAATTTTGACTTAACTGTTTGCTTGTGTTATAATAAAATAATACAAATCATATGGTTTGAGCACACCATGCTCAGATCATTAACTGTGGGTGCTAATGTTCATGTTATGTAGCATGTTACGTGATATTTCTTTTTTGGACAAAGCATTTTTTTGGGGTGGGAGGGAGATTGAAAAGTTGAAGAAAAAGCTTATCGCTTACCCAGAAGCAACCTCTATTGTGAGTTTGATATGTGTTCTTACAGGTTATTTAAAAAAATTTTTTTACAGAAATAGGTAGACAGTTATAATGTCTCAAAGGTGTTAAGAATTTATATAAATTGTCTTAAGATTACAATTATTTCTAGAATTTGCTTGCTTAATTAAAAAAAAATTTTTTTTAAATATTTATTTGAGAGAGAGAGAGAGAGAGAGAGAGAGCCAGCATGAGTGGGGGAGGGGCAGAGAGAGAGGGAGACAGAATTGGAAGTAGGCTTCAGGCTCTGAGCTGTCAGCACAGAGCCCGATTCAGGGCTCAAACTCACCAACCATGAGATCATGACCTGAGCTGAAGTCGGACTGAGCCACCCAGGCGCCCTTCCTTAATTTTTTTAGAACGATCCACATTGATACATATAGATCTACTTATTTTCCTTAATTACTGTATTGTACATGTTTGAATAAGGGTACTACATTTCATTTACCTTTTTACCTGCTGATGGAAATTTACATGGTTTCCACTTTTTTGCTATCACAAAGTAGTGTTATTGGGAGCAGGACGGTACAGATTTCTCTGCATGTGGTACATATATGCTTGAGGGTTCATCCCTAGAACTGGAGTTGCTACATAGGCTGGCTTGGTTTTGCACCAAAGGAGCTGTACCAGTTTATTTTTATTTTTATTTTCATTTTTTTCAAGTGCTTATTTATTTTTGAGAGAGAGAGACAGAGAGCACGTGAGCAGAGAAGGACAGAGAGAGAGGGAGAGAGAGAATGCCAAGCAGGCCCTTGCTGTCAGCACAGAGCCCATTGCGGGGCTCAGTCCCACTTACTGTGAAATCATGACCTGAGTCGAAACCAAGAGTCTGACGCTTAACCAACTGAACCACCCAGGTGCCCTGGAGCTGTACCAGTTTATATCCTCAACATCAAAGCATGAATGTAACTATTTTGATATTGATAGACTTTTAAATTTTTGCTAATGTGATAAAAATATATTTTCTAATTTGTTAAAAAATGATATCTCGTTTGGATTTTCACTTTTCTCATTAGCAATGGGTTTGAGTAACTTTTGATGGGTTAGTGAGTGGTTTTGAATTTTCTCTCCTGTGACTCACTCAGTTGTGTGCTTTATTGATTCCATATTGGTTAATTGGGCTTTTGTCCTGATTAATGGAAGTTCTTTACATATATTCCAACAGTGACCTATTGTCTGCTGTATGTATTGTATAACAGCTTTTCACAGTCCTTGGCTTGTCTTTTCATTTTGTTTATGGAATCTTCTGTTTTATAGAAGTTTAAAGTTACGATATTTTCAAGTGTATTAATCGTGTTAAAGTTTTTGCTTTTTCTGTCTCAAGAAAGCTTTCTATATTACTCCAAGGCCGTACAAATACTCTTTTATTTCCTTCTAATAGTTTTACCATTTTGTACTTAACTTTTGTGTATGAGATAGCAACAAAGATGGTGTATTTTAAAAATATGTATTTTTAAAAATACATATTTTTTCAAAATTATGAAAACAGTACATGATCATTTAAAAGCCCACTATAATCACTCAGAAGCTGCAGGGCTATCATTTTGGCATTTTTTTCTTTGTATGTTTCCCCTCCCCCAATTTTAAGCATGATCTGTACAGATAAGCTTATATGTTGATTTTTATGTAATTAAAAAATTAAATAAATATCCTTTTGAATTGCTTATTTATCCTTGGGTTCTAAAGCACTCAGTATCAAAATGTGTTTTTTATGTCTTTACATAAGTATTCTTTCTTGAAGAAATTGGCCTTTGCCTATCATATTTATAAACTGAAAGTTTATCGTTGGTAAATTATTGAAATTATATATTTACAATCAAGAGTCCCCTTTCAATGTCATCTAAGGCCATGGGTCTCAAATTTGGGGGTGCATCAGAATCAGCTGGATAGTCTTAAAATTCAGGTTGCTGTGCTCCACATTCGGAGTTTCAGACTCCATACATCTTGAGTGGGGTCTGAGAATTTTCATCCCTAACAGGTTCCTGGGTGCTGGTGATCCTTGGGCCACACT
The DNA here is from genome assembly GCF_018350195.1 of Panthera tigris. NCBI lineage: Eukaryota > Metazoa > Chordata > Mammalia > Carnivora > Felidae > Panthera > Panthera tigris. Next base: position 53,180,395 of record NC_056671.1, on the reverse strand, counting down.
TTGAGAGCCACCAATCTGGAGTACGTCCTACTCTAGCCACCAGCCTAGAGTAGGCTATATCAGGCCTGAGGAACTTTTGTGATTCTTGGTCCCAACCTCTAAGTGATTTTATTAATCTGACAGGGAGCATGGGTATTTTAAAAAAGATTCTCACTTGACTCGAATCTTCCTGTCTCTTTGCTGTCTTATAATAGAGAATGAAGCTATGATTTTTGTGGCCGTGTATTTGTCATTACTTTGTTATTGTAGCCCTGGTTTTCTAAAAATGAATGTTTTTGTCTGTGCAGTACTGAAACCACTAAGTAATGTTCTGTTGAAATATTGATTATAATAATTTCATTTTCATAATTTGCATATTCAAGGGTTTACAGTCTTAGGAAATCTTTCTGTTCTCGGTTTAGTTGCCATTTTCTTAATTACTGCTTTATGGGTACTAATTAAACTCTGTTTAAAAGCATCTGCCTGCCAGGCCTTCCTACTAGCACTGCTCTCCTCCAGCCCAGAACTTGTAGATGTCCCTGTCGTGGTGCTTGAGAGACTCTGTCAGGCCTGCTGCGCACTCACTGCCCTGTCACTGAATGTCCTGCTGCTACTGCTCCTTATCACTGCTTCCGTCAGAGTCTTCTTCACAAGAGAGGATCACACTGGTTGGGCGAGCCACCTTTTTCACAGAAGGCCTCCTCATGGGCTGCTGGCTTTGGGTCCAGCACCACCCCCATGTCGTAGTTAGAAGATTGGTCATGTACAAATAACTACTTAGAACGGGGCCGTGGGAACAGCCAATATAATGAGGCTTCTTCCAAGAGGGCCTTACTTGAGCCATCCAGGAGAGCCCCTTCACTGAGTCATGTGACCTCTGCAAAATAGAGCCTCACTTTACCTATCTGTAAACTAGGGAGTATTGTATCAACTTCACAGTGTTGCAAGGATAAAAAGAAGTGCAGTGCTTTAAGCTTGATAGACATTAGTTTGATATTCTCTTTCTTCCTCACTGCTTTGATGGAGCTACACGTTGTGATGATCAAGGGAATGAGAAACCTGGGAGAAATGGGTGGAGTTAAGGGGTTTTATACTTACCTATGTATCCCTATTTTTTTTTTAACTTCACAGGATTATTTCCCATTGATAATAGAGAATGGCATACCAAAATACCTAAGTGTAAAATCTTTTTATAATATTGCACAAAATAATTGAATGCAGTATCTCCCTAAATAATAGTTAAACGAAGTCCGTGTAGGGAGAAGATCTACTTTGATGAAAACTGTCCAAGTATGAATGATACTTAATTTTCCTGTAATTTTCACCAAAAGTGAAGTTGAGGCTTAACATTGGTGTGTTTGATTATCTAGCTGTAGCTTCTTTTTTATTTTTCTCTAGTGGAGCAATGGGACTGCCAGCACTGGATTACCATAGAGATAAACTTGTGGCTTTTCCAGCTGGAATTTAGATAAAATGGATTTCATGGATTTCAGCAATATTTTACATTCAGTCAATTATACCATAAAATCTATTTTATAATTTTTTTTTAATGTTTGTTTATTTCTGAGACAGAGAGAGACAGAGCATGAGTGGGGGAGGGGCAGAGAGAGAGGGAGACACAGGATCTGAAGCAGGCTCCAGGCTCTGAGCTGTCAGCACAGAGCCCGATGCGGGGCTTGAACTCAAAGATCATGAGATCATGACCTGAGCCAAAGTCAGACGTTTAACCAACTGAGCCACCTAGGCGCCCCTGTAAAATCTGTTTTTTTTTAATTTTTTTTTTAATTTTTTTTTTAACGTTTATTTATTTTTGAGACAGAGAGAGACAGAGCATGAACGGGGGAGGGGCAGAGAGAGAGGGAGACACAGAATCGGAAGCAGGCTCCAGGCTCTGAGCCATCAGCCCAGAGCCTGATGCAGGGCTCGAACCCACAGACCGCAAGATCGTGACCTGAGCTGAAGTTGGACGCTTAACCGACTGAGCCACCCAGGCGCCCCTGTAAAATCTGTTTTACTGTGTGTTATTTATACAATATGAGTGACTTCTTTGTCACTGTTAGTATTTATAGATCCTCCAGAGGGCTAATCCATTTTCAGCTTTCTTAAATTTATGTGAGACTCTCCTTGCTAACAAAGTAAAGTAGAAATTTCACTTTTTCCAGACCTAAAAAATAACAAGTGCTTAGCGTGGATGGTTTGATTTTTGTGAGTGAAGCAGAGTGGGGAAAATGTCATTTGTGTACTTCGCATTAAAATGAAGGTAGACTTGCCTGGAGTTTTCCTATCTTTTAATTCTTCGAACAGAATACATTTCCAGTAACTTTCATATATTTTGTCCTTACTGTTTGTGGAATATTTCCCTTTATGGTTTAACCTTGGTAATTGCTATAGTTGCTAGACTTAGGAATATAACAAAAGCTATAAGGACTTTTTGAGATGAATTTCAATAACTCAAATGAAAATCAGGAGAAAGGGACAAGATAAGTACACTTTAGAGAAGCTCAAAGAATATGTACTATGACAAACCATCATGCACATGTGTACTGTAAAAAGAGATGGGAACCATTTTCGAGTGAACCGTGGCTGCACATGTAGTGGCCTTGGGTTGTTCACAGGGGCAGGCAGAGGAGACACGAAGCTGAATGGCCCTGTGTCTAACAGCCAGAGCAGGTAACACGCTCACAGAAAAGCAGCGTCCTCACTATGAATGGGTTATTATGTGATGAAAGGGAACCTATGGTTCATTCGAAAAGGAAAAGGGAGATGTCAGTGAGAGGGGACATTGTAACTGGCTCTTGCAAGATAGTTCACTAGTAGCTGAGGTAACAGTGTCAGAGCCTGAAGGGTTCTGTGAGAATGGAGGGTGGTCTGTTGTGACCAGGGTGGGAAGTGAGGCTGGACAGGGAGGGGAGGGGCCTTGAAGGCCATGTGGGTTCCAGGAGTCCCCGGGCATCCATGAGATAGGCCTCAGAGGGAGCAGGGCCCTTGAGCATATATGCAAAGGGTTGATTTGTGGCCTGTGTGCCTATCTCTAGGATGAGTGTACAGTTTTCAAAGGGTCTGGGGCAAAAAAGGATAAAACAAAATGAACAAAGACCACTGCTCTAAGCAGATGAGTAGTGTGACTAAGATGGTATTCAGAAAGACTATTCTGATGAGAAGTGGAAAAATGGATGAAAATGGGAAAATACTAGAACGTGGAAGACCAGCAAGGAGCTTTCTGCCTGGGCCAAGAGGAATGACAAGAGCATATGCCGAGTCTGTGGCATTGGAGAGAGGACAAGGCACCAAAAAGAAGCCCTAGGGTGCCATCGGCTAGATGTGGTGGCCAACCAAGGGATCAGGGTTAATGAGCAAGTTTCTGGCTTGGTGATTGCTAACTGAAACAAGTAATGCAGGATAAACATCACATTTGGAGAATAAGGAAGTTAATGAGGAAGTTAGACTTGGGCCTTGTTTAAAGCTCAGGAGAGTTAATTTGGGGTCTGAATTTCATCAGAGAGATCTGGGCTAGAAACAGAGGAAGTGAGACGGGAATGCTAAGGGTGGGTCCCTGGAGAATACTGGCACTTGTGGGGGCAACGGGTAGTCAGTAGCAGAAGAGAGAACTGTCAGGGACATGAAGGAGTCAGGGAGCAGTGTCCCAGAGGCTAATGAGGACACAGTTTTGAGGAGAGAATGTTCTGTCTTGTGACATACCTCAAAGCAGATGGAATGAAGACCTGTGACAAGCCATTGAGTGTGGCATAGAGAAAACAGAGGCGACACCAAATGCAGTCTCAGTAGAGGGGTAGGGTAGGGTGCAAAAGACACTGTCCAGAGAAGTGACTCAGAGGGATATAAAAACTTGTTGGTTAAAAAAAAAAGTGTGGTGGGAAAGGGAAGTAGAATGGAGGAAGGTATCTGGAGGAGGTGGGGGCAAGGGAAGAACTCTTTAGGAAGATATGGACTTGAGCAAGTTTTGGGGAATTCCAGAGAGACTCTCGAGATGGTAAATACAAGGAAGCAGAAGGGAAGTATCCATGGAGCCAGATTCTGGAGAAGTTTACAGGAAACAGAAGTAGGTTCAAGTCAAGGAATTAGCCTTGGAAAGCAAGAACCTCTTCTCCCCTGAGGCAAGAGTATATATAGTTCATTGGGAGATGAGGTGGAGAAAGTTAGGGGGGTTCATGCCTATTACTTCAGTGTTCCTGATAAAGTGGGAGGCCATATACGTATGAGAGGTTGGCCAGGAAGGCGGGACTCAGTGGTGGGCAGTTCCCGCAACTGAAATGTGTTCATGTCCAGCTGTGTGGCCACAAACATGATTCAGGGGTGTCTACTGACATAGGAGCTTTGAGAATGGGTCCAGTAACCTTCATTCTAAACAGCTATGCCTCGTGATTCTTAGCCACGTGACCAAAATTACTGAGCTGCTTATTAGAAGACCAGATAGACTGGGCAAATGAGGATATAGCAGAGTGAAATTTAAGCCAGAGCTGACTGGCTTTCAATTCTGACACTGCCAGTCCTCCTAGGTAATGGTGATGCTTAAGGTATGAATACAGGTCAGAGTTTATAAGGATGATGTACTAAAGAAAGAAAGAAAGAAAGAAAGAAAGAAAGAAAGAAAGATAGATATACAGGGGAGGGGAGAGTACCTCCTGGTCAGTAAACAAGGCTGGATATTTGAAGGTGGTACAATTAAAAATCACAAACTTCAAAGGAGGTGAATTCATGAAAGAAGGAAGTAAGTGTGTGTGTGTGTGTGTGTGTGTGTGTGTGTGTAGAGTGTAGCTGTAAGTCTGCAGAATACTTTCTTTTATCCCTGGCTCCAAGATTGTAGACCTAGGAAAGCAAGCATTTGGCACAGTTTGAAAGGGAGAACACGTTTTCATTTAAGATGAGGGGTAGGGTGGTATTCTAGGGAAGACACTGAAGTACAGTATATGGAAGCTTCTTGGCAATGAAATGGTTCCAGGAAACATTTGAAATCACGGGAGGAGTATATGATATACCATATTTTCTTGACAAGATACATTATAAATTTCATAACAGCTTTTTGGGAACAAGAAAGAAGCAGTACATGAAATGCACACGTTGTAGGGTGTGTCCCTGTGTCAGGATGCGAAAACATAAGTCAGTGCGTGTCTCAGAGTTGAGGAAATACAATAATAGTTGTGGATTATGACACTAAAGGAGATGGTCAGTTTATCAATAGCTGGGGACTAAGAAAACAGTTTGGAAGACGTGATAAAGGCTGCGGGGCTTTCAAGGGGGGACCAAAGGTTCATTGGGTGGTTTATGAGGGAAAGGTGAGGACAAAAAGCAAAGACTGTTAACTGGAGGTTCAGGTAGTCATTCAGAGTAAAGTGAGAGAAAACTATAAGCAAGGGAAGAAATTGGGTGTTAAGAGCTGTGTGTTGTGACCAGTATTAGGAGATGAGAACTTGGGCTATATGGAGGCTGTTATTTTGGGTCATTTACGTGTGGGACACCTGTTGCACAAATGGCTTACAGGCATATTTTAGTACCTGGTAGAGCCAAGGGGTGGAAATAAAGTAGGAAAGAAGCAGGAAGAGAGGTGAGACAAGATTGGACATGGCCAGCTTTGCCATTCCTACCCATTCATCCATCCATCCATCCATCCATCCATCCATCCATCCAGTGTCCAGGCATTGCACTTTGCATTGGTGATGTGTGGCTAAAAACCACTCTGTGTTTAGAATACTTAGATTTGGTCACTTCAGGAGTAGTTGAGTAAGAAATCGTCTGTGTAAGTAGGCATAAAATTCCAGAAGTTGAGAAGCCTAAGTAGTTCCCTATTGGGAATAGGCAGTTTCTAGTGTTGGCCTCAAAGGAGGCAGTGGATGACTAGGGGGGTGTGATGCCTGATGTAGCTGTTTAGCCTTGAGCTGTGTGTGCTCAGGCAGCAGCCCAGGGGGAGTGGGAGAGAATGTGTATCTTAACATAACAATCCATTTTTTGACTTTGGAGAGGAATTCACCTGATGGGATATTTCTTCGGGAAATTCATGTCTTTCTCAGCACTGTCAATCAGATCTTTGGGTTTCTTCAGATCTTCCCGGCCATTTGAAACCCTGAGGGCAAAGTGGTGATAAAAATCAGAGTATCCAGAATTAGGCTTTAGATACCAAAAAATAGATATAGGCCCTGAACTCAGTCACAGGAAGCTGTGGATTTTTAGAGAAAGCAACTCTCTGGCTAGAGATAATATGCCTTACATTTTACTTGAAATGTAAGAAAATGTAAATATAGGTAATTCATATGCATTGACTATTATTTTAAGAATTATGTTTTAATAGAAAAAGTAATATCCTAAGTCATGTCACGTGATATGTTGTAGGCCACACTACCATGAGCATGTGGTTTGGGCCTGCACACTAACGGACCCCAGACCCATTTAGGTTTCCAAACTGGGTGGCATTGTCACATGTCTTGCTAATTCAGCATTAGAAAATTATAGTAAATACCATATATAACCAGTGATGCAACTAAGTTTTTCTCAACACATAACAGAAGTAGTTTGGCATCAGGCTTTGTTGACAGGACTGATGGGTAGCTTACAACTGACTTTTGTTCTTCCACTTGACCTGACCCTCTCGCGAACTGGCAGCCCCGATTCTATTCAGGCACCGAGTTCTGCTCTTTCCTTTTAACTCCATCCAGTTCCACCTTCCAAATAGTGAAAATCAAGATTTGATAGATTACGTTATTTACATTTGTGTGCTGATTGGTGGCACTGCTGGATAAATTGATTTCAGAGACTATATTTTTGACTTTTTAATTTCTTTTTTATTTAAAAAAAATGTTTATTTATTTGTTTTGAGAGACAGGGAGAGAAAGCATGTGTAGGGGTGGGGCAGAGGAGAGGGAGAGAGAGAGAATCCCAAGTAGGCCCCATGCTGCCAATGCAGAGCCCGACATGGGGCTCGATCCCATGAACTGCTAGATCATGACCTCAGTCGAAATCAAGAGTTGGACGCTAAACCGCTTAACCGACTGAGCCACCCAGGCGCCCTGACTTTTTAATTTCTAACTGGGGAGAGAGCATACGTTCTCACTGGAAAAGCTCAGGTTAGCACAGGTGCTGAGTGAAGATTGGGGGTTCTCTGTGGAGTTCAGCGGGTCCTTTTTCTTCAGTTGCCCTTGGCATCTCAACAAGTGAAGTAAAGGGGGGCTAGTCTGGCTGATTGCTTATGTTTTTACACGTAGAGAAAGTTTTATCCTCTTCTGGTTTTAAAGCACTGGAATGCTTCTTTGAGTGAAACCTCAAGGGGACATCCAGTATGTAAAGGAGGTGACAGTCACTTCAGTGGGTGCAGTGGTGGGAGGACCCCAAGTCTCCCTGAGAGATGTTTTTCTACTGAGGATCGTTTGGAAACCATGTCACCTCTTCCCGGCCATTCTCTGTAATGTTCCCTTTTCCCTTCACTTTCTGTGCATGGCATCTTTCCCCTAACACCTTGTGTTGAGAAGTGAGCTGGTGTATTGAATTAAGAATATGCAGATTAGGGGCGCCTGAGTGGCTCAGTCATTTAAGCGTCTAACTCTTGATCTTAGCTCAGATCATGATCTCAGGGTTCGTGGCTGAGATCACAGCCCACATCGGGCTCTGTGCTGACAGCATGGAGCTTGCTTGGGATTCTCTCTCTCTCTCTCTCTCTCTCTCTCTCAAATAAATAAGTAAACATTAAAAAAAAAAAAAGGAATATGCAGATTATGACCCGCTGGATGAGGTTAGCACAAGCCATTCACTTGGGGTAGGCAGGTAGTCCCTCAGCATCTGAGCTCCCACTTTTGGGGAAATGAAATTCAGGCAGTCATTTTGACTGGAGTTACAGTTTCAGTACACCCATACACAGGAAACAGAGTCATAGGGTTTAATGACAGATTCCAGAAGCAGGGGGGCTCAGTGAGCTGGGAGAAGGGCAGTCTTCTGTTCCAGGTTGAATGAGCAGGAGATAGAGAAAGGTAGCCGACACCTATCACTTATAGGATGGTTGGGACAGAGGTCACTTAACTTTTTGGTGGGCTTAACTCTAAGTGATTATTTTAAAAGATGCCCTGACAAAAGCAAAGCAGAAATTTATGGCGGAAATCCTAAACTCAAGTCCTTATCTAAGTGACAGACTCTGGGTGTGAGCAGGGTTATCATAGTGTGAAATGCCTAGGCAGCAACTCAGAAAAACAAAGTTGTTTTTGCAGAAGAACAATGGTTGTTTTTCTCATCACAACTGACCCCGTGATGCCTAGGCATTAATCTTTAGGGAAAATCATAGGCACTATCTGAACAGTGGAGGTATTACAAGCCACTGGCAGGGTTTTGGTCATCCAGCACATGAAGCACCTAAGCAAAGCAAAAATGCCAGTCAGCAATATCTATAGACAACAATTGGAAATGCTGTTTGTAATGACCCTCTCCATTTGTTGAGGTCCAGCAAAGAAAATAAACCAAAGCCCTTGGATAAGGTTAAGGTAGGTATTTGATTAAAAACCTGGGTAAGATGATGGAATACATATACCTGTTGGGCTATCTTTTGTAAATGTGTCTGAATGTTTCCAGAATTATTAATATTCATGCAGCAGACGGGCCCTTTACAGCACATATAGCTTCTTCCCTGGCCAGTAGATAATCTAAAACTAAACGGTTATCCAAAACTGTCTGCTGCTTCAGGGCTGGGCTTTGGTGTAACAGTCCAGTGTGTTTGGCAGGGTGGCTGACAGGTTGCTGTTTATCTTAATAATTTGTTGTCGTGTGCCTAGTGGGGTGGCAGCTAGCCCAGTCCCAGTGAGGGATAACAGCAGACCTGTGCCCAATATAATGGGGTTGAATACTGTATGCTTTTCACGTGAGGGGGCAGAGATACGGATTGGCGGGTCCTGTTCAGCGATGTGTAAGGGTAGCTCCAGGGAGACTGAAGTACACTGGTAGGAATAGACAGGACTCGTGGGGGCTGGCGCGGAGGCAAATGCATTGGAGGTTGAGGGAAGAAGTGCACATATGGAGAGCCACGTATCTATGACAGCCCCAGGGCATTGCACCCACAGTGGACACTAACTGCTTAATCAGGGAAGCTAAAGTAAGTTGGAAGTCCCTCCTGGATGGTTGGGCATTGAGGCCCAAGGCCACAGGAGTGGTTCTCCTTGGGACAGGGTGTAGATCATAAGCATCCATGTGGTGTTGGTTCCTGGGCAGATACGGAGGATTATAAAAGGCGGTGGGGGCTCCTGCCAAGCATCACATAGTGTACTGCAAAATGTCCTGCATGAGAGCAGTTGAGCACCATGGACAGAGGTCAGGCAAGCCACAGGGGCGTACAGGGAGAGCCTTTTGCTGGTCAGATGGGGGCAGGATCAATATATTAGCTTCGTAGGCCACTAACTCGGGAACAGCCTTTGTTGAGCCTGGTAAGATGTCTGGCAATTCTAGCAGCCCTCAAAATAAGCTGTGATTTCTGCCTATTGTATAAAAAATATTTAAGACTGTCAGAAGACTTGAATAGGAGGATTGTCTATTTTGTGTGTCCTAGTGGATAATTAGGGAACTGTATGGGTAATTGTCCCTCCCAGAAGAGAGACAAGCTCTGGGGAGTTGCTGGGTCCCTAGGGCAGAGGCCTTGGCAGCTTCTACTCTCAGAGGTCAGAGTTTGGGAGCCCAGATCCTGGTGCCAGGGCTGGGACATTCCAAGCGGTAATGACATTTGCCTTCCAGGTGGGCCGGTGGTCTCTTGAAGAGCCCACAGTGCCTGAGCAAAGACTTCCGGCTTGTATTTGAGCTGTCCTGGATTGGGGCCCGTGATGTCCAGAACCACTCACACAGAGGGACCTTTGGTCATCTAATGAGAGAGTGAGCTGAGTTGAGGTGCCACTCCTCCATGGGGACTGAGAAGCGGCCTGGAAGCCCTAATATCTCCGGGGGCCCTCTGTTGGGTTCCTGGCTGAAGGGGGGAGAGGGGCCATTTGCCTTTACTGGCAAACAAGATTTGGGCTTCAGGAAAATTATCTTTTTCATGTCTAGCTACAGCATTAATGTGGTCTAATGCCTATTATGCCATATCTAACATTGCTGTGAATTGTAACAGTATGGCCTTATAATTGGGTGGGGGTGCTTTAAGAAGAACTCCTTAGATTCTGGCCCCGAGGGCACCCTCTGGGTTGGAAGTGGCCAAGGGGGTCCGTGGAAGCATGCCCATTAGCCCATCCCAATTTTATATAAGCGGAGGCATGCTTCATCTAGGCTTGTCTACGCGCAGGGAACCCGGGCTGTAATAACTGTGATGGACGGACAGGCCTGGTGCCAAGCCATAGAAACACACATCCGGTGAGGCAGCTTCTTCCTCTCATCTCTGTGGACTCCGGAGGCTTGTGGGGGAGGTCTCTTCCTGAGAGTCTATTCCTGTTTTTGTCTGCATCTCTTGCCCTGGTGGCTCGATGCATTTGGGAGTACTGTCGTTGTGGTGACAAGTCTAGAGGCTCCTCCAGGGTGTCTGTAATAAAACAGGCCCTCAATACCTTGGGTTGTTTTTTTGGTACAAGTTATGAATTTTGAGGACTTTGGCCAGTCTGGCCAGGACACGCATCTCAGCCACTGTAACCAACAGTTCAGAGCCAGTTCCAAAGACCTGTAAGAGCCAATTTGCACCCTTCTCCCCCTTCCTATGGGCAGATTTTTCTAGAAAACCCTTGCATTTCTATTCTGTATAATTAACTTGTCTCCATTTCTTTTCACCCTGGTGGTTGGGCGTTTTGGTTGGAAGGATAGCGACAGGGGACACCTGGGATGGAGGTTGCCCCTTCCCGGACTCGTGCTGCCACACCTGCCTTTCTAGGTTGTTCCAACCAACCCTCCAAGTGGTCGGGGTTCCCCTCCACCAGTGCAGCAGTAGCTGATGTACTGGGGAAAGCTCCCAAGCCTCAGGAACATAGCACCGGTGATTAGGCGTGTTGATATGCCACGCTGTTCGGTACCGAACAGGCCATCTGAGCAGGGGTCTTACAAATGTCTAGTGGTTTTTCAACCTCCACTGGGAACTTGGGAGGAGCCGGTACCGTGTGTTCAGGGGCCCTGCTTTTGTGGCGGGAATGTGTCCTGCTGTACCACACCAAGGATGGGACTCCTGACATCCCATGGGGTTGGGGGGGTGATTTGCGACAGCAGCAAGCATTGTGGCAGCATAGGAGGTTGTTGACCTCAGCATTGTGTCCACCCAGAGGTCCGTGATGCCCCTGGTAGAGTCACCTCTCTCATGTGTTAGGGCTGGCTTTCCAAGCTCAACACCCTAGTCCCAGCCACCAACAGCGTGGGCCCAGCAGCCAGCCACACCTGTGGCACTAATCTAAGAGAACTCCCTTCCGTGTCCCTGCCACTGCCCTGCCCTGTCCACTGTCCCTGCCTGGGGAAAGGCGGCAGGGTCCTGCTATTTCCACTAGCTCACCTTGGCCCGGTGCTGGGACTCTTGCATGTGAGTATTGCAGATTACCTCCAGACCTGGCACACAGCAGGGACTTGTTTAGGGACTAGTGGGAAACACACCTACTGCTGACTGGAGCCTGCTGGTGGTCAGCTTTTCAGGGGAGTCTGCCTTTCACTGCATCGACAATTTAGGGTGGGGATTTGTGAACAGTACGCAGCCGTGCAAAAACAGTGCCACAGACTGCCAGCAAGCAGTGGGTTCCTTCCCAGGGAGACTGAGTGGTCTGGGAGAGGAAGTTAGTAAGCCATTTGTAGCTCCAGGGCATTGTATGGGGGTACACACTGCACCCACGATCCCATCATTATCACCGGTTGTGTTGAGAAGCAGAACTGGTATATTGAATTAAGAATACCCAGATGCCACCCACATGGGGCAGGCAGGCGCTCCCTCAGCATCTGAGCTCCCACTTTGGGGAAATGAAACCCAGGGAGTCATTTTGACTGGAGTTACAGTTTCAGCACACCCACACAAAGGAAGTCGAGTCACAAGATTTAATTACTTCCAGATCCCAGAAGCAAGGGGGCTCGGTGAGCTGGGGGAAGGGCAGTCCTCTGTTCCAGGTTGAATGAGCAGGAGAGAGAGCAACTATCACTTACAGGGTGGTTGGGGCAGAGGTCACTTAACTTTTTGGTGGGCTTAACTCTAAGTGATTATTTTAAAAGGTGCCCTGGGGAAAAGCAAAGGAGGAAGTGATGGCAGGAATCCTAAAGTTGCATTCTTATCTCACTGGTGAGACTCTGGGTGTGAGTATGGTTATCATACTTTGAAATGCCGAGGCAGCAGCTCAGAAAAAAGAGTTGTTTGTCTCATTGCACTCCACCCCACTAATTTTGTGCTTCTTCTTCCTCTCCTCTTTCGGATCACGCTTTTACTGTTCCCAGTAGTGGCCATCCTATCTTGGAGGCCTGTCCCTTACCATCCGTCCCCCCTCACCCCCAAAATAGTACTGTTGCTGTGACCACTGGCATGACAACTTCATGCCACTGGGTTGTCTTTGGCCTTCAGCCAGTATGAGATTAAGATTTCAGAGGAAAGAGCAGCAAGCACATAGGAAGGCAGCTGAGGGACTCTGAGGACGGTGCGTGGGGGGCAGGCAGAAGGGAGGTTGGACTCTGGATGCCTCATGCATTAGAGATGGTTAAGTGGTGGGCACCGGAGGCCCCGCCCATTGAGAAGAGAGACGTAAGACTTGCCTCTTCGTTTGCCAGTGCATGTGTGTTTGAGATGAAAACGCAACAGCAAATGAGACTGGAGGGCCCTGCTGACAGTAATGATGATTACAGCTGTTAAAGCAGTCATGCTGGAAAAAAGGCCCAAAAAATTGGTTTAACAGTGCATATAGAATACCAGCCTCAGTTACTCATATGAACTGCCTATTATTTATAATGACTATCATTTTAGCAATCATGCATACCATTAAGTGCATCAGATTTGTTTGTGTGAATTTTATTTGATTACAGTGGTAGATTCAGTCTTTGTCAGCTGAGCTGGTACTTATATTGATCAGTCTTACGCTGTGAACCTCCCCTTTCTCTTTGAGTTCATACGTTACTCTTTCCTTTTAGGTGAGCCTCATCTTTCTAAGATTAGCTACTTTGCATATCTTACCACCCAAAAGGCAGGGTAAAAGGCCACAGATGTAGTCAGGAGAACTGGCAGACATTAGAAGGTTGCACTTTTCTCCCCCCAGCTTACCCTTTGAAATGTAGACATTTGTATTTTATTTAATTTTTATTTAAAAAAAATTTTTTTTTAAGTTTATTTATTTTGAGAGAGAGACAGCATGAGTGGGGAGGGGCAGAGAGAGAGAGAGAGAGAGAGAGAGAGAGAGAGAGAGAGAATCCCAAGCAGGCTCTGCACTGTCAGCGCAGAGCCCGACGCCGAGGCTCGAACTCACAAAACCGCTAGATCAGACCTGAGCCAAAACCAAGAGTCAAATGCTTAACCAGCTGAGCCGCCCAGACACCTGGCATCTGGTTTTTACAATGCTTCTCGCTGGCATGCCTGAGTGTTTAATGGAAGCTACTGATACTCCTGCCTAGTTAGGAGGAAGGGAGGGAGGGGAAGAGACGCAGTTGTGAAACCTTAGGGTACAGAACGACAGGAGGAAAGGAGAGGGCTCTCTCAAAGAGGAATTGAAGGTTTTATATGTGGAGTCATGGCCAGTCAGGCTCAGACGACCTGAAATGGGAAACCTCATTTGTTGGTATGTATTTTATGAGATGAAGAGGTTAGACCTAATTTAGTTCTGTTAGTTCTCAGTTCTGTTTCCGACTGAGTTAATGGAAATGACTTTCCACCCAAGAGTCTTTTGTCATTTCAGTGGTACACAACAGAAAAGCTAGTAGTAAAAACACCTCCAGTAAGATATTTGTTAACTCAGAAAGTGAGTGCCTGGTAGGCCAGGAATATCTTAAAAGCCTGTAGTTTTCCAGTTTTGCAAATCAAGGGGATACTGGGTAGGTGCTAAAAATATAAATTGCTTAAGTTGTGTTTGCAAATTCTCTCTCTTAAATGTCAGTAGAGGACAGTAGGAACAGCTAACGTATATTGAGTGTGTACCTTTGTGGTTGATGCTGTTGCTTGATCCTTCTCATGGCACTGTTTCATCTAGTGGACACAACCACATGGGGAGGCAGGTGTTACCATCTGCTTTTGCAAAGAAGGAGGCTGAGGCACAGAGAAGTTAAATAGTGTCCCCAGTACACAGAAGGTAGGATTTGGCGGTTTCCTGCCAATCTAACCGCTTAATTAACACTTACAGACTGTGCTCTCGTGCTACCTATGTTGACTATGTGGAAATTAAAAGTAGTTTTAAAATATGTGACTAAATTGTCAAATTACAATAATAAGCTAATCTGTAATGACGTGCAAACGTTTCCCAAAGAATATTAAAAATATTTGCTGTATTAAACAATTTGATTTCTCTTATCTTTGGCTGATTTACCAAAGATAGTGGAGTGATTTTATAATTTATCATCCAAACTAAAACTGAAAGGGAATGATACTAACAATCATGTGGTGATAACAGGAATAAACTGTACTGTCCTGGCAACTAAGTTATGCCATCAGCCCTACCGATTGTTGTTTGTCTTGCTTCGTATTAAAACAATTCTTCACGTGTTTGACCTTCTAGGGGGATTCCTCAATGTCAATGTAAGTGAAATCAGTTTTGATGAAATTCATCAACTCTTCTCCAAGGATTTAGATATTGAGCCAGGAGGTCACTGGAGGCCTAAAGACTGTAAACCCAGATGGAAGGTGAGGTAAATTTTTTCATAAGTAATATAATTGTTACTGTGCATTTGAGGAAAAGTGTGCTTGATTCAGAATATATAGTGAAATATATTTGTCTTCAAAATGTAAGGCAACAGAATTTTTGTATTTAATGTATAGGTATTGACAGTTCAGATAGGATTTAATAGTGTTGCCTGGGAAGGCTGTAACCACACCTCTGCGTATATACAAAATGTGTGCTCGTGCGTTGTCTCTTGGAGATCCTGGTAGTAAATGCCTCATTTGAGATTGGCTTGGAAAACAGATTTTTTTGTCACCATTCTGTTTGGAATGGGCAGAGGCTCTGACTTTTCTGCCTCCTGCTGCTGTCCGCAACGCTCATTGTCACCTGTAGGCATGGCCCTACCGAGTCCTGGAACTGTGACTTCCAGTTGGGTCTCACACTGGGGTGTTCTTAGAGTCTCAGCATCCTCAAGAGGCTGCTTGCAGGTCACAGTGGGACACAAAAAGGAGAACTTTGGGTTCTTCACCTCTGTTTCAGAAGGCAGAGCACAAGCTTTTTATCTTTTTGACTTGTCAGACTTCTACGTAATGTTTTGTTTGAAAAACTCTAAGGGAATGGTCTGCCTCTGCGGTTTAAAAAAAGTTGTAAACCCTGATTTAAATCAGAGTTGCTCACAGTACTGTGAAATTTGCGAGTGGGTGCATATATATATATATATATATATGTTCCTGTAAGGTGGTTATGTTTGAGTAGGAAATAGCATTTACAGAATTCAGGTGAAAACTACAGAGGATTGAATCAATAGTTATATCCTGGAGGATTGTGATATAGCCTTAATTTGGGAAAAGTTTTCAGTTCCTCTTTTGAATATTAGTATTTTGCTAAAATATTTGTCTTTTGGTACAAAGAAAAATCACTGCTGTGAAGGAGAATGTAGATAAAAGTGCTCTGACTTAATTGGCCTTGAACTCTTTGTGTTGGGGAAGTGTGTTATTTCTATCTGCATCTCTAACACCAGATAACACTATATTATCTTGTCTAAGGTAAGCACTAAACCCAGTTTTGCTGAATTGAGGTTACAAGACAAATAAATGTCTTGTTACATTTTTTTTTAAGTTTATTTATTTATTTTGGAAGAGAGAGCATGAGCAGGGGAAGGGCAGAGAGGGAGAGGGAGAGAGAGCCTTGCTCTAAATTATTAAATAAATGTTAGGGTGTTTTTTTTTTTTTTTTTTTTTGCCTCAAAGAAGTTGTGAAACTACTTAAATGGATTCCAGTACAAATTTTGGCAAATCATTTATTTTACAGTTGTCTGGTCAGACTCCGTTAATAAATGAATCTTCATATTTCATGATTGATTTTTCTCACATTTGTATACAAAATAGGACCTAATTTACACAATTCTACTTTTAAAACAGATCCTGGGCAAATAAATTATTTTTCTTGGGTGATGAGTATGTTGAATGCTAATAAGAGAAAAAAGCATCATTAATCTCAACAGCTGTGGGGTAGCATAGAGGTTGGTCTTCTGACGTGTTTAGGTGGGGTACAGCATACTGCTTAGATGTGCATTGTGCACTGTGGTAGAGTAATTTGGGATTGGGAACATTTAGTGTTCTTGTTCTTCCTTCATTGATTGGTCTATATCAGACATTGGATTTTAAATTTTATGGTTTGCTTTCTTCTTCTCACTTTCTGGGAGAAAAGTATATCACACACAAGTAGTTCTATTTAAAGATTTTAGTAGACTATAAACTCCGTGTGAATGACTAGGTAACAATATTGAAAGTGGAGTTCCCAAGAGCAAGCTAATTCAAGGATCTAAAAATAAGCTTATTTTATTTAGGAACCGTATGGTAATGCTGTTGTTATTTCAACTTGATGCAAACCGTTCTCAGAATACAGTTTCTGGTTCTGAGCTATGCAGCTAAAAGTATGAGAAGAGATTTGGACATGATTCAGAGGTGACTGGTACTTGCCGTGTTTAACTAATTAAGGGCATTCCCCTTCTCTCCCTGCCTCCAACCTGTTTACATTCTAATGATGTCCCATTCTAATCTTGGAACAGAGTTGAGAGAGAGGGAAAGAAGGAATTACTAGATTTATGTTAAACGTCTGCTACCAACTTGATTCTTAATATTTGAGGTTCTTTTTCTTTAAAAAAAAAAACAACTAAGTTCATTAATGGCCAATTAATTGGAACTGAGATCTTTGAAACCGAGTGATTTCAGCAATTCTCACGTATTTTGAACACTACAGGTTCCCGTGGAAAACGGGTTGGAGCACAGATTGGAGGCCTTATACAGGCAAGCTTATTTCTAAAGGGGTTTGGAAGAGGAAGATGATAATGCTTTTCTGGACATTAAAAGGCGAAGTGTTCACCTATGACCTTGCTTTTCCATGCAGGGGTCAGGTGGAGGTCTGAACTGGAGGTCTAAAGCCTAAAGGCTTAAAGAAGCAGGCAGCTGCCTGCTGTGGGTGTCTGCTCAGAGGCAGGGTTCCATATCTAGTCCTCAAAGATGAGTCTTAGCATCTATTTCAGAACTACCCAGGGTGTTTGGTAAAAGTGAATATTCTTGAACTTAGTCCTCAGACATTCTGATTTTATTGGTGGAAAGGGACAAGAACCTGCATTTTTTTTTTTTTTTTTTTTTTTTTTTTTTTTTTTTTTTTTTTTTTTTTTTTTTTTTTTTTTTTTATCAAGTGCCTCCTGTTTGAGAAGCTCCCGCAGACACTGGAAATGGGGAGGATGAGGACGATGGACCGGAAACCACTGACGAAGAGAGAGCACAGCAACTTCTACTGTGTTCCGTCTTTGTCAGTGGCACAGAGCTACCGCACCCCTCAAGTAGGCAAGTTTGCAGCCAAGTCGTCTAGGGACACTGTAGCCGGTGGTGTGCCTGAAGTTTGAAGAAAGTAGGACAAAAACTTAGTGGGGAAAATGTATGTAGTAAACACTTTTCTTGCTAATCTCCTCATGGTGAGTATAAGAGCACATAAGCAAGCAAGAAATGTAGGTGCATAAATTCAGTAAGATTAGTGGCTTAAAGTGGGAGCAAACTGAATGGGATAATTTTGCTTGAACAAGAGGTGGCGAGGAGGGATTGGTGAAGATGAAGTGCTGTTTTGCAGAAGATAACGACCAGATGTTGTCTGTCTCTACTGGAGATGCATCAATGGGAGAGTGGCTCGCACAGCAAATTAGGGCACATGTGAGAAATGTCCTGAAGCAAAGGTTATTGAACCTTAAATATATTATTGCAGGACCCTGAGATCGTCGTTTTCTAGACAATAATTTGTAAACTGTTGAGAATGTCATTCCACCGCCACAAGAAGGGACATGCCAAATGAATTTTTAAGATACTGTTTTGCTTTATTTTAATAAAAACTTTGCTTTAGGCATGTTCAAAATATTTGATAATGGTCTCATTAAAATGTGGCCATTTATTTGCTATTAAGACAACAGTTTAGCTTATTTTGAATTTGCCAAGACACTGGTAGTTTTTTTCTTTTATAATATTCTCAGTTTCCTTGTAAGGTTAAGAAAAAACCCCACAAGTCTTGATATTTTAAATGCTTCATTGAACAAATTGCTGATTTAGAGGCTATGACCTTGTCTATTCTTATATGTTCAACCCATCACTCAGCATAATTGTATTTAATTAATGTGGACCATCTTTAATGTGGACTCGGCAGCTACTTAATAGCTTCTTCCTTTAAATATCTTCCTTTAAATAATTCGCCTTAACTGCTTTTGTAGCCCATTTACATTGTCACAGGCGGCTGCCTTGTGGCCAAATTCAGAATGAGGAAGGGCAAGCTTGACCCTTACTTCTGCAGAAGTTACCACACTGTTCACATCTGGTAAAGCCAGTGGTAGGGATTTGTTCTTGCCATCTGACTTCTTCCCCTTCTTTTACTTTTCGTAGTCATTTGCTCTCCTAAGAGTGAACGTAGGGGTCCCTAGCTGCCTTGGGAGTTGTGTTGCTTTGGGAGTTCTGTGACTATGCCAGCAATGAATACTGGACACCCATCAGCAGGTCCCCAGTCAGTGGGATGTGTGTAGAATGAGCAGTGGCCGCCATGTTGGGGGTGGGCAGACTCTTGGATGTGAGTTAGCCTTGCTCCGGCAACCTTGTGGTCCTTACGTTCAAGAGGTACCTTACGGGTGAACCAGAAGGGAATGGGATTAAAAGTGCGGCTGGCAGAGAGGCACCAGAACCTCTTTAGTTCTTACAACTCACTGAAAATAAAATAGTGCACACATGAAAATATCAGTGTCATAGCAGCCATTGTCTCTTTTTCTGCTGTCTCATCAGCATTTAGGGAAAACTAGTGGTGGTGATTCTAGTTTAGACATCTTCAGTTTTGCTAAACTACCTTTTGTGGGTTTTTTAAAATGAAACTATTTTAATAATTTAAAAATTTCTCTATTTATCCTGGTAATGTAAAATACATTAGTAAATGTTACTATTTTCTGTTGACTGTGTCTAACGTCATGACCTGATTTTACAAATAGGACCAGGTCCAGAACCTATGCCCTCTCAATTATTTACATTTATTCATTCAGT
The DNA here is from genome assembly GCF_018350195.1 of Panthera tigris. Taxonomy (NCBI): domain Eukaryota; kingdom Metazoa; phylum Chordata; class Mammalia; order Carnivora; family Felidae; genus Panthera; species Panthera tigris. The sequence goes on along the minus strand of NC_056671.1, from coordinate 53,161,128 downwards.
AGTAAAAATTATTTGGTATAGGTGAAATTTTAGTAAATCCCAGATATAATGTTCCTACAAAGTTTTCTCTTATAACCAGTTTAAACTGTATTTTAAAATCCAGAATATAAAGTGACACATAGATACTGTAATTAGATATATTTTGACTGTTAAGTTCTTTGAAAATCTAATGATTTGGGGATTTATAATCTGTATAAAACATTTGTTTTTATTTCAATTTGCATTAGAAAATTCACAATTATAATAAAGCCAGTTTAGCTAAGAAAAGCAATGTTTAGAAAACATTTCATCATTTTCAAGGACAAAGTCTAAATTGTAGGGTAAGTTAGCTTGTATGACAAATCTTGGATCCAAGAAATAGAGGATTTGAGTAAGTGGTGGTTAATAATTATTCATTTATTCCTATTTTATATATAGATGGTGTTTTTTAGTCTTGCTTTTAAGAGCCCCAATAATTTTTCTTTCCCACTAGGAGAAACATCGATTTACTGAAAAACTACTTAATTTCCATATATGTGTTTTTTCTTTTGTTCTTTAGGTAAAAAAAACTCTTTGGACGAATTTCTTTGTTTTCTACTGCTTGCATTACTTTTTCTTTGTTAAGCTTAACATTTTAATGTAATTTTACTATCAATTTCATTTTAAACTCAGTATTATCCTACCACTGAAAAACATAAAATATCAAAAATTTAATTTTACATTTTGATTAAATGAAAAATAACTAATATTATTATGAAACTTCTATGATATATCTGTTATATTTCTCAAAAATAACTCTAGGCTGAATAAGCCATGTGTAAGATAGTAGATATTCAAGTGGAATGTCTTTTAAATTCAATTTTAAAGTCAGAATTTATTATTTACGATCTAATTTGTGTCAAGTTACTCTTGACACATCCCTTCCCCACCCTCCTTATATCCAATCCATAAACCAGTCCTGTTAATTCATTTCTCACATGTTCCAAAAATTCATGTACCTCTCTTCTCCACCCTCACCTCATTTCAAGCTTCCATTACTTCTTGGCTTAACCAGCTCGCTGAATCGAGTTTTGGCTTTCTCCAGTCTGCTCTCCACAGTAGTCTTTGCCATCCCCAAACCTGATTTTATCAGGCCTTTGAAGTCTTTCTAGGACTTCCATGGTGACCATACGATAAATAAATATCACAATGTAAGGAATGGCCCTCAGAACCCACTTACACCTTCCAGGTTCACAAGACTGGAAATGGAACAAAGGCAAAGGCCAGGTCTGTTTTTTCTCACTGTTGGATCTCTAGTGAGAAAATCTATGAAGGTTTGACTTTAAAATTTTCAGAAATTTTTAAGGATCAGTTTTTATCTTTACCTCTAGGGCTTGCTGTGCAATATTTATCTACATATGTGACTATTTTGTTTTTAAAGGTGGCAGTTCTCATTCCTTTCCGGAATCGCCATGAACATCTCCCAATTTTTTTCTTGCATCTGATTCCAATGCTCCAGAAGCAGAGGCTGGAATTTGCCTTTTATGTCATTGAACAGGTGAGAATATTTTTCAGAATGGTAAGTATAGTGGAACTTGAACTCTTTGATATGGTGGGATTAAAAATGTTTAGTTTAGGGCGAATCTTTGGTTTTATATTTTGGTAAAATCTCATTTGGGATTAAGCGTATTATATATGCCACATTTTGTTAATCCATTTATCAGTTGATATGCTCCTATCATTTTTAATCATCATGTCTTACCTATTAAGGTGAAATGTTGTTCTTGAATTATTTTTCATATTATCAGCTAATTTTTTCTCCATAAATATTCTTCATGTCTCACTATTCCATATATACAATTTCTTTCAGTCTTATTTGAACCCTTTGGAGATATTTGCCATACTTTTGTTTTTTTCCATTCCTGTCATTACCTAGTTTTATATTAAGGTATCATCTTGGATTTCTTAACTTATCTTTCCCCCACCCCACCTCTCAAACACTAGGGCATTTGCTGAATTTTATCAGTGATTTCTATGTAGCATTTCTAACATGTACATTTTGTTTGTATTTCAAATATATTGTAATTTGGCTACTTTGGGCTTGATATTGATAACCTCATTTTATCCTGATACTCCTTCTTTTTACTCACACTAAACCTGACTAAAAATGTATTTCCTTATTTATCAGTAGGCATAAAGTGACCTAGCTTATATTATTAGATGCTTATGGGTATTTTGTGTGGAAAATATTCAAGTTTTGTTCCTAAGATTATTATATTTAGTATGTTTTTCCAGCTCCTTTGTGGCTTATTTTAGATCTGTTCTTAGCTTTTTGCCTCTATTTTTACCCCTGTGAATGCTTGCTATTTATTAGAACTTATACTTCCCTGTATGTAAATTACCCCTGTCAGGTTTGTTCCTGTGCATATGATGATGCATATAGTACATCTATGTGCTTTTATGTACTTTTTAATGTAACAACCTGTACTATGAAAATGGATTTTTTTTTTTTTTTTACCTGATAACAAATCACAATTTCTAGCTACTTTCAGGATAGCCATAAGTAAAAACTTCTAGGTCAGTTTTACCAACTGCTAGTTTCCTTTATTGAAATTTCAGTCTCCTTAATGTGTTGGGAGGTGAGACGTCTGCATCCGTGTTTTCATGGTCCTCCCCCCTCCCAGCTGAGCTATCGAAGAGGGCACAGTGTCAGTGTTTGTAAAGGGATATTCTTCTGAGAGTTCAGAACCACTGAGTTTTTGTGTGTGTGTGATGGAGCAACCTTTGCAAAGCAGCTAAGATCCATATTTTATAAACTTCTTAAGTCTAAGTCTCAGCCTTGATCGATATTAATTCAGGCCCACGTAGTTGATCGTGGGTGGTTTTGAGGTAGTAACATCTTTACCACATATGAAATAGAAGAGTGGCTTTTCTGCTGGACTGGTGCCCAGAAGTGCTAAGCAATTGAAGTTCGGCTCAGAACTTCAGTTAAACGTGGGAGGTTATACACATATTTACCACTTCTCCTTTCCAAACACCAAAAATGAGAGTGAAAGAAAAAAAGGTTTTAAACCAGAAGGACAAAGTGATGGTCATCGAGAGATTTCAACACATTTCTGGAAGTCAGGAAGTAGATGGAGCACTGATGACTCCCTTAGCAAAGCAGGGGATGTTCAAAGCCCCGTGCTTGTTGAGGATGATTGTGACAAGAATGGAGGCAGTCTGCTGGACAAGCTCCTGCAGGTCCTGGCACTTGAGAGATGTCACAGACGGACCGTAGCACTGGCCATAAAGTCACGGGATTGATTTAAAAAGTTTGATTACAAAACAGTCACATTCCCAGTTCCTCATCTTTGCTCGTGCTGCCAGGTGATTGTTGTGTCTTGTAAGAAATGAAAGTTTATCCTGTGGAGAAACCACACCAAAGACCTGACTGTGCCAGCACAGCCAAGCTGTGGGGTCTCGAAGCAGGAGGGGTTGAGTGAGTCTGCATACGGACCCTGGGGATCCTCAGGCCTTTTCTCTGTCTGGGGTTTTTGAAGCCAGCAGTTAGAAATGAAATCCCCCCAGCCCCTCCAGCTGACAACAGAGCATAACTTGTGTCTTTATTAGAGAAATAGATTAGCCTCAGAAAGGAGATGCCTGATGTTGTACTTAGACATCTCCAAAGGAAAAGGCCAGCTCATCGCTTTATCACCTCCATGAAGCCCTTTCATTCATTCAACAACAGGGATACAGCAGGGAACAAACCAAGGCAAGGCCCCTCGTTCTGGTGAGGAGAGATGGGCAGTGAATCATTCATGATGTGGCAGCTGGTGCTCGGGGCTAAAGATCAGGGCAAAGAGAGCAGTAAGGGCATGGACACGTGTTCTTTTGTATAGAGTGTTCAGGGAAGACCTCTCGGAGGAGGTGAAGTTGGGGCAGCCCTGACTAGAATAATGGGGAGTGGATTCCAGGTGGGAATACGATCCAACAAGAGGGAGAGTAGATAATAGAGACAGTGAAGGGAACAGATAAAATCTTCAAAGAACAACAAAAGCTCATAATCAGTATCCACAGAGAATAAAGATCACGAATCTGCAAAAATAGGACATCATGAAGAATAGTCAGAATAAGGAAGTTACTGTAGAAGAAAATGTCATTATTAAAACAAAATGTAGAATGCTGGAAGATCACTAAGAAAATAACTCCTAAAACAGAACTAAAACATAAGAAGTTAAGAAGATCAATCAGGACAGAATGTCACGGGGGTAACCACTTCCAAGATGGCCCGCAGGGATTTTGCCTCTGTGTAACTGGGCCCCTGAGTGGTCTCCAGCGAATACGGGCTGACTTGCGTAGGCAGCCCAGCTGCAGAAGGACAGCATGTGGCTTTTGAGGGCAGGTCATAAAAGACCTTGCTGCTTCTGCAACTTGGTTTCTTGGATTACTTTCTCAGGGAAGCCAGCTACCAGGTTATGAGGACACTCGAACAGCCCTGTGGAGAGGAAACCACATCATCTTGGCAGCAGCACCTTGCCGGCTGGGGGAGTGAGCCACCTTGGAAGTGGGTCCCCCAGCTGAGGCCCAGACGTCCTGGAGCAGAGATGAGGCGCCGGTGCAGTGCCTTTGGCATTCCCTATTCACACTTGGTGGTAGACTTGCTGAGCAGAGTTCTGGAAAAATAGAGCAGAAAAAAATTGGGGAGGGACTGGGAAGAAAATGACCAAAGAAATAATACAAGAAAATTTCCCAGAAGGAAAGACATGTCTTTGGATTAAAGGGGCTCACATGTGTATGCAAATAAAATACCTGCTGTGAAGCATTTTATTTCAAAATTTTAGAATACAAATTAAAAAGACAAGATATCGAGAAGGTTCTATAGGAAAAATTACCGGTGACTATGAATCTTCTTGGTAACACTGATAGCTAGAAGATTGTTGAGCCATGCCTTTATAATTCTAGGGGAAATTGATTTTTTAACCTAGAAGTTTTTACCTAGCCCATACATCAACCAGGTGTGAGGGTAGACTGATGGCATTTTCAAGCATTCATTGACTATATATATATATATATTTTTTTTTTTCATGCATCCTTACTTAGGAAGCTGTTGAAGGGTGTGCCTTAGCAAAGAGAGAAAGCCAAATCAAAACAGGGGTGATGTAGGGAACAAAGTCCTAGGATGAGAGTCACACGTTGTCAGACCAGTCCAAACTGGAGCAAGAATCAAGGGCAGTGGGAGCTGGAGTCGAGCTTGAGGGGGTGGAGAAGGAATTGATAGGTGACTTGATGTGTTTGAACTACATCAATTACTAATAAGTAGAGGACATATCTATTGAGGTTTTTGTACAGAGTAATAATAGTTACATAGAAAACTAAGAAAACAGAAGACGGTCATTAATCCCAGTTTGAAAAAGAAAGTGGAATCCTAATTCACTCAACACTCCAGAAATATTTATGCAGTCCTAATAATGCAGATACTATTGCTTTTACCAAAAATTATTATATAACTACATTGGGAAAACGGATGGAGGGGCGTGAGCATGGTGGTGTGAATCTTCAATGACCACGGTATGAAGTCAGTGGACGGCGTCTAAAGTTAATGAAGCAGGGAAACATCAGAACTCTTATTACCTTGCAATATGGAGAAAAGTACTATTTAAACTACTAGAGCAGGGGAAATGCCTTACTTTTGGAAGATGAACTTATTTTTATGATAAGCTATTAAATATTATGTCCACATTTAATAAAAACAAAATTTTAAAACCTTAAAGGAAAGCAGTTTGTTCAAGCTGATGTTGATGTGCCAGTAATGACCTTATAATTTAATTCCCTTTCCTGTATGTTCTCTCCTTTTCATTGGTGAAGAAGGAAGCTGTAAAAAGTAAAGGGATTTCTGTTACCTCAAGTTAGTGTGGGACTCGGGACTAAAAATTCATTTCTCACTCCTGAGGCAGCACTCTGGTGGTGACCATGTTGTGTGTCTCATTTGTTCCTGTCATTGTCCTTTTTTGCTGTCTTTGGAAATGATTTTGAGAAATATTGCTAAGGCATGGATAATTGCTCTTTAATTTTCCTCAGATGTAGAATGAAACTTTTTACTGCCGATGCACCTTAATAAAACTTTCCTCGTAAATAAAGGGAAGTGGTTATTCTGTAAGAAGTTGGGTTCTGTGTAATAAGTTCCCATTTTCTTGTCCCTTAAAGTGCTCTTGGTCTTTATCATAAGCAAGAATAATAAAAACAGAAAGTGGTTGTTGCCTGGGAACTTTAATATACTTTTCTTAATAATAAAAGAAAATGGTTGTAATAAAGAAGTTGGGTTTTGTGTAATAAGTTCCGACTGTTTTCGTCTCTGAATATGTCTGTGTCTTTATTGTAAGCATTAACAATAGGAACTTAGCTCTCTTTGGCCTTGTTCTAGAACAGAAGGGCTACTGCATGCCGAGTCACAGTTCATTTCCTGCTTCTCTTAGACTTGACACACATGGAAAACTTCACTAAAAAATAGAACCTGTATTATTTTTCATGGCTTTTTTTCCCTCGTCATAAATGATCTATATTCTGATGTATTTGGAATAAAACAGAAAGATGAATTACATCATTCTGTAAATCTGGTGATCTGACAGTACACTAGATAACAACAGTGTTTTCTTCTCTGAACCAAAGCACGAAAGAACATAGTATATCCGCATATTTGAAGATCCTGAAATATTTCATTTTATGTAGTTGATTTGGATGTATTTACAATTATTATCTCACCCTGAATCAACAAGTTAGAAAAAAGCCAGATGACAAAGGCTGACCGTATTTGTGTTTTTCTCTGCAAAGACCGGCACACAGCCTTTTAACCGTGCGATGCTCTTCAATGTGGGCTTCAAAGAGGCCATGAAAGACAGCGTCTGGGACTGCGTAATCTTCCACGATGTGGATCATCTACCTGAAAATGACCGAAACTATTACGGTTGTGGAGAAATGCCGCGTCATTTTGCAGCAAAGCTGGATAAATACATGTATATGTGAGTAATACGCAGTCCTCCTGATGCCATACAGTAGACTCACAAAGTCATATCATTGACGTGGGAGTTCTGTTACTGTGCCTGGATCTGAGAGGGCTCAGAAGCCTAAAGAGTGTCTTTAACTCCACTTGGTCCTCACAGGGAGCCAGGATATAGAGTCACTTGCCTGCCCTCTGGGTGCTTCCTCACTCAGAAGTTTGCATGTGGGGTGGTGGGAGAGAGAAACCTGGGTTCTACATCAAGCAAATGTGGACTTAACTTTTGGTTCCCCATTTAGCAGTGATAGGACTTGGTTAGTTTCCCGTACCTCTGCTGCTGGTGTTCTTGTTTCTTGGAGTCAGAGAGCCCATCCGTAGGGCTGTGTGAGATCACGGATGTTGGGCCTGCCCTGCGTAGGCGCACATAGCACATGACGGCTCCCTTCTGCTTCCGCTTTTCCCGTGGTTTGTTTTAGTGCAGGGAAGGCCCTTTCTCTGCAGTGTGTCATTCTCTTTCTGAGTTCTAGGTTCTTGTCTTGCCTTTAATAGTAGAAGGCAGGGTTTTTATGGTGGTTTTTTTTTTCTCTCTCTGACTTCACGTACCTTGAAATGAAAAGTCATCGGCGCTGATAGTAACTGAAATTGACACAGAAGCATTTACGTCATCACAGTTTTCCTGGCTGATGGAAGTGGAGAGCAGACAGGCAGCCTAGAGCAGGGCAGATTGTTCCTACATCACAGTTTTGCCTACTCCCCAACCTGCACACTAGAGAAGGCAGACAGTCTCCTGGACATGACTAGGTTAATCAGCACTAGGATAGGAAATGAATGCCTTTTTTTTTTTTTTTTTTTTTTTTTTTTTTTTTTTGCTTGTCATTATTAAGAAACCTTTTCCTTACTATTGCAGTGTCTGAACTCCAAGTCTGACATTACCATAGGCTTGGGGAAGATCATCCAGGTTCAGGATCTGGTTCTTGGAAACTCAGTTTTGGTTAGCCCAATACAGTCAAATTAGATCCAGAGTAACTGATTTTCACTAAAAAACATTATATAGATCATATAAACTAAAAATTTTAAATGGATTTTTCTTACTTGAAAACATTAACTTTTAATGTAATATGATCCTCAGATCTACCTAGACTAACCCCACGGTTAGTAGGGTATCTTGGAAGTTTGAGTAGAGATTAGAATGTAGTTTAGGGAGAATGGCAGCAGATTAAGGAATAGGCCTGATAGTGGGTAGACTTCAGGCCATGGGATGAAGCCTGATGAAGGATCTCTGCCCCATAATGGTGCTCACACTCTGATGGCTGCTGACAGAAAAGCCCAGGCCCCCAGATTAGTGACTCTCTCCCTTTGGACAGTGTGACGTAAATACTACTAGATTTTTTTGTTGATCTTCTGTTTCCTCTTCTTTAGTTTATTTGTTCTACCTTCATTTTATCTAATCTTTCTCCATTCTGGTTATAGTACAGTTGATTATTTCCACTCAAGCAGAAAAATAAGTGGAATTAACGTACTTGCCAATTTGTACATGTTGATCAATGTACAGACACACACATTTATCTATATCTGCCTCTCTGCTGATCTTCAGGTTTCTCCCAGACCACTAGCCTGGGGAAGAATAACTGACTGGTATGGGAAACACAACAGTGCCATGAATGCCTTTTGACCCTGTTGAACCCCAACTGGTGTTATAACTATGGAATCCTTACTTCCCAAGTGTGAGCCTGTTCAGTCTCCTGGGGCAGTGATTGTCTTTGGAGTCAGTATTGCTTTTATTGTCTTTGGGTGCTTTTGGTCCATGGTGGGGCCAAGATTGCTTTCTCCTGCAACCAGTGAGTTCCATGCAGGAGCTGCTTCTCCCTTCTTCCGTGGCCACACAAGCTCTCAGCTGGCACACAGCACTTCTTCCCCGCAGGGAATGAGGTGAGAGTCCCTCCGACAAAAAATGAGATCTGCTCTCTCCCTCTGTCTGAGGCAGCTTTGCTATAGTCCTGGCCAGATTTCCCTTATCTTGATTTACACAAGCTGTGCATGGTCGTGTTTTCCCTACTGGCCCTCCACATTTTCCCCAGTGGCTCTCCCTGGCCTCTGTAGGGGCTGTGGCATGCTGCTTCCCAATAGCATTTTGGGGCCACAGGAATTTATTCAGAACTAAGTCTAAGGATGCTACCTTGAGATCAGAAAAACAATATGTAAACGAACAACTTAGTTTGACAAATTCCTTGGAATATGAGTTAAAGAAAGATAAGGAAAATAAAATCCAAATTAAAAACTACCAGGTAGTCATTTCTCAGAGAAAGGCAATTACTGTATGATCTCAGTTGTATGTGGAATCTAAAAAATAACCAAACTCACAGATACAGAGGACAGATTGGTGGTTGCCAAAAGTGGGGGGGGGGGATGGGTAGGCAAAATGATTGAAGGGGGTTAAAAGACATAAACGTTCAGTTGTAGGATAAGTAAATATTTGGATGTAATGTACAGCATGGTGACTGGAGCCAATGATACTATATTGTATATTTGAAAGTTGCTAAGAGAGTAGATCTTAAAAGCTCTCATCACAAGAAAATGAAGAATTTTATAACTATGTGTGGTGATAGATAATAACTAGATTTATTGTGGTAATCATTTTCCAGTATATACATATGTGAAATCATTTTGTCATACATCTAAAATGAGTATAATGTGTTATATGTCTACTATATCTCAATAAAGTCACTTATATATATATATATGTGTACATTAGTACGTTATCTATATGTTAGTACATTAGTACATACATATTAATATGCATTTATATATATTAGTACATTAGGCATATATTTGTAAATACCCATGAGTGTTATGGTATCATATCAAGCAGGTATGATTATCATAAGAACAGGCAGCTAGTCATTTCAAAATTAAATGCTAGAGTTGTCTTTATTAATTTATTTTTATCCCAGCCTCTGTAATAACACATTTATAATTAAGTTCAATTAATTTAGGACATTTTATTAGCTTAACAACATCTAACATTTCATGAACAACCATTGATGTATTTAAGCAAGTTTACTTTGGTGTGGAAATCTCATACAATTTTTGAACACTGGGTTTTGAGTCTGACAAAGTAACAATATTGAATATTAAATTTCAGTTATCACAAGTGTTTTATTTTGCATTTTACCTCACACATTTAGATGCTTCACTAGGATATAAAAATGTTTTGTTTCTTGGTGCACTTTACATTTCCCAGAATATGATTTAATCAGCACAGTTGTTTATATGGAAAATAAGAGTGTATTTTGCAAAGCACATATAAGACTGAAAACTTGATTTCATATGGCAAACTGTTTTGATTTCATTTTTAGAATGCTGTATTCTGCTTTCTTTTTAGTCTTCCATATAAAGAGTTTTTTGGTGGTGTAAGTGGACTGACAGTGGAACAATTTAAAAAGATCAATGGTTTTCCTAATGCCTTCTGGGGATGGGGAGGAGAAGATGATGACCTTTGGAATAGGTATGTTGAGGTACAAATTGCTTAATAGAGTTTTCTGTAAATTTCCTTTTATTAGTTAAATAGCACTTTGCCATTCTGAGGAAAGATTTTGTGGGGGTGGAAAATTTTTGAGGTTCCTAAATCCTATTTTGTGTTTGTCCCTTTCTTCATGAAGAATGCCTTCTGTCTTCACTTTACAGAACAAACTGATGGTGACTGGAGGGGAGGTGGGTAGGGGGTGGGTGAAGTAGGTGATAGGTATTAAGGAGGGCACTTGTGATGTGAGTACTGGGTGTTGTATGTAAGTATTGAACCACTAAATTCTACACCTGAAACTGCATGCTACCTACACGCAGTTCTACATTCTAAATTCTACACCTGAAACTGCACCTACACTGCATGCTAACTAACTGGAATTTAAATAAAAATTTGGAGGAAAAATAAAGAGTGCCTTTTGAAATTGACAACTCTGTAATGATTTCATTCTGTTGCATTTTAATTTTTTTTTTTTTTTTTTTTTTGAGAGAGAGAGAGCACAAGTGGGGAAGGGGCAGAGGGAGAGAGCAAATCCCAAGCAAGTTCCACACCCAGCGCGGAGCCTGATGTGGGGCTCAGTCTCACACCCGTGAGATCATGACCTGAGCCAAAATCAAGAGTCAACGCTTAACTGATTGAGCCACCCAGGCATCCTTCTTTTGCATTTTAACTTGAACTCACGTAATCAATTTTATGTCAGATTTTATTCCCTGATATTTTCATTTCCATGTATTATAGAGTTCACTATGCTGGATATAATGTAACAAGACCAGAGGGAGACTTGGGGAAATACAAATCTATTCCTCATCACCATCGAGGTGAAGTCCAGTTTTTAGGACGGTAAGTTTAATATCACTTTCAGATAACAAAGTTTCAAAATTACTTAATGTATGAAGGATTTTTTAAAAAAGCATTGCACCCCACAAAAAAAATCTCCAGGGAATTGTCTGTTGATATTATTTTTCTTTATCTAAAGAAAAGAGATGTACATATGTATTTATGTTATATTAATGAGAAAAATCTTCTCCAGGGACTTGTGTGTTAATGTTATTTTTCTTTATATAAAGAAAAGAGATATACATATGTATTTATGTTATATTAAAAAGCCCAGGTTACCATTTATATAAAAACTGTTTCCTGGAGGCGCCTGGGTTGGCTCAGTCAGTTAAACGTCCAACTTCAGCTGAAGTCACGATCTTCCGGTCTGTGGGTTTGAGCCCCGTATCGAGCTCTGTGCTGACAGCCTAGATAGAGCCTGGAGCCTGCTTCAGATTTGGTATCTCCTTTTGTCTCTGCCCCTCTCCCGCTCACACTCTCTGTCTCTCAAAAATAAATAAACATTAAAGAAAAATAAAAATAAAAAGTGTTTCCTTGACATAAAACATATTACTTCATAAAGCGTTAACATAAAATATTTTATTTCTTAAGGATGTCTAAGTTGTAAGTGTGCAAAATAATTTTTTCAGGAGGCATTTTAAAGCTAGTAAAAATGCTAATTTAGAATGGTTTAGAATTTTTTTTTTAAGTTTATTTATTTATTTTGAGAGAGAGCACAAGTTGGGGAGGGGCAAAGAGTGAGGGAGAAAGAATCCCAAGCAGCAGGCTCCATGCTACCAGCACAGAGCCCGATGTGGGGCTCAAACCCGTGAAGCTGTGAGATCATGACCTGAGCCGAAACGAAGAGCCAGATGCTTAACTGACTGAACCACCTAGGTGCTCTGGTTTAGAAGGATTTTTAACTATGCATGAAGAATTAAAATTGTACAGAGCTTTGAGAGCTGTAATTACAAGAATGATCTTGAGCATATTCATCAGGAGTTTTTTCTTTTTAAACATGTTGCCGTTATTTTTCATTTTCTTCTCTAACACTGTAGGTATAAATTACTGAGGTATTCAAAAGAGCGTCAGTACATCGATGGGTTGAACAATTTAATATATACGCCAAAAATACTGGTTGATAGGTTGTATACAAACATATCTGTAAACCTCATGCCAGAGTTAGCTCCAATTGAAGAGTATTAAAAGAAGTAGCTGTCATGGCAAAGCTAGACCACAATGCTGATCACAGACTTGGAGTGTATTCTAAATGGAGGTCAGTGAATGGACGTGTCACAGTGCCCTGATCCGTGAGAAGAGCCAGCTGTCCTTAGTGTTTACGGTGTGAGATTATATGCTATCACCCATCCTGGACTCTGAGACACTCACCCACGGCAAGCACTGTGGAGACTCAGTGCCGTTGCGGAAGTCTGGAAGTTAAGAGGGCCTCCCTACAAAGAGAAAATTTTTATACTAACATATATAATTTAATTCAAGAGAATGCTTTATTTCTGTTTAAACATGTTTTGTATATATGTGATGTAAATTAATGTGTTCAAATTGTTGAAAAAGATGTGTTGCAGTTTTGCATGTAATTGGTCATGCCTTTATTGGACTTTTCCAGACATTTTTATTTGCATGGAAAAAAACAATGCAAATTTATGTCACTAAACAAAGGTTAACCCTTGTGTGAAATGAAGGAACTGTCAATAATTGACAGCCAACTAATACAGTAAGTGGTTATACTAGTTTTGAGCTTTAGACCTTCAGCCTCTTGTGTGGAAGTCACAGCTTTCTTAGGGTTCTAAAGGATAAGAAGAAAGGAGTTGAACAGCTCTTCTTCCTACCAGGATTACCTGTTTTTTTCCTTGGCTTGCAATCTCATCAGATTTTGCTAAGTCACAGCCATATTGTTTATGCACATTGCATGAGTATTACCAAGAAAATCGTAAACGTTGTGATGTAACACGATATAAAGGACCTCTTTATGTTAACTGTCTTTCATGTATCTTTGGTGTAATTGTCAGGGACTTTGTGCCTCAAAAAATGTTCCCAAGGTTGTGTGTGTTTGTACACTGTATTTTTTTTTTTAATTCATAGTGAACAGCACTTTTATTATTTCTAGTTCAGAAGAGCCAAAAAACAATTTTCATTAAAAAAAAATCAAAATGATTTTTTTTAAAAGAATGAGCTATGGAAAACCCAGTAGTACTTATAATATACAAATGAATTATACTATTAGATAAGAAATTAAATGTTCTATTTTTATGAAGATAAATGCTTAGTAGATGAAAACAAAGTTTAATTCTGGGACTCAGAATTTCAAGTTTTGAAGGGAACCTTTAATGCCGGCCAGTTTTATTAGAACTATATATTTTTTTCACTTTTAAGAAATTACATTTCTGGTATTCTTAAAATTGCCTCACTGAAAGCATAATTTAATAGAATTATTTTAAAATACATAATCAGTTATTTAAATGCGGTGACATTATAGGACACTGCTCTGAGAACAGGTCTTACTATCTGACATCCAGTGTATTGCTTTATCTTCAAGTTGGGTGAAGTTTTCATGGCAAACCAAACCGCATCCTTACTTTGAAAATTATCCACTGTAGTCAACCAAAGAGTCTACAAAATCTTAACATTTTCAGAAATTTAAGACAAAAAATTATGCATCTCTTAAGTGAGTCTGCAAAAACAATGAAGAACAAAAGAAATCTATCTATGAGGGATGTTGGGATAACATTTGCCTCATGGATTGTTCCCCTAAAACAGAAACAAAGTTATTTGTCTCAGGTTTAAGTTTAATTGTGAAGTGTTATTTTTTTATGGCAATATTGGCAATACAAATGACCACAAACCAAATCATAAAATAATTGAATTTCTTATACTTTGAAAAAATGGATTGCTCTCCCTTTATGATACCAAACAGAATTTTCCATATTTATTTCTTAGAATTATTTCCAAAATATTTGCCTTCCTTTTTTTTTGGTGGTACTCAAAATAACAAAAAAATCGAACCTTCCAAAAAATAAGAGATTTGTTCTTAATTTGTGTATCTGTTCGTTTTGGTCTCATAGCCAACGCAGTTTGTTTAATTTGGTGAAATGCAAGACGGTTGGGAATGTTAACATTTGTAATCACTAACAAGATAATAGGGGCATAGGAGCATAATTAATCCAATAATACTTAAATATTTTTTTAATAATTACATATTTTAATTGTGGGGAAAATTAGGGCTGTTTCTGAGTCTTATACGTAAAACATATATTTTGCTTTTGAAAGTGAAGCTGCCCACGTTTTGGAATCTTCATTTTGATACACACTCCACAGTTTCAGGAGCACTCAGTTCTACTAGTATCTGCCTTATTTTCTTGGAAGTCTAATAGCAATTTTTGTTTCATGAGTGAGCCATATTACTTAGCTTTCTTCAGTTTTGAATATGCTATGTCATCCTGTGAAAATCATCTCATTAATTTCCTTTTTGTCTTTTCCGTTTCCTTTTTGTTTTGTTTTGCTTTTTAAGCGCACACCAAAAATTGATTTTTGCCTATAAAGAATGACTTTTATGTGTTTCCGTAAGAGTGATATATACACTTTCCTCAATTATCTTTGTTTTATGAAAATAAACCTATTCCATAAAAATTAACAAGTCCATTGCAAATGCAAATTCTCTGTCGTTACGTTTGGTGGATTTATTAGTGAACGTGTATTGATCGCCTGCTCTGTCAGCGTGAGGTATGTCTACAGAAAACATATTTTATTTCTGAACACATCCAATCAAGCAAGTTGAAACCTTTCGAAAATTATGAAGACATCCTCTGATAACTTATCGGTTGTATTTCTTAGTTTCAAAGTCAAGAAACTTATGTACGTAGACATGGCACTCTTACAAGGTCCCTATGGCACTACTGGGAAAGTTACATAGTGCCTTTCAACTCCAGAGAGAAGTAATGATTAATGGATCTGTTGGTAGAAAAGAGATGGAAAAGTGTACACATGAGTAATTTTTTAAATCTACATTTAAATTTGTATTTTGCGAAAAGGTGTTCAATAAGAAAACTTCTTTACAGTGTTATGCAAACACGTGATTATGTATCAGAAACTTGCTTAGATTCCCTTTCCAACCAAAATACTGCTACCCATTTTAAAATAAAATGGAAAAATGACCAATACAAAATTCTCCTTCTTTCGGAGGCTGCCTACAAGTGAAAGCAGATTTTGTGTCATTTTATTTGGCCTTTCCTTGTATCTGTTGTATTTCTGTATGTGCTCGTTAGACAAATATTAGCACTCTGGATTTATTGCCTTGTATTTGCAAGTATGCCAACTGAGAGATCTAAAATGGCCAGTGTGGTTTATCTGAAAGAGGAAGTGTACTTAAGATCATTTTATTTATTAGATCTGAAAGGCTTCTACATAAATGCACTGAAATAAATGCTAGTAATTTCTTGTACTCTCATTTTTTTTTTTTTTTTTTTTTTTTTTTTGCTTCTCATGGAAATGTTTGTACTTTTTTATCATTGTCTTTTATGAAATACAATGTTCTAAAGACTTCGTGTGACACTGTAGTTATTTTCGCTCAGGAACTTTTTGGGGGTTTTCTAGGGTTGTTGTTGTGTTAGTTTTCCTAAATTTAAGGTGAATTGTTGATAAATACCTTGGTTGCACTGGGATTGCAACAGAAGCATGAAGTGACCACAGTGTCTGCCTTTGGAACAGTTTTAGTTAAAAATAAACATTTAGTGATCTCCTCATAGCCTTTAACACAGAAAAGACACAGCGATATTTAAATATTTTTCGTCAGGGGCGCCTGGGTGGTTCGGTCGGATAAGTATCCGACTTCGGCTCAGGTCACGATCTCACGGTTTGTGAGTTCGAGCCCCGCGTCGGGCTCTGGGCTGACAGCTCGGAGCCTGGAGCCTGCTTCAGATTCTGTGTCTCCCTGTGTCTGCCCCTCCGTTGCTTGCACCCTGTCTCTCGCATTGTCTCAAAAATAAATAAATGTTAAAAAAATTTTTTTGAAAGAAAAGACAGTGCTATAGCACTCAAAATTATACTACAATTAAAAGAAAAAGATAAAAGTTACAAAAATAGAACTTGTGTATGTTTCTTAGCACATTCTTATATTTTCATGGACCTGAATTCAATTGCTTATTTAATCTTCCTAACTCCATCAGTTGAACGGTATGCTCTGGAGGCTTTCTAAGAAATACCAGACATTACCTACGCTCATGGAATTTATTGTCTTCCGTGGGTAAAATCGATATGGAAACAACTGAAAAACCTACATACTGGCAAATGAGGTGCTCAATTGTGTCCTCTGTAAGTGTTGGTTTTGTGTTCCCTAATGCAGGGTTAGGCCAATAGAGTATCTGTGTAGGAGAAGCTTTTCCCAAGGCACAGAATATTTCTTAGCAGTAAACCCTGTGCTTCAGAAGGATAGTTGAGATAATTGTCTACAATTGATCTTGAGGATTTGTGGTTAACTTTTTCATAGGACTGTATAAGCAAAGACTCTGGAATCAGATTGACCTGAGTGTGAATTCAGAGATCCCCTATTATTAGCTGTGAAATTTTAGCAAAATTTTAAATCCCTGTTGTCTTCAATTTCCTGATCTTGCAGCTGAGGATCATAGGAACTACCCGAGGATTGCTGGAGAGATCCAATGAGCCAATCCTAACCGAGCACTTAGCACAGTGCCTGACATGCTGAGCAAAAACTTGGCTTAAATTAAGCCAGTTTTCAGCTCAAGGCTAACAAGCTTTTCTTTCATGCAAATTGTCTTGGATCATACGTATTTTTTTTAATTAATTAATTAATTTATTTTGAGAGAGGCAGAGCATGAGTCGGGGAAGGGCAGAGAGAGAGGGAGAGAATCCCAAGCAGGCTCCGTACTGTCAGTGCAGAGCCCCACACGGGGCTTAAACCCACGAACTGTGAGATCATGACCTGAGTCAAAACCAAGACTCAGCCGTTTAACCAACGAGCCACCTAGGCGCCCCTCTTGGATCATATTCTAGGAGTGATAAACTGTGTTCTTTGATTCTACTAGGAAATGAAGTCAGTGATTACCCTCTACATGACAATGTATGTAAACAATTAGTAAAACTGGCAAAGGGCCACAATTAAATTTTAGCAGTAATAGTCATGAGAATAAATACAGCATATGGGAATCAGGCTCTGTTTCCTCAGAGGGTTGTGTGATTTAAGTAGCTGATGTGGAAATCACCTATTACGATACTTCTCTTAATGGAAGTCATTCAGTAACTTGAAGCTTCTCTCGGTATTGCTACTGAAGAAGTTACATGTCCACGTGGGCCTGTACTGCTTTTTCTCTTCTACCTTGGCTTTGGGGTTTGGCTTCTTCACCTCTCTTTGTCCCAGTGCTCTCAGAAGACTCTTCTTCCTCTGCCTTCCATTCTTTCTCCCTTCTCCCCTCTTTGGTCAGTAACACTTTCTAGGACCACTGACTAGCCCTGTCTAGTAGTATGTTCTATGATGATGGAAATGTTCTGTGACTGTGCTGTCCAGTACGGCCACTAGCCACATGTGGCTGTTAAGCACATGAAATGTGTCTAGTGTGAGCAAGGAACCAGATGTTTAATTTTGTGAAATGTTATATGTTTAAAAAAATTTTTTTTTAATCTTTATTTTTGAAAGAGAGAGAGAGACACACAGAGTGTGAATGGGGGAGGAACAGAGAGAGAGGGAGACAGAATCTGAAGCAGGCTCCAGGTTCAGAGCTGTCAGCACAGAGCCCGACGCGGGGCTTGAACCCACGGACCATGAGATCATGACCTGAGACGAAGTTGGATGCTTAACCGACTTAGCCACCCAGGCGCCCCAAATTTTAGATAAGTTTAAGCAGCCACATAAAGCATATGATCTCTACACTTGCAGAGCTTCAACTTCATAGTCTCCCCAAGTACATGCAGGAGACTCTCAAGTCAAATCTCCAGCTTAGAATTCTTAGCTCCTGACCCTCATTGTCAACTATGGACCCATCTCTACCTGCTTGTTCACAGAAATGTCCTCAGCTGAATTTATCATGTCTCCCTTCAAAACTTAGTCTTCCTCTTGTTTTACCATCCACTTAGTAACTCAAGGCCAAATCTGAGAGTCACCCTCCCCCTTCTGCTCAGCACAGTCAACGTGAGCTCCACCTTTGAAGTCTCTCTGGAATCTATATGGTCTTTTGTTTCTGCAACCATTGCCTGGATCCTCCCCAGTCTTGTCTTACTGCAAAGGTACGCCTGTTTTGAATCTGTCTAAAATATTGCCACAAAAATTGTGTCTTTCAAAATACTACCTTGCTTTAAATCTTTCAGTGGCTCCCCATTGCCTACAGGAAACAGTCCAAATGTTTCTGTTTGTCATGTAAGGCCTTAAGATGACCTATCTTCCGCCTGCCTCTCTAGGACCACCACCTCACTTCTCATCCCTCTTGCACCCTTTTTCATTCCCCAGCTGCCTGTGAAAACTCCCACCTGCCCGGCCTTTGCTACCCTCCTCCATGAGAGGGTCTCCTGCGTATCTCTTAAGACACTAGCTCCTCTGGAAGCTGTCTCTGGCCAACCGAAGTCAAATGTGCCACTCACTCCCTTACATTCCTACTCTACAGTACTACCCTATTAAAGCATGTCTCCTGCCATTACATTTATTTGTTTATGCATTTTCTTTCTCTCTTGAAGACTGTTCACTCTTTGAGGGCAGCGGTCTGTATCAGTTGTTTTTGGACACGGAGCATCTAGCACAGTGCTCAGCGAAAGAATGATTCTGCCCGGGCAACACTATTTGCCATCTGTTCAGGCAGCACACTCCATAGCATTCTAAATTACTGTGCTGTTAATACATATGCCATACCTACTTAAAGCTGTGTTCAGCAGGATCAGTGCCTTAATTAGGACCATTAAGTGCCAGGGCACTTGGGTGGCTCAGTCGGTTAAACGTCCAACTTCGGCTCAGGTTGTGATCTCACGGCTCATGGGTTTGAGCCCCGCATCACGCTCTGTGCTGACGGCTCAGAGCCTGGAGCTTGCTTCAGATTCTGTGTCTCCCCATCTCTCAGCTCCACCCCCGCTCACACTCTTTCTCTCCCAAAAATAAATAAACGTTAAAAAAAGGACTATTAAGTGCCATCATCAAAATGTATCTGATGTTTCAGATACATTTCAGCCTAACCACAAATGTATGTGAATAGGGAGTCAGCCCCAAGTTTTTACTCAACATATTTTTAAAATTTAAAAGTATTTATTAAGCTTTAGAAAATTAATATAGATGAGTGCATAAAAAGAATAGAATAGTGAAGAATTCACTGCCAAGACAATTTTTATTGACGTTTTAAAAATCCTAGAAGGTGGAAATCCCCCTTCCAGCAAAATAAATGTCACAAGACACTACTGTGTTGATGAAAGAATGAGAGCAGATCCTGGGAAACACCTGGCTGACTTAACACCAGAGAGAAGGTGTTAATTTATCTCTGGAACATAATTTCTATCTTGAGGCAGTTTAAAAATGTATTTACTTGATTTCCAAAGACTTTATTTTACACAGTTATCCCTCCCCTTGTCTCTTTCTTCATCTGTTTTTCCTTCTTCTCTTCTACCACCACTGTTAGAATCCATAAAAAATCACGGTGGCAATTCGTTTTGCTTCAGTCTTTATGAAATCCTGTGAGTACTTTTGTTCTGGCGGAACAGGGTCACCATGGTAACCAGATTTCCCCTTCATTATTCTCTTAATCTCTTATCCTTGGACCTTGTATAAACATCATTTTGCATAGGGTAATTATGCAGTCTTAATCTATCTGGCAACTGCTGGCAGCCTTGTTTCTGGTATCTCCAACCCCAATATTTCTGGGCATTTATTAAGCACCTGCTGTGTCAGGCACTGTGCTGTGCTGGGCACATGGGAGTGAATAACGCAGTTCCTTCCCCTGAGTGGTCTACGGCCAAGCAGGGGAAATGCTTGCCAGGGGCTTCTCATGGGGACCACCCCTTTGCCTCTAAAAACTTTATAACCTACTCGGAAACCAATTAAAATATGGACAAAGTCTTGGACAGGTCATATAGAAGAGGGAGTTCCCAAAGAGTTGTGTCCACAGGGCCTGTGGGAGGAGAGCATCACCTTGCTACCACGGAGAGGGCAGGGGTGGGGAGTGGTAGGGACAGGGTTTGGCCACTGCTGCTGCCAGTTGGGGGTGGAGAGGGCCCTGGTTCTTCTGTAGTGCCTTCTGGAGAATAGACAGGTATAATTGGAAAGTGCCTGCCTGCTGGCCTTCGCTCTTCCTGGTTCTTGGGCTACAGTGAACTAGCTTTTCTTGGGGGACTCTTCTGGGGGTATCTGTTGTCAGCATTTCTGAGCTGCACACATCCCTAGCACCCAGGCTGGGATACTGAGGGGGCAAGAAAAAAACTCTCAGAATTCACCCCTGGGTTGTTTCTCGTCAAGTCCCCATGTCCCCAGGGAGTTGGCCTTCTTTACTGCTCCACCTCTCAGTCTTCTGGTAGGGTTTCATTGTTGGGCGATTCGTGGGAGAAGTGAATGGGATGCATCTACCCCATCTTGTCCAACTCATAGAAATGTCACATAAAAAGAAAGATCAGGAACTGTTGTATCTTGACTGTGTGTCAGCACAGTAGTTGTGACATGGCGTTATCACTTTGCAAGATGTTACCACGGGGAGCAGGACTTGGCAAAGGGGACAGGGATCTTTCTGTATTGTTTCGAACAACTGCATGTGAGTCCACAGTTACCTCAAAATTAACAATTTCATTAGAAAAGAGGTAAAGGGCCCTATAGGAAAGATGATCGACTCTTCTTACCAAGAGAAGGACAGATGAAAATCACATGGAAGTACCACATGGAAGACTGGCAAAAACCCAAAAGTTTCACCGACACTTTGGGGGGGCTGTGGAGAACCAAGTGCTCTCATACACAGGATGCAAAATGTCACAACCCCTGTAGAGAAGAGTTTAGCATACCGAACAAAATTACTAAAGCATTTACCCTTTGTCCCAGAAATCGTTTTTGAGGCATCTATTCTAAACACACATCTCTACAGATACGAAAAAACATGCCTACAAGTTTATTCATGGAGGTGTCACTTCGAATAGCACAAGATTCAAACTAAGCAGAGGGAACTGGTTGAATAGTCACCCACACACTAAAGCGCTTTGCAGCCATATGAAAGAGGGCACATCAATTCTCTGTTCTGATATGTACTGCTTTCCAGGCTAACAGTGTCCTGTGGGAAAAAATAAAGTTCACAAACGATATAAAGTGCTGCCTTTTGTGAATGAAAGAAGGAGAACTAAAAATGTATGTGTGTTTGCTTCTCTTTTACAAAAGAGCGGCTGTCAAGACAAACCACCGACTCATAAAAATGGTGGTCTGTGGGGAGAGGGAGGGGAACATTGGGGCAAAGACCATGGGGTTGGCAGTGAGACTGATTCTTTAGGTGTGATTGATTTTATATAGTTAGGAACTGGAATCGTGTCAATGTTTTTACAAACTCCAAAAATTAAATTTAAAGCAAACCCTAAAATCGATTTTTAAAAGAAACAAGTTGAAAAATGTATTTGGGCAAAGCAGAACAAATGTTGTTTTTCATGAGCTAACAACTAACCTTAGCAATAAAGAAAATAATTCTTGTTTGGTCATTGTTTTTGCTACATTGGAGAAATGTCACTGCTACCATGTTTGCATGTTTTACCAGCTCTTTTATTCTTCCTATTTTTACTGTACATTTTTCTTTTTCTTTCTTTCTTTTCTTTTCTTTCTTTCTTTCTTTCTTTCTTTCCTTCTTTCTCTCTCTCTCTCTGTCTCTTTCTCTGTAGAGTTTACTTTGCATTGTTTTTTTTTAATTTTTATTTATTTTTGAGAGAGAGAGAGAGAGAGAGAGAGAGAGCGAGCATGGGCACGAGTGGGGAAGGGTCAGAAAAAGGGGGACAGAGGATCCAAAGTGGGCTCTATGCTGACAGCAGAGAGCCTGATGTGGGGCTTGAACTCATGACCCCTGAGATCATGACCTGAGCCAAAATCAAAAGTCAGACACTTAACCAATTGAGCCACTCAGGAGCCCCTACTTTGTATTGTGATTGTGACAAATGTAATAACTTCTCTTTTGTGGCCGTATCAGTGGGTTTGGCAGCCCTGCCCAAGACCCTTTCCCAGGGAACCTGCCTTAGCCAACTCCTCAAAGGAGGATTTCCACACACCCTGTAGCTCTCCTGGCCACTGTTCCCTGGACAAAAGGTAGAGCCTTGCCCAGAGAAAGCACAGCAATACACAAACAAAGCCAACCAGATTCTCTGAAATTTGAAGGGACTTAAGCACTGAGGCAGGTAATTTGGGGGTGGGGACCAAGTCTAAATTTCCTTCCACACGGTTAAGCGAGCAGAGAAGCTGGTCTGCAGAGAGAATGAAGAAGACTCCTATTGGGAATCTTGCAACCCAGACGTAGATAAAAAGGTAGTTACTTCAGTTCCCAATGCCTTTCCAGACCCAGTCCCTGGTGAGGCCCAGCTGTGCCCATTCCATTTGTGTTCTGTGAGAAACATATGAATCCTTATGTAAAATCCCTTGTCATTCAAGTTTGCTGGGCTGGGTTTGTGTTTCTTAAATCAAATGACCCCTAATTGAGACATCCATTTCTCTTTTTTAGAAAGTATTCTTTAAATTTTTTGTAATGTTTATTCTTTTTTTTTGTTTATTTTTTTAATTTTTTAAATTTACATCCAAATTAATTAACATATAGTGCAACAATGATTTCAGGAGTAGATTCCTTGATGCCCCTTACCCACTTAGCCCATCCTCCCTCCCACAACCCCTCCAGTAACCCTCTGTTTGTTCTCATATTGAAGAGTCTCTTATATTTTGTCCCCCTCCCTGTTTTTATATTATTTTTGCTCCCTTCCCTTATGTTCATCTGTTCTGTGTCTTAAAGTCCTCATCTGAATGAAGTCATATGATATTGTCTTTCTCTGACTGACTAATGTCACTTAGCATGATACCCTCCAGTTCCATCCACATAGTTGCAAATGGCAAGATTTCCTTCTTTTTGATTGCCGAGTAATACTCTATTGTGTATGTATACCACATCTTCTTTATCCATTCATCCATCAATGGACATTTGGGCTCTTTCCATACTTTGGCTATTGTTGATACTGCTGCTATAAACATTGAGGTGCATGTGTCCCTTCGAAACAGCACACCTGTATCCCTTGGATAAATACCTCATAGTGCAATTGCTGGATCAGAGGGTAGTTCTATTTTTAATTTTTTGAGGAACCTCCATCCTGTTTTCCAGAGCGGCTGCACCAGTTTGCATTCCCACCAGCAGTGCAAAAGAGATCCTCTTTCTCCACATCCTCACCAACATCTCTTGTTGCCTAAGGTGTTAATGTTAGCCCTTCTGACAAGTGTGAGGTGGTATCTCACTGTGGTTTTGATTTGTATCTTCCTGATGGTGAGTGATGTTGAGCACTTTTTCATGTGTCAGTTGGCCATCTGGATGTCTTCTTTGGAGAAGTGTCTGTTCGTGTCTTTTGCCCTCTTCACTGGATTATTTGGTTTTTGGGTGTTGAGTTTGAGAAGTTCTTTGCAGATTTTGGATACTAACCCTTTATCGGATATGTCGTTTGCAAGTATCTTCTCCCATTCCGTCAGTTGCCTTTTAGTTTTGCTGATTGTTTCCTTCTCTGTGCAGAAGCTTTTTATTTTGATGAGGTCCCAATAGTTATTTTTGCTTTTGTGTCCCTTGCCTCCAGAGACGTGTTGAGTGAGAAGTTGCTGCAGCCAAGATCAAAGAGGTTTAGCCTGCTTTCTCCTCAAGGATTTTGATGGCTTCTTGTCTTACATTTAGGTCTTTCATCCATTTTGAGTTTATTTTTGTGTATGGTGTAAGAAAGTGGTCCAGCATCATTTTTCTGCATGTCGCTGTCCAGTTTTCCCAACACCACTTGCTGAAGAGACTGTATTTATTCCATTGGATATTCTTTCCTGCTTTGTCAAAGATTAGTTTGGCCATATGTTTGTGGGGCTATTTCTGGGTTCTCTATTCTGTTCCATTGATCTGAGTGTCTGTTCTTGTGCCAGTACCATACTGTCTTGATGATTACAGCTTTGTAATACAGTTTGTAGTCTGGGATTGTGATGCCTCCTGCTTTGGTTTTCTTTATCAAGATCGCTTTGGCTATTCAACGTCTTTTCTGGTTCCATACAAATCATAGGATTGTTTGTTCTAGCTCTGTGAAGAATGCTGGTGTTATTTTGATAGGGATTGTATTGAATATGTAGATTGCTTCAGGTAGTATCGACATTTTAACAATATTTATTCTTACTATCCAGGAGCATGGAATCTTTTTCCATTTCTTTGTGTCTTCTTCAATTTCTCTCATAAGCTTTCTATAGTTTTCAGTGTATAGATTTTTCACCTCTTTGGTTAGATTTATTCCTAGGTATTTCATGTTTTTTTGTGCAACTGTAAAGGGGATCAATTCCTTGATTTCTCTTTCTGTCGCTTCATTGTTGGTGTATAGGAATGCAACCGATTTCTGTGCATTGATTTTATATCCTGCAACTTTGCTGAATTCATGAGTCAATTCTAGCAGTTTTTTGGTGGGCTCTTTTGGGTTTTCCATATAGAGTATCATGTTATCTGTGAAGAGTGAAAGTTTGACCTCCTCCTGGCTGATTTGGATGCCTTTTATTTCTTTGTGTTGTCTGATTGCAGAGGCTAACACTTCCAATACTATGTTGAATAACAGTGGTGAGAGTGGACATCCCTGTCTTGTTCCTGACCTTAGGGGGAAAGCTCTAAGTTTTTCCCCATTGAGGATTATATTAGCATTGTGTCGTTCATATATGGCTTTTATGATCTCGAGGTATGCTCCTTCTATCCCTACTTTCTTGAGGATTTTTATCAAGAAAGGATGTTGTATTTTGTCAAATGCTTTCTCTGCATCTGTTGAGAGGATCATATGGTTCTTGTCCTTTCTTTTATTGATGTGATGAATCATATTAATTGTTTTGCAGATATTGAACCAGCCCTGCATCCCAGGTATAAATCCCGCTTGGTCGTGGTGAATACTTTTTTTAATGTATTGTTGGATCCGGGTGGCAAATATCTTGTTGAAGATTTTTGCATCCATGTTCATCAGGGAAATTGGTCTGTAGTTCTCCTTTTTAGTGGGGTCTCTGTCTGGTTTTGAAATCAAGGTAATGCTGGCTTCATACAAAGAGTCTG
Source organism: Panthera tigris (assembly GCF_018350195.1). Classification (NCBI taxonomy): domain Eukaryota; kingdom Metazoa; phylum Chordata; class Mammalia; order Carnivora; family Felidae; genus Panthera; species Panthera tigris. The sequence continues at coordinate 53,135,606 of NC_056671.1, read as the reverse complement.
GAGGTTTTCCTTCCATTTCTATTTTTTGGAACAGTTTCAAGAGAATAGGTGTTAACTCTTCCTTAAATGTTTGGTAGAATTCCCCTGGAAAGCCATCTGGCCCTGGACTCTTGTGTTTTGGCAGATCTTTGATTACTAATTTGGTTTCCTTACTGGTTATGGATCTGTTCAAGTTTTCTATTCCTTCCTGTTTCAGTTTTGGTAGTGTATATGTTTCTATTTCTTCCAGATTGCCCATTTTATTGGCATATAATTGCTCATAATATTCTCCTTATTATTGTTTTTATTTCTGCTGTGTTGGTTGTGATCTCTCCTCTGTCATTCTTGATTTTATTTCTTTGGGTCCTTTCCTTTTTCTTTTTGATCAAACTGGCTAGTGGTTTATCAATTTTGTTAATTCTTTCAAAGAACCAGCTTCTGGTTTCATTGATCTGTTCTACTGTTTTTTGGTTTCAATAGCATTAATTTCTGCTCTAATCTTTATTATTTCCTGCCTTCTGCTGGTTTTGGGTTTTATTTGCTGTTCTTTGTCCAGCTCCTTAAGGTGTAAGGTTAGGTTGTATATCTGAGATCTTTCTTCCTTCTTTAGGAAGGCCTGGATTGTATATAATTTCCTCTTATGACTCCTTTGCTGCGTCCCAGAGGTTTTGGGTTGTGGTGTTATCATTTTCATTGACTTCTATATACTTTTTAATTTCCTCTTTAACTGCTTGGTTAGCCCATTCATTCTGTAGTAGGATGTTCTTCAGTCTCCAAGTATTTGTTACCTTTCCAAATTTTTTCTTGTGGTTAATTTCGAGTTTCATAGCTTTGTGGTCTGAAAATATGCACGATATGATCTCAATATTTTTGTATTTACTTAGGGCTGATTTGTGTGCCAGTATGTGATCTATTCTGGAGAACGTTCCATGTGCACTGGAGAAGAATATATATTCTCCTGCTTTAGGATTAAATGTTCTGAATATATCTGTTAAGTCCATCTGATCCAGTGTGTGATTCAAAGCCATTGTTTCCTTGTTGATTTTTTGATTAGATGATCTGTCCATTGTTGTGAGTGGGGTGTTGAAGTCTCCTACTATTGTGGTATTACTATCGATGAGTTTCTTTATGTTTGTGATTAATTGATTTATATATGTGGGTGCTCCCACCTTTGGTGCATAAATGTTTACAATTGTTAGGTCTTCTTGGTGGATAGACCCCTTGATTATGATATAATGCCCTTCTGCATCTCTTGATACAGTCTTTATTTTAAAGTCTATATTGTCTGATATAAGTATGGCTACTCTGGCTTTCTTTTGTTGAAGTAACCATGATAGATGGTTCTCCATCCTCTTATTTTCAATCTGAAGGTGTCTTTAGGTCTAAAGTGGGTCTCTTGTAAACAACATATAGAGGGGTCTTGTTTTCTTATCCATTCTGTTACCCTATGTCTTTTGATTGGAGCATTGAGTCCATTGATATTTAGAGTGAGTACTGAAAGATATGAATTGATTGCCATTATGATGCTTGTAGAGTTGGGGTTTTTGGTGGTGTTCTCTGGTCCTTTCTAATATTTGTTGCTTTTGGTGTATATATATATATATATATTTTTTTTTTTTTTTCTCATCTTTTCTCCCCTCAGAAAGTCTCCCTTAAAATTTCTTGCAGGGCTGATTTAATGGTCACAAACTCCTTTATTTTTCGTTTGTCTAGGAAACTTTTAATCTCTCCTTCTATTTTGAATGACAGCCTTGCTGGATAAAGAATTCTTGGCTGCATATTTTTCTGATTCAGCACACTGAATATATCCTGCCACTCCTTTCTGGCCTGCCACGTTTCTGTGGATAAGTCTGCTGCAAACGTGATCTCTCTTCCCTTGTAGGGTAAGGACTTTTTTTCCCTTGCTGCTTTCATGATTCTCTTCTTGCCTGAGTATTTTGTGCATTTGACTGTGATGTGCCTTGTTGATGGTTGGGGTTTTTTTTTTTTATCTAATGGGGGTCCTCTGTGCTTCCTGGATTTTGATGTCTGTGTCTTTCCCCAGGTTAGGAAAGTTTTCCGCTATGATTTGCTCACATAACCCTTCTACCCCTATTTCTCTCTCTTCCTCTTCTGGGACTCCTATGATTCTGATGTTGTTTCTTTTTAATGAGTCACTGATTTCTCTAATGCTTAAACCATGCCCTTTTGCCTTAATCTCCCTCTTTTCTTCTGCTTCGTTATTCTCTGTACATTTGTCCCCTATATCGCTGATTGTCTGTTTTGCCTCGTCCATCCTTGCCGCCGCTGCATCCATCCATGATTGCAGCTCAGTTATAGCATTTTTAATTTCATTCTGGCTATTTTTTACTTCTTTTATCTCTGCAGAAAGGGATTCTAATCTATTTTCAACTCCAGCTACTATTCTTATTATCGTGATTCTAAATTCTGGTTCAGACATCTTGCTTGTATCTGTGTTGGTTAAATTCCTGGCTGTTGTTTCTTTGTGCTGTTTCTTTTGGGGTGAATTCCTTCGTTTTGTCATTTTGAAGGGAGAAAAGGAATTAATGAGGTAGAAAAATTGAAATAAAAATAAAAATTAAAAAAATTAAAATTAAAAATTAAACACACACCCACACACAAATTGAATAGATGATGCTAGGTCCTAGGTGTGTTTTGGTCTGGGTGTTGAAGGTGGTTTGACAGACTAGAGAAAAAAGGGGGGGACTGGAAGAAAAAAAAAGGAAATTGAGAATTTGAAAAAATGAATACACTGAAGTAGACTGAAATGAGATGATGGGGGTAAAACAGAATTTGAAAAAATATACACAAATGTAAAGAATATAGTAGAAAAAAATTAAAGAAAAATATTTTTAATAAAAATTAAAGATAAATATGAAAATTTTCTTTTTCTGTACTTAAGAAAAAAGAAAAGAAACGAAAAGGAGAAAAAAGAAAAAGAAATTGTTTGAAATTTTGAAAAAGTGAGTACACTGTAGTAGACTAAAATAAAATGATGGAAGTAAAATAGAATTTGAAAAAATTTACATAAAAGCAAAAAAATAGTAATAAAAATTAAATAAAAATATTTTTAATAGAATTTGAAAGTAAAAATGAAGTTTTTCTCTTTCTGCATTCAAGAAAAAAGAAACAAAAAAGAGAAAAAAAGAAAAAGAAAAAAAGGAAATTGTTTGAAAATTTGAAAAGGTGAATACACTGAAGTAGACTAAAATAAAATGATGGAAGTAAAGTAGCATTTGAAAAAATTCACACAAAAGCAAAACATATAGTAATAAAAATTAAAGAAAAATAGTAATAATAAAAATAAAATAAAGAATATAATATATTATATATAAATAAATATATATAATATATAATAATATATAATTATAATATAATAAATAATAAAATAATAAAAAGTAATAAAAATTGAAAATAAAAATGAAATTTTTCTCTTTATGTATTCAAGAAAAAGAAAAGAATTGTAAAATAGAAAAAGAAAAAAGAAAAAAAGAAATTTGAATAGATGAACCTGCTAACAGATTGACGTAGGACTGAAATTGCTTCGTTTTCCCCTAGAAGTCAGTCTGTGTAGCTCTTTATAGTCCATAAATTAAACCAGCAGTGAGACTTGTGTTCTTGAAGAGGGAAGTTGGCCCAGTTGGGCGGGGCTCAGTGTAACAGCTCCACTCTCCACTAGATGGCGCTGCTAGCCTACTGGAGTGGGTGCTCATAGGTGTGTATGCGCATGTGCGGGAGCGGTGAAAATGGCGTCAGCCCTCTACCCAGTCTGTTCTCCCAGATCAGCAATCGCGCACCCGTCCTTTGTCTTCAGCTCTCGTCCACTCCCCGCTTTTTCACTCTCCGAGACCAGGCCCCAGGCAGTACCTCTCTCCTGAGTTTTGTCTCAGATGCGACTGTTTTCCCCGACCCCTCACTTCCGACGGACTGTGGCTTTGACCCGTTCTGCCCCTCTGCGGGAGGGTCTCACCAAGCAGTGGCCAAATGAGCAACGGCTGAATATCGGTTGCACCCAGGAACACCTGCTGGATCCTGCTGCTGCCGGTGCCCTGAGGTCTGCGGCCAGGTGCCAGCCCGCCGCAGAAAAACTGCGCGAGACAGTGTAGCAGCAGCATTTCAGGGATTGTGGAAGATCACAACACACATCTGGCACCAGGCTTCACCCTTAACGACCTTGCCCAAGCACGAGCGAATGTGGCTGCCTTCTGGGGTCTGCTGGGACCAGGTGGCTTCAATAGTCTCTACCAAATGTCCTTCCAGCAGTGGAACCGCTTTTCCCAGTGTGGCCCAAGAACCTCCCGGACCCCACTCTGTTCCTGGGGATTCGTCCTTCCACCAGAGCACCGCCAGGTATGGAGCTGCGGAGTTGCAGCCTTTGCGCTCCCCTTGTTTACAGTCTTAATGGAATTTAAACCCTCTCCTTTCTCCTTTCTCCCTTTTTAGTTTAGTCCCTGAGGCCGTTTCTAATTTTCCACTTTCTCTCCAGCTGCTTTTGGGGAGGGGTGCTTTTCCCGTATTCTCCCCCCCCCCCCCCCCCCCAGTTTCTGTCCTCTCTCCGCCCGCAAAAGCGGTTCCCTACCTTTCATGGCTTCTCACTCCCCAAATTCACCTCTTGGCGCTGCGTACCTGCTGAATTCTGTGGTTCAGGTTGTGCAGATTGTTGTGTTAATCCTCCAATCGGTTTTCTAGGTGTTCAGGGTGGTTTAGTGTTGGTCTGGCTGTATTTCATGGATGCGAGACACACAAAAAACTTCCATGCTGTTCCGCCATCTTGGCTCCTGCCCCCTAAAGTGCTAGGTGCTTTCTAGGCCCGTTTTATGTCATCTACCTCATTACTCCTCCTCAGAATCACTCTGAAGGAGTAGAAGTAGGGATCAGTTGAGAAGCCACAGGAAAGAGATTCAAGGCAGAAGAGAATAAATTAAATGCTTCCCATTCAAGATTAATCAGAGAGCATATGAGAAATTTTATAAACCCCAGAAATTTACAGGCCTCAGAAAAATCTTTCTAGAAATTGATTCCTGACTCTAGACTTCAACCTTCAAGTCCAACAATTTATTAAAATTAAGAAAAAAATGACCAACAAACATTTATTGTTCTTCTAAGTCTGCAGTCTGCTTCTAAGTTACAAGCAATATAGCATTGCTTTTATAATGTGCTTTTGTAAGGAAATAAAATTTATCCAAAGGCTTATGAGTATACATTGGGAAATAATTGAGTAATTTTTTAATAACACTTTTTAGTAGGTACTTATCTAAAAACATCTTTTGTAAGTCATTTCCTGGGAGTAAATGTAATTTTTTACTCTAAGCCTCGTATCAAAAGTATTGTAATTACCACTCCCATGGGGAGAACAAATTGAATAGGAATCATAAGACCACAGAACTTAGGTCAGGAAGGAACTTTAATCGCCTCTTGGCCTTATGACTAAGATCAAGTAAGGTCAGGAAGGAACTTCAAAATCATCTAGCTCATTTCTTTTTCTTTCTATTTATTTTATTAGATATAAACTAAAACAAAGAAGAAATATAAATGGAATTTACCACTCCTCCACCAGATGCTTGTAAAGTTCCTGTCATTCAATCTACTCCCTGGCCAGGAGACTGGGTTTAAAACTCTGATCGGATCAGTCCATTGCCTTTCTTTACCTTTATTTACCCTAGCTTCCCTTTTACTCATGGGTCCTTTACTTCTTAGCATAAGCCTTCCATCCTCAGCTACTCTATATGCAATATCTAGCCTCTAACTAAACCAAGTTGCTTGCCTTTCACTGAATATTTAATATGCTCTCAAATCTCTGTCCCTGTGCGTTCAGTCTCTTCGCCAGGAATGGCTTTTCCTACTCATTTGCCTGGTGTCTCCTACTTAGCTTCTAAGGATGAACTCAGGGGGTCACTCCTCTGTGAGGTCTCTAGGTCCCCAGGAATCAGGGCAAGTTTTTCTATTATGCCCCGATAGCATTTATATCTTTCAAGGTCAGTGCAGACTCTCTTTCCTTCTCTCTTTTCTTTCCTTCCTCCCACCCTCCCTTCCTCCCTTCTTTCTTTCCTCCCCTCCTTCTCTTTCTCCCTCCATTTTTCTTTCATACCTCTCTTCAGGTGATCAATACGTGTGTGTGGAATAACCAATACATGTGTGTTGTTACAGATTGAGTAATGTTTTTCCTCCCAAGATATCCACGTGCTAATTCCCCTAATCTGTGTGAGGCACTTTGCAGATGTGATTAAATTAAGGATCTTGAAATGGGGAAATTATCCTGGATTCTTTGAGTGACCCTATCTGATCACAAGGATCCTTGTAAGAAAGGGCCAGGAGCCAAGGATGCAAGAGGCCTCCAGAAGCTTAAAAAGGCAAAAAGGAGAACCACTCTTTGAGGTCAAGCATCCAGAAGGAACACAGCCCTGCCAATACTTTGATTTTAGACTTCCAGCTTCCAGAAGTGTAAGAGAATGAATTTGGGTTGTTTTAAGCCACTGGATTTGTGGTAATTTGTTATAGTGGCAATACACTAATACAGCAATACTCATGCCTAAATGCATTAACAAGTCAGACCTTTTAACCTATTAGACATATTTTTTAAAATGGTTTGTTAAAGGGAATAGACAATACACATTAAAAATAAAATGGAAGTGTCTGTGTGGCTCAGTCAGTTAAGCTTCCAACTCTTGATTTTGCATCAGGTCATGATCTCAGGGTTTGTGGGTTCGAGCCCCACATGAGGCTCCACACTGATAGCATGAAGCCTGCTTGGGATTCTCCTTTTCCCTCTCTCTCTGCCCCTCCCCTGCTCACTCATGTGCTTTCTTTCTCTCTCAAAATAAACGTAAAAAAAAAATAGAGGACAAATGTTCATCCTTTGTAGTCAAAGAATAAAAATTAAAGCAATCATGAGATATAATGATAGAAACATTTCTATTAAGCACAACTGGTAAGGCTTCAGTGTGATAGAATTTTTTACATTAATATGCTCATACTCCAATATTACTCCAAGCAATATAGTTCTTGAGAACTTAATATTACCATGGATTGTTTTAAGCCTTTTTACATGTATGGTGACAATTGGTCTTTAAAATAACATTTTGGAGGAGGTGCTGTGATTATTCCCATTTTACAAACAAAAAAACCCCAAAAAACAAAAAGACAGCCAGGCATGGAAAGCTGATGTAATCTGTGCAAGATCAAACAGCTTGTAATGGTGAAGCCCAGATTACTTCCCAGGCAATTTGATGCTCAGGGTCCCACTTCCACTAAGAGATCCTTCTAGAAAATGTCAAGTCATTCACATAATTTAACAGAAGCAAAAAGCTGTATGCTTCATAAAGGTGTTCGTTGTGGCCCTAACTTCGAGTCCCCCAAATGGAGACTATCGAAGTATTATTACTTTTTGAAAGTAATTTTGAGGTGAAAGTTACATTATGAAAATTTCAAAAAGTACAAATTGCAATTATTTTATATGTAAATATGAGAAATTGTTCATGATAACATAATTGAAGCATGCAAATAATTTTACATGATTGCAACTTTATATAAATATGTTTATAGTATTCTACTAATGAAAATCATTCTATTGTGGTACAACTATGTGTTAACTATAATTTTAGTCTTCTAAACATTAAGTTCCTTTCAATAAAAGTATAATAAAATAATTATCCTTGAAAAAACTCTGCCAATTTTATTCTCAATAAATCACAGGATTGAGTCTTTCAGTTTAGCAATATGCATGAGAAAGCCTGTTTTAGAACCATTATTGATTTTTGGTACATTTTTATCTTAACAAGAGAAGATGAATATTTCTATAGCTGTATCATTTGAGACATTCTTGATCACAAGTAACAAAAGAACTAAATCAGTAAATCCAAAATTGTTTTAAAATTAAAAGTGTATTTAAAAAAACTTTTTAAAAAGTATGTATACTTTTTCAATAAATAAAATGAAATTTTTTTTATAAATAAAAATGGATTTCAAAAAGAACGCTGCATCAAACACACTTACAAAATAAAGAAATATTGGTTAATGCCAATGAAAATTCGAGAAATATTAGATGTTTTGGCTGCTCCAAATTGTCACCAAGTCTTACTTTCTACCTTTCTGGAACTGGTTCCCCCCTGAAGGTCACCCCTCATAGTTAGGGGACAGCTACCAGCACCTCCCAGGCTGCACTCTTTTAGGGGGGGTGTATCACTTTCTTTTTTCACCATGGAAGAAAAGTCCTGGCTTTCCCTCTAATTGGACCATGTTAGCTGAGCACCCCTAACCTAAAAGATGCCAGAATGTTCATGGATTTTCCTGTGTGTTTGCCTCTTCCCCAGGCAGGAAAAGCCTTGATTCCTGACCAGACCCCAAATTCTTATGCAGGACCCTGACTCCCCATGGGGGATCCTCACTCCCTGTGCAGGCCCTGACTCCCCACAGTGAGGGGGCTCCCATCCCACGATGCTTCTCTGTGGGGTAACCTGAAATGGAAAGGTCTGTCTTTGGAAAGATGCTGAAGCAAAACCCACTCAATAGGCTCTAGTTGTAATTTGAACCAATTACAACAAAAGGGACTCTTGTTCTTTTGGCCCTGGCCCTAGGCAGAAGAGCATTTTAGACAGGCTGTTTCTATTTTTAAACATTCTCAGTGCCTAAGTTCTTGAAGTCACTTCCTGGATGCAGAACCTGTACTCAGTATTTGAACTTGGTTACTCCCAGGAGCTGGTGGTCTTTCAGTGTTTCTCAACAAACTGGTTCCTTTCATGTAGATCTGGTAGGGTCATGCTGCCATTTCTCATGTGTCTGTGTGAGAGGAAAAACCACCTGGTAAAACCCAAAGACCTCGTAAGGGCCCACACGAGAACTATCTGCCTGTTCCGAGCCAAGCCTTTCACTTACTTCTTCAGCAAATATTTATCGAGCACTGACTATGTGCTGGACACTGTTCTGCAGATACTTTGAAATATATTCCAATGTATTTTCCAAATACTCTTTCCCAGGGAAGGCTGTAGTAGTGTTCGTTCAGCACGGGTCATCTAGACAGCTGCTGGGGGCTCTCAGGCCAGACCCAGAGTTCTCTTCCTAAGCCCACCACTGTATTTCCACAGCAGGCTTTATACCCAGTTTCACACCCTCTGGCCTCCTGGGGAGTGACATTTGTGGCAGGGACAGCAGGTGGTGGCTGCCGAGCATGGAGGGGAGCACCACATCTCTAGTGTTTATTTAAGCAGGCTTCTCATACCCCTCTCTCCTTACTGGCCGACAGTGGTTCCAGAACAGACCGTCAGCATTTGCATTGATTGCCAAAGATGAATGACCATCTGCCTTGGCTTGAAATTAACTGGGGCAGTACTAACCCACAGCAAATGGGGAACTGGGAAATGGAATTGATTAGGAGCTTATTTCCATTTTGAGAGGCAGTGAGAAGTAATGGGGCTGAGGGAGGAGTGTGTTCTACGAACTGTGAAGTAGAAAGAAGGATGGTTGTAAAACTGAGGGTTTGGATGAGAAATAAAATCCCTAGGAAGTGCTGCCTGTGTGGATTAAATGTAGTTTAAGGCATAAATACTCTAAATGTCCTTGTTTGGCAGGTGCCATCCAAATGTTTCAGAAGCTATTTTAATACTGGTGATTTTTGCTTTCCGCCAGCTTCCAAGGTATAAGATTAAAAAGCTTGATTACCTCAAGTTCAGCATGGTAGAAGTTGAGCTCAACATCTCTGCCTACAAATCTGCCCTTCCGTTCATATTCCCGGGCTCAGTGGCTGGCTTGTTCACTCAGTCTGCTAGCCATGATCGCCAAGATCATGGCTGAGACTTCATGGACTCCTCTAATTCTCTCATTCCCACAACAAAGCCACATTGCTACCTGCGGATTTTCTAAATACCTCTATAGACATTGGGGAAAAGGGGGAGGGGGCCGGGAAGTAGCTCATGCACTGAGGAACTGGCCTCAATGTCATCACAAGCTAGTTTGGGGCTCACATCTGGGCAGTGTCATTCCATTGGACGTGACAATATCACAGAACATCAATATCATCAAGGTTGCTCTGAGACCATGATAAAGTAAGACAAAAAACCAAGTCACCATGAAACCCACAAAACACCAAATGTCCCCTCTCACTGAAAGGAGTAACTGCTTCTGCTTTATTACCAAATTGCAGTTCTTTCTCTTCTCTAGTCTGCCCTCCCTACAGATGGACAGACCCCTGAGACACCACAGAATTGCATCCATTTTCTGACAGCATCCAAACTAGACGAAATCCCACTTCCTCAGACTCTTCCTCAAATCAGTTGAAGCCCAAAACCTACAATAGGTTCTTTTCAACACTCTAAGTGAGACACTTTATGGTTCCCCCTGGTATGTGTTCTCTCTTCCTAGAAAAGGCAATAAACCCAAGTGGTTCAACGACATAAATGTGTTCTTGGTGGATTTGGGCTGGAGAGTATTGACACCATTCTCTTCTCTCTGTTCTGGTTGCATCATGTTCTTTATTATCACCAGCTTATAAAGCTGTAGCAACGTCAAGTGTGTTATTCCAGATTTCAAGGTTCTTTCTCTCTGATTCCTCTTTCAAGCAGCCATGAGATTACCTGTCCCACCCTCAGCAGCACATTGCATGAGACTTTCTGTTTATCAAAAATGGGGCATAGTGTTTGACATTTTGACAACATAAACCCCTAGATGTAATACACTCAGAAGGGCATGATATCACTTCTGTGGTATTCTTACCAAAAATGTATACTCTCATTTCAATCATGAGAATATGTCCGGTGAATCCAAATTGAGAGTCATGCTACAAAATGACTAGTCAGTACTCTTCAAAAATGTCAAGGGCATGAAAGGCAAATGTTATGGGTTGAATCATGTTTCCCTCCAAAAAGATATCTTTAAGTCCTAACCTCTAGTACTTCGGGATGTGACTTTATTTGGAAATAGGGCTATAGCAGATGTAATTAGTTAAGATGAGGTCAGACTTGTCAGAAAAAGATAAATACTGTATGATTCTGCTTATATGAGGATCTAAAGTAGCCAAATTTATAGACACAGAACGTAGAAATGGTGGTGCCAGGGGTTGCTGTGTTGCGGGGGAAATGGGAAGCCATTGTTTAATTGGTATAGAGTTTCAGATTTGCAAGATGAAAAAGTTCTAGAGGTCTGTTTCAGAATGATGTGAATATACTCAACCCATTGAACTGCTAGCTAAAAAATGGGTAAGCTGGTAAAATTTATGTTATGTGCTTTTTACCACAATACAAAATATATAAATTAAAAAAACAAGATGAGATTACTCCTGTGTATGGTGTCCGGTAAGAAGACAGCCATAGGAAGACAGAGGTAGACACTGGAGAAATACAACTGCAAGTCAACGACCCCAAAATCATCAACAAGTCACCAGAAACTAGGGAGAGGCAAGGAAGGATCCTACCCTACAGATTTCAGAAGGAACATGGCCCTGCCAATGTCTTGGCTTTGGACTTCTGGCCCCCAAAACTGTGAGACGATAAATTTCTGTTGTTTTAAGCTACCTGGTTTATGGTGCTTTTTAATGGCAGCCCCAGGAATTTACTACAGCAAGGAAAGACTCAGAAACTTACAGACTAGAGGCCACTAACAAGGATTAATTATATCAATGTTATTCTCCCAGTTTCGAATATTGGGCTGTGATCACGTAAGATGTTAGCATTAGGATCCGGTAAGGAGCTCTATGTGCTATTTTTTCCAACTTTTCTTCTCTGAGGCTAAAACTAGTTCAAAATAAGATGTTAAAACAACAGGGCATACATAGCAACAGTTTTCTAGATATGTTTCCTGAGGCAAGAGAAACAAAAGCAAAAATAAACTATTGGGACTGCATCAAAATAAAATCTTGTGCACAGTGAAGGAAATAATCAACAAGACTAAAAGACAACCAGTGTCTTTTAGTGTGAGAATATATTTGCAAATGATATACCCAATAAGGGTTATTGTTCAAAATATATGAAGAACTTATACAACTCAAAAAAACAAATAATGCAATTTAAATGGGCAGAAACCATGATCAGACATTTCTCTAAAGAACACATACAAATGGCCAAGAGACCCATGAAATGATGTTCAACATCATTCATCATCAGGGAAATGCAAATCAAAACCACAACGAGAGGGGTGCCGGGGTGGCTCAGTCGGTTGAGCACCTGACTTCGACTTAGGTCATGATCTTGCGATTCATGAGTTCGAGCCCCACATCAGGTTCTGTGCTGACAGCTCAGAGCCTGGAGCCTGCTTCAGATTCTGTGTCTCCCTCTCTCTCTCTCTGCCCCTCCTCCACTCACACTCTGTCTCTCTCTCTCTCTCAAAAATAAATAAACATTAAAAAAAACACAACAACACAGTGACCTAGCATCACCTGTCACAATGGCTTAGACCAAAACACAGGAAACAACAAGTGTTGGCAAGGATGTGGAGAAAAAGGAACCCTCGTGCACTGTTGGTGAGAATGGAAACTGGTACAGCCACTGTGGAAAACAGTATGGAGGTTTCTCAAAAAATTACAAATAGAATCACATATGATTCAGTAATACCACTACTGAGTAATTACCCAAAGAATATGAAAACACTAATTTGAAAAAATATATACACCCCTATGTTTATTGCAGCACCATTTACAATAGCCAAATTATGGAAGCCACCTAAGTGTCCAGTGACAGAAGTCTAGATAAAGAAGAAGTGGAACACACACACATATACACACCTCCACCACACACGTACCACAATGGAATATTATTCAGCCATAAAAAAGAATGAAATCTTGTCATTTGCAACAAATGGATGGATCTAGAGGGTATAATGCTAAGTGAAATAAGTGAGGCAGAGAAAGACAAATGCCATATGATTTCACTCACATGTGGAATTTAAGAAAAAAAAAAAAAGCAAATAAAAAAAAAAAAAAACAACCCAGACTCTTAACTATAGAGAACAAACAGATGGTTGCCAGAAGGAAGGTGGGAGAGGCATGGATGGATGAAATAGGTGAAGGGGATTAAGAGTACATTTACTGCAATGAGCACTGAGCTCAGCTATGGAGCTGTTGAATCGCTATATTGTATACCTGAAACTAATGTAACACTGTATGTTAACTATCCTGAAATTAAAAAAAAAACAAACACACACACACACAATAGGACATAGAGGTTGTTTCCTTAAATAAGAAATGCACTCTCACATTCTAATTTAATCATGCCACTTTTCTGCTAAAAACCTTGCATTTGGGATGAGAGGAACAAGTCCTCTATGCTTGTGTTCACTAGCAATTGCTTGGGGTGGTGCATAAGGGGTCTCACAGGCTGTCCGCCATCCTTCATGCTGGCCTCCCTGCTCAGGCCTGTTCTCCAGCAATACTGACCTCACTGGGCTCATGTCCATGGCTTGCTTCCCCACTGTTGGAATTTATATGACTCCATTAATTTGTTATCTTTTCTCTGATACTTTCCTTCTTGTCCTCAGGTCACGTCAATCCCCAACCACTCCCTCATATTCCAGAGCACAGCCCTGGGCCTTGGGGAGGAGAGGATGCCAGAGAGACACAAATATATGTAGAAATAGTACAAGTGCACATTCCATTTATTTTCTCTATTTATATCTGAAACCATGAGAAAAATATTCCTTTTCTCCTTTGCCCCTAAAAGCGCTGACTGGCTGGTCTTACCTCAGAGATGAGTCTCCAGGCTTTAGCAGTGTAGCACCTTGAAATATAAGAAAGGTTAAATGGGGAGAAAAATGTACTAATTAATTCATTGACATGTGACCGGATTAATAAATTTTACCTATGAAGTCTGGGTTCAAAGTCTCAGGACACTGAATTGATTTTAATGATGATCTCAGGTTCCCTACAGGTATGATACATGGCACAGGAAAGACTTCAAACAGAGGCAATCTTAATCCTTTGTTTAAATGTTTATTTATATTTGAGAGAGAGACAGAGGCAGAGTGCGAGCGGGGGAGGGGCAGAGAGAGAGGGAGACAGAATCCGAAGCAGGCTCCAGGCTCCGAGCTGTCAGCACAGAGCCCGACGCGGGGCTCCAACTTGGGAATGGAGAAACCATGACCTGAGCTGAAGCCACCCAGGTGCCCCTAATCTTGAAATAGATTGCTGCATATAAATGTCTCATTAAAATTATATTTATTTGAATACGCTTTATGTGGACGTTATAGCAGTATATTTTTTCTTCTTTTTAAAAGGGCAGGGACATTTTAGGAGAATGAATACCTGCCCTTTAAAATGACACTGCTGTTTACCTTTACCCTCCTCCCGGTCCACACTCATCTACACTCACAGTCAAATGACATTTGAAAGGAGTTGTGACAGAGGATTTAAGCACGGCTGTTCTGGAGCCAGCATGTGATACCTGATGTAAAGTCTTCAGGAATTTTATGAGTTGATTATCAAACACAGCATTAAAGTCTATTAAAATAAAGGTAATAAATACTCAAATCTCATTACCTTCTAATCATCTTATCTGTGCTCTTGAGGTTACTTATGTCTGTGGTGTCTGCATGGTGGAGATACTGTGCTGTCCAGCTGTGCTGCTTTTTTCTTCTCTTTCCAGCTCTGCGTTCATGAAGTGACACCATATTGGCTGCTTGAAGTTGGCCATGGTGGCATTATTAATGCCACAGAAATTGGCAAACACTACAAATCTGGGCTGACGTTTTTTTCTCTGAAGAGCCAGTTGTTAAATATCTGCTATCAAACACATATACACACATGCTTTCTTTACAAAGGCTGATTTTATGTTTTCGTGTATGGAGATAAATTACTGATTCAAACATTAGGAAGTCGACATGGGCCAGAGGGATAGTTTCATTCGACTCTCCTTTAAAGCACGAGGTATTTTTCAATCCACCTTGTAATTTTCTTCTGGAAAAGGCAAGTGAAACCCATTCATCACGTATATATTTTATAATCTAATATTCATTCTTTTTTCTGAATTCCCATGGGTACTGCACTTGTCCAAATCACGCTAATCTACACCTCAAACATTTATTTCTGCAAATGAATTGGGCTGGTTCCCCTGCTTCTGCTTCCAATCGATCCCACCAGGCTCATTCCTAATAAGCTTTTTTTTTTAAATTTTCTTTCTTTCTTTTTTTAATGTTTCTTTTCTGAGAGAAAGAGTGCAAGTGGGGGAGGGGCAGAGAGAGAGGGGGACAGAGGATCCCAAGCAGACTCTGCATTGACGGCAGAGAGCCCGATGTGGGGCCTGAACTCAGAACCATGAGATCATGACCTGGGCCAAAGTCAGACACTTAACTGACTGAGCCACTCAGGTGCTCCAAGCTTTGTTTTCTTAAATTCAACTTCCACCATGTCATTCCCCTGGTCCAGACCCTACAAGGCCTCCTTATTACCATACACATGTTTTTCAAAGGATGGATATAGTCCCTATATTAGGGTCCTCCAGAGAAATATAAATATAAATATACATTTATATTAAATATAAAATGTTAATTTATTTATACTTAAATATACATATTTAGAGAGAGAAAGATTTACGTTAAGGAAATCGGCACATGTGATTGTGGGGGCTGGCAAGTCTCAAATTTTCAGGGCCAGCCAGCAAACTAGAGATCCAGGGAAGAGTTGATGCAGTCTTGTCTCTAAAGGCAGGCTGCAGGTGGAATTCCTTCTTTCTCTGGGGGCCTCGGTATTTTTTTAAGACCACCAACTGATTGGATGAGGCCCACCCACATTATGGAGGACAATCTGCTTTACTCAAAGTCCACTGATTTAAATGTTTATTACAGGTAAGGTGGTCAAAGGGTACAAACTTCCTATTATAAGATGAATAAGTTCTGGGGGTGTAATGTACAGCACGGTAACTATGGTTAACAATACCGTACTATATACTTGAAAGTCACTAAGAGAGTAAATCTTAAAAGTTCTCATCACACACATACACACAAGAGGTAACTATGTGAGGTGATGAATGTGTTAACTAGCCTCATTGTGGTAATCTTTTCACAGTATATATGTATATCAAATCCTCATGTTTTACATCTAAACTTATACAATGTTATGTGTCAATTATATCCCAGTAAAGCTGGAGGAAAAAAATGTTAATCATGTCAAAAAAAAAGCCCCAAAACCCCCAAAAAACAAAAAACACCTTCACAGCAACATCTAGACTGGTGTTTGACTAAAAATTAGGTACCTAACTAAGTACTTATTCCTGAAGTTATTGGGAAATTGATAAAACATGATAAAGATCCTTCTAGATTTAGGGAAGTAGGAGATGTGTGTTTCTTATTAGTGAGAAAGGCCATGAATGGAATTAATTAAAATACTCATTTATCTCTTGGGTGTTTTTATGGGAAAGAGAATGGGGCTGATTGGAGGCCACCGAGGTTGATATGTTAGAAGCAGATATCATTGCTTTTGTAGGTTTTTGGCAGGACTTTCTAATTAGCATTCGTTGCTATTTCAAGCGTTTGGGTAAGCAGCTCTTTTCAGGCTGAGTGAATTAGGAGCCGACAGACCACTGTAGCAAGTCTGTTTCTATGCCTTTCAGGGCTTTCCAAAGCTCTCTGCACGGCTTTGGGCAAGTTACTGAATCTTCTGTAGCTCAGCTTTCTTATCCCCAAAAGGCTTCCAAAACCTAGCGTTCAGTGATTCTATAACCCAACTTACTTGCCGTCCAGTTTCCCCCCATGATTTTTTATCTCTCTGCTTGTGACAACCCAGTTCCCACCCTCCTCTCTGCAATCATCACACCAATTTCCATCAAGGTATCTTGGCTGATGTAGTTTTCTACAACTTAGATAACTTTCCTTTATCTGTCACACCTAATTTTCAAATATAACTTGTAAATATCTTTAATATACACAGTACTTTTATAAATCAATATTCAGTAAACAGACCGCCTCCAAATGAGGTGAATATGCAGTTCACAAGAGGTTCAAATGGCCAATAAACACAAGATGACATGTTCAGCATCACTAAGTATAGAAAAGAAATCTAAATACCTATTAAGTGTAAATTTTGACTTTCGGAATGTTATATTTCAGTGAATACAAACCCAGGATAAAATCTGGAAGAACGCCATAGGAGACTTTATTAGTTTCCCAGGGTTGTAGTAACAAAGAACCACAAAGTACCAAAGTACCACAGCAAAGTACCTGGGTGGCTTAAAATAACAGAAATTTATTGTCTCGCAGTTCTGGAGGCTAGAAGTCCCAAATCAAGGTGTCAGCTGGGGCCATACTCCTTCCAAAACTTAAAAAGGAGAAGACATCTGTTGAAGGCGATTATTTCTTGTCCTTGGCTTACAGCCACAACACTCCGTTCTCTGCCTCTGTCACCACATGACCCTCTCCCTGTGTGTCTGTGTCTGAATTTTCCTCATTCATTCATTCATTCATTTGGAGAGATAGAGAGCATGTGCATGCAAGTGGGGGAGGGGAAGGGAGAGAATCCCAAGCAGGCTCTGTGCTGTCAGCGTGGAGGGGCTCGATCCCATAAACTGTGAGATCATGACCTGAACCAAAATCAAAAGTCAGATGCTTAACCCACTGACTGAGCCATTAAGGACACTAGTTGTATTGGCTTAGGGCCACCCTAATGACTTCATCTCTACTAATTACATCTGCAGACTCAATTTCCAAATAAGGTCACATTCACAGGTACCGGGTGTTGGGACTTCAACATACGTCTTCAGGGACCACAATTCAACCCTTAACAGTGGCCATGAAAGGCATAAGCTGAGATATTAATACATAACAGCAAAGAGCAAAGGATAAAGCATCATTTCAGTGGAGGAAGCATGGACAGAGGACTATCAGGGACCAGACAACACATGCCAAGATGCTACATAGCATCCAGAAGGGAGAGGACATTCAGAAAGGAAGGAGAAGTCTGGAAGTTAAACTAGAAGTCAAATGGAATTGATTTTAGTGGACAAGATTAGGTTTGTTGATACCAAGAAGACATGAGCCAGGAAAATTAAAAAGTTAAATTCAATTCAGGTATATATGTGGCAGATTCATATTTTCAATCTGCTTGGGCTATAAAAATCCATAGCTATTTAACAGCAGCCAAATTGAAATGTAGCATTTTATAAACATGCATGTCGGTGACCAATACAATCATTGTAAGTATTAGATTGAATCTTACAAAAGTGCCAATATTTGGTCATTTAATCTATAAAAATGGCAATTGTATGTGGATTAGCTTTAATATACATGGGAAAAGGACTTGCTAACCTCATTAACAGAATCAGAGGCATTGATTTTGCCACATATATTTGGGGGAAAGCTTAATACATGTCAAAAAGCCCAAACCTACATTCCACTTTCTTCAAATTTCTGACTCCTTCTACACAGTCAGCAAAAGCATGGCAAGGTTTTAGATTTGAATTTGGAGGTAAATGGAATGGCTGCTTAGGTATGTTGAGGCCCATCCCTTGGGTCAGACCCAGGTGGTCCCAGGGAACCCTGGTTGGAGCTTGTGCACAAGAAGTAACTACCTCTGCCCCAGCCACACAGGGGTGGGGTGGGGGGTGAGAGGTGTTGCCTGATGACAAGGTTCCCAGCATGGATCCACATTGTCTAGAAGATGAATTCATAGCTCTAGCAGGTGCCATATAAAGCCCGCCTTCACTCCAACCTCCTTTCCCTCTGTTTCCAGTCTTACTGTGGCAGAGATGGTTCTTGACCAACCCAGATCAGTGCTTTTCTCCAGAATGTAATCATTCTGGGAAATGACTCCTGGTCAGGAACCACATTGCTCCGTGCATCTAGAATGAGACCATGCCACAGGTTCTGGCCAGTGAAATGTCAGTGGGAATCACATGTGTCACTTCAGCACAGAGGGGATTAAGACCATACTTTCTCTATTCTTCCAGTCTGTTGATCAGGTATCCTTTGAAGCCACAAAATAAATCAAACCTGGGCCCTGAGTCACCATAGAGGAAAGCCACCCTGGGAGTCACCAGACGAAGAACTCCTACATCGGACTTGGCGTGAGTGAGAAATAAAGTTTGGTTTTGTTGAGCAACAGAGATTGAGATTGTCAATGTAGCAGCACAACGTAGCCCACCTCAATACCTCCTACACGTCAGCATCCTCACTCACCATCTGTTCCCTCACGAATCACGTTGTTTCACTTGGTCTGGCCTTGCAATCTCTGCTCTTCTCTACCTAGAATAACTCCTCCCTTTTGGAGCTGGTGAGTCGCCAAGATTCAGAAGTGAAATTTATTCTGAGTCCTTGTCTGACTTCGCCAGGCTTTTTGCTACCAGCTTTTTCCTCCCCTTGCTGTGCCTTGTACCGTAGCCTCTGTCAAATCATGTTGACGCAGTCATCTTCTCAAAAGGCCATGAGTTCTTTAAACACAGGCACTAGATCATATTCTGTATGTTCAGAGCACCGAAAATAGCGTTTGGCATGTAGTGGCTTCTCCATGCATGAATTTTGGATTAGTCTGAGTGAGTTGGGGGTGTGAGTGCTCTCTGATTACATCTTTTAGTCAGCTGACTTGGGGTGTAGTTGGTCAGAACCGGATTAGAGGACTTGAGCCACTGCAGGTCTGTCCTCGTACAGCTGTGCTACTCTGAAAATCAGTAAAGCACTTAAAGGGAATGCACAGAATAAAGAAGTGGGTCCTCAGAGCTTATCTTTTGCTATTCACTGAAGGTTAGAGGAAACTCAAGCTTTCTCATTTTCAGAATGTGTTTTTTTTTATGTTTACTTATTTTTGAGAGAGAGAGGGAGAGAGAGAGATAGAGAGAGAGAGAAAGAGAGACTGTGAGCAAGGGAGGGGCAGAGAGAGAAGGAGACACAGAATCTGGAGCAGGCTCCAGGCTCCGAGCTGTCAGCACAGAGCCCAGCGTGGGGCTGGAACTCGCAAACTGTGAGATCATGACCTGAGCCAAAGTTGGATGCTTAACCAACTGAGCCACCCAGGAGACCCTAGAATATGTGTGTGTGTGCGTGCGTGTGTGTGTGTGTGTGTGTGTGTGTGTGTGTGTGTGTGTTTGAGAGAAAGAGAGAGAGAGAGGGAGGGAGAGAGAGAGAACATGTGAGCTGGGGAGGGGCAGAAGGAGAGGGAGAGAGAGAGAATCTTAAGCAGACTCCACACTCAGCACAGAGCCCATTGTGGGGCTCCATCCCACGACCCTGGGATCATGACCTGAGTTGAAATCAAGGGTCAGATGCCTAACTGACTGAGCCACCCAGGTACTCCATCAGGATGTACGCTTTTAGTGGCCTCCGACCATGCGGCATATGTGCTTAGCTTGAAAGACGTTAGGAATTGGGATTTCTCCCAGAATTCAGCCAGAGACTTTTTTGAGTTCTTTTGCTTCTCTCTAAAGTTGGAAATTTTGTTTTTGTTGAGAGGACAAGGGAATAAAACAGTGAGTCCAAATGAAACAGGAAGTGCTTTAATAGGAATGTTTTATTGTCTCTGCCCAAGTTTCTACCATAGCGTATAAAGTGAAAACACTGCATTAATAAAAATGGAACACTATCGGTTACACAAAATCCTTCAAACCCACCCAAGGGGGAGTCCCTCATTCTTTGGGTCTGCTGACGAGGGCCGTGGTGGAGTAGGAGTAGGGGCTGAGCAGGGCAGCGATGGTGTAGTGACGGCTGCCAGAGTTGTTCGCTGTGAACACCACCTAAGAGAGAGCAAAGACAGCGTCCATTTCTCACAGAGCCTAAAATGCGAGTCACGGGGAGAGAGGTCACTGGAAGTCCATTGCCAATTTAACCCATTTTATTTTATTACTTCTTTTTCTGAAACACCTTGAGCAAAAGGCAAAAGTCCAAATAGGCTGGTGAGACTCCACGGGGGCCTGGCGCAGCCCTCGGAACGAGATTTCTTTAACTACTGCCTGTAGAATCAGGTCTCTCCTTTTTTGTTTAATGTCGTTTTTACAAATTCACACTAAAAATCAGGGTGGCTGTAGCCTGACTGAGAGAAATCACAGAGAGCCTGGATCCTCTTGTCCATTTTCTTGGTTTTAGGGAAAAAAAAAGGAGAAAAGGCAGTAACGGGCATTCAGTGATGTGAAGACTGAAGAATGGTGACTGCCATTCCTGCGGAGATACCCGGAGACCTAGAATTTTAGAGCTGCCGGAGAATACTCTTTCTACTTGATAGATAAGTAAACTAGACCTCTGAGTTAGTGTTTGGCCCACGTTTCTACAGGACAGAACCAGGCTAGGAGTTAAGTCTCCAATCTATAAACCCAGAAATTTCTCTCTCTCTCTCTTCCTTTGCATTTTTTAACAAGTATATTTTTATGTGGATAACAAGCAATGAATTTGAAGTAAAAGCATCCTAGGGTTCTATTTACAATAACAGAGTGTGGAGGATCATGTGGGAATTTTGAAATAGACACACATAGGTTGGAGCTCATTTGAGCTTTCTACATGGACAAATTGTTAACAAAAGTGTTGTTCTATTTAGCCATGTACTTCAGGCAAGTTTAGTAGAGCTTCTGAGACTCAGGCACTGGAATAGTCTAGGAGGGATGGATTTGGCTCAGGAGAGTGATGAGGGGCAGTGAGGAGGTCTTTGATTTTACTCATTGTGTACACAGGCCTTGGAATGGACTTGGGACACATCCTGGATAAATATGTTTTGTTCCTAATATGCAAAAAGAAGGCTTGATTATTTGGGGACAGGAGAGGAAAGATCTGATTAAACTATACTGAAAATAAAAATAGCATGAGGGCAAGAGGAGGTAAGAATCACCGAGAATCTCTCTGAAGGAGAAGAAAAAACATTCCTTAAAGGCCAAGTGTCTAAAAGAACTAGGGAAAGCTTGTTCTCTCTTATAGTGACATTGGCCTCCAGCCCCACTTGATTCTTCCTGAAAACTGTAGATGGCATAATCTGTGCTCAAAATCCCATGAAATGAAGAGGCCTGATAGTTCCACAGGACATCTCCCAACTTTCTCAGTAAGTATAACATGGCCACCTGCGTCATTGGCTAGGGAGAAGGTGACTAATGTTGAGGAATAGCAGCTGTCTGGGGAGGTCTTGATCAGAAGAAGCTGGCAGGGAAGGAACTCCTGGCTGGACCCGCAATCACCAGTTACTGAACTGAGGTGTCGGGCCTCACTCTTGCCTAACTGCTCTCTCTCACTCTCCATATCCATGCGAGCTCCAGGTTGGGCTGAATGTCTGACCTAATATGTCTTACCTCCGTCCCTTTCCTTCCACACCAAGGGCAGGAATGTGTTTTCACTTCTGAATTTCTAGCACTCAGCAGCGTGTTTGACACATCAAAGGCTTTTATTTTCAAAATGTTAGTTGAATGAATACTAAGAGGGTAAATGATAGACAAGGAAGCTAACATCTAGTGACTAGGAACAACATATCATGGGCAGTATGGCAGCGAATGTTCTCACATGGTCTCTTTAGGCTGAGACCAGAGCAGACACGGGTTCCAAGGAGGCTGATCTAGGGCAAAGGCTGAGACTCTAGGGACACCTCTAAGCCCTGTACTGTCTAAACTAGGCTCTTTGTCTTGCCACCCCACTGAGAAGGAACAGCCAAAGGCAAGCTTCTTGGTGGATGGGGCTCCCTCGATGCTTTGTGAGTCAAACAGCCCCCTGCCCCAGTTTTTCTGGCAACACTGTCTACTAAAAGAACCCTTTTCTGTCGATTGAAAGTCTCATCCATGACTAAGCCAGAGAGAATTGTTCCCTTTCGTGCTGAGCTATTTTTGATGCAATTATTTGATCTTTGACTCTGACCAACATGTCTGGATTGTATTTCCATGACAGCCATCTGTTTTAAATGATTTAAGGAATTACATACAAGGAGGAGGCAGCAAGAGTGGGCCCATATATAACTCTGAGGTTCCTACTACCTCATAAGCAAAAAACAGAGTATGAACCAAGGGTTGCAAATGTGGCCTTATTATTATTTTTTTTAGCCTGACTTCTTACTGGAAGAAAGCTGAGGCACACCTGAGGCTAAACCCTGGGACCTGTCGGTAATGATTTCTGGCCCTCCCTTTACTAGCCTGTGACTTTTGGCAACTTGTTGAACTGCCCTCTGCCTCATTTTCTTTCTCTGTAAAATGAGGATAATAATAGGGCCAACCCCAGTGGGCTGTTCATGAGGACTGAATAGGTTAAATATAGAAAACACAATAGCCTGGCAGGGGTACATGCTTGATAAGTGGTATCTATTGTGTCGCCCTTATTATTTTGAATTTACTGTCTCTATATGCATTACCCCAAGTCACTTACCCAAATCTCTGGGAGCCAAGTGTGTTTTGGAATAAAGCGTGTTTTCAGATTTCAGGAAGTAAAATGATGTGTCAATGATTTGTTTCCCTAGGTAGGGTCTGGAGAGCTGCCTAGTAATCCAACATGCTAACAGTTCTTCAGCTAGCAAATATTCAAATATTCCCATTCAGTGGAATGAAAGAAGACGGTAAGGAGCATCATGTAAATTCAGGTCATGTTACTCAATGAGTTTCCACCAAACTTAAAAATAAACTTTGCTCTTCAGAGTTTTCTAGATTTCTGACTGTAGAAACAGAAAAGGGAATCTGTGCTAGTTCAGTTTCCCAGTGACATTTCCATGGTATGTGGTGTGCAAACTGGGCATTGCCTGGGATGAAAAACAAAAAAATAAAAATAAAAGACACTCATGTGTCTCTATACTCTCACCTCTGCATATTCATGGAACGGAGAAATGCCAAGTGACTTCCAGTAGGACTTGGTGTCTATTTCCACTTTGTATACCCCTTCTACAAAATTCTCAGCAGTTGTGAGCCCATGGAGCTCTCCAAATTCACTGGTTTTCCTAGAAGGTACAAAATTACAGGTTAAGTTAGGCATTAGGGGAATAAATGCCATGGCAAGCATGGCAAGGTGACATCACGCACATACGCGTGCACACACACACACACACTACACTACACATATGTGCAGTGTATATAAGTGAGGGGAAATATATATATATATATATATATATATATATATATATTTATATGTATTTTTATTTACAGCAAAACCTTGGATTGTGAGTAACTTGTTCTGCGAGTGTTCCGCAAGATGAGCAAACATTTCTAATAAATTTTAACTTGACAGATAGGCAATGTCTTGTGATACAAGTCGTACGTGGCGCCGAATGTCACATGATTACAACTGAGCCAATAGTTCCTGAAATTTGCTTTGATATACAAGTGCTTTGGATTACAAGCATGTTTCTGAAATGAATTATGCTCACAAACTAAGGTTTTACTGTGTGTGCACGCACACACACACACACATATTCAGGAAAAGGAGACGAGAAGGAAAGGTGAAATTCTGGTAACTGTCTGAAATTAACTGACAAGAAATTTGTCAGAAATGTTTCAAAAAGCTTATTGCAGATTTTTCTTAGGAGAACAGAAGATATAGGTGTAATGTTTCACTTCAAAAATAGTCATTATCGGGTGCCTGGGTGGCTCAGTCGGTCAAGACTTCGGCTCAGGTCATGATCTCATGGTTCGTGGGTTCAAGCCCCATGTAGGACTCTGTGCTGACAGGTTGGAGCCTGAAGTCTGCTTCAGATTCTGTGTCTCTCTCTCTCTGCCCCTCTGCTGCTCATGCTCTGTCTGTCTGTCTGTCTCTCTCTCTCAAAAATAAATAAACATTAAAGAAAATTAAAAAAAAAAAGAGTTGTTGTGATTCACGGTTGGTGTTTGGGTGAAGGTTTGTAACTACCCCTTGGAAGTGTCCATAAGCTGCTTTGACTCTGCAGTTCCCCATGACATCAGGATCTCACTGCTTCCCTCCCTGGTGTCAGGGTGTTTTTCAGAGGCAGTGTCATTGGAACACACTGGGGAAACCCCAAAGTATAATGCATCTGAATTTTTTATTATTTATTTATTTAATCTCTTTGGTAACACTTTTCCAACAATAAATACTAGGCAGTTCCTTTTAAACAAATGACTAGGGGACTTCTATTTCCCTTTATGTACCAGCTCAGTTGCTGATGTTAGAAATTGCTCTCCATTAGACCTCAAAACTGACAGATAAAAATGGAAATTGTCTTCACTAACTTTCATCACTGCCTTTCCACCTTTCTTCTTTTCTAGGAAGAGAATATTTAATTTCTTTTTTTTTTGTCTTGTCATAAAAAGTTTCACACGAACATCTGAATATTTTATGTGTTCATTCTATCTCTTGCTTAGAATATTCCCTTAAGTACTTTCCACATAGTGCTTGGCATTTTAGATAAACATAAATGGAGTCACAAATAAAAACTCAATTGAAACTACACCAATGAAAATGGTCTTCCCAGTGATGGGTGAAGAATCATAATGTGGTTCTTGAGATTCAGTGAAAACCCACAGAAATTTACCATCCTGGAGATATAAACGCTGAGCAGTATTGTTTGGTGCTGAGGGTTTCTTGGTTGCCCTTTCTTTCAGTTAGTTGGTTTAGGTTTGCTAATGTGCATTTTCTTTGCAATTCTTGTTAATGGAGGTGGAAAAACTCTATGAAAATTGTAAAGTGGCCAACGAAGGGGAGAAGTCATTGTTGTACCCTGTGTTGGGCGATGGCTCTGCTTTGCATATGCGTCTTTCTTTTCTGTGTCTTTTTGTCACTGAGTGTGACAGTCCCAGCTTTTCACAGAGTAGGTGCTCCACAGTGCTTGTTAGACATAAGTGCTGGATTCTGGATGATCCAGGAAAAATGCAGAGAGCTGCCTCATCAGTGCTGTCCCTCGATTCCTTTCCTTTCCTTTCCTTAATAAAGTAACACAAATTGTACATCTTGCCTAAAATTCCAAGACACGGGAGCCTGGCTGGCTCAGTCAATGGAGCGTGTGACTCTTGATCTCAGGGTCGTGGGTTCAAGCTCCATGTTGGGGATAGAGATTACTTAAATAAATAAATATTAAAAAAACCAAAATTCCAAGACAAGGACCCCAGCTTGAATGTTATGCAAGGGCACCAGGGAATCTGTGACACTCCTGAAATTCTATATATGGTGTGTGCGTGTGTGCATGTGTGTCTGTGTGTGCATGTGCGTGTGATTTTACTGGGCGCAAAGGACCATAGTTTTCATTACCTTCTTAAAGTGGCCTGTGACCTAAGAAGGCAGTGAACCACTACTGGAGTAGACGAGGTGCTGACTCCTTTTCCCTGCTACTTGCCCTGAATGCTGCTCCCCCTCTTGGACACTTCCAAGCTAACTAAGCAAAGCGAGAGGAGGGCGTCCTCCCCAGGGCCTACTTGACCTCTGCCTGTGTTTTCAATCTACCTGAAGATTCTTCAACGAATGATGTGAGCTGCTCTCTCTAACAAGTGGCAGGAGAATGAGGAGCTAGAATGAGGTCCCATGTCTGGGTTTCTTGGGCAGCTTACCCTGAGGCGAAGGGCTCCCAGCTCTCATCAGCAGCCTTTTTGAACACTTTCACGGCCACGTTGACAGCAGGACTTCCTTGGACAGCGTCTAGGACTTTGACCATCAGGGGACACTTGGATTCACCAGTGCCCTGGGCATAGAGAAGACCAGTAAGAGGTCAACAAAACTGGTTAAGAGTGAAAGGAGCTGTTCTTTATGGTGTTAGAAATCTGGAACAAGGCAAGAAGTCCATGCCAAGTCCATTTCCAGCATTGTAAGTGTTGACAGTTAATGAGCTCCCCTTCTCAGTATATAACACAGACATGATTGTTCCCAAAGAAAGACTGGTTTCTGCCTCCGGACATGCTGCCATCGACCTGGAACATGTATAATGAATTTTAAAGGAGAAAATAGGCCCTCTGAGAACAGTTGCTTTGTTAAGCCTTGCCATTTGAGTGGAGTTACTAAAAAGATGCAATGTGCCACAGGACCAAATAGCTTGTTATTCCTGAGAATGTTTTAGTCAGCTGCTGTTGTAGTAATTCCCTCTTACTGGTTGTAAAATAATGTCGACTACTTAAGGATGCATTTTATAGTATTAGTTAATTCTTCTAGAGGACTTAAGCATTCAGTATTCGACTAGAATGTTGTCCACCCAGCCTTTCAGAGATTAATCCATAGATACATTTTGATGAGCTGAAGGGAAATAAACTTTATAAAAGGATGCACATCTGACAACGCAATATTGGTAGCTTCATGAATATCATATTTTTATTCCTACCATATATTCGAGGAAATTGAGGCAGGGAGCCAGGCACCGTAAACCCAGTGCACCAAAGCTATAGTGGGGAGCACCCAGGGTCCAAGCTCTAGGTCAGTGAGCTCTGCAGAACTTCATTCATTTTGCAGTTTGAATCGATGATATTTAAAAGTCGATGCTGGGTACCCTTGTCCTAGTAACACAAGCTGACTGGCAGAGCTGGGAGAGGGCCCTTCTACTTCATCAGGTATACACAAGAATCATCTAAAAGGACTTCACAGAATCAAACACTCACCGCAGGGCCAGCCTCAGACACAAGTACCAGTCCAGCAAGGCAAAGGAGGAGCAGATGAGAAGCCATCCTGCCAAGAACGAGAGAGCCTCTGTCTGTGCTGGCTGCCCACAGCTTGGGGCTTTTATACTCACTTCTCCCAAGCCATGATGCTGATCCCTGCCAACATGACTCCAAACCTGCTGATTCTGATTATTGACTTAGTCAACAAAGAGAGAATAAGTAACTCATACAAATATGAACCTTGCCTAGAGAGATTAGAGCGTAGGAACATTAGCTCTATGAAATATTCTTATTCTTAACAGGTCATTTGACCAGCTTGGTCACCAAAACAAAAATAAGCAAAATCAAACAAAAATATTCTTCCTCCTTGGCAGGATGCAGCAACATTCTTGAGATATTTTTTTTCCTCCCTGACCGATTTCTCTGCATGCTTTTTCATTTTCTATACATTTTGTCTTTTGTTTTATATGCTGGATGCAAGTTGTAATGATGTATTTCACTTAGAATGACATTTGGCCACACAGGGTTAAGTACAGTGCATTCGAAAACATCATTGCACTGGATATACATCCATGGGTCAATAGGAGAAACCCTTGATGGTGCTTATATTTTAAAAAGCCTATGTTTTAGCCAAACTAAGTCATCTGGAACCTTTGCTTACTCAGCAGTTTCTCCACCAGTTTTGTGTTCTTCCCAGACAAGGTTCATCTCAACTCAAGAAATAATGATATATTTCAAACTGGCATCAAAGATCCTGAAATACAGAGAACCAGATATACTTTACTCCTTCTCCTGCACTAATGTGCAGGAACCAAGCTGCCCAGCTGGTTATGAAATCTCAAGAATCAAAATCCAGGAGC
Source organism: Panthera tigris (assembly GCF_018350195.1). Classification (NCBI taxonomy): domain Eukaryota; kingdom Metazoa; phylum Chordata; class Mammalia; order Carnivora; family Felidae; genus Panthera; species Panthera tigris. The sequence goes on along the minus strand of NC_056671.1, from coordinate 53,107,396 downwards.
ACCTGGCTGACTCAGCTGGTGAAGTGTGCAATTCTTGATCTTGGGGTTATGAGTTGGAGCCCCATGTTGGGTGCAGAGATTACTTAAAAAACAGAGTCACAATCCAAATTTCTGGGCGGAAGTAACGATGACTGTGAGAAATAGAAGTTAGGGCTGACAGCAGATTCTCTTCCTTGTCGTGAGTTACACATCTAGAAATTATTAGTATTTGATGATTCATTGATTAAGAGCTAACTCAGGTGTATGTGTGCACACATAATATGTCTGTGGCTTTATTCATAGATTCATGAAGACAAGGTTGTCCTTACAGACACATGCAGATGATAAGACAAAAATTCTAGACAAATACACGTCAAGGATAAGTCTAGTTTGGAGGAGCGAGGGCAGGGAAAGAATTCCCGCAGCTGACAGAGTCAGGCTAAAAGAAAGTTGACAAGCAATCATGAAGGATAAAGCGCTTTCAGGGAGTAGTGGAAGGACAGGGAGGCATTTCAGGAATATGGAAATGTGCAGAAGACTCGGGGAGAGTGGACTGACCACATGAAAGCAACAATGAGCAAATCCAGTTCTGAGTATAGCTGGGAATGAAATCCTATAGCCTTGGAGTCTGACTCTGACGTGGTGCTGGAAAGAGTTTTGAGTCTGGAGATAGATAAACTGAGTCATCCAATTCCTAATTCTGCTGTCTTGTTTCTGGGATGACCTTCTCTATGTTATTTAATACCTCAGACACACAGCTCATGACTTTGTTAAGTAGAAATACCTAATATTTTACCTCAAAGGACCTTTCTAATAACTTTTAATATGAGATAATATAAAAGCTCTTTGTAACCTTAAACCACTGTCCTGGTGTCAAGGATAGTTATAAGAATTCAGTTTAATATCTCTGCTAAGGAGAAAACCCTTTCTCTAACGTTTCACATATATTGTCATCTGATTTTTCTCTTGACTTGTTTCCGTTGCTCAGAACTTGGATGGACTTGCCTGTTGTTCTGTTGCTCAGAACTTGCCTGTTTTCTGACTGTGAACTTTAAATATTTGAAAATTCTCTCATATCCCAAGTCAACCTTCTATCTTAGCACTACGCTCTGTTGGAACCTGGAAATGTCCCCCGCAGACATTGTGAACTGGCAAAGCCAGGCTGCCACCAGCCCCTAGACATGGTATGTATGACTGTGGAATGTTTCTTTAAATATTCTGAAATAGTTCCAAAATTAAAAGTTGAGACAGTGCTGCGGCGCCGGGGTGGCTCAGTCAGTTAAGTGACAGACTCTTAATTTTGGCTCAGGTAGTGATCTCACAGTTGGTAAGATGGAGCCCTGCATCCGGCTCTGTGCTGACAGTGTGGAGCCTGCTTTGGATTCTCTCTCCCTCTCTCTCTGCTCCTCCCCCACTCGTTCTCTCTCTCTCTCGCTCTCTCTCACAATAAATAAACTTAAAAAAAAATAAAAGTTGAGACATTGTGTAAAAATTTGGATTCCTGGATTTTCTTGAAAAATCAGAAAAGATGGCAGCACTAGGCCCTTATTGACGCATGGCAGTAAGCTCTCACTCTCAGACATCACAGCTCACGAGGCCTCCCTCCAGCTCTGAAGCTAAGCAACACTTCCAGTGGCACTATCAGGCTCGAGCTTTTTTCTTTCCGTATCCATGCCCTGTTTGACTCATCTTCCTGGAAACTTGGGCCAGCAATCGCTGGTCTTCTAACAGCCATTTAGATAGTGAATGAAAAGCTTGGTTTTTAGTTTTTGTGTTTGTCTTTTGTTTTGTGTTGCCAAACAGATATTCCCACTTCTTTGGGATTCCTCTTCAGACACAATTCCTGAAACCCTCATCACCCAGAACTTCCCTCTCTGACATACTCTCTTTGGCCAGTGTTTCTCTTCAAAGGGAGCATCCCGGAGAAGCAGCTTATGGTGCCTTTTAGGTGAGAGAAGAGCAAGTAGGAAGGAAAAAGAGAAAAGGAGTGGAAATGCATTCTTGGTCAAAGGAACCCTTGTATGGAACCAGTGGCAATGAAAAATACAAGAAAAGTCCAGTGTTTCCTGCCTGAGTAGCAATCTATGATGACTGAGGGTCACATGGATAAACGCAGGCTCACTCAGATAAGAGGGCCTGCCTTCCCCATGATTATTTGAGTTTGTGAAAGCTCTTTTAGAAAGATGGTTACATGGGATCCAACAAGAGGGGTGAATTAGGGTCAAAGGTCACCACATTCCTGGAGTCCTAAATGGTTGCTGTAGAAACTGTGCCCTAGGGCAAATATAAGCAGCAACAAGGATCCAGAAAACAAAAAGGTGCCAGAAAACAAAAGGTGTGTTATTGAAACATTTTGCCATAAATTTGTCTTTTCTTAGTCATGTACTGTTTTTCCTCACGTCCTGACCATGGGACTATAGTGTAGATGTTTAATTGAGGTAAAAAAAGACTAATTTGATGACAACATTCCTCCTCCTACCAGAGAATATGAGGTGGTTAATGGACAATTCAGGCCTGCTCTTAATTTAAGTTTCTTCTGCTCTCTCCCTTATAATAAGCAGACTTATTTATTAATGATTTAAAAGTTACAATAGATTAACTCCTTTTTCTTCATTTAGTTTCTGAGGGTGCATGCCAACTACTAGCCAGTGATCTGTTGACCCTGAAATGCCTATTAATATTATTGCAAGTAAGCTGATTAGCCAGAGTGGACAGTTGGCTGGCCAAGTACTTGGACTGGGTCTCACGGGATGGATTGGGAGTGGTGTGGGGCCCTGGATCTTTGCAGGGTAAAGAATTCAATTTTGCCAGCTCCTCTGGAGGTGAATAAGCCCTGTGGGTTTGATTAATGGTAAGCAAATCATAAAAGACTCGTTTTAAAACCATAATACCAATTTAATTAATAGTCAGGTGGTTGCTGAGTAAGCAAGGAATTGCAGCAAAGGAACGTGACTAATTTTTTGAAAACATTTTATCCAGACTGCTGAAGAGCCTAGGAAATTTCCTTACTTCATCCTAGAGTATGCTTTCCTTGTGCTCAGAATGCTCGTGTTCACCTTATCTGGCCTACCTTTCCTCAGGGATTGCTGAATAAACACTGAAAAAGCTTTTTCCTTTGTCTCCCCTTCTTTCATTGTCCATGTGGACAATCGTGCAGGGAGAGGCAAATGTTAGCTAGGATATGTTAATTAGATCACGTTTCATTTTTCTATCAAGTGTGATTTTAGTTTCATGGTTGAATTTTAGTGCCCAACCTAGTTGGGAAAGACAATCGGGAACTCCCCAGCATAAGAATCTTCCACAGTTCTTACCCTGCAGGCTGCCATATTTGGGGACTACATAACTTCAAAAGCGGCAACCTCAGCCCCACATCAAGCTTGAGAAGTGACCCTGTCTCTATCTGGGGGACTTTAATTTACCTTATGTTAGTAGCTCAGATGAGTCAAAGTCAAAACACCCATGCCTGGGTCCAAGTTTATATGTGTCACAACAATCATACATTTGCTAGGAATTTTATCCATTAGGGGTTATTAGATGAAGTTAGAGTTTTGGCTTCTAGAGCCACTCAAAGTTCACCCACCCCCACCTATGATGGACGGGAGAGGAGATTCGAGGTTCTTTTATCTAGCTGGCAGGCTTTCTTTGTGTTTCTGTTTTCCTCTGCAGCTCTCATGCAGCTGGTGTGGCAAACCAGGCCTGACTTGCATGCCACTTGGATGGGCCTATGTGGCCATATCCTGTGACAGGTAAGCAAGAACCAGGCTATGGCCTGATGGAAGGGCAGTATGGAGCAGACTAGTTTCCTCTCCAAACATGTCTTTGTGATTGCCTGATAGCTTAGCTCAGTTCACCAGGAGACTGCCTGGGGTTTGGGTCATAGTACCAGCTAGAATTAAAAAAGATTTATTCAATTGATTTCATCTCTCTACCCATATCTCCTTTAGAATCAGTTTAGGACCATCATCTAGGATCCATGTCTTGTTCTTTCTTTTTTTTTTTTTTTTTTAAGTTTGTTTGTTTGTTTATTTATTTGTTTATTGAGAGAGAGGGAGAGAGAGAGAGAGAGGGAGAGAGAATCCCAAGCAGGCTCTGCACTGTCAGCACCGTGGCTCTCAAGAACCGTGAGATCATGACCTGAGCTGAAATCAAGAGCTACATGCTTAACTGACTGAGTCACCCAGGCGCCCCAGGATCCATATTTTGGTCACTTCTATATATCTTTCAAGTTTGGAAATATGACTAATATAGAGATATTTTAGGTTCATCAACTGAATAAAAACAAGCAGCTCTTGGGAATCTTCTGAATGTGTGCCATATGCTAGCTAGAGATATCGAGAAGCATATGTCTCAAAGTTGCTTGTAATTTCATTATTAAGAAAATATATTTGTCATTCAATGGGAAACAGTTGATGAAGTAGGTAATTATTCAGAGAAGGAGGAAGTCACTTTTGGGGTCATGGAAAGCTAGTGTAAGAAGTGAGATTCAAAGATAAATATAATCTAGATCAGAGAAAAGGAGCAGTGTATATGATTTCTGTCCCATACAAGTAAGGAAGCATTGGACACCTCAGCTGGACTGAGTGGAATGAGAAGTTAGTGCCATGCACACTGTGTCACATGGAATAGAGGAAAATCTGAAAACAAGGATTAGGAACCAAGCATAGAATTTGATGGAAGCATCAGTTTTAAAGGGCTAGAGAGAGAGGTTAAGACCAGGAATGAGGCAATGGGCTAGTAATGGAGACAACAGAGCAAGCAGGTGAGGAGGGGTAAGAGCAATTCCAGAGCCTGAAGTTTGATGGAGTGTGAACTGAAGAGGGTTCCGGATGCTGTGCTTTCCCAAAGTTTCCGCTCCTGTAAGAATGATAAGATCTGTAGCAGCAGCACTTGGGGTAAATGGAAGGGTCTCCTCCATTTGGAGGTGATGAGCCTAGTGAACCCAGTTCCCCAAACCCTACCTGGCTACTCCAAGGGCAGAGGGGACCATCCCAATATATCTTATATATTCCATTTGTTACACATGGATTGGGAATTTCAACCATGACATGTTGAGACCTAGTTATAAGTGTTTGGTTATATTTGTTGTTGCTATTGCTGATTTTATTGGGCCCTTGGAGGTGAATTTGTGAAGGATAAGGGAGCTGGTCTCAGCACTGAGCTGTTAGGACAGAGGAAGTGGAAACCAGAGGGAGCAAAAGTGCAGAAGTGGAAGAGTATCAGGTCTGGCCTGAGAACAAAGAGTAGAGATGTGTCTACTGTATGAATCATGGATTATATGACCCTAAAGAGATGAGTCAGGAACATAGTTCTGAGTTAGATTGTGCAAGCTCTTCAGTGCTTTCCTGGGAAGTTTGAGTTTTACTTATAAGCAAGAACATAAACCTTCTTGATAATTTTTGAAAATCTTTATAATGATGCTATTTCCATTAAATGGGCAAATATATTTTCTTAATAATTAAATTATACACAACATTAAGGTATATGATTTTGGTATCTCCCACTGTGGTGGGACACATGGCTTCACCTTCAGAAGATGTTCAATTACAGTAGCCTGTAGCACTCTGCCTCATGAAGTCAGTGAGCCCATTGTCACTAGGATATCCATGTGAAAGCTCCCTGGCCATTGGTCAGGACTATCGTTCAATGTCATTGACTTCCTTTGTAATCCTCTATGTTGAATTTTATGCATGATGAGGTTAAGAACCCAGGAAAAGAGACAGAATGAGCCCTAGTCCAACATAGCTTGGCTGTAATCTAATGGAGTGTGCTAGCATACCTAGAGAAAGAAAATGGCAATCATCCCTGGGGCTGGTCGATAGGGGAAGGAAATAAAAAGGAAATTGTAATGTTGGTGGCTTGGATTAGAGATTTGTAGTTTTATGGACAGGACTTTCCCTGGGGTAAAAAATAGTGCTGCAGAGATTGCCCATGGAGATAGAGGATGTGTTGGTCCTCCTGATCTGTGTGATCGTTGAGTTTGTTATGGAATAGCACTACATTGAAATGTTTATTTACACTTCAGCATTATGAGCTTGGCCACCGAGAGTCCATCTCTGAGATTTTAGATGAAACAGTGGTTCGGAGCTTCCACAGTTGACTTTGGACATTGGTTGGCTCATGTGAATTGGCAAATTCACCTAATACCCCTGAGGGCAAGGGCCAGCTGGGCTTCACGTGGAGAACTGACCTCCTACAATGTTACAATAGTTATTAGACTGGTGTGGTGTCATTGGCTTAGAAGGAAGGGAATTTCTTCAACACATAATGTTAAGCAGAAGGATGCCAGAGGGACAAGGTGTTGAGGAAGATGGAGGGGAAAAAAATGACTTTTCATTTTAGAACTTAAGAAGATTAGAACGTGTCTCTCTGATAGAGAGACATAAGGCAGTGAATAAAACTAACAACATAGTAAACTGAAGGTCTCATTTATGGGATGAGAGTATTTGCATATCTAAAGACAGAGGGCAAAAGGACAGTTCAAGGTTAACCCTACTCAGATGCCTCTGTAGCAACATTACTGCTCATCTATTTTCCATATAATCTTTTCTATAAGCTCCTGCCAAACTAATCTTCTTAATGCATACCTCTGATTACATCACATCTCTCTTCAAAAGCTTTTTCTCACTTCCCATGGCCAGCCAAGTAAAGTTGAATGTCCTTTCTTGGCATTCACAGATGGCCAAGACTTAGCTCTTCTCAATCTTCATTTATTGCTGTTGTCCTTCAGACACCAGCTGAACGCTGGACAGTTCCTGTGACCTGCCAGCCATGGCCCTTATAACCTTTCCTTGTCCATTCTCCTTCAGGCTGTGAATTGCCTGAAACAAAGGGGCAAACAAAGCTCCCAGAAGCTTTTTGGTGTGTGAAAGACAACCCTGAATGGAGGGTGAGGCTTGAGGCAGAGGTTTTCAGAGAAGAGAGAGCTTTGGGAGCCTAGCAAGGTGCTGATGAAGGCCCTAGTCACAGAGAGAAAAAGCCAGATGAATGACAGTTATGAAGGTAGAACTAAGAGATTCTGGTTCCATCAGGAATGGAAAGTGAGTGAGAAGGAAGAGCCAACCAGGACTGGAGTATTTTAGCTTGGGAGGCTAGTCAGATGATCAAATTAGTCACTGTAACAGTTAGAATTATGAAAGAAAGTGAATCTAGTTTGGGCCATGTTGAGTTGAGGGGATTGAGAGCCAGGCATTCATGTCCAGATGGTGGTTGGAAATAGCCTGGGATGGAACTTGAGGGGAATCATGCTGGGGAAGGGAGTTTCAGAGTCATGAGCATGTGGGTTGGATTCCAGCGTGGGTTGGATTTCTAGGTCACCAATAGCCATTAACAATAAAAAGTTTGAGGATGGAACTCTGGGGTCAGCCAACACTCATTTGCTGACAAAAGCAAGAGAAGCCTGAAACAGAGGTTTTTCCCAGGTGGAAGTTACTTCTCTTCTGTGAAGTGCTTTACACCTCTCTTAAACATTTATGACATTCAACAGACTTGTTTGTACTCAGTTTCTCTTTCCCAAAACAATAGCACCTGGGGAACAGAGGCAATACCTTCTCAGTCCCTGGCACAGGACCTGGCACCCAGGATATGCTCAAGTATTGCTCATTGAATGATTCCATCAAGGGGTGAAGTCACTTCCAGTGCAGCTAAGTTTTGTTTTCTCTCTTAGTGAATCAACACTTGCATTGTCTTCTATAAGTGACTTTTAGTGTTTTTGCTCTTGGCTGAACAACTTAACTGGCATTCACCTATGTTCTTGGTTGCATGTGCCAGACCGGGCCAGGCTGAGTCTGAGCTCTGACTCCTGCTGCATCCCCCAACCGATACCTTTGTTTCCTGCCTGCTTGCCTGGGCCCATCTTCATCTTTGCCCAGGTTACTTTCCATGGACCTCTCTCTGGCTTCTGTATTGGCCTGAGGACTCACTTCCTCATCTTTGGTGATGGACTCAAATCCAGTCCATTACTATGGTTCAGCGGGATGGATGGAAGCCTTTCCCTTGACATTGGGATTTCTTCTAGAACTTGCACTCTCCAAGACAATTTCACCTCACTTACTTAGCTCAGAACAGATTTGGAAACTGGAACAAATGGCTTTATTCTGTGTTGCTAGATAAATCTTTTGTGTCTTTGAGGTCAGAGGAGCAACTTCTTCCTTACCACACATCCTAGATCAGTGTTTCCTAAAGTGTTTGGTCTCAGACCAAGAGTGTGAGCATTCCCTGGAAACTTATTAAAAAATGTTGTCTAAAGAGTCACCCCAAACATACTGTAATCTGAAACTCTGGAGGTAGAACCCAACCATCTGTGTTTTAACAAGATCTCCAGATGATTCTGATATGGTCTTAAGTTTGAAGACCGCTGTCTTAGATACAATTCATGCTCAGGAGGGAGATTGGGCCTTGGAGCCCAGACTCTGGACTCTGTTTCTTTCATAGCTCTGCCACCTTCTAGTGGGGTAACCTTGGCCACATTACTTAACCTGTCTGGACTTCAGGGGTTTTTTTTCCTTTATGAGATAAAATTTTTGAGTCATGTGATCACAAATTGGAGTCACAGTACTCTATGGCTCTTGAACACTCCCAAAGACAACAACACAAAGTTCTCATAGTGTCAGTTAACAGGGCAGAGCTTCAGGGATGGCTAGTACACTAAAAGGGCGAGGCTGGCTGGTGACCAAGTGCATGCTCCCTTTAGTGACCTCCAACCTTGTTCAGAAACAAATCCATTTGGTCAGGTGTCCATGCAGTAAATAAGAACCTCTTTGCCAAAGTTCTGTGTTGAGAGAGGTTAAGCAAATAATCTATGACATATGGGTTCTATTGAATGAGGGTCTGTTACTTTTTTTTTCTTAATGTTTATTTTTGAGAGAGAGAGAGAGAGAGAGAGCAATCTGGGGAGTGGCAGAGAGAGACAGAGACAAAAAATCTGAAGCAGTCTCCAGGCTCTGAGCTGTCAGCACAGAGCTGGATGTGGGGCTCGAACCCACAAGCCGTGAGATCATGACGTGAGCCAAAGTTGGATGCTCAACCGACTGAGCCACACAGGCACCCCAAGTCCAGATCTCTTAAGCTGGTATAGAAAGAACTATTTGCAGATATTAGTAGCTCAGGGAGACTGATGCACAAACAATGGTCAGCCCAGATTTCAAAAGGCAAAAGGATTACCCAGATAGTGGCTCAGTGCTGCTGTGTTTTAGTTACTTATGAATTCAGCGGAGGAGCTTGTTCATTGTGTTCTCAATTTAAAGAGTTGAAACTACAAGGTCACTCTGAAAATGAGTGCTGATTCTTCTGGAAAAGTAAACCATGTCATTAGCTGCCTGTATAGTCAATACAATTCCCTTGGAACACAACTCAGTTGCTAGTCTTTTAATGCATATTCATGCCAACACTATAATTCTTCAGTTGGGACAAACGTGTGTGTAAAAAAACCAAAATAAATATATCCATAACTTTATTTGAGTCATGTATAACCCCAGTTGGCCTTCTTCCCACTGTTTAGTTCTGAGATTTGCTCCAAAGTCCTGATGAAGATAAGCGCTGTGGCCTGTGAGTTTGGATCAGCGGTTTTCCCAAGAGCACCATTGTGTCTGGCCCCCAGCATTTGCAATCTCTTATCCCCATTCCTGAGGGGGCTGTGGGGCTGAAGGCAGCTCCTGACCTGGGTAAGCTGCCCCTTCTAGCATCACGCACATCCCCTGGAACCCTTCACACACCTAGCTTCCACCGGGAGACCTCAAGGGCTATCCACATGGCGTCTGTTCTCGGAGTTCCATATTGATGACTCACTGCCCATTCTTAAATACGGTTACAAATATGAGTAAGTGGGACATTCTTGCTCATATTTGCTTTTTGAAATCTCTTTGTTAGCAATGCCAGCTGAGGGCATATTAATTAGAAAACTCAGTAGGGGCTCTTGTGTGAAGGGGGAACTTTGAATATTTGAAGGATGAACCATTTTTTTAAGCCTTCCAGGTATCTCTCTGCTTTCTTAGACAACGGCCATACTCAAATCTGTCCACATCCGCCTGGCTGTAAGGACTGCCATGCTTATAAATAAGTTTTTCTCTTGAGAGGTTAGTGTAGCATAGTGGAAAATACATGGTCTTTGGAGTCAGGGACTCTCAGTTTGAATCGGCCTTGCTTCACACTAGCTGTTTTACCTGGGTTTTCTTACACAGCTCCTGAGGATTAATGCCCTTACCTGCTAAAGAGCAATGTAAATAGTACCTGCCTTGTAGGAAGGATTGAATGCAATAATGGATGAGAAGCACAGCACAGTTATCGACACACAGTAATTCATGATGTTGGTCTAGTTAGGAGAGGTGGGCTGGGGAGACTGGCAGGCTTGCCTTATCTTTTGTTTAAGCAATTTAATCTTTGGCTCTGTTTGTTGTGGATACTGTACAGAGGAAGTTGCAAGCCCAAGGCTGTCTGTGTCCAGGTCCCAGCTTTTTGGATGGGCATCACTATTTTACAACTCAGTTTAAGACTCATTCCATTTTTTGCCCTAAATGTAATCACTGTCATCATACAATATGGAAGTACTGTCAGAATTGGAATATTTGTTAACTTGGCAGTTGCCTCTTGGAAAATGAAACATGTGGAAATGTAAGTAATTATTAGGGCATTCAAGTGATGCCCATTTATTTCATTGGGGCTCACTATGCTGAATGGCTATCACTCCAGATGGCTTGGGGAAATAAAGGTAGTGAATCAAGGAAGGAGAGAGGTCCTACTGTTTCTTTTAATGCTGGGAAATATGATAAAGCGTGATGGTCTCCTCTTCCATGCCATGCAAAGATGGGACTCTGAATAACCATCATTGTGGAGGGACAGCCATTGGAACTGGGCCTTGTTGTTTATTGTAAGTTAAAATAGAACTGTTAAATCATATTGCTTAAGATTGCTGCTCCCAGCAAATAGGTCAAGGGTGACATTTGCATCAGTGGCATTTAAACTTTGTCCTAGGCTTTGAGGTTCTGTGATTTCAGAAGCTTACATTTGGCAGGCTCAGAAAGTATCCATTCGAAGAAACTGACTCTGCAGCAGGTTGAGTTTATAAGTGGGGAATTTGGAGCCTGGGCTCCATTTAGCAGAATGTCGCCTGCCTGACTGAATGGGGAGAGATTTCAGTATTTGGCATGTGGCATGTTCAGTGATTATCATCTTTTCTAATATGACATAGAAATTCTTTTTTTTAATGTAAAAAATTTCCTGGACCTGAACTTTTATTTAGAAAAAAAAGTCTATGAGAAAAAGTTAATAAAAAGGCAGCATTGCCTTGGAATGACTTTGTATTCTATATATCAAAATGTGCATGTGTCTGTTTGAAAAATGGTAACCAATTTCTGGATGAAATAGCAACTTCGGTCACCTTCAGTAGTTTGTGACAAAGATCAGCAGGTCCTTTGCCTCATCTATGAGGCCCACAGAGGATGGTTCTGAAGGGAGAGCTCTTGTGGTTTCTTCTGCTAATGCCTCGTCTATGACAGCATTTGGGTGGAGGGATTTCAGTGAGCAATGGAGATCTTGTGGCAAAGGAGGTTTCAAGCATAACCTTGCCCTCAAGCAACAAATACCTCTTGCTGGAAGAATGTGTTAGGAACCGAGTTTATATGCTTGAACCCAGAAGCAGGTATAAATAAAGAGCTTGACTGGTAGTTCAGACTAAAATTGCCCAACATGCTTGGGAAAAGGAGAGGTGCCAATGTTGGGTTGTGGCATTGAAGAAGACTTTGTGGAGGAAAGACTTTTGATGGGGGCTGGAGTAAAATAAAAGATCCAAAGATCCAGAAAAGAAAGAGCATAGAGAGGGGAATTTCCATGAATCTTTGCCTCTCTAGCCCACATCTTCACCTTCTCAATGTTCCCTCCTACTTCTTCCCTCTTATGCCCCCATTTTGTGCATCCTGCTAGCTTGCTGTCTCTGTTTTATGGCTTGTGTTGTGTCTCTGGCAGAGAATGAGGAGGGTCACTCTCCCACGAAAGCGTATATTGGTTCACGTGCAATATACTCCAGGCTTAGCTGGGAGGCCGATTAAGGTGGGATCCTGGGAAGAGGGGGCTCTCTGGACCATCCAGGGTCTAAAGCCCCTAGATTCACTGCTAGGACCTCAGGCACAGTTGTTCTGAAACCCACTCTGGCTTTCTCTTGCTGCTTCCTTCCTGGTTTTGCCCCGCAGTTGTGCTGGGTACTCTCCCCTGTGCAGCTTTTAGAGCCGAATCACAGATTAAGATCCAAACCTCTGAGGCAGCCCCTCTGCTCTAAGCTGAGCTCATGGGAGGGCGCTGCACTGTGCCTTCAGGTCTTGCCCAAAAGTGGCCTCCTTATTCTTGGGGATGTTCGCACAGGCCCATGACTTTCTGGAGAGGAATGGCCTTGGTAGTTGAGAGCTGTTGGGGAACAGGGGACGTCTTTGGAGCCCTGGTACCATGTTTGGTTGGGTTCTTGGCTGAGATTTGATATTCAAAACCATCAACTTTATTTTGCTTGTTCTTTCAATTTAGAGTTTGAACATTCTGGGAAAGCAGTATAAAAAAAATGATTTATCAGGGGATTTTGACAATGGTTGATTTCCTTTGAGAAGGATAATCTGGACTTGAATGTATAAGAGTTGCAATTTCAAGTCTGTATGGGACCAAGCTGGGTGAGTGAAAGCTGGTGGCTACAAGGGAAATGATGTATACATGAAAGGAGGCCTGTCTCACCATTAGATTTTAGGAAAATTGGTCTTCTCTTCCAGGCTTTCTCCCAGCTCCAGGGCCAGAGCTGCTGGATCAGCAGGGAATGGGAGGGTAAGAGGTGTTCAGAAAACACTCCTCAAAAAGATAGAGTAGACATTTATTCGGTGCTGTCTGGCTGGAGCATCATTGTGGCTGTGAACTTTTTTGGATATTCGCATCTGTTTACCTTTGGCATTTCTCTTCTTCATTAGCAGGATTCATCATGCTCTGTTCTTGCAGAGAAAATCTTGGTAAGCAGTCACATCTTATTGTGAAGTTGTTCCCAGTAATTCTATGCCTCTTCCTGCCAAGTGGAAGACAAGCTGGGGTCCCCCAGAAGTAGATAATGGTAGCACGGAGTGGAGGAAAGAACATGAGCTTCGGGTCAGACAGCCCCGTGTTCAAACCCTGCCTTGGCTACCTGCTGGGTGAGTGGAGAAGTTTCCAGTTCCTCTTCAGTAGAAGAGTGATAATAGTGCCTATATCGAGGGGATTGGTAAGGATTGGAGGAAACAAGATGTGGAAAGCACTGGTTTAACAAAGAACCAGCTCTCAGTAAATGTCTATCCCTTCCTTTTTTTTTTTTTTTCTTTCACTTGAAAGAATGGTTGCTCATAATACTTAGTTTCAGTGTGTTGCCTTCATTCAGCCAGGCCTTGTTCTTTAGCTGCCCAATTATAGAAACCTAGAACAGCTGTCCTGGAAGGCACCTCAGTATTCCCCAATACCATCTCCTACTTTACAAATTAGAACACTGAGGTCCAGAGAGGTACCGCAGCTTGCATAGAATGGCACCCAGTAGGCATCAGTGAGGGATTGCTCTGTGCTAGGCATTGCACATTTAATTCTTAACAATAGTTTTGTGAGATACTCGAGCACGGAGCCTGATGTAGGGCTTGAACTCAAGACGCTGAGATCAAGACCTGAGCTGAGATCAAGAGTCATACACTTAACTGACTGGGCCGCTCTTTTTATCTACATTTTATAGATGACAAATGGAGAAAGATTTGGGCAATTAACCTACACTCTACCAGGCAAGGCCACACAAACCTTCAGCGAGGAAACCAGAGCTGGGACTGAAATAGATTCTCTAGGCTCCACCTTCTTCTACCCAAGGATGGTTTTCCAACACCTGAATGGGACAGTCTACCTGAAGGTCTTTATGTGTTCTTTGAGATCAAGAAAGGTCCTTAATTAAATCTACAAGAGGATCATCCACAGACAAACATCTAATAAAATTTTTAATGTTTGTTTTTAAATGAATAAACTTTATTTTTTAGAGCAGTTTCAGGTTTATAGAAAAATGAATGGAAAGTAGAGAGAATTTCCATATACCCTTTCAAATGCCCCACCATACAATTCATGAGTGGGTACGTTCCTTACAATTGATGAGCCCAAACTGATACATTATCATTAACTAAAGCCCATAGTTTACATTAGGGTTCATTCTTTGAGATGTACATTTTGACAAATGTATATTGACATGTATCCACCATCATAGTGTCACACAGAATGGATTTACTGCCCTAAAAATCCTCTGTGCTCCTCCTATTCATCCCTCTCTCCCCCAACCTTTATCTTTTTACTGTCTCTATAATTTTGCCTTTTCTAGAATGTAATGTAGTCAGAATGACACAGTATGTAGGCTTTTCTGATTGTCTTCTTTCACACAGCAGTAGGCATTTAAAGTTCCTCCATGTAGGTTTGTGACTTGATAGCTCATTTCCCTTTATGGCTAAATGGCATTCCATTGTCTGGATGTATTACAGTTTGTTTATCCCTTCCCCTACGGAAGGACATCTTGGACCTTAGTTGCTTCCGAATTTTTGTTGCAGACTTTTGTATGGTAGAAATCATTTTTGGTTGGCAGCTAGAATGACTGGCCCGGCTTTAAGAATAATCTCAGCTTCTCCACTTCCATTTGTTTATTTCAATCTGGTTTGCTTCTGGGAAGAGCTGTCCTGGACAGCCAGGCTGGCGATGGCAACGTGTTGTGTTTCAGACATTTGTTTCATTAGGCTTCCCATTTTATTTTTGTTTTACAATCTGTTCAATAATCTTAGTCAACTTTAAATGAAACTAAAAATGTATTCCTGTGGTCTTTGGGGAATGATTTTCTTGGGCGATCAAATCAAAACACCCCTTTCTTTAGTTGCTAATATAGTAAACGAGGGAAGGAATTGAGAGAAGGCAGAAATAAAATGAGGCAGACATTTTTTTCTAGTGTCATCGATGAAACAGCCTTGGTGACCCACGTATTCTAGTAAGCCATGTATAAAAATGCACTCATGTGTGTGTCTACAATCATAGGCTAGGGTGGGTTACAATACTTGGAAATGACCACACGAAGGGCCCCAATCAGAGATAGGGTGGTGGGTGGGTCTGAGGGTTCTGGAAGATGGGGAGGGTCCCAGGTGAAGGAGCAACACTCACAGCAGCTGGCTGTTAGTCCCTGGGGCAGATAGGTGGAGCATACACCTTGGCACACCTACCTGTGGAGGCTGCCGCTGTGCATCAGGGCCAAGTTCAGGAGCCTAGGTGAGGCCGTCAGGATAATTTGTGTGCAAGTATATTTTATGCCAGGCTGAAGGCAAGACTGAGGTCCCCAAACAAGAAGGATGATTAACCAAATACATGCACCAAGGTCCTGCTTACTTTTTATGCTGAAGTATACTTATGCATAACTCAAGGCCAACTGGATGCTTAATTATAACTCATAAATATTATTTTTTAATTTTTTAATGTTTATTTATTGTGAGAGAGAGAGACAGAGCATGAGCAGGGAAGGGGCAGAGAGAGAGGGAGACGCAGAATCCGAAGCAGGCTCGAGGCTCAGAGCTCTCAGCGCAGAACTCTATGCAGGGCTCAAACTCACGGACCACGAGATCGTGACCTGAGCCGAAGTCAGATGCTTAACCGACTGAGCCCACCCAGGCACCTCTAACTCATAAATATTATTTAAAATAATGACTGAATTAGTGTTTACTTCTGGAAAAGATGGCAGTGAAATTCCCACCTGTGCCCTCAGTGGAAATTCAAATATATTCTCCATATTGATAAAGACAGCCTCAAGCATGTTGTAGGATAAGAATTATTTGTTGGATGCATTATCCACTGACAGGTATAAATATTGCTGTAATAATTACTGCCGAAGAGCTCCATGCAAACAAATACATAACTAGAATTGATACTGAAGAATGTCCAAGACTTAAAAGAGTTTGATATTATTCCTTCTCTGGGCATTGATTTCTTCTTGGTAATGAATCTGATTTTCAAATTTCCCCCTTTTATGGTGTATATATGTTCAACTCTAAAGAATCACATGGTGAGAGTATATTATAAATCAAGAAAAATCCCCATGAAGCTTTACTACATGCAGTAGTATGGACGAAACCCTGTATGTCTCCATTTTATCCTTTCTTCTGCCCATAGGAGGAGGGAGTGGGGTAGGTTTGGAGAGCATGGGGGTCAGGTCTGGGGCATGAGGTTATCTGGGGTGCAGGCTGACCTGAGTGGGACATGGAAGTCATATTGTAAAGGAGAACCAGGGTCAAAGTTGTGTTAATATATCCAAAGGCTGATGGTTGATGTAAAAGAGTAGGTGGCTAGCACACCCCAAATCTTCGGCAAAGGCTAGCAGCCAACTGGGAGTGGGCAGACTCTGATGGGGAAATTGAGAGGTGGCCTGAGGAAGTCATGGAGGTCCAGTGCAGGCCACCCAGGTTTTTGTGTATGGCTGCTGGGTTGGCCTGCTCAGATAAGGGGCTGTGAAGGAATAGTGAATTCCTTGCAAAATTGGGAATGTTAAAATTGTACGAAGCTTAAGTGTGAGTCTACATGTAACAGACCACCTAGGCAAGAGTGGCTTCAACAACAGGTTCATAGCTCCGGGGCCAGCTTCTGGGTGATTCTCTTGGCTTTCCCCATTGACTCTCAAGGTCGCCACCACAGCTGTCCCCGTTGTGTCTTTCTACAGCAGCAGCCTGAGGCCGAAGGGCATTTCTGCTTATCAGGGAGAAAAGTCTTTCCTCAACTTTTCCCTCTGAGCCTGTGAGCCAGGATGGGGTCACAAACCCAGGTCCTGACTACAAGGGAGGGGATTAAAGCCAGTGTCTGGCATTTTCGACATTTTAATGCCCTGGGGTCTTTAAGGTTTTGTTCAGGTAATAACAAACTTCCACCTCCTTGCTATTTCATATCTCAGCTTACCTTTTGAATTGTTCTTCATCCTGGTTGAAAGAACAATTGTGGACGCACCAGAACTATCCTTGAAAACCCTAAATATGGGATGAACAAGAAGCTGGTATTTCCTATCCTGCTGTTGCCCATATCTTGTTGCTAATTGTGACAGAACTGTAGATGGCAGGTCATGATCGAGAACTCTGTGCTAAGGAAGAAGGAAGGTTTGGGGGGAAATGTTGGTATCAGTAATGGAATGTGTCAGTTATAAATTATATTGCTCATCAAAGAATCTGTCACATGCCAGGGGCGCCTGGGTGGCTCAGTCGGTTGAGCGTCCAACTTCGGCTCAGGTCATGATCTCCCCGGCTTGTGAGTTTGAGCCCCGCGTCGGGCTCTGTGCTGACAGCTCAGAGCCTGGAGCCTCTTCAGATTCTGTGCCTTTCTCGCTCTCTGCCCCCCCCCCCCCCCCACACACACTCTGTCTCTCTCTGTCTCTCAAAAATAAACATTAAAAAAAAAAATCTGTCACATGCCAGCTACCATATGACAAATATACAGGCTATGAAATGAGTTTTAGTATCAGGTCCAGTGTCAACTTTTCCCATGGCTTTCTGTGAATTCAGCTGACTTTACTTGGCATTGCTATGCGTGCATGTGTCTGATGATAATCCTGTAGCAGCATCAACATTTACATACAATGTGCTGGATTTTTTTTTTTTAATGTTTATTTTTGAGCTGGAGACAGAGCATGGGTGGGGGAAGGGCAGAGAGGGAGACACAGAATCCAAAGCAGGCTCCAGGCTCCCTGCTGTCAGCACAGAATCTGACGCAGGGCTCGAACTTGGGAATAGGGGGATCATGACCTGAGCCGAAGTTGGACGCTTAACTGACTGAGCCACCCAGGTGCCCCTGTGCTGGATTGTTCTATATCCAGCTTTGTTACTTGAAGAACTATGTGTTCCAGGATCCCCTGATCCCTGTATCATTCAGATTTAGAGGTGGCCAAGAAAGAGACGCTGGCATGGGATTTGACAGGCAGAGGGAAGAAGTGGCCGTTTTTCTCTGAGGCTCTTCGCAGGCTGATAGAGTGGTAGCAGGATGGGCGGTGCCCAGGGGATTCTGTCCTGTTCTTGCTGCACTCCTCCACTGCCCAGCTCTTCCTCTGGTTGTCGGCCCAGCTGACTGACAGTCCACCACCAGCCACATGGCTGTGGATCCCCAGTGGCCAACACCCCCCGCCCACCTCCCTTTCCCCACCTTCCTGTCATCTGCCTTAGTGACTAAACAGCATCCGGCTTTCCTGTTTCCCAGCCACTTCTGACCAGTCCAGGCAGCTAGTGCTTCAGGAGGCCTGGGCAGTGAGTTTTCTCTTATTCTCTCACTTGCCTTCCAGATTTTTCTTTCCAAGTCCCCCCACCATTATGTCTGTTCTAACGCTACGCTAAATCTTATCCTACAGCACTCACGGCTGCTCTCCTCTCCCGAACACAACCTGACTGAGATGTGCCACTACCTGAATGAACGTAAAGTGAGTCTTCAGTTATGTTCTCTAAGCCAAGTTTAAAAGCCCTGTTTCTACCAATGATAAGAGGGGGTGGGATACTATTGAAAGTCACCAAAGTAAGGAAGTTTTGTTTCTTAATAGTTTTTTTTTTTAAGTTTATTTAAAGTTTATTTTGAGAGAGGGTGAAAGAGAGAGAGAGTGGGAGAGGAGCAGAGAGAGAGGGAGAGAGAGAACCCCAAGCAGGTTTCATGCTCAGCGCAGAGCCCATTGCAGAGCTCGATCTCATGAACCGTGAGATCATGACCTGAGCCAAAATCAGGAGTTGGATGCTTAACTGCCTGAGTCACCCAGGTGCCCCCATCTCTTATAGTTTAAAGCAATCATTTCTGGGCTAACTTAAACTGTTTGGGATTTCCCTCTCTCCTCTTCTTTCTACGTGCAGTTTTCCTGGGTTTGAGGGGAAACGTCCCATACTCCTGGTGGGACAGCACTCTTTCAGCATGACAACCTCTGCTGAGGTGTGGCTGGGCTGCCCCTGGATGCCCTGCACTGCTCTCTCTTGAGATGTGGCTACTTGCACACGCTTCTTTGGGCCAATGTGCTGCAACCTGCCACTGAATTCTGAGGGCCCTGATATTTGCCTCCATTGATTAGGTGGCCACACTGTCTGGCCTCATCTCCTGGCCCCAGGTCTCCGCTGGCTCACCTGTCCTCCCAGTATCTGCACATTCCTCTAGCAGGGCACTCCTGGTTTCCTGAATTCCATCCCAAGGCTGTGGGGAAAGCAGGGTGCTACCTCAGAACCATTCTGGAGGCTCCTACAGGGTTAGGGGGAATCCACAAGCAGGGAGGAAAAGGTTTCTAGAAGTCTCCAGAAGGTTGAAGGGTAGACGTAGTGGGAATGGAGACGTGCCCTGTGAAAGCAGGGAACAGAAACTGAGGTTTCTGAGGTGGAGCAGTTCCAGAAACTGCCAGGCTCAAGGGTATTCAGCAGGAGTGGGAGTCTAACAGGGTAGAGATGGAGTCCGGGGGAAGTTACCTTCCTTAGTGGAATCTTGCCTTGTTGAGTGTGCCTGGGAGAGCGTTCAAGGAGAGCATCCAGGAAGCCCGAGGGTTTGGGGAAAAGCAGAAAGAAGCCCAAGAGAATAAAATAATCATGGATTTGCTGGCCAACCTCCTGAATTTAATCTTGCATATCTAGGGTCGAAGGTCTATCCTTTCTTCGAGATTTGCTTTCCTCAGGTGTTAAATGGGGATAGTGCTAGCCCTTCTGCAGGATGGTTGTGCAATATTCAGCATATAGAAGGTACTTGGTGCAGGGTAATCCATCATCAGGCATATCTACCACTCATCATTAACTGTCAAGTGCTAAGAAGCAAAAGAGTTAAAAACACATCACTCTATTTCCTTAAGATGCACTGTACTTATACTTTCCCTTGGATTTCTAGAATCCGTATATATATATATATAGATATATCGATATATCGATATATCTATATATATATATATAGAGAGAGAGAGAGAGAGAGAGAGTAGGGATGATACTTTTGACCTTTTGTTCCATTACTAAAGCATCTTATAATTTATGGTACCTTGAATCCAGGAAATGTATTTTTGCTTCCACTCCATGTAGATACAAAGGTACAAGATACAAGTTTGTTGTTCTTTTTTAAATCTCATTTTGCCACTGGTTGGAGCATCCGTTCTGCTATGGCTCCCCCTATCTGCTGCCACTTAGTGATAAAAACAGCCAAATCTTTGAGATGGAAAAATTAAGGTAGTTTCGAATGGACAATTATCAAAATGCCAAGTTTCAAAAACAGGCAAGTCCTGAACTTCACACATCACACTCTAGCTGCCATTATTTCTTTAAATAACTGCTTTGCCCCGTAAGCAAGCAAGAAATGTGTCATAATGATCTTTGTGTGCCCAGGATTTGTCTAGGGTCGGCCCAGTAAATGTCATTCTAGTGAGTTATTTAAAAATTGAGCCTGGAGAACAGAAAGGTCCACATGAATTCATGATGCATGTCAAGTTAATAAAAGGCTAAGAAAGATCTGAAGAAAGATAGACGCCTCTGTTACGAAGAGTACAAGAAGAGAATGGCTTGAAACAGTAGCATGAGGTATTCCAGGGAGACTCAAGGAAGGACCTTCAGACACAGAAGCCGTGAATGGGAGTAGATAACAAAGAAGGATAGTGCCCCCCCCCCCCCTTCATTGGTCAGTAGGTGCCCCTGAATGGGAGGATAGGCTAGCTGCCCTTCCAAGCCTGACTCAGCTCTCTGAGACTGTGAATGCTGTTTTCCTCACATACTGCAAATCATTGCTGTTTTCAGCACTGGTGAAAGCTAGCCTTGACAATGTTTTTGTAGCCTTCAGAGCATTTCATAGCTCTTCATTATCATGGGCTGGTGATTCTCTCACTCGCCTTCCAGATTTTTCTTTCCAAGTCCCTCCACCATTGTGTCAGGTCTAACCCTACGCTAAATCTTATCCCACAGCACTCAAGGCACCTCTCCTCTCCTGAACACAACCTGACTGAACAAGCCTGCAGGGGGTTCAGAGACTGAGCGAGTTGGGGACCCCCTAACAGTCTGGAATCTGGCCTCTTTCAAAGACCTATATGAGTTTTACAGGCCAAACAAAGAAAACTTGTTTTGCGCTGAAGGAAAAAAAAAAAAAAACCAAACCAACAACAACTTTGCCTGACCTTTAAAACCCCTGTAAGCCTGAGGGCGGTTGGCTGTACCTTGTAAAAACTCTGATCTTTTGACTAAAAAAGAATGCTAATCAGCCCAGCTTTGCCAACCTCCATTTGTTACCCGTTGCTAAGTGATAGCTAAAGAAGATTAGCGATCATAGATCATAGGTGAATGGAAATTTCTGGCCTGTGCTTTTGTTTGCAGTGATGAAAAATAGTTTAGGGTATTTGAGGGAAAAGTAAAAAAAAAAAAAAAAAAAAAACCACAAAACTTCTTCTATGTCTTTGACCCTTGAATTGTTTTTAAAAAAGTCCCTCCCTGTCCCAACAAACTCAACGAGGCAATAAATGGTTTTCTGCCATACTGAAGCACCCCTCACTCCTAGATTTTCTCCTGCCTGTTATCATTTCTTTAGCTAAGGCTGCATACATGTGTGATGATAAAGCCTGAACTAGCTCAACTACATATTGCATACCTGCTCTAACCCATAGCTTACGCCTCCATTACACGGGAGAAAATAATATGATGTATCTCTAAGATTGCGGAGGATAAAACCAGATAATAGTATGAGAAATGCTTAGTTAGCCTAGTGCCTGCCAATAGAAAGTACCCAGTCAATAATGCATCCCATTATGATTATAACCACGGTTATCGTATGTCAGTGTCTCTGTGTGGCTCCAGAGTGTCATTATTCCAAAGTGAAATGCACATTTATTTCTGTCTCTTAAAGGCTGCCTGCACTGACAATTTTTGACCCGAGTGAGAACCACTGGAGAGTGAAGGTCAGTGCAGCTGAACGCTTTACCTTGCGGTGTGTGCACATGCGCAGAACACCTGTGAGCGCTCCCTTGGTGGCTGGTCTGAAAAGCGGGCCCTTAAGCCTTCTGTAGCTGACACACGCGGTTAGAAAGGGCTGATGGAGTGGCGGCAACATCTGTTCCACGTTCCGTTGTTGCCTTGCAATTACTGAAAGTAACTTAGGAGCATCTCTGTCTTGTAACTTTAAAATGCCTCCTTCATCCACACAGAGCGCTGCATAGAATTGATATTTATTTTGATATTTATTTATTTATTTAAAATTTAAAAATTTTTATTTTTATTTATGTTTTTTTTGTTTTGTTTTGTTTTGTTTTTTTACGCAGAACTGATTTTTAATGAACTCTGCTGGTAACCTGCTGTTTACGATTTTAACGTGATAAACAGCACTGTGATGAACATCCTTATATACACATCTTGTCATAATTGTAAGATTATCTCTTGAGGTAAAATTTTAGAAGCTGAGGGGCGTCTGGGTGGCTCCGTCAGTTAAGCCTCTGACTTTTGATTTTGGCTCAGGTCATGATCTCACGGTTTGTGAGTTTGAGCCCCACGTGGGGCTCTGCACTGCTTGGGATTCTCTCTCTCTATCTCTCCCCCACTCTCTCTCTCTCTCAAAATAAATAAGTAAGCTTAAAAAAAGTTTTGGAAGCTGAGCTGCAGAATCTGATTATCTTTTGATGAGTTGTTAGAATTATCATAGGATGCATCTGGTAGCAAATGTTCTTCATCCCCCATTCCTAGGACCATATGAGAATTGGGGAAAAGATCCAGAGAATTTGCCTCTAGGTTCTTTCTACTTATTTTAACTTTCTGGTTTTTACTTATGGCCAAATATTATTGAAGAAAGAGAGAGAGAACATTTCTTTCAATCATTATCTTTATTTCTATTTCATCCTTGCCTTTGACTGTTAGATAAATGGGTCCCTAGACCATTTTTCTAATTTTTAAGTCTAAATCCTACACTAATAACAACATAGTCAATTATACTACCCTTCCTGAGAATGTTCCAGATTATGTGGGGATTTTATTTCTCTTCATCTGCAAGGGAAACTTCTGGATGGACGAGCTTATCCTTCCTTTGGAAAAGCGAGATAGATGAGGACATCTATCTCTTTAACCACTGATTTAGCAGCTCTCAAAGAAATCTGAAGAATGCTTTGTTTGTGTGTCTTTTCCTTCTGCCTTCACCTCTAACTAAATGCCCCTTTCCAGTGTCTCCATTTCAATTTTCAGAAAGGAATAAACTAGGCCAGGTATTCACCATCATTATGTTGTGGGTGGATCTTTGAATCGGTCTATTTCTTGGGCTTCTAGGCAGCCTATCGAAGGCTATTCTTGGGTCAAGCATCCCTTTTCCCAATCAACTGTCAGTCGTGTGTGTGTGTGTGTGTGTGTGTGTGTGTGTGTGTGTGTGTAGTATATTTGAGTTGCTATAACAGAATACCATAGACTGAGTGGCTTAAAAACAACAGAAATTTATTTCTCACAAGTCTGGAGGCTGGAAAGTCCAAGACCAAGGTGCTGGCAGATTCAGTGTCTGGATCTGCTTCCTGCTTGATAGGCTCTGTGTCTTCACATGGTGAAAGCGGTGAAGAGCTCTCTGGGGTCTCTTCTGTAAAGGCACCAATCCCATTTATGAGGGCTTCACCCTCATGACCTAATCACCTCCCAAAGGCCCCACCTCCTAACACTATCACACTGAAGGTTGGACACATTCAGTCTATAGCAGGTGTGCATCGCATGGAGTGGAAAGACCCCATTACTACTGTTCTGGAATTTTGAGTGTGGTATATAGCATTCAATGGACCAGTAGGGGTGCTCTTACTCAGGGATTTCTCTTAGATTATTAAACTGGGGGAGATAAAGCATGACAAGAACTGCCAGGCATTTGGTGAAAAGGAGATCCTGAAAATATCCAAGCATTTACCCTCTGATGCAGGAGTTGCAATCCTAGTTTTTACCCAAGGGGAATGGAACCATGTGGCCACAAAGACTTGAATATTCATTTAGCTTTACTCTTGATAACGCAGAATTGTAAAACAGCCTAGGTATCCATCAAAATGAAAATGGATAAGCAACTGTGACATAATTATTCTATAGAACACTAATGCCAATGAAAAGAAATGTATCACTGATACAACCTGGTGAATCTCTAAAACATTACACTGAGTGAAAGAAGCCTATCCCAAAGGGCACACACTATAGGACTCCATTTACATGAAGTTCTAGAAGAGGCAAAACAAACAAAACAAAATAATAAAAATATGATAAAAATTTGTTGCTTCTCAGGGGTGGGAGTGGGGACTGAGCAAAAAGAGGCATTAGTATTTCTGCTGTGATAGCAATTTCTGTATCTTGAAAGGGGCTTGGGTTACACAGCTGTATGCACTTGTCAAAACATAGCAAATGTACACTTACAATTGGTGCATTTCATTGTATGTAATGTTTTCTCAGAGGAAAAAAATGTAGACAAATCTTGAACTCTAGTTAAAGTTATGCATGTGGCAGGGGTGCCTGGGTGGCTCAATTGGTTAAGCATCCGACTCTTGGTTTCGGCCCAGGTCATGATCTAGTGTTTGTGAGTTCGAACCCCGTGTCGGGCTCTGTGCTGGCAGTGCAGAGCCTCCTTGGGATTCTCTCTCTCCCTTTCTCTCAGCCCCTCCTCAGCTCACGCTGTCTCTGTCTCTCTTAAAATAAACAAATAAACTTAAAAAAAGATATGCACATGACATATTTAGAGCAACGTATAAGTATGGCTATTATTTAATTTGAAATTCATGACAAATAAGATGGATTGATGGATGGATAGAGAAATGAGTGGGTAGATATGTGATAAAGCAAGAAAAGAAAAAAGTTTAATGGTGGAATCTAGGTGATGGAATGTGGGTATTCATGAAAAATCTTTCAAATTTGCTGTGAGTGTGAAAAGTTTCCTAATAGAATTTTGGGGAGAAAGCCTAGAAATGCAAAATATGCCATTCCATTAATTTCAATAGTACTCAGTTTAATTTAAGGGCAATTCAACAATAAACAATAATAATTGAGTATCTACCATAATATATATTATATACACTTATATACTATATTATACATTATAATGATAATATATACTGAGGATATAAGAATAAATACAGACTAAGTTCTTGGCTCAAAAAGTTTACAATTTTGGGGGTGCCTGGGTGGCTCAGTTGGTTGAATTTCCAACTCTTGCTTTTGCCTCAGGTCATGATCCCAGGGTCATGGGATTGAGCCCCATGTCGGGCTCCATGCTGAGTGTGGACCCTGCTTAAGATTCCTTCTTTCTTTTTCTTTCTTTCTTTCTTTCTTTCTTTCTTTCTTTCTTTCTTTCTTTCTTTCTGTCTTTCTTTCTCTCTCTCTCTCTCTCTTTCTTTCTCCTCCTTGGACCCCCTCCCTCTAAAAAAAAAAGAGAAGAAAAAGAAAAAAAAAAAAAGCAAAAAAAAAAAAAAGCTTACAATTTCATAAGGGAAACCAAAGTGAAATCGGACTATCAGGAAAAACCATATGCCAACAGTTTTCTGGAATAGTCGAATTTCAAATACTTTTATTATTTTTAAATGTTAAAGGATTTGTTAAGTAAATAGCCAATGTTATTTTGATTGCCTAACATTGTAAGACTTTTTATACAAATAAGATCACAAATTAGAGAAAAAAAATCTCTTGTCAAATGCAAATCTCTTGTCTAATCCAATTTTGTTTAGTAAAATTTTTTTGCCATCACTGTATCCTACTTTTCTGTTGGTTCTGTGACTTTGTTGACATAACATTTAAATTTTAGGGGCGCCTGTGTGGCTCAGTCAGTTGAGTGTCCAACTCTTGGTTTCAGCTTAGGTCATGATCTCACTGTTTGTGGGACTGGGCCCCACCGGAGCTTGGGATTCTCTCTCCCTCTCTCTCTGCCTCTCCCCTGGCTCACCCTCTCTCTTTCAAAATAAATAAACTTAAAAACAATAAAATTTACAGCAAGGAAAGAGGCACTGAGAAAACATAGAAAAGGCAATGAAAGTTAGAGAAGAAAAGAGATTAATATTTAACATTCACGTGGGGTGGAATTATCAGTTTTTTCCACCTTCTTCCTTGGTATCTCCCTCTGCAGCCCATCTTCCTCCCTGTTGCATAATGTAGTAGTTTTACGGCCTTAGCCGGTGGTCTGTACCTGCCTTTCCATCCATAGTTTCTGCTGGGCCCACTACCTGTCATTTTCCAGACATTAGCCACCCTCACCGGTGTGAGGTGAGCCTCTGATCCAGCTAATTCTTGTTTATTTATCTTCACTTTTCATGAAAAGTCCATCTCTTAAGAAGGCCTCTTAGATATTCCCACTCCATCTTCAGAGCATTCTCTCCAAGCAGTCTTGGAATTTTCTGTCTACCTTTGATGGCTTGTTTATTACAGGTCATTTTGGTTTTCAGAAAAAGGTGTTTATAAATACCACCTCCATTACCCTGTCTGTGGGCCCCTGGAGGGCGAGGGGTGGGTCTTACTCATCTTTGGATGAACTTAAAGCCACTAAACAGTGCTCAGCATATAGTGAGAATTCAACAGGTGTTGTTTAATTGAATCTCAACATTTATTCTTAAGACTAGCCCACACCAGGGTGAGTGTATTATTTGTAAATGCATTGGCCACATCATTTCCTCCAAAGTGCAGCCTTTTTGATAGAACCAAAGGCTCATGACTGACCTTCAGAAAGACCTCCAGGCAACCCTGAAACATATCACACTTTATCTGGAGAAGCACAGTTAGCAAATGCAGGTATCTGCATTTGTGAGTTTGCACTGCTTATCACCTTATTAAATTGCTTAATTCTTTTCCTTGGGAGCTTTGACAGATTGACTTGGCTTCTTTTGCTGCATGCATAGTGCCATCTTGTGGCCAGAGAGCGCATAACATGCATTTACTCCAAAAGCTAGTGAGGCAATGGTTGTCGGATGTGCACCGGCTTAGAAAATTGTGCTTCTGTCATTCTGTTTCCGTAGTCCAGAAGACCTCCAGGTAGAGAAACACGTGAATTATTACTAGGGGAATGTACACATAATTTACCGCTAAGCCAAGTCAACTTGGGCTTTATCTAGCAGGAGTATTTTTAGAAGCATTTATGCAGTTTATATTTTGTGCACTTTCTTAAGCCTTTTATGGTTTTTCCCCAAGAACTGTTTTCTCCTCCTCAACCCAGTTTTTTTTTTTTCTCTTGAGACAGTGCCATGTGAAACTGGGGCTATGGTACCAGTGGTTCTCAGAGGGGTTGGGAACGACAAAGCTCCAGCAGGGTTCACCTCAAGAGGTTTGTCAATGCAAACTTTCAGCTAGAGGAAGCTGAAAGCAGGAGATGAAGAGAAGAGGGATATGTGGGTTCCATCCTCATGTGGGCTCTGTCCTAATGTCAGCCTTGGGTAAAAGGACAGAATAATAAAACAAATATGACACTGAGGAAAATCTCTGATAGTCCAAGCAATCAGCAGATAGAAAGAAACTCTGGAATAAACATAAAAATCTTTGAGCCATTGCAAATCATTCCTTTTATGCACTAAAATCTCACGGTTCTCTTCATACCAACACCCCCCCCCCCCCCAAACTCTTCTCAGAGTCCATTGATTAAGATTTTGCAATGAAAACAGACTTGGGTTTGGGATGCAGTTCATTAGAGGTTGCAAATTACATGAAGGATGGACAGCGGGGACACTGACATCATCCATCACGTACAGGCTTAGGAAATCCATTTTGGAAATTTTGTCAGATTTTCAAAATTCATAATTGTCTGGTTTGAATTGTGTCATGAGGAGACAAAGATAAAAAAGGTCTGTTTCTGCCTTCAGTGATCTCAATTTCTGGGGAATGGGGGGTATGAAACAAGGATAAGATATGTGAAGCAATTAGAGAAATACAGACAATCATTTGCTTTTTCTTCTTTAATCTACATTTTGCCTTTTTCCAAAAAAGTGCATGTGATACAAGAAAATATTTTGGTAAAATAGCACTTTAAAAGGAAAAGTTGGAGGGAAACAAAGAAGGGGTTGAACCGAGGCAGTACATCTTCCAAGAAAAATAATTAAATTAAATAGGCTACTGCTAATTTTCCTAAGCCATCTGAGCATCAAGCAAATGACAATTTAGACATTTTTAAATATTGCTAATTTCTGCTAGTTAGGGATAGATAGGGGGCTATACCAGTGGTTTATTATAAAACAAGCAAATAAACCAATTCCACAAAATGGATAAGTATTTGTTAGCACACAGGCACAAAAGCAGTCATATAACCAAATTTTGTCACTCAGGGCACTTTCTTTCTCTGCCATAGTCTCTTCTGACCAGCAGTTGATGAAAGAGGTTCATTCTGAGGCAGATGGAATTAGTACGTTCAGATGGTAGGATGAGCCAGCATTGTTGGTTGGTCAGATGGCAGGATTCTCCAGGAGGTGGAAGGACACAGGACTGATGAGGCTCTAGACCTGAAGCGCTTCACAGGAGCTCTTAGACTCAGGCCTGTCACAGCCTCATGCCTCATTTCCGGAAGTGCAGCGGGGGCTGTATCCACTGCCTCAACAGTTGCCAGTTGCAAAACCACTCATCTCCCCAAAGGAAAATCATCACCTCCATCCCTATGTTAATTAGCAAGCCCTCTAACGTGGCTTTTTAAAAAAGACTTATTTATTTTTGAGGGACAGTGCAAGCTGGGAAGGGGCAGAGAGAGAGAGGGATAGAAGATCCGAAGCGGGCTCTGCACTGACAGCAACAAGCCCAAGGCGGGGCTCAAACTTGTGAACTGTGAGATCGTGACCTGAGCCGAAGTCGGGACGCTGAACCACCTGAGCAACCCAGGTGTCCCTCTAATGTGGATTTTAAGAATATTTGAAGGGTAGGTAGCCACCCCTGGAGTGTCCATTTCTGATTAGGATTCTTCAAATACTAACCACTGGTGGGAATAAGTTAGAATTAATTTGTACACATGTTTATCACATACCTCATACTGAAGTAATTTTGAAGTGAATTACTTCATGGCCATCACAACAGTCATAATGAAGAAGCAAATCAATATATTTTGTTTTAAGCTCTTTGTAGCAACCTTTTTTTTTATAACTAGAAGGAAAGAGAGAGAATAATTTGTACTGACTTAAATTTAGAATACAAAAGAAACCCAGGAAAGGCCACATGTGCTATGTATAGAAGCCTCTGAAGCAAGTAAGGAAAAAAAAATTAATCCTTAGCATGAGTTCCAAGGGAGAGGATCATTAAGCTTCCCCAGCTTATTGAAGAGTCGTTGGCAGTGTGTGTACTGAAAATATCTGAGGAAACTGAAAAGCAATACAAAGCACGTGACCTCGGCCACCAAGCTGGGAATGTTAACTGCTATCAACCCTCCCTGGGTCCATGGCTCAGTACAAGCAAATGTGCTTTTGCTTTGATTACCTTTGAAATTTCTCTGAGGGCTCAAGGGGTAACTCTGCAGTCTCCTCATTCAGGCTGCTTTCAACTCAACTTTGTTGCTGTGACAAGCAATTTTTATTGATAATTAATCAAATCGTGGGATGAAGAAATTCATGCCTTTCATGGGAAAAAATAGCACAGCTTTTCTAGTTAAGCCTGTTTGTTTACCTGGTCTTACGGGCTGAGTCGTGTTCCCTCAAAATTCGTATGTTGAAATCCTCACCACCAATTCGTCAGAGTGTGACTATATTTGGAGATGAGGTCTTTACAGAGGTAATTAAGTTAAAATCCCAATTCAACATGACTGGTGTCTATTAGAAGGGGAAATTCGGACATAGATCCGTACAGAGGGAAGACCACGTGAAAACACAGGGGGAAGACAGTCATCTACAAGCCAGGGAACAAGGTCTTGGAAGAAACAGACACTGCGGACACCTTGATCTTGGATGTCTAGCCTCTAGAATTGTGAGAAGATAAATGTCTGTAGTTTAAGTCCTCCAGTCTGCGGGATTTCGTTATGGTAACCCAAGCAGACTAATACAACAGGGTTTTTCCTGTGTCACTGAGTGTTCAAGGGGGAAGCAGATGGAAGTGAAGAGAGTTTAGTGGATCATTTACACAAAGTGAAGCAGGTGAGGAAAACCTCAAGGGATAGTCCAGGGCACTGGCTGAGTCTGACATCCGTCGAGGAGGGGGCAATCACCACCACCTTGCCTCAAGGAGCAAGGAGAGGGAGTGGGTCCTGGAACTCAGAAGAGGAGTTTCTGCCCATAGAGAGATGACTGACTGGTGCTGGCAGAGGGAGAGAGGAAAAACATGCCCTGACCTTGTATTTCTTTCTCTCCAATCTCCAGCCAATGCCTCCCAAGAACTACGCCCAACTAGTAGCCAGAGGGCAAGGATGCCTGCTGAAGCATCCAGAGAGGACAAGCTCCTGGGTCTCAAAACAAGGTGAAAAGGGGTAGGGAGTGGATACAAAGAGGCAAATGGAAAATCTCCAGCTACGGGTGTTTCTGGATTTTTAATAGAGGCACACCTTCCTCATCTCATTTTCTCTACTCGGCTCATGGGTTGGTGGAGTTCTGTAATCTGTGGAATAACGAGATGTCCGTTTCCATTCACTAATGGACTTGATGCAGGTTTCAGAATATTCGTGCCAATAATGCACTGCAGCCAGTGGGGGGCAGGGGTGTGCAGGAAGGTGTGGGGGACAGGAAGCAATGATTGAAGTCCTCTCCATAAGCATATGGGCGTGAAGGTCAGAGATCCAGCGACATAGCAAGATCCACAGTGAAAGTTCAAGGTTTAAGTACCTTGTGGAGTAGAAGGATATTGGAAGGTCGACTGTGATAATTAAACATACATATTGCAATTTCTAGAAATATGTTGCCAAGAAACCCTTTCCACAATGAAAGAAATGGGCTAAATTTGTGCTGTCCAGTTGGTAGCCAGTTGCCACATGAAGCATAGCCCTAAAGTGTGAGGGTAAAAACAAACCTAAGAAAGAAAAGATTCTGTTTTTCTTGGTGCAAAAAGGGAGAGACTTTCCCTCCGCTCTCCTCTTTCTCAGAGTATTCACTTTAGAAAACTTACAATTGCTAATTCTTTCTCTGCCCCTTTCCGATACTATAGAAACCTTTTAAAAAATTTATTTTATTTTAGACAGGGAGGGGGAGCAGAGGGAGAGAGAGGGAGAGAGAGAACGTTCAGCATGTCGTCTGACGCGGGGCTTGATCCCACAGCCCTAGGATCAAGACTTGGGCCAAAATCGAGAGTCAGACCAGACGTGCAACAGACTGAGCCACCCAGGTGCCCCAGATACTATACAAATCTTTTAAAAACGAAACGAGCTTTTTGTCAGCTTTACAAGCAGCAATGTCTTTGTCTAAAACCTGGGAGCCTTCTCTCTGAACACCAAAGGTGCGAACATCAAGGAAGATAGCACCTCTATCTCCCTTTCTCCACGAGCATCTGGCTCTAGGCTGTCACTAGCTACCTGTCATAGAGATATTAGAAATCTTATTTGTTTGGATGCAGGCAATCAGCAATACGATGGCCACCCCAATCCAGGTGAATTTAAGATGAGCTGTATGTGACCAGTGATGCTGAAAGTTCTTGCTTGAAGACAAGTTCTCATTACCTTGTGAACATGCATGTAACCGGTTGTGACTGCCTGGCTATCTATGAGATTTCAGTTTCTTTGTGGGTTGCTTGTGATGCACCTCCCATTCTGGCATAATGCTTATTCAATAATAAAGCTGTTCTCTCTCTCTTCTACTCTTGTGGAGAATTTGTTTTGGTTGGCAGATTTTTTATTTAATGTCTATTTATTTATTTGAGAGAGCAAGAGAGAGCGAGAGCACAAGTGGGGGGGGGGGGCAGAGAGAGAGGGAGACACAGAATCTGAAGCAGGCTCCAGGCTTTGAGCTGTCAGTGCAGAGCCCGACATGGAGCTCGAACCCATGAACCGAGAGATCGTGACCTGAGCCGAAGTCGGATGCTTAACCGACTGAGCCACCCAGGTGCCCCTACTGGCAGGAGATATTTTTAATTGGATTTTCACAAGAGCAACTAGTTAAAAGATCAGTAGAAGGGCTACGGTGGAATCCTCCAATGTTCAACATGCAAAGGAAGGCAGGAAAGGAGCATAGAAACGAAAAAACCAGATAGGACCAAGAGAAAACAAATACCAAGATGGAAGGCTTAAGCTCGTCAATATTAAAAATTGAAGCAAGTAGACTTCCATTCATTCAAAGTGTTAAAATGGACAAAACAGCAAGACCCATGTCTATATTTATAAGAAATACATTATAAAGTTGAAAGTAAAAAGTTAGAAGATATACCATGCATAAGAAAAACGGTGTGTCAATGTTAATGTTAGCAAAGCAGATTTTAAGACAAAGAATATAATCAAAGAGTGATGTTCCATAAAGATAAAAAAGGGTCAATTCTCTGAAGAGACACAATGCTAAATGTATTTATGTTATTAATGCAGGGAAAACAAGTTTAAAAATACAGGGTGCAAAACTAGAAAATATTAAATGAGGAATAAGTGAAGCCACAATCAGCCAGAGATTTTAATATCCGTCTCTCAGCAATTAATAGAAAAAGTAGACCAAAAAATCAGTAATGATAGAGGACTTGAATTACACTAAAATAGTGAAGCCAGGAAATTTTGGTATGTTAAAGAGGTAAGATTTATTTATTTTTTTTATTAAAAAAAATTTTTTTTAATGTTTATTTATTTTTGAAGAGAGAGCATGAGTCGGGGAGGAGCAGAATGGAAGACACAGAATCCAAAGCAGGGTCCAGGCTCTGAGCTGTCAGCACAGAGCCCAACGCGGGGCTCAAACCCACAAACCGTGAGATCATGACTTGAGCCAAAATCGGACACTTAACTGAGCCACCCAGATGCCCCAAAGAGGTAAGATTTAGTTATCTTAATATTGTTATTTGAAGCCCCTCATTTCTTGGTGTTACTTCATAAGCAACATTTTACTGAATACCTTTTGATGTGGTGGTGATGGGAATATGGTCTCTAGAGACTCATAAGATCAACCAAAAATTGCTCCCATGTGCCACTTGGGGTGGGAGCCCTGAGGTCACAGAAATGCAACATGGTCTTTATGCTTTAGGGTGTCTTGATGCACCAGTGTTGTGAAATATTTATTAATGTGACATTATAGTATACACAGAAACTCTGATCTTTTCCCTTGTAAACTGTAACAAGTAACTAAAACAGCTTTTTACCATTCATTGAATGGTCTCACCTCTTTGGGTTAGATGTGTAAGCATTCTTTGGCTGAGCCCAGTAGGTTCCCCAAATGTCACTTTGTGGGCAGAGGGCCAACTCCAGTCCCTTAGGAACAAGGTTGCCAGACTGGGCAAATAGAAAAGGGAGTGCCCGGCTAAAGTCGAATTTCAGGTAAACAACAGATCATTTTTTACTATGGGACACATTTACACTAAAATATACCTGAAATTAAAATTTACCTGGGCCTTCTGGAAATGATGCTCTTCTAAGGAGGCTGGCTGAGCTGAATGTAAGCAGTTCTAATTCAAGTGCCAAAGTCGAACAAACGCCTGCTTTCGGGGTGCTCTCTCCTCTAATGTACAATTATAGTCCTTGTAAAATATGATGGAACAGTAAAAAATATGGAAAAGGGTTGCTCAAAGGTCATCTTTTTATTTAAATATTTTATGATGATACACATACAAATATAATCTCCCAAGGAGCAAAGGTAAGACCTAATACAAATCACCGTTTCAGGTACAAAAAACCGTTTAGAAAATGTGATTATGCTGCATACAGGAGACAGGTTAGGTTTTCCAAGTCTGTCCGGGGAGGATGGTTAAGACCATCTTTGGTTTGTTTGGGGTACATAGGTCATATTTACATTCCACGCAGTAATGATATTCCTGTTGCATACGTGGCAAAATATAACTACTAAGTCTGCAATGAAAAAAAAAGCTGCAAATACTAAGTAGAGAGTAAAAAATTTAGATCATGGAAGATTGACCTTCATCTTGGCCACAGACTTACGATATTTAAAAATATTTGTCTTTTACCCATACACAGTCAGTAGGAGCAAAACATATCAATCTTTTGTATAACATAATTCAAGTCAAAAATATTTCTGACTATATATGGCTATATATATACTTTGAAACCTTAAATGCTCTATTTCTTCAAGGAGCAATGAAAACACAACCTACTTAAAGGCCAAAATACCCAAATAACTTTTCACAATGAAAGGCGAGGATAACGTACAAATTCAGGCTTTGTTCAATAGTTCAACTGAATATTTAATATTCATGAAGTAAGTCATGACTGGCCAGTCAGTGACCTTGAGACATAGAATAAAATCATAATTTCAAACTCATAATTACTGATACCATAGGGTTTTCCAGTATTTTTCTTATAATTGTATATAAAAGAGAATGGTTTCCAAAATTTGGTTTAATTCCACAAATATTTATTTGGCACTCATGTTATGTACTAAGGATATATAGCAATCAAACGGGCAGGTTCTTATCACAGTGGAGAATCCAGTCTCGTGGTTAATTTAGCTGTACAAGATTAGAAGATAATGTATCCTGAGTTTTAAAAAAATAGTGTATTATTACTATAAAAAGTAGAGCGATTTTATATTTATGAATTTTGCCCTGGATCATTCAACTGAATTTGAAGTATTCATTATTTTCATGATTTTGGGGAGGCAAAGGGAAGCGATAATGCTATTTCTAAAGTCCTACTACACATATGCACAGAAATCTACGTGTGTTCTTTATCATGCCAACGTTCCATAATTCAGTCAGCCTAACAGATTAAAAGGCCCGGCTCCTAGTCTAGAAAGAAAACAAGCAAAACCAGTTGTCCAGGCTGTGCTCATATTTTTGGATAAACGTGTGGATAACCTGCCAGGTGCAGTAAAGCATGGAATAGAGAATGGCAGTGTGGACCGTGAATGCAAAGACTCCCAGTCAGTTTCAGGGATGGCTCTACTGGAGAGCTCATGCAGTGGACACTCTGTGTCAATGTGGCAAACTCTTAAAGCCAGATTTACTCTCTCTTTAACCTGCTTTCTGGCCATAACTGTCTGGACATAACTCATTAAAAGGCACTTAAGACACAGTCTCATCGTTATGCCCCCAGTGAGCCCTGGAGCATTTGTGAAGGACACACTTGGAGGCTGGGACAGCGAGGTCGGCTGTGTGTTAGTGACTGAGAAAAGTGTCAAGCCCCGTGTGTACGTGTCTTACGACCGGAGGCTCATCAAAAGAGAGGTCCGTTGGAAACATGAAGTCAGTCACTGCTAGCTAAACTCTGGGTCAGACTGCGGTCGACAGGGGTTGAGGAGTAGGAATGCTGCACGACGCTGTGCTTGGAGACTCTGGTGGAAGATGTGGTTACAGTAGAATTAGAATGACCAGACTCCTCTAAACTGAAATTTGGCAGAGGGCCAGGGCCTCTGGCTCCAGAAACCTCTGTCTTTCTGGCCATCACAGAGGTTTCAGCAGGAATCTGGTAACTGGATTGCAGCGTGGGGACAGCTGTTCGTACTCTTTCTGTCACTGTCACGTTCTGTCCTGCTGCCACACCAGGCACGGCCAGAGTGGGCTGCATGCCTGGGCTGGGGGCGAGGAAGCTCTCTCTCTCCCTCACCATCACATAATGTGCATCTGGCAGAGGCTGAGTGCCTTCCAGGGGACCAGGGATGCCCCCGTTAGGCTGTATTATTCTCTCGGTAACCACGACACTACCGTCATTAGCATAGTGCTGGTCTACCAAGGGAGGGGCTGGAGCATACACCCGCTCCGTCACGATGAGGGCCTGTGGCTGTCCAGGACCCAGGATCACGGTGCTTGGTGGCATCGTGGAGCCTGTGGCATAGGAAGTTTCTGTCACTACAACATTGCCAGAAGCCAATGGATCAGGGAGCAGTGTAGCTACCTTCTCACTCTGCCTAGAAGATACGGATCTTTCAGTGACTATTTCCTGAGTTACTTTCTCCGCATTTGCTTCATGCGAAGGTTTGGGAACTTGAAAGCTACTGCCCGAGGAGTAGGCATGCTCTGCGTGAATCCTAGTTTTCTCATCGAATGAATGTGAAGCTGCCTTCATACTTGATTCTCCCACAGGTTTTTGCCTCTGCTCAACTTTCCCATCCATGTCTATCTTTTGACCCAAGCAAACTTCGGCTAGTGTCCTGAATTTAAGGCCTAAATCATCTAGAAAGTGATCATCGAGCTCTCCTTCAATAAAACTGCAACAGCCGATGGAGCCGTGTAGAGATGCAGTGTCTTCCTGAGAATAAACCAGAAGGCAATCTTTGGCTATGTGAATGTCATCTTCCTCAGTATAAGAAGCAGCTTTCTAAAATAGAAATAAAAACAGAGGCACAAATTAGTGACACAACTTCACTTAAGAATGAGACTATATTCCTGCCCCAAAAGCACAACCTGAGTCTAATTACAAGGAAACATCAGAGAAACACAAATTGGGCATTCTACAACACAACTGGCCTGTATTCTTAAAAAAATATTCATGTTCTGAAAGGTAAGAAAGGCAGGACTTCTGGATGGGGTCTTGGACAGGAAAAACAATGGCTATAAATGGCATTATTATGATCATTGGTAAAATCAAAATATGGAATATGTCACTGTTATGTCTCAAAATTTGTTCATTGTACTGTGTAAGAAAATGTGCATGTGTGTGTGTCATGTGCATGTGTGTGGGAGAGAGAAAGAGTGAGGGGGGTGGAGGGAGGAAGGGAGGGAGAGAAAAGCAAATAGCAAATGTGGGAAAGGGTTAATAATTGGGTAATCTGGGTTAAGAATATACAGGAGTTCAAAATTTCTACTGTTCATGAAAATTTTCTGGAAAGTTTGAAATGATTTCTGAATTAAAAACTGTTCACATACATACACAACGAAGACTGACTTGAGCAGGGTTAGAGTGGAGAGGGGAAACTATCCAAATGAAACCAACAGGGCACCAGAACGGAGCTCGGCAGCGAGACAGAAGGGGGATGAGAAGTGGTTCTCCTTGACCCTGACCACATCACCACCACCCTGTCAAGCTAATGGGGTGGGCAGATGATCTGAAAGAAGGGAGGGTGGAGGGAGACAGGAAGTGGGAAAGCACTCCTGTAATTTGCAACCACGCAGAGAGGGGACAGAAATAAACTGGTCTCCACAGAAGCCCATCTCCTTCCTTGTCTCAAGTGTCCTTCAGATGCTCAGCACTCTGATTCTGCCCACTCCTGTGTGGGGCACAGGGACCTTGTTCTCAAGAAAGGTATCCAGCCTTGCTTCTGCTTTTTCTTTTTTTTAAATTCAGAATTTTAAGTGTTTATTTATTCTGAGAGAGAGATTTAGAGAGTAAGCAGAGGAGGGGCAGAGAAAGAGGGGGAGAGAGAGAATCTTAAGCAGGCTCCAAATTGTCAGCACAGAGCCGGATGTGGGGCTTGAACTCACCAACTGTGAGGTCATGACCTGAGCTGACATCAAGAGTCAGATGCTTAACCGACTGACCCACCCAGGCGCCCCCCAAGCCCTGCTTCTAATTCCTAATTCCAGGCATGAGCTTTCTGACTGTATCCCATCATCTTTCTGGCAATTTTCCTCCTAATTTTTTTTTGTAAACTGCCTCAATAGTGAAGCTACATAGGCAAAATTTAAATGGACATAATAGACTGTGGTTTTTAGGTCACAGATTCCCTCTGCTCCTGGCGGGGTCAAGTCTGTCAAGTCTGCTCCTGCAGAGTTACTGAACTTTCTGACCCACTGACATCTGGCTTGGTCATGTGATTTGCTATGACCAATGAAATGTGAGCACAAAAAGGCAGCCGCTGTAGGATCCATCATTGCCTGGTTCTGTGTGACTCTTGCCTGTTTCCCAAGGATGGAGCTGCCCAGTGCCCTGGTACAATCTGCTCTCTCGGCATACGGCTTGGAATGAAGACAACATGGAGAAGAGCAGAGCTGTGTCAACTGGCAAAGACACGAATGTGAGAAAAAAGCCTCTGCAAGAAGTCAGATTATGGGGTCGTTTGTTATCACTGAGTAACTGAGCTAACTCGTGTACTGGGCCACGTCACTCTTTCCTCACTGCCTAGAAACCTTTTCTTAAACGATGACAAAGTCCTATTTAGATCCAAGGCAATGATTACCCTAATAATACCACATTCACCTCTAAATGTCCCCTCCCCCACCTGGCATATATAAAAACCAACCCTTACCTCAGCGAAATAACTTCCTAAGAATTCCTCGCTCACTGCAACAGCAGCTGTTCGAGCTCCGGCCATGTCTCTGGAAGACCCCATGACTCTTGTGCTCCTTAAAGTTTCAGCACCCATGTTGGCTCCTGTTGTCCCTGTCACTTGGGCAACTGCAGCAGAAATGAAGTTTCTGTGTTCTTCCCACCTTCCATCCACCTCACACATCTCATGTTGCCCTTTGACGAAGGAAGCAGAGCTGCTTCCTTTCACGATGGTTTCTTTGGTTGTCATACCTCCTCCCACTCCACTGCCTGCTGCTACGCTCTCTCCATGATCTGCTGTCAGAAGCAGTGGCACCACCTGTGACAGCAAATACAGTTGGGAACTGAGAAGGATGGAGTACAGTTGGTAGGAGGATCTGAGCCAAGTGGGCCTATCAAGGGAATAAGCTATTTCCACAGAGGCAAATTAGGAAAAATATTTTGGCTTGAGTAACTTCTATTTGAGCCTTCTGAAGATCTCCACTCCACCTTCTTGTTTTGTTAGCTGATTATAACCCAAGGAGGAAAAAAAATTATTTAAATATATTCTCAGCTCATTTACTCTATGGGCATCAACGGCATTTCAACTTTCCTCTAGAGTGTAATGTCTTCTTCTATGGTTATTAAACCTTTATTTATTTACTTATTTATTTATTTATTTATTTATTTATTTTCTAGCTGGAGATATACATGGCTGCTTCAAGGAAAATCTGTATTTCCAAGCCTCCATTGCTATTAGGAATAGTGACCTGACAAGTTCAGGTTAATATGATTTCAAGCAGAAATGGGGTACGCAACTTTTGGGAAATGTTTTTCAAGAGCAGTTTTCTGATCTGCTTGTTGGAATGTGGGGACAGCAGCTAGTGTCTGGAGCATGAAGGCCATATGGGAATGGAACTCATTCATGGAGGAACAACAAGAAAGGAGGCACCTGGGGCCAGTTGTACAGGAATCACCACATGGGACCTAGACTGCTCACATTTATATTTACGCCTCTGTTTTTCTGAGTTCTCTGGCACTTGATGCTAAATCATATCCTATTGAGCATGATGCTTATTGCAGATGGTGATGACAGACCCGGGGTGAAGTTGGGAGAGACAAGAGGAGAGGGGATTTGGCGACATTTTATAATTGTCACGGGGGTGGTGGGTTTACCTCTGCCAGCCCTATGTATCAAAGGGAATGGAAATGGAGAAGCACATCCTTCATTCCCTGCGTCATTACCCGACCTGACCCTGTTTCTAGATTTTCGGTAACATAGAACCTATCACAGTAGAGCAAAACCACTTCAACTCTGCCCCGGCAACAAGTGCAAAGTATGTTGTCATTTGAACCCTCTGTTTAACAAAGACGTGTGAATGAAATCCATAATGGCCACTTTACTCTCTCATGACTTAAAATGTTAGAAACACCTCCCAAGGGCCCTTTAAAATCAGAAAAGAAGACATGTTCCATTGACATCTGATGATCTGACCTTGTCTTCAGGTGGCGCCCCTTCGTTATTCCAAGGATGCAGCATCTCTATAGTGCCCGGAATGGGGGTGAAGCCTTTGGCACCCTCTCCACAATGGCACATCAGCAGTAAAAGCGGTACAACTGGACAGAAACAAAATGCATCAGGACCAGGTTAGTCCCCAGATATTTCTAAACGTATCTTCAAATTTTGGAATTTGCATATCGGTTCTTAGAGTTCAGTCTTCACTTATACACAGCCTTATTTTTGCATTTTTCTTTTCTTCACGCTGATCCAAAGTCCCCAAGACAAGCTTGTACCAAAGCCTAACAAGCAGGATGAGGAAGTATTGTAAATTCAGAGTCCTCATTCCTCACAAGCAACCTGTGTATTGTTGCTGGGTGGCATACCAAGTCTGGATTTGATAGCATATGAATCATCAAAACTAATTTAAAGATTTAAATCTCTTGTTGTTCTTTTAAACCGATTTTTTTTAATATGAGAAAATTCACTATCCCCCCAAAATATATTTGTTAAAAAGATCAAAAGCTCCCAGGGTAGGAAAATTTTAATATGTTCAAATATTCTAGAACACTGGAACTTCTATAATACTTCACCACTTTATCCTGGGGTAGAATTCAGCAGAAGGCATGACTCACTGAGGTTCAAATTAACATTTGAATTACCTGAGTATTATTTTCTAAAATGACTCTACATTAAAAACCCTTAAAATATACATAACATTTCATTTAGAATTCAGTAAAATTTCAGAGCTCCCTTCTTAAATTCTATTCCGCTTCAGGGAGGAAGTGAAAGCCAATGTTGTCTTCTTGATCGATGTAGTAAAGAATTAACTACACCTGTAAGCAGTCCATCTCAAATTAGGTTTTATTGCCATTTCCATCTGGCAGCTTCCAAAGATGAACTGACTACTTCCTAGATTCCTTTTTGTGTTAAATAGTTGACAGCTCAGTAAATATAGCCACTGTGAGTAAAAAAATTGAAATTAGCCAGTGGCAAGCAACTCAATCATTTCAACAAATTTAACAAATGCTTATCAAGGGTCTATCATGCGCCGAGTACCACATTTGGCCCCGGGGAGTCTGAGATGAGAAAGCAATGCAAGGGGTCTCTGGGTAAAAAATGTAGTCCCAGCTCCAGTACCCACCTGCAGACTGGTGAGCTGAGACAAGTCACTTCTTGGTGACTATGTCTGTATTTTTACTCATAAAACAGAGACGATGGCATAAAAGCACACCGTAAACTGGCGAGTGCTGCATTTAATTGCACACCTACTACTGGCTTTGACAAGCTCCTCCCTCATCACTGAAATCGCTGAGGCTGCCTCGGAGGTGGTCCTCTGCCCTTGTTCAGTGGCCAAGTGGAGTGGTATTCCACACGACCCCAGTCTGCAGTACTTTGTTATTTCGTGAAAGGAAACCTGAGGTCTTTGGAGGTCATGCAGGGAAGGCAGGACTGGTTGTCATTGCAGGGAAGCACGGAAGTGCTCAGAGCATCTGGCTACTGTTGGCGCAGGTGAAGGGGCAAGCAAAGCAGAGGGTATAAGGAGGTTGAGCCCTGACAAGTTGAATGTGCAAAGCAAGAACTGGTGGGAATAAGACGGATTTGTAAAATAACCTTTGTATCCATAATCCAAATTCACACAAGAGAGCTTGAGAGCCTACGATGTGCAAGGCACATCTGAAGAGGGCTAGAATAACCTTTGGTGAATTTATCAATGATCATTTATTGTTCCCCTAATCACCCTCACAAGTGTTCTAGTGTGGTTAAAGAATACGTGTAAAGAAATCAATGACCACTATGGTAAAAGAACACTGGGAGTGCATCGAAATTACTAGACGAACTAAAGAGTGGCTTTCAAAATACTTACGTAGCAACAGCAGAAGGGCAAAAATTATTAGCGCGATTGCTGCGGGTCCCAGGCCCACATAGGAGTCACGCAGAGCTTCCACACAATTGCTGCCGTCCAGACACTTACAAACTGTCAGTTTAAGGACCTGCTTTTCAGGGCAGACGAAGCCCTGACTATCTGAAATCAGGAACTGAATTTCACTTCGCCCGATCTTTTGTTCCTTTTGTTGCAGTAACACACTGGTACCTACAAGGGTAGGAGGCAAAAGGAAAGGAAAATGAGTGATTACCAAGGAAGGGGTGAGATTAAATCACAGAAACATTCTTTAACTGCTAATAATATTTAGCTCCAGTTAGAAGCTTTATTCTTGCTTAGCCTTTTTTTAAAAATTATTTAAAAAAATTTTAAGTTTATTTGTTTTGAGACAGAGAAAGCGCGAGTTGGGGAGGGACAGAGAGGGGGGGGGAGAGAGAGAATTCCAAGCAGGCTCCACACTATCAGTGTGGAGCCCAATGCCGGCTCGAACCCACGAACCATGAGATCATTACCTGAGCCGAGACTGGACATTTAACTGAGCCGCCCAGGTGCCCCATTGCTTAACTTTTCTATTGAATTCACACTGTTAAAATTAGTTAAAATTTGAATTGAATTTACACTTGTTAAAATTAGTCCAGATATTTCCAAGAGGAAGGTTAATAACAAAGGATTAGATGTGAATACATCTTCCTTTTATTACTTTAAACAATTGTGTGTGATGTCTACCAAATGCTAGGAACTGTTCTATGTACTGGGAATACAATAACAAACAAGTTAAAAGTTAAATGACATTTCCATTAAATGACCTTTATTTTACCATTTCTTAAAAAAACCTTATCAAGGCAATTATCAAACAGACAATAATAGAAGAGGGTAGTTAACCCTCATGGTACCCATCCCCAGCTTTAATAATTTTCAGCAATGGGCTAATCTCATTTCATGTAGTTCCTTCCTTTTTATTCCTGACACTGTTATCACTATATATCCAAAATTTTGAAAAGTTTCAAATCTACAGAACAGTTCTAAGAATATTACAATAAATATCTATATACTCTTCATGACTTGTTTACATTCTATAACAATAGTTGGTCCATACACATTTTTCTGAGCTACTTGAAAGTAGGTTGCAGATATTATGATACATATCAGCATATACCTTCTAAGACCAAGGGACATTAGTGCTCTCAAAAAATTTGGTATTGATATAACCCACAGTCAAACATTTCAATTGTAATAATGCCCTTTATAGTTCTCTTTCTTTCTGTTTTTTTTCCCCCCTTGATCCTAGATTCAATAAAAAATTATGAACTGCTTTTAGTTATCATGCTAATCTCTATGAATAATCTAGATCAGTTCCACCTTTTTTTTTTTTTTTTTGGCCTTCAAGACCCAGACATTTTTGAAGATGACTTATTTGAAAGGATGTTCCTCAGTTTGAATTTATTCGATTATTTCCTTATGACTGGATTCATTTTTCTCAAGAACATGACACAAAAAGTGCTGTATGAATGACCTTCTGTCATTTTTTAAAATGTGACTGATGATTATTTTCAAACTTTTCTTTCATATGAATAAAAATAATGACCAGTGTTCACATGAGTAAAAATAATGATCAGTTAGAAGAGCTCAAAAATTGTCCTGACATCTTCATAACACTTACTTAAAAAGAATATACTTGCAAGACATGTAAACCTGATTGAATACAAAGCTAAAAATGAAATGTTTAGGTTTTGTTTTGTTTTATTTTAATTATTTATTTTTGGAAATAAGAAATAGCTTCTCTTCATTTTGAGGTTAAATTTCATGGGATCTGATCTGCATAGCTAGAATATACTTATTAAATTATCCTCAAAGCTTTGGAGAAGTGAGAAAAGCATCTAATCGTTTAAAGGAACTTGAACTCAAGAAAAAAAAAAAAATCCATGAAGACTTGGCCTGGAAGAATATAATTAAATTTGTGATTGGCTTTGAGGGGGCAAGTTGAGACGGGAGGAAAGTCACAAAGAGGACTTCTATTTTATCCATCATTATAAAAAAAGAGGTCTTATTCAAATATGAGAAACTGTTAATATTCCTTTCATTCTAAGTGGTAGGTACAAAGATGTGCCACATCGGTCTCTGGAATTTTCTGTACTTTAAAAATTTCCCAAATAAATAAAAATAGATAGGTACTGTTTATTATCATGACAGCTTGCCAATCATCTTATTTTGTAATCAAGGGGAAGAAAGCTTAGTTTATAGAATCCTCTCTCTCTAAACCATCTAGATATATAAAGTGTAAATCTCAGTGACTTCCTCTTATAACATTCCAACATGTATATCCTTAAGAATTTCATGTTCCTAAGACTACAAAAAATTCAAGAACCCATCAAATTCAAACATCTTGATATTTAGATAGAAAATTCATTTTTGTACCCAGAAAGACTCCAGAGGCAGATCACTTGGGTTCAAATCCTAGTTCCAGCTCTTAACTGTGACCTTGAGAATGTTAATAAAACTCTCTGCCCTTGTTTCTTCATCTGTGAAGAAACTTCATCTGTTCCAAACTACTAGGGTGGTTAACATTTGTTGAGTGTTTAGGACGGTGACTGGCATCTCCCAAACATCACGTGTTTCTTAAATAAAATAAATAAGACTTGGAAACCCAGCAAGTTCAATGTGAAACACATTTACACATCTTAGTCAAAGAAAGGCCAGCTCCAATCAAGCATTCAGCATAGGTGGGAGTCCCAGACTTTTGTGGGTACAGAATTAGACACTGTGAATAAGAAGACCAACCACTTGTTGGAGTTTGAAGCCTGTGATTTAATTACCATAAGAGGAATCATCTGGATGTCTGCCACCTTGGGCTCATGCTAGCTGCACTTGATCTTAAGAAGCATCAACTAATTAGGATGGTGACTGACTAAAAAAGTACTTCATCCTTAGAGGGGAGGCAAA
This sequence comes from Panthera tigris, assembly GCF_018350195.1. Classification (NCBI taxonomy): domain Eukaryota; kingdom Metazoa; phylum Chordata; class Mammalia; order Carnivora; family Felidae; genus Panthera; species Panthera tigris. The sequence goes on along the minus strand of NC_056671.1, from coordinate 53,062,979 downwards.
TTTAGTTAACCGAGGGCATAACTGTCTTTTGCCAGTGAATATATAAACCCCAAGAAGATTTAGAATTACGTATAGAATATTTATGCAATTTGAAGACATAGTTTTAATATTTGTGTATGATATGGAAATTATTTGTGTTTGTTACTGTGTTTTTATGTTGTTTGGAAAATTAGCCCTATTAATGCAACAGCTTTGTTAACTCCAATTTAAATGTGTGAATATGTTACAGTCATCGCTTTGTACCTGTAGGTTGAAATATCACTCGTTTGTTCTGTATTGAAACACTGAAGAGGATTTCTGGTTTAGGGTATTTATAAGTCAAATGTATTGGAACTTTAGAGTATATAGATCACATGAAGTAGATAATGCATTTTATTTGTTAATTCAGATCACTGAAATACATAGGAAAAAAATGAAATATACTTAATTTATAAATGTAGTCTGAGATGTTGAAGGTGTTTACTCTGTAAATTGGACCAAACATTATTCAAAGCCTCTTAAAACGATTGTAAAAATTTGTTAGATTTAAAATAACAATACACCTGTAAAGTAAGAAAAGCTTGGGTACTATATTTGACACTTTTCTAAAATGGCCACTAATTGTTTAAAACAAAATAGTCTTCTAGATAGTTTTTGGCATTCAAAACCACCCTGAAAAACACCCAAAAGCTCATGTCAACAAGGGGGTATGTCCAAGATATGGATATATGCACATGGCCATCTGGAATGGGGTGAGGGTCAGACAGACCCTTCTTTATCTTGTGTCCATCACTTACCAGCTTAATTCTAGTTAGGCCAAGATTCCTCAGCTGTAATCAGGGAATAACGTTATAGATTAAAGGACTGAATGAGATAATGCATATGACAGGCCAGCAGAGTGCCTCGTGCATGTAAGTGATCCATAAATATTCTTTTAATGGAATTGTTATCATAGCTTAAGATTTTAGAAGACATCTACTCTGGTTGCTGTGCCTAGACAGACGACGTACTCCTTAGCTTACGAGACAAAACAAGTACTTCAAGAGCAGTTTAGGGAATACCTAGCGATCTTTAAGACATCAAGTTATTTTTCGTCTCTCCCTCTTCTATTACTCCAAATCAAGTATTAACTATAGGCTGATGAAAGACACTATACCTGAGCTTCTGAACCTCATTTTATAAACTTCTTTAAAAAACTGTATTGGAGGGGCGCCTGGGTGGCTCAGTCAGCTGAGCCTCCAACTTTGGCTCAGGTCATGGTCTCATGGTCTGTGAGTTCGAGCCCCACGTCGGGCTCTGTACTGACAGCTCAGAACCTGGAGCCTGCTTCGGATTCGGATTCTGTGTCTCCCTCTCTCTCTGACTCTCCCCTGTTCATGCTCTGTCTCTCTCTGTCTCAAAAATAAATAAACATTAAAAAAAATTTAAAAAAATTGTATTGGAAATATAATTTATGAAAAAAGAAAGCACAGTCTATATTTTAAAGATTTCAGAATTCTATCCTGTTTAATATTTAAATATGTAGTCTAGTGATTTTGCTTACTTTCTTGGTGCACTATTTGCCATTTTTCTGCCATCCCAGCTGGGTTGTCGATGATGGAGAAACTGAAAGGCTCACTGTTCTGGTGCCCATCCAGGTCCTCTGCAGTCACATTCACATACTGCACGTCCTCACAGATACTCTGCACTGGGTCAACCAGAGTGGGGCAATTGTCATTGATGTCTCCCACTGTGATAACAATGGTGCCAGTGATAGTTTTTCTTGGATAACCTGAAAAATAATAAAGAAGCAATATGGATATGCTGCCTATATTGTTGACAATGGATATAGTTTGAATTATCTTTCCGATTTGGTGAGAAGAAGGTACTAACAAATTACAGCACTTTCTATCCTAGATATGTTTTCATACTCAAATCATGTTTTTTAATCCACTAAATAAGTAGAAATGTGAAGGTTTGTCCATTAGAGAGATCTGGTTTTCCTACAAGAACAAAATGAAGGTCTCTGATGTTAAAAAATATTATCTAAGTATCTATAACCAAGAAAAAAAAATATTTAATAACTTACTTTCTGATATTGCCAAAATCTTTGCAGTGTATGTACCATTTTGGACATATCTGGATTCAAAATCAGGAATTTTTACAAGTTTAATTTCAGATGTAACAGAATCCACAGAGATCCAGTTGTCTATGTCTTCCAATTTGGCATATCTGTTATAACACAAACATAAAATTAATTTTCACTTCTGTATAAACATAATCTTTAACATCTATAACTCTTTCAAGTTTAATTTTTGGTTCATTATCTATGTTCTTGTTACAGGCATTAGTCTGAAATGCTTTGAACTGTTTGAAACTGTCCTAAAAGTCCCCTCTCGTTACTCTTTTAAATGTTCTTTTTTTGTTTGTTTGTTTGTTTTGAGAGAGAGAGAGAGAGAATGAGCAGATAAGGGGCAGAGAGAGAGGGAGACACAGAATCCGAAGCTGGCTCCAGGCTCTGAGCTGGCTCCAGGCACAGTGCCCGATGTGGGGCTAGAACTTGTGAACTGTGATGTGAGATCCATGACTTGAGCCAAAGTTGGATGCTTAACTGACTCAACCACCCAGGCGCCCCCACCTCTCTTTACTCTTTACTGTGTATCACATTTATCTGGAACCTTCTGTATTTCTGTAACATACCCAAGACATATATGCAAGGGCGACCAATTCTTGCCTACAAACCCAGGAAGTTTGAAAGTTGTTTTGTAGTCTATCCTATAGCTTTTTTGGGGGGTAAACCTTTGGAGAATGACTTAGTCACCCAACAAGAACTGGTGGAGAAAATTTATTTGCTACTTTCTTACCTCTAAACTCTTTCAGGATGTAAGATTTAGACAGAATAAGACAGTAAGTTTCTTTCTTTCTTTGTTGCTTTTTAGCTTTCTCTAGCCAGAATTATTTTTGAGGTGAAGGACCCAGCCAGCCTCTGCCTCACACTCAGTTGGTGGAGGGAAGGTGGTCTGGGGTCGGGGGATATATCTCCCTGCTTCTCAGTTGCAGGTACAATTCTGGGAAATTCAATCTCCAGACCTTTGGGGAATTATAATGCTGGGAGGGAAGGAATGAAGTGTTCAAATTTCATTTTTGAAGACAGGAATTTAAAATAATTTAAAATAATGAAATATATTCATAACCATCTCTTACCTTACGTGGGCTACTTGTCCAGTGTCTTCGTCAAAAGCTTGAAATTTTCCAATTATTTGACTTAGGCTTGATTTATCCATGCTCTCACTAACATGAATGGAGATTGTGTTACTTTTAAAATGAATGCCTTCTTTCACATTTTTCACCTTTACTTTGATGGGAATGGATGTAGGCTTATATTGATTCTTAACTGACTTGTGAAAAGCTGCTTTATTAGTGACAATAATGCTGAAATCAAGACTCTTCGTTTCTTCATAATCTAATTCCTGGGAAGGCAACATCAAAGGGAATTCTTTTAAAAAAGAAAACAACTAGAACCTACATAAAACACACACACATACACACGCGTAGTTTTAATGTTAGATGTAACAACTTAACATATGGGGAAATGCAGCAGCACTCAGTATTCTAACTCATATTGATACCAAGCAATTAAAACCTCTGTCATTTTGGAAATTCACAGATGTTAAAGATTATTAGGGAGCATCCCCAATTCATTAAAAAAATTTTTTTTAACGTTTATTCATTTTTGAGAGACAGAGAGAGACAAAGCATGAGCGGGGAAGGGGCAGAGAGAGGGAGACACAGAATCTGAAACAGGCTCCAGGTTCTGAGCTGTCAGCACAGAGCCCGACGCAGGGCTCAAACTCACAAACTGCGAGATCCTGACCTGAGCCGAAGTTGGATGCCTAACTGACTGAGCCACCCAGGCGCCCCAGCCAATTTATTTTTTTAAAGTCCAAATTATTTATTTAAAAAAAATTTTTTTAAATATTTATTCATTTTTGAGGGGGGCGGGCAGACAGAGAGTGGGACAGAGGATCTGAAATGGGCTCTCGCTGACAGCAGTGAGCCTGATGTGGTGCTCGAACTCATGAACCATGAGATCATGACCTGCACGGAAGTTGGACACTCAACTGACTGAGCCACCCAGGCGCCCCTAAATTCCAAATTATTTAAAATACACACACACACACATTTAACAATCTGAAGTCATTTTTTTACTGAAAGAAAGTTAATGGATGTTCAATATAATACTCCTTAAAATGTGTTCTATGGGTTTGTTTTGGTGAAAAGGGCCATATGCCTAATTGTAGCACTGCCAGCTGTCCCCCCAGTATAGAGACTTTCACTTCACATTAGCAGACAAAGAGCTGAGACTTCTGATTTAATTTTGCTAAACCCAAGGGTTTTCAAATTTATTTAAACAAACAACCTATCCACCCCTACCTTTTTAGCATAATGTCTATTACTACTTGGTTTGCTATTAATGCCATAAAAGATTAACCTTCCTCCAAATATTGTTCTTTGTGAATTGTGGAAATTATAAAGCACATTTGATAAAGTCAGTTTTTCACTGAATACATATATTTATGTTCCAATTTGCCCATTTTCTTTTTATAAACATTTGTATAGTATTCTGCTATTTAGATATACCTAATTTATGTAGCCATTTGATTACTAGGCATTTGGACTATATATAATTTTTAATATAATTAATACTGCTCTGAACATTTTTACACAAATTATTTTTCCTCTGTTGAGTTACATCCCATTACTAAAAGAAATGCCTAGTCATAGTTTATATAGGTCCTGTTGACTTTTATTTCTAGTGATCCTGACCATTCAGATGCATGGGCCATTTTTGCTTATTTCTTCAATGTAACATTAAATGTGTTACCTGTGGTTATAGCAAGTTCTGCAAAACTGCTCCCTTTATTTTTCAATGATTTATTAAGAAATCTGTTTTCCTTTCGGTAGGATTCTGGATGGATAACAACTTTTGGCCTCTTTTTAAAATGGGCCACTGTGGTGTTGAGACAAGGACTCAACAAAAATGAGTAGAAAAAATATACTCTTTGTGATTGTAGAATCCTTGTGAAAATTATTTTCTTTTTAAGTTGTTCTTGGACTTGACAGGCTTGTTTTGATGGCCTGATGTATGCTGGATGATAAATAAAATATTCCAGCCAGGGCCCCCTGGGTGACTCAGTTGGTTGAGTGGCCAACTCTTAATTTCTGCTCAGGTAGTGATCTCAGAGTTGTGGGATGGAGCCCTGAGTCGGGCTTCCTGCTGAACATGGAGGCTTCTTAAAATGATCTCTCTCGGGGTGCCTGGTGGTTCAGATCACTGAGTGTCAGACTCTTGATTTCAGCTCAGGTCATGATCTCGCAGTTCATGGGATTGACCCCCAAATCAGGCTCTGTGTTGACAGTGTGGAGCCTGCTTGGGATTCTCTCTCTGCCTGTCTCTCTCTCTCAAATAAGTAAACATTAAAAAAAAGATTCTATCTCTCTCCCTCTGCCTCTCTCCCTTGCTCGCATGCGCGCGCGCGCTCTCTCTCTCTCTCTCTGTCTCTCTAAAAATAAGATAAAATAAAATAAAATAAAATAAAATAAAATAAAATAAAATAAAGTAAAATAAAAATATTCCAGCCAGATGTCATTAGTATTCAAAAGCCATGGAAGGCCACAGCAATGTTAAAAAAAAAATGAGGTAGGTACTAGGGCCATAAAAACTGTTTCATGGTGGTTGTTATAAATAGCCATAATACTCCACAGAGAATGAAAAACAATTTCAGCGTTGTGAACAATGAATGAGGGCAAATACCTCTGTTTTTAAAACTGTCAACATATTTTACTATTTCTACTTTTGCTATTTTTAATAGCATTAAAGATTTTAAATATATTTGTTAATTTGCTAAAAGAGCTGTGGCTTTTTCTCATGTGATGATATATGATCTATATTTCCACAGTTTAAAGTACCTGTTGTCCTTTTGACAGCTTTACTGAGGTATAATTTACAAAGAATAAAATTCACCCATTGGAAGTGTACAACGTGATTTTTAGCAAACCTGTATAGTTTTCCAAATGTCACTACCATCCAGTGTTAGAACACTTCCATCACCCCAAAAAGTTCCTTTTTGCCTGTTTGTAGTCAATCATCACTTGTATCTCTAGCCCTGAGCAACCACTGATCTTTCTATATCCATTGTTTTGCTTTTCTAGAAATTTCACATAGATAAAATCATACAATATGTAGTATTTTGTGTCTGGTTTCTTTTTTTTTTAATTTTTAAAAATTAAATTTTTTTTTTTCAAGAGAGAGAGCACGAGCTGGGGAGAGGGGCAGAGAATCTTTTGTTTTGTTTTGAGAGAGAGAGGGCACAAGTGAGCGAGGGGCAGAGAGACAGAGAATCCCACGAGGGGCAAAGAGAGAGAGAGACAGAGAGAGAGATTGAGAAGTGGGGCTCAAGCTCACCTGATGTGGGACTCGAACTGACGAACTGTGAGATCATGACCTGAGCTGAAGTCGGACGCTCAACTGACTGAGCCACCCCAGTGCCCCTAGGGAGAGAGAATCTTAAGCAGGCTCCACACTCAGCATGGAGCTCAATGCAGGGACCCAACTCCACGACCTTGGGATCATGACCTGAGCTGAAATCAAGAGTCGAGGCTCAACCGAGTGAGCCACCCAGGCACCCTTGTGTCTGGCTTCATACACAAAGTATAACGATTTTGAGGTTCATCCATGTTGTAGCATGTGTGAGTACTCCATTCCTTTTTCTTAACCAATGGTATTCCATTATATGGATATACTACATTTTATCTGCTCGCCAGCTGATGGGAATTTTTATTGTTACCAGCTTTTATTATGAATAAAAGCTGCTTGTAAGATTTGCATAGAAGTTTTGGTACGGATAGATTTCTTTCTTTCTGGACATACAAATGTTTTATTAGTCTCAAGTGTGCAGCATGGATGATTCTATGCATTATGCAATGTTCCCCATGATAAATGTAGTTACCACCTAACATCATACAAGGTATTACAATATATGCTTTTGTTTTTCCTGGGTGGATGCCTTGGACTTAATTTTTGCGTCACTGAGTAACTACTCTGTGTTTAAACTTTAATGGCCAAACTAGCTGTAGCACTTCGTTTTCCACCAGTCCGGATTCTGTATATTGTTGCTGACGGTTGGTGTTGTCAGTCTTTTTGATTCTAGGAGGTGCATGGTGGCATCTCTGGTAGTTTTAATTTGCATCTTCCCTAATGACTAATGATGTTGAGTAATCCTTTCTGTGAATGTTTGCTGTTTGTATATCTTCTTTGTCTAACTTCCTTTGATGGAATCTGATTATTGCTCTCAAAATTTGGAAGCAATTCTTCTACAATTGAGACAGTAATTTATAATTTTCTCAATCTGCTGTTGTCACATTGATACTAATTTTACTAACATGTACTGATTATGTCCACTCGCCATTGACGATGGACTGAACATAGCTAGCTAGCATCCTTCTGTCACTACATTTTTTTTTGAGCTTCCTCTTATGTTTTAAGAGGTGCCAGGGGTACACTTTTGTGCTGAAATCTAAAGATGTTTTAGAAACACTTTTCACAAAAATAGTCCTTTGTCATTACATTATTTACTCATGTGTTTGTACATTTTTGTATGCTAATTTATGAATGATTTTTTCAGTGAAAAATACATATTCGAGAACCAAAGAAAATACTAATTTTACTATTTTTTGCCATGCCTCCTTTGGTAGAAATAACTCTATCTCTTTTAGTGCTACCATGGTATGGTGAGAATACTTCTAGTACTTCTATCATTCATGACCATTCTATGACTATTCTATGACTAAGAAGTATGCTTACTTCTATATAAGCAGGCCAATCTATTTTTGTCTCTGATGCCATTATCCACTTCTTCCATAATCATAAGACATGTCTTCCCTTTAAACATGAGGTAATCTTGGGGTGCTTGGGTGGCAGAATCGGTTAAGTGTCTGACTTGATTTCAGCTCAGGCTGTGATCCCATGGTCGTGAGATCGAGCTCTGCATTGGGCTCTGCACCAGTGCACAGAGCCTGCTTAAGATTCTCTCTCTCTTTCCCTTGGCCCTTCCTTTGCTCACTCTCTCTTAAAAAATTATATTAAGTGTGAGGTAATTTTATTCTGGTTTCCTCTGCTTTACAAAGCAGTAGTCTCAGTGCATATAATAAATAGTGCACATAATTATTACCATGAAAATTCAAGTTAATTTTCTCTATTCTGTTATATATTTATTTTATCATTATTCCATGTATTTTTTGTAAAAGTTTAGAAACTTCCAGAATCAATTTTTGTCTGTGTGCGACTTAATGGAATAGTATTTTGAAAGCTGTAGCTTCGTATTTTATTTCAAAATCTGGTTAGGCAATTCTATCATAAGCCATTTAAAAATACATTGATATTCTTCCTTATTCTATTAGATAAAAATCCATCTTACAATTTTTCTTTAAAAAATTATGTGGGGGTAATAAATTTCAAATGTATATCCACATGCTTAATAAGATGATTTTTCCTTCATTGATTCAATTCAGTAAGAAGTTAAATCACTGTGTTTCAAAATGTGACCTGCATACTACTTACATTAGAATCACAAGTGGATTTCTGTTATAAAAGGCAAGTTCCTGAGCTCTGCCATCATCAGACTTGATCATGGGGCCCATGAATCTGCATTTTGGGCACGTAGCTTTATAAGGTAACTCTTAGGCATATTTAAGTATGAGGGCGACTGAATTAGAGCTTTGTGAAGTTATTACAGCTTTTGTTTTTAGATATTATTAGTGAAGTCTGGTTTTATGTTAAGTTGATCAAATACACATAGTAAACTGGGGACACTTAGGAGAGGCAAGAGGTCATGATGTAAAGATGCTACAGTCAGGCATGGGCTACAAGCAGGACGGGAAGTGTGCTGAGCAATAATGATGCTGGCATCATGTTGTCAGATTAGGATTCGAGTCCCCTTATTTGAATTTGGACTGCAGTGTGACCAATTACTAATTACAGACCTTGGAAAAATAGGGAGGTCTCCAATCTCAAACAACTGTGGTGTTAGGTGAGTACATAAAGCGCTTTTAAATGTTCGGGGCTCAAAATACAATCGTTTCTTCCTCTGCATCAACTTTTCCCATTCCAATTTTGAACACTAAGTACTTACCTTAATAAGGGTCACGATTCCTTCATTAGTTTGAGTATCGGTTTCTATGTGGAAATAACCCATTTCATTTCCTGATATGAATGTAAAATTTGCTAACCAATTATCAGAGCCTATTTCATCGGCATCAGACACTTTTATGCGTGTAACTTCTACATTGGCTTCATTTTCTTTAACTTCCACCCCTTCATTCTGCAAAACGCGAACACAGGGATTTTATTTTAATGTAGCACAAATGTAAGTGATATATTTTTAGTTAGGACTGAAATATCAGTATGTAGATACATTTGCTATAAAAAAAATAGTTACCATTGTATTTTTGACTACAGGTATATTGTCATTGACATCCAAAATACGAATCTGAACTTGAGCTTGTTTTACTGGTTTATCTGTTATTTGTCCATTGCCGTCTCTTGCTTCTACTGTCAAAGTATAGCTGCTGTGTTCCTGCAAGGCAATGAAAAATACCCGTCTGGGATGAAAATGAATCACTCCCAAATCTGTCTTTCTGGTCTTAGTTCATTTCATCATCAAGAGGAGGAACCACAGTATATTTTATTCATAAATAAGTTTTATGATCTAGTATTCATGTGAAGATGCTGTGTATTTGCTGTCAGAGCATTTCTAGAAGGCCGGAAAAGCCTAGAGAAGTTGTTGGTAGTCAAATTCTTAAATATGTCATTGGTGACATTATCAGGAAATGAGTTTCTCCTTCAAATAGTCTGTGCACAAAACAGTGCCATTCAAAATGTAGTTTGCTCTACGTGGAAGCAATGGTGGGACTATAGGAATTGGTTCCTTCTTTGTTTTAGCTAAAAATTAAGCAAGGAAAACCTAGTCCTCAAAAAACTTGGCCAGGGAGGACAAAATGTGGTTGACTTTGTCCAGACATTCTGAGAGGTACGATTGTTACGAGAACCTGTCCTAGAGAACGACGTCTCAGATGCTACTCCGAAGTGAGCCCTTATCTGCCACACGGTCCCCTTATGATGGCTCCATTCGGTGTAGCTAGAGTTTAAGAAAAAGCAGGAGGCAACCAGTGCCAATGCATGGGGGTTCTATGCAGGACAGAACTGTTCTATGTGACTGAGGCTCTAGGGCCAGTTGCTTGGATTCCAGTTCTGGCTTTGTCATTTTCTGGTTGTGTTGGACATACACAATCCTTTTGACCCTTGGTTTCCTTTTGTGTAAAATGGGGATAATAGCTGGATCTGCCTCACAGGGTTTTTAGTTGGATTAAATGGATTAATCTATGTAAAAGGCTTAGGATAGCACCTGGCACGTGGTAAATGCCCAATAAGTGACAGCCATTACCATTGGTTAAACTCGACATACTTCACAGATAGCAGCTTATTAAAAAATCAGAATAATTAAAAATAATACTTTTCCATTCTAATTTTATGTGAAAAAGTACAGAGTAGAATTGTAGGAGTAATAATATTATTTAATTTAATTTTACAGAGATCCTGTTAGCAATGTTGGACACGACTTCTCCCTCTCTGGACAGAATGGAATCATTTTCCCAAGTCATATAAAACATAATGACTGCACTTGGACAATGATTTATGTTTAATGACAGTACAGTGTTCTTAGGATCATCATTTTACTCATGCACACTGTTAAAACGTTCATGTATACAACATTTAAAAAGTCTTCTATTTCCTGTTTTCATCTAAAATTTTCCCTTTGGGTTAGAAAGAAAAAAGTGAACAGCCTGTCCAGGAATCCCACTGAAGTTTCCCTCCAATTTGGGAATTACAACAATTCATTTATTTACAAGTATTTCCATTATCCTAAGTAGGACTCCAATGTCAGTCTTTGTTCCTCCTTCTCTATCCGTATTAGCACAGAGGGCTAATTTCATTACAGAACCACAAATTACAGAACATGGCTTTAGGACGCTCTAGCAAACAGAATCCTGACTGGAGAGGCCCTAGAACATGCTGTCCTTATGTAGTTTTACATTTTCTAACAGCCAGGTTTTAAAAAGTTAAAAAAAAAAAAGGTGATACTACCAATTTTAAATAAATTTTATTTAACCCATGGTATCTAAAATATCATGTCAGCATGCAATCAACAGAATATTACCAAGATGGTATGTTACATTTTTTTCCATGCTAAGTCTTCCCAATCTGGTGACTTTTTTACATTTATAGCATATCTCAATTTGGATGGATCACATTTCAAGTGCTCAATGGCCACATATGGCTAATGACGACCATACTGGATTGCACATTCCTAGAAGAGGGTATTTATAGGAGTTGTTCTATAAATGAGGGAATACAAGAAAGTATGAAAATTACAAGAGGAGAGAAATAAAGAGAAAGGAAAACCTGAAAAGATAAAGAAGAATTTAAAAGATGAGCAACATAAAATACTAATTTACCTCTCTGTCCAAGGTAAAACTGGTCGTAAAAATCTCGCCTGTATCTTTATTTAGGTAGAACACCGGAGGATAAGCAGGCTCTTGAGATACAATTCTATAGGAAATTTTAGAATTCAGGGTATTGGGCTCATCTGCATCTGTTGCGCTGATTTTCATCACAAGTGTATCTGGCATTAGAAAAAAAAGTGTCTAAGATGAAACTAAACTGTAAGCATGCATATGTACGTTGTTATTTTCTTCATACCTTCAGCCTGTTCCCAAAAGGATTTCAAGTGCTTATCAAAATCACAGTTTACCAAAATCAAAAAATTTAATTGGATGAGAAAATAAGTGTGGATGGGGCACAGAATTAGGAAAGGTAAGAGGAGGGCGAGGTTGGCATCAGTACAGAGAATTCTTAGGGTGAAGTCCTGAACACTTGCTACAGGAAGGCTGCGGATTTGCTTATAATCGCTCTAATAATCAATACAAAGAAAGAAGAATGAACAGATACAAATACATGCTTACTAAAATACAAACAATTCAGGAGAAACGTAGCTATTCTTTATATTATGATCAAAGAGAAATGTCTCCTGCAAGTCTTCCCAGAGACCGCTGCATTGGACAATGCTGTCAATAAACCTGAGAAATAATATAAGTCAAAAGTCAGTGAACAACTGCCGGTGGGCCAGAGCTGCCAGCCACCTGTTTCTGTAAATACAACTTTATGGGAACACAGCCACACCCACCTGTTTACATGTTGTTTATGGCCGCTTTCTAGCTACAAGGCCGAACAGTTGCTACAGAGACCTAACCTGTCACATCGATCTGCCGTATCTGTTCTGACGGTAAAAAAAGACATCATGTAAAGCCTTTTGAACTCATCTCAGAAAAAGCAGTTCCAAACCTAGAGCGGCAGGTTTATTACTATCTGTCCTGTGGGTAGTACTTAGCCTCCATTAAGATACAGGATTTAGTGTTCAGTTACACAGTGGGGTTAAAGTGACTGGGGGTACTCAATCATAAAAATAACAAACTCTGACCTGCTGCACTCAACTCTTCAACAGACCCAACAAAGACGTCCTGCGTGAACACTGGTTCGTTGTCATTGACATCAAGAACTTTAATGCGCAGTTCTAATGGTTTCTCAAGGTTGTTTCCTTTTTCGTCCAAAGCATAACCAACGAGCTGAAATCATGACGTAAATAATAGAAGAGATGAAATGTAAGCTAAGGTAATTAAATTACCACAATATAAAAACAAAACAAATCATAACTATTATTTATCAAAGAAAAACTACAAACTAATAAATGTAAAGCTGTTCTTCTCACCAGAAAACTTGGCGTTTCTTCTCGATCAAGAATGCTGGTAATGTTCAATTCTCCAGTGTCTTTATTAAAGACAAACACACCAAAAGGTGGCTCTGTGATCCCTTTTCCGGTATATTTGTATGTGATTTTTAGTCCTCTTTCTTCTGCAATATCAGAATGTATCTAACATAAAAATAACAGAAGAATGCCTCAAGTTAAACTCTCTATAACTTACATATACATATTTTAAATGAAAAATTTCCCTCTGAAGTTTTCACAATCTTGATAGGAGGCCGGGAGGGGGGCGGTGGAGCACAAGCACTCAAGAGAAGATGTGCTTATGTAAGAGAACCTGCGTTCAAATCCTGTCTCAGCTACTTACCAGTTACATGATACTAAGAGTTACTTAATCTCTCTGCACCTCAGTGTTCCTGTCTGTAAAGTGGAGAGATACTACTGTCTACCCCTTAGGGTTGTTATGAAATTAAGATATCATTAGGGGTATATCTTGGGAGGACAGATTTTAAATTTAGCACATGAGGTAAAAATTGCAGAGTCAAAATCACCTTTATAAATCCATTCAATCATCTGGAAAGTCTGAAAATGTATCCTTTTATAGAAGGATTAAAGTTTTCAAGGTTTAAAAAAAAAAAAAGTCAAGTCCCTTCCCTGCTTGGAATGCCTCAGGAAAGTCATCCATCTAACCCATTTCTAATGTCTTTCCTGGTTGTCATCTTCATTTTCTATAAACAATTTCATTTGTGTCTATAATTCTTCACTAGTAAATGTGTCTCTGTGGCCCCTATTGGTTCCTTAATTTTCTCCTTCAGACATCATAGAAGCCATTGCCACTCACCTCACTGGTCACTTCTTTGTCCTGAAATCTCAGGATAGGTACATTTCTTTGCCATAGATATCCCAACATGCACTGGGGCTGGGAAATTGCTGCTGAGAATAACCAAGGAAATAGCAGATGGGGGTGGGGTGGGGGGTGGGGACTCCAACCTCCAGTTCTACCAGCTCTGTTCCTGGAGTGGAATGATAACCTGGGGCACTACCATGATTACCTTTCACTGAGCTTCTGTCTTTCTGTCTTTCTCTGTGCTTCTCTCTTTTTTTTTGCCAATTATATGCATATACACACACATACAGTATTTATAAAGAATATTCTAGATCTTTATGTACTAATGATATATTATTAATCATTCTACTCAGGTTAAAAATAAAACAAAACTGTGTGTAAACATAATTGTTGGTTTGTTTATATATGTGTGTGTACGTAAGAGTATGTAAATATACACATATTTATGCATTTCCTAAGATTTGGAAGATGCTACACTGTTCACACTATTACCTCTAGATAGAGAATGTAGAAAGTTGGGAAAATTCCACAAAACCCTTTGCTTTTTATGTAAATTTTACTCTTAACAACTTGCATAATTAAAAACAGTAAGAACAGCTAATGCCTGTTGAACCCCAAAGAATCAATGCATTTTGGGGAAACCTATTGAAAGAATGTGTGAATGACTCAGACATCTCAGAAAACCAAACAAAAAAGCTTAATTGCTTGTATACATACTAAAATTTTGGATTTTCGAAGGCTTTTGTGAAAACATGCTGCTAGACAGAGGAAATTTTTGTCTTCTCTTCTGGAGCCGCTCTTCTTTGAAGGAGCTCTTCCTGCACAATGTTTACGATATTGGGAAGATAAAGACAACACCAGGATATGAACATGTATTCATTCACACAAATGTCTCCTGAGCACCTACTGGATGTTGGGATACAGGGCATGAGCTATTAGCCTAAGAACTAAGCCCTTGCCTTCAGGAAGCTTCCACTCTGCTAAGGGAGCCAGACAACAAGCAAGCAACGTACGGCGTGTCATGTAGTGGAATGCACCACAGCCGGGCTGAAATAGGAGTAAAGGGATAGAGAGAGACAGGGTGAGGCAGGGAAGGGAACTCTTTTAGGAGATGACACTTGGTCAGAGGCTTGATGCTGTGAGATACTGCAATTATCTGTGGGGAGGGGATTCCAGGCAGAAGGAGCAACAAGGGCAAAGAGTGAGGGGCCGGAAAGAGTTTGTCAGTTTGGGGATGTAGGAGAGTGGGAGATGCGGGGTGATAGGAGCTGAGGTTAGAGAGGAGGTCTTGTATAAGACTTCTTGTAGACCAGAGTAAAGAATATTCCTTCCACTACAGCAGGAAGCCACTGAAAGGATTTCACTAAGGGGGTGAGCATGCTTGATTTGTCTTTTCAAAAGATCACTCTGGCTGCTTTCTGGAGAATGGACTGTAGCTGGGTCGGGGGTGGCATGAGTGAAGTAGGCAGACAGTCAGGAGCTCTTTTGGTAAATCAGAGATGACCCTGACTCGGATGATGAGGGTGGCAATGCAGAGAAGTGAGTAGATCTGGAATATATTTTGGGGGTAGAACTGATAGTACCTGCTACATTTTAGCAAACTGGATAGAATTATAGTGCCACTGACCGAGATGGGTAGAACGGACAGAGAACAAACAGCTTTAGGGGAAAAATCAAGGGCTCAGGTTTGCACGTGTAAATCCGAGATTAAAAGTATCGGGATTACCATCTAATTTATCAAAAAATAGGACACTTTGAGGGGCGTTTGGGTAGCTCAGTCTGTTAAGCCACTGACTTGATTTCAGATCATGTCATGATCTCATGGTTCATGAGTTGGAGCCCTGCATACGGATTCTCTCTCTCTCTTTCTCCCTCCCCCCATCTCTGCTCCTCCCCTGCTTGGGGCTCTCTCTCAAAATAAATAAATAAACTTAAAAAAAACATGACACTTGAGAGTGAAAGGAGAGTTATTAATTATTAGGCCAGGACAATGGGCATAAACCAAGACTGTCTCAAGCAGGATGCACGGTCACCCTCCGTATTAGATACCAGTTCTTTTCATTGTGAAAATATATATAAAAATATACTTTTTATATATAGGGTGGCAGAATATTCCATTCTGGTGTACGATGATGATCTTGAGCTGATGACAACTGAAAAGCACATTCAAAAAAAGGTCTCTGCCTTTCTTCTGTGTGCCTAAAAGCAGGACATAAATTTGTAACGCTGTGTTCCCTTCCTTCTCTATCAGGAAGGACAAAAGTGAATCATCGGAGATAACTTTAGACCCTTATCCGCTTAAAGATGGCACCAGGCACCCACATAACAAACTGTATTAACCAGTCTTTTCCACCACTGTTTTCCCACATACTTGCCTTCCCACAATTTGCCATCATCCCTAGAGATTCAAGGACTTTTTCTTTTTGTCTTGTCACTTCTCTAAAAGTTTACCGTTGCCTTGTTAAGATGCTTTATAAACCCCAATTCTCACCAAGCTTTTGAGTCTTTCATCTCTGAGTACCTCTATGTATTACAGGAGCAATACATACATTAATAAACTTGTTTGTTGTTTTCCTGTTAATCTGTCTTTTGTCCATCCAATTTATAGGGTGCCAGTCAGAGAACCTGGGAGGGGTGGGTAGCAGGAAAAAGTATCTTTCCTCCCCTACACCGAATATCCTCTTTTGAGTATTGTAGCCCTCTCTGTTAAATAAAGGTTCATCTAGTGTCAGATCCCTAACTCTTAGTTGAATCAGAGCCCCAAATTATATACTACATTCAGAATATTTTCATATTCTGAGTCTTTAAGACTCAGTAAATACATTATATAATTTTCCTTAAATTTTAAAATGAGAGTCTTCTCCCACTGTATTTCAATCATATACATATATTTCCTATTTCTCTGTAGAAGGTACCTTGGCAATTGGATTCCTTTTGGATAGATCCTCTCCCTCTCGAAGAGCCACAGGGGCAGTGATCCAGGCACGCTTTTGCCTCATTAAGTGAGTGTGTTTAGGAAGCAGATTATTTTCATTTCTTGTGTTTAAGGCCTACAACAATAAAATATTGTCAAAAATTATTAAGTATCCTAAGACATTGGTAAGGTATTCTGTAATTTATTAAAACTTTAAAAATAGTTCTGCAAATCCTAAGGTATAAATTTCGTATTTTTTAACAGGTTTGATTTTCAAGGAGGAAATATACACAATAAAGATATATAGACTATGGAGTTCTAGTGAACTCGATAGGCATTCAGGAAATTGGCTCTAGACTGGTAGAACAGTATGGTTTTGTTTTTATCAGTAAGAAAAGATTTCCCAGAGTGAAGTGTCACAAAGTCTCATTAAAGTGTCCAGACTAAGGTCCAAGATGGAGTCACCTATGCCAAGCCTCACATCAACAAATTGGAACTTAACAAATTTCTGTGCTAGGCTCTCCCAGAAAAGGAAGGCATAGGCCAAGCAATCAAGAACTACCAGATCAGCACATTATCTGCCCCAGCTCCCAACTGACTGCTGTAACCAATCAGCAAATACCCAGTATAACTTCCTATTCTTGCTCACTTTGGTATATAAAACCCTTTCATTTTGCACAATTCTTGAAGATCCTTTCCATTTTCCAGCCTGGATATTTCCCTGTTCATGAATTACTGAATAAAGCCAACCATATCTTTTCAAGATCTGTGATTGTTGGATTTTTCTTTTAATAGGCTAAGTTAGTGACCATACACATTGGCAAATTAAAAATAATCTATACTGTGTTAAATTTTTTTTTTTTTTTTTTTACTGAAAATGAAGTTTAATTTTTCTGTGGTGGCTTACAGTTTAGAAATGAATTATTAAATGTTTTGAAACTAAATCTTAGTAACTAACCTGTGGTATCAATTTAACTAAAATAGAGTGAAAGTGTCAGTTAATGAATTTATTGTTTAAAGCATGAAGTAAAGGGTTAAATTGCCCATCTTTTGTTTTCAGAACCTTAAGTAGAAAAGATTTATTCTATATATTTTCAGTTGGGCTTTAATAGACAAATATTTTATCCAAGGAAAATTTCAACACAGCTGACCTAGTATATTAAGATCAGATAGGATTATTGTACTAGGTTTATCATTTTATTTATTTTGTTGCTCTACATAACAAGTATTTTTTTCAGACACTGGTTATCACTAGGTCATTGATTTTTTTTGCCGTTGAAAAATTTTTCTGTAACTTAAAAAATTAAATTATGTAATAAAACAATAAATTAACATTAAAGTTCATAATGTAAAACTATTAAAACTTTATTCTATTTTTTCTCATACTTCAGAGTATTCACTGTTAATTGCTTAATGAATATCTTTTATGATTTTTTCTTATGACCATACAGTTGCACATGTATAAAGCTCTTCATCCTATAAAAATGGAATTATACTCTGCATCTTACTCTGCCCCTTGATTTTTCATTCAGTACCTCATCATGGAGATTCTTCATGTACCGTAAATTGTTTTACCATTCTATTAACGAACAATTAGATTGTCACAAAAATGCTACATTGAACATCCCTGGATATATGTTCCTGTGCACATGATAGAGTGGGAATTGTTAGGTGTAAGGGACTGTGCATTTTTAATATATGTGCTGCCGAAGCGAGCACAGGGAGTGTGCATTTTTAATCTGGTACGGCATAGCCAAATTGTCTTCCATGAAATTAAGCCTCTGAGTCCAAAAGACAGAAATAATCCCCTCGGTTCCTTACCTCTAAATGGAGTCCATTTCCAAAGTTAAAGCAGATCTGGAAAATAAAATTATTTATTTATTGTTTAATATAATTTATCACTCAATTCAGTATAAATCCCTTGTTAATTAATAACTTACCACCTAACACATTATAGATATTTAAAACAGGTTTAACCACCACCATTACTATCCTCCTTTGTCAAAAGGAAACAAATTTTAATTTTCCCCTTTGCCTCCCTGCCACGACCAGGGCTAGAGAGAGGAATCTACATTCTTTTGATCCACACTGCCTCCTCCAGGAAACTCAGAACACAACTAATATCTGAAGAACCAAAACAGGAACTCTTCATCTCATGTTCTCAGGTACGCACATAACTTTCCTCAAGGCCTTTAGTATGAGATGCACCCTCTACTCGTGGCCCAGTTAACTCCCATCATCCCTAGGGTCACCCACACGACTGCCCATGTTTGGACTTCACACCTAAGTCCCCCAACCCTTTTCTTTGGTTCTTATCAAGCACTGTCACACTTTGGGCTTCATCATCACACAGAAGTAAATATAGTTGCAGTTACTCTAAAATCTGCCCAATAAACTCCTATCCTTCTGACTTTTGCTGTCCTTTCTTTATAGTCCATTAATCTCTTGGTTTCATTTATCCCTTGGCTTACTCTAGACCAGTTCTTTCTCACGTGATAGCCACACGTGGCTATTTACACTTAAATTATTTGAAATTAATAATTCATTTGCTCACTATCCACATGAGGCTAGTGGATTGAGAACGTCCCCAACATTAGGCAATGCTAGTAGATTACTGCCAGCCATTCCAAAGATGTTGTCAATGACTCTGCGACCCCTCATTCTCTTGACTTTCTAACATTCCTGCATCACCTTTTCACTAACTCTGTAAGCTCATTATTCTCTTTGATTCTGACCCTGTACTGGCAAAACTGGTAGACAAGGCCATGGAGGCTGAATGGATCCATCACATCCATTCACTCTCTAATAGCTGCTCCCTCCTCAGGGGTGGAGGCTCCTTTCTAGGGTGACCATATGTTTCCATTTGCCCAGGAGAGTCTGGATGACACCTGCTGTACTGACACCCCGACTGTTATGACCCATTCACTCTCAAAGGTGTGCTCATTTAGACTATACATTTTACAGTTGCCTTATCTTTGTTTCTCTTATAGTGGCCCTTTAATACCATTCTGAACCTCAGGAGATCTGCCCCAACCACACGGACCCACACCTCTGAACGCATTCACTCTTAGATCACCCCACTTCTCATTTGATATTGTATCTTCAATTCTCCTTTCCTTCCCGGCCTTCTCCAAGACAGAGGTGTCCTGATGCCCTTCCAAAGTCAAACATCGTCTGTGTGATTTATCTTCACCTTTTCTACTTATTCTCCTACATTTATCTTCTCAAGAACCTCGCTCCTTCCACTAATTTTTTTATCTTCACTCATCACTGGCTAATCAAACATGTTTATTTCCTTCCCGTTGACTAGCCAAATATATTAAGATCTTCTCTACCTGTCCCCGTCTCTGCTAACATTTAATCTGCTACATATTCTTTTTTGTACTATGACTCCAAGCTGAAATTGTCTATATTTATTGCCTTCACTTCCCCACCTTCCATTTGTGCATTAATTCATTGTAATCTGCCTTCAATTTGGATTTTCTTGGTCTTGTTTGCCTTTTCTCATCTACATCTCAGGTCACATGGGTCCACAAAGGCCTTGGTGATAAATCATGGAAAATAAGGCTTTCTTCAAAATTTCTAGGTCTCTTTCACCTATTCACATCTCTTTGAAGGCTCCTTGCAGGGTCTGTTCTACATGTGGATCCTTCATCTTTCTTTCTTTCCTCTACCTTCGACATGTTCTTATCTCTACCCCTGCAAAGAGAAATTCCGGGATGCTCAGTCTCTAGTCTGAGCTTCTCTGGGGCAGACAAACAACCACGGCTAATTTTTGATTTTATGGCCAGATATATTATTTCTTCCTCACCTCATCCTCTCTATTATTGGCTAGGAATGCCACAGACATCTCTACTCAAAGTTATGCTCCCCAGGTTCATGTATTTTCAAAGGTGGCACGGTATGAAAAACAAGCAAAAGCAATGCTGAATGGATTATACTTCTCTGCATGTTTCTCTGGTGGGAATTTTTGAAAGGGAAGAATAGTGACTAGATCCAAGATTCCTCAGTGTCACATCATCAGGAGACACTCTTAAAATGTAATGTTTTCCTTGCCTAACCATTGATTTCTTTACTTTGTACTGGCCATATTGAGGGATTGATAAAAAAGTTACCACTTTTATTCTTCCCTAAACTCTTATTTGGTCTAGCAAAAAAGGTATAATAGTTACATGTTATTTTATTAAATGTTATCATCCTAAATATCATTAGTACATAAATAAAAATAGTTCTCTATTCAAATGCAAACTCTTTATGAGAGTATTTCTTCATTGATATTTTTTTTTTCCTGGAATGTACTTTTTAGATGTTTTTAGATGTTATTTGTAAGAAATGTAGACAATCATATGGTTATAAACAGTGTTTCTTAAACTTTAACATGCATTTTGCTCACCAGGGATCTTGTTAAAAATAAAGATTTCAATTCAGCAGGTATGCAGTTCAGTCTTATACCCTGCATTTCTACTAACTCTTAGGTGATTCTGACATTGTCAGTTCTTGAGTAGCAAGAAGCGTAGAATGTTATAGGAGTAGCAGTTGTTCATTTGGGATCAAAGACATGAAGTCTGCCTTATTTACTACTGTCTCAGTAGTTAACACAAGAAACTTTGTCATTCCTGATTGCTGATATCTTGAATGCAGAGAATCTTTTATTTCATGAATTTAACATTAAGTTTTTAATTGAAAATATATGCAAAAGTACAGTGAATGGTACAATGAACACTCAAAGCAATACTTAGTTTCAATTAGCTAGCACACACTTAAAAATAGATTTTTTTAAGGGGTGCCTGGGTGGCTTAGTGGGTTAAGCATCCGACTTTGGCTCAGGTCATGATCTTGTGGGTTTGTGGGTTTGAGCCCCGCGTCGGGTTCTGTGCTGACAGCTCAGAGCCTGGAGCCTGCTTCGGATTCTGTGTCTCTCTCTCTCTCTCTGCCCCTCCCCTGCTCGTGCTGTCTCTCTCTCTCTCTCAAAAATAAACATTAAAAAAATTTAAAAATAGATTTTTTTTGAGATTTAGGAATGACTTTAGATTTGCATAAATGTTGCAAAGATAGTGCAGGGTTCCCTTACCCATTTTCCCCACTGACTTCTTAAATAGCTACTGTACACTTGTCAAAATTAAGATGCTGACATTGGTATATTTATAGAATGTAGAGTTAGCTAAATTCCAGACTTAATGTCCTTTTTCTGTTCCAGCATCCAGGTAGCATCCCATACTACAACTGGAATATCTCCTCTGGTCTGTGATTATTTTTCAGTCTTTCCCTGTTTATGATCCTGACAGTTTTGATACCGGCCAAATATCCTGTAAGATGTCCTCCAATTTGGTTTTATCTGTTGATTTATTTCACGATCAGACCAGGGTGATGTGCTTTTGGAAAGAACACCATGGATGGTGAAGTGCCCTTTTCATCACCTTGTATCAGGGGTACAGGATAGCCATATGACGTTGTTGGCTAAGGTAGCCTTTGCAGGTTTCTCCACTGTGAAGTTCTACTTTTCCCTTTCTGTACTCTATTCCTTGCAAGTGAGTCACTAAGTCTAGCTCTCCTTTAGGGTGGGGACTGGGGGAGGAGAGAGATTAAGCCTCACTTCCTATGAGAGAGGCACGTATACATATTACATGGAATTCTTTGGCAGAAAAGCTTCATTTCCTCTTCCCTCGTTTGTTTATCCATTTAATCATTTATATCAGTATGGACTCATGCATATTTATTTTATTCTGTGGGTTATAAACCAATACTATTTTATTAATTTTGTGGTTCAAATCAAATAGTTCCAGCTTTGGGCACTGGAAGATCTTTCAGGTTAGATTCTGTTCCTATGTTTGACATGTTCCCACCTTTTTGTATTTTGAGCTCTCCCTTACTATCTAGCATCACAAGATGTTCCAGGGCCATCTTCTATTTCTCCTATTTCAGCTTTATAATGAGCCATTTCTCCAAATAACCCTGAATTCTAATAGGGGGGAATGGTATTAAGAAGCCAAGATCTGGACAGAGATGTAGCACACCCATTATGAAAATGTTCCCAGTCTCCTCAGCCCCTTTTTCAGGTGAATCATAAAAACAGAGTTTTTCTTAACTTTGTTATTACAGAAAAGACTCTGTTGTAATTATTTTTGACAAGCAGTATCAGCTGGTGCAAAGTGCATGACTTAGGAAACAGTCATACCTAGATTAAAATCCTGATTCTGCTCAATAAATTGCTTTAATTTGTTTCCTTATGTGTAACATAAGAATTAATAATACGTCTGTGGCAGACATTTTCAATTGTATAGCTAATTGTCATTTCCTCTCATTTTAGCATTTACAAAACCCCATTTTGTTCAGGTAGCAGGTAGACACTGCCCAGGTGATGGAGCTGAGTAATGATTGGTATATGCCAAAGCGTCATAGTCTCCTTCACTTCGATGGTGACTAGTTTATGCGTAAATGTGTGTATTAGTCAGGTCAGGCTGCCATAACAAAACACTATAGATTGGGTGGCTTAAACAACAGAAATTTATTTCTGAGAGTTATGGAGGCTGGAAAGTCCAACATAAGGTACTGGCTAAGTCAGTTCCCAATAAGGACTCCCTTCTTGGCTTGCAGACAGCAGCCTTCTTGCTATGTCCACACATGAAGAGGAAGAGCTTGAGCTTGGGCTCTCTTGTCTCTTCTTGTAAGGGCACTAATCCTATCACTTTGGGAGTTAGGGCATCCACACAGGAATCGGGGGTGGGGTGGGAGGACACAAACATTCAACCTAGAA
This sequence comes from Panthera tigris, assembly GCF_018350195.1. Lineage (NCBI taxonomy): Eukaryota > Metazoa > Chordata > Mammalia > Carnivora > Felidae > Panthera > Panthera tigris. The sequence continues at coordinate 53,039,628 of NC_056671.1, read as the reverse complement.
CAATGTAGAAGAGAATTTTGGCCAATGAGATATCTGGAGAGCCTGGAAATGACTCTCCTCTTTGATAAGAAGAGAAGTATATGCACAGCCTCTCTTTTTACTTTCTTCTGGAGATTGCTGAGCAAGGACACGACATTTGGAATGGCTAGAGCCATCTGTGACCACGAGGAGAGAGCTAATAAAATGACAAGAGAAACCAAACTGAAACCATAACATCTCTGAAGTAAAAAATTGGTCAAAACTGGGACCACCCCATCTATGGACCATTTTTTAGAGATATTGAACATTATTTTTGTTTAATCTACTTTCAGTTGGGTTTTGTTACTTGAATCTGAAAGCACATATTGCAGGGTTATAGTGCATATTGAAAGATACAACATATAAGAGTGATTATTGCAGTGATTGGCATATAGCAGGCATTCAGTAAATAGAACTATGATGGTATTTTCTTAATTCTATGATTTGCATTTTCTTCATCTTAAAATTTCTGAAATTTGGATTCATTCATGCCTTCAATTTCCTGAGCTTCTACAATATGCTATGGTATGTTCTTATCCTCTTGGATTCTTACTTGTTCGAGAGACAGACAAAAATAGGTTGTGATAGCTGTAAAGAAAATTAAAGCAGGGACAGGGTGGTAGAGAATGATTTAGGACTGTGAGGAGGCTCTCAGAAGAGATTCTATCTTCATAGAGACTGGAATGGAATGGGGGAGTAAGTCAGGCAGACCTTCTGGCAAATGGAAGGGTCTGGAATGGGGGAGGAATGGTATCAGTAATCCAGGTTGATGCTGCAAGAGGGAGGTGAGTCAGTGGAGATGATGTTAGGGCTTTTGGGTGCTGGTCGTCCTGTTTCTTAATCTGGTTGCTGATCCTATGCTATGTTCAGTTTGTGAAAATATAGCAGTTCAGTACACTTGTGATTTGTATATTTTTTCTTGTGTTATAAGAAAAAGGTACAAAAATTGATGTGCATCTTAAAACTGAGGGTGTCACGGAATAGTTCTACAAATAGTTATGTAAATGCTATCTGCATTTTTATAGCACCTACAGCAGTAGCCTGTTCTCACAGACACTTAATAAAATATGATGGACTGAAATAATTGCTCCACACTTGCACAAAACAAAAACAAAAAACAACAAAAAAACCAAGAGAATTGTACTAACATTTTGTTAATTGTGAGACTGCTTATTTGATTAAGGAAATAGTTAAGATCTTAACTACTCCTTTCTACTTACTCCAAGTAAATAATCTGGATGTTTCCAGAGCACTTCCTTAATTTGTACAAGCAGTTCTCGGGGGGGGGATTTCATATACAACTTCCTCCCCCACCCTGGAGCCATCTGGGACATTTGGTAACATCTGCAGACATTTCTGGTTTTGAAACGAGTGTGGAGGGCAGGGAGGTTGTCAAACCAGGGTGAGGTGCTACTGGCATCTAGTGGGTAGAGACCAGAGATGCTGCTCAATATCCTATTATGCACAGGATAGGCTCCCCCAACAAAGCATTATCTGGCTCCAAATGACAAAATGCTGGGGTTGAAATACCTTGATTTAGACCACGTGTCTTTGATAGGAAGCTACTATAATACCTAACCAAGAAGGTCATACAAATTTCAGGAGACCATGGATTTATGCAAATTTCCAAATTGCAGGCAATGTAAGTGGAATAACTGACATTCTGACTTCTGTCCTCCATTCCTACTTCTTCTCACTTGCCTTTGAACATTTCCAGCTCTGTAAGTTTAAGTGACATCCTGTGGGGATGTGGTAAAAGGGTTTCAAGCATCACAAGAATGCCTGGACGAGATGACCATTATGGCTTCTCCCAAGTATGAAATCTATAGTTTTTTTCTCACAGGAACTTGGCGACAGAAAAGTTTCATGTGCAAAATGCCTTTAATACTGAAGAGAGGGGAGCCTGGGTGTCTTAGTCGGTTAAGCATCTGGCTCTTGACTTAGGCTCAGGTCATGATCTCACGGTTCGAGGGTTTGAGCCCCGCTTCAGGCTCTAGCAGTGAAGAGCCTGCTGGGATTCTCTCTCTCTCCCTCTCTCTCCCTCTCTCTGCCCTTTCCCTGCTCACACGCACTCTCTCTCTCAAAATAAATGAATAAACTTAAAAAAAAAAGACTGAAAAGGAAAAATAAACTTCTAGTCTTTGCACCCAAAGAAGTCGTATTTTTATATAAACCATAAAAATCCTTCAAAAGCGTTTCCAATTTACTAAAGTTAAAAAAAAAAAGTTTTTATTTTTACCACTGGATCCTACTCATCTTGTCAAACTGGACTTCCTGGTAACTGGCAAGAAAATAATTTTTCTTTTGGCAGAGGCATGAGGGCAAATCAAACATCACTGCAAAAAATGATTAGTCAATGTACTGTTTGTTCTCAAGGTCAGCACCTTTAAAAGACTTCCTATTATGAAGTCACCTTTATGAGTTTAACAAGCAGAATTCAGGAGGACTTATGAGTCACTAGATGACATCTCCTCCTGATTAATTCATTTTTGATCTGAAATAGATGATCTTGAAGATTTATTCCATGCTTCTGAGTCCATAGTAAGGTGACTCCTTACACGTTAATATCTCAGACCAGTAGATATCTTATGAGAGATAAATGTAGAGGGATACAAAGTAGTTTAAACACCATTCCAAACTTGAGGCATTCTATTCTAATGGCTTATTTCTATTCTGGCAAGTCAGTAGTGTGGTCAATAGACAATCTTAAGGACTCAAACAGAGATGATCTAGCATGTACCTGTTGTTGTCAGTTAGTCAAACTCATGTCCATCCCCTGGATAATCACAGAAACACCTGTGTTATTCTCCATTCTCACCCCCCCTTTCAAAGAAGAAGAAAGTGTTAAAATTTTTTGTTTCTCCATTTTACTGTGTGGAAGGCAAAACCAGAAACTGCTCCCAAGGATCCTTGGTTTATCCCCAATCCATTCCTAAGCTTTGTCAGCTTTGGCGAAAATAATCTAATAGAAATAAAATGACATTAGGGCCATGGATGCCACTTGTTTATTTCCATGATCTCATATCCTGATTTTTCTATTTGTATAGACAGAGCTGGACTAGCCCCAAGAAGGTCGTGGCAGGACCTCCGTAATGACATAAACTTAGGTTCAAGTGACCCAGTGCAGTAAGAGTGGAGCAGTAATTTTGGTGAGCTACTCTGATCAACCTGATAGGGTCAGATTTATGTTAGAATTTCACCTACTATACTCTTTCTCTTAATCTTGCTTAATTTTTTTTTTTCTTGAGGGAGGGGACGTAGTTTTTACAAAATGTCTTTTTTTTATGGCTAAACATTATAATTCATTTAGAAAATACCAACTTAAAAATGTCTATAATATTTTATTCAACTTATATGTGACCCATACATTAAAGACAATTCCTAGAGTAGCTTTATTAAAAAAACTAATCACGGGGGACCTGGGTGGCTCAGTCAGTTAAGCATCCGACTTTTGCCCAGGTCATGATTTCATGGCTCATGGGTTTGGGCCTTGCATTGTTCTCTGTGCTGACAGCTTAGAGCCTGGAGTCTGCTTCAGATTCTGTCTCTGTCTCTCTCTGCCCCTCCCCCACCTGCACTCTCTCAAATATAAACATTAAAAAAATGTAAAAAAACAAAAAAACTGAATTTATATATACACTTATATTTGTTTTCACAGTTGGTACTTAAAAAAAACCTCAATAGCCAAGAAAAGCAGTATTTTTAACTTTAATGTTTCAATTCTGAGCTTGAATTTTAGATAGTAAAACTACATACTTTAAGACTGAATGTAATAAATTATATGATTTGTCATAACCTTTCACCTGCTCTTATAATGTTTGGGCTAATCTTAATGTAACAAATAGGGCTTTGAGTGAGTCATATTGATGACTTTAAAGAAGCTTTAAAGAAGAAGATATTTTCTTTGGAATTATTAACTGCCCCCCAAAATTTTAAAATGTGGATTTGGTAATGCTGTGCTACCCTTGAGTTGTTAGGTCACATTGCGAATTCTTACTTCAAGTTGAGTTTTGTGTCATCATAGACCGCTCCTATATCTTCCTGGATATAGACATTTAAACTGAAGGTCCAGAAAAGTCCATGTTATTTTATTTGGTCCTTAAAACATTTTTTTTTTAAATCAGAGTTGCTAACAAGTAATTAAATGTAAGCTTTTAAAATATTTAATCTTTTTTCTTCCCAATTATTTTCTAATAGGGATGTTAGCAGTGGTTCTCAAGCTTGAGTGGCATCAGAATCACCTTGTTAAAACACAGACTGCCAGGTTCCAGCAGAGAATTTCCAGTTATCAGTCTGTGAATCAAGGGGCATAAGAATCTGTAGTTTCCTGGTTATGTTGATGCTTCAGGTCTGATCACACTTTTGAAAACCATTGTATAAAACCAGAGTAGCAAAGGAAAGGGAAGAATGAGCCTGGATAATTCGTTGACTGGATAATAAATCCTCAACTACAAAGATGTGTGAAACGATAGATTCTAAACTAGGAAATATAGGAACTGAGTGATTTCTATCACAAGAAGATTTTTCATTTTAGAAGTAGCAATCAATATAACAGGATTACTTTAAATAGTGTTTCCTCCTCTTTTACATCTTTTTTAGTTTAAGTTTTGCTGATCTTGAGCATTTATTATTTTTGAAATATTTTACCATTTTATCGTTATTTGTTTTCTATAACTGCTATGAATGCTTTTGGAATCAGGAAAAATCTTAGTAAATCTATATAAATTATCTCACATAATTTGATAGACAAAAATGATGCTGTTTCCACCTTTTTGCTGTAATATATTGCTGAAAATTACACTAAAAAAATGAAGAAACCAGATTTCCATCCCCCGAAGTTTAAGAAAATCAAGAGCTTCAGACTGTCCCTCTTCACCATTAGATGGCACTGGTCTGTCAGTAAGGCAACTGTACTCCAAGGTTCAAACTGGAAAACAGGCATTTTCAATTGGCCTCAAATAAGTGAAGGCAAAATTAAAAACTGTGAAAATCAAGGGCTTTAGAAAGTTGTATGAATCTTTTTGCAGGACTATTATCTGTGAAATTAGGCAAATCTTAATTTACATTTTTTGTCTCTTTTCTTTCCTTTGTAGAAAAATTCTAATTTGTAATGAAACTAAATCAATAATCTGGAAGTTCAGGTCAGACTGATGACTAATTGGACAGTAAATATGTTTAAAAAAATTTTTTTAATGCTTATTTATTTTTGAGAGAGAGAGAGAGAGAGAGAGAGAAACAGGGGGTGAGGGCAGAGACAGAGGGAAACACAGAATCCAAAAAAGCCTCCAGGTTCTGAGCTCTGAGCTGTCAGCACAGAGCCCAATGCATGGCTTGAACCCATGAACTGCCAGATCATGACCTGAGCCAAAGTTGGATACTTAACCAACTGAACCATCCAGGTGCCCCAGTAAATATATTTTTTAAACAAAGGAAATTCACATTATTATTCCAGCTTTCCCAAACATAGAAAGATGCTTTGACTCTTTTTTTTTTTAACTTTATTTATTTTGAGAGAGAAAGAGAGCATGAGTTGGGAGGGGAAGAGACGTAGAGAGAGAGAATCCCAAGTGGGTTCCACATTTATCAGCATTAAGCCTAATGTGGGACTCAGACTCACCAACCGTGAGATCATAACCTGAGCTGAAGTCAAGAGCCTGATGCTTAATCGACTGAACCACCCAGATGCCCCAACTCTTGGGTTTTTAAAGACTACTTCTGTGTCCCAGACAATTAGCTAGTGTATAGACAAATGACATTTAGATTCTGCTCTGAAACTCACAGTGTAGTAGGAGAGATAAAGAATATATAAATAACTATAACATAGGGTAGAAAAAGTTAATTGTGCAAATGACAACTGCAAAAACAGTTCTGGGGAAATGCAGAAACCACTTTCTGCTAGGGGAATCAGGAGAGGTTTAGGAAAGGAGGTGGCAGTGGGCTTGGCCTTGAGAGGGAGCAGAATCTGTGCAGATTGCGGGAGGATGGAAACGATCCATTCAAAGGCAGCATGTGCCACTACATGGAGATGGAGGGCAAAGAACAAGAAGTTTGGCAGTTTGGCACCTAGACTGTGTTACAGTGGTACGTAGAAAATAAAGACAAAAAGTTGTGCTAAAATTCTTCACTGATCTTATAAGTGGGAGTCATCGACAACTTCTGATTAGGGATACTCTAACACTAGAGCTGCAGAGGTTTTCTGGCAGTACTGTGGAAGATGAAAGGCAGGTGACACTTTGAACATTAGAGTAATAAGCCAGAGGAGATAAAATGAGGAACAGCATAGAGGAATGGCACAAGGATGGATGGGTGAAGGCAAGTATTTATTTTTAATGTTTATTTATTTTTGAGAAAGAGAGACAGCATGAGCAGGGGAGGGGCAGAGAGAGAGGGAGACAGAATCCGAAGCAGGCTCCAGGCTCTGAGCTGTCAACACAGAGCCTGATGAGGGGCTTGAACTCACAAACCATGAGGTCATGACCTGAGCCAAAGTTGGACACTCAACCGACTGAGCCAACCAGGTGCCCCAAGAGAAGGCAGGTCTTCATTAGGACACAGCTAATCCGTGACAATGCTTCATACATGGAGGATACGGGAAGGGGTGAGAGGATCCTGAAAATCTGAATGGCTAGAAGGATGCAATTCTCAGAGCGCAGTTTGTAAACCTGTTAAGCTTAGATCTTGGGGAAACCTTTTGAGTAGGGAGGAAAGATACTAGACAAAAAAGTAGGGCACTGCAAGGGATGCAGTGGGTCAGTTGATATATGTGTGTGTGTGTGTGTGTGTATGTGTATGTGTGTGTGTGTGTGTGTGTGTGTGTGTGTGTGTGTATCACATCCATTTATCGATGGGACATTTAGGCAAATTCCATGTGTTGGCCTGCAATGAACATATGGGCACATGTGTATTTTTCAGTTAGTGTTTTCATTTTCTTCGGAGAAATACCTAGAAGAGGAATTGTTGGGTCATACGGTAATTCTATTTTTAATTTTTTGAGGAACCTCCATACTGTTTTCTATAGTGGCTGTACCAATTTACATGATCAGTCTTGGATGACTGTATATTTCCAGGAATTTAACCATTTCTTCCTTGCTGCCAATTTGTTGGTATGTAAATTGTTCATAGCAGTCTCATGATCATTTGTATTTCTGTGGTATTGGTTTTAACTTCTCATTTCTGATTTTATTTATTTAGGCTCTGATATTTTTCTTGATGAGTCTGGCTGAAAGTTTATCAATTTTACCTTTTAAAAAACCAGCTCGGGGGCGCCTGGGTGGCGCAGTCGGTTAAGCGTCCGACTTCAGCCAGGTCACGATCTCGCGGTCCGTGAGTTCGAGCCCCGCGTCAGGCTCTGGGCTGATGGCTCGGAGCCTGGAGCCTGTTTCCGATTCTGTGTCTCCCTCTCTCTCTGCCCCTCCCCCGTTCATGCTCTGTCTCTCTCTGTCCCAAAAATAAATAAAAAACGTTGAAAAAAAAAAAATAAAAAAAAAAAAAAAACAAAAAAACCAGCTCGTAGTTTCTTTTCTATTTAAGATGTTTCTGCTCTGATCTTTATTACTTCCTTCCTTCTACTAACTTCAGGCTTTATTTTTTTTCTAGTTCCTTCAGGTGAAAGGTTAAATTATCTATTTGAAATTTCTCGTTTCTTGAGGTGGGCCTGTATTATTATAAGATTCCCTCTTAAAGCTGCTTTTGCTATATCCCATAGACTTTTGGAACATTGTGTTTTCATTTTTGTTTCTCTCAAAGTACTTTTTAATTTTTTCTTTCTTTCTTTCTTTCTTTCTTTCTTTCTTTCTTTCTTTCTCTCTCTCTTTTTTTTTTTTTTTTAAAGAGAGAGAGTGCACGAGCAGGGGAAAGGGGCAGAGGGAGAGAGAGAATCCCAAGCAGGCTCCATGATCAGTGTGGAGCCCGATGCAGGGCTTGATCCCATGACCTGGGATCATGACCTAAGCTAACATCAAGAGTCAGCTACTCAACTGACAGAGCCATCCAGGCACCCCTTTCCTCTTTGATTTCTTCATTGGCCCAACAGATGTTTAGTAACATGTTTTAATCTTAATGTGTTTGTGTTTTTTCCAGATTTCTTCTTGCAGTTGATTTCTAGTTTCAGACCATTGTGGTCAGAAAAAATGCTTAATATGATTTCAATCTTAAATTTATTGAGTTCCACGTGCACTGGAGAAGAATGTGTATTCTTCTGTTTTTGGATGAAAACATTCTGTAATAATCTATTAAGTCCATTTGGTCTATTGTGTCATTCAAAGTCAATGTTTCCTTCTTAATTTTGGTTCTAGATGATCTATCCATTGATGTAAGTGAGGTGTTAAAGTCCTCTACTGTTACTGTTTTACCACCAATTTCTCCCTCTGTGTCTGTCAATATTTGCTTTATGTATTTAGGTGCTCCTGTGTTGTATGCATACATATTTACAAGTGGTGTATCTTTTTGTTGAATTGACCCCTTTATCATTATGTGATCCCCTTCTTTATCTCTTGTTACAGCCTTTGTTTTGAAGTCTATTTTGTCTAAGTATTGCTACCCCCCGATTGCTTTCTGTTTCCATGTATATGGAATATTTTTCTACATCTTCACTTTCAGTCTGTGTATGTATTTAGATATGAAGTGAGTTTCTTGTAGGCAGCATATAGATGGGTCTGAATGTTTTTTACCCATTTAGCCACTCTGTGTCTTTGGATTGAAGCAGGTAGCCCATTTACATTTAAATTAATTATTGATAGGTATGTATTTATTGCCATTTTGTTCATTGTTTTCTGGTTGTTTCTGTAGTTCTCTGTTCTTTTCTTCTTCTCTTATGATTTGTGACTTTCTTTGGTGCTGTTTGGAATCCTTTCACTTTATTTGTGTATCTATTATAGGTTTTTGGCTGTGGTTACTATGAGGTTCATATATAACAACCTATGTACATAGCCATCTATTTTAAGTTGGTGGTCACTTAAGTTTGAATGCTTTCTAAAAGGACTACATTTCTGCCCCCCACCTCATGCTTTATGGTTTTGATGTGATATTTATATGTCTTATTATTTTGTGCATTCCTTAACTAATCATTGTAGATATGCAACCATATCTACTACTGTTGTCCTCTTCTACCTACCTTGTTGCTGTCCCTGCTGTGGAGGCTCTGTTGACCCAATTTCTAGGTCCCCTTCACAGGGAATTATTCCATATATAGTTGTGGATTTATTGTGTCTGTGGGAAGAGGTGAGATCAGGATTTTTCTACATTGCCATCTGAACCCTCCTCCTAATTTTATTCTATTTTTTTAGTTTGCATTGTGGGGAACATGAAAGAGTAATGGGATGGAGGTACTTTAGAAGAGCGGATATCTGAACTCTCTTCTCATCTCATTTCCACCCAAATTTGCCCTCTTATTCTCCATTCAGCCAGGCAGCACCTGCTTAGCTGATGAAAATAACTGCCATGCAGGTGTGACTTTGATGTGAGACATAGATGTGTTTGGCATAGAGTAGATGCTCAGAAATATTTGCTGAATGAATGAATGTATCAAGTTTCAATTAACCAGAGATATTTGCATTTTCTTGTTTTTTTTTTCTTTTATTTTAGAGAGAGAGAGAGTGCTAGTGGGGGAGAGGGGCAGAGGGAAAGAGAGAATTCCAAGCAGGCTCCATGCTTAGCATGGAGGCAGATACAGGGCTAGATCCCACAAACCAGGGATCATGACCTGAGCCAAAGCCAAGAGTTGGACGCTCAAGTGATTGAGCAACCCAGTTGTCCTGATATTTGCATTTTCAAAAGAGAACAGAGATGAGATGAATTCCTGAATAGAATCTCTCACTATTTGTCTATCACCATTTCTCAGTGGGAGTGCTATAGGTATTCATGAGTAGCTAAATTCTTCTTGAAGGTTCTGAAGAATGCTGGAGGCTTAGCATCCCTGGATTGGAAGTATTAACTACCAGTAGCATCTTGGGCCTTATGACAACCAAAATGCCCCTTTCAAATCTTAGTCCCCCAATATTTCCTTGAGAACACTTGCTCCCAAAACAATCCTCCTACTGGGCTGCACCCTCCCTCCATTGTACTGTATGGGCTTTTCTGCCTGTCTTTGGTTACAACATCCTAAATTTTGGAAAAATCTCTTTTGAAAAAAAAAAAGAGGCAAAATTGTTCCCAATTGGCCAACAACTCTCTCTTCTTTCTTGACCCTTTCCTGACCGACTCAACCAAAATTCATCTTTTTAATTTCTTAATAATTTGAACACCTCCCTAAAAATGCTTACTTGTTAATTAGTCTTTTGTGGCTTCTCTTGGTATCAGGAAGGCTGCACTCATCTTTCTGTATGGTGTTTTGCCTTACATTCCAGCTACAATGAACTCTTTCATTTCTTCCAAGCACGTGCCCTTGTCTTCAGGCCTTTGCAAATGCTCTTTTCTCTACCTGGAACATTCTTCCCCCTTCTTCTCTTCAGATTTCATTAATTTATAATTATTCTCAGATCTTGGCTGGGATGGTCAGTGCTGGAGCTCCTTCTGTAAGCTCCATAGTAGTGTCTATTCTTTTTATCATTGCTCTTCTTACTATAACCCAATTGGAAATTAGCCATTTACTTATTTACTAGACCATAAACACCATGATGACAGAACATGTCTGGTTTTTTCATGGTCTCCCAATGTCAGGTATGTTGTTTAAAATCAAGCAAGGTGTCACTAAACACCTTGGTTAGTTTCTACATAGTTTCTTTTCTTGTGAGTATTACCATATTACCATTAGACTATGGTATAAATACTGGTGTTCTAGATTCCTTGACTCTAATCCCTAAGCTTTGCATATAATAAAAATCTTAATAATTTTTAAATAATTTAAATAAAATAATTTAAATTAAATAATTTTTAAATCTTTATAATTTGAAATAAACAAAAATAGTACAATGTCATATGTGGTATACATTTGATACTTTAAGATAAACTTAACTGAGAAAACAATCTCTCATCATATATGTTTGAAAAGTGTTATTCAACTATTAAAATTTGTGGCACTTTGAAAAACAGGGGGAAAAAAGCTGTGACTAAGACATGCTCAAATTGATCTAAAGCTCACTTATGATTTCAATTAAGGCTTCTGATTTTTACTACAATTTGGCAGTTTAAAAAATACCAATTGCTGTTCAATGTATAATTTTTTCCATATAAATATGGGCATGCTTCATCCATGAATAAACTATTTTGCAAAATTGAGAGCAGTAATTCTTACTCTTTTATATGTCTGATAATTAGATTAACTGTAAAGTTTCTATCAATACATATTTCTGGACCTCAGCCTTAGGGATTTTAATTTAGTTCATCAGGTCTAATGATTGGGAAGAATTTAGCCCAAATGAATGCTCACACTTTTTTTAAAATCATAATTCCCTCTAAGTTCAGTATTAAAGAATTTTTTGTTAAGAGCTGACATTTTTCCATAACTTTTTAATTTTTAGGAACAAAAACAAATGTGAAATCATATGTTTCTAAAATCCCTGGATGTAACTGATTACTCTTACAGGCTTCAATACGTATCATCTAAATTATACTTGAATTTACTCTAAATTCTGTTATCCAGTCGTACATTAAAACGTTAAGCATAATGGCAATTTTTATAATTTATAGATAGTTGAACTTACTTGTTACATATTGAACTATATATCTCTTAAAAGAACATATGGTGAAGTCCTAACCCCTAATATCTCATAATGTGACCTTATTTGGAACAGGGTCTTTGCAGATTTAACCCAGCTGAGGTCATTAATGTGAGCCCTAATCCAACACGATCAGTGTATTTATAAAAAGGGGAAATTTGGACGTAGACTCAGACGTGTGTAGAGTAAGATGATAGGAAAAGACATAGGAAGGATGTTAAGTGAAGATGGAGGATAGAAGCAATGTATCTAAGAGGCCAGGAAAGCTAGAGATTGTGGGCGAACCACCAAACACCAGGAAAAGACAAGGAAGGAAACCTACAGATTTAAGAGGGAATGTAGCCCTTGATTTCGGACTTGTAACATCTAGAACTGTGAGATAAATTTCTGTTTGAAACCACCCAATTTTTGGTACTTTGTTATAGCAACCCTAACAAGCTAATACACCAGTAAATATAACTGTTCCTAACACAATTTGCAATCACGGAATCCTTAAAATGTTGTTTGATTTTTAAAAACTAAGCTTACTTAGTCAAAGGCAAAATTGAGGCAGCCACTGGAAAATCTCTCCCCCAAGTGCCCTCTTTAGCAGCCTGGTGAAGTCTATGGCCCTTTCTCCTAATACTATTTTTAAATTTACATAATAAAAAGCATTGGATTATGAATGAATCCCGTATATTGAAATAGTTGTCAAAATTTAAGAAGTTTAAGTGTTTAAGTGTTTAAGAAACACCAATCTGTGGTACAGTGATATCATGCACTGCATTATCAACACATTAATAATTAGATCTAAAAGAAAGTTTATTAGTGATGAGAATAAAGGGTACTTTCAGATAACTAGTATGATGTGACAATATTTATGAATTCTATTGTGACAAAGACACAGGTACTGCTAATTATTATTATTTTTTTTGTAAATCAAAGGGATTATTAACAAAACTTTTTTTTTAATGTTTATTTTTGAAAGAGAGAGAGACAGAGCATGAGCAGGGGAGGGCAGAGAGAGAGGAAGACCCAGAATCCGAAGCAGGCTCCAGACTCTAAGCTGTCAGCACAGAGCCTGATGCGGAGCTCGAACTCAGAAGCTGTGAGATCATGACCTGAGCTGAAGTCGGACTCCCAACTGGCTAAGCCACCCACACATCCATGTACCACTAATTCTAAGGCAGTGTCTTTCTTACACTCATAATTTTAAAAAAATGCTAAATTCAGATAGAGATTAGTAAAAACAGATATGTAATTTATTCCCAGCCATGTCTAAGGACCCTCTGAATTCCACCTTTGGAGTATTTGGTAGTTGGTGGATCCCAGGTAAAAAAAACAAAAAACAAAAAACAAAACAAACAAACAAAAAAAACCCTTGAAGAGGAGAGATTGGTTTTATTCGCAAATTATTTCTGCTTTCCATTTTGATAGAGTTGGCCTCAAATGACTATGTGATAGTTGTGTGGGTGCCACTCACTATCACCCTTCTGATGTGTCTCCCTGAACTGCAGAGGAAAGCTAACGACCACGTGTCATAGACTCCCTTGCAGCTGAAGTTCTAAACATGATTTAGGTTCAATCAGTGAGCATTTACATGAGATCTGAAAGAAGGAGGTAGAAGCTATGTGTATTCTCTGCTTGCTGGCAAGCCGAGATATGGCTGTAGTTGGGTTTCTGCAGCCATCTTATTACTGCTCTAGTGTCTATCACTAGAGTAATGGGTGTCAAGAGGTAGGGTCCTGGTACATTTAGCTGGCATGCATCCTAGTAAATGTGGCACTGCTCTGGACTTGGCAGCAAAAGTAGCATCTAGATCTTGGCAATTTACACACTGTGGGGGTGGCAGTGCTGGTTTCTGATCACAGGAAAGGTACCAGCTCCCTAAGTGGTTGGGTTTGGCTGTGTGGCTTTGAAGTCGTTACTGACAACTCAAAATGAAGTCCCCTTCCTCAGTCCTTCCTATACTTATGCAATCAACTTAATGCCCTGAAATAAATCCCTTCTTGCTTTAACTGGCTACAATGAATTGTTATCAGCACTGCAACTGAACTCTGACCCATACAGAATACAATTTATATTCCCTTCTATGAAAGGCCCATTTCCTCAAGAACTCCTTGAGGAAGTTGGCAGATGATTGCTTTCCATTCTACGAAAGAGGACACTTTGAATTTCAAACACCCTGGGGGGCAAAATGCTGAACTGTCCACTGCCCACTGACCAAAAAGAAATACTCAAATTTATATCACAAAAAGTATAATAGAAAATACAAAGAATACCCCAAAATCTGTTCCAGTTCAGTTAATTACAATCCCTTTATAAAGAACTCGGCTATTGGCTAAGAGAGTAAAAATACTGGATTGCTAACATAGAAAATATGTGTAAATTATTACCTATTTCTCCATAAATGTACTTCAATTGGCCTGCCCGTTATACCATCTGAGGATAAAGGCAATTTCTTTTCCTACGTGAAAGGAATTTAATATTTAACCCTCAGAGTAAGCCAGGTGCTATATTAGCTTGGTATTCTCCTTAGCCAGGAGGTGTCACAATGAGGGTATTAGTTGCTCTATTATTCTGGAGGCCAAAAAGAAAATCCTAAATTACCGCAGAGAAGTTTTATTAACAACATGAGCTTGAGCTGAAAATTACCTCAATGACTTCGACAATACGCAATGGGTAAATAGAGTGAGAAAACAAAGTGGTGTGCCAGAGGTTTTAATTATCATATAATTCCAAGAGAGGGTTCACTGAAATCCCTAGATTGGATTAGTCATGTGTTTTTCCCTGTGATATACACATACACACACAAAACAGGAAAAAAATACCTATCAATATAATCAACTAGTATTAACAATATATAAATATATTAATATAAAAATAAATACATATTTTCCCCCTCCCCCACTGCAATTCTGGAATAGAGAAGGTAATCTTTTGGAAATTAGAACTTTTAATATAATGAATGAGCTTGTGTGGTTTATAAAAATTGTTAACCATTATATAAGAAAACTGAGTATGATTTTATATCTCATCTCTCTGAACATATATTTTAAGTCTCAGGAAAATGAACCCACACTTAGGAGAACTGTCACTTTATCAGATCTCATTTAGCAAAACCCCCTAAGCCAGGCACATTTCTTAATCATGTGCAATTCCTTTAACAAACAGAAAACAAATATATTTAAAATCCAATGTGAGCACAGAAACCAAGCATAAGAAACGGAGCTCCAGAGACCGAACAGTATTTTCCAGTGGTTCAAGACCTTTTCTCTCGTAACTTCCAAAAAGTCAGTTGGACTGTGGCCCTGCACTTCGATTTTCTATCACATTTTAAAAAGGAAAAAAAAAAATCTTACCATTACATATGTTTCTTGTTTTTAACACCAGGACATTGCTTTAAAACACCAACTTTGTGAACTTGATGTTAAACCTGTGTGTGGGTGATTTTAACGGTACCGTGGCTTTACCAAACAAAAATTAAATAGTAAAATGCGGTTTCTGAAAACCCTATTTGTAGCCCTTCGCTGCCGTCTAAGAATACAGGTGTTTCCCCGGTGTGGCCGGTTCACTGAGGCGGACGCGAGGCGGCAGCCCCGGGGACCGGGGAGAACATCGCGAACCTCCTGGAAGGAGGCCCGGCTCCTGCCTCCATGTTGCCCGTCGGAGGGAGAAGACTACAAACAAAGCCCCGATCTCCAGGAAAGCCGCTCCCGCCTCCTGGCCCGCTACACCCACAGATCACAGCCCGGGAAGGCGCTGGGGCCGGAGCGTGGCGGCCGGTGGAGCAGAACTTCAGACAGGTCCGCACACGAACGCGGAGTCGCGGTTGGTTTTCCCGAAGCCTCGAGGTCCAAGCTCGCCGCAGCTTGCCCGGCCCTTTGCCACCCTCCGGACACAAAGAGGGAGCGCAGGGCTCCGGGCTCTGCCCAGGCGGAGGCGGGCAAGTTGCCCGCCCGCGCCCTCGCCCTCGCCCTCGCCCGGGGCTCCGCGTCCCCGCTACCCGCACTCACCAGAAGAAGCAGCGCGGCGCCCTCCGCGCTCCGCGCCATCGCGTCTGCGCCGCCGCCGCCGCGCCCTCGCCTGGGGCGGCTCGTCTCGCTCGGCGCCGCCGGCTCCCCCGCGTCCCCGCAGGCGCGACCCCGGCTCCGCCCCGGAGCCCCCGCTCCGACAGTCGTTCTCCACGACCGCCGCGCCGCCCTGCCCCGGGGCGCGGTGCCAGGTGCGGCCGCCGTGAAAAAATGGAACCGGGAGCCCGCCGGAGTCGTGGGCGCTGAGGTGGGGATTCCTCGGAGGAGGGAGGCGCGCGGTGGACTCCCGCCCCTCGTCGCACACGCACCTGGGACCGTGACGTCCCTGGGCTGGGGACTTTGGGTGGCAGGCCCCGCCCCGCCGTCCTCTCCTTCACGTCCCCTCCTCTCGGGAGAGTGGCCGGGACAACGGAGGCTCTGGGCCACCCGGCGGGACTCGGCCTGAGCAGCGTGAGCCGCTCGGCGCCAGCCCTAGGGCAAAGCTGGCTCTTCGGAGCGAGACCTGCCGGCCCCCGGGCGAGCGCGCCCGGCCACCCGAGGCCGCCCAGGGGTCCAGAACTTTGTGAATGTGCGCGGGCCCGGAGCTCAGGTGGAGTAGAGAAGACAGTGCTGGGGGCATCCGCGTCCCCACTGCAGCGGACATCCGCGTCCCCACTGCAGCCGGGGTGCCTGCGGCCTGCCTTCTGGGAAAGGAGGTTCTGGAGCAGGATGTAGGTGGCTGGCTCTGTGAAGGCCTCTTGCCTCTCTCCCTAAGGCCTCTTCATTGCTTCCAGCAGGTTTGCAGCTTATCTGGGTAAAGGAGACACAAAAAAATCACAGATGATCTAAACGGACAGTTCTTTGACTCTTTGTTAACCAGAAACGGCTAGGAGAAAACTCCAGGGGTTGTTAAGGAAAAGATGGACTCTTTGATATGATTTACAAAATCTCTTACACAAAGCATAACTAGAGGTCAGAATCCTTGCTCCCCTAGCGGTGTGACCTGGACAACTTCTCTGTGTCTTAGTTCCAGATCTGTTAGATGGGATTAGCAACACCCAGCACAAAAGGGCTGTTGTGAAGATTAAATCGGAAAATGCATGCGAAGCCTTCTGCGGTGTTTATAGTACATCGGGTTCAATAAATGTAGTTGTTAGAACTCTAATTATTATTGCAGGTATAAATGTGAAGTTGAACTCTTCTTGAAAAACGGAGGCACTAGAATCAGCACCAGGTTAGGAAGCTTCTACGAAACGTGAACTTTTGATGTTGGAGTAGTGGAGGTGCCTAGAAAAGTATAAAGTGTTGACATCCTACTAGAAAGAGAAGTTTGGCATTCACTGTGAACAAAATAGCAGAGTTCCTTCTGTAGTCAAAAGTGCCCTCCTTCTTGTCCCTTTCCCAGTTTTTTATACCCCTCTCTCCCTAGCTCTGATCTTGCCAGTTTTTCAGATCCAGTAAGTTGGCATGTCCTCTTTAGTCCCTTTCTTCCCTAGCTGCCAAGCACCCCTCCCTCTTGGAGTGGAGAGAAACCACGTTCTCCTCTATTTGTTTAGGGCTTAACTGCTGAGTGACTTTTCTCATATCATTACTTAAGTGTTAGTGATTAAGTTAGTTGAGGACTAAGTATATAGGAAGAGTGTCTGCTTAGTTTCCACTCTGTTTCCAGTGCCTAGAACAGTGCTGAGTACCAGGGAGGCTCTTAAGCATTGGATGCATAGTTGAGTCAAGAGAGAAGTATGTCTCCTAGTTTCCATTCCTTTGTCTTGAGCTAGACGTGGGTGGTAGCACCTTGGTGATAATTCCCATTCCCCATCACTCTGGGAAATCTAAATAAATAAGGCAGGCTTTACCAAAACACTTTCACAGATCATCCTTGAAGACTATATATCAATCCTACCTAAAATTAGTACTCTTGTACCTGAGTCCTATAGGCAAGTATTTATGCCCCATTATCAAGGGTTTGTTTTCTGTTTAGTAATGATGATAATTGTAGCTTCCAGAATGAGAAATAGCTACCGCAAACTGTATTTCTGTTGGATTGTTCGGTCTCCCCCCGAGGCTGACAAAGTCAGTTTCAGAATTGTATTCTTCTAGAAGACATTTATTCCAAGGCTTTGAGAGAGTGTCAACACATACACTATCCAGTGCCATAGTATGTCGTTCTTGAATTAGCTCCCCTTTAAAAGTTCTGAAATTTATGACTCAGTGACTTGAGGGAACTTGTTTCAAGTCAGATGAAACACTTCTCTAGCTCCTGACTTCCTTTTCCTGGCATGATAGTAAATCTATTTCATAAATCTCTGTACACAGGAAAAAATACCATTACTAACAAAGCTCTTGATTGCTTTATAATAAATTGAGTGTTAACAAGATGTCAATGACTTAACTTACGGGGTTTTTATTTTCCCCTAAATTAGTTGAACATTAAATGTACTTTTCTTAAAACATGTACTTATAATGCATCAGTTCAAATTATACTTTGTGCAAATAGTTAGCTCTTATATCTAGATACATTCAAAATATCTACCTGAGCTGTGTTTCCCAGAATACTTTGCTTCACACATACACACAGAGAAGAATAAGCTTTAAGTGATTAGTTTATTAGAATCATCTCTTACTATTATCTCAAACACAAAAATTTTGTAAAAACAAAAATTAACATCTCATTTTCCTACTATCACCACCTCTTTACCCCCAACACATTCTCAGCATCAAAGAACACTTTATACGTTGACAGTTCTTGGCAAATAGTTTGATAGATGACTGACCCTTTAAATCCATTAAAAATCCCAACGAGCATATGTATCAGAATTAATGTGAAAGAGATGAGAGCTAAATTGGGTGATTTCTGATTTCTAAATCATAATATGTGGCCGTTACAACATAGAAAATGGTCATTATGGTCAGGAGGCTTACTTATAGAGCGTCTATAGATAAAAGCTATGTAGATACAAGAAAAAATGTGAAATGCCGCTACCTAATGTGGAAAAGGCAGTAAAAGAAGGAATCTGTTTTCTGACTTAGCTCCGCTCATTTATTCCTTCATTTATTCAACATTTAGTTTGTCCCTGTTCAACAAACATTTCATTTGCATTTTATTGGGAGTGCAAAGATAAATAAGTATTTCCTCATCCAAAGAAACAAAAATAGGTACTTAGGAAATAATGTAACTGCAGAACTTACAAACTATTATAAATGCAGTGGTAGAACTATATGCAGGGTATAAAGCAAACCTAGGGAAGAGAATCCCTAATTCTCACTGAGTGCCATGATATTAGAGAATGCTTTAGGTGGGGACTGTAGGGGTGATGTGCTGAGCAGGTTCATAAAGGGTGAATAATTGTGAAGGACACATTGACCCTGCCAGGACAGAGAAACTCAAACAGAGTTGAGTGCTTGTTGGTGGAGAGTCAGGGGCTTCAGATTTCTGTGAAGAAAGCATTATTTTACTCACATTAACACAAACAAGAAAGTCAGAAGTAAAAGCTTTTTTTTTTTTCCAGTGAAAATTGTACTGAGATAATTACAGCAATATCCAATTAGAAAAGTCTAGCAAGTAGTTTGAAATGAGAAGGAAAACACAACTGCAGATAGATTTATGAGGCAGAAACAATAACCTAATTTTCTTTCTCTATTTCTTATTGTCTGCCTACCTGTTAAATGCTTATGCCTTTTGAGTTTTTTTCCTTTGCTTCTGTTTTTCTTAATTGGTACTATGATTCTGTAGGCACACTCCTTGTGCAAACCCATTACAGCTCTCTTTCCTAAGCTTCAAACATGGGAATATTATCATTTGGATATTTCATGGGGACCTCAAAGTACCATAATAATTTTGTAGGGATGTCAAACTAACATACTGACAAAAAAAGATTTCTGCAATCCCTTTAATTCAAGCTTACAACTTCCTCATATGCCTCTCACATGCCTTGTCAATTGGCCACCCAAGCCAAGAACCCGAGAGTCAGTCTCAATTCTCCTTTTTCCATACTCTCCATCTCTAATTAGTTACCTTTCCCTTTATTCTCTGTGGTTCCATTTAGAATGATTCATACAACCTTTGAAGCAGCAATCACATTGTGGCTAATGGTGATTTCATCTGTGTCTGCTACTCCACCCATTTTGCTTTCTCAAGGTTGTTAGTACTTAGAAAGCAGAGCCCATATCATATTCATAGTGGGGCCAGCCTCTCGTATCCAGCAAATATTTGATTTGTTGAACTAAGCTCATGTGCTGGAAGGAACTAATGATAAATAAACAGTATTATAAGGGAAGGCGTTTGAAATATCTACTGTAGATGAATTAATGGTGGATCTAGTCAGAAAATGTTGGTCTGGGATTGTGTATGTGTGTCGTGTACATGCATACACTGCAGGCACACACACATACGTGTTATTTTTGTGTATGTGTGTTTTCCCCAACCACACTGCAGCTCAAGAACAGGGGAAGGATAGCAGAGGGTGATGTGAGTTAGGGTTGCAGAGTGGCCTGGCTAATAGTTAAGAGGTGTGAGTGTCAGTATATACATGGAGTTGAGTGTGGCAGGAGGGGAGGCACGGGGTGAAGTTGGAGGAGCTCAGGGGCCAGTTGAGAAGACAGGGTATTACTTTCCGTATGGGGAAGTGCGAGAGGATCGTCTTTCCCCTTAATCCTGGGGAAGGAGCCATGGTCATTTTCCAGAAAAGCCAAACCATGAGTGACATCACAGACACTAGAGAGTCAGGATGTTGAGATTTTCGTGGACTTTCCAGTTTGAAGGATCACGAGCCACATCCACCTTGGGCAGTGAGAGAGGAGAACTGTTCTACTTGGGGTGGGGGCTGGCCTCTAATAACAGGGTGAAAAAAGCTTTATGGCCTTTCCGAGCTAGAACTTACAGAGTAATAATCAAAGTCTAGCAGCCTGCAAGCCCTGTGGTCTAGCCCAGAGGAGCCAGCATGTCTTGATGAACAGTCACCACACTGTGGGGCAGCAGTAGTCAGCCCGAGAGTATAGCTGCAGACAACACCCTTATGAGAGAGAGAGGCCTGCGCGTGAGTCACAGTGCTAACTGAGCTTTTCCCCACAGGCTCCTCCTTGTGAGTCAATATAGGAGAACTGGCCGCTTGGATGCAAAGCCCCTCAGCCAAATGGCTGAAGGAGATTGTTAACGTTCACAGGGCAGAGGAGAATTAGTGGGGGATGCTACAATTGCAAAATAGTATTTGGCCTGGCAGAAAATCCCCCAAATTATCTCTACTTGGGTCTCAGTAGAGTACTTAAGACATCTTAAGAGATTTTTTTTTTAAATGAATCACACTAGTTTTAAAATGTGATTTTATAATAATGCTGGATGGCAGTGTGCACAAAACAGCAGCTCAAGATGTCTAGGAAACCTCAGCAAGTCTTTGGTGTCCCATCAGATGCTCCTCCCTCCCATTGACTAATGTCTGAAATCCTTTAACTGGAGGGTCCCTCGACTGTTACAGGCGGAGTACTGGGAGGGTGGCATGTCAATCTCTTATCAGTCATTTACATCACAGCAGGTATCACAGGTTGCCCAGGCATGCTCCACCTCCAAGTCTTTTTTTTTAAATTTTTTTTCAATGTTTATTTATTTTTGAGAGACAGAGAGAGGCAGAGTGTGAGTAGGGAAGGAGCAGAGAGAGACAGGGAGACACAGAATTCAAAGCAGGCTCCAGGCTCTGAGCTGTCAGCACAGAGCCCCATGCAGGGCTCGAACCCACGAACTGTGAGATCATGACCTGGGCTGAAGTCGGACGCCCAACCGACTGAGCCACCCAGGCTCCTCCACCTCCAAGACTTTATACTCTCCGTTCCTTTTTTCTAGAAGGTTCTGTTCCAGACATGTATAAGGTTTACTCCCTCACTCTTCACTTTTTGCCCCCCTCAAATAATACCTTGTTGGTGAGGCCTTCTCTGAACATTCATTTACAAATCAAATAATTCTACACCCCTAGAGCTCCCCATACCCCTTCCCTGCTTCCTTTTTCTTCCTGGCACATCTCAGTCTAAAAGACTGTGCATTTATGTGTTATCTGTTACCATTTGCTAGAATGTAAACTTCATGAGGGTTTTCTCTGTGAACTGATATGTATCCAGCACCTAGAACATTGCCTAAGCCTTTGTAGGTCTTCAGTAAATATTAGTTGAAAGTGTAAATGAATGACTAAGTGAAGATACTCAAGGTTATTTCGGAGGATAGGGTGTGTGCGTGTGTGTGTGTATGTGTGTGTGTGCATGTGTGCATGTGTGCCTTTAAAGTGAGAGTCAAGGGGGAAAGAACAAGAGACAATTATGTTCCTGGGAGGGTGTGAGTAAATGTTGCCAACTGAGGTGGGAAGCCTGCTTCACTGTGGACAAAATCCCTCTCCCTCACAATTTTGTCGAGGATGGGCCTTGCTAAGGTTGACTGCACAGCAGAAAGTGAAGAAGTTCAGAGACTAATGGAGAACATTTCTGTCTTCTTTAAGACTCCCTTCCTTGCAAGGGGGACAAAGTGCAAAACCATAAACAATATGGAAAATCTCCTTCCCTCTGGAGGTGAACAAAGGAAGCATTTATTAACAGGAGTGTGATGCTTGGGAATGTTGATTTTTATCTCTGTGTGACTACATTTTCTGAAAAAAATTTCAGAATAAGTTTCTGGCTTTGGCTTTACCCCAGGATTTGCCTGTGGGAATTCTTGGAAAGATAAGGGAAATAGCGGTGGCTGGGGAAGAGAGGAGAGTGGTTGTTAACTGCAACCCTGGGCTGGAATCCATCCCCAGCATGACAGGACTTGCAGGGCTTACCGCAGGCATGAGAGTGTTTACTGAGGGTGTCAGGTAGAAACCATCCCGCTGACTCAATGTGACTAATGAGCCTAGGGAGATAAAAAAAAAAAAACAAAAAAAAAAACAAACCACCTCTCAGAAGACAGAAAGGAGTATTGGTTTCTTGGCAATTGTTTCATTCATTTGCACGTAGACAGGGATGTTCTTATGTGTATGAAAAACTTGAAACAGAAGTGATTCAGTAACTTTGGAGAGCAAACTTAGTAGTAAAACATTGGCTTTAAAGATCTTTTCCAAATAATCCAAAATGATAATTATAAATACTTTAGTAGAGAGGAGGAGAATCTCAAAAATAATGAACAATTTTGGATCGCCTGAGTGGCTCAGTTGGTTAAGCGTCTGCCTCTTGGTTTCAGCTCAGGTCATGATCTCACGGTTTGTGAGTTCAAGTCCCAAGTCAGGTTCTGTGCTGACAGCACGGAGCATGCTTGGGATTCTCTCTCTCTCCCTCTCTTTCTACTCCACCCCTACTCATGCTCGCTCTCTGTCTGTCTCTCGCAAAATAAATAAACTTTAAAAAAATTAGAATTGTTAATTTTTTTTGAGTTTATTTATTTTTGGGGCGCCTGGGTGGCTCAGTTGGTTAGGCGACCGACTTTGGCTCAGGTCACGATCTCACAGTTTGTGAGTTCGAGCCTCGCATCAGGCTCTATGCTGACAGCTCAGAGCCTGGAGCCTACTTCAGATTCTGTTTCCCCTCTCTCTAACCCTCTCCTGCTCATGCTCTGTGTCTCTCTGCCTCTCAATAATAAATAAACGTTAAAAAAATTTATTTTTGAGAGACAGAGAGAGTGCGAGTGGGTGATGGACAGAGAGAGAGGGAGACACAGGATCCGAAGCAGGCTCCAGGCTCTGAACTGTCAGCACTGAGCCTGACACAGGGCTTGAACTCATGAACCGTGAGGTCATGACCTGAGCCAAAGTTGGACGCTTAACTGACTGAGCCACCCAGGCATCCCAACAATTTTGATTTTAAAGAAAAGGATTTGAGAAAATTAAATTACTCATTTTGATTTACTTTCAGAACTAATCTTGGTGGTGGTGGCTTTTTATTTCAGTACCATATCAGTCGATGTAGTAATTTGTTAATAATCAAATTCCGTAATTTGTAAATGACTTGTTAAAATTATTAGAGCACATTTAAAGTTATTCAGTAACGATGTTACTTACTTCCATTTTGACATCCACATCATCACAAGGTGATCTTGTCCAGAGACGGATATGAGCTTCCAAATGCCGTCTGTCACACATGTCATGCGGAAGAACAATATCAGGAACCACTAGGAGGACACATTTACATGAGCTGTGCTGATTTAAAGTTATAATGCTGTTATTCTTGAATCCCAAATTAGATACTATGAATGGCAGATTATTTCTGCATACTTTTGTGGCATAAGTAATTGAAAATCTGTTAACATGACAAATACTAATTTCATTAATTCAGTTACATTTATACACACCTAGGGAGTTGGAGAGTTGAAGCAATACCGATAATAAGAAAAGACATTCAAAATGTCTCCAGTGCCTGAGCATTTTAGGAAAATGTTTGTTTTTAAGCCTGTTTTGTTTGAACTGTACTTTTTTTTTTTGTTTTGTTTTTTGTTTTTGCTTTGGCAGTGGACCTAATTTGAATTTCATCCCCCCCCCATCTAGTTCCCACTTAGAGATTTTATTAGACAGAAATATGTTCAATCATTAAGCAAACCAGTTAAGCAAAATGTTGATACAAAGAAGCCAATGGGAAAAAATTGCTCTTGATAATTTGGCTTTAAAGAAACTTGTCTAAGGGCATTTGCAGTTAAAGATTTTTTTTTTTTATTCATGATGATTATCATGAACATTATTATAGACCTCTTGTTTGACTAGTTAATTGTCTGCTAATTTACTTGCCATCTTTTTTCTCAGGTGGACCTCTCAACTTTTACTGAAACAATATCTGAATGATGTCATACCTTTGGGGACAGTCACACCCATTTCATGCAGAATCAGCTACAGTAGAGGTAAGTCAGTCAACAAAGACTTCTTGTGACTAATTCTTCTAGGGGTATGAAAGAGGAGGAGAGTGTATTATCATACTTCTTTCTTGACTTTAGGATTAGAGTATTCATCTGAAGTAATCAGCAAATTTGATGACAACTCAACAAATTAAGCAGAGTAGTATTACAGGGAAGACTTACCGGTGAGCAAAGTAAAACCCAAGTGAAAGCTGATGTAAAGAATTGCTTTATGGGTCATAAAAGTGCCGTTGTGAGTTTCCATTGTGTGGCACTGTGGGAGAATGAGTCTACACTTCGCAATTTTCAATAATTGGGATTTTAAGTCTCTAGAGTATGTTTTATTGTTCTTTTTATGTTGGATTTTCACTTCAGAAGTATGGATAAACCATCTGAAACAAAAAAAAAATGGAGGAAGATTATGGCTTCTAGGTTTTAGGCATAACAAGATGATGGCACTTCTAT
Source organism: Panthera tigris (assembly GCF_018350195.1). Lineage (NCBI taxonomy): Eukaryota > Metazoa > Chordata > Mammalia > Carnivora > Felidae > Panthera > Panthera tigris. The sequence continues at coordinate 53,014,669 of NC_056671.1, read as the reverse complement.
AGAACATTTTATTTACTTTTATTTCTTAGAGACCAGATACATTAAGTCAGTTGCTCAAAATGTGAAACCTGATTCCTAGGTGTGCTCTGTGGTCCTAAATGGACAGATGCCAGATATATGATTTGAGGGACACTGGAAAGTGTCTCACCTCCTGATCTATAACCTAATGAAAATGGAATATCACTTTGCTTGCTTTCTAAGTCAACAGATATTCTATGTATTAAAGATATATACTCCAAGGAGGAATAACAAAGTGATTCTGTGGTTTATACTTCATCATGAATTAACTCATCAAACAATTTAAAAATTTATCAACTAGTTACGGTCATCTTTTTAAAGGAAGCAGGAAGTAGTGATTATCAAAACTTTAGGCATATCATGTTTTAGAAACATGTAAAGGGAAAGATAAATTTCATTTTCTTCCATTTTATGTTGGGTCAGCTAACTTTTGCAAACACAACTCTTTTTCACATGGCTAGCAACTTGGCACCATAACTCATATAGAAACTGAATGTAAAGTGTGGTCTCGTGTGTGTGTGCAGTAATTATTATTCTATTGATATTACCTACCATATGGATCCTGCTGGAGGTTGGATTAAGAACACTATTCCTGGGGCGCCTGGGTGGCTCAGTCGGTTACGTGTCTGACTTTGGCTCAGGTCATGATCTCGCGGTCCGTGAGTTCTAGCCCTGCGTCGGTCTCTGTGCTGACAGCTCAGAGCCTGGAGCCTGTTTCAGATTCTGTGTCTCCCTCTCTCTCTGACCCTACCCCGTTCGTGCTGTGTCTCTCTCTGTCTTAAAAATAAATAAACGTTAAAAAAATTAAAAAAAAAAAAAGAACACTATTCCTTTCAGGGAGCCTGGGTGGCTCAGTCGGTTACGTGTCCAACTTCAGCTTAGGTCATGATCTCACAGTTAGTGAGTTTGAGCCCCTTGTCGGGCTCCGTGCTGACAGCTGAGCCTGGAGCCTGCTTCAGATTCTGTGTCTCCCTCTCTCTCTCTCTGCCCTTCCCCCTACTCATGCTCTGTCTCTGTCTCTCTCTCTCTCGAAAATGAATAAATGTAAAAAAAAGGTATTAAAAAAAAAGAACACTGTTCCTTTCATGTTAATTTTCAAGTGACTTCCCCCGCCCCAAAGCCACCTAGTTGCCCTATTATACTTGGTGGAAATGATGGAATTAGAACTCTTAGGGAAAAAGCCCTCCATTCTGCCCTTTTCCAAGGAAGCACAATCATCTGGTGATTCTCATCATTTCAGCTACATGAGATAACAATTTGATGTGAATGAATTTGTTTCTCTTTGCTTGTGTGTTCCGAGGAATTTCCACTGTGGAGTAGCCTAGGCAGGACAAGCCTTGTGACTAAGGCAAAAGATTAGTGAAAAAGAATTATTACAGTGGCAGTTTGAAGTCTCAGAAAGAGAAATAACCTAGTCAATTCCCAACTCTATCTTTGAGAAACAAGTTACTTTTCAGCCTGTTTGAACATCTGTAAAACAAGACTTTGTGATGATCAGATGATATAGATGTTTTGAGTTTGTATGGTATCATTAGTTTGTATGTCAGTACTCCTAACTTTGAATTGAGTTCATTTTGAAGGTTTAAATTATAATAATAAAAGTAATAAAAATGGTAATCTTCCTGAGCACTATGTCCTAAATGCATTCTTGTAACTTCTTTACAGAAACCTCATGATGTAGGGACTGTTATTTCCATAATAATAGTCCAGAGAGTTGCAAAGAGGTTAAGTGACTTGCCCAAGGAAGCAGTGAAGCTGGGATTTGAACTCAAGGAGTTGTCTCCAAAGCTTGAACTCTTTTTTAAAAATTTTTTTAAATGTTTATTTATTCTTGAGAGAGAGAGAGCGTGAGAGCACGCGCATGAGTGGAGGATGGGCAGAGTGGGAGAGGGACACAGAATCTGAAGCAGGCTCCAGGCTCTGAGCTGTTGGCACAGAGCCCGACGTGGGGCTGAAACTCACTAGCTGTGAGATCATGACCTGAGCTGAAGTCGGATGCTTTTAACCAACTGAGCCACCCAGGCGCCCCTCCAAAGCTTAAACTCTTAGCCACTAACTTAAAACACACAATTAAAAAATAAACCAAATCAGAAAGTTTTCAAATTTATCTTTTGTTAATCATTCAACCTAATACGCAGTCATTTTGATTGATTAATAGATGGAATGAAATTTTAGAACTTTCTCATAGGTCCTAGAATGGTAGCTTTGATTTTGTGCAAATTTTCGCAGGTTTTCTTTGCCCAAAAACTCAGTGTTTCCTATCAAAATACCCAGCGACATGTCCTGACTTGTTCTTTCAGTGGAGACATCCTTTCCTAGCCAGGATTGGCAGAAGTAGCAATAGCATGCGTTGGCTTGTTCTGGAGGCTCTGCTGTGAAACTGAGCTGCATAGAGTAGAAGAAGAGCTTCTGTCATCTTGGCAGCATTTGTTGTTGGTTTGCCTCTTTGAAAGAATCTTCAGAGAGGAGCACAAAAGAGGATGTTGCAGGGTCCAAGAAAGTGTATGCAGGAAGAGTGGCAAGTTAGAAAATCCATTTATATTTCTACTGTAGCAGCCATAACTTATGAGGAAAAATTCATAGCAATTTATAACAGGTGAGAGGAAAAGGGAAGACGCAGAAAGAAATACTGTCAGAACTTATTAGATGTAAGTGTTTGTCACACACTGAAGATTTTTTTGTCATACAAGAAGTTGTACATAATTAATGTGTATAACTTGATGAGTTTGGAGCTAAGTATACACTCATGAAACCATCACCACAGTCTATGCCATAAACCTATTCATCACCTCTAAAAGTTTTCTCCCTTTCTTTTATTTATTATTATTTTTGTTGTTGACAAGAACATTTGGTATAAGCTTTACCCTCTTAGCAAAATTTTAAGTATACAATACAGTATTGTTAACTATAGATTTTGTGCTGTACTGTAGACCTCTAGGACTTATTCATCTTGTATAAAAAAAAACTGTACTCGTTGACTAATACCTCCATTTCCTATGACACATTTTTCTACTAATCTAAAGTTGTGGATGTCAGCCCTGGATAAGAATAATTAAGAGTTTGGCCAAACAAGGTCTTCTCATTATGCCTTACCTCAAGAAAGTTAGGTGGAAAACCTAGGTGATTCTTTTCTTTTTAATAATAAATCTATTATTTATTTAATAATAAATTCTGTATGCAGAAACTTTTATCTGCAAGACAAACCAAGCATCAGTGTCTGGTCCATGGGTCTGATGATGGAAAGACACTCCTTCAGCTGTGCCAAGCTATGTGCTTACTTGAGTGGTGTGTGTGTGTGTGTGTGTGTGTGCGCGCGTGCGTGTGTGCGTGTGTGCGTGTGTGTGTGTGTGTGTTTTACCTACAGGTTAGGACCATATAAATCTTATAAATGTTACTATCAACACTAGTCAGTTGGATATGGGAAGACATGACTGAAGTTAATCCTGTATTTTGTGTTTAAATACTCATTTTTGGCTTAGTAGCAATGACTTGTTGCAGGAGTGGAAACCTGTCATTATCCCTTTACATAAATACAAGATTACCTGATTCTGTGCTGCTTTCTAATTAAGAGAGTTCTTTGCAATCCTCTCTTGATTATGAAGGAACGTAAATACTTCCTTTGCCTTCTGAGGAAATGAGGACATACTTATTCTTTCAATGTCACTGTTTTGCTTATATTATCATAATTTGATGCTCTGTGTTTCCACATAGAATTTTCTGTTGGCTAATTTAATAATGAGAAATTCAGCACAAAGAAAACATCAGAGATGTTCCAAGGCATAAATTTTGAAATATGATGGTCTCACACACTTCATGGGAATGAAGGTGGAAATCGAGATAGTGTTGAGGACTAAAAAAGTTGTGGTTGTTCAGATGTGTTGTTCTCCACAAATCATGGAAACAACTGAGGTGGAAGGATCCATTTAACGTTATGATTTAAAAAAAATGAAACAAAATAAAGCAGAAATCAGGCTCTTAGATGCAGAGAACAGATTGGTGATTGCCAGAGGTGGGGGGTGGGAGGTAGAACAAATGGGTAAAAGAGGTCAAGAGGTACAAACTTACGGTTATAAATAAGTCATGGGTATATCATATCCAGTTCGGTCACTGCAGTTAATACTGAATTGCATAGTTGAAAATTGTAGAGTAGACCTTAAAAGCCCTTATCACAAGAAAAAAATGTTTTGTAACTACGTATGGTGACAGGTGTTACCTAGACTAATCATGGCGATCGTTTCATAATATAAAATATTGAATCAAAATCTCTCTCCATAAAGTTATTTTTGTATCTCGCTACATGTCACGTAACTTCTAAATAGTGTGCTATCAAAGTCCTTTTTGAGGAGTTCACGAAAAAGGAGATTCCATGACTTTCGGGTAGCTTGTTTTCCTTGTTAAATGTGGAAGAGATGTCATTGTGCCCTGAAAAAGAACCTCACAAATGCCTCAAAATAGTAGCCAATCATGTATTTGCATTCTTTCTATCTATTCCTTTGTCTCTACCTTTTTATCCCTCTATCTCCCAATCTTAGCTATATAGAGATGGATATAGATTGCTCTGTCCTCTATGTCCAAATAGATGTATTTGCCTACAACGTACTACATTTTTCATCTTAAGAATTACATCTAGATTTCTAGCCTTTTAAAAATTATTTTCACTGTTTTCTTTGTATTCTTTCCAACTTTTCATGCTCTCCCCGTCTTAGAGCTGAACGCAAGCAGAGTATTTTGACAGAGTAATAATTACGTACTATTACTACCGAATTGCTATAGATAAACCTTTACATTATGTCACTTTATTGAATGACCCTAAGGAAGTAAGTTGCTTCTCTAGGTCTCTGTTTGCCTGACTACAATCAGGGTTTCTGTAAGAATTAAATTAGAATGTGTAGTTCTCCTGGCCACCTGGTTGTTCTTACCAGTGTCTAGTTTCTTCCTACTCTGGTCACTGAATCCATTTGCACTTGTTCTTTTAGACGTCATTCCCTTGAGTTTTAACCATGTCTGTGTTGTGTTTAGATTTTTCTGTTTTACATTTTTGTTAAAGAAAAAAAAAAAGCAAAGACACCAACCTAGAATGGCCCATGTCTTGTCACAGAGGGATCAGGCAGAACAGAAGGAATCTCGGTCTTCACTTGTGGAAAACGTGGTTTCTGGCACCTGGAATTCAAAACAATTATCTTCTTATCAGTGATTCCCCTTAATTAAAAATGATCTCAGACTGTGTTGTTGAACAAGTGTTAAAACATATCATCTCTGGGGGCGCCTGGGTGGCTCAGTCGGTTAAGCGTCCAACTTCGTCTCAGGTCATGATCTCGCTGTTCATGAGTTTGAGCCCCGCGTCGGTCTCTGTGCTGACAGCTCAGGGCCTGGAGCCTGCTTCTGATTCTGTGTCTCCCTCTCTCTCTGCCCCTCCCCTGCTCATGCTCTGTCTCTCAATAATAAATAAACGTTAAAAAAAATTAAAAAAACCAAAAAACATATCATCTCTGGTTCAGAGTTACTCATTTTTAGACCCAGTGAAGACGTGGAGAAAGTGCTGAATTGCCAATAACCAGAAGGAAATATCTTTAACTTTTATTTGTTTCTTAATTGTTAGATACATTGAAGCTTGTCAGTTGAGTGTGTTTTTTTTTTTTTTTCACACTCTCACCTGACTTTTGAAAGTTAAGGTAAATTGACCTTGCTGTTCTTATTCTTCAAACTTTGTATAAATAGGAGGATCTGGGGATATTTTTGGAATTTACCTATATGGCCTTCTGGGGGTTGATCTGGAACGTCTGAGTCGAACCATCCACTTTTCTTCACTGAACATCCACTCTAATCCAGTTTCTGCTCCGCAAGTCTGCACCTGTGCAAGTCTGCACCCAAGGTGAATTGTACAGTTAAAGGATGAGGAAGGTCAGCCAAAGCAAGATCTAAAGTTCTGAAGATACTTATTCTGTGGCATCCCTTTAAAGGAAGACATAAAAATAACAGGCGTGTCCTGGGAGACAAACCCAGGCTTCTGGGACTGATGGCCTGATGGTCACCAGAGCCGTGGTACCTTTTTCATTATGTTAGGTTGGAGACCTTACCTTCTCTTTACTCCAGCTTTTCTCTCTGAAGCATTGTAGAATGTCAAAACATTTGTCTAAAGGACCGTTGCAAATTACCAAACAAATAATAAACGAGTGACAGCCCCACCTCATCCAGCACCTCTGCTAGCCCCATTCCTGCATGAAGAAGAGATCCAGAGTCCCCAGGTATTTCCTTTCTGACTGGGAGGATGGAAAAAACGTATCAACTAGAAAAAGATGTAAATTAGTGATACAAATACATATGTAAGTCAGTTATTTACATTATATTTCTTAATAACTATTAATTATAGAGAGTAGTTCCCCTTTTACTAAATGGTTAAGGAATACCCATAAATTTGTTGCCAAACAGTTTTATTGTAACAGTGTTACACTGTTAAAGTTTTAGGGTGTACTGTTTAAAATTTATAATACATCAAATAAAAAGACAGTTTGAAATTTTTTTTTTTTTTTTTTTTTTGCTTAAAACAATTTTTATTTTTGGTGAAAAAATACAGATACATTTTTGCTTTGAGTTTACTTTTACATAGCAAATCAATGTTAGGACCTCCTAGACAAGATTAATCTATTTTTATTAGAAAACACATTTATTTCCACTTCCCCCTCACATAGCCTTTGCTGCCATGACATAGATTCCTCTGCAGTTTGGCAATGCAGCAACGTTTCCAACTCACCTAAGTTGGGTTTTAAGAGGCAACATTAAAATACTTTGAGGATTCCGAAAATACTTTTGAACTTGGGATAAGGATAATTATGATTATTATTTAATTCCCACGCATAATAGAGGCACAAATCAACCATGTGTGATCTAGACCCCAGAGCGAGCTTCCCAGTGGTACCAGCAAGGCAACTTGCTTAGGACCTGGCAGCTGCTCCGCAGAGTCTAGTTCCCTCCACAGAGTCTAGTTCCCTCCACAGTGTCTTGTTCCCTCCACAGAGTCTAGTTCCCTCCACAGAGTCTAGTTCCCTCCACAGAGTCTAGTTCCCCCTACAGAGTCTAGTTCCCCCCACAGAGTCTAGTTCCCCGCCCCCCCCAGAGTCTAGTTCCCTCCACAGAGTCTAGTTCCCTCCACAGAGTCTAGTTCCCTCTATAGAGTCTAGTTCCCTCCACAGAGTCTAGTTCCCCCCACAGAGACTAGTTCCCTCCACAGAGTCTAGTTCCCCCCACAGAGTCTAGTTCCCTCCACAGAGTCTAGTTCCCCCCACGGAGTCTAGTTCCCCCCACAGAGTCTAGTTCCCTCTACAGAGTCTAGTTCCCTCCACAGAGTCTAGTTCCCCCCACAGAGACTAGTTCCCTCCACAGAGTCTAGTTCCCCCCACAGAGTCTAGTTCCCCCCACAGAGTCTAGTTCCCTCCACAGAGTCTAGTTCCCCCCACGGAGTCTAGTTCCCCCCACAGAGTCTAGTTCCCTCCATAGAGTCTAGTTCCCTCCACAGAGTCTAGTTCCCTCCACAGAGTCCACTTCCCTCCACAGAGTCTAGTTCCCCCCACAGAGTCTAGTTCCCTCCACAGAGTCTAGTTCCCTCCACAGAGTCTAGTTCCCTCTATAGAGTCTAGTTCCCTCCACAGAGTCTAGTTCCCTCCGCAGAGTCCACTTCCCTCCACAGAGTCTAGTTCCCCCCACAGAGTCTAGTTCTCCGCCCCCCCCCCCGAGTCTAGTTCCCTCCACAGAGTCTAGTTCCCTCCACAGAGTCTAGTTCCCCCCACGGAGTCTAGTTCCCCCCACAGAGTCTAGTTCCCTCTACAGAGTCTAGTTCCCTCCACAGTGTCTTGTTCCCTCCACAGAGTCTAGTTCCCTCCACAGAGTCTAGTTCCCTCCACAGAGTCTAGTTCCCCCTACAGAGTCTAGTTCCCCCCACAGAGTCTAGTTCCCCGCCCCCCCCAGAGTCTAGTTCCCTCCACAGAGTCTAGTTCCCTCCACAGAGTCTAGTTCCCCCCACGGAGTCTAGTTCCCCCCACAGAGTCTAGTTCCCTCTACAGAGTCTAGTTCCCTCCACAGTGTCTAGTTCCCTCTACAGAGTCTAGTTCCCTCCACAGAGTCTAGTTCCCTCCACAGAGTCTAGTTCCCCCTACAGAGTCTAGTTCCCCCCACAGAGTCTAGTTCCCCGCCCCCCCAGAGTCTAGTTCCCTCCACAGAGTCTAGTTCCCTCCACAGAGTCTAGTTCCCTCTATAGAGTCTAGTTCCCTCCACAGAGTCTAGTTCCCCCCACAGAGACTAGTTCCCTCCACAGAGTCTAGTTCCCCCCACAGAGTCTAGTTCCCTCCACAGAGTCTAGTTCCCCCCACGGAGTCTAGTTCCCCCCACAGAGTCTAGTTCCCTCTACAGAGTCTAGTTCCCTCCACAGAGTCTAGTTCCCCCCACAGAGACTAGTTCCCTCCACAGAGTCTAGTTCCCCCCACAGAGTCTAGTTCCCCCCACAGAGTCTAGTTCCCTCCACAGAGTCTAGTTCCCCCCACGGAGTCTAGTTCCCCCCACAGAGTCTAGTTCCCTCCATAGAGTCTAGTTCCCTCCACAGAGTCTAGTTCCCTCCGCAGAGTCCACTTCCCTCCACAGAGTCTAGTTCCCTCCGCAGAGTCCACTTCCCTCCACAGAGTCTAGTTCCCCCCACAGAGTCTAGTTCCCCCCACAGAGTCTAGTTCCCTCCACAGAGTCTAGTTCCCCCCACGGAGTCTAGTTCCCCCCACAGAGTCTAGTTCCCTCCATAGAGTCTAGTTCCCTCCACAGAGTCTAGTTCCCTCCGCAGAGTCCACTTCCCTCCACAGAGTCTAGTTCCCTCCGCAGAGTCCACTTCCCTCCACAGAGTCTAGTTCCCCCCACAGAGTCTAGTTCCCTCCACAGAGTCTAGTTCCCTCCACAGAGTCTAGTTCCCTCTATAGAGTCTAGTTCCCTCCACAGAGTCTAGTTCCCTCCGCAGAGTCCACTTCCCTCCACAGAGTCTAGTTCCCCCCACAGAGTCTAGTTCCCCGCCCCCCCCAGAGTCTAGTTCCCTCCACAGAGTCTAGTTCCCTCCACAGAGTCTAGTTCCCTCCACAGAGTCTAGTTCCCTCTATAGAGTCTAGTTCCCTCCACAGAGTCTAGTTCCCCCCACAGAGACTAGTTCCCTCCACAGAGTCTAGTTCCCCCCACAGAGTCTAGTTCCCTCCACAGAGTCTAGTTCCCCCCACGGAGTCTAGTTCCCCCCACAGAGTCTAGTTCCCTCTACAGAGTCTAGTTCCCTCCACAGAGTCTAGTTCCCTCCATAGAGTCTAGTTCCCTCCACAGAGTCTAGTTCCCTCCACAGAGTCTAGTTCCCTCCACAGAGTCTAGTTCCCTCTATAGAGTCTAGTTCCCTCCACAGAGTCTAGTTCCCCCCACAGAGTCTAGTTCCCTCCACAGAGTCTAGTTCCCCCCACAGAGTCTAGTTCCCTCCACAGAGTCTAGTTCCCTCCACAGAGTCTAGTTCCCTCTATAGAGTCTAGTTCCCTCCACAGAGTCTAGTTCCCTCCACGGAGTCTAGTTCCCCCCACGGAGTCTAGTTCCCCCCACGGAGTCTAGTTCCCCCCACAGAGTCTAGTTCCCCCCACAGAGTCTAGTTCCCTCCACAGAGTCTTGTTCCCTCCACAGAGTCTAGTTCCCTCTATAGAGTCTAGTTCCCTCCACAGAGTCTAGTTCCCTCCACAGAGTCTAGTTCCCTCCACAGAGTCTAGTTCCCTCCATAGAGTCTAGTTCCCTCCACAGAGTCTAGTTCCCTCCACAGAGTCTAGTTCCCTCTATAGAGTCTAGTTCCCTCCACAGAGTCTAGTTCCCTCCACAGAGTCTAGTTCCCTCTATAGAGTCTAGTTCCCTCCACAGAGTCTAGTTCCCTCCACAGAGTCTAGTTCCCTCCATAGAGTCTAGTTCCCTCCACAGAGTCTAGTTCCCTCCACAGAGTCTAGTTCCCTCTATAGAGTCTAGTTCCCTCCACAGAGTCTAGTTCCCTCCACGGAGTCTAGTTCCCCCCACGGAGTCTAGTTCCCCTCACAGAGTCTAGTTCCCCCCACAGAGTCTAGTTCCCCCCACAGAGTCTAGTTCCCTCCACAGAGTCTAGTTCCCTCCACAGAGTCTTGTTCCCTCCACGAGTCTAGTTCCTCCACAGAGTCTAGTTCCCGCCACAGAGACTAGTTCCCTCCACGGAGTCAAGTTCCCCCCACAGAGTCTAGTTCCCCCCACAGAGTCTAGTTCCCTCTACAGAGTCTAGTTCCCCTCCACAGAGTCAAGTTCCCTCCATAGAGTCTAATTCCCTCCACAGAGTCCCCTCACTTCAAGATGGGCACACTGCAGCTGTTGTTGAAGCAGCAGGATTGTCTTGACAGAACAGATCGCCCACACTTCTTTCCTAGCACATAACCTTCCTGTCAGTCATGGTGCCAGGGAGAGGGAAGAATGTTAGATGTAGGGACATTTAGGAGGCCTCTACCCACCCAGGTAGCCTCAGGACTGTATCCTTCTGTGTTAAAACACACTTTATTACTTTGCATTCCATCTGGAAAAACAAATACGTTTTGAATATGGCAAACAAACAAACAAACCCAGAGAAGAGTATTTTATGTACAATTAGAGATAATGGAGCTCAACAATGACCTTGTAAAGACTCAGCTAAGACAAAAATGTTGATGAGCAGACAGAGTGTTCTCTCTGGGCTAAAGGCTGAAGATCTTGAATGACCAGAAATGATTTGAAGAACTGCATTGCCATCATGGCCATGTGCATGAAGTCATAACTTCTAAATCTAACATTGTTATGCTAGAGAATTAAATTTCTGAAGCTGTTTAAAAGGAGTGAGGCTTAATAGAGGTTACTGACAATCTCTTTCCATATCCATTTTTGACTTGAAATGGTGCTTATCACACATATTCAAAAATTTCACCATATGCTATTCTGGTCAGACGCCTCTTTTGCTTATGAGAAGAAACATGTTTTGTATTCTCACAAAGTCTGTGGACATTGTTAATGTAATAAACATCGCTATATGTCATACGTAAGCTACATCTACCTACTGACATTAAAAAAAATAGAGTAAAGTTCAAGAACTATTAACACAAGATTTGTACCGAGAAGGGTGTAGGAAGGAGCTCGATGTAAATTATTTTCTTTGGATGGATCATTTCAAAGTAGTTTACAAGAACACAAAATATTATTTACACAATACTAAACTTTTCCTAAATGTTCTATGATATTTCTATTTCAAAACTGTCTTATTTTGAGAATCGAGGAATATACATACAGCAAGTTTAACGCATAAGCCAATAGCCCTTAGCTTGAGCGAAAGATGCATTTAGAGTCTCCCAACACCGAGAAGGTGGCAAAAACTCAGCTGCACCTACGTCCTTTTTCCAAGCAGCTCGAAATGCTTTAGCAAAGACCTTATGACTCTTACATCATTATTAGTGACATAAGAAAAGGTGACAGAGACAAGAACTGGGGCTCTTGACACCAAGTGCCTAATCCACTGAAACACACTGCATTTTATTTAAAGCGACAGATACCTTTCATTGGCACTGCCCAAATAGAAGTTTAAAAGCTGTTAATTGTTAAGTGAAAATTTTCCCACTGAATACGATCTTAAGGTTTTTTGAGAAACATCAAGATTTACTACCACCTGAATGGTATTTGAGAAGTAAGAGTGACAACATGTTTGGTTTGGGGATATTAACTAGAAAATTTAAACTAATCATGATCAGTTTATGAGAGTACCAAATTAGTGCCCAATTAGACCAATACTGTGAGCTTTGCTATGCTACTTTGAACAGTTTGGTCCAAATATCTATCTTCAGCTGCTATGTTTATTCCAGTTCATTCTGGTCATATCAGATGGGAACAAGGATCTTCTGTACTGATTGTATTATGTGACCCTCATAGCTCTGCCGGGGTTTGTAGGTTGCCAGGAGCATTGGCAATGGGACAAATCACTCTTTCTGTCACTATCACATTTTGCGTGAGACGCGGCTCAAAGACTGTAGTGGAAGGTTGCACGAGAGAACCAGAGGCCGAGTAAGTCTCTGTTACCAAATAGCTACCAGGCTGCAAAGGGTCAGGCATGGCAATGGCTGGCTGGAGAACAGAGCTGGAAGCAGGCAAAGCGGAAGCTCCTTGACTGCCTGGCACAGGCTGGCCCCTAACGGATTCTGACTGTTGGATGTCTATGGAATAGCCACAGGGTTCAATCCTAGAATGGCCTTCTTGGGTAGGTGGCTGAGATTGTTTGGCTTCATCATCAATCCCGAGGCTAATCTCAGCAAGCTTTTTGAATTTGGGGCCAAGCGAGTCCAAGAAGCTGTCATCCAGCTCATCAGCAATAAAACTGCAACAACCCACGGAGCCCACGGGAGAACTGGGGGCACCCATTCCTTCGTTATCATAGATCAGCAAGCAGTCATTTGCTTCCTGGGTGTCGTCTTCTTCTGCACAGGCAAATGCTTTCTAAAGGTGGAGAAGAGTGGAAAAAATGAATTTTAAAAGCGTGTCAGTTGAAGAATACGGTACAGTTCGCAGAACTCAAGGTTTGATCATGAATGTGTGATTTAGGTAATCCATAGAAGTAAAGGCACGCTTTGTATATCGACAGTCTTGTTACAGAAATTATCTGGTGTTTGGAGAACGGTATAGTTGACATTCTTTCAAAATTGAATCTGGCCTAGGCTCGTGTTTTAATCCTGGGTTTTGAAGGTACTAACGTGGATTTAGGCCTACAAAACGAATGTGTTCAAAGCCGGGAGGTTATTCACTAGGACAAGTGTGGGGTTTCCTGTGTGTACCTCTGTTAATGCTAGACTCCCCAAACCTTGTGGGAGCCTGACCCCTAACTAAGGCTCACACCACACCTCAGAAAATCCCAAGAGTCCTCATCCCAAACAAGTTCTCCCTGCCAGTCACTGTGTCAGGATCTGCTTTCTCAGCAACAGGCCACATCCCAGGACTTACCAGCTCTGATACTGAAGCTGTGTGTGAAATCTGTTCTAATGATGCACCAATCAAGAGGCGAGACCTTCCTCTTAAAGTCTCTGTTCCTGAACCCTTGTTCCTTTCAGTTCTATGCTTCCTCACGCTTCATCCGATCTTCGATCATATTCTTTTTTCCCACTTTGATTTTTGGGTCATTTATTCAATGGTTCTTCAACTTTTGGGGGCAAAGACTCCTTTGAAAATGTGAAAAATACTACAACCCTGTCTCAGAAAACTATGCATGTGTGTTCTGGCATACTTTATGGCATAGGAAACACAAAGTAAAGAAGTTGCTGCTGATCCTGACATGCAAAAGATTTTGCTTTCCATTGTTATTCCAGCTGGGGGGATGAAGTTCCACTTGTTATATGATCTCCCTTTGTGTCTAAATACCATTTTTCCTTTTGACTAGTAGCCCCATTGTGGCAGCCACCTTACATCATCTGTATTATTTTGGCAAAGAACCCTATTTTTTTCTTACATTTTAACAAGCTGTAAATAAAATAACAACAACAAAAACGAATTGCAAAACTGAAGTATAGTCAAGTGAAAAGACATCTAATGTAAAGATAACAAAGCCACAGAGTTTTCGACCCAATTACCTGAGAAAAATAGGAGTCCAGGAAATTCATGCTTACTGCTCCTTCCCCATAGTCCTTATTGGTTCCTCCAGTGGAATGCCTTGTTCTCATCGTTCCAGACTGTCCTGCAGAACCAATGCCAAGTCCGGTGCCTGTGCCGAATCCTGCAGCGGCCCCAGATCCTGTAGCTGCTCCAAGCTTGGTGCTCAGTTCCATTCCCGAAGCTCCTTCCACCACTGTCCCTCCAGCATATGTATTCATACAAACTTCTAAAAACGGGAGAAAATTCTGTAGCATCTTATGCTGTAATTTTTTAAATTGTTTTTTGATATCCCTGAACAGATGCCAAGTAAAGCAAATAAGTATGTAAGTGGGAGAAATTACAATTAAATGACTAGAGGTGGTCAGAACATCCTACGGTCTGATATGTGAGAGTAACAGAGGAGATGAGGCTGTAACAGAGGACCTTAGCAGATGAAGTAGCTCTGCAAACATAGTAATTGAAAAATATACACAGGAAATAGGTTTTCAGTGACAAGAGCCAGAAATAATAAAGTAAAAACAGAATATTCAGCACATAGCCATGGAAAGCTTCTAAGGCAATGCTTATTTGTTTTCAGGAAAAAAAGAAATTGAAATTAAGCTGTCATATTGCTGTAGTATGGAAACTAAAGAGGGAACATGCATAATATAATCAAGCAAATTAGCAGGCACTAATTTAGTGTCTTGGAGCCTAAAGAAAATTTAACGAGTTATGACTATTCTATTACCTTTACATTACACTTTCATGGAAAATTATATTTTTTCTAGAGAATTCTGAATATAGTTTTTGCTATGTAAATAAAACGGGAGAAGCAGGTGAGGATCTGGGGTAGCTGATAAAGGCAGACATTTTGGGTGATCTCATGCAGACTTTGCAGGCTAGATATTTAAAAACAATCTGTTGCTATGTGTGGAATTAAGAAAAAATTTTAATATTAGGCATTAGTTCTTGTTCCTCCAGTGTATGCCTTAGTTGTGGCATTGAGATAATATGAATAAAATGGTCATTTGGTAAGCCAAAGAAATAAATAATTTCGCCTATGTCACAACATAAACGATCTTGTCCCATTATGCTTGAATATGAAACTGTTACTTGAACTCAAATCAGGGTATTGTTAGTTCTGGGGAAGGAAGAAGGGCAACAATATAGAAGATGTGCACATGTGAGGTTTAACTGCAAATATTACCAACGTTAAGAATAGTCAGAGTTGAGTGGTAGGTACACAGTATTTGCTATATTTTCCTTTACATTTTCTACATGTGAACTCTTTCCTAATTAAAAAAAATAGTAATTGACTGAGAGCTATACTTCAGTTTATCAGAGTTTGGAAAATATATAACAAATCTTCAGACATTAAAAATGGCGGCATCACTGGACAATGAACTTCAACGAACCTACTGAAACCTGAGCTAGGTCATGGAATTGACTGATATACTAATAGTAAATCTTTTCATTGAAACCCATTGTTCACTGATAACATCTCCCCAGCATGTGTACATATGTGCAAATTATTAAGAAAATGATTTAGAACACTTATTATTTTTCAGTATTTCTTATTTAATCCAATATTGCCTTAAAAATATCCATTTGTTGTTCACTTACCAGAATTTTCCATGAAATCGGCTCCATTGGCAGTTATAGGCGGCACACGAATATTTGTGATTTCCTGCAAACCAAAATAAATATATTTAAATGTCCCCAAAATAAATATATTTAAAAATGAACCAAATTTCATGGCAATATGGGTGAAATGGGCTGTTTGCAAAAGATGACTTTATAAGAAGCCCAAATTATTGCAGGGCTAACCATTTTTATGATGTAACATCTGAAGAGCTATGATCCTAAAAGGTTCCATTTATTTCAACATTGACTCACAGAGGTCTTTAAAGATCGAGGAGTGTCTTATTTTTATACCCCGCTACTGTTTTTCCTATCTGAATATAAATCTGATTTTGCTCTATGTGATTGAAATAAATGTTTTAATATTTTTTTAATGTTTATTTATTTATTTTGAGAGAGAGAGACAAAGAGTGCATTTGTGAGCAGGGGAGGGGCAGAGAGAGAGGCGAGGGAAAATTCCAAGCAGGGCTCGATCCCATGAGATCAAGACCTGAGCCAAAATCAATAGTCGGACCAACCGACTGAGCCTAACAGGTGCCCTGAAATGTTTTAGAAACTGGGTCCTCACCTTGTCTTCAGGTTGAGCTCCTTCGATTCCCCACGGATGAATTGTTCCTTCGGAACCATCAGGAACTGGGATAAATCCTCCTGCCACTCCCCCCATAGAACCCATCCCGCAGTCACAGATCAGCAGCAAAAGAGGGGCCACTGGTTATAAAGGAAAAAAAATATGGCAACATTTGAGTCATTTGGAAACAATTTGACGTGACAGTTGTCTGAAAAGTTACAAAGAAAATACAATATTTTCAGTACTCATGGAACATCTAATAGAAAGAAAAATTAGTTTCTACAAAATAAAGTGTAAGCATCCTAAAATTTCATATAATTATGAAACCGAAGGAGATAGATCATTCTTGTGATATGTGTATTTTCTTAAAATAGGGATTGTTTGATGAATGGTAAAAGTGGTTGTTCAATTCCTCAATCCTTTTCTGTAGTAGATATATATTTTTATTGCATTTATTTGTATATGCTGAGCTATGTATATTATGTCAGGTGAATACACACCTGATTGGTCAGGATTTTGGGCAGGTGGGCGGGGTAACGTTCCTGTAATCAGGACTCTACAGATCTCCTAGTAAACAGCAATTAACCGGCAAACTCCCTCCACAAGTAGAATGATGAACTAATACCAATGCATTCTTAATTGTGATTTAAGAATCTCTAGCTTGGAGGGGCCTTCCAGTCAGGGTAATTTTCATTCTTTCTGTGCATATCTGTCACATCTCAGCAATAAAGATTAACATCATTCTCATGCTAATGGACCAAGAGAAAAATGTACTCTTTCTTGAAAAGAAGCCCTGGAAAGCTAGGTAGTCAGTGACCCCACCCTCACGTCTGGCCTGTCAGGTCTTCTTGAATCCTCACGTTTGAATTCTGTCCATTTAGAGGTGGTTTAGTGAGGGGTTTAAGAGCACAGCCTCTGGAGCCAGACTTGCAGGGTTTGTATTTTGGCTCCAACCCTCACCAGCTAGATACGTTATATCATCTTTTCTCATTTCTATGGGTTCATCCAGAGAATGGGAGAATGCATTTTATCTATATCATAGCTTATCGTGAGGATCAAATAAGTTAGTAGTTTAAGAAAGGGTAGTGAGTGCTATGAGGATTTGCTGGTATTGTTTGGATGGGTTACATCAGTTATGCAAATTAGGTCAGTCCTGTATATTAGCTCTGTACAAAATGAAAAAAGGCCAAGTATATAAATAAAATAGGTTGGGCATAATTGATGTATTTTCTTAAGGTCTAATATAATGTTCATGTAAATGATACTACTACAGGCTTTTTTAAATTGCCATTCTCAATTTCATGACTGTTAGTGTGCGGGATTGAGTCCTGTGAGTTGACAAATTAGTTTTATTTTTTTTTATTTAAAAAAAAAATTTTTTTTTTAATGTTTATTTATTTTTGAGACAGAGAGAGACAGAACACGAATGGGGGAGGGTCAGAGAGAGAGGGAGACACAGAATCGGAAACAGGCTCCAGGCTCTGAGCCGTCAGCACAGAGCCCGACTCGGGGCTCAAACTCACGGACCGTGAGATCATGAGCTGAAGTTGGACGCTTAACCGACTGAGCCACCCAGGCGCCCTGACAAATTAGTTTTTAAGGTGATGAAGGTACATCTGTACGCTGAGCATTTTTAGGTGGGCATGAATAATCTTTTAGTGATCTTGCTTGTCACTGTATCTGCAACATATATCTGGTTTTTATATATGTATCCAGAAAAAGTTTTCCAAAGTGTTGAGTGCATTTCTACGGTCTGAAAAATGTGTGTTGTGTCCTGCGCAAAAATCAAAACATGGCGTTTTTTCAAATGGTAGCAACACAGGAAGCAAATATAACACTGAGAATATAACACAGTGTGTCTTCTCTGATTGCCATCTGGAGCCCAATCCCAAATGTACAATGGCCTGCCTCTATGATTTATCCACACCCTTAAAGTCAGCATTTCAAAATTAAGCTCATCAGTGCCACCCTATGTATCTGTGCCTCATCTAATATTTCCAGTTTCATTGAGTGATTTAAGTGACAAGTGAATTCAGTGGTTCAGCTGGGTTTCTTATCCATTCTTCATATTCACCAGTCTCCAAATCTCCACGTAATGGAGATTACGTGTAAATCTCCATTACACGTATAACAAATATAATTGTTATATTGTAAATATAACAATGCCTCACACATTTACCCTTTCTTTTCCACTCTCATATCACAGCTCTGAATCTGGCTTCGATCATCTCCTTGAAAGTATCACAATAACCTCCTAACTGTAATTTCATTTCTAATTTAGCGCACACACCACTGCCCGTGTTATCTTTCCAAAACACAAATATGAACATGCTAGGTTTTTATTCAGACACGTTCAGCAGCTCTTTTTTCTCATAACTTAAGGAACAAACACCGTAACAGGTGTATGTAAGCCCTTTCAAATTGGTGCCAGTGCATTCTCCAGGTTCAGCTCCTTTACTGTCCACAGTTTCCCCATTTGTTAGCCTCCCAACATATGAGTCCTAAAACAGGAGAAGCATTTTCTGGCTTTTGCCCAGTGCTGTTACCCTTTGGAAACACTTTCCCCTCTTTTTGTACTTATACCTGACTCATTTTTCGAGCCACAATTTGATGATTCTCCTATTCTGTGAAGCCCCAGTAATAGCCCTTGGTAGTAAATTCTTCGATAGCTGTATCATGGTATAGTTTCTTCCATAGACTGAGACACACATACATCTGTGAACTACGTGAAAACCAGAATCAGGTTCCCTTTTTCAGCTGGATGCTTGTCAAGACTCACATAGATGCACTTGAAAAATTTGGTTTTGAAATCGAGTAATATGATATTGAAAAACTGAAAGGTACGTCCATTTCAGCTGTTAAATGACATGGTGCGTGATAACTGCAAAATAGGAAACACTTCTGAGGAAGGAGGAAGGAGAATATACGTGTGTTGGACGACTCTGGAGGTCACACCACAGTTGTAAATATAACAACTTACTATTTTTTTTAATAAGAAGAGATATGAACAAATACAGCAAACATTAATATCTATTAAGTCCGAATGATGGCTATGTGTGTGACTGTCATGTAATTTTCTGTACTTCTTTGTGGTTTGAAAGTATTTCACAGATTTTTAAAAAGTTTAAGTGAAGGGGTTGGAGTAGACTTGATTATCACGCACAGTCATTTTATTCTAAAAGCCTATGGTTCTGTAATAAATTTGGGAAGGGATTGTGAATTTTTCAAAGGTTTTTCTTATATAAGAGTTTGCCATGAAGTTCTTTTACATAGAGACCTATTACATTCAAAATATTTCGTTCACAAGATTTTGATTTAAATGCAGCTTTTTAGAAACCTGACCATTAAATAAAATAAATTTTGCTTTTATTGAAAAACAAAACATGTGTAGTTTCCCCACATGTGTTCAATAAACTTAATCTTATTAAGTAAAAGCCGTTAAGAGGGTGAGTATATGGGTGGTAAGCTATTTTCAGGAAGTGCTGGATTAAGCAATAATTTTTCAGGGCCCCTGATGTATTAATGTTCATTATAGAGTTCAAACCTCTATATTCTCTATGTTTTTCCTTAGATTTATTTGGCCAGGGTTCTCCTTCTATTTTAAAATCTCATGAGATTTTAATATGGAGAAGACATTTTAGAAAGTAGTGCATTGTGGATAAAGGCGTTATTTTGATTATGAACATTACTGGCAGTGTGTAGAAAGTTCATGCTTTAATTTTTTCTTGTTGATTCTCTTGCACTGTTTTCTAAATGTCTAACATGTATGACATGCTTTGTTGTATTATGAGTATAGATTGTTGGCAAATGACACGTTAACTTTAAATATCTCAGATTCTTCCTGAAAATGCCACTTTCCTCTATCTTTGCCTAGAACGCAGTTAAGGAATGGCTCTACGTTGCAAATGTGGCATCCTGTGCAGCATGCCTCCGCAGAGACTGATTCCTCATCCAAAACAGAATTTAACTTTGGCATACTCACATAGCAACAGCAGAAGACCAAGGAAGATCAGGCCAATGGCTGCAGGTCCCAGCCTCCATGATGAGCCTCCACCTATGCGTTCAGGGTCTTTGTGCCCGTTAGAATTTCCACAGGTGTCCCTGTTGTCACACTGACAGACTTGTAGAGTCAGGCTCTCTGGTGTCTCACACTGTCTGTCCTGACTGTCGGTAACTGTGAGCGAGATGGTGTACGTTCCAGGAGACACCTGCTGCTGGGCGTTAAGGAGGGCGGAAGTAGCTGCAGACAAACATCATACAAATCAACAGCAGGACAAGGTGTCTTTTGCCCTTCAAACTACCTATTTTTGCTAACAGAACCAGGGGTGCCTTAAACATCATGGTCACAAATAGTGAGACTGATAGTAAGGTGAGATTTGAAGGGGTTCAGTTGGGTAAAGCAGGCTGCACTTCCTCCTTGTCCTTCTTTCTGCCTCTGTTATTGTCACTCATGAAGACCCAGTCCTACCCTGATATTTCCCTTGAAAGATGATGGGAGGCAGGTATCGTGTTGACACGAAGCCCCCCTCTTCTGTGACGTAACCACTCTCCTGTATGTCTGCACCAACCCCCTGAACTCTGGTGTGTGGCCCTCAGAACGTATGCCTTCCCCCTGAGTTCATGTTTTATGCCTGACTTATCAAGACTGAGTTTCTGCTTTGGCTTCCACTACGTCAGCTGTTCCTGATAGTTTGCATCCCCTGTGCCCAAACGCTGGTTGTTGTATGGGATTCTCTGAAGTGACGGCCTGTTGCCTGTCTGTCTCGTGAATATTGATCACCCTCCATTCTCCATTGCTGTGTTGTCCCTTTCTAAGTGGGGTCCAGCAGCAGCTCTTGCAAGCTGCAGAGTTGTGTCAACTGGATCACTCTCGATCCTACCCTGCCCTTTGGTACTGTGCCCGAGCCACCCAGTCCACACTGTTGCCTTGTGCAGCCTCACCCAAGCAGGTGTGCCTAGTGCTGGCTCTCCTCTGTCTCTGATGTTTTGTGTGTGGCCTTTTTATTGGCCACGTGCCATGTGCCAGTAAACCCGTTTGGACCCAAATTCTACACGCGTAATTTGGAGCTCGAGACTTCTACCAAGATCAGTAAGGCCCTCGGAAAGAAGGCCGTGGAGAACAAGATCCCAATTGCTGATACTTATGGCTAGGGCGCGATAGAGCACATTCATGGAAGGGGGCAAGACTGGTTCAGAAAAGAGCTGGGGAAACATGAGAAGATACTTATTAAGTCCAATGGCTATTTCTACGAGACTGCTAGAAAATATAGGTAATGTAAGTTTAGCATGATAAAAGTTAGGAGAAACGGAAGGATGGATTAACTCTTTCTCACTGGCTAATGGGCTAATGGGAATTTCAGTCCATCATGCTCTCAAAATTCCTGACCAGTGACAGACTAAGTAGCACCGCCAATGAGCCTTCAACAGGCAACTCGTCTAGTGCTTCATGTCTGTTCACAATCTGCCCTGTTAGGAAAAGTTTATATATTTAGAAATTTAAACAGCTCTGCAATAAAATAGATGCCCGACTCTCTTCTTTTTATGGTGTGCTGTGGAGGTAGAAATAAAACATTAAAAGCATGAAAATGTAAAACAGACTGCACCCGAAAAACAGAAAATGATAAATGGCGCTAACATTGTATCGTATCATTCCTTTTCTCTTATGAAGAGAGAAGAAATTCATGAGACTAGGACCACATCTTCATTGCAAATAATTTTTTCAATAATTCTGGGAAAAGACTTGCTCCCAAATGAGCTCTTTTATCCATCTGGAAATAGAAAGCAGCAGCAACTTTCATTTATGGAAGCAAGTTTCCTATTACTCACCATTGAGTGTTGTGATACTCCATACAACTGGCAATTTTAGAGGCTGCTCCTCCAGGGAAAATGTGTAGGGGCCAGTATATTTATTGTCTAGTGCTCTAGCTGAGACAACCACAGAAGGCCGTGAACTACAAATTGTTGTCTTTTCAAGGACGATTGTTGGACAGTTTTCATTAAAACTGGGTACTTCAACATATACGGTGCCTGTAGAAGTTTTACCTGTGTTTTCTGTAAGAATAACATTTTAGAGTTAAAGGAATATACAGAATAAGAGGTACCCAAGAAAATCTTTTACTTTTTTTTAATGTTTATTTATTTTTGAAGAGAGAGAGAGAGACAGACAGAGTGCAAGTGGGGAAGGGCAGAGAGAGAGGGAGACACGGAATCCGAAAGCAGGGTTCAGGCTCTGAGCCATCAGCACAGAACCTGATACGGGACTTAAACTCATGAACCGTGAGATCATGACCTGAGCCAAAGTCGGATGCTTAACCGAGTGACTCAGGAGCCCCGAGAAAACCTTTCAAATGTCTCTTGCATGCAGCCACTTTAATATGTCTTCTCATGAGAAATTATGTTTGTTATTCTTACAAGTAAAAAGATGTCATTTAATTTCCACATCTTGTAAAAAGCAAATTTAAATTTGTCAACTTAGCTGGTGACTGTAATTAGTAGCATTGGCTATTAAGTTAACATGCTTGAAACCAAGACCTCTGAGGTGATGCATTCACTGATTACCAATAAAATCAACATAGAAACAATAGTTTTCTTCAATTTCTCCATGCTAGTGCATGGACCTGGCACTAGGTGAAAGATTTTTGCTTCTAAACCTTGATCCAAAGTATTTGAAATAAACAATGATTTATTTTTATCATCCAAGATATAGAAGTTAATTGAAGAAAAAACTTTCAATGTTGACAATCTCAAATTTGCCAGTGGTGGGATTATATGAATAATTTCTGTTGTTTCCTGTGTAGCTTTTTGCTGTTTTTCCAGGTGATATGATTTTTGGTGTTTATTCTTGTTTTATTTTCCTGTGTTTGCTTATTGCCTGGGCATCAATTTCTTTATACTTGATGGAACACAAACACTCAATGAATACTATTTTTAAGACATCCGAGAAGATTTTATTGTTCAGTGATATAGTCACATGAGGTCTCTGTCAGTAGCTTCCTTTATAAGTAACTCAAAAAGGCATCTCACATTCAAGCTGAGCTTTCCTGACAGGCATTATGTATCAGTCTTTATCCATCCTCTAAACACCAGAAATTCCTGGAGGCCTAAAGATTCTGCCTCAACACAGCAAACCAGAGGGACTGAACACAGAATTCACTGGTACTACAAACTCCATTGAGAAAGTGGAATGCTCAGTTTTTTGGATTCAACTGCCTCAGATTTGAGACCCAAGGGCCTGAAGATAATTAACTGTATTTAGTGGTGAGCTAATATGTTAAGTAATCATAATCATCTATTCATAAAGAAATGCCAATTGGAGTAACATTTCTCTAAAAGTGATTGAAATATATATTTTTTAATTTTTATTTTTTAAGTAATCTCGACACCCAACGTGGGGTTCGAACTCACAATCCCAAGGTCAAGAATCACATGCTCTATGGAGCCAGATGCCCCATTTTGAAATATTATTCTTACCATCTATGGCCAGAACCTCAGCTGTGATTGTCTTGTTAACTATGAAAGTAGAATCCCGATCGATGTTTTTGACAAATTTGATTTGAGCAGTTTTTGGATCAATGAATAGCAAACCACCATCATTACGTCCCATGATGTACCTGTTTTATGATAGAAAAGATGATAGTTTTCTTTCAAGTATGGAATGTTTACCTATTTAATGAAAATGACTCATTTTATATTTAATATATTTATATTTAATTTAAGACATTGAAAGATACTTTTAGAAATGGCAGCAGAAAATCAGCATATTAGCATGGACAAGCAGTATTTCATAATCCTTAAGTATTAGCCTGGTTTTTCAGTTTTCTACACTGTGCAATAAAATAATTGTGTCCTTGCTCTTACAATAACTACTCTGCATGGTGTTCTTATATTGGGTCATGAATGTTTTGTAGGTGCTGTGTACCAAGGTCTTCTGGTGAACTTCTACTCTTTTTAAAGACTCAACTGAAAGTTTCTGCGAAATTTTTTCCCGATTTCTCTTGACAGGCTAAGACATTCTCTTAATTTCCACTTTAACTTACGCTCATGTTATCTTTACTCATAGTGTAGTATGTTCCGTGATTTGGCTACATGTCTCTTCTTGAGTTACCCAGTTGTTTGAGTTGGCACTTTGTATCTCTGTATTCTTGGCATATAATGTTGGGGTGTTATTTTGTAGTAGCTTGTAAATGAAAACGACATCAAGGAATAATGTAAAAACAGTCTTACTTGACGTATGAGGCAGCTTTTCTGGTGTCTTCATCCATGGCTTGATATGTTCCCAGGACATAATTGACCAATTTTTTAGTACTTATGCCTTTCTGCACAGTAAATGTCTTGGAAGCCGGATGGAACATAATTCCTTCTTTCACATTCAACACTTTAACCATGACTGGGGTTGACTGGACTCGATACTGAGAGATTACTGATTGGTGAAATTCAGCTTTGTTTTTGACAGCAATACCAAGTTGCACATTTTGTAGTTGCTCATAATCTAGAGCCTGGAGTAAAAAATAGAAGGGAAGATGTATCACAGAAATACAATCTGGCAAAACCAGAAGAGGAAAAGAGAACTTTATGTTACATGCTATGAGTGGCTGTTTTTATTTCTCCATAGCAAGACAATTTCAGAAATCATTGTAATGTTGAGATAGAGAAATCATTAAAATTTTTAACTTATAAGACTTCAGCTTCTTAACCGATGCTTACAAAACAGGGTACCTCTTTGTAGACTACTAAAACATCATTATAGCTCCTTTAGGCTCTGTGGTGCGATGGAAAGAATCCCAAATTTGTATATAGTAGCATGGTTTGATTCCTGGTTCTGTGGCCTAATAGCTGTGTGACTCATAGCAGAATATTTAATTTCTCTGATTCTCAAGTTGTCACTTCTGAAAAAACCCCCAAATCTTACCTCATCAGATTGTTGTGAGGACTTCACAAATTTTGTCCCCAAACGCATTCCTAAAAATGGCAGTTATAGCCATTCAGAGAATAGCTATTGGATTCGTGTGCAATAGCGTCTTTCCTGATTTAAAAATTTCTAGGTGGCAAAGGTGGACCATCATAATAAACTTGGTTGGCCAATATGCATCTGAAAAGCAGTGGGTGGGTGGCCCACCAACTCTTTGTAGAACCATTTTCAGATGGTCTTGCATGATAACTATTTGTTTGACCGTCCTATTGATGTGGCCCAAATCAAGGACTGAGGAATCCCAGGAAAGCTTCTTCCATTCACTAATACATTTTTTTGAGTGTGATGAGATAAGGAAATGTTCATTGGGGATACATTTGTATATTACTGAAAATAATTAAGGGCAGAGTTCTGGATTTGAGTTTTAAGTCTGTAATGAGTAGTTTTGTGAGCTCAAGCATTCCCCAAGGGAGTGGAGGAGAATGTATAAACAGGTAATTATAATACAAGGGGAAAATAACAAGAGAAATTATAGAATCTTTGCGCAAAAGTGAGTGAATACTTCTACTTGGGACAGTTAGGAATCCTGAGATGTTTCAAGTGAGCTGAGTACTGAAGGATGAGGAGGATTTTTTCAGGCAGAGGTGAAGCGTTTTCAAATGCCCAGAGTTACAGAAAGTGACAGGGAGCTGGCTGCAGGTGGTGAGAGGCCTTATATATAACTCTGAGGAGGCTGAAGGTCATCTTGAAGGCCAGCAGCTGGTCATCAATCCTGGCTGCGATTAGAGTTCTCTGAGGAGTGTTTAAGACCCTCCTTTGCCTGGGCTTCCCCACAGACTAACGGAACCCATAGTTCCTACATTGCCATGGCTGAAGAAGAGTTGCAGGTGATTCAAGTGAGCACTAAGAGTTGAGGGTTGGGGCACCTGGGTGGCTCAGTTGGTTAAGCGACTGACTCTTGATTTCACTATAGGTCATGATCTCACAGTTGTGGGGTTAAGCCCCACATTGGGCTCTGCACTGAATGCAGAGCCTGGTTGGGATTCTCTCTCTCCCTGTGTCTCTCTGCGCCTCTCTCACTCATGCACAGCATGTTCGCTCTCTCTCTCTCTCAAAACAAATAAAGAAACTTAAAAAAAAAAAAGAATTGAGGACCACTT
Source organism: Panthera tigris (assembly GCF_018350195.1). Classification (NCBI taxonomy): domain Eukaryota; kingdom Metazoa; phylum Chordata; class Mammalia; order Carnivora; family Felidae; genus Panthera; species Panthera tigris. The sequence goes on along the minus strand of NC_056671.1, from coordinate 52,988,733 downwards.
TCACAGCCAATGGAGAACAAGGAACGATTTTGAAGAACAGAATGATCCAAATTGGTTTTAAGAAAAGCATGTTAGTAGACCGGTGGCAGGAGGAGGATGAAGGAGGCATAAAGGACATCAATCAGGAGGGATTATAGACATTTAGGGGTAAGGAGGCAAGGCCAGGTAGAGCACAGGCCAGCAGAAGGAAGACCAGGGCCAGACTTTAAGGACAATTTCCAGGGCAGAATTGGAGGACTGGCTGTTTGTTGTGAGGAAAGATATGGCCCAGGTTTCTAGTGTGGAAACTAGACGACACTGATACAGGAGAGAGAATACCTCATTTTAAGGGATTGCTGGGGGTTTATAATACACCCTTGCAAGTGAGGATGGCCTCAGCCCTCTCTCTGAAAAGCAGAGTAATAGGAGCTGCTTCCACAGCTTCCAGAAATCAGGCATTCCCGCAATGTTATGCCCTTGTTAAGGGCATATTATGGGTCTGACACTCTACTGGACTCAAGGAAATAAAGAAGGAAGGTCCCAGATAGTCTGGTGTCCTGTGCCAAAGAAGTTCTTCAAATAGTCGTTATTTTTTCTAGTCTATATAGTGTCCAGGCAGAAATACCCTTACCCTTACATTATTCCAGATTGGATTCTGTGTGTGGGGCAGGGGGAGTGTCTGTTATAGCTAAGCATGTTAAATGGAAGGTTTACTCAATTATTATTTTTTATCTTGCAGATTTAATTATACAGTCCCATTTTCCAAAAAGTTGTTATTTTTCCCCTCTTATGACTGTAACTAATCCACTTAACACAAATTGATAAATTCACAAGCCACAATACCATGTATTCTTATCTTTTCCTAACTTTAATTGTAGAGAGTAAATGGATTAAGTCAATAAATGTGTTTTACATTCTGGTGCTTAAAGCAGGCACACCTATGAATATATGTATATTAGTGTGTGCTTACTATAGAAACTATGATAGCTTGGAAAGAAAGAAACCAACATGTTTAAAAAAAGCTGTCCTGAGGCACCTGGGTGACTCAGTTGGTTAAGCTTCTGACTCTTGGTTTCGGCTCAGGTCATAATCTCATGGTTTGTGAGTTTAAGCCCCATGTCGGCTCTGCACTGACAGCATGGAGCCTACTTGGGATTCTCTCTGTCTCCTCCTTCTCCTCTCTCTCTCTCTCTCTCTCTCTCTCTCTCTCCTCCCTTTTCCATTCTCTCTCTCTCTTTTTCTCTCTCAAAATAAATAAACTTAAAAAATACAGTAAAAAGAAAGCTGTCCTTAGGTATTGGGGCTATGTTTGTGTCTTTAAAAAATTCTCTCTACTTTTATGTGTTTTCTTTGTTTTCTGTAAAGAAGAGGTTTATTATTAATAAGTGAATAAAGTTTATTTGTAGAAATGATAGAGTTTGGGCTAATATGGAATATTTTTACCACTGAAGAGAAATAGAACTTACCTTAACCACCTTCAGGATACCTTCATTGGTTCTGGGATCAGTTTGTATTTCAAACCAATTCCCTTCATTTCCAGAGGTAAAGAAATACACTGCAAGCCAATTATCTGTGAATTCTTCATCCCAATCTGTAACTTGAAATCTAATCAACTCAGAACTTAAAGTATTTTCCTCAATCTGTACTGAATACTAAAAAGGAGAGAAGCAGAATTTTGAGTTATTGTCAGGTTTTATCTAAAGAGAGTATATTTATTCTGAATAGCATATATCATTAATTCTGAAATTATGTATTGCCCCTTGCTTGTTACTAAATTCTTATATTTTACAAAAGCTTCTTTTTTAAGAAAAATGCAGACAGCGTAAATAGAAGCCAGCAAGCAGGCAAATACTGAATTAGGATGGCAATATATTGTATAAATACAATGGGATGGTAGTATTGTAGTATAAAATTAAGAAAAAATCATAAATTATTCTTCAAGAGGCAAGGTGTACCTGAGATTCTCTGAACATTGGGAAATTATCATTGACATCTTTTACTTTAATACTACATTCACATTGAGTTGAAAGTCCTTCTCCGTCTTTGTCTGCACCACTCACAACAAGATGATAGCTGCTAACTTGCTAAATTTGGAGAAAAATAAAAAAAACATAATTAATCTCCAGCACCAAGAATACAAATAACACCTACCTGCTTCCTATGGGGGTGAAAATATTCAAGTTCATAGTTTATTCTCGAGAAGGATCACATGAGCTGTTCATTGTCCATCGTAGAGGAGGCATGTGGGGCTCTGGATGGTTGGGTAAGTTTTTATGGGGCTAAAACAGGTTTTCATTTTTGTGAGCTTCTTAGGGCAAGAAAGTACACAGTTGGAGCAAGATTGGGCATTGAAGATGGTGGGATGCTTATTTGAGGGAAGTTCGCTTATAGAGCTTTCCTATTGGTCTATTCAGAGAATCATTTGCATAAAAGTAATAGAAAGTCTGACAGGGTATTGTGTGGTGATAAATATGGTGGTGGTGGTGGTGATGGTAGTTATGGTGGTATGACGATGGGGAAGAGAAGAAGGGGATTCCTTAGTGTTCTGGAAGAAGGGGCAAAATTAAAACTATTCAGTAGTAAAAGTGTAACATCAGAGAAAGCTTTATACCAGAAAGAAATTTCTTCCTTCATCTGAGAAATTTCATTTTCCTGCACCATATAAGGAATAAGTCACAGTTCAGTTTTTGTCCCTGGATGCTTTGATGCCTTCTTTTACTCTCCACTTTACCTCTCACTGGGATGCTGATACTTGCTTATTTAGGGTACAATTGATTCTACAGGTCTTAGGAACACATCTCACCCCGCTAGAATCACACTGGAATGCAAACAGTTTCCCTAGATTGCCTAGTTGAGTATGGAGAACTTCTTTTTCTTTCTCCTTAGGTAAAATGGGGTCACCTCTCTTGGCTTTCTTACAATCAAATCCTTTATTATTGAATAATCCCAAGTGCCTTGCTTTACCTCTCGATCAAGAGAATTGGTTAAAGTACGGACTTCGCCAGTGTGTCTGCTTAGGAGGAACATGGGTGTGCCTGCAGGTTCCTGAGAGACAATTTTGAAGGCAATTTTAGAGTTCAGGTGGTTTGGCTCATCTGCGTCTGTGGCATTTAGTATCATCACCAGCGAGTCTAGGAATACAGAAGTAGTTC